>NC_134581.1:140617000-141841000 GCF_037038515.1 Microtus pennsylvanicus
GGACTTGGGTTTGTTTCATTCCTAGCACCCACATGGTGGCTGACAAGCATCTGTGATTCCAGTTCCAAGGGATCTGGCCAGATGGCCTCTGTGAGCATTGCATGCACATGGTACAGACACATAAGCAGGCAAAACACCCATACATTTATGGGTTGAGAGTGGTCTTATGTAAGGCCCTCGGAAGCCTCTCTCCGAGACTGAGCTGTTAGAGTGAGCTAATTCTACCGGCCTTATCACATGGCCATAACGAGGCTCAGAGAACCCGGGCTCCAGCCGTGCAATCTGTAGTAAGTTTGTCAGTCAGCAGCAGACAGCTGTCGGAGTTCCTTCAGAGGGCTATGTCTCCGTAACACCTGACACTGTCACTTCAGTGCCGTGGCAGGACCAGATGGGGAATCCCAGACGAAAACGAAGGCTTTGAAATTTTATTCTAAAGTTTTCTCGTAGCAGCCATTTCAGATCTGTATGTGATAACATCTTACTTTGTTTAGAAAGAAACAGGGACCGTGGGAAAGGAACAGCTTGCCAGGAATGGGGACGTGGAAAGAACATAAACTCTTACAGCAAGTGCCCAGAAAGTGTATGCACATGTGTATAAGTCTATGTGAAGATGATGATGATGTCTGTGTGTGTTTGGGGTGAGTGTGACTGTACATGGGTGCATGTTGGGGCAGGAGCATAAGGAAAGAAAGACATTCCATTTAAACTGTTACCCTGTCCCATCTCTCTGCATATGGCAGACAATCAAAGCCAAAGCAGAGACACCAAGCCCAAAGTCCTTTCTGAACAGGCACTGCACAGGGGAGGGGGGGGTGCACCAAACCTCTATAGCACGTTCCTCTAGCAGCCCAGGAGCCTTACCGGGCTGAGCTGTCCCGGGAGCGCCGAAGCCATCTTGCCACCATTTGCTCTATTCTGTGTGCTTTCCGAGTCTGGGATAAACCGCCCTCCAGCTCTTCCATTTACCTAAATGGTACGAATGAGAGAAAAACATCCTTAGGACATGAACCCAAGCCTGGTACGGACTCTCTCTGCTACATCCATGGGATGTAGACTCACTGGGTAATAAATAGTCCCCTTCTAGCTCAGATCCTCACAGTCCACACAGAGCAAACATCTCAGCATCTGGCCTGAAGAATCCAGGCTTGTAGTAGACAGAATGTCTTTGTGTCTCCCACATAAAGATTATTAAGAAAGAAAAGCTAAGGTTTCACTGTTGAGTTGCCACCAGGACCTGCCAGCATGTGGCAATATTTTTTTCCAGATTTGTTGCTTGTTTTTATTACTTTGAGATAGTGTCTTGCTATGTGCCTAGGCTGGTCTTGAACTTGTGAAGCTCCTGTCTCAGCGTCCAAGTGCTGGATTTACAGGTATGCACCATCACACCTGACACAACAGAATTTCTTTTCCTTTTTATTTTTTTGAAGATTTGTTTCATTATATCTGTAGGAGTGTTGTTTTGCTCCCTGCTATACACACACAATATATGCATGTCTTTATGCCCACCGAGGCCCAAAGGCTGTTGAATTCACATGAACTGAAGTTACAGAGAGTTGTGAGCTGCCATGTGGGTGTTAGGAATCCAACTCAAGTTCTGTGGACGAGCAGCCAGTGCTCTTCCCTGAGATGCTGAGAAGCCTCCGTAGCCCACAGCAGCACTCTTTATCACATGACTGGCATATTCTTCTGACTGCTTTTTTTGCTCAGTGTTTTATACTTAATTTTTAAATAGTTAATTCATCTGCATAATTCCATACCAGCTTATAATAAAGATACGCGGGCTTTGTATTGTAGCTCAGTGGGCAGAGTGCTTGCTTGGCATTCAAAGAGCCCTGGGTTTAATTTCCAGGACGTCATGAACTGGGCCTAATGGTGCAATCCTCTAACCCCGGGACTCAGGACATGGAGGTAGTAGGGGGATCAGAAGTAAAAGGTTTTCTTCAACTATATGGCAAGTTTCAGGCCAACATGGGCTACATTAGACCCTGTCTTAGAAAAAATTTTATAAGGTAACCCTTAAGTCTTCTTACCATAATAAAAACAAATATCTATCCAGTAAGTACCCCCTTCCACCTGGCTCCTAAGCCCGTACTGTTCTCTCTCCTTCTGAGTGTCTTTATGCCTGTACAAGTAAATACAAAGATTTTCTTCTTCTTTTCATTGCAAAGGGAGCACACCACGAGCGCTGCTCTGCACCAGGCCTTTTCCCTCTCTTTGGAATACATACCCTAGATATCTTCCTACATCAGCACATAGCATCATCCTTCATTTTTTTTTTGCCAACTGATTATTCCATTGTATGGACTGTACTGTAATCTAAAAAGTAGACTTCTGTTGATAGACACTGGGTTATTGCCAGTCTTCTGCTATTATAAGCAATACTCAGTGAGTTATATAGTATATACATCATTTCTGCATGTATACAATTGCATATTGGACAGATGCCCTAGTGATAGGTCAAAAGCTGCATGCATTTGTGCTTTGATAGATGTTGTCAGGTCACCAAGAAAAGAGACATACTTCAAGATTGATGTTTCATAAATCAATATGTATTGATATTTCTATTGTCTAATCCATTTCACTTTTTAAAAACACTAGTCTCAATTCACCAAAGTAATTTCATCATAACCCAATAAACAACCATAGAAAATAAAAATACAACATTGGAAAATAAAATTGGGTACAAAAGCAAATAAAAACAAATTATAAGTGATTATGCTGTTTAACACCATACAATTGCTCAAGAAAACCTTGGAGACAAGGAGAATTTTTTTTTTTTGAGATAAGGTTTCTTTGTGCTGTCTTGGCTGTCCTGGAACTCACTTTGTAGAACAGGCTGGCCTCAAACTCACTGCCTCTGCCTCCGAGTGCTGGGATTAAAGGCGTGAGCAGCCACCACCTGGCTGACAAAGAGAATTATTAAGAAAAGCAAGCCATCTAAGATGGCCCCAGGAAGGGCAGGAAATCTAAAACGCCAGTTCCCATATGGATTTGTTAAAGAGCTTTACTTTCCCTCCCTCCCCCGACAGCAAGGACAGGCTCACAGGTGAGTTTCACAAATATATAAGATGAGGTTTTATTTTATGTAAAATTTATTTTTGAGAGCTGGGGATATAGCCCAATAGGCAGACTGCTTGCCTAGCATGCACAAGACCTTGAGAGATCAATCCCACGGAAACCAGGTATGGTGGCTGGCACACGCCTAGAATCATAAGTTCAAGTGTAAAACCACCCTCGCCTACACAGTAAGCGTAAGGCCTAACAGGACTATATGATACCCTGTCTCAAAATGCATGCACACACATCCCAAACAGAAGCTTCACTTTTTACTTAGAAATAATTTGGGATGTATAACAAGTTGCAAAGATAACACACAGACTTATTATCTGCCTGTACTCAGCTTTCTGGAAAATAACATCTTACATAATCTTTAATATCGTTTTGCAAAATTGAAACATTAGCATCAGCATAATACTATTAAGCAAACTGCAGGCAATATTAAGATCTCGCCAGTTCCCCCAGTGCTCCTTTCCTGTTCAGGACCCAATGCAGGATACTGTTTGGATTCAGACATTTTACTTCTCCCAATGCTATTTTGCATAGGAGAGTTTCCAATTGGTAGGGCCAGCGCAATCCACACACCAGTTCTGACAAAAATGGCACAGTGAGGCGAAAGTGTAGCCTTCCCAATGACTAATGAAAAGTCAGTAATCTGGAAAATAACGATCAAGGGCCAGGTGGTGGGGGCGCACGCCTTTGATCCCAGCAGAGGCAGGCAGATCTCTGAGTTCGAGGTCAGGCCAGCCTGGTCTACAGAGCGAGTTGCAGGACAGCCAGGGCTACACAGAGAAACCCTGCCGTGAAAACTGAATCATGATCATCAAATTGAATCCAGAGCAACTCACAGAGTGACAGGGGGGCATCTCCCAGGGGTTCAGAGAGAGAGCTAGGATACCCCCAAACCAAGCCTTGAAAACCTGGAGGCATACGCTTTTCAATAAATGGAAGCAAGCAACAAGCTATGAACAAAAGGTAAACATAGACAGGCTACAACGAAACACATTTTCTAGGCTCCGTGATCCTCCACCGTCCAGAGACAGCCACATCTCTTTGTGGCATGCTCACTCAGACATGATAGTGAAGATCGGAGTGAACAGATTTGGCGGTATTGGCCACCCTGTCACCACAGCTGCCCCAACTCTGGCAACCTGCATATTGTTGCCATCAATGACTCCTTCATTGACCTCAGTGGGTAAAGTGCTTGCCAAACAAGGACAGGAGTTCAGCTCTCCAAACCCTACATCAGTGCCTGGCAGGTATGGCAGCCTGCTTGTAATTCCAGCCTCAGAAGGCAGAGACAGGGCACCCTTGGTGTAGGCTTGCTAGTTAGACTAGTGGTCTCTGGCTTCAACTGAGAGTCTTTGTCTCAATGAAAAGATGCAAAGCCAAGGCTGACTCCAGTACACACCTACACATACACGTGCCCTCACTCAAAATCAGGCACACTGACACACAGATGATTACAAAAAACAGAAACAGAAAAGAGCTTCTAAACAATTTGGTAGAAAAAAAACAGATCAAATATAAAAACTGAGAATAAAAATGACATTAGACTTAAAACCCAAATATTACAAATGCTGGCTGCTTTTGCAGAGGGACCCGAATTCAGTTTCTAGCACGCACATAGGGAGGCTCACAACCACCTGTAACTCTAGCTCCAAGGATCCAACGCCCTCTTCTGGCATCCAAGGGCACCTGCACACATTTGCACATACACATATGTACATACACATATAAATAGAAATCTTTTTTACAAAGGAAAGTATGGGCCACTATTTGACTCATACAGTAAGAATTAATCCTTACTTACCATGATAGTTAGTTATCATAATTAATAAATCATGCAAAAAATTAACGAAATACGCAATAGCAATATAAGAACATTTCCTATGGGGCTGATAGTGGTACAGTAGTGGCCTAGGAATGTATAGTCCTGGGTTTAGCCTCCAAAGCCACATAAACTGAGCAAAGTGGTCACACCTGTAATCCTAACTGTCAGAGGATAAGGAGGTCATTATCAGCTCCACAGGAAGTTCGAAGCCAGCCGTGACTAAACTCTGTCTCAAAAAAGAACAATATTAGCCGGGCGGTGGTGGCGCACGCCTTTAATCCCAGCACTTGGGAGGTAGAGGCAGGCGGATCTCTGTGAGTTCGAGACCAGCCTGGTCTACAGAGCTAGTTCCAGGACAGGTTCCAAAGTCACAGAGAAACCCTGTCTCGAAAATCCAAAAAAAAAAAAGAAAAATATTTTCAAAAATATGCAGTAAAATACCAGAGGAAACAACTGGAAGAGTTTAAAGATGCTGTTTTTAGGGGTTGAAAGTTACCGATTTATCCTAGACATTTTTATATTTAAAATGCTTTTTTTTGTCCGAGACAGGGTTTCTCTGCGGCTTTGGAGCCTATCCTGGAACTAGCTCTGTAGACCAGGCTGGTCTCGAACTCACAGAGATCTGCCTGACTCTGCCTCCCGAGTGCTGGGATTAAAGGCGTGCGCCACCAACGCCCGGCTTAAAATGCTTTTTAATTTTAAATTATTTTCACTTAATTTTTAGGCTTGAATAAGATAGGCTTAAAGTATTAGGAAGGGCAGTGAAAGTAAAATCACCTCTAATCCCACTCTCCAGTGTTAGCTTTTATTTGTCATTCTTTTATTTTTACACATGTACTTTTTTGTTTGAGACAGGGTTTCTCTGTGTAATCCTGGCTGTCCTAGCATTCCCTCTGTAGACCAGGCTGTCCTTGAACTCAGTGATCTACCTACCTCTGCCTCTTGACCACTTGTGATTAAAAGCGTGCACCACCACCACCACCTGGCTCATTTTTAAATTAAAATGAAATTTTATACTTTTCCCTCTGCTGCAGGAATTCCTTCAGCCAGTAGCTTCTGAGATACCAAACCACTTGGGCATGGCCTCTTATACTATAAATGCCAATGTAAAGCACACACTTGCTCTCTCTCTCCCTGGCTTCTGGATTCAGTTCCTGTTCCAAGTTTGTGCAGAGGACTGTGAGTTTCCTATTATATGACAACAAGCTAAGGAAATTATAAAGAGATTTTCTACTTGCTCTTTCTATAACTTGCAGGAAGTAACCCAAAGAGTACTCAAAGGAATGAAATATGTCAGATGGATGTGTTCCACTTTACAGAATTTGGAAAATTAAAATATGTACGCCACACCATTGACACTTATTCAGGTTTTCAATGGGCAACTGCCTTGAGCTCAGAAAAGGCGGATTCAGTAATCACTCATTTATTAGAATTTATGGCCATCATCAGCATACCTGCACAAATAAACACAGACAATGGTCCAGCATATGTATCTAAGAAAATGAAAGACTTTTTTGCTTATTATAATATAAAACATATTACAGGTATACCAAGCAATCCTACAGGTCAGGCAGTTATAGAAAGATCAAACTATAAAGGACATGTTAAACAAACAGAAAGGGATGAAAAATACCCCAGAAATAAACTGCATAATGCTTTATTAACCTTGAATTTTCTTAATACTAATAAGAAACGAACAATGGCAGCAAGAGACATTGGATAAAAGAAAAGACTTCTGAATTAAGTCAGTCAATGTATTTCAAGGATGTGTTGACCTCAGAATGGAAACCGGGAAATGTGCTACATTGGTGAAGGGGTTTTGCTCTTATTTCCACAGGAGAAGAAAAGCTATGGATACCATCAAAATTAATAAAGATTCAATTTGAAAAGGAGAAACCACTTGAGACAGAGAAATGGCAGCTCATCCACAGAGGTGACAAGCATACAGGAGGTAAGGAAACCTCATAGGGGTTGGGCAGGGTTCTGTTCTTGTCTTTGCAGGAAAATACTCATCTTCAAAAAGTCAAGAGAACCTAATGATGTTTGAATGCCTAATGAGGAAAAGATAACTGTCCAGAAAGAATCACTGAACAAAGAGGAATATGAGATATGAGATGAGGACAGGTCATTTGCAAGGTAAAATTTCACATGTACTATATATATATCCCAGTAGTAATATAAACTCACTTAAAAATCAAAGCTGGCTTTGGAGTTGGACAATATGTATCCTTCTCTAAATCCAAGCATGTTGTTAAAAGAAAAATTCAGAGTTTCTATCTCATGTCAGGAGTCACCTGGTATTGGACAGAAAGAAGAAAGATCTTAGGAAAATTTTACTTTTCTTTATACCTATTTTGACTATATCATATCTTTCATTGAATATATGTCTATATGAATAATGTTTGAGTTTTCCACAATGAACAATGAATTTTCCTGCAGTAATATTTGAAATTTCCAGGAAGAAGATGGGGCCCCACAATGATTCCACCTTTTGATATGATGTCATGATGCTGATAGTGCTATTTTAAGACTGATTTGGGGTACCAGCTGCTCAAGATGGTTCCAACTTGGTTAGCCAAAATGATGCACCTTCTTACAATGTTCTGGACAGAATTCCAAATAAGAACTTCAGAAAAACCCTACCAAATACTCAGAGAATATGCAATTATACAGTAATCATGAAACTTAACCATCATTTTACTTTTACTGGATCCCATAGAAAGAACATCGCCTCCATGATAGCTGGAAGTAATTCTAGAAGATGATGTCTCCTCTCCCAACAAAGTTTTCCTCAGGGTTAGGGACATCAATTGGGGGTTGATTATAACTGGTACAGGGTTGGGGGTTGGAGTGAAAATTATGTAGGCTCAGAGGTCTCTTTAAAAAAAGGAAATTGGATGGGATAATAGGTAGATTAGTGTGAGCTTATGCACACTAATAATAATAGTGAATAATAAAGTGAATACATGTAGGCTATTTTTTATAGACAATGTACATTAATATAGATTCCTGTATATTGATCAAATTCAAATTATATTTAATAGGCTATTTCTGTTTACAATATTTGTGTACCTATGCAAAGTTACTTTGTCATATTGTATGCATGTATGCTTCTAACTCTGCTTAAGACATTTTGTATATTGATACAATTTTAGGATATAGTTATCATATTGCACTACACATTTCTACTTCTGATCAAGATACTTAAACATTGTTTACATTTTGAGGTCATTGCCCTCATTTGCTGCACAGCTATTTAAAGATTGTTTGATATTCTAATATGAAGTCTTAGTCTTTAAGTTAGATAGGTATTAAGAATTATAGGTCAATAGCCATTCATGTTTGTCATATAATAGACTAATCAGGCTCTTTAGATACAGAGATTGTATTTTGCATAGATAGGTAATCTTTAACCACTTCAAAGAACTGTAGAATATGGCATTTAAATAAATTAGTTCTGTTGACATGAGATACAATTGCTCCTGGCAGCACAGATCTATTCCCGAGAGAATGTTGAGCCCAGAAGCACTTAGAGCTTGTTCTCTTCTTGGCAAGACTGGCCTTTGGGCAAGGAACTGTCCATGCCTTGACCACTGACAAAATGCAGTGTCCAGACAGGATAAGCAGGATATAAGAAAAAAGACTGTCAAACCTTGCCAAGACAGGGTAAGACGATTCTGAAAATTCTCCTGCCTCTGAAAATGGTCTGTCAGTTACTCTAGGCCTCAGCCAAAGTTGTTTGCTTCACTGTTGCAAATGAGACTTTGGGTGATTGCCCAGACAGCCAGTTGTCTCTGTCATTTCTTGAACCTTTTGGAAATTGCTTGATTGCACTTCCTGCCTACTCAAGTAATATATCTCCCCCTTCTCAGGCCTTCAGTGGGGTTGACTAGTTACTTTCCTCTTATGATTTAGCCACACCATTTCTAATACAAGTCTTAGATTGCTTAGGATAGAATGATTATTGAAACATTTAGCATATGTTGCTTGCTTAATATTGTTTATGCTGGTTGTAATTCTAATTTTTATACTTGATATTCTTATTATATATAGTTTTGTATTAGGCTTAGAACTCTTTTATTTAAACAAAAGTGGGGGGGGTGCTGTAGGAATTCCTTCGACCAGTAGACTTTAAGACACCAGCCCACTTGGGCAGGGCCTCTTATCCTATACATGCCAATGTAAAGCATATGCTTGCTCTCTCCCTCAGCTTCTGGATTTGGCTCCTGTTCCCCATTTGTGCAGAGGACTGTGATGTGTGACTCTACCCCTACATAAATAACCCTTTATTACATGCAGTTCTGAGCTAGTGTGGGATTATTTTGTAACTAACCCTTTATTATACGCAGTTCTGAGCTAATGTGGGATTATCTTGTAACTTCCATCTTTACTCTCTTATAGTTTCATGGACACCATTCTAGATCAAATATGAGTATTTATGCTGTCATCTCAAATGGTGTTATAGTATAGTCTTTTTTCTGATTACAGATTATTCAATAAATCTATCATCAAACATTGTTTTTAATTTTCACTTTTACAAAACTTTGGAGGTGAGTCTCTTGGTAAAGTGCTTGCCACAAAACCATGAGGAGCTGAGCACCCGTGTACGGGGCAGAGTGTACAGGCAGGCAGAGAGAGAGAATTCCTGGGACTCACTGGCTGGCCAGTCTAGCATAATGGTGAGCTCCAGGTTCAGTGAGAGACCTGGTCTCAAGAACTAATGTGGAAAAAGACAGAGAATAGCACTCAACATTAACCTCAGTCATCATATACATATACGCTGTACATATGTGTACACACATGCACACACAGAGCTTTGCAAAATGAAAATCCTATTCATGGCAAATAGATATCAGTTATTTTCTTGAGATAAGTATCTAGCATTCTTTAAGCACATACTCTTTGTGTTTGGTTGTTGTTGTTTGAGAAAGGGTCTTTCTATGCAGCCTTGGCTGTTCTGGAACTATGCATACAGTGCTGGTCCAGAACTCACAGAGATCCCCCTGCCTCTGACACCCAAGGGCTGGGATGAAAGGCGTGTGCCACCACTGCCCTGCTGGTATATTGTCACTTAAAAAATCTGAAGTCTATGTTGCTTCTAAGAAAGCACCAATGCACACTCCTGCAAGAAAGGAACTTATAAACATTAATTATTTTTTTCGTTATCAACATGATGAAAACAGTGCCAAAGTCTTGACCCAAACACTTATATTCCCGGAGGCCAGACAGAGGGCTCAGTTGTTAAGAGCACTAGCAGCTCCTCCAGGGGATCAGGTGTGGTTTCCCATACCCACATGACAATTTACAAGGGTTTTTAACTCCAGTTCCAGGGGATCTGACACCCTTTTCTGGCCTCTGCAGGCAGCATACACTTGTGGCACACAGACATGTAAGCAGGTGAAACACACCCAGACACAGAAAATAAAAATAAATAACTGAAACAATTTTTAAGTATTTAAAATTTGGGTAATACAGAAAGTGAAAATTAAATATTCATACTCTCATAAACACTCAACTTATCCCTTAAGAATATGTTCTAATAGGATGGAGAAAGTTATGTCTGGCTATTGGTTCAAACATACTTTGAAAAAGTACAGAAAACATCACCCTATCACATTAAAATAATACAAAATACCCATGCCATTTCAAGCATCTCAGAGGTCACATGATCACATGATCAACATCTATTAACAATATGTTAACTCCCACCTAAGTTTACAGAAACCCATATTTTACATATTAAAGTATGCTTTCCAAACACTAGGATGTTCTACTCCCCTATTTTTTAATGACATGGTCTCACTATGCAGCCCTAGCTGGCCTCAGAGTTACAGAGATCTCCCTGCTTCTGCTCCCCAAGACTCTGCACTTCTAAGCTGTACAAACATGGTGTTCATTTTCCATCACAAGGGCTCGGTACCATGAGATTTAAGTTACTTGGTGACTGGTTCATCTAAATGCTTCTCATAGGCCCTGCTTGTTCATATTTACTCTTCGTCCCTTTGTTCCTGATGGCTTTCCCTGGCTTCCTACTGGAATGTCTACCCTCCTTACTTAGAATAAATACTCTTATAATAAAGGTTATTTAATGTTCCCTTGCCACAGGCACAAAACTCACAGTGGGTTTCTGAGATACAATAGAAGGAAAAGAATGTGGGTCTTAGATTCCAACAATACAGAGACAGGAAAGTCAATGTGTAGTGATGTCCCCGGGATATTGGTCCCAAGGGTAACTGCCGCCACGAGTCCATCCAGGGAATCAAGTCAGCCGGCAAGTCATGGAGTACGAATATTAACACTCTTGTGAGCGCGCGCAATATACTTTCAAGGAACTAGGACGGTAAGGGAGTTTAAAATCAAGCCATGTGACAACTCCCTGAGAATCAGAGAATGCCGGGCTAGGGATGAGGGGCAAATGCCTAATATGGGCGAGACCCTGGATTCCATTCCCAGCATGGAAAGGGGGAGGAAAACAATATGAAAATGCTTACTGGACTAAACCTGGAGGTAGCCTGCATCATCAAGGCTCACAAACAGCCAAAAGGCTGCTATGGACAGTGCATATCCATATGCTATGGACGGAGATCCGGGTTGACGGAGAAACGCCGCAGAGGGAGGGGCTTCAGTTCGCTCTCAGTCAAGACCTTTACAGAGACTCAAGGATGGAGTGAGCTTTCTTAAGAATTGAGATTCTGGTCCATGAAGGGACTCAAGCAGAAGTTGAAAGATTACATGACTGTAAAAAGGATATGAGAGAGAAATTCGCAAGGAGTCAGACCCAGGCAGCTTCTGTAGTTCCTTCAGCCACGCGATTGGAGTCTCCACTGGACAGATGTAGGAGCCAGGAGAACCGGCGTTTGCTGTCCTCTGCTTTTGGTTTAAAATCCTACAGTGCGTATTTGGAAATTCTGAAGTGACCACAGATCACAGAGGTGTTTCTCTGAAGGACCGCAGAATTTTCTGACATCTCACGCATACCCACAAGAACTGAAGACCAGCCTTCCTTTCCCGCTGAAGGTCATCCAACTGCAGCATTTACTTACAGAGATTGTTAAACTGCTGCCAAATACAGTTTAGCTAACTGATTTCTATAAACGTATATGACTCTAATTAAAATAATTAATTTGCATTATATATCTGAACTGTGGGTAAGCCCGGGCCTTCATCTAGGAATCTCCAAAGACCAGACAGATGGTTACATCAATGAAGCCATTAAAAGTGCTCCCTGACTCAGCAAGGTCCAAGCCGGACCATTTAAAGTCAAGAGAACGACCTGCTAATGGCTTTAATATTCGCCTGCGCTGCTGGGCTAATGGAAAAAAGCAAGATGCAGATAATCCCCAACCATTTGGGATCTCTGCTGCAATCGCAATGCCAAGAATCATCTGGCCTCTGATGGCTCCGTTCTTCGCTGCTGGCACCATCTCCTTGCATCACAGTACCCTTCCCTGCAGCTGACCCCACCTCTCTATCACCCGGGTCTCCTGCGGCTGTGCTCCCGTGACACACCAGTTATGGCCTCTGCGCCCTGCCTTTAGGTCTCCTCTGCCCCATGCTAAGCATCCTCAGTTCCTTTACAGTTCTTTGCAGTCCAGGGTTGCTTTAGACCAGACCTCTCAGGTTATGTACCATCTTAGCACTGACCCCTTAAACGGCCACATTTTCAAGCAGAACCCGTTCCTGGCTGTGTGGATTGAGCTGAGTATGAAGAGAGTATTACAAGAGGACAGTCATCTTAAACACAATTAGGCTTTAAATTGAGAATGTAGACACCCAAACGGGAGCTGAGGGGTGGTACTAAAAGCTGGCACAAGCTATGGAGAAATTAACGACAGGGGGCAAAGGAAAGGCGAGGGTGAAGGGCAGAGATTACCCATGCGATAGACTTGGAAGCTGGATGGTAGGTAATCCAAGCGGACAAGAACAATGCAGAGGGTGTTCAACTTTCAACAAGGGGCTCAGGAGATGAAAACACAGCAAAGAAATGCAAAAACCATAATGAAAGGTCTTGAGCTGAAAAGTATGTTTCAAATATAAAGGACACAAAAAGCAATTCTGGGGTGAGCTTCAAGAAAGGCTCCTCACACACTATGTTTTTGAGTTGCAAAGAGAGAGAGAGAAGAGAGAGAGAGAGAGATTACCCTTAAAATTTATTTTAAAAAAACAAAAAGAAAATGATCATCTTTGAAAGAGATTAGGCTTCTGTTTTCATTTTTTTTAATTATGTGTGTGCGCGCACGCATAACAAAAGATAAGAGCTCCTAAATCAAGAGACGTCAGCTCTCCAACAGCGCTCTACCCAGTGGCAAAGGGGCCGGGCAGGGCAGTCAACATCTTGGCTCATTTCTTCTCTGGTTTGCACTAACTTCTTTAATCGGCTCCATGAGGACCGATCAGCTTCAGCCTCATCTACTGAAACTGAAGAGTTCAATGACCTTGTTCCCCCATGGAAAGAGCTAGAAATAACAACAAAATGATAACTGTAAGAAAATCAAATTCTGTCCTCAGAATTAATAGAAAATATTCTTCAACGGAGAAAAGGAGAGCATATAACCAGGCTGCCTTAATGATGCAAGGATAACCATAAGTTTAAAGTCATATCAAGATTATTCTAAAGAAAGGATATAGAAACCAATTTTTATTCATGAATCACTCACACAATTCTGAGATAGGAACCAAGTAAGAAAATGTTAATTTCTTAAGTTGAAAAATAGATACATAAGGTTCACTTTATTACTCTGTTTTTGTGTACATTTAAATTGTTATTCTTTTTTAATTAATATAGATTTTAATCTTTACATTTTATTACACATGGCTCCCCAAAGCCATTTTCATGCACATTTATCATATTCTTTGCACCCATTCCTTTCCTTTATAAAATTCTTCTTAATAAATGTTCTAAAATTTAAAAATTGCTAACAAACTTCAACATTATAGGGATTATATATCACAATTAAGTATTATCCTAAGAAAGCTTCAACTAAAAAATTATTAATATATTTTATCTTATAAATAGAAATGAGAATAATATAAATGCATATAATACTATACATTGTAAGCTATAGGTCACTTGTTACATTAACCCAATTTCCTTGTGTCAAACAACATAGAAACACCATGTGATTCTACGCCATTTTAAAAACAAGAGTAGAAATATTTTGCTTAAAGGAGAAAATAAAACAGTATTCACTGGAATGGAGTTGCTAGGGAGTAAATGAACATGAACAAGAGATGAGAAGGTGGCTGGAGAGATGGCTCAGAGGTTGGTAGCACTTCCTGTTCTTCCAGAGAACCCGGTTCGGTTCCCAGCATCCACATGCAGTCCACAAACATCTCTAAGTCCAGCTCCCTCCACGTGCACCAGGCACACACGGTGCACAGACATGCAGGTAGTCAAAACACCCACACACATAAAAATTTTTGAAGTCTTTTTAAAAAAGAGGAAACACGAGAACCACAGCCCAGGAAGAACTGACTGAGAGGTGTCAGGTGGGGTCTGAGAGTTGCTCATTTTATCGTGGTTCTTAGATAAAACTTGGGGTCTCCTGAAGAGAGCGCCGAGCTCAGCTTGCTCTCTGTGCAAAGTCACAAAGCCTCGGGCTTATCTCTGCTTAATCTCACCAGCAATTTTCACAGACCTGAAATGCTGCCATCCTTTTATTCCTCTAGGGTTCCTTATCTCTAAATTCTAAGCTTTTTGCAAGTATATAACTCTATCATCTACCAAAAGATTGCTCTCATGACAAATTTGGGGGGAAGAGGTGGGTTAGTTTCTCATGACTGATGAATACCTAAGAATACAGCTTAAGAGAGAGAGAGAGGGTTGGTTTGAGCTCAGTTTCCAGTTCACGATGGGCTGTAAGGAAGGGTTTGTCTGGGTTCAGAGTCTCCAGTACGTGACTGGCTCCAGACTGAAACGTCACAGGCAGTAGACACAGCAGCTGTTCACCTCACCGAGAACACAGGATGTCCTTCAAAGCACTTCTCTAGTGACTACTTAGTCCAAAGAGGTTCCACCTTCTAATAACGCCAATATATGATTCCATCAATGGATTAACTCATTGATTAGGTTGGAGCCTGGGGACCCAATCACTTGACAAAATCCCACCCCTGGCGATGAAGGCTTCAATACACAAGCCTTTTAGGGGACACAGTGCTCAAAGCCTAATGAGGAGAAACTAACATTTTTACCTACAGATTCGTGCGCTAATTTGAAGAGACCATGTGACATTGCTCTAGTACAGTGGCCACCAGGACCCCATGAAGGCATTTCCTATCTCCTCCCTCGAAGGATCCCAGTCAACTCGGGTCTGATACAGAATCTGTTCACAAGTCATTTCACCTGGGCCATAAAAATAATCTGGGAAAAGCTGCACGGAATTATTTCATTTCTTCCGTGCCCGTGGCTCCTCCATCTTCCTTTCCTCAGCTTGTCTTTCCAATAACTATCTCCCTCAACACGTTTTGTTTTACAGAAAAGGGCTTCGAGTGCCTAACAGGAGTTTTACCGTGAATCAAAGAAAAGCCAGTGGCTCCCAGCTGCTTAGCTAGGTTTCCTTATCCCCCGTAGCACGAGTGGTAGACACGGCCCTCCCTGCACCCTTTCCTGGGCTCACTTTCCATCTGATGCTCATGATAAGCTGCGTGATTAACTTCCCACCCTACACTTGGGAGTGTACTGGGCCCTGGTCGTCAGCATCCTTGGGCATCTCACACTGAACCAGGTGCAAACGAGACACAGGAGATGGCTCTCGAGAAAGCACCCAGAGTCACCACAATCCGTGGCAGCATTCCCAAACGACCTTTCGGCATGAGCAAACTGCCAGAGCACCGTCCTGACGGCACACGGGATACGTGGAGAGGACACGACAGCGGGGCGCCTCCCCAGTTAATGGCACCCTAAACACTAATAGTCACCAAACCATGCTCTGGTCAGGCCTGACTTTCCCCTAATCAAATAAAAATACACATGCAACAATTTTAACAGAAACTATGATTCATTCATATCATCACCCCAAATCATCCTCAGTGCTGCGCAGTGTAAACACAGTGTTCTTGGAAATGACGGTCCAGGGTATCCTGGGATCACATGTCCTCAGATTCCACATCTGCCTGACAAGACTGGGCATCTCAGAGAGAGATGAGCTTCTTATCTAACGCTCTGCAGATGGCCTCTGCATGGCCCTCTGGGAGCTTCAGGAAGGCAGCCGCCAGGATTGATGGGAACTCAGGCTGTGCCTTTTTTTTTTTTTTTTGAACAGTGATTTGGGGGCATGGGGCCCAGGCCACTCCAAGGGGATGATGGGAAGTTAGTCCACACAATTCATCCTCCTTATCAGATGGAGAGTGAGCCCTGGGAAGGATGTGGGAAAGAGCTGACTTGAATACCAGTGTGGCCTGTACCTCACCTCAGCTGTCCTAGGGCCCCTGAGGCAACCCTCAGAGATCTAGGCAAATGTCACTGTTGAATTACATGCAGCTGCCAAGCCCCTTGTCTTTACTGGGCGAGGGACAGGGCACTCTCCATAGGGAAACACTGCAATCAGGTGTCCCCCCCCCCCCCCCGGTGCTGTTACCAGTTAGACACAGGACCCAAGTCACACCCCTTCACCCTCAAATCTCAGTGTTCCTATCCGTAAAGTGAAGGATTTGTGTGAATGAACTCTGAAAACATGACTATATTACAGGAGTGGGTGTCTTCATCCCCCGGTGCTGAGGCCAGAGGCACTCAGCCATGCAGGCTTTTTATGTGAGGGCTGTGGATTTGAACCCGGGACTTAATGCTTGCACCACAAGCATTCTTAACTTACGGAGCTGACGCCCAGCCCTGCTTACAGTTTCCTATGAAAATCCAGAATACAGAATCTTCTTTGTACTAGGTATTGTTCTAGGGCTTGGGACACACTGGGAACAAAACCCTAACCCCTCATACATTCTGATGGGGGCTCCAATTACGCGAAGCACAGTGAAGGAATCTAGAAATGCTACAAGATGGAATGCTAGGGGAATAGAGGTGGAATCAGGCTCAGTGCCTTCACACCGCATGCCATGACTCTGAGATCTCACTGCGGCTCCTCTGCGTACATCTCCAGAGAGCCCTGGGGTTCTGCCTGTTTTTCTAATTTTCCGGGTCAGTCTGTACTAGGGTACTTAGCTGTGACATGCCTCAACAAACACCACCACTTCGCTTTCCTCCTCCCCGAGCCGGCTCTACTTTCTACATCTTCCTTTGACCCGGAGCAGCAGGAGGATGCAAGACAGAGACCGTGCAATCACAATCCTGGAGGAGCCAGAGAAACATACCACCTAGTTCCGAGGGGTACAGAAGGACCACCTACCTGCTGGAGACCTCTAGCTTCCAAGCAGCTCCATGGGCTCGGATGCTCTCATCTGGTGTCATATCACGACCTTTCCCCTTCTGTTTGGGCTCAGAGGTCTTCCCCAGCGACCCTCACGTCAAGAGCAGACGTCCTGCTTTGGACCCCGACTCTCACCCACCATGTAGCTGGGAAATTACCGTAAGGTACCCAGAGCCTGTCACCAGAGAAATGGGACATCTCTCCCACCCGACAGTAATTACATCACATACACAATGGTGGGCTTGTGCTGTTAAAGGAACCCTGGGTGCTGCAATGCACAGCTATCACTGGGCACCCCCAAGGGAGATTGAGTGGAGCTGAGGGAGGAAGGGGTGCGACGGTCATTTCAGGTGCTGAAGAAGCTTGGACACCATGAAAGAGAGTGAGAAGAGACAGCCAGGGAGCCTGATAACTAGAGAAGCCTAGAGAAGACCCAGGAGAAGGTTCAAAGGGATTATATCAACAGTTTAGAGAGTTCTCAGTAAGTTACACTTAGAATAATGCTGACCAGCATGTCCCCTCCTTGGTATACAAAGAACCGAAGAACCGAAAACAAATGGTCAAGTTTGTACACTAATGTTCATGGGGCGATATTTATAATAGCTGAATGGCAGAATCAGCCCAAAAATGCATCAATGAATAAATGGATAAAGACGTCATGACATATTCGTACAATGCAATATGTTTCAGTCACTTTTTAGAACGCAGTACCACTACGTGTTATGACATGGATACGTCTTGAAAACACGAGGACTGAAAGAAGTCAGACGCAAAAGATATTTAATGTCCAGAGTTAGCAAGTCTATAGAGAGGCAGAAAGTAGACTGGTGACTGCCAAGGCCTGGCAGGAAGGAGGGACTGAAAAATGCTGCTTAATTGGGTACAGGATTTACTTGGGGGATGCTAAAAACTTTAAACTAGTTAGCAGTAATGATTATGCAACACTGTGCAGACATCTAAATACCACCAAACTGCATCCATTAAAATGGCTAGGGCTGGAGATAGCGGGTAAAGGTGCCTGCCACCAAACCTGAAGACCCGACTCCCAAAATCCGTTCTCTGTCCTCCGCACGCATCTGTGTATGCACACATGCGTGCACACGCATGCACACACAGAGACACGGAATGAGAAAGAAATGAGAGAAAGAATAAAAAGTAAATTCCTGTCATGCATTTGACTATTTCAAAAAGTATGTAACTGGCCAGGTCAAATGTATACAAAGAAGCCAACAAAAGCCATCCTGTAAGGAACCACAGACCCAGCAGTCAGGACCTTTCCGGGCAGGGCTCGATACTACACAGGTGTACAGAGTGCCCATGAGCAGGGATAGGGGTCCACAGGGACCTCCCCAGCACAGCGGTCTTTAGAGCTGGTGGTGTCTGCTGTCCCCCAGGCACTGAGTAAGAGTCTCTTCCTTCTCCACAGACACGCTGGTTATTACAAATGTCTTCATTCTCATTAGTGATAGAGGTATTGATGACCACCTGGGGATAATCAACCAAATTGTGCAGTGAGGACTAAGATCTCGATCTGTGTTTTTCCTATGAAATGATTGATCAGATGTTACTAGGCGCCAGAAAATTTCCAAAACCCTCTGGGCATATTTGATACCATAAGCACCAAAATCAAAATCTGCAACAGCATTGCTTGGGAACTTTCGACCAAGGGGTCCTGGAGCCACGGCTCACCACTCCAGCAGACCCCACTGTGACTCCACGTCTGTCTGTCGAGGAAGTTAGGTGGCCTTCCAGTCCTATCCGACCAAAACCAACCACAACCTAAGCATAGCAGAGCAACAAAGGCTTCCAGAGCTGGCCCAAGGTATGCTCCACAGGGCTATGACCCAGGGCAGGTGACACCAAGGCTTTACTCCCCCCTGCGATCCCTTGTCTGAAGTTTGTACCCTTCCCACAGGAGATCCTGGCCATGGTCTTAATCTGTATATTTTAAATCATAACCTAGGGTTTAGATTCGAGTTTGAAGAGTTTTTATCCATCTCAAGCTTAAAAAGGGACCTTAGTGTGACAGAATGACTCACTCCACCACATCAACCCCCTCTTTCACTGGGACCTGCGCTGGGCATCGTAGCAGGGACCCAGGTTACCCAGTCATGGTCCCTGCGCTTGAAGAATTCCTCATGTTCTAGAGAATATAAAACATACAGGCTGGGTGGTGGTGGCACGCACCTTTAATCCCAGCACTCGAAGCAGAGGCAGGTAGATCTCTGTTGAGTTTGAGACCAGCCTGGTCTAGAGTGTGAGTTCCAGGACAGGCTCCAAAGTTACACAGAGAGACCCTGTCTCGAAAAACCAAACCAATAACAAAACTACACAGATGATTCTTAGCCAAATGTAAGTCAGAGTGTGGGATCCTCAGGAAAAAGCGAGCCTCACATCCTGAAAGGCTAAGGAGCAACTCCTCAGGGCAGCATGGGCCTGTGCATCCCTACATGAGGCCTGGTTGCTGTCAGACAGCCAAGAGTGCCAGGTGCCATCTGCCAATCAGGACCCCGCACAAGGTTCAGGCCACAGGGTTACTCTAGCTGTCTTAATTAAGCCCTAATTAAGTATTCTGCTCGGAACCCTTCTCCCTCTCGTAGAACTGCACTGTTCACAGCCAACGATTCAGGGAATCGGGTCAGCTGTTGGGCGATGGCAGCCGTTAGGAGTGGCGCCGATGGCTATGAATGGATGCTAGTGGGATTCACAGAGCCCCCACACCACAGGGCCCGGAAATGTAGAAAGCCAGCCCTTGTGAAGCTCTGTCTCTAGCCTCGGCAGTGCCCAGTTCTGCCCATGGGGAGAAGCTAAATGCCCGCTGAGGTACGCAGGAAGGAAAGGGTGACTGACCATGCCACTGAACACCCTCTTTCTTGAATTCTTAAATACTACCAACCAGAACCCTCAGAGCCTTCCAGAAACTGCTGTCAAATCAAACACTTTGAATTAACGCAGGCTGTAAACCATAGACGATATACCTATAGGACCACATTCTGTGAGGTCATTTTCTTCTGGAGGAACCAAACCCAACGTCGCACTGGACCAAGGCAAGTGGGAAACACAGATTTGACCTAACACGTAGAGTTTCTGGTTTCAGCAGTAAATTTCAGGAATGTGTACTTTAATGGCTGTTATTATTTGTGTCACAAGGAAACCCTCTTCTAAGGATCAGAGAGGTCTCTGGGAAGGGATGGAGTGCGAATGTGCCAAACGAAGGCACGCTCATCAGAGAAGCAGCGGGTACACACCTCAGGTTACTCCAATTCTGCGCCCCATAGGAGCTTCAGAAGGCCCCTTCTTCCTCTACCCTCATCTCCGCCCTAAAGTATAGATACATCTGGAAGCCCTGTACCTCCATTAAGAATCTGATGGGCAGAAGTCAGATGTTGAATTTATTTCTGTCATAAGCAGCCGCTAGTAAGCTCACATAGGGAAGGACCCTGGCACCTGTACCAACAGCAACCAAAGTCCCTCCCCACTGTACTTTCTGAGCCCAGAACCCAGGCGTGGGGGCATCCATCAGAGTTTGGGGGTTGTGGATATAATTTGGTGGTTAGTGCAGGCTCACCAAGCATGAGGCCCTGGGTCTGAGCTCCTCCAGACTTGCCAAAACAAACAACAAAAAGCAGAACATCAGCAAAATTCAGCCGCTCTTCGGCTCCTGTGAATGTGCCATCTCAGGGTTTCGCTTCTTCCCACCTGTGCATGGTGGAGCTGGCATGGCCTAGGAGGTGGACCACTGCAGTATCTGGTCCCTGGCCTTGGAGTTTCTGTCATCTATGCCACATATCACGGAATGAACTTCTAAGACGAACACTGTCCCTCCTCTCCTGCATAAAATACTGCCACCTGAAAACTTGGCGGGTGATTTATTAGGTTCTCACTGTGAGCTCTGCAGTCAGACCTGGGCTCTGTCTCAGTCCTGCTACTTCCTAGAGGGACAACTCTGGGCAGATTAACTCCCTGCTGATAAAGTGCTGATAACAGCAGCACCTGCCCCAGCGGCTATTGTGCTCTTGCAGGAAGGAATGCGCCTAACGGCTCAGAACACGCCGTGCCTAGCAGAGAAGCTACAAACGGTAGCTGCTGTAATTGTTTCTAGGCCGTCAAGGCCCTGACTGTTCAGGCCCCTTAAGTCTCTCTTCAGCCTCCCGTTTTCTTCCCTTAACATTCCAGAGAGTTCCAGTCCTGCTGAGGCCCCTCCTGCTCTGCTCCCAGAGTGGGACCTTTCAAAGCTGGGAATAGTCCTCCCTCTAGATCTCACCATCATCGTTGTTGCTATTGTTCTGTTTGTCTGTTTCTTTCGTAGAGCTAAGGCTTACACACTAGGCAGGCGCTTTACTCCTGAGCTACATCCACAGTCCCTGAGTCATTTTTTTTTTCCAAGACGGCTTTATTTGAGCCATGATTACACAAGTCACTGCTTTCAGCACAGCCATGGGGTTGAGCATCTGCCATCACAATCAACTTCAGGGCAATTCATGGTTCCCCCCTCAACCCCAGACTCATATAATTAGGTGTTCCCATGACCCCATGTCCCCAACTCTAGGCAACTGCTAATCCACCCCCAAATGATTTTAGACCTCCGACTCTGAGCAAGGTGCCCCTGTAGTACCCAGCACCTCCCCTCCCTCAGAACTATTACACGCCTGACAAGATACCTTATATCAAAATTCTCTGGGTTACATGACTCCTCAGGGCCAGATAGATGTTCATTAAACACTGGTTGAGTGACTGGCACCAATGGTGCAAACTGACCAACAGTAACATCTCCACCACATATATGACCCGTAATGGCACAGATGACATTCTCTCCTGAGCCACTCCTATTCTAGCCACCACCACCACCACCACCACGTGTCGGAGCCTTGCAAGGCGAGCCTCCTTCAGGCGCCCGAACAATCAGTCTTGAGTGAGAGGGAAGACGAACAAGAGTTGGAAAAGGAGAACAAACCCATGTTTTAGGTGTTCACTACGGGCAGATTTTATGGAGTCTGGCATCCCCAGATCATTACTGGGTGAAGCGAACACAAAAAGATAAAAGAAGATATTAAAAAGGAAGAAAAGAAGGAAGGAAGCAGTTTGTTATCAACGTTTCCTACAAAGTCATTCTGCTAAGCAGCTTCTATTTCCCTGCGCAATGCCCAATTATAAAATTTAGAGCTGCCTCCCCCAGACAATAATCTATGCCCTCTCAAAGTCCAGTGGCCATCATAAGAAAAGCAATTACCTTCCAATTAAACATTAAGACAATTTCCAATCCATCAACACACGGAGGCAAAAGTTACAGAGCAAGATAAACAAGAGGCTCCGCTCATACTCCCCCGCCCCACACTGCCTGCTAAGCCCCCTGGAAACACAGTTCTGCGCAGGCCTAGTTTATGAGAACCGTTCAACGGCTCCCTACTGCCTCCAGGATGAGGAACGACTCTTAGGTGGCTACAAGAGCCTCCTGCTTTGGGTACCAGCCTGCTTACCCCACATCATTTTCTTCATCACCTTCAGAGAACCTTCAAAGCTACCCACGCATTCCTGCCGCGCCTTTACCTGTTCTCCCTCTGCCTAGAACGCACTGACTTAGCCCCAAATCTTCCACAGCAAAACTCTACTCTCCATCCAGGCATGGTGTCGCACGCCTTTAATTCCAGTACTTGGGAGGCAGACACAGGGGATCTCTGTGATTTTGAGGCTAGCCTGTTTTACATAGTGAGTTCCTCCCCAATCTCCCTCCCTTACCCCTCCCCACCTCTCTGCCCCTCTGTTTTATTTTTGGTTTTCGAGACAGTCCAAGTAGCCTAGGCTGACTGTGAGATCACTATGCAACCAATAATGATCTTGAACTCCTGCTCCTCCTGCTCCAGATCCCAAGCACTTGAACCACAGGCGTGTGACCCTGAAGGGAACTCCACTACCAAAACACACCCAGCAGACTGTCAGGTCAACCAGGGACTCGAGGTCAGGTCAAGGGAACTAGCACTAGCTACGGTAAGGCAGGGTCACCTAAGACTAGAAATTTCACTATGATTAGATCAAGGCACAGAGAAAAGTTCAGTAAAACCTTGAATGTTCCCCATCTTATGTGTAACTCAGAGGCTGCCGTCTACAATGTCTAAAGAGGTGTAGACAAGAGAGTGGGGATCTGAACTTGAAACCGAGCGGTTCAGGGGGCAGGCAAGACAGCTTGCTGCCTGACAACCTGAGTTTGATTCCTGGAACCCACACCACGTTAGGAGAAAACCAACTCCCGGAAAGTTGCCCTCTGACCCTCACAATTGCCCCATGGCACCCATGCCCCACTCCCACAACAAACACACAAACAAAGGAACCCTAGAAAGAACCTGGAAAATCTTCTTGGTATTTACATCCCACAATCTCATAAGTTTGAAAACCGGTGAGGAATTTAGTGCCATAAGTATTTAATAATTATGCTATCTACATACAAACGATTAACAATACAAGTGTTTGCCACACAGACATAAGATATTTACCAGATATATTTGAGAAGAAACTTTGATAATTATAATGACATTAAGACTAAAAAGGGGCCTTTACTCAGACAGATTTTTAAGGAATGTTTGAGAACAAGCATGCTATTGAAATGGATATTTATTTAAACACACATATATTTAAACACATGTACAGAATCTTACAGAATAGACAAAGTGGTTCCCTTTCTGAGAGCAGTCTAGGGAAAACAGGATTTGTTTCTGAGTGAGAAATGACCACTCACCAGTCTGAGCTGAAGGAGCTCCTCCAAGGCGTGAATCCCTCAGTTCCTCTCCACAAGAACACCTCCCCTTCATCCCAGAACACCGCTCCCAGGCTGGTCTTAAAGAAAAAAGGCCACCATTCCCAGGATTGCAACCAGAGGCGTGTGAGTACCCAATGCCGCTTCCAAAGCTCATCAATAAGGAGGAGTGGAGAGAACGGCGAGGCCATGTGGGCACAGCGGCAGAGTCTCCGGCCCAGGCGCCACTGCTCCCAAGACTGGGTCCTCCTAGCTGCTGCTGCTGGGCTGCAGCAGGGCTCTCAGTACAAGCTTGGCTTCTCTCCTTTCAGTGCACCAAGCCTGGAAGTCCTCTGGATGCCATTGTCACCCCCAAGACCTCAGCCACTTGAGCCAGCCAGAGGAGGAAGCCTTAGAGGCTCTTGACTGGCACACTGGCTTCCTCTGGCCTGTGTCAAGGACGACGCAGACGATAACACCCGTTCTGGGGACCCAACACCCGGTCCCCAGCTGGTTCTGCCCAGTCACCTTCAGCTGACGTTAATCGAGGGAGCATTAGTTCACTAAGCCTCACGGGAGGGAGCGCAGAGGGGCAGGTCACCACCAAGCACATTATCCTCCCTAACAGATGGGGAAATGATGACACGGGAAGATTAAATGACCTGCCCAGCCGCACGCAGCCTGCCCCAGGTGGGGCACGGAACCACCGGAGCCTTCATGCCAGCTCTCAGGAACAGAGAAGGCTCCAGATAAAGCTCTTTAAAATTCTAGGATCCTGTGCACTATGGACGCCTAGCACAAGAGGTGGGAAAAGAATAGAAAAATAAGAATGTGAGGTAACTGTAGAGTTGCTCTCATTGTCTGTTTACCTGTGCTAAAACACCATGAGCGAAGACAGACAACACGTGAGCATTGCGTAGCGGGCAAGGGCTGCCGTGAATGGGATGGGAGGAGGAGTGTCAGGCCAAGGGGAAGTCTATCGGTAACCTCTGTCCTTCACAACCCTTGGGACTAGGCACAATCCACAGACCCCTAGCCTAAAACTGCTGTTGGACAATGGTCTTTTATCCTGTCACTTGTATTATTTTTAATAAAATGCTGGTTGGCCAGTAGCCAGGCAGGAAGTAGAGGCGGGTCAATGAGAATTATGGGAAGAGGGAAGTTTTAGTCTGCTGTTTTGACCCAGCCACAGAGAAAGCAAGATGTGACTGCCTCACTGGAAAAGACACCAAGCCACATGGCTAACATAGACAAGAATTATGGGCTAATATAAGTTAAAAGAGTTAATAAGAAGCCTGAGCTAATAGGACAACCAGTTTATAATTAATGTAGACCTCTGTGTGATTCTTTGGGACTTAACGACTGCAGGACTGGGCGGGACAGAAACCTCTGTCAACATAAAACTGGCCATTTCACGCTGTACTCAGTGAACGCTTACATACATATGGAGTGTATGCAAGGTGCTAAGAGAGACATCAACCTGCCTCTGCAGTAAAACCCAGCTGGAAAATGTCATCAAGGAGCACACACAAGATACCAACACACAAAGTGAAAGGCAGCAAGGCCCAGAGCTGGTAGGGAGCCCAGGAGTCTATGAGGACTCACAGTAGAGTTAGATGCCAGGGAGACCCAGTGCAGGAAGAGACCCATCTCTGCAGCATAGCAGAGAGTCCTGCAGAGCTGGGCTGAAAGACACTGCAAAGAGAAGGTACTTAGGGTAAGGCACTGGGCTATCCTCAAAACCCAAAGTTCAGGTGGTAAGGAACAAAGGGTAGTGGGCATGGTGGTGCACGTCTTTAATCCCGGCACTCAGGAGGCAGAGACAGAGGGATCTCTGTGAGTTCGAGGCCAGCCTGGTCTACAGAGTGAGTTCTAGGACAGCCAGGGCTACACAGAGAAACCCTGTCTCAACAAAACAAAAAGACAAACAAACAAACAACAACAAAAAAAAAAACAAGCGAGAGAAACAAAGGGAGTGTGAGTGGAGTTAAAGCATGAGGGTAGGGGTTACAGAGATGCCAAATCC
Source organism: Microtus pennsylvanicus (assembly GCF_037038515.1). Lineage (NCBI taxonomy): Eukaryota > Metazoa > Chordata > Mammalia > Rodentia > Cricetidae > Microtus > Microtus pennsylvanicus. The sequence goes on from NC_134581.1 coordinate 140,643,004, forward strand.
ACAAACATCCTAAGTGTGGAACAAGGAGGTTAAATTTTACACCCAGAATAACCCCAGCTGTCTATGTTAGTGGGGGGAAGAGCAGGGAGGCCATTTTATTCATGAGGAATGCAGCCCAACCCTGAAGAAGGAGGGCATATCAAACAAAACAAAAAACACCTCTGCTTTGTTTTATCAATTGTTACCCAGTCCTGACCAAGTTTAACAGTTTGGGAGGCCAGATGTAGTGACCTTCTGGGAGGCTGAGGCTGGGGGACTTTGAGTTCCTGGACATCCAAGGCTACAGAGTAAGACTCTATCTCAGAGAGAGAGAGCAGGGGGCTAGAGATGAAGTTCAGTCAGAAGGGTGTTTGCCTAGCGTTCTTGATCCCTAGCACAGCATAAACTGTGGGTGGTGGGGTATGCCTAGAATCCCAACACTTCGGTGGTGGAGGCAAATGGACCGGAAGTTTAAAGTCATTGTCTTGGATACACAGTGAGTTCAAGGCCTACCCAGGTGACAGGACACCCTGTTTCAAAATAAACTGGGCCACGGAGAAGGCTCAGCAGGTAAAAGCGCTTGCCAGGCATATATGCTGACCCGAGTTTGATCCCTAGATCCCAATATGGGAGGAGAGAAACAATTCCTGAAAGTTGCCCTTTGACCTCTACATGGGGTGCACATGCCTACACACAGGCACATGCACACACTAGTAAAGCGGGGGAAAAAACAGACATATATATACATAAAAAGTCTGGAAGTATAATTAGCACCTTGTATATAAATAAAGTAATACAATAAAATATTTGCTATGCTTTGCCCCCACAGAGGATCATCACCCTTGCCATCAACTTCTCACCCAAGAACACTTCTTCCAAGAATGAATGATGAGGTAATGTCTGTGAAATGCCCGGCACTCTCTGAAGATGCGTGGCGAAAGACATCACTAGAATTAATATTTAACGAGACACTCCCCGCCTCTGATCTCCTTTTCTGCAGACTGATGTTACCTCTACGGATAAGGTGATGACAGATTGGCTCCCACATCAACCTGCCCACACACAGTGCCCAGCCCTGCTATGCAGCCCCTGGGTCCCTTCCTTCTATGGTTGATGGGGCCCATTATCCCAGCCATCCAGGACTGGTCTCCTTCATGAGAGTCTAAGGTTGCTAGACAATGAAGGTCAAAATACATCAAGTAGACGGGCAAAATACATGTCAGAGGGTAGTCTTCCTTGGGGTCCCATTTCGAAGCAGGAGAGGATCCATGACGACTTCAAGGGGAATTATTTTAGCAAAACCCACATCCTAAGCCAGTTAATATTTTTAGGCCCAGCGTAGCGCTCAAGAAAGGAAGAAATAAGAATAGCTGTGCGGGTTCAATTACAAATGGAGTGGAGAAAATAATTTCAAAAGTTCAAGGGGAAAAAAAATCAATCTATTTCCTCCCCACCCCAGGCTTTCACTTCTATAAATACACACACAAATGGACCCGGGACCACGCTGCCTTCGAAAACGCTACCTGTCTGGAAATCTGCAAGACAGACGACGTGCTGGGCTGGCTTTCAAGGCACCCGGGCTCAAACCATGTTCCCCAAAGTGTCTCTGCTCTTCTTAAATAACATCATCTTCCCTCTCGGATTAGAAGAGCAGTACATGTGCCTGGCAGAAAAAATTTTCATCTTTTTAGAAGTAAGAAAATATTCTCTTAAAATCTCCAAGGTACTAATTATCCTTCCTTTTTGTCTGAAAACACATTTTTCAACATAACTTGAGAATTTTTCTTTTAGATGAGTTACAACCTGGCTTCCCCTGTGCCTTGGCTATTCTGCAACAGTTTAAAATGTCCTATGCGTAGAAGCATCCTGTAGGAAGCAGTGGCCTATTGCTGGACTCCTGGTACTTCTCCAGTGTCTTACAGACAATGCTGATACAGACATCTTTGCCGGATACACTCTGGTTAGTCCTAAGACTGACCTACCGGGTGAAAGACTGCATGCCAGTGCAGAAAGCTTTTTGTTGGGTTTTGTTTGGGGAGACAGTTTGTAGCCCAAGCTGGCTTTGAATTGGCTATGTAGTCAAGGATGGTATTAAATCCTGACCCTCACAGACACACGCACACATCCTCTGAGTACTTGTATTACAAGTACACCAAACCCAGCTGAGTTTTTTTTTTTTTTTTTTTTTTTGGATTTTTCGAGACAGGGTTTCTCTATAGCTTTTGGTTCCTGCCCTGGAACTAGCTCTTGTAGACCAGGCTGGCCTCGAACTCACAGAGATCCGCCTGCCTCTGCCTCCCGAGTGCTGGGATTAAAGGCGTGCGCCACCACCGCCCGGCCCCAGCTGAGTTTTGAAAGCTGACAGACCCTCATCTGTGAGAGCCACTTCCTCCAAATGCTCACTGTCCTTTAATTTGACAGACGTGTAAAGGGAACATTGTTGTTGGGGGTGTAGCCCAGTTGGTAGGGTCCTTGTCCACCATGATCGCGGTCTGGGGTTTGATCCCAAGCACTGAGTATAACCAGGTACGTCAGCACACGTCTGTAATCCCAACACTGGAGAAGTGGAGGCAGAAGGATTAGAGAGTCAAGGTCATCCTTAGCTACAGAGACAGTTTGAGGCCAGCACGGGCTACAGAGACGTTCAAAAATAAGAAAATAGAGCCGGGTGGAGGTGGTACACATCTTTAATCTCAGCACTCGGGAGGCAGAGGCAGGCGGATCTCTATGAGTTCGAAACCAGCCTGGTCTACAAAGTGAGTTTCAGGACAGGCTCCAAAGTTACACAGAGAAACCCTGTCTCAAAAAATTAAAAAGAAAGAAAGAAAAAAAATACAGGAGTGTCAGTGCTTTTATTTGCAGTTCTCTAATTACTGGAGATGTCCCCAAAACACTGAGTGTCTACCGCACTCCTCGGAGTATTTTTACAATTGCTTCCTATCCTCAGGAAGTTGGCAGTCTGCTCTTCTCCCGCCTCCGAGGACACCTCAGTGGTCTCCCCACTCTGGGCCAGAATACCATTTTCACCTCCATGCCTCTCTCGGCAAACATTTCAGTTTCAGCAGGTGAGCCAGTTCAGTCACTTCATTTAGCCTTTCTTTATCCCCCTGCTATCTCTCTCGGGAGGGAGGCAGGGTGTTTGTGACGCCACCAGCACCGTGCTAAGAGAGAAGAATAGCCAAAGTGCTGAGAGAAGGCAGGCCAGGGTCAGTAATGAGCTTGGGAAGAAAAATAGGGCTAAGCAAGAGGGGAGATGGGGGGGGTGTCGCAAGAGCAAAGTCCAGAAGCTTGCTAGAGCACCAGCCACGGACCAAACGTACTGAGTACCTCGCCTGTGGTCCACTCTCTTCCCCAGCATCTTAGTTTAGACTCATGCTCCCCGCCTGGCCCATCTCTGCTGCAGATTCATCTAAGAGCCCTCCCCACAGAACCCTCCTCAGCATCCACCCATCCGGACCTCAGTGCCTGGGGCAGGAATTCTGGCTGGCATACCAATCTATGCAGCAATCTCCAGTGAGCAGAGGGCCTATTCCACGACTCTTGGGCACAAGTCTTGGGAGCCTGGCTAGAAAAGACTGCTGGCTGGTGATATATTCTCCCATACCCTGAAGCTCTCAACACCCGCCTGAGCTTACGTCAGAGGCAATCTATAACGTGTAGGGAATCTAACCAAATGAAGCTGAGCAGAATAAATACAAGAGAGGGGATGCCTGGACACAGACTGTATGGATCTGTTGCCCAGACAGCTGGGAAAATTGAAACTGTCTTTGAAAATTAGTTTCCGAGCACAATCGTATTAAAGGGTGGAGTAATTTTCCTCAGGTGTGAATTTTGCATCTACACAGCCGGTTCTCAGGCACACAGCTGCACTTGTCCAACCGAACTGCACATCCCAAGAGCCTCTGCACACAAAGGTCAATCAATTCTAGAGATTTGAATTTTTTTCCCTTTGCAGAAAGTCAGAAGAAGAAAGGCCCCTAACACAAGCCATCTCCCCTGGGATTTTCCACACTGACAATTCCAATTCAGGGCAAAAATTTAATCCTTTCCCATCTGTGTTTTCCTGAAGGCAGCAAACAGGTCTAGATAATTCTTCCCCAAGGGCCAAAATGCTGAGCATTCTCCAAGTTCATCAGATTCCCTGGAGTAGGAATTCATCTCTACTATAGAGATCCTCAGGCTAAGTTTCTCAAGCCTAGAAGAACTCTCTGGGCAGTGGATTAGCAACCTGTGTTGAGGCATTAAATGCAGCCTCAAACACTGCAAGCTACAAGGACCAGAAGTCACCCGGGCCCAGACACGGAAGCATCCTCCAGATTCGCAGAAGTTGGTGACAGCCCACTGGTGAAAGAAGAAGATCCAAGCATCTGGGAGGGCCTGTGAGTTCAAGGCCAGCCTGGTCTACAGAGCCAGTTCCAGGACAGTCAGGGCTACGTAGAAAACTACAGGACATTCCCAGAATTGCTTGGTCACAAGGGAATTTCTATATCACCTGTCCCATTTTTCCTGGGACCTTCTCCCAGGTAGGTGCCAAGCCCTCCTAGCTCATTCTGGGAGCTAGAAGCTGAGCCCCCCAGGGCACAAGCTCAGCGAACTGTGTTGATTGAAGCAATGAATGAACAATGATGACCATAAAATGAATGATGAACAGGGCTACTATCTCAGAAAACAAAACAAACACAAAGAATAAAACCCAAAAATATCACCAATGCTTTGGGCTTGAAAAATCAGGAGCCTGGGCATGTGCCACCATGCCCTGCCAACCAAACAAGTCTTGTCTCTCTTCTCCATGACAGCTCTTCAAATAGAAGAGGGAGATGAGAATTTACTGACTCTTCTTTATTATAGTTGTAACATGCCCTGATAATCAGATGAATGAGCAACTAAACAGTAGGTACTGGTGCATCAAGCCTGAAAAACCTGGCCTGATGGAGTAAAAAGTCCACACACACACACACACACACACACACACACACACACACACTTTCCCCTGGATCACACAGACCTCCAGACTCCAGTATGAAGACTAAGGGGCCCTAAGAGGAGCCAGCTGGACCACATGGCCATGACAGGGACAACAAGGCATAGTTCAGAAAGCTGGAAGCCAGGCTGAGGTTTCTCCATCTCTGAGAGGCTGGAGCAGTTAAGTACCACCTGAGTTCTTGCCAGCACTTGCTTGACAGGGCAAACTGACTCCAGGAGCAGGTATACCTCACAAAACCCCAGAGGCCCACATACCTGGTGGCCATAAAATGAGCCATGGAATGGCAGGAAGCCAGGCAGATGCAGCTGGGCCAGCAGTCACAGGCACCAGCATTCACTCATTCATTGCTTCAATGAACACAGTTGGTGAGCCTGTGTCCTGCAGGGCTCAGTGTCTACCTGGGAGAAGGTCCCCTCAAATGGTACAGGGTTTATAGAAATCCCCCATGACCAAGCAATTCTGGGAGTGTCATCTTGAATTGGGAAGGGGCAGAAGGGGAGGCTCCCTCTGCCCTGTAAAGGCAACCCATCCCAGACACAGGTAAAATGAAGCCGTCTCAGAGCAGCTACAACAGACAAGCCTTGTCAAGATGGAAAGTCCTCATCCTCTAGAACCATCAAGCCAAACCAGAAGAGATCTCTGCCCTGCTCCTATCCAGCCCTTTGGGCTCCAAACAGCTCCCCGAGAACAGCTTTCTTGCCATGTGAGCCAAAGGCCTCCTTCAAACCTGAGATTCTTATGACCCAGCTATGGCCCATAATCCTGGCCCCTGCACATTACCCTGGCCCCTGGGCATCTACCCATGGGCCCTGGACATCAGGCTGGGTCCCTGGTGAGGCTGTAGTAGTTCTGCTTTGCTTCTCTCTCTGTCTTACTCACCCATGGAGGCTTGGTTTAAATGCCAGTCCCTTCTGGAAGCCTCTCGAGATCTTCCCCCAGCGCATGCCCAAGGGTCTCTGTATCGCACCTTGCCCAGAGCCAAATGACTGTCGCATCAGGTGCAGCAGGCACTTGAATGATTCATCTGCCTCCTCTCTCTCCCTCCTCTGCTTCCTGCCTGGTGAACTGAGGATGGAGTAGCAGCCTTGGAGGGTGCTTTGGGCAGAGGTGAGGCTGCAACCTTGGGCGCAAAGGGGACAGTGCTGAGCAGAATCTGGAGCTCTTCAGATTATAGCCTCCCCCAGCTCTGCTAACTGCATATAAAACCCACCTCTCCTGCTCGCCCCAAGGCTTTTGGGTGCTCTAGACAGAAGCCAGCAGCAGACTGTGAATCACGTTTAAAAGACCATAGGGCTTTGCATGAAGTGTGTTGAAGGGGGAAGGAGTTTTCACACAACAACACTCTTTTTGGAGTTGCCAACAAACACTTCCTGGTTTTGCTTTTTTGTTTTGCTTTGTTTTATAGAAATAGATATGTATTTGGGCCCCGAGAAAACAAATGATCTTCTACAAGTTCAATAACGACTAAATTGGGGGGAAAAAAGTACAAGGACATAGATTCCTCCAACCTGTCTCTTCCATCAGAGCATGCTCACTGGGGGACGTCTGTGCGTCTAAGAACTGCTGATGAATATTTGAACAGCAGCAGCCTCTTCCCATTGATAAAACTCCACGGACAAGCTCAAGCACGCTGGTGAAATGAGGGCACGGACCAGAAAGACCTGCACTTCTCTGGGCAGCCTCATCCTCAGAGGCCACACCCCCAACCCCCAAACAGGGAGATGGATATCAGAAGAGCACAGGCACCCAGTAGAAGAGCAGCCAGGTTGCTGAATCAAAGGAAAGAATGAAAACATGGGAACAGAAAGGACAGGGTTGGTGTGTTGGGACATTCCTATAATCTCAGCATCAGGAGGCTGAGTCAGGACAGGAGACAAAAACTTTGAGGCTAGCCTGGTCTACATAGCAATCCCACCATATATCCACCAGGGGGCTGGAGAGATGACTCTGTGATTAAGAGCACTGGCAGCTCTTCCAGGGGACCTGGGTTCAATTCCTAGCACCACCATGGTGGCTCACAGAGGGCACCAGGTATGATATGCACGTGGTACAGCCTCATGCAGATAACACACACAATGTAATTTAAAAATTTCCTAAACAGGGGGCTGGAGAGATGGCTCAGTGGTTAAGAGCACTGACTGTTCTTCCTGAAGTCCTGAGTTCAATTCCCAGCAACTATGTGGTGGCTCACAACCACCTATAATGAGATCTAGTGCCCTCTTCTGACCTACAGGCAGGATGCTGTATAAATAAATAAATTAAAAAATTCCTAAACAAAAGAATGTAAGCCAAGAGCTGAGTAAAATCTGCATCCCCTAGAAGAAATATCTATGCAAATCTGAAAATAAGGAATCTGTAATATTCTCTTATTTGGGAACAAAAGGTCTTTTTTCGTCGACACAGAATTCTGTTACTGGGCTTTAGTTGAACAGTTTACCTGTAATGTCCAGGTAGATGCATCATGAGTGTCCTTCTAAGAGCAAAGCTGAGAGATCGGACACAGAAAGCAGATGTCAAGAAGGCAGAAACGGGAGCCAAGTCAAGAACTACAGCAGCCAGGCGGTGGTGGCCAGACCTTTAATCCCAGCACTAGGAGGCTGAGGCAGGCAGACCTCTGTGAGTTCAAGACTGGCCTGGTCTACAGAGTGAGTTCCCGTACAGCCAGGGTTACACAGAGAAGCATTGTCTCAAGAAAACAAAAGCAAAAACAATAAGATTCTTCCAAGAAGAAACACAACAGCCTCCATAAGTTGAAAAGGCAAGGAAGGTTGCTCCACCCCCACTTCTGCCTCTGCCTCCTCCACACAGAAGACAGCAACACCAACATCTTGATTTTGCATTTGGAACCTTCTGTGGATCTCCACAGCTTTAAAAGCCACGGTGTGGTGGAGTTACAGCATCCACAGGTAACTAATACAGCTCCTCAGAAGCAGTCAGAGAAGGCTGAGCCCAGAGAGTCAGCCACATGGGCTCCTCTCGAGCCCACAAGATGCTAAAAGCAGGAGAAAGTCCTTCATTTTGGGTCTGTGTCTCATTTACTGTGGGTCACTTGCTTAGTGGGAGAAGGTCTGTGTGTAAATCACCCAAGGAATGTCCCCCTTTAGGGGGTAAAAGGTTGGAGGTAAGTCATTGATCTTTTTTCCTTTAGAGTTAAATTGGATTAAGAGAACTTCAAGGGACAATCTACCTCCCAATTGAGGACATGATCCACGAGGGCGGGGCCACACCGTGGAGCACACAACTTGTCCTTTCAATCAATATGAAGTTCTTTGGACACCCTTGCAAGACCAAAGCTATGACCACTGAAACCATACCTAAACCAGGCTTACTTAACTACACATACCTCTTGCCCTTTGCCCCAGTTCTTCCTTTGTTTAAGCCGAAAGCCCACGTCAGTGTTCCAATGATGGTCTTGGGACAAAGGGTCACTGGACCAATTTATATCAAATAATTCTCTCTGCTTTTCCCAGTCCCTTATCTCTGTAATTAGAGTCTCAGGACAGGTGGCTGAGCCTTGCTTGCTGGGGTTGCTGTAAGCCAGGCCCTGACTCTAATTCCAACTATAACAACACAAAAACAGACCCTGAAGTAAGGTGAGTAACCCTGCACCTGGGCTGAGCAGACCCCTGCACAGCTGCGCCCTGGCTTAGTCCTTTCGGGACACCAGAGAAGCTAATATACTTTGCCTGGAGAAATGAAGACTTGGGGACCTGATCCCAGACTCTGCATGTCTAAATGTCTTACACAGCTATTGTAGGAATGAAGAAATAGATGTGGGAGTTGGGGTGGGGAGGCTCAAAGAGCAGAATCAAGGCAATTGGGCGTCCATTGCCCAAGGATGGTTTTTGGCTCAGCATTAACAAAAAAACTTCCTAATAATCAGAGTCGACTAAGGGTGAGATCAGAGTGACTGGAGGAAGGTCAGGCCCAAGCAGATCGCTGGGTATGCTAGGCCAGTTCCTGCACCAGGCAAAGGGTGGACTTCACCAGCTGGCAGTCCTTGGTGTCTGTGACCCATAGCTAAAATATCCTTAAAGTTTGTGTGAATTTAGGTTTTTGGCATAAAGCATATTCTCACTTTTATTATTACATGACTTTTGTAAAAAATTAAACAGAGAAACTCCCCAGAAACACTCATATACTGCCCCATATACAAAAAACATTCCCTGAGCCGGGCGGTGGTGGCGCATGCCTTTAATCCCAGCACTCGGGAGGCAGAGGCAGTCGGATCTCAGTGAGTTCGAGACCAGCCTGGTCTACAGAGCTAGTTCCAGGACAGGCTCCAAAGCCACAGAGAAACCCTGTCTCGAAAAAACCAAAAAAAAAAAAAAAAAAAAAAAAAACAACATTCCCTGACCCCAGAGAGGAAGAAGGCGGAAAGGCATGAGCTGCAGACAGACATGGCTTCCAACCTGACCAGCAGCCAACAAACAGCACTTGAGCAGGTGCCTGGGAGCCTTGCGCAGCCGAGTTTGATGTTCTTTTCCCAGGAAAAGCAGAGAGAACACAGACTCCAGGTAACAGCTCGGTTATCTTAAGAGGAAATAAAGAACATCCATCTTCGATAATTGCTTCTTCTTTCGCGTCCTTTTGAATTCTATTATCCACGTACTAACCAGGCCTGACCCTCCTTAGCTTCTAAGGTGAGTTCATGTGCATTCAGGGTAGTGCGGCTGTAGACTATCATTTTGAACTCTGTATTTGCAACTAAGAACACAGCAAAGAAGCAACTCACCACCTTAACATATCGATGTCCGAATTAGACTTGGGGTGGGTGTTTGGGTCGGGGGTGGGTTGTTAGGAAAGGTTAAGAGGCTGTGGCCTACACCCGGTCCATATTCTGGATGCTGTGGACGGGAAGTAGAGCATTTTTCATCTGCTTGCACATCTGTCTTCTCTTAAGTCAAAATCTCAGAAAGAGGAGTGCTGTTACATCCGGATGAATTCCTCTGAAGCTCCTTCCATTCAGGATTTTTGAAGATTTGCCATGTTGCCCTTTTACAGAAACTGCTGGGTTCTTAGATCATTCCTCAAGAGAGGTTAAAAGAATACACTTTCATCTTTACTGCCACCTCTTTTCAAGCCTGTGTCTGTGTGTGTGTGTCTGTGTGTGTGAATGTGTATGTGAATGTGTTTGTGTGTGTGAGTGTGTGTTGTGGTGTGTCTGTGTGTGTGTATGTGTGTGTGTATGTGTGTGTGTGAGAGAGTATGTGTGTGTGTGTGAGAGAGAGAGTATGTGTGTGTGTGTGAATGTGTATGTGAATGTGTTTGTGTGTGTGAGTGTGTGTGTTGTGGTGTGTCTGTGTGTAGTGTGTGTGTATGTGTGTGTGAGAGAGAGTATGTGTGTGTGTGTATGTGTGTGTGAATGTGTATGTGAATGTGTTTGTGTGTGTGGTGTGTGTATGTGTGTGTGTGTGTGAATGTGTATGTGAATGTGTTTGTGTGTGTGAGTGTGTGTGTTGTGGTGTGTCTGTGTGTGTATGTGTGTGTGAGAGAGAGTATGTGTGTGTGTGTATGTGTGTGTGAATGTGTATGTGAATGTGTTTGTGTGTGTGAGTGTGTGTGCTGTGGTGTGTGTGTGTGTGGTGTGTGTGTGTGTATGTGTGTGTGTGTGTGTATGTGTGTGTGAATGTGTATGTGAATGTGTTTGTGTGTGTAAGTGAGACGGGTGGGGGTGTTCTCTCCCCCAAAGAACCCTCACTGAGGCCACCCATCATCACTCGTCAGCTGGCCCACTAACTGGTTGGCAGCCTGAACCCTTTTTAACCACCACAAATATCAGATGAGTCCCTGCAAACATCATGTCATGTCAGTGAAATAATAGCTACAGCTTCCCATCCACTGGCAGAACGCCACACCAGGCTTCTCACTGTCCCTCAGGCAGAGAGTTAATCTAGAAACAAAGCAAAACAAACCATCCTGTTTGCAGAGCTGCAAAAAGGGATCTATACTCACCCAAACAAACACAAGCTGCTACTGCTGCTGCTTGCGAGCATCTACTCGCTGTCTGCATTAGACTCTAGGAAAACTACAGCAGCATACATGCATCAAAACTGCGGCTTGGATGGCGCTGAGCAGATGGGCGTGGATGATACCTGAAAGATTACTGGCTCAGACTTTTCTTGGTATAGTAAAAAATGTTTTTTATGGGCTGGCAAAATGGCTCAGTGGGGTGAGGACTGGGAAAACTCGGTAATTTAGCTATCCCCCCCACATACACAATAATAAATAATTTTTTAAAAGAACACTTTTCATAATATTGTTCAAGGAGTGAAGGCTCAACCACGCACGACATGTTTATTTAGCGTAGTCACATTGAAAAGCTAAATTCAAAATTCCTTAATTTTGAGGCTGCATCAACTCTCTACCCAATAAGGCCCTAATTTAGAGATGGGAAAACTGCAAGAGTTCAGCAGAGGACTACATGCAACCCTTGCAGCAGCAGCAGCAACAGCAGCAGCAGCAGCACGCTTCTGGCTTCACTCAAGTCACCTCTGATCTCAGGAAAATCGCAGGCTTTCGTCAGTCTTGAACAGCATGTGTGTTGACAGACAGCCAGGCTTCGCAACAGCAGGGTTGGGTGGGGAGAAGTGGGACACTGCAGCTGCCATTCTGGGGGCTTCCTGTGGGCTCTCTCTACAAGCAGAGGCGACCAGACACAAAACCTAGCAACCAAGGGCAGTGCGAACAGCGATTGAGGAACACCTCGGAGAAGGTGGCCGCTCCCTGAGCTCCCTGAGGGGTAGGACGAGTCAAGCCCCCTAAGGCTAGGCATGTGTTTGGCAGACACCAGGTAAGCGCGGAAAAGGCCTAGAGACAAGGGATCAGGGACTAAGAGGGTGAAGGGGAAGGGTTTACGTCATGTCTACAAGGCTGGGGGACTTTGAACTTCCAACACATCAACACACACAACATCCAAAGAAGTCTATGAGAAATGATCAGAGGCACACTTTAGGAAGAAACCTGATATTCAGAGAGAGAGAGAGAGAGAGAGAGAGAGAGAGAGAGAGAGAGAGAGAGACTGGAAATATGGGAAGTTTGAGACTTTGGAAGTTTTGGAAGGGCGTGGTGACTGGTGACCACAACAAAGAGAGAACAATCAAGAGATAAGGTCCTAGATGATTATCTTCAAAGCAACAGCCTACCATCCTCTCCTGCTGGGAGTCTCCAGCCTGGGAGGAAGAGGAGGTTAATGGCCATCCTACGGCCAGAAAGCAGGGTCAGCGATCTGGTATCAGGGTTGGTATTGCCAGGCAAGCAACCCCACTCAAGTCTTCCCTTCCTTCATCAGGAAGCAACCAAAGGGCACTACTCTGAGGGGCTTATGGTGAGAATGGAAGAGAAATAGGGAGGAGAGGAAGGAAGGGAAAGAAAGGGAGGCCGTAAGAGAAAAGAAAGAGGGGCAAGAGAGGGGAGGACAACAGAAGGGGAGAGGACGGGAGAGTCTGAAGAATGTCAACTGACCACGCCATTCCCCAAGCACAGCAGCAGCAGCCGCTGCGACCTGGTGACTCCTCTCCTTAACTCCTGAATGGTCCTCCACTGCAGGTCCAGAAGCTTGGTCCAGAACATGCTCAGTAACTGTGGGAACGTCAGCTGTGCAGACAGCCTGTCTTATCCCTCAACACGCTGAGACCGCCAGGCTTTGGGACTGGATGGTCCCTCTACCTGGAATGGTCCTTATTCCCTTTTATTTGGTGTTTATCACATACATGCCACTCTTCTGAGGGCTCTTTTTAAATTAGGGGTTAGAGAGATGATGGCTCAGCAGTTAAGAGCACTCGATACTCTTGAAGAGAACTGGGGTTCAATTCCCAGCATCCACATGGTAGCTCCCAACCTTCCACAATTCCAGTTCCAGGGGACCCAATGCCCTCTTCTGACCTAAGGGCACCAGGCAGACACATGCTACACAGACATAGATACATCAACACAAAATACTCATATACATAAATCATATCTATATATATATATATATATAACACATAAAATAAATGATTTATTTGTGTGTGCACACACATGTGTAAATACATTGAGGCATGCACATGGCAGTCAGAGACAACTTTTGGGAGCTGGTTCTCTCTTTCTACCATGTGGGCCCTGGGAACAGGCTTGGTAGCACAGGCCTTTACCTGGAGAGCCCCTCTTCTAAGTACCTTCCAGGTATCAACACATTTAAGTCTCCCAACAGCCTTATCAAGTAGGTACAACACTCTCTCTAGAATGCAAATTAGGAAATAGAATCTCAAAAGCTCAAATAACCTGGAGGTGGTGAGTTGGCTCCAGCCACCACGCCTGACAACCGGAGTTCAATTCCCAGGTGGTGAAGGAAAGAACCAACTTCCACAAGTTGTCCTCTGGCTTCCACGCATGCACTGTGGCACGCACTTGTGCACACACACACACAACAAATAGATTTTTGAATACTAAATAACCTAAAGGTAGCATACATGCAGAACAAGAATACGAATCCAGGTAGTGTGGCCCAAATCTGTATTCTCTTCCAAGAAGCTTTAGCCCAGCCCTTCCTAGCTCCTTTGCTGTAGTATTGAGAGACCCAGACAAGTGGCCCTAAAGTCCCATGCTTTGTGCCTATCACTTTCTCTCACATTGCCCTCCCAGCACAACCTTTATTTGCCTTAATTGAGTATATAGCTGTTTTTTTTCCGTTTCTCTAAGCAGAACATAATCTTCGCTAAGGCAGAGAGACCTTGCCTTTTGTTATCCTAGACCAATTCTCTGGTTCACAGCAGCCAGCCTATGAATAACTGCTGAATGAGGAAGGGAGAGACTGTGGCGGACGCTCTGTTGTGCTGTGTACTGAGTGCTGGTCTTCACCCTCTTCTGTTCTTCTCTGATCACTGTCAATGCTCAGCATCCTACACAAAAGCAGAAGGGAGCCAGGGCCCAGCTCCCGGCATTTAGGGACAAAACTGCTGTCACAACTGACTGTCAAATCCTCCTGCCTGGGTCCTTGAGCACACAGTGATAAGCTTGTGGGAGGGCAGGGATTGAGGCTTCTGATTAATCCATCTCTATCTGTAGCCTCCACCACCTTCCCTATCTGCAGGACACTGGAAGCTGTGGACATCCCTATCAGATCTGAGGCCCCTCCAGATACCAAGCGCCTGTCTCTGGGATCAGGAGGCTCCCTGAGAAGGAACACACTGTCACCGGAGCTCTACCCTGGGAGACAGGTTCTACACCAATGTACGAGCTCAAAGACACCATTTTTATATCCCACCAACGCACAGCAACACACTGAACCCGCTGCCTGTGACCATGCTAAAAAAGGTACCAACTCTGACCAAACACCTATTACATACAAACACCATGCTTGTAGCTTTTACATATGATCTATCTGGTGCATTTGGTGATCGGCTTTATTCTCCTTTGACAAAGGAGAAAAATCAAGACTCAGAGGACCCAAATCCCACAGCCGGGGGAGACCGACACACTTCCCACCGTCCTCTGCTTTCACAGGGCTCTGCCTGCTTTCGCAAGGCTCCCTGCTCTTCCATGACCTGACCCTTGCTCTCCTGTGATCATCCCAGTCCTTGCCTTAAAAATGGCCTCCCTTGCCGGGCGGTGGTGGCACACTCCTTTAATCCCAGCACTTGGGAGGCAGGGGCAGGCGGATCTCTGTGAGTTCGAGACCAGCCTGGTCAACAAGAGCTAGTTCCAGGACAGGCTCCAAAACCACAGAGAAACCCTGTCTCGAAAAAACCAAAAAAAAAAAAATGGCCCCCCTTATCCACCTGTTGCGATCCTCCCCCTCCCTCCACCTTCCTGCAGTCGGGCTCCCCCACCCTCCAGCTCGAATTCACAGTCCACTTTCACAAGCCCCAGCTGAAAGAGGCCAGAAGCCCCATGGTGGAATTCTGCACACCTCCCAAGAACCTCAGCTGGTGCGGTGAGAGAACCCGTCAGGAATTCTCATTTCTTCCCAAGGACTGGTAAGAAAGTACCTGAGTCCCAAGCACTAGAGGATTAAGAAAGGGAAGTCAAGCTGGAGTCTGAATGCCTCTGGGGAATAAAAGGGCTCTAATTAGTCTCAAACTCAAGAATATCACTCGGGGGGCTGGAGAGATGGCTCAGAGGTTAAGAGCACTGACTGCTCTTCCAAAGGTCCTGAGTTCAATTCCCAGCAACCACATGGTGGCTCACAACCATCCATAAGGAGATCTGGTGCCCTCTTCTGGCCTGCAGGCACACATGCAAACAGAATACTGACAATACTGTATATATAATAAATAAATAAATATTTAAAAAAAAAAAAAAAAAGAATATCACTCGGGAAAGGCAAGCTTAGGTATCACAACCCCACCCAGGCACAAAGCGCATCCCCCAGCCTTCTGACTTCCTCAAGCTTGAAACCCAAAACCAGGATGTCTAGGGACGAAATCAAGTAAAATTGCTTCCATGAGATGCCTCTCACTGGGGGAGAGACTAATTGCAGTACAAGACACTGGGCAAAGAGACAATGCTCGCCTTCCTCCACACAGGGTCCCGTATCTCATTCTCAGCTTTGCTCTGGCTGCACCAGAATTCATCGGTCTTGGAAGTCAGGACCTGTCCTTTCTGAACTGTGGCTCTCTTCAGCTCCCTGGGCAGGCCACACCCACCAGGGGGCTCCTGGTTTAGACTGAGTCTCCATGTCCTGCATTATAAAGCATCCCAACCTCAACTTAGGCTGGAAATAAACCTCCCTAAGCAACCTTCAGGGCCCTACAAGAGTGCATTATCTTCCTCCCTCAATTTTGTGAGGTTTTTGCAAAAAATAACCGCCTCACAAACAGAAACATTTCCTGATCTATAAGCCACTTTAAAAACAAATCATTATGCCTTTGAATATTTTATGATGGGCCAATGCACTAGAGGAGGCAAGGCGCGCTTTCACCAACCCTTGCCACTCTATTTTGAGACTCCTGGAGTAAACTCCAAATGCTTCCCTCATCTTCCAAACACCAATTTATAAGTGCTGGATAGATTCTTGATGAATTAATGGCTCCACCCAAACTGACCCTCCATAGCAGAGCTCAGAGAATCCCCCTCTGTAGACCTTATAGTTAATCTATCTCAATGTACACTCAATGATCACTACTTCCACCCTCTGTTAGAAAGGCACCAAAACCTGCCAAAATCGGTGGACTCGCCCAAGGTCACACAGCCTAGACCGTTCCAGGACACCTAGCCCTTAGAGCACCTCCAGTCCCAGAGGCTGTCACCACACCCATCCTAAAGCTCAGTCAAGGCTGCTGCGGGTTAGTGACGTGATCCCCTTCCCCCAATACTGACTTCTGGATGTCTCCAACCTTTCTCTCCATGCCCCTATGAGCCCTGGAGCTGAAACACTCTCTGGGTGCCCCTCCACTCAAAACAGAGCAATACGGACAGAACATGACGCTTCAGCTGATCGCCCTGGCGAACAGCTCAACCCACTCTGATCCAGATGTGGCCGTCGAGAGAGGACAGGAAGGGCTCATCTGAGGTCACTCAGAAAGTTGGCACTGGCTGCAGCGACCGCACCTGAACCCAGGTCTGCCTCCCGGCTGGGTGCTCCTCCCACTAACTACACCGTGCAGACCTAGGAAACTTAAGGCACACAGATCCCAGATACAAAGTTAGCTGTTGCAGGTCCCAAGTAAGCCGGCGGCCAAGCCACGGGCGCTGGGAGTGAGGACATGAGGAGCGGCGCGGGTCACCCGGGAGGACAGCGTGGAGGGCGGCGCGGAAGAAGCCAAGGGGTAGCTCCCGGAGGCGCAGGCCTGGAATGTGGGGACTCAGGACCTCCCCAAAACTTTGCAGCGGCGCGGGGGCCTCGCCCTTACCTGCAGAGGAGGCGCCGCCGCGCGCACGCGGAGCCGGCGGGAGCAGTGACAGGGGCGCCCCGCCCAGCGGCGGCCACGGTAGCGGGCCGGGCTCGGGCAGCGGCTCGGCTCGGGCTCGGCTCCGGCTCCGCCTCCCGCGCCGCCGCTGCAGCCGAAGGGGGGGGGAGAGACGCCGGCCCGGCTGCGCCCGCGCCGTCTGGCGGCGGCAGGTGCTGAGGGTGCAGCTGCGAGGCCACCAGCTGCCGGCGCCACGACCCCCGCCCCGGGGGAGGAGCCCTGCGCGCAGCCCCTGCCGGCTCGGGAGGTCTTGGCCCGCCGCAGTGGGCGGTCCTGCTCCCACCCGGGCCCTGCCTCTACTGGTTTTCCCCAGCTCACCCCCTGCGGGGACACTGAGGCCGGGTGGGGAAAGGGACACCCCAAGGTCACCCAGACCCGCGGACTGAGTTGGAATCCAGAACGAACCTTTTCTAACCTCTGCCTTCCCAGCTCTTTTACCTCGAGGTAGAAGACCCTGGAGAAACAGAGGACCTTCATTCTTCCCTATGTCTTCCCACCCTCGGTCCCTAGTCTCTCCTGCTAAGGAAAGTAGAAGGGAGTGGGCCCACTTTAGGTACTGTTGACCACTACCCCTGCCTCTGCCCTGAGTAGCCATACTCCCCAATCTTTCTGTTCTTCTGGGGGGCTTCAGAAAACCTAGAAACCATAAACTGCTGGGGTGCCCCGGGCCTCTGCACTCATGCTTCTTTGGGTTCCCCCAGCCGAGTCACCAAGCTCCTGTGTTACAATCCTACCACCTCTCTCTCCCCAAGCAAGTGTCTTAAGATGCAGGAGCTACACTTCCAGTCTTACAGTTGTGCTAGACGCTGGAGGAGAGGCCTCCAGGAAACATGGTCCTTGTTTCCTAGACCGCACAGCCTAGCCGACTTAGTATAGCGCTGATCTGGTACCCATAGCACCATCCCCCCTGCTGAAGGCCTGCTGGAGGGAATGCCCTCTGAACAACAAACTGGAACACTAAGTGGAGTTGGTCAACAGAGTGTGGAAAGGCAGGCATTTCAGCTAGAGGACCAGAATGAAGACTCCAGGATGTCATAGATTTCACAGAAACAGGGGCAGGAGTGAAGCTGAATCGAACAGTTAGAGGAGGCTATTCCTGACCAAAAGCTGTAATATTGTGTTATTAGTGGCGCTGGTTCATAGGAGGAGTTTTAAGGATGGAAGGGGCGCCACCAGATTGCCAAGCTTGACTATTCTGGGAATTGGATGGAGCACAAACAGACGGGATCCTTAATTCAGGGTCGGGTGGGAGAAGCAACAGGTCAGCCCTTGGCTCTTGGAAACCAATTGGGCCTGGACACCCCAGTACCCACCAGCTCCCTAGACTCCAGTCCCAAACCCGAGCCACTCTCTCATGAGTGGCTCCATTTTTGGAAGGTCCATTTCAACCGGCGGGTGCCTTTCTTCCCTGTTTCTGTTCTAGACAGGGTGTACAAAGTTATACCCCAGGGTAAGCAACACTCAGAGAAGTGGGTAAATATGGAAGATTCAGAAGCCATGGTGGGTATAAAGTCGGCTTTAAGAAAATTAAATACATTTCACAATTGCATAGGAACCTACAATTTATAATAAAGTTTAATTGAATGACTATGCCACAGATGAAGATCAATAACTAAATTATGCCCACAGGACTGATTAAACACCAAACAGGGCATGCGTCAGACAGGGGAACAAGAGCCCAGCCCTGTTGTCCACCAAGGACAGAATTTTCCCATTATGTCTGATCCTGTCCTTCGCAAATTTCCTAGCTGCCCCGGTCAGAAGTCAAACAGGGCTCCCTTTGACTGCAGAGCCCCCACCCTGTGTGGGTCGCCATCCCGACAGCATCCTGGGTCGTTCCTCCCCGGAAGAGCCTACAGTTCCAGCCATTATTTGCCTGCTTGACTTCTTTCTCTTTTCACTCTGTGGAGCAATTCTTTTTCTTAATTTTATTTATTTATTTATTTTAATTTTTTTCTTTGAGACAGGGTTTCTTTGTGAAACAGTCCTGCTGTCCTGGAACTCACTATGTAGACCAGGCTGGCTTCGAACTCCCAGAGATCCGCCTGCCTCTGCCTCCCAAGTGCTGGGATTAAAGGCATGTGCCTCCACCGCCTGACTTTATGAATTTTATTAGAACATATTTATTGCACAAAGTGATGGGCTTCATTAGGCTATTTCCAGTCAAGCACCTCATGGTCTGACCACATTCCCCACCCCATTCGTGTCCTCTCCCTTCTAGGTGGTTCTCCTTATCTTCCCAGACACTCTCCCATTTCCAAGTCTATATGTACATATGGAATCTAAATTACAGCTAAGAGAAAACATTGTCTTTCTGCATTGATGCCTATGGCCCGGTGACTCAGGTCCACTTACTCTTCGGTGTTCCAAACCCAGACACCCAAATGACTGCCTGAACACCTTCCAAATGCCCCTCCACGGTCCCAGCTCGACAGAGCCAGGACCAAACTCACATCTTTCCCCTCAATTATGTTTCTCTGTCTCTACTTGTGCAGACCCAGAAACCAAAGGGACATCCTACTCTTCCTGAACCTCATCCCTAGTGGGCACCAGGTCCACCCCGCCCTGTCTCCTTACCCCCTTTGACACACTGCCCTTCTCTTCACCCCCCTTGCCCTTACATCAGGGTACATCTTGGTTTGTGTTTTAAGGATTATGAGTTGTGGGATATTTGTACACTGTGTGAAAATGTATTGGTGTGAGTGGTGTCATAAAAAGCTGGATGGCCAATAGCTAGACAGGAAGTATAGGCAGGACTTCTGGGCACAGACAGGAAGTAGGAGGAGGTAATCGAGCGCAGAGACATGGAAGGAGTCAGACATACAGAATGTAAGAAAGGTAAAAAGCTGTGAGGTAAAATGTAGAGTCATATAAGGGGGTCACTTTAAGTTATCAGAGCTAGTGGAACAAGCCCAAGCTGGGGCTGAGCTGTCACAATTAATAGGAAGTCTGCCTGTTGTTATGTGGGAGCTGGGGCTAGAGAAAGACTCATTACAATTGGTGCCCGATTGGGGCACATACAAAGAGCCCACTTCTCACAGCATACAGATGCATGGCTCGTTTAAGAGTCTCTGTAGCACAGTAGAGCATTGCAGCAGCCTGCGCACTAGGTAAAAATGTCTGACACTCGGACTCAACAAAGTCCCCTGTGCTGGGGTGGTAAATGCAGCTCCCACCCAGTATCCTCTGACATAAGGCTGGGCCCTCGCGAAACCAAGGGGGCATGACCAGCTGCCAGAGCCAGGCAGTGGCCACTTAGCAGTTTAAGATTTGTCTCGTGGTCAGAAAACGCTGCAGACACACAAAAAGTCAGGTCTAGACCGAGAAAACCTCTAAGCAGATATAGTATGTTACAAAATGGGCTTAGGTGCTGAGAAAGAAAATGGGTATAGACAGTCATAAAAATAGATTAAAAATAATAAACTGAAGTCTTTAAAAAAGAAGGTAAAGTAATATTTTAAATGCCACATAAATATGGGAAATACACAGGCTTTCTGGATTCTGTATGATGCTTTGTCAGGATTGAATTTTTTAAATGCTAATAAACTAAAAATGACAGCTATTCAGAGACATTGGATTGGGGAAAGAGTTGCTGAATTAAACCAGCATATATACTTTAGCGATGTCTTGTCTTCAGAATGGAAGTTCAGAATGAAAAATGTGTTGGGGGAGAGGTTATGCTTTTGTTTCCACAGGAAATGAAAACCTGTGGATTCCTTCAAAATTAATAGAGACCAGATTTGATCAGGGAAGACCCCCTGAAAATCTTGACTACAGACATAAAGAAAAAAACCAAGAAAGAAGCCAGGCAGTGGTGGCGCACACCTTTAATCCCAGCACTCGGGAGGCAGAGGCAGGCGGATCTCTGTGAGTTCGAGACCAGCCTGGTCTACAAAGCTAGTTCCAGGACAGGCTCCAAAGCCACAGAGAAACCCTGTCTCGAAAAACAAAACAAAACAAAACAAAAAAACAAAACAAGAAAGACTACAGGACAGGTGACATATATGCTGATCCCTTGACATGGGACAGCTCTGAGACTGGATGAGACATGAGAAATTGTTGGCTACCTCATGTGTAGTGAGCCGGACAGGATCGCCATTACAAGATGGCGCCGACATTCTGTCTTGTTGGAAATAAACAACTCCATATTTGGCTATGCCTTTGAGAGCTGCGTGTCCCGTGCTTCCCGCATGCGCCGTGGATAAGGGTCCTTGAGCCTATCCCGATGCGGTCTGGTGTCAGCTGTTGGTGGCAGCCAATCACAGGGCGACCCGTGTGCCAATTCCCTATTTAAGCAGCTGCCTCAGTGCCCTTCGCCCCTTCGCTTTATGCTCTCTCTCCCCTTCACTCCCTGCCCTTCCCTTCCTGCCCCTCTCGCTTCCTGCTCCCCATCAATCAAGGACACTCCAGTAAAGCGTGTTCTGAGTAGAATACTGGTGTGGTGGTCGTTCTTCCTCGCTGGTCAAGAAGTCCGCCGCACTCATGACTTATTATTGCATGCCATCCCCTAAATATGGCATGGCTGGAGATAAATATTACCGCTTTGTTATGCAGTTCAGACTTATGAAGTTGGCAGATACCCTTTACCTGCTCAAACATAAAATCTTTAGCTGACTTGTACACACCAACATCCCATTCTTGTGTTAGTACAGATATATATGTTACCTTTAAAATTTTGTGTGTTTTCAGAAAGAAAAAAAGGGCCAAGCGCCAGTGAAGACAAGTAGCCCAGGTAATACAGCCTCTGTTACAGCTTCCTCAAAATTCTGTATCCAGAGCAGCTATCTGAGGTGGTCCAGATATAGACTATCCATCCAAGACTTCAGATAAGTTTTGTACTTTCACACACAGACTAGACAACAAACAATACAACTAGTTTTCCCAGGTCTTGACCATTATCCCAATTTTCTTAGGGTCATGTAAAGACACCATTGCTTTCCCCAAACAACAGAAATATGATGCCCACATTCCTAAGAGGTGGGTGGGTGAGTTTTGATCATTTGGTGGGGTATGGATGTTTGTGATCATTAAGGGGGGTTGACTGCAAATTGTTACTGATCATAGTAAAGAAGGAAACTAAGCAAAGGACGTTGGATTCAAGGATCTCTTTCTAAAGGGAAAAAGGGTACATATAGCATAGAATTATGGGGTTAAATGTTGTATATTAGTATACTTTTGAGTAATCACTAGTCTCAAATGTTTTACATTAATATGGATTTTTATATATTGATATCAATTTAAGGTTATTTTGTTATACTGTATATATATATATTTCTATTATTGTTTAAGATATTGTACCTATGCTGCTCATTTAAAAATGTAATATATAACTAAGAAATATAGATTAGTAGTCGGTCATCTATAATAATACAACTTGTAATTATGTTAGGTATGTTTTTAAGATTAAACAGATATATTTTAGATGGATAAGTGGTCTTCAAACACTACAAAGACCTACAGAATATGACATTTAAGATGTTTTAATAACCTAAGACTTTTAATGACAGTGAGACACATCTGCTTCTGGCAGTACCAATATACTTCAAAAAAGGATGATGGGCATATGGAGTTTACTTTTATTGTGGCAGAGCTAGCCACTGGGAAAGAAACTGCCTTTGCCTTGACTATGTCCCAACTGGATAAGCAGAACATAAAAGAAAGAGACTGCCATAATTTGCCAAGACAAGGTAGGACAGTCCTTCAAAATTCCTGCTTCACAGAAAAATATGTCAGATGTTCTAGGCCTATAGGCTGAAGATGGATGCTCCAATGTTGCAGAGGAACACTGGGTGACTGGCCAGAGAGCCAGGTATCTCTGTTGTTTCTATACTTTTGGCAGTTATTTGTTCTGCATTTCCTGTTTGCTCAGGCAATATTATATCCTTCTTGGGTCTTTGATGGAGTTGAAGACAAGATAGTTACAGTTACAGTTTTTTGTTGTTGTTATTGTTGTTTTGAGACAAAATTTCTCTGTAGCTTTAGGGCCTGTCCTAGAACTAGCTCTTGTAGACCAGGATGGCCTTGAACTCACAGAGACCTGTTTGCCTCTGCCTCCCAAATTCTGGGATTAAAGGTGTGTGCCACCACAGCCTGGCTTAGTTACAATTGTCTTACTACCAAATTCAGAAAAGAAACTTATATAAGAGATATAAAATATATAGGGTGTTTATCTAAGAAAATGTTTTGAAATCTAAAAAGAAGTTTTGGGCTGGTAATACAAATTAGGATAAAAGGTAAATTAGGTACAAAACTTTGAACACACCAAGATAGGCTACATAATGTATATTTTCTTGGACTTTGACAAATTCAGGTAGATTGGACATTGTAAATGAAATTCTTACCTGATAATTGTTCTTATTGTATAAGTTTTCCTTATAAGTTAGAATTCAAACTTTTCCTTTATATTTAGACAGAAAGGGGGAGATGTGGAATGTTTACACACTGTGTGAAAATGTTTGCTGTCATCGGTGTAATAAAAAGCAGAATAGCCAATAGCTAGGCAGGAGGTATAGACGGAACTTCCAGGCACAGAGACAGGAAGTCAGAGGAGAAAACCGAAGTGCAGAGAGATGCTAACGAGACTAGGAGGGAGTTGGACATACAAGATGAAAGAAAGGTAAAAAGCCACGGGACAAAAATCTAAGTTAATATAAGTGGGTTAATTTAAATTAACAAGCCTAAGCTAAAGCCAAGCTTTCATACTTTGGGGCCTGGCGGTACAAAGAAAGATTAATTGCAATATGTGTGTGTGTGAGTGTGTGTGCATGCACGTACATATACACACATGCGCATGAACATACATGCTCGCACGCACATGCACGCACATGCATGCACACGCATGAACATACATATGAACATGTAGATACCCATGGAGGCCAGGAGCATTGGATCCCTGGAGGTGAAATAACAGGCTGTTTTGTGTCACCTGACGTGGCTCCTGGGAACTGAACTCAGGCCGTCTGCAGGAGCAGTATACACTCTTCACTGCGCTGTCTGCCCAGCTCAGTCTCACTGCTTCTGACCAGAACTGTGGTAATCCCTACCTCACCAGTTTCTTCTTCATCCTCATTGTGCTGCCACGGTCTCTAACGCAATCTGACATGTCCCCTCTCCTGAAGATTCCTTTGCTATTCCTCCCCCACCCCCCTTTTTTAGACATGGTCTCTCTACATAGCCCTGGCTGGCCTGGAACTCACTATGTAGGACAGGATGACCTGGAACTCCCAGAGATCCGCCTGCCTCTACCTCCCAAGTACTGAGATTAAAGGCGTGTGCCTCCATGCCTGGTAATTACGTCTTAATGCCCTACTACAGCTGCAGGCCTATCGCCACTCGTTACCTATCGCCCACCAAACACCCAGGCTACATCATGAAATAAAAGACACAAGCTATATTTGCTTTGGCTTCACATATACTAAAAAGCTGGAGAGATACAGAGAAGATTAGCATGGTCCCTGAACAAGGATGACACAAAAATTCATAAAGCATTCCATTTAAAAAAAAAGAAACAAAAACATGAGCTTTGTGCTAAAAATATAGACTAGAGGCAAGGCACCTAGGCTTAATCACACATTTTTACCTTGTGTAATTATAGGGAAAGTTCTAGAACCTCGGTTCTGGGTTCCTTCCTCCGGAAAGGGAGCATTGCAGGAACACCTGCACCCTGGCAGTGATCTAAATCCAGCTTTGGGAGCCAGCGCTGTGAGTGATGCTTCTAGCCATAAGCTTGAACTGCCTGTAACAGTGTAGCTCGCTCTGCTCACTCCACAGAGAAAGAAGCTGAGCCTCCAAAGAGTAAATATCCTACCAATAATTAAAGCAGCTGCCCTGAGATTCACATGGAATTCAGAATTTCTCCCAGCTAAAGACTTGGCCTAAGTGCTCACTGCCCACTGGAAGGCTTCCTCAATTCCCCACCTCTGCCTTGCCTGATAGGAAAACACACCCTTTAACTATTTTCTGCTTCCTCAAGCCCTCCCAGGCTCCCTCCGTGCATCCTGCACATCTGTCAGGTAAAGCCCCCACCCCCACACTCATGTTTGCTAGCATGTCTATTCTTGGGACCTCCTTGAAAAAGATAATACCTTATTGGGTTTTGTCTTCCTGGCATGCCATAAATACTTCTGAGCGAATGAATAAATCAGCAAATAAAATATATGTAAGGTACTCAGAAGAGGTTTGCCCTAACAGATGTGATTTCAATATAAATCACTCAGTCCTCTCCTCTGTCATCCAGAAGTGTCATTTTTGATTAGAGGGCAGCATCAGATGTTGCCATGTTAACACAGAACCAGACAGAGCAAGACTGCTATTCGGTTGTGCCTTGTCCCTCTCAGATGTCTCTCCCTGTTTTAGTGACACCGTATAATAACCCATAATGAGGCTCTATGTCGCATCCTGATGAGGCTTCCTGACTAAAACATCTGAGGTTTTAATTTATTTCCCATAAGTACCATTTTAGCTCAAAGTTTGTTCTCTCGGTGGCAGCGAGGGTGCCATTTGTCATCTGCTAAGTGCCTATACCTTCCCTTTTTCTGTATTAACCTTCTTTGCATTCAAATACTCCTAAGAGCTGACTTAATAGTGAGCTCTTCTATACAATTTCCTTCTTAGAATGCCCAGCTCCTCCTGACTTCATGCACAACTATTGTTCCCAAAATAGAATAGTTTACTGCTTCAAATTTCAGTTTTTCTGTCTACAGTGATTTAGGACACGGAGTATTCTTCAGAATGATCAACTCTCATGGACATTAAAAATGTTTAATTTGTGTACCGGAATGCAAGCATACTGACAATTTTAATACCTGCATATCAAAACACTGAGAAACAGGATGGGCAAACGACATCAGTGGTTTGAAGTAGAACAGAAGGAGGGTGGCATAGAGT
The DNA here is from genome assembly GCF_037038515.1 of Microtus pennsylvanicus. Classification (NCBI taxonomy): domain Eukaryota; kingdom Metazoa; phylum Chordata; class Mammalia; order Rodentia; family Cricetidae; genus Microtus; species Microtus pennsylvanicus. The sequence continues at coordinate 140,668,741 of NC_134581.1, forward strand.
TCTGCTTTCATAAATCCCCTCATGCTGGGGGACCCAGTAGAAAGGAGAAGTAAGGTTCAGTGAGCTTCGGGTCTCTCTGCTCTACGTTACTCCTTCAGCCTTGATGAGTGCCCATCATGGGCCTAAGCCCTTTAAAGCGGGATGATTTTAATATAGATCCATACTGGATAAAAGAATTCAATAGTTTGGCTAATATTCACATTCTTTTTAATGAACTATAATAAAGGTAGTTGCAGCATCGGGACTCTTGTTGTGGAATATTAAAAATGTTACATTTGTTTATGCTGTGGAACATGTTTAATGATGCAAAGATGTGTTGCATTCTTTTATGTTGTGTTTGTTTAACTCTGAAGCTGTGTTACTTTGCCTGACAAAAACACTTGATTGGTATAATAAAGAGCTGAATGGCCAATAGCAGGCAGGAAAAAGGGTAGGCAGGGCTGGTAGGCAAAGAGAATAAATAGGAGAACTCTGGGAAGAGGGTATCAGGGAGCAAGAAAAGGGGCCAGACACACAGCCAGACACAGAGTACGAAAGAAAGAAAAGATATAGAGAGAAAGGTAAAAGCTCAGAGGCAAAAGGTAGACAGATTAAGAAAAGCTGGCCAGAATCAAGTCAAGCTAAGGCTGGGCATTTATAAGTAATAATAAGTCTCCATGTGATTTATTTGGGAGCTGTGTGGTGCCCCCCCACAAAGAGTCAAAAGAGTTAAAAAATAATAAAAAGTCCAATAACAGACTCTGGTGAACTAAGACCCACAAAGTGTTAAGAACGTTGCAGGAGAAATAAGCTTGTCCCATGCTGGTGTAGCGGAGCACAGCTGTGCCTTGAACTCACAAGGATGCACGATAAGGAGCCCAAGGTCACAATAACCAAAGAAACACCCTATATGACATCTATGCCAGAGTTCATGACCCTTTCCATGTGACAAGTCCCTGCTCTGGCTACAGCTTCTCCCTAAAATAAATAAATAATAAGAAAGGAATGGTACCTGATGACAGTCAAGACCCTGGGAGCCCTTTGTCGATTGCTCTCTGAGATTAAGGAATTCAGAGTTAATATTATCTAGTCACAACAAGAGGTGCTCCTGGGCTCTGTAGGCGGAACCAACCAGGCACCGTCAAGAGGATTGCACGAACGCCTGAGAAGGAATTATTGCTCTGCGGGGACAAGTATTGGCATCATAAGCAGCAGCTCTTAACTCCCCAGACTCAAGAACGAAGATGCAGACGTTCCTGTTCCGTTCTTAAGAATGAATCATCCAGTCATAATGTCCTAGGAACAGAGTTGGACTAGAAATCCCTGTTATGGTGTGACTGGGAAATGCCCCCTGCAGACTCGTGTTTTGAGTGCTGATTTCCCAGCTGATGGTACTGTTTGCAGGGAACTGCTGTAGGCTGGCCTCGGGTTCCAGCATGCTCTCTGCTTTCTCTTCCACAGAGATATGAACAGCTGTCCACTGTCACACACTGCTGCAACCATGTTGTTCTGCTAAGCATCTGAGACCAGGCAACTGTGGTCTGAACCTTTGGAAACTATGAGTTAAAATTAGCATTTCCTTCTTTACGTTGATTCTGTTGGGCATTTTGGTCACAGTGATAGGAAATTAATCAGTCCAATATCTCTTGTGTTTTTGTTTTTGAGATAGATTTTTCTCTGCATAGCGTTGGCTGTCCTGGAACTAGCTCTACAGACCAATCTTGCTTCAAATTCAGAAATCCACCTGCCTCTGACTCCCAGTGCTGGAATGAAAGGCGTGCACCACCATTCCTGGCCATCAGGTCTTTCTTAGTAGACGTCTCAGTCTTCTATACTATCCAAACCGTCCTAGTTACTACAATCGTCCACTAATGGGGACCTCCTTGCATTTTCTTTTTTCTTTTTCTTTTTTGTTTTCTCGAGACAGGGTTTCTCTGTAGACCAAGCTGGCCTCGAACTCACAGAGATCCGCCTGCCTCTGCCTCCCAAGTGCTGGAATTACAGGCGTGCACAACCACCACCCGGCTCTCCTTGCCCTTTCTTTTTGGGTCTGGAGTACACATCTCCTTTCAGGGTTGCCTTCTTAGCTCTCACATAAACCTGTCCGCATATATTTCTTTTCTTGATGCTCTTTGATAACACTGGAATTTTAATCATTTGCTAATGCAGTGGACTTAATGACTCGGAAACGAGGGAGAAATCTGGACATTTGCATAGGGTTGAGAATGATTCCCACAAGTTAAAAAAATATTCTAGGTCTTTATGACCTTCACCGGGCACACTTTGATCTCATTCCTCTGGTAATAGATTTGGGGGACAGTGTTGAACTCAGAGGAATGGATCCAGTGTTTCCTATGCTGTCCTTTTTATTTCTTGGTAAAATTCCCTTTCCTCTTACTTTGGTGTTTGGGAGATCAGCTCCCAGGAATGCATGCCCTAGAGGTCATGGTTACTCTCTTGTGTTCCTAATGTGGTTTTCCCCACTACCCATAGTCCTCTTTCTACAGTGGCAAATTTTCGTCTGCTAGTTCTCTGCAGAAAGAGGGGAGGGCAGAGCTGGACCCACCAGACTCTCCCTGGGGCTGAGCCAGATGATGAGTGTCTGAGTTTATCTGAGTAGCAGGGATCTGACAGGGTTTCTCTGTGGCTTTGGAGCCTGTCCTGTAACTAGCTCTTGTAGACCAGGCTGGTCTTGAACTCACAGAGATCCGCCTGCCTCTGCCTCCGAGTGCTGGGATTAAAGGTGTGCGCCACCATCGCCCTATCTTGTGCATGAAAAAGATGGCTGCAACCAAATCACATTATGGAGACATTCCTTAAGTCATCTTAGGGTGACTATCCAGGGACATTCTCTTCAGATGGGAGTTTGCTCCCCACAGCTTAGCTGAGGTGACTAGAGGACACAGGACACTGGAGCCTGTAGGTGGGGACTACAGAACATCTGGGGGGGGGGTGCCCAGGAAGAAAGTCACTGTAGGGCTGATGAATGTGCTGCTACACCACACTGTATGAAATTTCATGGTGAATCAAGATCCATCACCCTAGGAGATGGCTGTGGTGGTATAAATAAAACTGGCCCCCACAGGCTTATATATTTGAATGCTTGGAACCTAGTTGGAACTATTTGGGAAGGATTAGGAGGTGTGGCCTTGTTGGAGGAAGTGTGTGTCACTAGAGGCAGGCTTTGAGGTTTCAGAAGCCCATGTCATTCCCAGTTAGCTGTCTCTGTTCAAACTTGTGGATCTAGATGTAATCTCTCAGCTATTGCTCCAGCACCATGCCTGCCTGCTTAATGCCATGCTCCCTGCCATGATGGTCATGGCTCTAACCCTTTATAACAGTAAGCCCCAAATTAAATGCTTTCTTTTAGAAGTTGCCTTGGCCATGGTGTTTTATTATAGCGCTAGAAAAGTAACTAGACAGTGCCCTACCTCGCTAGTATGCTTGGAGTGAAAGCTGTCGATCTTAGAGCAGTCCAGGGGCCCAACCTATTCCAACTGAGATGGACTATTAACAAGAACGAACGAAGAGACGGCCCTGTCCTCTTGTGAGCATGACTCTACTGCAACCTGCCTCCCAAGAGGGAAGTGTTACCAGGGGGCAAAACCGCCTTTCCCAGAGCCACTGCCAGCGTGCACAGCATCTTTATGTGGATTACAAAAGGGTATCCAGGGGCTGGAGAGCTGGCTCTGCGGTTAGGAGCTCTTGCTGCTCTTCCAGTGGAGCTGAGTTTGTTTCTGGCACCCACATTGGGTAGCTCACAATCACTTGTATTTCCAACTCCAGGGGATCCAACCACTTCTTTTGGCCTCCATAGGCCTCCACAGGCACCACCCCCCGACACTCATCGTATACACACATGCAGACACGCATACACACAAAAATGAAAAAGCGAAGGCATTCACTCTTAGATGCCTTTGTGCAAATGAGCTGATAAAGCTCCCTTCCTTTAGGCCAATACAGCTCCGGGTGCTGCGGGAGCTTCTTCCACTCCTTCAGCCAATAGCCTTTAAGATACCAGCCCACTTGGGCGTGGTCTCTGCTGCTTTTTAAAGCAACCGTAACCCTGCAGCTCTCGCTTTCTTAGGACTCTGCTTCTGGCTACTAGACCCCTTTTCCTGGTCCTGCAGAGGGCTGTTGTCTAGGATGGTGATCTGAAAGTTTTTCCTTTAAATAAATAACCATTTTATTTATAATCATAATTCCAAACTGGTGTGGGATTGTTTTGTGACTTACGCCTTCACCAGGGTACCCAGTTTAGCAAGTTGGCTTTAGCTCCTGCCCGTACACTTGACCAGGTGCCCTTGTCAAGCAGACAGTACGGTGGCACACAGTGGCCAGCCTCTGCCCACTCATCCGGGCACTGTCTGGAGACCCTAGAAGTCTCTCCAACTGCGTCTTAGCCTAGTGGGTTCACAAAACACCTTGCTCCCCACTAAACCACTGAAGAAATAGTGTCTTTCTTCCCTTTCTTGATTCTGAACTGCTGCTATGATGGAGGAAGGTCATTGGTTAAAAAAATAAAGAAACTGCTTGGCTGGCCCTCATAGGTTAGAACATAGGTGGGTGGAGTAAGCAGAACAGAATGTTGGGAGGAAGAGGAAGTGAGCTCAGACTGGACAGCTCTCCTCTCGTGGTAAGATGCCTCAGACAGAGACGCCATGCTCCGCTCTCCCGGGGAGATGCGATTCAGCTCCGACCCAGGATGGACGTAGGCTAGAATCTTCCCGGTAAGCCCACCTTGGGGTGCTACATACCTGATTGGAAATGGGCTAGTCCAGGTGCGAGAGTTAGCCGAGAAGAGGCTAAATATAATGGGCCAAGCAGTGTTTAAAAGAATACAGTTTCCGTGTAATTATTTGGGGTAAAGCTAGCCGGGTGGCGGGACACAGCCTGACCTGCCGCTCTTAGCCATGCGGGCGGCCGGGTGCTGGGAAAGTAGCCCCACGGCTCCATAATTCAACACTGCTACAAAGAGGCCACAACAGGCTGGCCTACACAGGGACTGATGGGAACAGGCGAGGCAGGGCAGTAACACTGAGGGGAGTCAAGTCCTTGAAGGGATAACACCAAGCTGGTGTCTAGGGGAGAGGCGGTAACTAGGACCACGTGGAGATAGATATCCTGTCCCGTAAAGAAAGAGCAGTTTGGTTTGATTTTGTTCTTAAGACAGGGTCCCACACAGCCCAGGCTAGCCTGGAATCTGCTCTATAGCCAAGGCTGACACTGAATTTGTGTCGTTTTCCTGCTTCTGTCTCCCAAGTGCTGCGCCACTACACCCGGCAAAGGGATACATTAAAACAACAAACAAAACCAGCAAGTGCTTCTAACTACTAAGTTATCTCTCCAGCCCCCAACAGGTAATTCCTAAATGTAAACATCTCGGCAACATGCAACTATAATTCAAATATTCAGAAGACCAAGGTAGTAGGATCGTGAGCTGGAGTTCAACTTGAGCCATCAAAATATAAAAATAAAAACCTCACCACTTCAAATGCAGAAGTGAAAATCTGAGTGGACACCACCGAAGACTAACTCGGGGATCTGGAAGGAGGAAAGGAGAAGCATCTCACGGTGCAAGCAAGGTACAAAGCCAAGCAAACTGTCAGTGCAGGCATCGACAGATGTGCTGTAGCCAGAGACCTGCCAACAACAGGAATCTAAACCAGAGCAAAGCTAACAAGGATGCAGAGTCGTCACACAGAGGAAAAACGGGAGGGTTTTAGGAAACTTGAGTTACCAGATAAAAGGTCACTGTATTAATTGAAAATCACAACCCTAGGATGTCTAGTCCCAGAGAAAATGAGAGACCCCCCTTTTCCTTCTAGATACAGCTAAAACCCCTAAGGATAATATATAAACAGCACATGAAGACACTGAACACTACAGAGAGAAGGCAAAAGAGCAGAGAACTTGTGGACTCAGAGTGATAAATTCTTTCCTACAAATTCCAGACAGAGCACTAAAGAAACCAACAAGCAGGGTGTGTGTGTGAGAGAGACACACACAGAGAGACAGAAAGAGAGACAGACTCTGCTCTCTGTAGCCAAAGTGATGGGAAAGGAGCCTAAGAAGACAGAAAGGTTGGTGATAATACCCCAATTCCAGCCTAATACCACGGGAAAAGTTGCCCACACCCTTTTCCTGCTACTCCTCTGCCCTGGTCAGTGGGAGGTTCCCCTTCCTTCCTTACGATTGGTTCTGCTTTGCACACCGCACCAGGGTGACCTGATGGGGCAGCCAACCACTCTTCCCACCTGGTGACATTGTGGTGATATTCTCCTTCCCCTGACAGCCAATCATCACCTGCTGCAATAGAGGCTGAGGTGAGATTCAGATCTCAGGATAAAACTTAAATGTCCAAGATCTAGCTTTAAAAAAAAGATAACCCCCATAACAAAAACAAGAACAATTTCAGTTTGGATAAGAAAAGACAGAGAGCAGATGCCGAGATGCACGTTTGCTAGGTGTTGGGGTTGTCTTGAAAATGCTCAACATACATTTAGGACTTCTCTGAAATAAATGAAAACGCACAATGCCAGCCCCTGCTCCCCTCACCCCTGGGAAAAAACAGCTGTGGAGATCCAAGCAGATGTTCTAGAATCCACAGGCAGGCTGCAGAGAAGGCCAAGAGTTCCTTCTGCTCTGCCCGGAGACTGGAGTGTGGATCTTAGCACTCACACCAGGGTCACAATGACCTGTAACTCCAGCTCAGGAGTCCAGCAACCTCCAGCCTCTGCAGGCACCTATGTCATGTGCACTAACTGCCCCCTTGCAAGCAATTAAAAATAGAATAATTAGGAAAAAACTTGCTTGTAGGTTCCTGTCTTTAATCCCAGCACTTAGGAGGCAGAGGCAGGAGGATCTCTGTGAGTTCAAGACCAGCCTGGTCTACAGTGTGAGTTCCAGGACAGCAAGGACTATTACACAGAGAAACCCTGTCTTGGAAAACAAAACAAAAGCCAAACAAACAAGCAAACAAAGCATACGCCACCACACCCATTCCATCCACCTTAGTTTCTGAGGCAGGATCTCAGTGATTCAGCAAGGCTCAGTGAGCTATGAGCTCTAGGGAATCGTCTCCAACTCCTTCCCCCCCACCCCCTCCCAATCTGAGGTTACAGATGCCACCACACCTGGCATTTCACGTGGGTTCTGGTAATTCAAACCCTGGTCCTCACGCTGGGTCAGCAGGTGCCTTACTAGCTGAGCCCTCTCTCTATCTTAGAGACGATAAAACTAATGCCAACCTTATCGAGGTCTTTCGACTAGTCAGTAGCAGAGCGCCTTCTGGCTGTCTACGGAAGGATACTAAACAAGTGCAGCCAACTTAGCCACCTGAAGAGAGAGAAGAGATACGCCTTCCAGGCAGAGAACAAAGAGCCTATTGGAGGCTCTGAGGAATGAAAGAAACCTCACCTGTGTGGTATGTTTTCAATACGCTATTAACTTTCACAAAGCTCCAACAAGCAGGCATTACAGTGTCTAGCTTGTGGATGAAGAGACTCAGCAAGGTTAAGCAAGACCACCCAGGCAGCAGGCTAAGGAGTCACAATTTAAATTTGGTTCTCCGTGGCACCCTGATAGATCACAGGCTAGAATGGCCTTGGGGTACGTCCCCACAGGATTGTCATTGTCATTAGTTGCTCTATAATGGCCCAGAAAGTGAGACCTCAAGGAAGGGGCTGGAGAAACTGCTCAGTGGTTAAGAGCACACATTACCCCAGGTGTGGTGGCGCACACCTTTAATCCCAGCACGGCAGAGGCAGGCTGATCTCTGTGAGTTCGAGGCCAGCCTGGTCTAAAGAGTGAGTTCCCTGACAGTCAGGGCTGTTACACAAAGAAGCCCTAAGCAAACAAGCACGCACTACTCTTCCAGAAGATCAGAGGTTTGTTCCCGGCACCCATGTCAGAGGGCTCATGGGCACCTGTAACTCTAGCCCCAGGGGCTCTGACACCCTCTTCTGACCTCCACTGGCACCAGCATGCAGGTGCACACAGACACAGACACCTGTGTACAGGCACCTGTGCACAGACACACATGTAACCATGTAAATAAAAATATGTCTTTAAAAAAAGGAAAGAAAGAAGGAAAACAAGAAAAGGGAAGGAAAGGAAGGAAGGGAGGGAGGGAAGGAAGGAAGGAAGGAACCTCCTTAACCCTACATTCTGAGAGCTGGGCCCCTCCACTTGGTGACAAAGACAGGTGCAAACTGGGCCGGTCTCAACTAGGGGAATGGGCTAGTGTCTCTCCCTAAGTTCTGAGAGCTGGGCCCAGAGAAACCCCCAGCATGGTGACTGTTTTCTCCTATCTTCTCTGTAGAACAGAAGAAAGGAGGGTGACCTAGATTTTCTTAAAAACAAGGCTTTGTTCGTGTGTGGTCACGATGCACTGTGACACTGTGTTTCAGCCTGCTCTTTGAATCAGAGGAATGTTCTAGAAAGGATCTGGGCTGCTGGGTCAGACATGGCTTGAATCTTAACTCAAGCCCTTTCAAGCATCGTGTCCTTGCGGGCTCGGTTTTTCATCCTAACATAGAGATGATGCAGGCCTTGAGGAAGCCCTTAGGGTTCAGGAGGGTGAGCGGCCCCCTTGTGGAGCTGGAATGCCTTGGGCTTTCCCTAAACAGCAGCTATTATTTTGTTTTTTTCAGGCTCCTGGGTCCTCACGGCATTTGTCTGCCTTGCAGCCTGTAAGGCTTGTGTCTTTCCTTCTTCCTTCTTTGTTTACACATTCTTACCAGTATCAAAAGAGATGGACCCTTTTGCAAATCGGTGCTAATGGTTCCATGATAGAACTGTTGGTCCATGAAAGGGCACACACTTACCCATGACAGTGAAGCCATGTTTTTAAAATGTCAGGACTGGCCAGTCATTATCACACATGCCGACTAGCTTGAAAACAAATAGCAGCGTTCACAAAGCTGTCCGAATAACATTTGCTTTGGAATGTTCATTTCCACTAAAACAGTATTTTTTTTCCTCCAAAAAATAAGGGTTGTTTTGGCCAGTTTTGTGTTAATACGCAAAGACGACTTTCTTTCCCAGATTTTGAGCCTTGAGAAGCTGGGCAGGTCGTAGCTGCTAGAGACAAACCTGCTACTATTATTCTGTCAAATGAATATAGTAGTAAACTAACTCCCAATGACTCATCATTATACCCATGGCTTAGTGCATCTCCCAACCCTCATCAGGGACCCGTAACAGGTCCACAATACAGACAACAAGACACTGCAGAGGGTTCAGCCTTAACTAGGACATCTATAGCACATCCCCTCCTCCAGTGCTCAGGGACTCCCCCAGAGGAGGGCACAGAAAGATCGTCAAATCCAGAGGCAGCGGTGGACTCCAGTGGAGCCATGTTTTCCAGACACCCATAGGGTAGTTGCACGTGTGGACTCCCTCCCGTTGACAGCAAGCACAAGACTTGCCCGAGCTCGAGCTGGACAAAATCCCAGCATGGCATGAAGTCCAACCATGGGAAAAGGAACTGCAGGCAATTGGTAGCTTTGGTGAGAGGGTGAGCCAGTTTTAAGGGTAATGTCACCTGGTAGGGTGACCAGGGGACGGCCCGACACCCAAGAGCATTTGGGCAGCACAAACTGGACTAGCTGGACTCTTACAAGAATGACAAAGAGGATGTGCACTCGGGTTAGGAGGGGTAGATCTGGGAGGAGTTGGGGAGGGAGGGCAAATATGATCAAAACACATTGTATGGAACTGTAAAGAAATAATACAATATCCAATTAAAATAGCAAAGCTCTGTGCATCCTCCAGAAGTTGGAGTTACCAGCTGACTTTCCAGATCCTAGGGGACATCAGGGCATCTTTCCCAGAGGCTAGCATCGCGGCAGATTTCCTATAATGGACCAGGAATTCCTGCCATTTTCTCATGAAGCTTAATGGGAGAACATTTCAGAGCATATGCTCCTCTGTCAACTGATACTAATTTCTCCATTAGTGCAGCTCACGGGGAATTTCAGCCTAAGCCTAAAGCATGGCCACTTGGGAATCAGAAATAGCTACTTATAGGCCTGCCCCCTCCCCACTAGTCCCTTCCGTTTAGTCTTCCCCTCCTCCATCAATCCAATCAGGAAGACATGGGTAGGGTGTGTCCGTGATTGTGGGTGCACAGCTGAGCTGTAATCCTTTAAGGTCCACCACTTGGATGTCCTTCAAAGCCCTTGGGCAGGCAGCATCGCCTTCAGCTTTACAGACCTCCGTACTGTTACCACACTTCCTTCCTAGACGAGGAACAGTGGAAATGCTCACTTGAATGCAGAAGCGAGGGAGGAGCCATATCCAGCGTGCTGAGCCCCACCTCACACTTGATGTGTAGAGGCATCGGCTCCCCTGACTGGGACCTACGAATTGCTCTGCTGTGTTGGAAGGAATTGAGGTATGGACCAAAGCAAGCACATGTAGAACGAATTTTAATTGGAGTCAGATATCGTGGTAAATGCTGAAAGATCAGAGAAGTAAAGAAGTTAGCCACTAGAGAGACATCTTACCTCTGCTAAATCCTGAGACCCAAGAGGGGGGGAGCTCCTGTCTTCTCCCACCTTATATTCATCTCCCTGCCCAGCCATATCACTTCCTGTCTCCACCTCCCTAGTGCTGAAATCCCAAGTGCTGGGATCAAGTGTGTGAGCTCTGTTTCTCTTTTAGACTGGTTAAATCTCACGTAGCCCAGTGTGGCCTTAAACTGGTCTTCCTGTTTCTACCTCCCAAGTGCTGGGATTAAAGGTGTGTGTCACCACTGCCTGGCCTCTACAGTTAACTAGTGGCTAGCTCCGCCCTCTGATCTTCAGGCAAGCTTTATTTGTTAGTGCACAAACAAAACATTACCCCAAGCACACACAGGTTTCTTTAAGTAAAATTGACTAGGTGTTATGAGCAAGGTACTATGCTAGCTCGCCGAGGTAGAGCAAGCTGTGTCCTAGGAAGAGAATGGGGTTTGGATTCATGTGGCCTGTATGTCCTGCCCCTGGTAAAGGTCACTAAATGCTAGCTACTGTCACTGAGAGGTGCTGCGGAGGGCACAGAGACCAATTAGACATGGCCCTGACCTTTCAAAGGCTGTGACGAGAAACACAATCTGTGTTTTCAGGTAGCTTTCACAGGAGCAGAATACAGCCATTGTCACGGGCGGAACAGGGGAACTGTGGCCAAACCGCAGTTGTGGCTCCCAGAATGGGGGAGCTGATTTACCCAGTTACTAGAGGACGTTTTCCGTTTTCAAAGGCAACACGTCAGCACTCACGATCTACAGGACCTGTGTGAACTAATAGCTCCAGGGACTTCCCCATTTCAACACTGGTCACGCCCGTCTTCCTAGGCGATTGTGTCGCTGTAAAAACTGGATTTTTGTTGATTGCTCTGACAGAATGGAACAGGAAATCAAAGCAACAGCCAGTCAAACTCTGGAGCTTAAGACAGTACGACGCTCCGACAGACACACAATCCCATTAATAAATGGTGACTTTAAAGTGGGATAAACCAGGCGATGGTGGCGCACGCCTTTAATCCCAGCACTTGGGAGGCAGAGGCAGGCGGATCTCTGTGAGTTCGAGACCAGCCTGGTCTACAGAGCTAGTTCCAGGACAGGCTCCAAAGCCACAGAGAAACCCTGTCTCGAAAAACCGAAAAAAAAAAAGTGGGATAAAACAGGCTGGAGAGATGGCTCAGCACTTAGGAGCAGGTGGCCAGGGTCCCTGGCTCCATTCCAACCTGTTACTCCAGCCCTAAAAGACCCTTGCACACATGTGCCCACGCCGCCCACCACACACATATGCATATTTTTTAAGTTAAAAAATGAGATAAAACGTTTTGAATGGATTGCACTGTTTTCCCTAAGAGTTACTAGGACTTAAATAACTAATACTACAAAACTGTAGTAGTACAGTTTTGGGTCTAACTGCATCATATATGAAACCTAGTTATTCATTTTTACTTGGCCACACAGGCAAGGCTGCCTGGAGTGTAAATCCTTTCATTAAAAACATAGACAAGGCCGGGTGGTGGTGGCTACACCTTTAATCCCAGCACTCTGGAGGCAGAGGCAGGCGGATCTCTGTGAGTTCGAGGCCAGCCTGGTCTACAGAGTGAGTTCCGGGACAGTTAGGGCTGTTATACAGAGAAGCCCTGTCTCAAGAAAACAAACAAATGACAAAACAAAAGAACACAGATATGGGGTTGGCGAGATGGCTCTGTTGTTATGAGAACTTGTTCTCACAGAGCACTGTTGTTTGGTGCCCAGCACGGCAGAGCGGCTCACAACCATGTCTGAAGGAGCTGAGGGTCTCTGACTTCACAGGCACCAGGAAAGCACACACAAAATAAAAATTCTTTAAAACTAAAAAAAAAAAAACCCACAGATATTGTGGTCTGTTTAAAAGCCAGCATCCAATGACCTCTTTTCTCTTCAATTCATTTCCACTCATCCTCCCTCAGGGCCATCGCTTGCCCCTGAGTAGCACCTTATCCTTCTGACTTCCACACCCGGTGCATCTTTCCATTCTCATGAGAAATCTGGAAAGCAGAGGAGTGTGCTGATGTAGCCATTTCACAGATGAGCAAAGCGAGACCTGGAGAGACTGACTTCCTGAAATTTTCCCACTCCCTCTACCAGTTACTGAGCGCTTTATGAAAGGCCACACTCACAAAGCAGAAAAGGGTGGGCAGGAGAGAAGGGGTGTCTCCTCAATAAACAGGCATACTTCTCACTATTACATTTTGGATGCGGACTGGTTGAACATTTGGCAGGTTACGGGCCAACTCCGCTCCTGACTCCAGCTCAGGCTTCTGGGTAACAAGCTCATGCTCCCACTGTCACAGAATGAGGTACCAGTGACCGTATCTTCCCCACCATAATGGACTGTCTCCCTGAACCATGAGCCCAAATAAATCCTTCATCCCTTAAACTGATTTCATCAGGGATTGGTCACAGCCGGCACCCGCTGGTATGACCCACTAAAGGGCGTGGCAGTTTGAGTGAGAAGACCCCCCCCATACGCTCATATATTTGGATGCTTGGTCCCTAGTTGGTGGGCTGTTTGGGGAAGGATTAAGAGGTGTGGCTTACTGGGGGGGGGGTGTCACTGAGGAGAGATTTGAGGTTTTAAAAGCCCATGCCAGGCAGTTCTCCCCACTGCCTCTAATCTACAGATCAGGTGTGTGCTCTCAGCCTCTGCGTCAGTACCATGCCTTCAGGCACGCTCTCCACCATGATGGCCGTAACCTCACTCTCTGAAACTGTAAGCAAGCCCCCAGTTAAATGCCTTTTCATAAGTTGCCTTGGTCACGGTGTCTCTTCAGAGCAATAGGAAAGTAAGACAAAGGCAAAGACGCAGAGAGAACAAGCACAGAAAGGAATACATGAAGGTCTCAAAATACTTTGTTTCCTGCGGCACCTAGAAAATTTTTAGGTTTCCAGAAGCATGAAGAGTCATAAGAGAGCGTTTTCTAGGGCAAATTTCCCCACCCCACAGACTGCTAATGTGACTTGACATTCCCTATGAGCAGAAGAGACATGTCCACCTCCGCCCCACAAATCTGAGCAGCCTCGTGGCTACCCTAAGAATGATGCTATGTAACTGACCAAGTCAGGGTACCAGAATGAGTCTCGCTTCTGACTGGCGTCCCAAGGCTCTTCACACTAGGAGCCTCATCAGTGCTGTGAGGTGCAGGCCAGCTTCCCCAGAGACCTTCCGTGAGAGGCCACCCTTCCACTCAGTTGGAATCCCAACCCAGTCAGCGTGTGAGCAGGCACGCTTCTTCGTCAGTATAGCGCTGGCTTTTGAAAGAGTCTTTGCCAGTTTTCATACTGTATGGAACTGGCTGGTCTCAAGACTTAAAGTTGCCACCAAGAGGAATGTAGGGTAGAGTGCCCACTGGCTCTCCCCAGGCAGTGCGAGCCAGTTTTCCACATATCTGATTAGGGGTTCAGGGTATCAACCACCAGCCCGCGTCTTCCCAGGTGAGGCCCAGGATGACACATAATGGAGTCAAGTCGCCCCCATGTACTCTGTCCCAATTACTGGCTCCTGGGACGGTTGTTTAGTGAGAGTCTAGGCAGTGGAACGCTGCTGAGTCAAGGGCCAGAGGACACGCCAGATGCCCTCTGCTGTGTGGGCAGAGTTCAGAGTGGCTTGGAGAAGTTACTCTTAAACCGACCAGTTTGCAATAACCAAAATGAAAAGATTAACAACCAATCCATCCGAAAAACAATCAGGGCTGGCAAGATCGCTCCACCAGTACAGGTGCCTGCCACTGAGCCTGGCCTGAGTTCAATCCCCAGAATTCACGTGGTGGGAAGAGAAAACTGACTCCAATCCCGCAAACTGTCTGTGCCCAAGTTGTCCTTGAACACACACACAGGGACTAAAATGTAAAAAGAAGAAAATGGAAAGGGTCAAACAACAGGAAATAGTTTATAGTGAAACAATTAAGAGGGGCTCTAGTAACTGTAGATGTGCCCAACCTCATTCATAAAAAGTTTCAGGTCAGGGCTGGAGAGAGGGCTCAGTGGCTGCTCTCCCAGAGGATGTAGGCTCTAATCCGCATGGTGGCTCATAACTGTCTGTAACTAGTCCCCAGGGGTCAGACACTCCCTTTTGGGCTCACAGCCGCAGCAAGCAGGTGGTACACAGACATACCTGCAGGCAAAACATTCACCCAAATCAAGTAAATTAACATTTTCTTCGAGTCAAAGAGACTTTGAGCTGTCATGTGTTATCAGTTATAAAAACAAAGAGCAAACATATCCCAAACCACACTGTATTGTCGAGGATCCGCAGACACACACGAACTCCTGTATGGTTCGTTGGTGGGAGTGCAACCTGATGTGATCTCTGGGGGGAACAATATTATAGGACACAATTTCGAAAATACAGAAAACTTTAGAAAAGAATATTCAATCTTACCACAAGTCATCATTTTTTCTATTTTATTTTCTTACAAAATTTAGTGACTGGTATAATTTTACATTCAGACCTTCCAGCTGAATTATCATAGCCTAATATTTCTTTGTGTTAATGGTTTTTCAAACAGATGATTGTCCTATTTCAGGATGGCTTTTCATTAAGATATAGATTCAACCATTCAACTATTTTTGATATTTTATTTTCTACTTTTCCCTAAACACCACTTTGATGACCATGTCAGTATCTGCTTTCCTGATTATTTTTCAGTAAACTCTAAAGGCAAAATTCCTGAGTCAAAGGACTTGTTAGCTGGGAGATGGTGGTGCACACCTTTAATCCCAGCACCCTGGAGGCAGAGGCAGGTGGATCTCTGAGTTTGAGGCCAGCCACTGGTCTACAGAGTGAGTTCCAGGACAGCCAGGGCTACACAGAGATACCCGATCTCAAAACTAAAATGTGTTCCAGTAGGGCTATATGAATTTATTGTGAATATATATGGATTCCCATTTCATCTCATCTTCTACAGACAGAGATTATCATTTAAAAAGTGTTGCTAATTAAGTAGGTACACATGTCAACTCATACATTAACTTTTTATCTATACGTATTTAGTTATTTAATCTATACGTATTTATTGATATTTGAAATTATTTTTAAATTTTATTTCATTTATTTTTTGTGTTTAGTGTGAGTGTGTGCGCGCATGCGTATGTATGTGTACATGGGGGGGGGGGCAGAAGATTACTTTTAGGAGCTGGTCCTCGCCACAATGGGATAGAGGGGCTCTAATGCAGGTATTGAGGCCGAAATAGGTAGTACTTTTACCTCCTAGGCCATCCTGTTAGCCCAATATTAGATATTCTCGTATGAATTATCTGTGTACATCTGTAATCTAACCAGGAAGAACAGGGCAAGAAGCAGTTACGGATAATGACAGTGATTATTATTATTATTATTGGTTTTTTGAGACAGGGTTTCTCTGTAGCTTTGGTGCCTGTCCCAGAACTAGCTCTTGTAGACCAGGCTGGCCTCGAACTCCCAGAGATCCGCCTGCCTCTGCCTCCCGAGTGCTGGGATTAAAGGCGTGCGCCACCACCGCCCGGCAATGACAGTGATTTTTTTACAGATAGCTGGATGTTAGGTAGGTTTCAGAAAGCCGTGTGTTAGTTACTCTTCTATAGCCGTGATAAACACCAGGACCAAGGGGACTTAGAGGAGGGAGGGTTATTTGGCTTATGGCCCAGAGGATAAGAGTCTGACATGGCAGGGAAGTGTGGCCGGAAGCAAGTGTGGGGAATGGAGCTGGAAGCCGAGAGCTCACATCCTGAACCACAAGCCGGAAGCAGAGAGAGCAAACTCAAAATGGTGCCAACCTTTAACTCTCAAAGTCCACCTGTAGGGATAAGTCCCGCCCCTTGGGGGGCATGTCCGCCTCGGGCTAATGTTTGCCTATAAATTTGGCGAGCGTGCTCCCAGCCCTTGCTGCTTCTTCTTTTCCTGGTCTCAGGAGCAAGGCTGGGAGCACGCTCGCCAAATTTATAGGCAAACATTAGCCCGAGGCGAACACGCCCCACAAGGGGCGGGACTTATCCCTACATCCACCTCCAGAGACAGACTTCCTCCACCAAGCCACACCTCCCAAACAGCACCTCCAGCTGCAAACCAAGGGTCAAATACCCCGGACTTTGGGGGACAATTCTCACTCAAACCACCACAATCCGTTCATAGTGGCCGCTGAATATTACCGCTGTCAAAACTCGGGAAATATTCTCATGGCTGTCATGAAGGTTGTTTATGGGTACCTCGTGTGGTTATGTCCTCCAAGCCCACAGGTGTCTAAACAGTTGCCTGCCTGTTAGGATCTGCAGGTTCTAGTACTTTCCACGCTCCTTCAGGAGGTGAACAGAGCTGGCAAGGGTTCCGAGATGAAGTTATTTCAGAAGATGGATTTACTATTAAGTTGTGATAATATCAAGTGCTCTCTAGAAGTGAGAAAATCAGACCATTTGAAAAGGCCTGAAGACACTTTCCCTTTCATTCTGGGTGAGACCAGGTGAAGAGGCCAGGTGAGGATTTGGTCCTCCTCCCTACTGGTTCACATCTCAGAGATTGGTCCCCAGCTGGTAGTGCCATTTTTCAAGGCTATAGAAACTCCCACTGTGGAGGCCTGGCTGAGGGAATCAGGTGACTGGGGACAGGCAGACCACTATTATCCCGGCTGCTCCTTGTTCTCAGCTCTGGTTGGCAGGGAATCGACCAGGTCCCCTCTACTACATGCTCCTGCCAACGTGAAGCCTAATTCGTGGTACCAAAAGTCCACAACTAAACCTTCTGAAACTGAACCACAGTGAATCTTCACCCCCGTGTGTTACAAGTTGCAGATCCCTGGTCGTCCCTGACTTTCTCTGCCTGCAGCTGCTCGGAGTTTGAGACTCTGATTGCAGGCCAAGGAGACCTGCAGCTGAAAGATCCCGAGAACTGGGTGTGGCTAAGGATCCCTATATAAGCTGCCCCTGAGCACAATAAAGGGGGCATTTGGCACTCTTGTGTCAAGGATGACCTCTGTCCCTGTGTCCCTGTCTGTGTGTGCGTGTGTTTTTAAGTCTCCAGGCCAGTTCCTGGCTCGAGAACCAGTCCTGTAGTGGCACAGTAGCTGCAGGACCGTCTTCGTTTGGGTTTTTACACCATAACCTGCCAACATCAGATACTGAGGTTACAGGCACAAGCAGTAACTGATCCAAGAGGCATTCACTTAGTTCTGGACTGGAGTTGGAATGCCTGCATACTGTTGTTTGCTCAGTCTCCGGCTCCAGACTCAATTGTTCTGGAATTTGAAGCAGGCTCAAATGTCTCAAGGACATCTCCATCACTTTACAAAAGAGGCCACTGAGATTCTTGGGGCAGAGGACCTTAGCTACAGTTACTGTTTCTGTCTCCAAGGGAAACGACTCTTGGGAGGAGGGGCAAGTTACGGCTATTAGTCTGCAATGGCCACTTAGAGTAGACAGTACCCAAACAACAAGGGTTCTAAGCATGACCCTATCCAAGGAGATCCACACAGTCATCCCTGAGGTCATTCATGACAGATCCTGCTCGGCTGACCCAGAAAAGAGCTGTGGAGATGGGGCCCCGGGACGGGAGTGGGGGTGGGCTTGGGGAAATCCCAGCAGCCATTGTGTCACTGTGTGATGGGACGTTTGCCTCTGCTGAAGGCCTTGTTTCAGACAGAGGGGATCAATCAGACCAAGAGGGAGGTGATGGTTGTTCTCAGCTCTCTGGAAGCCCGTGTGATATAAGGCCCTTTAGAATCCTCCTGTGGAGAAGATACAGGGAGAAACTGAGAATGATGGGCATGTCATTTTGGGGGAGGCTCATGAATATAAGACAGACTGAACATGTCACAAAATGAGAGCAATATCTGTTCTCTTTATCATTTTCGTTATATTCCAAGTGATAGAACACTTAGCTGGCAATCAGGGTTTTTTTTTTTACGAATAAATTTGGAATGAATGGATGAACAAGTTCCTCGAAGGTTTTTCACAGGAGGGGAATTAGGTTAGAGCTGTGCTTTCTTAGGCACACTGGCATCAGTACATGTCTAGGGGAATCAGGGTGTGAAGAGAAGGATGAAGTGGTCAGGAAATAGATCTGGAGTTAATGGAAAGGAGACCAGTAGGTATTCAGCCAGGCTTTGATGTTTCCAAGCAAGGATGCTTTGGAGGGGCACATAGAGAAGGTCTTCACTTTCCTCCTAGGCATTAAAGCTCAGACACCTAACACCAAGGCTCCCTGGGCAGGGGGGTCGCCAAGGGCCTCCTCTCCTGGACAAGGAGAGGTCAGAAAGGGGCTCAGCCAAGTTGCCTAGCAACAGTGGTGGTGCCTGACTTTGAACCATTGACAAGAAGACTAGTCCCCGTCCAATGGTATTGTATCCAGCTCTCCTCACATCCGGGTGCCCAGAATCCCTGAATGCCCGATTTCCTCACCTGACATAGAAAGTCAACATGTATTAACAGTTATATTACTGAGCTCTGACTTGTGGTCAATCCATCACCACCACCCCCCCACTGGTCCTCACTTCACCGCCTGGCTGAAGAGAACAACTCCTGGATGCTTTCCCCACCTGTCATCCCATCTCTCCTCAATGGAGCCATCAAGAATTTGACTTACAGTTGCGTCTATACTAAAGCAGTGACACTATATCACTGACCTTCATGGTTGCTTGGTGGAGACAGACGCTCGCTCTGTTTCTTAAAATTGTTCGTTATTATCATGTGCATGGTGCCCACATGCCGTGGCACAAATTCGAGTTTATAAATTTGGGGAAAATCTCGAACATGGATACTGTGTTTATGCCCTTTCCATCCTTCCCTCTCCCTCTAGTTTCTCCTGTGCCCCCCGCTATATCACCTTTCAAATCCATTACCTCTTCTTTAATCATTATTGGTTCATATATGTATATACAATCTCTAAAGTGAGAGGAGCCAGTCAACAGTGGTTTGTGCCCAGAACCCAGAATTCAAGAGGTTGAGGCAAAGAGATTGTCATGAATTCAAGACAACATGGGGTATATATAGTGATTCCAGGCTGTTCTGAACTACAGAGTGAGAACCTGACGAAAAAATAAATATCTCACAAAGAAAAAAACTCAGGAGAATACTTTTAAGGAGATTAAGTTGTAGGTTAGGGAGATGGCAGTGATTAAGAACAGACTGCTCTTCCAGAGGATGCAGGTTCAATTCCCAGCAAACACATGGTGACTCAAAACTGTCTATAACTCCAGTTCTAGGGAGCTAATGTCGTCTTGTGGTTTCCTAGGGCACCAGGCACACAGTGTACACCCAAACGTATGTGCATATATATGTATATATATACATGTATACATATACATACACACATATATATATATTAGAAGAAAGGAAGGAAGGAAGGAAGGAAGGAAGGAAGGAAGGAAGGAAGGAAGGAAGACAAGAAAATAAATGGGCTGGATGGTGGTGGCACACACCCTTAATCCCAGCACTTAGGAGGCAGAGGCAGGCAGATCTCTGAGTTCAAGGCCAGCCTGGTGTACAAAGCAAGTTCCAGGACAGCCAGTGCTACACAGAGAAACCCCCTATGGGGGGGCGGGGGAGAATAAGGAAGTACCCACCACCCTCATTTTCTCATTACATACTGAATACACACATCTGATTATCACACTGTACCCTTTAGCTACACTCATCAAAGTAATGATAAACAATACAAGGTGTGTGTGCTTCTCTGCTTTCTGTCACTGTGACAGACCCTGTGACTGGAGAAGAAGGGTTGCTTACAGGTTACAGTCCATCATGAAGGGAAGCTGGGGTGGAACTCAAGCAGGAAGCTGCAGGCAGGAGCTGACCATAGACCATGGAGGAGAGCTGCTTTTTGATTTGCTCCCCCTGGCTTGCTCAGCCTGCTTTCTTATAGAACCCAGGACCTCCATCACGGGGTAGGTAGCACCACAGTGTGAGCTGGGTCCTTCCCCATCAATAAGCAACTGAGACAATGCCCACAGGCCAATCTGAGGTTCCTTATTCCCAAGGGCACACGTTTGTTGACAGACACTAACCAGAACAATACATACAGTTACTTCATTTAAGAAAATTCAAATCCAGGCAAAGCTGCATCTTCTTCAGGGAAAGACATTAGCTATACTTAAGTAGGTCACAGAACTGGAAGGAGGCAAAGAGCGTTCAGCTTAGCTGACTTCTTGCCACACTGCTGGTCTCAGGGGTGAATTCATTGAGTGAACACAGAAGAGGAAAAATGAATGCATAGAGATGTGATGTCCTCATGGCTGATCCTGGATCATCTGCAGCCCAACTGAACCCAAGGTTTCCTGACAAGCTGCCTGTGCTGTGGCCTGGCCCAATGGTCCTGAACGGCACGTAGGTGCCTATTGCTGGGGGTTGGACCAACCTCTTCTCCGGGAAGCAAAGGCTACCGAGCACCAAGCCCTGGTCTCAAAATCATTCTGTCCTCCTATCAGCATACACTGAGCTGAGCTTGTGGGGTCATCGAGCTGAGTTCCATAGTTGCCATGTTCTAGGTGACAGATGAAGAAGGCTTCCTTAGCAACAACAGAAGCGTCAGCAGGGTGAGCCTCCCTCACCAGAGACATCAAGGACAGACGGATGCTTAGTCTGTCCTCAAGCTTCAGTTGGTGCCTCCCCATGACGTTCTGAGCCACCCTGTCTCCATGGTTCTGTCTGCTCTGGTCCTCTGGCTTCCCTGTGCTCTCAGTCCCATCCTGGCCTCTGAGCTGGTCTCTGATCTGGCATTTCCAGTCTGGAGTTTGTAGCTCCATCTCTTCAGACCTTGGGGTTGGCTCAGTTCACCCTTGTGATATTTGCACTGGCTTTAGATGTCCCCAAGAGCACTCCACTCCTGGATCTTACAGGGCTGTGAACAGCTACTGCCACCCAGTTCCGCCTCTCTTCAAACCCAGACTGCCAGGACCTGGAAGAGGGCTTAGCAGGTAAAGGCTTGCTGCCAAGTCTGACGACCATGTGTGCCATGGTATGTGGGCACCACACACATGATAATAACGAACAATTTTTTTTTTTGGTTTTTCGAGACAGGGTTTCTCTGTGGCTTTGGAGCCTGTCCTGGAACTAGCTCTTGTAGACCAGGCTGGTCTCGAACTCACAGAGATCCGCCTGCCTCTGCCTCCCAAGTGCTGGGATTAAAGGCGTGCGCCACCACCGCCCGGCAATAACGAACAATTTTAAGAAACAGAGCGAGTGTCTGTCTCCACCAAGCAACCATGAAGGTCAGTGTGCCTTTGAGAACGACAGGTTTACTTTACAAAAGGTAAAGACTGAGAGAATTCACTCATCCTCAAATTCTCTAAGCCTTGCCTCTGCATCAGTGCAGCCCACAAGAAAGAGACAGCATCTTGCTGCTCCATAGAAATAATTTTGTAGAAATTTGATTTAATAAAGAGCTCTTATAAATAAATAAGAACCAGATAACTATCCAATAAAAAATGGATAAATAATTCACAATAAGACTCCTAAATGAATAAAAAGCCTGTACCTCCCTCCTGCCATCTCCTTTCTTAGCAGGCCCATTTTGGTTTGGGGTCCTTTAGTTGGTGAGAGGTGGGATAGATACCAACATTTCTGCTTCGAGGAGCCATAAGGAAGCTAAATTTCTTACATGGAAATGAGAGAAACTGGAGAGGATCCCAAAGCATAGAAATCCAGAGAGAGCAAAGTAAGTATTGTCCAGGGAGAGGAAAAGGGAACTGGGCAGGGGTACAATGATATAAAACGCTAATTCAGGCTAAGGGTGGTGTGCAATCCCAGCATTCTAAAAGATGAGACAGGACAGTGAGTTTAAGACTAGCCTGGGCTATAAAGCAAGATATTCTAAGGGAAAAAAAAGAGGTAGAGACTGGAGCTGGCTCAGAGCTTAAGAGCATATACTCTTGCAGAGGACCTGAGCTGGCTGCCAGTACCCACACTAGGTGCACCTATAACTCCATTCCAGGCAATGTGATGCCCTTTGCGGGCCTCTGAAAACACACTCATGTTCAAATGCCCCCCTCACAGACAGACACATAACTAAAAATAAAATCAAACCTTAAAAAAAATGGTAAGGGTCTAGAGAGATGGCTCAGCTCCTAAGAGCACTGGCTGCTCTTCCAAAGGAGTCCAGGCTCGATTCCCAGTACCCACATGACACTCAAAATCATCTGTAACTCCAGTTCCAGGGGATCTGACACCCTTTCTGGCTTCCACAGTCACCAGGACACCATGCCCATACATGGTATTCATGCATGCAGGCAAACACTCTTACACAAAAATAATTTTGAAATTTTATGGTTGTAATATAATAATAATTCATGATTCCATCAAGTTTTATTTGGGCATACAAGTCTGGCACAACATTTGGGGGGAAAATCAATAATACAACATATTAGAAAGCTAAAAAAGAAAGAAAAACAAATGTTCATCTCGACACAGAAAAGGAATTTGATAAAGTTTGACATCTGGCACAGTTTGGGTCGGAAGTGTCCCCAAAGGCCATGTGTTAAAGGTCAGGGCCCCAGCTTGGCGCTGGTAGCAGGTATGGGAAAGCCTGAGTGATAGGGTGGGGGGAGCCAGCAGGTTTCAGGTCTCTGGGAGTATGCCATCTAACGGGACTTAATTAGGACACTAGTCTCTCTCAGGCCATCCATGAAGTAATTAGCTCTGGTCCGGCATTCCTCTTACCAGAGGCACAGCAGGCCTAAAGCATCAAGGCCAATTAGTAACAGAGCAGAGCCTCTGAAGCTCTGGGCCAAAATAAACCTTTTCTCTCTGTAAGTGGGTTTCTCCGGGGTATTTGTTACAGTAACCAAAAGCTGACTAAGACATCTATTGCTGATAAACATTCTCAGTAAACTAAGCCTAGAAATAAATCACCTCTACTTAATAAAAGACATTCATGATAAACCACTGCTAACATCACACCAAATACTTAAATACACAGTGTTTTCTTCCTAAAGGTAGAGTGTTTTCACTACTCTGCCCAAAACCTGCTAGCAGTTCTGACTAGTGATATAAGATAAGAAAAAGAGAAAAAAGTTAACCCTAGGAAGAAAGAAAGAAAGAAAGAAAACTATATTTATTTGTAGATTACATGTTCTTTACATAGATAATTCCTAGGGTTGTACAAAAAAGCTATTAGCTCTAATAAGTCATAAGGACACTGGACTCAAAGATCAGTATTTTAAAAACCGGCCTTACACTACACTAGCCATGGAAAGAGTGAAAAGTTCAGACTAAAAGTAACATTTATAATGCCACCAAAAATAAAAACATAAGGTTAAATTTCTAAGTATGTGCAAGTCTGAGCACTAGCAACTGTCAAACACTGATGGGGACGAAAGGAGATGAACAGAAGAAATGATAGCCCCTGCCAGAGGCGGGGATACTAAACGCCAAGATGTCGGTTCTCTCAGATAGACATGTGGAATCAGTGTCTTAAAACCAACACCCCAGCTGGATTTCTGTAGAAATCATCAGATTGATACTAAAATGACTACGAAATTAGAAACAAAAACAAACTTTAAAAAAAAAAAGACCAAAGTTAAGGGCCAGGAGAAAGCACAGCAGGTAAAAGTACTTGTGCAAAATTCATGGTTGATGTTGGAGCTCCCTAGAAGCCACACAAAGCAGCATGTGGCATTGTGACCCCATTGCTCCTGCAACTGTGGAGGAGGAGACAGAGTTCTCCATAAGCTCACAGCCAGCAAGAAACGAGAGACCCTGCCTCAAAGCAAGTGGAAAGGCCAGGGCTGACACCCTAGGCTGTCCTCTGATTCCATGTGGTATTTACATCCACATGTATGACTATGTACACATACACCCCATATATATATATATATATAATATATGTACAAAATAAATATTTTTTAAAACTTGAAGTTGGACATGGTAGCTGTCTTAGCTATGGTTTCTAAATAGTCCCTTCTTTCTATGCTTGATTCTAAAGCCAGAACCATGCAGCCAAAGCTGCCAAGTTCTGCTGCTTGCTGGAGCTGGAACATGGTCCCCTCAGTCAACTGCATCTTCACCAGCTTTCTGTTTTTCATAGATTTCTTCATTACTCAAGCTTGGCTGTTCTGGAGCTTGCTCTGTAGACCAGGCTAGCCACAAACTCAGAGATCTTTCAGCTTCTGACTTCCCAGTGCTGGGATTCAAGGTGTGCACTGCCACACTCAGCTCTAAACTTTCCCTTAGCTTCTTTTCACAAGTTGGAAACTTAGCTGGGTAGGATCTTGTCCTGAGGTCACCGCTCCCTTTATTCCATTTCTTAATCCATTTATCTCCTTGGACACAGGATTTAGCTCTATTCCTCTTTTCTCAATCTGTACATTTTGTATTTTTAATTTCTCAGTTTGCTCCTTTTCATTATAAATATTCACCAGAATTAACACTAATAACCACATGACAGAGTCTATATTAGGCTGTGTTGAGATTTCCTCTGCCAATGGAATTAATCCAAAACTCTTCACTTTAGCCTCAGGCAGACTTTTCAGACAAGGGAAAAATGCAGCCATGTTCTTCACCAAAATATCATAGGACTGGTCTCTAGGCCACATACTAATAATCTCCTCTGAAATATCTTGATCCAGGATCCCACAGTTCAAATCACCCTCAGCCCCGTTACCATCCACTCTCCTACTAGTGTGGCCCATAGGAAGCACATAAAGTATTCAACTGCTTTTCTAAGCCACAGCTCCAAGGTCCATATTCCTTCAAACAAAAGCATGGCCAGGCCTATCACAATAACCCAATCCCTGGTACCAACTTCTATCTTAGTATGGGTTTCTGTTGCTGTGAAGAGGCACCATGACCATGGCAACTTTGGGGTGACCTACAGTTTCAGAGGTTTAGTTCAGTATCGTCATGGTGGGACATGGTGGTGGGCAGGCAGACATGGTGCTGGAACTGAGCGTCCTACATCTTGATAGGCAGGCAAAAGGAAGTAATCTGGGTCACTGGGTGTGGCTTGAGCATATATGAGACCTCAACGCCCACCTCCCCCACAGTGACACAGCGCCTCCAACAATGCAATACCTACTCCAACAAAGCCACAATTCCTAATCGTGGCACTCCCTTTGGGTGCCATTTTCTCTCAAATCACCACAGTGGTGCAGTGCTATAATGCCGGGTCTTGTCAGGTCGAGGCAAGAAGGTCAAGAATTCAAGGCTATTCTTGGCTACGTAGTGAGATAGATCACGGACAGCCTGGGTTACATGAGATCCTGTCCCCCAAACAAGTAACAACAACAAAAAAGTTGGAGGACTCATATTACCTGACTTACAGAGTTAGTATAAAACAGTGATAGAAGGAGACGACCCACCTCAGAAAGTTGTCCTTGGACCTCCGAGCAAGCTGCTTGCACTCACACCCACACCACGATTCTGTGTTGTTGTTTTAAGACAAGACTTCATTGTGACCTTAAAGTTCCCAAGCCTCAGCCTCCAAGGGCTGGGGATTATAGGCCTGTCGTGCCTAGTTATGAGTGAATTTTATATGTAATTTTATCTTTATTTTTAAAAATGAAAAAAAATGACCAACCAATCAAAAAAAAAAGTTTGTGAGAGAACAGTCTAGTCTAGTGAGGAAATAAGTTTTATGCCCAATACAGGCAGTGTGACCCTTCACCTCCGTCTCCCTTAGACTACAGCACGCATCTCCACGTTGAACATTAAACATTTACAGTGTGGTTTCTCTTTAGTGGGGACAGGTAAGGAAAACTTTAGTGTTTTCCTCAAAGCTAGGGATAGAATAAAGCAGAGGCTGCACAGAGGGGACAGCCAGAATATGGATCATACAGCTCATTTAAAATGCAGATTAAAATGAGCTGTCATTTGTCCGCGCTCACACTGGCAGTTCCGGCAGCTCTTGAAGAGTGAGGATGCGCCCCACGATGACAGACGGGGTTTCCACAAATCTGGGAAAACGCTTTCCATTCAATGCCTTACAACCAAACAACCAGTCACATGGAAGACAGAATGAAGATATTTCCATATTCTAAAACGTTTCAGATTGGGTCCAGTGAGACAACTCAGTGGACAAAGGCATTTGCCTTGCCTTGGGACCAAACAACCAGTCACATGGAAGACAGAATGAAGATATTTCCATATTCTAAAACGTTTCAGATTGGGTCCAGTGAGACAACTCGGTGGACAAAGGCATTTGCCTTGCCTTGGGATGTGAGTTCCATCCCCGGGAACTGTGTAAAAGTGGATGAAGAGAAAAGATTCAACAGAGATACTCCTGACCTCCCTACCTCGACCATGGCCCCTCCCTTACACCCCCACCCCCACCCCCACACCACCAACAACGAAATTTTTAACAAAATTTATCTTCCACACAGCTTGCCTTAGGAAACTATTGGGAGGGTGTCTCTTGAATGAATGAATGAATGAATGAATGAATGAGGTTAGCAAGATGGCTTAGTAAATAATGTGCTTCCTGTGCAAATGTGAGGCCTGGAGTTCAAGTTACCAGGCCTGCTTTAGAAACTGAGTGAGCGGGGTGGTGGTAGCCTGTCTGTGGTTCCAGCACAGGTGAGACAGAGGTCGTGAGCCCCCAAAGCAAACTCTGAGCTCTGGGTTCATCAAAGACTGCTTTGATATATAAGGTAGAGAGCTGTGGAGGAAGACAGGCACCTCCACCTCACACCTCTGTATGCATATGCGCACACACCTATGAACATGCGCACAGGTGCACACACGCCACACATGTGTGAAAAATATAACAGGCTGAAAATAACATAAACCAAGACGAAAAAGGTAAATTTAAGAAAACAGAAAAATTCACAATTTTTGTTTTGTTTTGTTCTGTTTGTTTTTGATTTCTCAGGATAGGGCTTCTCTGTGTAACATCTCTGGCTGTCCTGGAACTCCCTCTGAAAACCCAGCACTTGAGAGGCAGAAGCAGGAGGATCTCTGTGAGTTCAAGGCCAACCTGGTCTAGAGAGTGAGTTCCAGGACAGGTTCCAAAGCTACACAGAGAGAAACCCTGTCTTATAAAAACCAAAAAAGAGGGCTGGAGAGATGGCTCAGAGGTTAAGAGCACTGACTGCTCTTCCAAAGGTCCTGAGTTCAATTCCCAGCAACCACATGGTGGCTCACAACCATCTGTAATGAGGTCTGGTGCCCTCTGCTGGCCTGCAGGCATACACACAGAATACTGTATGAATAATAAATAAAAAATAAAATAAAAAAAAACCGAAAAAGAAAGAAAACAGAAGAGACCAGGCAGCATTGAGTTTAGGGGAAGCAGACAGTGGTGGGACCAGAAACGGCAGGACATCCAGAAAACCACAGTGTGCATGAGCCGGGAAGTATTTCCTTTGGCTGAAATAGCCCTGTTGTAGAAATCTGAGTTGAGGAAATTTGATTTGAGTCTGACCAACATCCTTTCCTTTGAGGACTCACTCCTCCCTTATCCAATAGTAATCTTATTTATCCGAATGATGTTGGAACAGCTGAGCCACCCACCTGATGGGCTCAGAACTCGATCTCAGTGCACCAACTCTAGTGCTTGGCCCTGCCATCATGACTGGCTCAGGGATGGGCATAGTCCCAGGTAGGGCTGGAGAGATGGCTCAGCCATTAAGAGCACTCCCCAAGTTCCCAAGTTCAATTCTTAGCACCCACATGGTAGCTAACAACTGTAACTCCAGTTTCAGGGACTCTGACCCCCGGTCTCTGGTGCACATATATCTAAAAAGGCAAAATACTGATAGATATAAAATAAATAAATAGATAAAGCTTTTAAATACCTGACTCCAATTTCTGGCATTCCGCCCCCCCCATCCCCTCTCCCAGCCAAAACCTCCATGAATAATCACGTAGCTTATTTGCAGGGATAACCATCAACATATACATAATACTAGAAAAGTGCATGCTGGTTTAGCAATAGGGCATTGCTAAGTTATCGTACCACCATCAGATGGTACAACAGACACTATTATCGAACAATGCTGTTTAAAATAGTCTTAAAATATTGTAAGTAAAAGCTGCATGTGGTGGTGTAAATCTATAATCCCAGGACTCAGAAGCAGAGGCAGAAGCATTGCCACAATTTCAAGGCCATTCTGATCTACATAGCAAATTCTGACCCCACACAAGTTCTATAGCAAGATCCTGTTCCAACAAAACAAAACAAAAATTGATCCTAACAGACATAGTTATAATGCTACTTTCAAAATCACAAAATCTTCTCTCTGTGTGTATGATCAATACCAGTGTGGCCAGCAACTTTATTTTATCTTATTCTTCTTTTTTAGATTGATTTTCTTTTATTGTACACATATATTTGCCTTCATGTATGTGTGTACACCACACGTGTACTTGATACCCTCAGAGGTCAGAAAAGGGTATCAGATCACCTGGGACTGGATTACAGATGGTTGTGGGCCACTATGTGGGCACTATCACTGCTGTGTAAAACACCATGACCAAAAGCAACTTGAAGAGGAAAAGGTTTATTCCATCTTACAACTAACAGCCCATCACTGAGGAAGTCAGGGCAGAAACCCTGAGACAGGAACCGGAGCAGAGACTGTGGATGAATGTTCTTTACTGGTTTGCTTAGTTTGATTTTTTATATACTCCACCGGGGGTAGCACTATCCTCAGTGGCCGGGGCCCTCCCACATCCAGTGTTAATCAAGAAAATGCCCCCACGGACTTGCCAACAGGCCAATCTGATGTAGTCATCTTTCTTAATTAAGATTTCATTTTCCCAGATGTGTCTAGGTTTGTGTCAAGTTGACAAGAAAAAATAGAAGAGGGGAGGGCTGGAGAGATGGCTCAGCCGTTAAAGGCTAGGCTCACAACCATAAATATAAAAATAGAAGAGGGGAAAAAAGAAAGGAAGAAAGGAAGCAAGCAAGGAAGCAAGGAAGGAAAGAGCAAGCCAGCACATGGTGGCTTGGTGGCTTTGGTTTCTGCACCATCTCACCAGCCCTGAAAACATTTCTGAGTTTACTGCTATGAAGGCACTTGTCTCCTCTGACAGACCGACAAGCTTCTCTCTCTCCATTAACCCACGCTATCTAGCTCATCATGCATCTCTTTTCACCTCAGCTGTCAATAAAACGTGATTTGCTTTCAGTGGTAGGTGACAGCAACTCTTTCTACCAGTAACAAGCTTCTCAGCTTCACGGTCCACCCCTCCTTCACACCTCTGTTTGTGGCTTTCCCGTCTCCGGAATGTCCTCCCAGTTAAATTCTCTATGACATCCAAAGCCACACTGTCTGATTACAACCAAACCTCTCTGCGGTCCTCACCACTCACAAACACACACCCCTGTGACTGGCAAAGATTCTCATGCCATTTCCCAATGTGTTTTGCATTTTAATGCCTGAGCTCTTTCCTTTAATTTTTTTTAAATCAGCCTTTACTGAAGTATACTTTACTTATCGCAAGTTTATCCTAAATGCTTTAAACAAAAGCAAACAATAAAACAAAAACCAGGCTCTCATGGATCCCAGGCTAGCCTCAGACTCACTATGCGGCAAAGAATGACCCTTGAACTCCTGCACTTCCTGCCTCTCAAATGCTTTCTGGCACACAGTACCATACCTAGTCATGGGTTCCCAGGGCTCCAAGCAAGCACGCTATCAGCTGTGCCCCATCCCAGCATCCCCGTGCGTGCTTTTGCAATGTACTTCCCTTCATTCTCCACTCAGTGATCTCTTCTGCCTCTTTTTTCTCCCTCCCCCCTCCCTTCCTCCCTTCCATCCTTCGTTTTTTGTCGTCCTCACCACCTCCTTGTTCTCCTCCTTCTTTTTACCTCACTATGTATTCCTGGCTGGTCTGCAGTGCGGTATATATTCACTGGCTGGCCTTAAACTCACAGAGATCCACCTGCCTCTGCCTCAAGCTAGCATCACCACACCCAGCAGCCTCCTCTTCTTTCTAAAGAGCTAGTCCAGGTCACCTCCTCCATAAAGCCACACCTTTTAAACCCAGACAGACTTAGCTTAACCCTTCTTAGAATTTCTATTGGCCTCTGTTAGAGCCCTTGGCATGTTACATTGTATTGTTGGTATTTGTGTTATGTCTGCTACAATGACCACCTTGGGGTTAGGGTGCGAGTGTGAAGAGTTTTCAACCCCTACACTGTCTTCCAGAATACAAGTTACTGTTCAGCAGTAAAGCTACTGAGGAGAAGCTGCTCCTGTCTGCAGTGAGTAGCACCAGGGCCTCTCCGTAAAGGAGTTACTTCCTGATTGAGCCCTGCAGATGGTCTGGGCTGTGAGGGACTCTTGTGAAGGAAATGAAGCGAAGCCACAGAACACATGAAAGGCAGATGTAGGCTATCCTTGGAGGACGGACCACAAGCTGCAGAAAGAATCAATCCTCAGGTATCTAAAGAGACTCCAGTGGTCGCAGAGATGGCTCAAAGTTAAGAGTTCTTGCTGCTCTTCCAGAAGCCCCCAGTTCAGTTCCTGGCACCCATGGTGGGTGGCTCACAACCACAAACTGCAGGGACTCTGACACTGTTCTCTAGCAGTTACACACACACACACACACACACACACACACACACACACACACACACACAATACTGTTTTAGTTAGGGTTTTATCCCGTGAATAGACACCATGACCATAGCAATTCTTATAAAGGAAACATTTAATCGAGGCTGGCTTACAGTTCAGAGGTTTAGTTCATTATCATCATGGCGGGAAGCGTGGCAGCATGCAGGCAGACACGGTGCTGGAGAGGTAGCTGAGAGTTCTACATCTGGATCAGTAGGCAGCAGGAAGAGAGAGTGACTCGGGGCCTGGCTTGAGCATCTGAAACTTCAAAGTCTATCCCAGTGACACACTTCTAATAGTGCCACAGCTTCTAATAGTACCACCCCATGAGCCTATGGGGCCATTTTCATTCAAACCACCACAAATACACACATACATACATAAAACTTTAAAAAAATCATAAAAGATACATCTGGGGCTAGAGAGATGGCTCAGCAGTTAGGAGAGCACTCACTGTTCTTCCAGAGAATCAAAGTTTGGCTCCCAGCACCCTGAAGAAACCACAGGAGGAGCAAATGAGCTGGAAAGGCTTACAAGAGAGATAAGAAGAGAAAGAATTAGGTTTGTGCTGGTGTACTGGAAGTAAAGCCGTCCCTGAAACTGTGCCTGAACTCTGTGCTTCGGGCTCGAAACCTCTCTGATATGGAAGTCTGCTGCTGCTTTCTTTCTAGAAGCATTTCCTGATCTGTTTCTCCTTCATTTTCATTTCCGAGCGATATTTCATTTTAGATAGCTTCATTGGCACCAGCGTCTCGCTGGAGTCTGACCCTTTTCCAAGTTATTGTTCAGCCTGAAAGTTCCATGCATATGCAATGAAATATGTCCAGTCCATATCGTAGAGTAAAACGTGCAAAGTAGAAAGGAGCTCATGCATACACAGCGGAAAAGAATCTTAATTGTGAGGGGACAGGTGTGTAATCTCAAAAACTTAAAGCTTTTTTTCACCCCCTGAGACAGGTTTTCTCTGTGTAGCTCTGCCTGTCCTGGAACTCGCTTTGTAGATCAGGCTGGCCTCAAACTCAGAGCTCCACCTGAATCTGCCTCCTGAGTGCTGGGACTCAAGGTGTGTGTCATCACCACCCAGCTCCTAATGCTTATTTTTGTGTGATGTCTTTCATTTCAGTTTTGGCTTTTGCTTATAGTTTTTTTTTTTAACGAGCTCACATTTCATACACATAAAGAACTGATGTGTTTGTAAGAAGCTAGCGTCAGTGCAGAGCTAATTTGCAACTGGGTGCAGCGGCACACACATTCAGTCCAGCACCCTTGAGGCAGAGGCAGATGGGGCTCTAAGAGTTAGGACAACCTGATCTTCATAGTGAGTTCCAGGCCAGCCAGAGCTACGTATTGAAATGTGGAGACATTTTGTTTGTGCCGTAACAAATAAAGCTTTCCTGGGGATCAGAGTGTGGAGTGAGCCACTAGTTAACCACAGAGGCCAGGCAGTGGTGGCCCACACCTTTAATCCCAGCACTAGGGAGATGGAGACAGAAAGGGAGATGGCTGGGCGGAGAGAGGACTATAAGACGGGAGAAGACAGGAGTTTAAGACATTCAATTTGAGGACTTGTAGAAACAGGATACCCCATTTAGCCCGAGGGTTCAGTAGAGGTAAAGAGTTGGCTGCTGCTCTGTTCCTCTGATCTTCCAACATTTATCCCTATATCTGACTCCAGGTTTTAATTATTAAGACTAATTAAATTCTCCCTACAGTAAAACTGTCTCGTAGTAGTAGTAGTAATAACAGTAATAAAATAACAATAATAATTATCAACCGGCTTACAAGGGCAATGAGGTATCTAAATGCTTGATGAAAGAACTATAAAAAAATAAAAGAAAATCTTGAATTATCTCTAGGTTTATTTATGCAGAGGAATGAGACTGGTCCGCATTACAGAAAAAGAAGTGCTAAGCTGAGCAGAGGACAGTGGCACATGCCCATGATCCTAGCATTCAAGAGGCTGAGGCAGCCTGGTCTACACAGTAAGACATTGGGTTTTATTGCTGTTATTTTTAAAGCACCAAACTAGAAGCTAAATATAAAGTTCTGCCTTGTCCTGCGAGGCTTTACTGTCTTCGGGAAAACATCCAGCATCAAATGTTTTCTGAAGAAACTCCCAAGCGCGCATGTAGGGTGTCTCCTGGGAGCAGGACCCCACCCTCTCCCCGTGAAGCTGCCCCAGTTCTGCCCTATCCCAGCAGCTGAGCATTAGTGTCTCTGCCTCTGTTCTCACACCTGCCGTGTAGATGCTTCCACTATTTGATCTACAGAAACACAGACTGACGAGTCCGCCGCATGTGTATCAAACCTGGATGGGTTTTAGAGTTACCTGGTGGGGGGGAGGGGGGTTTTCTAAAAGGCAGATTGCGGGGCCCCACCCCAGAGCTTCCAATGGTGCGCTGTGGACATCTATTAAGTCGTTACGGGGTGCTGACTGATGCTGGCTCAGGGACCACACATTCACTCTGGAATCTGGTTTAAACTTTGTGTCAGGGAATAAAACCTTGAGCGCTAAAAGGGAAGGAGACCTGACAAAGACCTATACTAAGATTAAAAAGAAGCTGCCGGAGCCAAAGTCTTCCATTCAAATCACCTCCCAGCAGAAGCAACAGAGCTCTGATAAGCACCCTGTACCTACACAGTTTGTCTTATTTAAACCTAGTCACTAATGATCAAAAGAGAATTGTTAGACCACGGGGCCAATTAATGAAACAAACTCCCTAATCTAAACCTATTATTGTTTGCTTTAAAGTTTTCATTTCCCCTTCCTCCCCCTTCTTCTCTGTGTCCACATCCTTCAGAGCAATTTGCACGAAGATTTCCCCAAAGACTAAGATATGTTTACAAGTTCTCTTTTGTCCCGAGTCCAAGCGTCTTCACATTTTCCAGTAAAACACCCCATGGCTGCAGCCCCACCAATTACCACAGAGGCAGGGGAAGAGGATGAGGCTGGGTTGGCCCCCTGCACACCGCCCAGCACCAAAGCTCCATCAACTCTGAGGAATCACGGTTCACAGCAGTTGGTGGTAAGGGTGCACGAGCGAAGGCTACTCAGTCTCTTAGGAGCCTGCCGTGTGCGAAGGGGTCTGCCTCGTTAGGAACTGCCAGTCCTTGTTCTTGTTGGTGGTGTGTTGTTTTTTCGTCTGATCTTTATTTTCTTGTAACCATGGTTCTCATCCTATCCCTTGCTTAGGCATCCCCGTTACTGTTAGTCTAGTTGAGCTGAGCTTAGGGCCACTTGGATCGCCAGTAACCGTCAGGGCCTCACGTCTTGCCATTAACTCTGTGGCCAGCACAGGCTGTAGATAATCCCAGACAAAGCCTGGCAACTTCATCAAAGCATCAGGGATCAGGCTGGATCCTCAGCTATCCAGCATCCCCACATGAAAGTGATTAGGAGCAATCCTCCTGCCTCAGCTCCTTAGTGCTGTGCCTACAGGTATGTGCCCCCTTGCCCAGCTAAGGCTCACTTCCACAATGATATGAAATAGTGTCAGAGATAAAAAGAACAAAACTTATAATTTTGCTGGGAGAGCTATTTCAGAATCTGAAGAAGGTGGAGACCGAGCAAGAAAAGGAAGCAAGGAGGCGTCCTGGACCAAGAAAGCAGAAGGCAAGAAGCATTCTGCAGTTCCGGGGGTCGGGCCAGGGGTTAGGACAGAAGGCAAGAGTCTCCTGTGGCACTGTGCGAGTGGAACAAGTCACGCTGGGTAAGCACAGAAAAGGTGGCCTGGGAGGCAGAAGGCCCGGCAATAATCACAGCAGTCTCAGCAAGCACGGCTCTAGTACATGAAAGAGAATCGAGGCCAGGGACTTGCTCTCTAAACCAACGCTTCCCAAACTCAGTCTGCATGGGAATCTGATTCCAGAGCCCAGGCCCTGGAGACTGAGTTAGCAGGGCCCATAATTTGCATTTTCAGCACCTGTCCTTGTAATGCAATTTGAGGAGCAACCACAGCCCACTGTTTGGAGGAAACATCCTGGTTTCCTTCCAGAACCTAGAACACCGACACCCTGATCGGAAGGAGATGAGAAGCCCTTCACTGCAGTTTGCAGCAAGTCCCCTGTTTGGAGGAATCGCCCTCACCCCACTCCCCGAGGTGGCTGCATAAGGGAAATGGACACCACACACTTCCGTGTTCTTTTCTCTATGTCTTGCTCCTTCAGTGTCCTCAATCCCTTACACAACATCTCTCGATCCTAAGGCTGATGTGATCGCTTGCCAGTATGTTCCAGTAGCTTCCTCCATGATCTCCTAGTGCAGTGGTTCTCAGCCTCCTAATGCTTCAACTCTTCAATACAGTTCCTCGTGTTGTGGTGACCCCCAACCATAGAATTATTTTCATTGTTACTTCATAACTGTAATTTTGCTCCTGCTATGAGTAGTAATGTAAATATCTGTGTTTTCCGATGGTTTTAGGTGACCCGGTGAAAGGGTTGTTTGACCCCTGACCCACAGTTTGAGAAACACTGATTTAGAAACAACTGCTTACAGCTCAGGAGTGGTAAACCATGGGCTAGCTTCCTTTATTTCTGTTGATGTCTAAGACTAAGAAAATAGGAAAATGCCTGAGATTCTCTCCACGGCTCAAAGCGAGCAAGAGACAGTACTTCCTCATGTGACATCCCAGGAGAGTTCTCCGTCTGCATCGCACCCAACAAACATCTCCACATCAGAGAACAAAATCACTGGTATTAGAGATGGAACCAGCCTGTCTGAGGATTCTCCCTGAGGATCAAACCAAGGAAAGCCAATCACAGTCAAGAGCTGAGTCATTCCTTGAATGGGGTCGGAGACTGCAAACTGCAGTGAAGGGCTTCTCATCTCCTTCCGATCAGGGTGTCGGTGTTCTAGGTTCTGGAAGGAAACCAGGATGTTTCCAGGCAAGGAATCTGAAGTTCAGACCTGGGGTATTTGTCAAAGTTACTAACCAGGTCACTCTAGAACATGGAGTCCTTCAATGAGTCCTATTAAAGGCCCCTCACCCATTTTAATCCGGAGGACTGTGTTGTTGAAGGGTAGAGTGTTTAAACATGTAAACCATTCAAAGTGGTGGGGGTGGTGCACACCTCTAATCCCAGTACCGCTGAGACTGAGGCAGGTGGATCTCCGTGAGTTTGAGGCCAGCCTGGGCTACAGAGCGAGTTCCAGTACAGCCATGGCTGTTACTCAGAGAAATGGAGTCTCGAGAAACCAACCAACCAACAACAATGACAAAAGCAAGCAAGCAAGCAAACAAAAACAACAGGCAATGTGAGTGAGAGAGCTCGTGCACGTACCTGGAGGAAGGGAGTGCACTTGGAATTCATTTCTAGTCTCTTCAAGGCTATGATCAAGATCTGAGCAGCCCTCTGGGCCAGACCTTTGCTGGTAAAACCGAATAGGAGCAATGCTCCAGTCCTTTTAGTGACTTATACCAAATTTAGAAAACACTGTTGCGCTGCCGGCGTTCAGCCCCAACACAAATTATTACTTGAACCAGAGTGGAGGTGTGGGAATAACTGAGGCACAACTCACATGACTTTATCTGGAGGGAGTTTTCAGGGATCCCTCATGAGATCCTGAGTTCACATCCTGAAAATCGCCCATGTTTATTCTCCAAACAGCTTTTAATACGAAAACATAAACTGAAATTCATTAGCATTTTGTTTCATAGGTAGCAGGGAGAATGACTGTGGTCACGTCCACACCTTATCCATGTCCATTTTGTCACATCTTCCTATCTGTCTTCCTGCTCTGTCATGTAGACTGGATTAACACCTCATTCCCAGGTGATCTCCCAAATTACAAAGAAGGAGCAGAACAACATTAGCATATCCTAACCACTTGCTTTGGATGGTGTCAGTTTGTCTCACTGTCAAAGGCTAGGCAACCACCTTTTGTATGGCATGCAAATTGTACCTTGCCAGGTGGCTCAGAATTTTGACAGCCATACAATGTAGAAATACGAACCTGTATAATACAGCCCCTGTATTGCACCCTTCTTCTTTTCAGGGTGACCTTGGAGGAGAACAGACTGAACTAATGTCATCAACATACAAATACAGTGAAACTCAACAGTTAAATTATACTCCCAAGCTCAGGCCTCACCTTTCATTATTTAGATTTTATTATTGGCTTTTATCATCAAGTGTGTGATCACGACCACAGTGCAATCTGAAATACTCAGGAGTCAAGAAGCTCCAAGACCTCAGTGTATAAATTATGACATCATCAAGTGTTCTGATTAGTTTGTGCTTGTGTCCCCTTCCTTCCTGCATATACATATATGTGTGTGTGTGTGTGTATGTTCTCATGTATAATTAGAAGCCTTCAATATTGATTTTTAAAAATACTTGTATTTTTAATTAGCATACAAAATATTAAGTACCACCATGCCATTTTCAAATATAACTTATTTTATTAACCCTCCCTTTCCTTTCCATTCCCCCTTCTACCCTTTCACCCCCAGTAGCCTTTCTTTGCTTTCATGTTCCCTATGTTCTCTTACCCTCCCCATCCTTCCTCATTGGTTTTCCCTCCCTTTCATGAACCCTTTTCTAGTTTCACGGCCTATGCCCAGGGACATACCCACAAATGCACATATATAAATGTTGACTTTTTGGATTTATGCACGAGAAAGAACATGGGAGGGTTGTTTTTCTGGGCTGGGTTAAATCCTCACTCAATTTAAAGATTCATCCATTGCCTGCAAGTTTCATTAT
Source organism: Microtus pennsylvanicus (assembly GCF_037038515.1). Classification (NCBI taxonomy): domain Eukaryota; kingdom Metazoa; phylum Chordata; class Mammalia; order Rodentia; family Cricetidae; genus Microtus; species Microtus pennsylvanicus. The sequence goes on from NC_134581.1 coordinate 140,706,430, forward strand.
TTCATTTTCATTTGTGGCTGAATAGAATTCCGTTGTGAACATGCTCCATATTTTCATTATCCACCTGTTATTATCATTACTCATTATGATCTACTGAGGGACATCTGAGCTGACCCATTCCCTTGCTACTGTGAATGGAGCAGCCACGAACACGGATGTGCCCTTCTCTCTGGAGTGGGCTACAGAGTCCTTGAGTTACATTGCAGGAGTGGTAAGGGTGGGCCATATAGTAGTTTGAGTTTGCTATTTTGTGGGGGATCCCTTATATATTTTGTTTCTCTTGTTCTGCACCATGACACCTCTATAACCACACTGCCAGGTCACCCTGCCAAGTGAGTGTGGCCAGGAGCCTGCGGGAGAGAAAAGGACAAAACCTAAGAGATGCAGTATTGCTTACTCCTTCTTTGCCCTTCCCCCACCTCAGCACCTGCACGGTGACCCTCCTGTAGGACCCAGATCTCCCTGGAAACCAGGAATGCTGTTCCCATTCTTGTTGTCTTAGTTAGAGTCTCTCTATTGCTGTGAAGAGACACCATGACTTATTGGCATAAAAACAGACAGGAGGACCAATGGAACTGAGTTGAAGACTCAGATATTAATTCATACACCTATGAACACCTGATTTTTGACAAAGAAGCAAAAAATATCAAGTGGAAAAAAGAAAGCATATTTAACAAATGATGCTGGCATAACTGGCTATCAACATATAGAAGAATGAAAATAGATCCATATCTATCACCATACACAAAACTCAAATCAAAGACCTCAACATAAAGCCAGCCACACTGAAGAGAAAGTGGGAAGTACATTTGAACGCATTGGCACAGGAGACCATTTCCTAAATATAACCCCAGCAGCACAGACACTGAGAGAAACAATTAATAAATGGGACCTCCTGAAACTGAAAAGCTTCTGTAAAACAAAGGACCCGGTCAACAGACAAAACGACAGCCTACAGAATGGGAAAAGATCTTTAGCAATCCCACATTAGATAGAGGTCTGATCTCCAAAATATACAACGAACTCAAGAAATTGGTCATCAAAAAAACACATAATCCAATAAAAAAAAAATGGAATACAGACCTAAACAGAGATCTCTCAACAGAGGAATCTAAAATGGATGAAAGACACTTAAGGAAATGTTCAACATCCTTAGTCATCAGAGAAATGCAAATCAAAACAACTCTGAGATTCCATCTTACACCTGTAAGAATGGCCTTTATATATTATGCTTGTAGAAATCTCCTTAGGTCCTTGGCCTATTAATAGTGGGTTGTTGACTCTGGTTGAGTTTTTGGTAGTCATATCCACAAAAGTATTGCCCTACCCAGTGGAGCTAATTATGGCTTGCTTTTGGGAATTTTAGTTTTAGCTCTTAGTTTTACTCTTTGATCCATTTTGAGTTAATCTTTGTGTGTGATGTAAGAGTCTGGCTTTCCATCCATCTCATGTAGGTATCTAGCTTTCCTCATTGCCCTTTGGTGGGAAACCATCCCACCATGCATGGCAGGGCTGTTTCTAAGCCTCAGCCTCTTTTTGTCTGTGTCTTCATGCCAATGCCACTGTTTTGATTGCTGGAACATTATAATAAAATTTGAAACCAAAAAAAAAAGAAAGAATGGCCAAAATCAAAAGCACTTATGACAACTTATGCTGGAGAGATTGTGGGGAAAAGGGAACACTTCTGCATTGCTGGTGGGAGTGCAAGCTGGTACAGCCCCTTTGGATGTCAGTGTGGCGATTTCTCAGAAAATTAGGAAACAACCTTCCTCAAGACCCAGTAATACTACTTTTGGGTATATATCCAAAGGATGCTCAATTGTGCCAAAAGGACATGTACTCAACTATGTTCATAGCATCATTGTTTGTCATAGCCAGAACCTGGAAACAACATAAATGCCCCTTGACCGAAGAATGGATAAGGAAAATGTGGTACATTTACACAATGGAGTACTATACAGCAGAAAAAAATAACAACATTTTAAAATTTGCAGGCAAGTGGATGGAGCTAGAAAACATCATTTTGAGTGAGGTAACCCAGACCCAGAAAGACAGTTATCACATGTACTCACTCATAAGTGGTTTTTAAACATAAAGCAAAGAAAACCAGCCTATAAATCATAATCCCAGAGAACGTAGGCAACAATGAGGATACTAAGAGAGACATACATAGATCTAATCTACACGAGAAGTAGAAAGTATAAAAAGGCAAGATCTCCTGAGTAAATGGGGACCTTGGGGAGGATTGAAGGGGGTAGGGGAGAGGCAACTCCTCCTCAGTGATTGGACTCTAGGGTCTAACACTACCACCCCCCACCACTGGGTTGCCACACCCCACTTTTACATGGGTGCTGGAGATCTGAATTCTTCATGTACCCCTCATGCATGGTAGTCACTTTGCTGACTGAGCCATCTCCGAGGGTTTGGACGTTTCTATTTTTTTTTTTAATTTGGTGTTTTGCCTGGTCGCGTGTCTGTGTGAGGATACCAGATCCCGTGGAACTGAAGTTACAGACAGTTGTGAGCTGCCACGTGGGTGCTGGGAACTGAATCCAGGTCCCCTAGAAGAGCAGCCAGTGATCTTAACCACTGATCCATCTCTTCAGCCCCAGATGTTTCTATTTTCTTACCAAACTATCCACTCTTCTTCACTGTCGCCAGCCCTGGTTGTCCCTTTCTATTGTACCTACTATGTTGAACTTCACAGTACAGCGTTCTGGGCCCATCCTGTCCCACACCCGTTCTAAGCATCTTTCCCCCCCTGTCTGGTTGACAGTGGCGCCTCCACTGATCCACATACACAGCCCAGTGCAGAGTCAATCTCAGCTCGTGTGTCCCAGATGAACGCATGCTTGAATTCATCTAATTCAAGAGCCCCTCAGCACTGCCACTGTATCTACCATGTGGTCAGGCTTTGAAACATCTGAAGGATCAACTGCATAAACAAGATAAGGACTACACAGGATCTGTGCATTTGCCTATTTGACATTATATATGTTTATGTACATATAAATACATATGTGTATAATTTTATCATCTGCCATTGAAAAAAAGATCTCTTTGGGGGAAAATAGTACTACATACATACGCATTTTTTAACTAAATGTGCCGAAGCTGAACAAGGGCCTGGAAGAGGTTTCTGAAGGGCAAGCAAATGTGTGAAGCTTTGAAATAGCCTGCAGCTTTGAAATAGCCTGCAGCTTTGAAATAGCCTGCTTCTTCCTCCTCATTTCCTATTAGTCAGTCCCGTCCTCTCCTCGCATCCAATTTTGTTTAATGAGGCCACTGCAATGTATTTATTTCTGAGTGATTGGATTTAGAAAGACATTCATCTACCACGCAATTGCTACTGCAAGCTGAACGGCTGAATCATCGCAGAGATGATGCCATGAATCTGAAGACAGCTGTTTCTTATCATCCCTCACGTGGAAAACGCTCAGGCCAGGCTGGCACTCCTGCCTAGGTGCAGGAGAGAACAGACAGGCTCGGAAGCAGAACTGGGTGTGGGGGTGCCCACCTGAAACCCTGGCCCTTGGGAAGAAGATGTAGGAGGATCAGGAGTCAAGGTCAGCCTCAGCTATACAGCAAGCTGTAGGCCAGCCTGGGTGAGACCCGGGAGAGCCAGTCAAGATGGGAACAAGGAAACAAATGCTTCTGGACTGGCAACTGGTGAACGTTCCATGAAGGACTAAACTTGGATGTTCAGAGTGCTTGGTGGCGTGTGAGGGTTGCCACTGCTGGGCACGATTGAGATGATCTAATTATGTGCTAGCTTGATAAGGAGGCTGGAAGCATTTGGGCAGGCCGTTAACCTTTTGATGAGTTCCCAAGGCTGTTGTCATTGTTTGCAGCCATTTAGGAACGACGTGGGCAACACTAGTGTACAGTGGCATGGCACCTTCTGGCTAACCGCAGGCTTCCACGTATTCCATCTCAAGATAATTAAGCATCACCCACATGCCCAGAGCCCACAGCCTGCTATGCTTTGCCTCCGTGTTCGAAACTTAATCTCCAGCGTCAGCGTGTTGGGAGCTGGAGCCCCCGGGAATGGATGAATGTCCTTATTGTGAGTTTTCTGGAGCGCACAGCCAATTGTGCGGATTCCCCGTGAGCTTCCTCTTTCACACGTTCCTGCCCACTTCCTGCTGCCACTGTGTTGCCTCTCGTGATGACACCGCAGCACAATAGCCCTCACCAGAGGAAAGCCCTCAAGTTGGCATTTCTCAGCTTCCAGAACTGTAAATTTGTCTTCCTTATCAATTGCCAGGGCTGCGACATCCTGTCCCAGTGACTCAACCGCACTAGGATGGTCAAACTGAGTATGGCTGCTAAGGAGCTGAGCAGGTCCCTTCCGAAACAATCCGGGCCAGCCTTTTGGGCAGGAGTTTCCTCCCAGGCTCTAGAGATTCCTACAGCCCACACCCAGCTTCTCTGCCAGGGTGTGTCTTTCTGTATTTTACAGCCTGAAGGTGCTGCCTTCAGCTTCTAGAAGGAGCCCCAAACTGTTCCAGATCCGGGGAGTGTCAGTCTATCCCCTCACTGACTGGTTTGCAGCAACGTTAGCCAGTCCTGCTCTTTGCTGGTGAGTTTCCAGAGCAAGAGTCAGACCAGTCTCCCGGGCCTCAGCTGCAGGCCACACAGCTCAGACTCCCAGTGGTCCTGCTAACATGATGTGCACTTAGTATGTCCCTTACGTGCTGGGACCAGGAGTGGTCCTTGCCACGCTAGCTGCTGCCCCCAAGAAATCCTCTTTTGACCTTTGTCATAACCAAGATACATGAGAATCATGTAGCCACTTTTGACTAAATCTTGCTCAAAGGTCCTGTCTATTATTTCGAGTATCTCATAGCTGTCGTATCCCGCTTCTCTGTAGAGAATCCTAATTTGGGCTGGCGAGAGGGCTCAGCGGGGAAAGGCACTTGCTTGGCGAGTCTGGTGACCTGTATCCAATCCCTAGAACCTACATATAAGTGAAAGGAACAATCAAATCCACAAAGTTGTTCTCTGACTTCCAGTAGTAGTGGCATGTGTGCTCCTGTGTGCCTACACACACACATACACGCACAGATGGATGGACAGACAGACAGATGAACGAATACATATGGATGGCATGCACACACAGACACACATGCGGATGGACAGACACACACATGGATGGACACGAATGGACTTGAACACACACACACAGAGACGGACATAGACAGACACAGGTACACACACACACACACACACGGATGAATGAACACACACATGGATGGACACGGATGGACATGAACACACACACACAGAGACGGACATAGACAGACACAGGTACACACACACACACACACACACGGATGAATGAACACACACATGGATGGACACGGATGGACATGAACACACACACAGAGATGGACATAGACAGACACAGGTACACACACACACACACGGATGAATGAACACACACATGGATGGACACGGATGGACATGAACACACACACAGAGAGACGGACATAGACAGACACAGGTACACACACACAGACACACATGCGGATGGACAGACACACACATGGATGGACACGGATGGACATGAACACACACACACAGAGATGGACATAGACACAGGTACACACAAACAGACACACACACACGGATGAATGAACACACACATGGATGGACACGGATGGACACAGACACACACATACACACAGACAAACACGGATGGATACAGGCACACACACAAACATGGACACACACACGCACACAGACACAGACACACATTTCTTAAAAGTGGATTTCGATCTAACACCCTATCACATGTCACTCCTTATCTAGTGAGTGACTGGTGACATTCGACCTCATTCAGGTTTCATCTGTTCCCAGCCGCTTCTCTTCACCTTCCTCATATCAGACCTCATGCATAAAGAATCGCTTGTTTCCTCTCTTACCGTTTTCCCTCTGCACAAATTTCTGCCTACCATTTTAGACTCATGTAAGAAAGGGCTTGCATTAAAAAAAAATACTAGAATAGATAACAAGCAAACTGAAAAGAAAAAAATCTAAATTGATAATAAATAATGAAAAGATTGGGTGTGAGTCCATCTTAAAAGCATAGAGATTTTGTTTGTTTTCTCCATTTAAGCATGGAAACAAGCCCTTGGAGAAACGGTTTCCTCACCACGCTGTGAGGAAACAAGCCCTTGGAGAAACGGTTTCCTCACAGCGCTGTGGCAAACACACTCTGAAATCGTAAAGGGAGAAGTACTCCAGGCCTTCCGGTACAGGCCTAGAGTAGAAAAGAAGCCTCGGAAAAGCCGGGGCCGGCAGCTGGTTTCATTACTGCTCAAGCCCCGCATTCCCACGCCACAGTGTTGGGTGGTGTGCATTTTTCTATTTTGAAAAGTATATACTTAGTTTGAGTGAATTAATTGCAAATAAAAATGAAGCTGCAATGCATCACCTCGACAGAAACGGCAAGAACAAGCAACGCAGGGCTCGATGTCCTCATGTTAGCCCTAGCATGAGGAATTTAAAATCAACTACATTAGCCGGGCGTTGGTGGCGCACGCCTTTAATCCCAGCACTCGGGAGGCAGAGGCAGGCGGATCTCTGTGAGTTCGAGACCAGCCTGGTCTACAGAGCTAGTTCCAGGACAGGCTCCAAAGCCGCAGAGAAACCCTGTCTCGAAAAACCAAAAAAAAAAAAAAAAAAAAAATCAACTACATTTCTTTGAAAGCAAGGGTAATAACCAGCAGTTACTGATACATCACAACTAACCTATAATACAAATTTCTTGACATGCATTTCCTGAGTGAACGCAGATGATCATTTTCAAAACAAGGAATTTTTGACATTAAATAAAATAAAATAGCTCATGGCCACTAAGCGACTTTTTGTTGTTGTCTTTTCAAGAATTCAAAGCAGCGGTGTGGTAAGACAAATAGCTTTAAGGCAAAGCCCCTCGCAGGAAGAGAACCTCACAGTCTCAGCAAGGCTGGCCAGTGAGTTCTCAGATCTGCCTGCCTCTGCTCTCCAATGCTGGGCTCCCAGGCCTGTGCAGCCACAGCTGGCCTCTTACATGAGTGCTGGGGAGTCGAACTCAGGTCCTCAAGCTTGCACAAGCCCGTGATCTTACCCACTGAGCCATGTCCCTCGTCTTTTTTCCATTTTTGAGACAATCTCACTTTGTCACCCTGGCTGGCCTGGTACTCACAGCAATCCTCCTGTCTCAGCTTCCCACTTGGCTGTGATTACAGATATATACTCTCATTTCTGGATTTTCTGCAGCATTTAAATTCAACCATAAGGAAAGGAGGCAATAAAATGAGGGATTGAAAGGAGTCCCAAGTGGTCTGAGACAGCACCACCAGACACCAGAGTACCTAACAGACTTCCTCAAGTATCCTGTATCAGCTGTTTACTTACAGAACCCTTAAATAACTACCTCAGGTAGTCTTTGTTTCCATTTGTAATCATCATGATAACCAATAGCTGTCAATTACATAGGGTTTTCTTTATGTCCGACATTGGGTTGGGGTATTTATGGAATGCGTTATTAACTCTCCCCGCGGTACCCATGAAGAATGTACTGTCTGTTCCCCTTTCACACAAGAGAGAGACGAGCCCCCTTGACATCATCCTTGCTGTGTGCCTGGGAGCTAGCACACTGAGAGCATGCTTGGCTCTGGGGGATGCCAGAGCCACTGCTGCTTCCCCAGGCTGCATGCTCTGACCTGGACGCACAGGGTGACCATCCCATTGCCATCTGCCACTTTCTGCAGAAGTGGAGGGGGAGAGGATTGCAGCCTGTCTGAAGCCTTTGGGGCCATTTGCCTGGTCTTAAGTTAAGCCTCCCACAATCACAATGGGCCCCTGTTTGAGCTGCCAGCTGTCTCCTAGTCCTCCCCTTCCTGGGGAGTGTGTCGCAGCACCAGTTCTAGATGTGGGGGACGAGAGTGACAGGCGGGCCCAGGAGTACAAGGCTTCCCCCCTCCTTACCACATAGCCAGCAAACCCCTTCAGCCTCCCTAGCTAATCCGCTGATACAGTATGGCAGGGCCCCACATGTGACTGCATCCAGTTTGTGCTCCTCCATCCCTGCGGGAACACGTCTCTCTTCCCTTCCCTTTTTCTTTCCTCCCCCACAAGCATTTGTTGAGCACCTGTTGTGTGCACCAGGCTCAGGGATACAACAAGGACGAAGGCTTGGTCCTGCCCTCAGGGGTCCTCAGTCTGGTAGATAAATCAGGAAAATGAACACGTAATTAGCTTCTCCCTGGAGTTCTGGCTACTCCAATGGCTAAGGCAGGAGAATCAGTTGATCCCAGGAGTTCAAGGCCGATCTGGACAACATATTAATACCTCAGTTATAAATACATACAGCCATGCTTGCACGCATATAAGCCTTTGATAACAGTGCTGGGTTTAGAATAGCAGAGTAGAGACGAGTGTAAAGGGAACATTCAAGTGACAGAGGATGAGGTGGCAGGGAACATTTGCCTGAGAAAAATGAAACCTTTCCTGGTCTTTGATGTTAGAAATCAATTTTATCCCCACTCCAACCTGAATGATAATCCACTCTGAATTCTGCTGTAGAACCCTGGTGGCATTGTAGCTTGTGTTGGTCGCCGTGGGCTAGGTTTATTCCCCATTCCATTCTGTACATAAGTACTGTCCTGGGCTGAGCTGTGAGAGAGGAAAAAGACAAAGCCAACCCAGAACCAGAAAGAAAGCTGTGCTACAGGAAGGATGGCCGAATGGTACAGAGGATGCTCTAGGTGCAGACATGACCAGTGGGATGCTCAGAGGAAGAATGGCGTTCCAGATGAGCTCTGGGTGGGGTTTCTGTGGTCAGAGACTAAACGGGACCTCCTCCCGCTTCCAGGTAGATTTGAGGAGGTGAGAAGCTAGGGATGGAGTGAGACTGAGGGAGTGGTCAAAGCATCAAGGCTGGTGTATGGGGCCACAGTAAGACAGAACCCAAGGAAAGCGTGCGTAGACTCATGTGGGTGGATAAAGGGGCTTTCGATGTTGGGGTTTTTGTGATCTACGTTTACTGTGTGGGCCTTGGTAGCAGCAAGTGGGAGGGGTATGTGCCCGACTCCGTTCTGCATGGATTGTGACTGGGAAACCCAACAGGGAGAGTAGTAAGGGGCCATCTCAGCTGTCCGGGTGGAAGTCCCTGCCCCCACCACCCTTAGCCATGAGAAGCAGCAGCAGGGACCGAGAGTTGTTTCTTTCTGGGTCCTGTAACATCCAGTGCTGTTTCTTGCCCGGGTCTCATACAGATAAAACCACGTTAAAGAATCACTTTCAAAGGATGGATTTACGCTTTGCAGGTGTTTTATTCTTGCTGCTTGACCCTTGTCGCCTAAGTCATCCAAGTTCAAGTCACAAGCTGTCCCTGCCCAAGCCTGTCATTATCTGGCATTATGTAGCTCCTTAGAACAGTCGTCAATTGCCTCATGTGCCATTTTAATTGGTCTGCAGCTGTCTGTACTGGCACACTTGGTTTCCTTCCTGGAGTCGGCTGGGACTGTCCCACCCTGTCCTGCTAGCTCAGTCATCTGGAGCATCACCCACAGGCATGCTGAGCTCCAAGGTATGCGAAGAATGGGCTCTCCTGGGAAGTTCTAAAGACGGAGGTCTGCAGGAACCCATGACAGGGCAACTGTCCATAAACTCATGGTCTCTCCAGGCAAGCACTTCTAGGAAGAGGAAAGCACAAACTATAGCAACTGCCTGAGTGTGACCAAGAGTTCTAGGTAATGTCTGGTGTTTATACCAGGGGTGATGTGGGCAGTCCTTCTGCATATGTGTTGCTTTTATTGGTTAATGAATAAAGAAGCAGCTTTGGTCTGTGATAGGGTAGAATAGAACTAGGTGGCGTCAGGGAGAAGCCATGTAGCCAACAGAGAAGAGAGATGTGAGCTGCCAGCTGGAATTTGCCAGTAGGCCACAAGCCGTGTGGTAAAATATAAAATAATAGAAATGGGTTTATTTAAGATATAAGAGATAGCTAGCAATGTACTTCAGTGGTTGGCCAAGCAATGATTTAATTAATATAGTTTCTGAGTGATTATTTCTGGTCTGGGAGGCCAGGAATGAATGAAAAGTCTCTACCAAACACAAGTGTATATGTGTGTGAGAGAGAGAGGGAGAGAGGGGGAGAGAGGGAGAGAGAGACAGAGAGAGAGAGAGAGAGAGAGAGAGAGAGAGAGAGAGAGAGAGAACAACTTTGGGGAGTTGGTTCTCTTCTTCCACTATGTGGGCTTCCAAGAATTGAACTCCGGCAGGCTTGGCAGCAGGTGCCTTTACCTACTGAACTGTCCTGCTGGCCAGGGTAGGATCTTTTAGTTAAGGTGGAGCTGGCAAGATGACTCAGTGTGTAAAAGGGCTTGGTATGCAACCCTTACCTCTGTGACCCAAGAATGGAAGGAAAGAGCCAACTCCCCAAAGTTACCCTTACAACACACACGTACACATACACTGTGGTGCACACGTGCCTGCACTCACACAGATGTCATACAATCCCACCTACAACAGGCAATAATAATAAAATAAACATTTGAGAAATGGTCAAGATGATGTATTTGGTAAGTGAACCACCTCAGGAAAGGAGCTTAAAATGATGGAGTTAATGAAGATGCCATGGCTTCTGAATCCGATCAAGTGCTTAGACTGAACTGAAAGCATGACTTCAGTTTTATCGATAATGGCTAATCTTTCTGAACATTTCCCATGTGCATACCACTCTGTGCCCACACTGGTTAGCATATTTCCTAAGAACTGCCTTTATATCAGTTAGCAGGTCTAAGCCTCACTGTAGCCCTGGGAAGTGAGCCCTGTCACTACTCCATGTGACAGGTAAGTCTTCCCCACACCTCATGGTTGGCAGGTGGTGGTATCTGAATTTGAACCCAGGTGGCCTGATTGCTGCACTGGGAAATGCAGCCCTCTCCTACCTTCCAAGTTCAGAGTGTCTTGGGCCTGCTCTCCTCACACTGACCACCAGGACTGGACAGTTTGAGTTCTTTCTATACTGCCATGCACTGCGCCCCCGTGTCTGCGCTCGGTGTGCTTGAACCCAGTTACCGAGCTTCAGGCAAGGGGCTGGAGGTTAAAATACACAGACACACACAGACAGAGAGACAGTGACACGGGTCATCCTTGAATTCCCCAAGAATGCCCCCTTTATTGTGTTCAGGGGCAGATTATATAGAGATAGCCACGCCCCAGCCAAACCCACCAGAAACCACTCTCCTGCCATCAGGAACTCCTGAAGGTCTCGTGCTCAGAGCAGCTGTAGGCACTCAGATCAGGGGATTACAAGAAATTTAGGATCTGGGGTCTCACTGCCCCCAACACTATACGTGGCCAGGGACAGCCTGTGAAAATTGTTCACTCCTTTCCAGACCCAGAAAACCCTATAAAGTCATAAAGACTTGCAAATGGAGACGTTCACATCTTCCCATTCTTCGTAAGAACATTTGTAAAACTGTCCAGGCCATTAAGGCTATGCATATCTGAAAGAGCCACCAAGTATCTGAACACAGTCACTTTAAAAGCCCATGTTGTGCTATTCTTGAGGTCTGATGGTGGAGTTAGTAGGAAGAACCTAGCCAAATGGTGGGATGACAACAAAGAGTGCCTGATCCTTGCTGTACATGCTTAAAAATGCAGAGAGTGGTGCCGATTCTCCAGTCACTGAGCATCTCCAGGCGAGCCAAGCACCCAAGATGCATTGTTAAACTTAAGATGCATGGTCAGGTTAAGCTACAGGCGAGCTCTCCTGCCTCCCTGAGATGACCTCATAAGATGACCTCTCTGAAAATAAACCATCCCTAAAGAGGAGGCTGCACTGAAGCAAACCACATCCCAAGGGAAACTGTAGAGGGGAAAATGGCACCAGAACAAATCTAGCATAACATAAAATGCAATTTTTTTCTGTAGACATTGAGTTATTAAAGGTCAGCACAGCACAGTGGCAGTATCTTGAGCTTTTTTTTCTCGAAACAGCACCGCCCTGGAAACCCAGTCCCATTGCATATCCGTGACCACACTATGCTACTGAGCCTTTACGGGTTTCACTTAGAGGTAAGAAATCCCTAAGCTCGTTGCAGGCAAAATGAGGTTCATAGTCCTGCATCTGGTGCAGTGTGGGTGTTCAGTAATGAGCCACATCTGTGCTATCTGAGGAGCGCAACAGAAGATGCCCTAATTTATCCGGGAGTGAGTAGTGGGTGAGACCACCGGGTCTGAGAGCCGCTCAGTCTTGGCTTCGCTGCAACATACTTCAGGACAATAAAACACTTCTCTCTCTCTTTCTCTCTCTCTCAGGGTCTCTTCATGTAGCCCAGGCTGGCTTTAAACTCATGATCTTTCTACTTCCCTGTGCGCCGCTATTATATCAAGTACCACCTCACTTGGTCACGTGGCCCCCACCCACCCCAACTGTGGTCTCATAGATGGAACAGATGTGCCTGTCTAGGATTTAGCTCCTGTTCCTACTGTGTCTGGCCCTGCTGCCCTCTGAAGTCTATTTTTTTTTTTGGAAACAGGGATAGGACTGCACCCTGTTAGCCAAGCCCCAGTCTCTGTCACCGTGTCCATGCCAAGTTTCAACACTTTACACCCGTGCTTGTCCTTCCTGTGGCCATGGGTATCATGCTTTCAATTAGGGGAATAAACAGACAGACAGACCCCCTTAGCTGTATATCAGCATACATCAGCAATACCAGCACCCAGGATTCTGAAGTAGATCTTGAGGAGTTTGAGTCTAGTCTATACTACACAGTAAGACCCTGCCTCAAAACCTAATAAATAGGCAGAGGCAATGGCACCTACTTTTAATCCCAGCACCTGGAAGGCATAGGCAGGCCGATTTCTGTGAGCCTAAGAATAAAATAACTCACATGAATGTTTTACTCACAAAGAAACAGGTGAATGGAATGGGATGTGATCAGCGAAGTTTATAAAATTCCGACAGTGTTAAGTAAGGTTTCCTAAGCCACTTGGGGCTCAGAGGGCCCCAGAATCTCCAGGCTGTAAAGTGTTAGCAGGTAGCATCAGTGAGCGACTCTGAAAGAATTAGAAACGAGATTGTCCTCTGAGCTTTAAACTAGGACATCAGCATGTAGTGGATTAGAGCAGAGATCAGCTCTGTCTCCTTAAAGAAGCAGTAGCTCTCAGACTGGGAAAATGTGATGGAATCGGAAGGAGGCTGACCAGCCATGGGAGCCTGAGGCGGTCAGAAAAGCCACAGTTCAGCAGGTCCTATGGCAGAGCTATTGAGTTCCTGTTGTAGGGAGGCCACTTGTTTGTTTCCAGCTGCTCAGCCCCGAAATAACCACACAGAAACTATATTAATTAAATCACTGATTGGCCAATCACTTAATCCCATTGTGTTTGTGAGTAGCATGTTACAATCTGCTTAATGGTGCTACATAGACCCACTGTATACCTGGAGCTGGGGTAGTGTGCAGGACTCGAAGAGGCAGTGAACAGACTTCTGCCATCTGACTGGGTGAAGTCAAAAGGCAAAGCAACCTTAGTCCTAGGAACATCACCAAGAAGTGCTCCTGGACAGAAAAGGATTTCAGATACATAATAGGACAGATTCAGATATAAAAGATAAAAGACCTCTAAATGAGACACAGTGTGTTTAAAAAATGCATGGAGGCTTGGGAGAGAGAAGAAAAAGAGTAAAGAGACAATAAATGTAATATAAAAGAGTACAGATAGTCATAGATTAAAGGAGTAAAGATAATAAAATAAATATTAAACTTGTAGAAAAAGTAATAGAGTAAGAAAAACAAACCACGTAAAGATGGAATATGCACAGATGATCTGGATTATGTATATTATTGTGTTTTCTTTAAATTTTTTGACTGTGAAGGAGCTAAATGCAGAGATACATTTAATTGTATGGGCTGCTAAGCTAAAACAACATATATACTTTAAAGGTATCTAGTCTTCAAAATTTGGGTCCAAGGATATGTTGCTTTGGAAAAGAGGTTCTTCTTTTGTTTCCACAGAGGATGAGAAACTATGGATTCCTTCCAGACTAATGTGATTTGATGGACCAAGAACTGAAAGGTCTCCATGAACACCCCAAAAATTACTTCACCCAACAAAAAGCAGGAAGCAGTTTTGAGAGAACTATGCCCAAGTTCCCTAAATGATTGTTTATAAATGTTTGTTTACATGTAAAGGGGGATATAATATAGAGATCAATAATTTGAATTTGTATGGATCTTGGTCTATTGATACAAATTTATGATCAATCATATATTAATGAAGGTATTGTGTTTGTGCAGATCATTTAAAAATATAATATATAATTAAGAAATACAGGTTAATAGATAGTCATCTGTAATAATCAAGTTTATAGTCATCTTAGCCATGTTTTCTAGATATATAGAGATATATTTCAGTTAGGTATTCTTCAAACCTCTCAGAGACCTTCAGAATATGACATTTAAAATGTTTTAAGAGGCCGGGCGGTGGTGGCGGACGCCTTTAATCCCAGCACTCGGGAGGCAGAGGCAGGCGAATCTCTGTGAGTTTGAGGCCAGCCTGGTCTACAAGAGCTAGTTCCAGGACAGGAACCAAAAGCTACAGAGAAACCCTGTCTCGAAAATCCAAAAAAAAAAATATTAAAATAAAATGTTTTAAGAGCTTAAGACTTTATAGAACAATAAGACACATCTGCTCCTGACAGCACCAGTTACTTCAAGAGGAAGATGGGCATCAAAATGGCTCCTCATGGAGTTTGTTAGCCATTTGGGCAAGAAACTGCTCTTGCCTGGACTGCTTGATGTTATGCTGTATGAACTGGACATGCAGAACTCACAGAAAAAAAGACTGCTGAAGTTGCCTAAAGAAGGTGAGACAGTCCTTTGGGGTTCCTGCTTCAGAAAAGACTCTGCTAGACATTCTACAGGATACAGACAAAAGCAACTAATGGACTTTGTCATTACAAGGCAGAACAGATCTTCAAATTTCCTGCTCATAGAAAAGTCTGCAGGAGTCTATGGGCCTGTGGGCTGAAGACTGAATGCCCCAATGGTACAGAAGAACTTTGGGTGACTGTCCAGGCAGCAAGATGTCTCTGTCAATTCTAGAGTTTTGGAAGTTGCTTTCAATGCACTTCCTGTTCACGTAGGTAATATTATATCCTTCTGGGGTCTTTGATGAAGTTGAAGAATAAGTAGTTATAATTATAGTTTTCTTTAGTTATGAAAAAAGCTAAAGTAGTTATAAATATTGTAACTGTAATTCTTGCTTGATACCTGCTTTGTTATATGTAATTTTACTATGTTAAAGTTAAAAACCTTCCTTTTTATTTAAACAGAAAGGGGGAAATGGTGTGGAAGTCCTTCTGTATATGTGTTGCTTTTATTGGTTAATGAATAAAGAAGCTGCTTTCAGCCAATGGCTTAACAGAATATAGCCAGGCTGGAAAAGATATATACAGAGAGTAGGCGGAGTCAGGGAGACACTATGTGGCCACTGCTGGGAACAGATGAGCTGGAACCTTCCTGGTAGGCCACAAGCCTCATCATAAAATATAAAATAATAGAAATGGGTTAATTCTAGATGTAAGAGCTAGTTAGCAATAAGGTTAAGTGATTGGTCAAGCAGTGATTTAATTAATACAGTTTCTGTGTGGTTATTTTGGGGCTGAGCAGCCGGGAACAAACAAGTGGGCTCCCTACAACGAGTTCCAAAGGAGGTGAAGATGGTAGCTGACGTAATTCAGAGATGAGTATCTTCCTATTACAGAGATGGAAGCCAGATGCCTCCAAACATTCTTTCAATGTTTCCCCTGCTTAAAGTCAAACTTACCAAGCAACCTAATTATAGTCCTAATTCTCAAACTATGACTTTAGATCCACCTACAGGACATGCATACATGAGCCAGTGATGTAGGTGTCCTTCCCCTGCTGATGTCTTACTGTGACTTGGCAAGCTGACTAGCGATTAAAGGAGTGTTCGTGCTGCCTGCCTACAGGGCTGGAATGCCTCGTCCTAAGCAATTGATATCTTTGCAATCCAAGTCTTCTTTTCCTTTAGGAAGTTGGTCTCCAGGTCGTAGACAGCGACAGTGGAAACTTAGACCACTGGGTACTGATGAATCACATTTCTCAGCCTCCTGGGCCCAAAGCCAGAGTCTGGATCCTGTGAGGTCATGGAGGCGAGGTCATTGAAATAATTAATATCCACTGTGAAGCCTTTGGGGAAGTCATTACAACTGACCTTATCCTGGGGTCATTGAGTCCTTGTCATCATCCACACTCTTCTTTGGGGTACACAACAGAAGAAACGAACTATTCCTCCACCCTACAATTCAGGGATTCTCTCCAAAGTGAAACAGGGCGCTCTCCTGGGAATGCCAGCATACTTTCCCCAACATGGCCTTCCCGTTCTCCTCCACATGCACTCTGAGTTCTGAACTTGGCTTCTTTGCTATGCTGTTCGTCTATGCCTAGAACAACTTCCTCCCTAGCTTTGCACACACCAAATGTCATGTTCAACTCAAGGCTTAGAATGAGTGGCCACAGATCCATTTCCACAATGGCTATTCCATCTCAGAAGCCCCTCACTTCTGTCAAGCTCCTGTCACTTAGTTTGCTGTGGCAAACACCATGGCCAAAAGCATGTTGGGGAGGAAAAAGCTTATTTCAGCTGATGATCTACAGTCCCTCACTGAGGGAAGCCAGTGCAGAAGCTCAGCGCAGGAGCCTGGAGGCAAGAGCTGATGCAGAGGCCATGGAGGTGATGCTACCTCCCACAATGTGATAGGTCCTCCTCCATCAATTAACCGTCAAGAAAATGCCCCAGACTTGCCTACAGGTCAATCCGATGGAAATATTTTTTCAGTTGAGGTTCTATACTCCCAGATGAGTCTAACTTGTGTCAACTTGATGAAAACCAAACAAACAAACAGCACTTGCATTTTTCTATCTATGTTTACGTGCTGCTGTGAGGGCGTAGTCCCCAAGAATTTCAAAAATAAGAATCTCTGTTCTGTCCGAACATTCTTCTTTTATAGGACAATCTTCCTGGAGAGTCAGATTCATTCATCCTTTCATTTACTTATTTAGACACTTAACAGGTCTTTCCTGAATGCTTGTATGTGCCAGGACATGAGATCCAACAGCAGAAAAGATCGCCAGAGCCTCTTCTTCCTTCAGGCAGCCTAGTAGGGAAGTCAGTCAGCAAAGACACCGTAAACTCCAGCTGTGAGAGTGTCATTGCATACAGTGGCTGTAGCCCCGTGAGATGACAGGAGAGGTTTTCACAGGACTGAAATGCAGAGGAGCCAGCCCAGAGAGGGCAGGGAGTCCGGGAAAGAGTGTGAGCTGAATGTTTCCCATGGCCTGGGTCATTGAGCTCAGTCAGTACCTCCTGTCCTGTCTTCAGATAAATACCGGGAACAACTTACAAATCTCTTCCTCTGTTTTCTAGTCCAGGCAGACCACTCCTCAGACACTAACAGTTCTCAAAATAGGATACAGCTTGCTGTTTTTCGGCTCTCTTAGCCACAGTTACATTCCTATTAGACCACACAGCCTATTGTTTCAAGATAATGTCCTAATGTCATTCTCAAAGAGAACTTGAATAGCATGTTTTAGGAATTCTTATCTACCATCTGTGAGACACAAAAATCTTTGTCTTATTAATTGCTGTATCCCTGGTACTATCTGGAGGCCACATAGTAGATGCTTAGTGTACACACCCTGGATGGATGTAGGATGAATTGGTGTAGGATGAAATCGTGTAGGATGGATGAATGCTACCATCTCACACAGAAGCACTCTAAAGCACGGAACTTGCCTAGATCACATTCCTCTGTCAGTTAGGATGATGCTCTACACATAGTAAATAATGAGTCAGTGCCAGTAGGTTGCTTTATCTGGCAGCCTCCTCCCCGTTCTGGGGCTGACAACTGCCTCCCCTCTGCTCCTGGTTTCTCCCTCTGAACCTGTGACAGATACTTCACATCCTCTGCCCCATGCCAGCCCTTCTGACACAGTGACAGTGACGAGGTTCCCTGGAGCCACTGATACACCGAACAGCATGCCAGTGCGGACTCCAGCATTTTGGAGTAAAGTACTCCTCGCGTATTTCTACTGAGGACACACCCTGTAGAACTTCGTCAGGTATTATAAACTCCCTCTGGGAGTCACTGTGCAAGCAGGTTCTTTCTCTCGGTCAGGAACCCAGGCTGGAACTGATGGTGAGGACAATATTATTGTTTACTTCACAGTTAATTACACTTGTAGATCCACGTAACACAACCGGGACAGAGGTGAGGGTTTCCTGGCCCATAAATGGTCCAAGGAATCAGAGAGAGGATCTGAAGGGTCTATGTATGCTTTTCACAGATGCTGCGACCCAAGCTGAGAGGAGGAGGAGGAGGAGGAGGAGGAGGAGGAGGAGGAGGAGGAGGAGGAGGAGGAGGAGGAGGAGGAGGAGGAGGAGGAGGAGGAGAGAGGTGAGGTCTCAATACCTCAAGAGTCAAGACCCAGATGCACATCTGTAGCCACCACTGGCCCTGCTTGGCTGAGTGAGTCACTTTGGGTCCAACCTCATTCTAACCAGAAGCATGAAATGCTGCCTGTTCGAGGGCAGGAGGTCATGGGAGGAGTGCGTGCAGCTCACACAGTGAGGGTGTACAAGGTACCAACTCTGCATTAAGCCCTGGGTACTGAGCTTGGTCAAAAAACTATTCCCAATACAGGAACCAGTATTAGATGAAGCTAACTTCCTGCTACACATAAATTTTACTGCGGTGGAATTTGCCCCAGACTTCTTAGAATGGGTGTACTTGACTCATAAAGAGTCTACTAAAGTAAGTGCATGGATTTTCTCTTATGGGTTTCATTTTTATTGTAAAATCACAAGACATTTCTGTTGATTTTTCTTGTACACCTTTTGTTTTCATGGGATTTTCAAGTGTAAGGCTTTCTCCAAGCATTGACTTTGGTCTGTGTTCTTTCTCCTCTCCTCCCCTCCCCTCTCTTCTCTGAGGGTATGGGTGTGTATACTTGAGACAGTGTTTATGTAGCTCAGGCTAGCCCACCATTTGTTGCATAGCCCAAGCTGGCATCATCAGGTGTTTTGCCTACCTCAGCCTCCCCAGTGCTAGGATTAGCTGTGAGCCACCAGGCCTGGCCAAGCAGGGGTTCTAGTCATTGGATAATCTGGGGACATTCACATATGGGCTTCTCCCTGAAGAAAACCCAGAGTCAAGCTAGAGAACCTCAGTGGGTAATGGTGCTTACCACAAGACCTGACAGCCTGGGTTTTGTTTTTTGGGTTTTTTTGTTTTTGTTTTTGTTTTTTTACCTGAAATCCACACAGCAGAGAGAATCAACTCCAGCAAGTTGTCCTCTGACCTCCACACACATGAATTTTAAAAGAAAACAAACTCATAGATGAGCAAAATATGGCATGCAATTCCAGGGTCTGTGTATCTAAAGCTAAGAGCACCTGACTTCTCGCATATGTTGCTGATGGCAATGGAAACAAGAACAAGGCTACAGAGGAAAGCTGGCATTGCTTATCCACACCACAAGCACACACGCCCTTTGACACAGCACCTCCACTTTTAGAACATTAGCCTGCAAATATATTTTCACATTGGCAAATAGGTTTGCCAGCTGTTGAAACATTACTTATTATAGAAAAAGTCAGGAGACAAACTTACTCCTCTCCATAGAGAACTGGTCAAGTAAATGTTAGTTATACCCACAGCCTGAATACAACGAATCATTCTCTTTGTTTTGTTTTGGTTTTTTTTGTTTTGTTTTTTTTCGAGACAGGGTTTCTCTGTGGTTTTGGAGCCTGTCCTGGAACTAGCTCTGTAGACCAGGCTGGTCTTGAACTCACAGAGATCCGCCTGCCTCTGCCTCCCAAGTGCTGGGATTAAAGGCGTGCGCCACCACTGCCTGGCCGAATCATTCTTTTTTAAAATGAAGTTTTAATTGTCTGTGTGTGTGCGCGCGCGGGCGCGGGCGCGCGCGCGTGCATACACACTCTTAAAGGCCAAGAGTGTCAGTCACCTAGACCTAGAAGTATAAGCAATGGGAGTCTCCTGATATAGGTGCTGGGAGTTGAACTTATGTCCTCTGGAAGAGCACTACTCATCCTTAACCACAGAGCCGTCTCTCCCAGCTCCAATGCATCCCTTTCTTAAAAAAAAAAAATGAAAAAGTGGAGACTAGAGCGATGGATAAGCGGGTAAAAGCATTGCTGCTCTTTTAGAGGAACCAGGGGCAACTCCCAACAGCTCCAGGGAATCTGATGCCCTCTTTTGACCCCCGAGGGCACCAGGCATGCACATGGCACACAGACACGCGTGCAGTCAAAACAGCCATGCTCATAAAATAAAAATAAACTTTGTTAAAACGGCTACACATATGTTGTTGTGACATAACACCTAAAATATACAATGAATTAAAAAGTGAGAGGGGCAGTAGAAACAGTCGGGACCGGGGTGCAAATGGTAGAGCCTGCTATAGAGTGTGCGTGTGTGTGTGTGTGTGTGTGTGTGTGTGTGTGTGTGTGTGTGGGTATACAAGCGAGCCCACACAGGCTCACACAGATCTCGGAGGACAACCAGCTCTCATCTGCTCTCTCCTTCTACTATGTGGGTCCTGGGGATTGAACTCAGGTCATATCAACCTGGCAGCAAATGCCTTTCTCTGCTGAGTAATCTCACTGGCCCTCGTGTGGGACACTTCAAGCTTGTAACATCCAAATGAATGTATAAACGAGACATTATGTGGACAATTAGGTGTTTGGCCAGAAATTCTGGTGTAAGGTTAAGGTGTAGTAATGCCCACCTATAAAACTGGGATGATAATACGTAATCCCCATGCCATAGAATTATGGGAGAATTAGACAGAGAATACCTAGAAAGCTCTCCGGCCAGGCAAGGCCTAGACTACGAAAATGCCTATGTGCATTTTAGCTGTTTTTATTAGAATTCAAACACTCTCCAAATTTCTGTCATTACTATCGAGTTATGGAACAACTTGCCCTTTGGCAAGACTGTTTTTGTTTTCCTGCTGTCGTTCTAGAGAATGATTTGTAAGAGAAAGCAAGAGTGTCGGGGTCACCCCAGCACCTGCAGAACTGGTTTCCAGGCACAATAAAGTGTGGAAGGGTTTGCATGCAGCTGTCTTCTTCACAGGGAAGTTATGCCAAGCTTCCTAAACAACCAGTACGTAACCCGGAAATCATCCCATACTTTGGGGAGGGGTGGAGATGGAAAATGAGACCGTTCATTAAGGGAAAACTGAATACCAGCAAGGACCCTGGGGGAAGATATTCCCCGCGTGCTCCTGTGGCCTTTGTGATGCAGGGTGGAGAGGAATAAAGCCTGGGAACCTAGTATCCTGTCTAGACTTCCATCACTAGAGATGTTATCGCAGGACACAAATTTATCTGGCTCCTTTTACAGCCGGTTCACAAAAGCCATGACCTGGGTTATCCTGAGACATCAAGCTTCTCGGAGGAACTCACCTGGAAGAGGCATTGCCCTTGCTCTCTCGTAATTTCTTCACTGCTTTCTGCTGTTTCGTGTTGGAAAGGTCGACAAAGGCTGAGGTTATTTTATTATGCAATTTAAGATCTTTGAAGCCAGCAAGTGTTTGAACATCACAACCTAAGACACATTATTTTACATCTCTCTGAATTCTAACTATAAAAACAACCTAAGACACATTATTTTACATCTCTCTGAATTCTAACTATAAGTCCACGAGCGTGTAATTCTCTTCTGTATCTATGACAGGCCTGGTGCTAAATACTTATCTACTAGTAATCCTGCTGTCTGCCTTATAGCCGAAGGGAAAAGAGGCGGAAGCGGTTCAAACAATGCAGGATGCTTCTGTAACAAACGGATGACAGTGTCGCTTAAGATCACAGGCCCTGATCCACGGTGAATCAGCCCACAGTACAGACATGGACAGACTGCTAGGGATGGGACAGAGTGACAGTAAATCGGAAAAGGAAAAGGATTCCTTCTCAGAATCCCCGTTAGCTTCCACTCTAAAGGATGCTGTTGAATGGAGCTGATTGCTGCTAACGAGGAAACCTCTGCTCAACTCAAATCATGGGCACCACGCTCATTCCTTCTCCCTGATTCTTGTGTCTAATGAGTTCTACATTTGCTGCTGAGCTTTTGGTGGTGGCTTCCTGGGAAAAAGCCCTTCAGCCTTTTCTCAGGAGGCAGAAGAGAAGGACACCCCAAGAAGTAACACTTTTGGGCACCAGAGCCAGCAGAATATGAGAGAATTTAGGGTCGCCCCCAGGAACTCTACAGTCCCTACAGGACCCAATTCCAGTTGTGGGACTGTCCCACAACTCCAGACTGAGGAGGACTAAAAGATCCAAGAGCTGAGCCTCCTAAACTGAGCCAATAAAGCTGATAATTTTAAGGTTTTAGCTTTATGTTTCCACACATGCTGAGGTAGGAAAGAGAGGCTATTATTGTGTGCAGAAGTGGTGGAGACAGCAGAGAAAGTTAGCAGGAACCACTCAGACTCCAGCATCTCTTTAGTTTTAAATGTTGAACGCAAGCCTGCCAGGAGAAGACAGGTGTTTTCGCTGTAGCTCATAGACAGTATTACAAGCATCCTTGTTCCAGAATGTTCATCCAATGGACCTGAAGATTATCCGAGCCATCTCTAGCTTTCAATTAGTGGTCAGTGAGATAAACATTTAAAACCCCACTGAAGGCAATAAGGCGACCTAGAATCAGTTTGTCTGCCCACACAAACCAGGAGAGAGGTCTTGAGGACATATCCAGAGTCCTATAGCTAGGTGGTCCTTGTCACCTCAGAGTGGGGAGTAAGATACAGAACGGGCTCTCTCTAATTCTGTACGTGGGCCCAGTGCCCAATGCATGGGCTGGTGTGGAGTGGGCTCCTAGAGTGTGCTGTGTAACGACCAGGTTGCTTCCTCACTTCCCTTGCCCATGGTCTTCCTCTCCCTTCCAGTGGCCTGAAGGGAACCGCTGCCCATGACCCCCGTGGGCATGTTAGACTGGGTTTCTGCTGCCAGCCCTGAGGGACTGGCTACCAATCTTTATCTCCTAGTGTATTGCTGAGCCTAACAGTGCCTACCCTAACTCCATTTGCTGGGTTCTGTTGTCTTGGAAACATTCAACAAGACCATTTACCTTCCGACCTCAGGCTGTGTGCTAGAGGCACAGAATTTGAGTCGTGTGCAACCTTGAAATGTCACGACTGCCTTGAGGTATAGTGATTAGTCAGGACACCTCTCCTATTGAACCACCTAGTCTGTATCCACGCTCTACAAGTTACCTCAGGTGAACACTTAACTTTTCTATCCCTGAGTTTCCCACTTGTAAGTACTTCCAGAGTGCTGGTGTGATCACTATAGTCAATGATTTCGAACCACACCTGACATGGAGTTCTCAATTGTGTTGACTATTACCACTTGTGTGTCTTGGCTCCTTTTTCTGGGACCTCAAGCTTACTCCATTTTCTTTTCCTCTCGGTTCTAGCTGTTTCCTCTCCTCCACTCCCCTGCCCCAGGACTTTTTATTTTGCTTCTGGTCCACATCACACATCACTGTTGATCCTCTAAGAAGGACACGCGGCCATCCTATTATTTGGCTGGTGCCTTTTCTACTCGAATTCAAATTCAAAACCTTCAAGAGAGTAGGCCAGTGACGCACATGAATCATTTTGTAACGATTTTTCTAAGGAACACCAGACCTGAAAGGAATCGCCCTAAGCCTATGTTCCTGAGGAAACCTTAGACCTTCGTGCTTCCAGTTCTTTCGAAGACATGGAAATTCTGATGCCGGGGAACAGACTCTTCCCAGAATTGTTAGACCATGATACTGGCCATGATGACTTATCCATGTTATCTCAGAGGTCTTACCTAGCTGGTTATGACATAGTCACACAGTTAGACAGATCTTCTCTCATTTCTTTTCTTTGTATGACAGAGATCATTGTGTAGCCCAGCCTGACCTATATAGTTCAATTTAGCCTCAAACTCACAATTTTCCTGGCGTAGCCTATCAAATACTGAGATTATAGTCATGTGTGACTACGCTGAGCTAGACGTTTACTTTTCCTTGTACTTCCCAAGAAACCTTTAATGTCCTTACCAAAGCCATTACCACCACCCTGAAGAAACTGCTCCGGTCCTGGGCCCAAAGGTGTGAAAGTCGGTACACAACAGAGATACATGCACATTTGTGTTTATCACGGCATTATCAACCACAGTCAAGCTAAGGAATCAGCCCATCTACCAGGCAATGGGCTAAACAAGTGCAATATGTACAAATATATGTATATATTTATATACACACACAAGATATACACACACACACACACAAATTGGAGTTTTAGGTAACCATGAAAAAGAATGAAATCGTCTTTGGGGGAAAATGGTCAGAAATGAGAAGGATGGTGTTAAGTGAAGCAACCCTTAGGAAGACAAATACCTCACATTTTCTCTCCTTAGACTAAAAAAAGAAAACACATGAAAGGAGAAGAGAGAAGTTAGCAAAAGGAAGAAAATCAGCAGGAGGCAGGAGACAGCACTAGAGAGAAATGGGGGTGGATATGATAAAAATAGTGTATAAAATAAAAATAAAACCCATTATTTTGTACCATCAGTACACACAAATAAAATTATTATTATTATTATTATAATAAAAATGAGACTCATTTTTAAGATACTCATAATCAACGAACAGGCAAACTTCAAAACAATTGACCGTTTTTAAAAAATTCTAAATTGTTTAGAATTCTAAATTTCTATAACTTGGTTATTCAGACCCTCAAGCTACAACTAGCCACAGTTAAGGATTTCAACAGCTCAACTGTGTTCTAGGCGGGCCACTGCAGCAACTTCAATATGCACCTGGATAATTTCAGCATTCAAGGCCAATGCTTAAAACTCTCAGCTGACACACATAAAAACTTTCCCCAAACATGGACGTCACATTACCTGCCACAATCTGCCCTCTCCAGTCCTTAGAAGGACTTCTTCCCAATAGACTCCAGTCAGATTCTTAAGACAGCATGGTGAGCAGCTGTCCCCAGAGTCCCACTTCCAGAATGCCTAGCATGGCTTCTTGTTACTGAAGATGTCAGTCAAACCTGGAGCCAATGGTCCAGGTGCCGCAGGCTCCCAAGACACACTTACTTGCTTGCTCCCACAGCTGTCCACAGACTTCACAGGGATCGCCAAGCATAGATCCTGGAAGGAACTTCAGAGACTGCCCAATCCAACCTTTCATCTTACAGACACTGACACTGGAACCCACAGGAGGTAGATACTTAGTCTAGCCAAGGTCAAGCACCTCATTGATTCAAGGACTGAGGATAGAATTGCCCAACTGGAGATTCACGTCCTTGTGTGTCATTCTTCTCCCAACCCGTTTTTCTGCTCTCCGCCCCCAGTCGGCTTTCAGACACTTGACACATTCGCAGTCCACGCCCTCCTGGGATGTGCCGGCAGCCCGCCAGGCTCACCAGGACTGAACAATCCCAGTTGACCTGGGGCTCTTTCCCTTGGAACAAGCGTGGAAGTGTAAACACCGTGTAGGGTTATGAGAGATTTTCTAGTCTGTCCGTCACTGTGTCTGACGAGCCGGTCAGGCTGTCCCACAGGCAGCGCCTACAGGTTGTTATGATCTCGGAGGCTTCTCAGTTCTTCCTCTCCTATAATTTCCAGTTAACTTTGGGACTGCCCCACCACCACCACCATTGTATACAACAGCAAACATTTATTTAGGAGACACTGAGCGCTTATCATTTGCTAAGCACTGTCCTGGCTTTGGGGACGCAAGAATGAGAAGGCATTAAGGTGGGTGCTTTGATATGGTGATAGAATTAGGCATAAGTCTCACAGACAGGCCGGGCGGTGGTGGCACATGCCTTTAATCCCAGCACTCGGGAGGCAGAGGCAGGCGGATCTCTGTGAGTTCAAGGCCAGCCTGGTCAAGAGCTAGTGCCAGGACAGGCTCCAAAGCTACAGAGAAACCCTGTCTTGAAAAACTAAAAAAAAAAGCCGGGCGGTGGTAGCGCACGCCTTTAATCCCAGCACTCGGGAGGCAGAGGCAGGGGGATCTCTGTGAGTTCGAGGCCAGCCTGGTCTACAAAAGCTAGTGCCAGGACAGGCTCCAAAGCCACAGAGAAACCCTGTCTCGAAAACCAAAAAAAAAAAAAAAAGTCTCACAGATAGGCATATGGGAAGGCCAGATTCTTCCTCCCCTTCTCCCTCCTTCTCCTCTTCCTCCCCCCCTTATCACCTCTGCTTCTTGCTTCTGTTTCTTGTGCTTCTCCTTTAAAAGATATTTTTTTTTGTAACTTTATTTTATGTGCACTGGTGTGAAGGTGTCAGATCCCCTGCAACTGGATCTTCAAACAGTTGTGAGCTGCCATGTGAGTGCTGGGAATTGAACCCTGGTCCTCTGGAAGAGCAGTCAGTGCTCTTAACCACTGAGCCATCTCTCCAGCCCCCTTTAAAAGATATTTTTAAAGACTTTTAAAGGTCTCATTGTGTGTCCCTGGATGTCCTTGAACTCATAGAAACCATACCTGCTTCTGCCTTCCAAGTATTGCAATTAAAGGAGTGTGCCACCATGCCAGGCTTTTATAAAACTTAAAATGGTCTGAGGTGTATGGCAAAGCCGTGAAAATCGGGCAGAGAATACTGTATACCCTCAACTCTGTTACCTCTATATGAATATCTTACAAAGAGGGTATGATTTTGGGTTTTTTTTTTCTAATTTTTATAACATTTAATTGTTTTACTTTCTCTGTCTGTCTGTCTCTCTCTGTGTCTCTGTCTCTGTCTCTGTCTCTCTCTCTCCGTGTGTAAGGAGGTTAGAGGACCATTATTTCAGGACTTGGTTTCTCCTGCCACCATGAGGGTCCCAGGGATCTAACCCATTAGACTGATCAGTAAAGGCCATTCCCTGCTGAGCTGTCTTGCCATCTCTGACATATTTTATATACAACACTGACATCACACACAAAAAAATGTATTTAGAAATATCATGTGAATTCCAGGGTGGGAAATGCGCTAGCAGGGATAATATAGAAGGTAGGCTGGTGGGCAGACTCAGCAAAAACCACAGCAGAAAGAATGGAAAGAATATAATGGCTTCTAGGTATACTAAGATGGTATGATTGATAGAAAATAGAGGTTAAAGAACCTAAAGGTGGGAGGTGAATCAAAGTTAACCAGATTCCTGGCTTTAGGACTGAGCAGCAGTGGCCGTTATTAGGCTATGTGACTGTGGTTTGAATGTACCACACTCTCCCCAAATTCATGTAGAAAAAAATGAATCCCTGAAGCAGCAGTGGGTTGTGGAGCGTAACAGGAGGAGTTCAGGGTGTGACAATTCTGCTCTTGGGAATGAATGAGTGCTATTATGAACAGTACCTTCAGGAAGGACCTCTCTCTGCCCCTGCCTCGATGGGGCTCCTCTCTGCTCCTCTGCCTCTCAATTGGGCCTCTCTCTGCCCACCTGCCCCTCAATGGGACCTCTCTCTGCCCCCCTGCCCCTCGATGGGACCTCTCTCTGCTCCCCCTCCCCTG
Organism: Microtus pennsylvanicus; assembly: GCF_037038515.1. NCBI lineage: Eukaryota > Metazoa > Chordata > Mammalia > Rodentia > Cricetidae > Microtus > Microtus pennsylvanicus. The sequence continues at coordinate 140,734,018 of NC_134581.1, forward strand.
CCCTGGAATGTGAGCATGCGGCAAGCCTACCAGGCTTTGATGTTGACCTTCTCTCCAAGATAGAATAAACACCTGTTCTTCATAAAATACATAGTTTCAGATATTCTGGAGTAGCCTCAGTGGGCTAAGATGGAAGGGAAGATGATTGGTTCCACCATGAAAAGGTGATGTGTTGGGTACTCGTGGGTAGGCAGACAAGACAGTGAAGTCATGCCATCAGGTAAACCAGGTATGATGATAGTCCCATGCAATCCAGACACTTGGGAGGTAGAGACAGGAGGAACAGGAGTTCAAGGTTAGCTTGGCTACATGAGATCCTCATCCAAAGTAAATCAAAGAAGATATTGGTTGTATGTGCAGGCCTGTGTTTCTGGAAAAATATGAACGAAGTCATGTGGTATAAATCACTGTCCTCAGGATGGCGGTGGAAGCCAGACTAGACTGCATATTCGTGTAGAGAGGAGGATCCAGGAAAGGACCTAAAAGAATACTGTCGTTGAAGAAATTCCTAGAAGGACAGGTGTAGAAAGAGGCTGCAGAACATTGGGAAAGTTTGAAAGGATTAGAGAATGTGGCGTCCCTCATGCAAGGGGAACAATGCTCTCTGGAAAGCATCATGTGACCAGTGGTGTCAGATGCCAAAGACAAGCTCAGAGCCTCAAAAGGCCTCCAAGGTAAGCAGCTCCAGAGATGGGAGGGAGCTGCAAACCCAATCTGTCTTTGGGCTGCAGACTGAAGAGAAAGCAAGGACTTGAGGCTATCGGCATCTGTCATTCCTTCAAATTTACTGTCAGCTAGACGACAGTGATAAACGGGACTGGAAAAATGACAATAAATATTGTTGCTGTAAAAACAATTCGTGTTCCATCTTGAGTATGACTGAGCCACGATTTCCCTACTAAAAAATTATGTATTAGGAGTAGCTATCATTATTAAGTGACCACCGCAAGTCAAGCACTTTAAAGGTATTATCTTATCAAGCCCTCTCAACAGCACTTTGAATGGACACCATCGTCCTCTGATACAGAAAGAGCAAGACCATAGGAAGTCTCATATCTGACACTGCTTTCAACATCACAGAGGAGCTAGAATGTAAACCCAACCTCTGCTCCAAGGGTGTCCCCTTCCGTTGCAGTGACACCACCTGCTCTTCACAGTTTGAAGATCAAGATTAGAATGGGGGGCCAGAGAATTCCATCTGTCATGGGAAGAGCCATGGACTAAAGAGATGGATACCCGGATGCACACTTCTTGTTCCAGGACAATTGCTGGGTAAGAAAGTAGAGTTTCTGGCTTTGAATCCCAGTGTCCCCTTTGAGGCTGTGTGCATGTGTGCACCAATGTATGTACATGAGGGTGCAGAGCCAGAGAGCACAGAGTCTCTCAGTCCATTTTGTTGTTAGATAGAAAAGTTAAGGTTGTGGGCTAGGAAGCTGACTTGCTGGTAAAGAGCAGTGGTTGCTCTTCTAAAGGACCCAGGTTTAAGCTCCAGCTTAGTGGCTCACAACGATATGGAGCGCCATTCCAGGGATCCGATGCCCTCTTTTGATCTCAAAGGAAATCAGGCACATAGTGCATAGGCATACATGCAAGCAAAACACCTATAAAAATAAACAAAAAGTTTAAGAAGGAAAAGTTAATGTTGTGCATAAGAGAAAATCCCAAAACTGTACAAGCATTTTGCAAAATGTAGTTTATCCTGGAGACAGGACGTTTTAAGAAAGATTCTAGCCACTCTACAGAGTCATGAGGGAAAATGAAACAATTTCTGGCAGATGGTCAGGAGGCTATAACTGGGGATATTGGGTACATGGTATGGAGAAAGAGAGACATACCTGTCCTAGAGAGCTGGGAAGTCCCCAGAACTGGAGGTGCTCACACAGAGGCGGGGTGCTGAGTCGGTAGCCAAACACCAAAGGCAGCTTATATTGTGTTCCCAGTCTGAGACTGGAAGTGAGCCTCCAAGTACATATAGGACTGTACGTGACCAGCCTGGCCTTGTTCTCCGCTGATGGATTCCAGGTGTTATGACACGGAAAGACCAGCATGTCCCTCCCCTCACTGCCCGTATAATACAGAACAACTGAACTCTGATATGCTGGGAGCAGAAAAGCATTCTCACCTTTAGAAAGATGTGTCCTTCTTTTCTAAGGTGAGAAGAGTAGTGTATGCCCCACCAGACATGCCCGTCATGCTCTAAACGGCAGGGGCACAGTGGGAAATGGAAACTTGGAGAAACTCTGAAAGGATTTCCATCAATATAACAATAGTGGCTGTGGGATTGTAGGGGATGGCTTTCTTTCTTCCTTAATTCCATATTGTATAAAATGGAGAGATGGATGGAGAGATGGCTCAGTGTTTTTTGGTTTTTTTTTTTTTCGGTTTTTCGATACAGGGTTTCTCTGTGGCGTTTTGGAGCCCTTCCCGGAACTAGCTCTGTAGACCAGGCTGGCCTTGAACTCCCAGAGATCTGCCTGCCTCTGCCTCCCAAGTGCTGGGATTAAAGGCGTGCGCCACCACTGCCCGGCCTGGCTCAGTGTTTAAGAACACTTGCTGCTCTTTTTTTCTTCTTTAAGACAGGGTCTCACTCTGTAGCTCTGGCTGCCCTAGAACTCACTGTGTAGACCAGGCTGGCCTGGTTTCACAGAGATCCACCTGCCTCTGCCTCCAGAATGCTGAGACTAAAAGTGGGCACTACCACACCTGATGACTTGCTGTCCTTCAGTTCCCAGCACCCACATGTGATTTCACAACCATCCAAAGCTTCAGTTCCAGGAGATCAGAACCCTCTTCTGGTATCTGAGAACAAGGCATACACGCAATGCACGTACATGCATGCAAATTTGCCAAACACTCATGCAAATAATATAAGAATAAATACATCATTAATATAAATGAATAAATATATACTATTAAATTAAAAATGAGTGATTAAAAACATCAGATGGGTTTCAAATAATTATATTGTTATCGATAAATAAAAGCAATAAAATGTAAAGGTCAGAGTTTAAGCTGTCTTCATTTTATTTTTATGTGTATAGGCATTTTGCCAGCATGTATGTATGTGCACCAGAAGCATGCAGTGCCTTTGGAGGCCATATGAAGGCGCAGAATCCCCTAAAACGGGAGTGACAGGTGATTACCAAGCACCATGTGGGTGCTGGGAATTGAACCAGGGTTTTCTAGAAGATCAGTCAATGCTCTTAGCCACTAAGTCACCTCTCCAGCCCCAATAATACTGTTTTTCAGTGTGCATGTGTATATGTGTGGTATATGTATGTGTGTACATATGTGCGTTCTTATGTACACATGCATCCTGTGTACTTATGATGACCAGATGTCAACACTGGATGTTTTATTGCTCTCTTATGTTTTTGGATTTATTTTTTATTTTCAGAGAACAGCTTGTAGGAATTAGTTCTCTCTTCCTCTGTATGGATCCTGGGTATCAAACTCAGGTCACTGGGCTTGGGTGTAAGAGCCCTCTCTAGGCCATCCTGCTGACCCTCTCCACCTTATTTTTTGAGACAGGGCCTAACATGGAACCTGGAGCTCACGTTTCAGGAAGACTGAGTGGCCAATGAACCCCAGGAATCCTCCCTCTTCTCTGCCTCCCAGTGTTAGGGTTTCAGACTTGGGTCACCACATCCGCCTTTTCCACGGGTGCTGGCATATGAACCCAGGCTCCCTTTCCTTGCTTCAAGGTAAGCACTTCACCTACAGAGGCATCTCCCCAACCCTACAGGTCATTTCTTACTTTTGTAGACGACTAGATTTTTCATCAACAGATGTCTAGATAAAGGAAATGTGGAACACACACACACAATGTCCAGCATGAAGAAGAAGGGTGTCTCTCAGGAGAATAGATGGAACCAAAGGCTATCTGGATAGGTAAGATAAGATAGACTCAGAAAGTCAAACGTGAAACTTCTCTATAAAAATACACACATAAGCCGGGCGGTGGTGGCGCACGCCTTTAATCCCAACACTCGGGAGGCAGAGGCAGGCGGATCTCTGTGAGTTTAAGACCAGCCTGGTCTACAAGAGCTAGTTCCAGGACAGGCTCCAAAACCACAGAGAAACCCTGTCTTGAAAAAACCAAAAAAAAAAACACACATAATACATCATACATACATACATTAATACATAGATATGACTCGAAAGTAGAAAATTAACTACTTTATTTGGGCAAAGGAAGGGTCCTAGTTTGAGTACGGACACAGGAGAGAGCAATGGGACAAATTATTGCAATAGTAAATAATATATTTGAATGAAAGTGTCATTATGTCAAAGAAATCCATTACTTTGTATGATAAATATGCACTAACAGGAATTTTTTAACTAAAAAATATGCTGAGCAGATCTTTGTGAGTTCAAGGTCAGTTTGGTGTACTGAGCTACTGAGCAAGTTCTAGGCCAACTCTAACTATACAGTGAGACCCTGTATCAAACAAACAATGGAAAAAAATGAACTGGCAGATGGCTTCGTGGGTAAAGGCACTTGCTGTCAAACCTGATGACATGAATTTGGTCCCCAGGACTCAGGCTTGGCAGCAATAGCACTTACCCACTGGGCCATCTCACTGGGCCCCGATTTTCCTCAGCCAAACAAAGCCAAATTACCAAAGCTGTAAGAACTATCCTTATTTAGAAATATAATGAATACAATTTGGAATAAATTTCTTTGGGAACTATTTCCTTTCAGCCTAATATATACATGGCCTTTCATTCATTCATTCACTCAACGAATAGTGAGTTTTCATCACATATAAACACGAGCCCCCAGTGACTGAGGGACTTGAGAAGGACCAAATGCTCCTTACACTTGAGTTGCTTCCAGGCTTCTTGGAAGGGGACCATATACTTATAAATCATTCAGATGGTGAAGGTCTAACTACCAAAATGAGAGTAGATGCCAGTGAGGTGGAGTTTATCAAAATTACTTTATTCTTTAAGGGTCAAAAGAGCCCCTTCCTGAAGATGTCAATCTCTCACTAGGCAGTAATTTCTGTAACTATGATACCTTATCTATTGGAAGCATCTGTCATAGAGCAATCTCCGTGTTGCTGTTGTTTGACACAGGGTCTCATTATACAGCCCCAGCTGGCCTGGAACCCACTCCATAGACACGGCTGTCACATCTGCCTGCCTCTCCCTCCTGAGCGCTGGGATCAAAGGTGTGCATCGTCACACCTGAGCAGCAACATCTCTTTAAACTTCTTTTATAGTGTTTGTTCATTTGTTTGTTTACTGTTGAAGGCACAAGTATAGAGGTCAGAGGACAACTTGCCGGAGTTGTCTTTTCATCATGGGGGACCCAGGTCATCAGTCTGGGCAGCAAGCTCCTCTGCCTGCTGAGTCATCTGGCCGACCCCACACTGCAGTCTCTGAAAGTCCAGGCCTCTCTTCCTCGTCATGAGTCTTGCTTCATTCATTCTGAGTCCTGAGTAGACTTCAAAGTCAAGTTTATTTTTATTTTGTTTTGGTTTTCTTTGATGTGGGGTCTCAGGTAGCCCAGGATAACCTTGAACTTGTTGGGAAGTAGAGGGTGGACTTCAATTCCTTATCTTTCTCCTTCCAGCACCATAGAGGTAAAGGAATGCCCCCAACACACCCAGCACCTGTCCAGGGAGTGCTAGGATGCACCCCTCCCCTGAAGAGTGAGGAAGGACAGAATTGGAGTGGAATAATTCAGTCCAGATCAGCAGCCTTCACGGGTGTGGGAGTGTGGAAAGGGGGCCCCTGCTGGGTAAGCCCTGCCCTTCCAAAGGCAGAAAGGGCCTCCATTCTTTCTGTCCTTATCTCTTGGGGGAGAACTATCAATGAAAGTATTCACACTAGCAGGAGACCACGGGAGGAAATGCAGAACTAGAGGCCAGAGATCTACCCAAATCACTCTTACCTTAACTAGCTCCTCTCTGGGCCCAAGTTTCCCTGTAATGTTAAAAAAAAAAGGTTGAACTGTTCAGTACCCAAAGTCTATAGTTTTCTATGGGTCACACAAAGCACAAGCTCACTGAGATTTTATATTGTGTTAATTTCTCAATCAAGAATCACCCGTGAATCCCTGACCATACACAAATAAATTCCTCCCCAGTGATGGAGATTAAAATACTTAATTCTCTTACAGTTTGGCTGTACACTTCAAACGCTTACATGAGAGTTGTCTGGGAAATTGAGTCAAAGTAATGGCTCCTAAGTCCCTCCTGGGATCTAAATGGAAAACAAGACAGGCTATGACATCAGCTGCTATTTCCTCTGTGATCAAACTAAAGAACACAAATATCAATATTAAATTATGTATGCATACTTCTTTATTTTTGCTTCTCAGTGCACATCACAGCAAATCCTTTGCTCTTAGCCTTTAATTCATTATACAGAAAGAACAGAAAACATGGTGAGCTTGGAAATACAGCATTTGAGAGTTACCAGTGACTTCAAAGATGAGACTTAACTCATTCAGCACCCAGAGAAGGAAAGTAATGAGGAGTCGAAGATGGAAATTGGCTCCATTCGATACTGACTTCTGGAGGCATCGTATTTCTTAATTTGCCTCACTGTAATTGGATGAGACCGTCATCTATATGCTTATATATATATATATATATATATATATATATATATATATATATATATATATATCACTATCCAAAAGCCTAAAATAGGGAGCCTGTTTTTATGGGTCTCCTCCAAGATGATTACAGGGGCCATGCAAAGGCAAGGAGGCCAAGTTCCCCAGGATGAGCATCCTTGATGCAGAAGCAATCCTAGATCCAGACTAGGAAATGGGGTTGCACAAGCCAGTTAATGCCTCTCCCTCACATGAGGCAGCCAATAGACCTTCTTAAGGGATCTTCATACGAACTGCATTGCCCTGGCACTGACAAGGAGCCTCAGAGGCCAAGAGCACTTGCTGCTTTCACAGAAGACCCAAGTTCCATTCCCGGCACCCACAAGGAGGCCCACAACCATCTGTAAGTGCAGTTCCAAAGCATTCAACACCTTCTTCTGACCTCCTTGGGCACCAGACACACACATGGCACACAGATATCTTTGCAGGCAAAAATGCTCATAAAATAAAAATAAATAAATCTAGGAATGACATTGCCTTTTAGCAGGCCAGCCATTTGCTACATGGACATAAACAGGGGCCTCTTTAATGGAGCATTAGATAAACTCAATTCGAGTGTTAAATATCTACATTTTTTTAAAATCAATGAGCATAGCTTTTGGCTAATTTAATACCTTCTTTGACGTTCTGTGAAACCAAACTACTCAAAAGGATCTCAGTATAGGCAAAATAAAAAAAGAAAAAAGAAAAGAAAAAAAGGTATTTCTACATCTAAACTCAGTGTTTGGAGTCTAAGTTACCAGAATTATGTAATTAGGTATTTCCTTCCCAATCTGCTTCACCCACTTTTCAGACGAATATCTCCTTGTTGATTTGTTTTTTAGAGACAGGGTTTCTCTGTGTAGCCCTGGCTGTCCTAGAACTCACTTTGTAGGCCAGGCTGGCCTGGAACTCAGAGATCTTCCTGCCTATGCCTCCCACGTGCTGAGATTAAAGGCATGAGCCACCATGTGTGGTAAGATCATCTTATTTAGATTCTTTCATACCTTGGAGAATACACATACGGCTATTTTGTTACCTGTTTTAATTTGGCTTTATTCATGTGGTAAATGCCATAACCAAAAAGAAACTCGGGAAAGAAAGAATTTATTCCATTTTACGGCTGTCATCCATCACAAAGGGAAACAAGGCAGGAATTCAAGGCAGGAACCTGGAGGCAGGGACTGAAACAGAGGGCATGGAAGAATGTTGCTTACTGACTTGCTCAGCAAGCTTTCTTATACAACCTAGGATCAACTGTACTGCTCATAGTAGGCGGGGCCCTCCCACGTCAATCATTAATCAAGAAAATGCCCCACAGACTTGCCCACAGGCCAATATGAAGGAGATATTTTCTCATTTTAAGTTCCCTCGTCCCAGATGACCCAAACTTGTGCCTACTTGACAAAAATCTAGCCAGCACACTATCTGGCCACAGTGATGATGTATTGACATCCACACACTCCAAACTACTCTGCCCTCTGTGTTACAACTAGGGTCAAAATGCAGAGATTGTCAGAACTGGGAGGGAACCTTAGAGCATCTAGCCATAGGCCTTCCCTTTGCTACTGAAAAACTGGAGTCCCAATGGAACAGAGACTTGTTCCTGACTATGTGGGCGGTGGCAGGCATTGCTTTAACCCTTGAAGGCTGGGTTGGAGCCCTTCCTTGGGAGTCAGCCCCTCCCACACCAGAGCTGCCTCCTCGCTGGTCCACGGTTGCAAATGTTTACTAAATCTTGAGTATGCAGATGAGGATTTTTTTTTCCTCCCTAATCCCAGGGTCTTACACTCTGTCAATCAGGAAGGTGGAAAGTTATGCTAACACTATCATTTGTTCTACTAAATGATTGTTCTTATTTAACCCCCAACTCATTGATGTTATACAGTGTGCACTCAAGAAAAGACAATCAGGTATTGAATTATGTAAAAAATCCAGTTAGCTGATTCATGTCTGAGAACTCGGCCAGTGCGGTTGGTTTCCTCTCATCTGTACAATGTTAATCAGATTGAATTTGGCTCACACTTGTGTTCCAAGGTCTGCCTCAGAATGTGTAAGGATCAGCTAACTCCAAAAATGAGGGTACAGAAATGATACGGGAAATGTCCAAAAACTCAGTCTTTGGGGTTCTAGAAGTCTAACTAGGTTTGAAACTCACTGATAAACTTGAAACTGTTTTTTGTTTTGTTTTGTTTTGGGCAGGTCATTGTTTGTTTATTTTGGAGTTGTTTGTTTGTTCTTTGAGACAGCATCTCTAGTCCAGATTTGCTTTGTAACCCAGGCTGGTTTTGAATTTGCGGTAATTCTTCTGCCTCTGTCTCCTGAGGGCTGAGATTAAGGGTGTGTGACACTGTTCCCACCTTGACCTTGAACTATGATCCTCTTTCCAACCACGAGCGGGGAACACGGGTGTGCTGCACTACGCTGAGTAGTTTTTGTCATCTGGGCACAAACTAGAGACACCTGGGAAGAGAAAACCTCAATTGAGGACCGGTCTCCGCCAGCCTAGCTTGTTGGTGGGTCTGTGAGGGGCTTCGCCATGACCACTACTGGAGGAGAGTTTAGCCCATGGTGGGCAGTGCCAACCCTCGGTTGGTCTTGAGTTGTGTAAGAAAGATAGTTGGGGAGACCAGGGCAAGCTAACAGATAAGGGCAGCATCCCCTCCTTGGTCTTCGCTTCAGTTCCTGCCTCTAGATGCCAGTTTGAGTTCCTGCTGTGGCTTCCCTGGATGAAAGACTATAACAGGTTAGGGGAAATAAACCCTTTCCTCTCCAAGTTGCTTTGATGCCGCTTATCACTACAGAAAACAAACAGCTACACACGAAGTTTACGCGGTGCTAGGGCTTGAACTCAGGGCTTCATGCCTGTTAAGTAAACGATTTGGCAAATGAACTACATTCTCAACTAAGTTTTTTCAGGCTGGTGTATTTTAATTTTCGTATCTAGAAAATGAAAATTATAATGTGCAATTCACGATATACTGTCTCTGGTACTCTATAAATGCTAGTTATTGTTATTTATGGTGGTCCACGTTCAGATGCCTCCTTACTGGAAATCATAAAACAACTTTACAGTTGGTACAGACTAAGAAACAGTTCACCAAGACTCTGAGATTTAAGACTGCGGTCGCCCCCTGCTGGTCTCCTTGCTTCAGATGCACGCCGGCTGGATGCGGATTGTCCCTCGCCGGTTCCCGTCGCAGGACGGAAACGAGGGGTGGGACAGGAAGTAGTGTCTGGCTGAGTTCGGGTGCGTGCAGGGCGGCCGCTGGAGGAGGGGAAGGTGCAGCGCCTGCAAGCTTTGGAGAAAGAGCCGCGATGTTCCGGATCGAGGGTCTCGCGCCGAAGCTGGACCCTGAGGAGATGAAGCGGAAGATGCGCGAGGATGTGATCTCCTCCATTCGGAACTTCCTCATCTACGTGGCCCTGCTGCGAGTCAGTGAGTGTCCTTTGGGAGTGTGGCCGTGAGGCCACACGTCCACCCCAGCCCTGCACGCTGTCGTGGGGCCTTGAGCTGAGCATCCTAGGAAGAGCAGGGCGGGCTGGAGGGCTCCTGCATGTCCAGGGCGACCCAACTGCGTGCCCTCTCTAGAGGTCTGCGGGTCCTGAGAATGTGCCAAGTGCACGTGGTGGCCGAGGGCGCATGGCTAAGTCACCTTTGCTCGCCCCACGTTTGTGCTTGAAGATCTTTAGGTGTTATCCCTTGAGCAATACCCACATTTGGCAAACCTAGAAACGGTCCCTGGGAAGTGGATAACCCAAGGTCATTTTGGCGATTCAGAATAAACCTGACCTAGAATCCCGACCTCTTACTCTGTACCAGGCACTTCTCTTCTTGCCTTTAAAATCCGAAAAGATTTGCTTTCTTTGTGTTTATCTGTACAGAGGGTGAAATAAATAGTTGGTTTTCCTTTTTCCAAAAAGAGAAAGGATGGGCGTCTGAGGAGCTACCGAGAATACCTGAAGTATTTGATTTCACCATTGCGCCAAAGTTAATTTCGTTAGTTGATCTCTGTTCCTTTTACAACCGAGAGCTTGAGTTCAAGGGGCACATGAGGGTTAAAGACAGACTGACAAATGGTCTCTGCCTCCAAGCTGAATCCACGCTTTTGGTGGCAGGAGAGAACCAATTCCCGGAAGTTGTACTCTGCCCTCCACACCTGCACCGAGGCATGCAAGCACGCGTGCACACACCACAGAACACACACAATAAATAATAGTGGTTTTCTGAGGGGAAGGAGAGGGGTTCAGACCGGGTTTCTCCGTGTAGCGCTCGCTATCCTGCAACTAGCTCTGTAGATCAGGCTGGCCTCGACCTCAAAGAGATGAGTTCGCCTGCCTCTACCGCCAGAGTGCTGGGATTAAAGGTGTGTGCCACTACTGTCTGACAATATTTTTTAAAAAAAATTAAAATTAGTCCTCTAATGATTTAACAGAATTGACTGACCCTCAGCCGGGCGATGGTGGCGCACGCCTTTAATCCCAGCACTCGGGAGGCAGAGGCAGGCGGATCTCTGTGAGTTCGAGACCAGCCTGGTCTACAGAGCTAGTTCCAGGACAGGCTCCAAAGCCACAGAGAAACCCTGTCTCGAAAAACCAAAAAAAAAAAAAAAAAAAAAAAGAATTGACTGACCCTCGATCTCAGTACAGTGTCCTTCTCATTGTTCCGTGCTTGGCTTGTGTAGAGTTGGCTGCTGTGCAGGCAGAGGCAGGAGTGGCTCAGGTGTGTGAAGAACACACCGAGGCTGGCCTGGAATTCGCTGGGGTGGAGGCCTCATTCACTCACTTCTTCTGTGTTCTCGGTCTTGCTGGCCTCTCCAGGAGAGATGCCCAAGTCATCTTGCTCATCCACAGCTTCTTGAAACTGCTTCCTTTTCCATCCTCTTAACCTTTCCTTGTAGAAGAACTGCCGAGAAAACGTCAGCTTCATGGTCTTTGTGTTTGATGTGCACCAGTTTATCACTCTTTAAAGATTTTTTATTTGTCCACCTGTCTGTATGTGAACCACATGCCTGCAGGTGCCTGCACAGTCCAGAAGAGGGTGTTAGAACCTCTGGAACTGGAGTTAAAACAGGTGATTGTGAGCAGCCAGATGTGAGTGCTGGAATCTGAACTCAGGTCCTCCTGATTGACAACGGACAGGTTTAACAGCTGGCTCATCTCTCGTTGTAGTAATGTCACTTAGTATTCCACACAGCTCTTGGTACACCGGTTATCACACCAGCATGGAAGGGCATAAGTGACTGGTCGGATCAGAGAAAACAGCGGGCGTCTGCTCTTTCAGGGTTTCCCTACCCCATGCCTTCTTCCAGTCATTGGTTTTCCCAGGATTGGGAATTGAACCTAATTCTCACTTGTTAGGATTTTAGTCTGTTTATTTAGGTTAGAGTAAATCCCCAGAGCTAGAGGTTTCCCTTGGGAAAGTGCTTGCCTGGACTGTGTAAGGCCTCTCCCAGTACTGCAAAATAAATCAAAGGTCCCCACAGTCCAGGACCACTGGAGTTGTTTATGACCTGGAGGAAAGAGGCTGATTGTAAGGGTATACTCTATGGCGATGGCAATTGAGTCACACTGGAATCCCTTGTGAGAGTGATCCTAGTAGAGGTTTGGGAGTTGTTTCCAAAACCATATTTCATAAAGCTTTTTCCTTTACTGTGGACTCATAGAATAAAACCTAATTTGGGGTTTTTCTTTCAGCTCCGTATATCTTAAAGAAGTTGGACAGCATATGAGGATTGGGAGTCCCGCGGATGCATGGCATGAAGAACCTGGTGACAGTTTCTCCTCCTGTCTGCAGATGAATTGGCCCAGAAAGGTGTAAGACTGATTAAATGGACATAAAAACTCTCCTTGTTAAGAACACGTCGGGCCTTGGGAACTGACCTTCATAGCTGAAATATAAAAGTATTTGGGAAGTGCAAAAAGATGTCTTGTGGTCATGGTGTGCCCGCGAGCCCGTGCTATCCATCTCTGTGAGTGTTGATGGGACTGTCAAGATGTCAGACTCCGAGGGGCTTGTGTCTGAAATGGCAGTCGTTTCTGTTTACAACTTCCGCTCCAAGTGTATTTGTGAAGAGCCTGTTTGGGAGTCAGCACACACCCACAGTGACACTTAGGCACAGAACCATCAGTCTATATTTTTAATAAACATTCTGATGAAAAAGCTTGGGTTTCTGGCTTTTTGTTTGTTTTGGTCCCACTTTTTGCTGATGATGTCCGTCACTACTGCAATATCGTGACTATTGCCCCCGTAGTGAGTTTCTTTTGAACTTTATGTGGCAGTATGCTTCTCTGCCAAAATCTTAATGAACTGTGCTTGATGCTGAAAATACAAACATCACGAAAAATAGGGAAATGTCTTTGAAAAATCAAATAGTTCTCTAAGTTTGTTGGCTAAAGGGGCAGTCTTCCAAAGCAATTGCTCATGTTTACCTTTTTAACTTTTTTTTTTTTTTTTCAGTTTTCCAAGACAAAAGTTTCTCTATTAGCAGTCCTGGTTGTCCTGGAACTCGCACTGTAGACCAGGCTGGCCTTGAGCTCACAGAGATTCCCCCTGCCTCTGCCTCCTGAGTGCTGGGATTAAATCTGTGCACCATCACCACCCGACTCTATTTAACTAATGTCTATGAGTTTTGTTTTGTTTTTAAGATTATTTTATGTATATATGTGTCTGCCTGCATGTGTGTATGTGTACCATGCAAGTACCTGGTGCCCATGGAGGCCAGAAGAGGACACTGGATTCCCTAGAACTGGAGTTATAGGTGCTTATTAACTGCCATGCGAGTACTGGACCTTCTGCAAGACCAGCAACACTCTTAGCCACTCTCCAGCTCTACCAGTGTGTCTCTTAGTAACGTGATGGTGCTGTCATAGTTTCTGTTTTAGGTATTGCCCGCTTCCTGTGTGATTTTGGTTAGACTGATGGTTTTCTTTTCCTACATATTCTTCCTTTACACCCCCCCCCCATTTTTTTTTTTTTTTTAAGATTTAACTTTCCAGTGAACTTCCCACTGGATTAGCTCACTTTTTTACCAGGTACCAAAATTGTTCCATTCTGTTGTCTGGTTAGACAGCGCGTCTCCTCATCTTCCCTAGGGAATCTCCAAGGGAGCCTTTGCTGCTCCCTCTAGACTGTGTACGGCTATAACTTGGGAACAGCCTTTTCTGGTCCCGCACTGGGTCTCTTGTTTGCTAATGTTTGTTCTCATGGTGCCCTGACATAGGAGGTAAACATGTCTAGACCTATCTGAAGTGAAAATTGCTTTTTTTCTATTCACATGTTTGATGCATGTAAGAGTTTTGGCTTGGGGCTGGAGAGATGGCTCAGTGGTTAAGAGCGTTGCCTGCTCTTCCAAAGATCCTGAGTTCAATTCCCAGCAACCACATGGTGGCTCACAACCATCTGTAATAAGGTCTGGTGCCCTCTTCTGGCCTGCAGGCATACACACAGATAGGCTACTGTATACATAACAAATAAATATTTTTTAAAAAAAAAAGTTTTGGCTTGGAACCTTGGGACTTTAGGAATTGAAGGCACTGAGACACTGGCTGTGGGTTAGAGTCTGTTGAGAAACCTGAAACCATTCTGAGTCCTGGACTTTGTGCAAGGCCTAATTCTTCCTTCCCAAGAAACAAGGATCTGGTGTCCTAGTCGTCCTCCACGGTGACACACTGGGGTGTGTATTTAATTCACTGTGCTGAGCAGTGGATCACCATGTTAAACCTTGAGTCATACCATCCGTTAGTTCTCTTAAGTTTTGTGCTTTGTTTTGGTTTTTGTGCGTTGTTTGTATTTTGGTTTTTTGGGGGTTTTTGTTTTTGTTTTGGTTTTTCGAGACAGGGTTTCTCTGTAGCTTTGGAGCCTGTCCTGGAACTCCCTTTGTAGACCAGGCTGGCCTTGAACTCACAGAGATCCGCCTGCCTCTGCCTCCGGGGTGCTGGGATTAAAGGCGTGCGCCACCACCGCCTGGCTCTATTTTATTATTTTTTATTTCTTGTTTTGCTTTGCTTTTTTTCATGCTGTTGGCTTTTGCTTTCCAGCTTACAACTTTTTGTAACTGTTGTCTCATCTTCTGCCCTTTGAGATTTTAACCTTAAAGTGGACAGAAACCTTTACTGTTACTGAAGGGAGTTTCAGGAGAGAGGATATGCGTTCAGCCTACTGTCTTTACCCAGACAACATACATGTTTTAATCCTGTTATCTGGTGTTGTATGTAGTAACTTACATCCACTCCTTATTTACCGGTGTGCAGTTTTCAACACCATGGTTGTGAGCCCTGCTTGGGTCCTGGCTCTGGTGCCTGAGATGCACAGCTTTTGGTGGCTGAGCCCCTGAATTAATTTTCAGTTGTGGATTGGGGTGTAGAATGCCTGTCAAGGGGGAATATCTGGCACTATGACTTGGCACTTGGTAAAAGCAATAGTTATTGACGGTCAGTCTAAGTTTCATTCCTGGTTCCAGATGTGTAGAGGTAGCCTGTTGATCCTGATGTATTCAGACTCCAGAATTATCAGACACTGATAGGCAAGTGTGGTGCCACCTCCTAGAATCCCAGCAGGAAGGATTCTAGTTTGAGGCCAGCCTAGGCTGCTTGAAAACAACAAAAATCACTTAAATTCACTACTAAAAACGAACCTTGACCAGTCAGTATCTTTTAGCAAATGGTCAAGTTTAGGTTGAAGTTTCAGTGTGGTATCTAGATAGCTTGCCAAGTCGCCGGAAACTTAAGAGTTCAAGGCCAGCCTGGACTACAGAGTGAGTTCCAGAATAGCCAAGGAAACCCAGTCTCAAAAGAAAGAAAGAGAGAAAGAAAGAAAGAAAGAGAGAGAGAAAAAATGCTGCTATGGTTCAGTTTTTAGTGAGTGGCTTCTTTTAGAAGCGGAGCCTTGCTGCTACATGGTCTTGGTGAACCTTGAACTTTGAATGCTGCTGTCTCTTCCAAGTGCGCAGTTCTGTTCTCAGACTGTAAGTAGCTTTTTAAATTCAGGCTATCCCTACTGGGAGTATTCAGTGCTTGGAATAGACAGTTCTGAAATAATATACTAGGAAATATTTAGGGGGCTGATATCTCAATGTAGTATGACTAATAAAAACCCAGAGACAGAAATTGGGGTTCAACCTGAAGGTCAGAAAAGCAAAACAGCCAGCCATTGGCTCTTGCCGCCACCTCAGTCCAAAATGGCCGTCCTGCCTCCAGGAATCCCCAGTTCCACTCTTTTACTCTCTGAACTTCAGGCACGCTTTATTTATTACAACACAAAATGAAATATCACTAGAACTGAGTAAGGTTAAAAGCCATGGCTGTTCTTACAGGGGACCCAGGTTCAATTCCCAGCCCCCACATGGGGGCTCTCAACCTTCTGTAACTCCAATAACTCCATGTCTAACAACATCCCTGGACACAAGGCATAAATGTGATGCTCAGACATCATGCAGACAAAACGCCCATAAGCATAAAATCAATACTTTGTTTTGGATTTTCGGGACAGGGTTTTTTATTTGGACTATGTACATCGCTGGAGTATGCAGTGAATCATAGCAGATTTACATTGGGGAAATGGGGAACAAAAAACTTAATTTCTTCTAATTAGTAAGCGGGTAGGATTTCCATGCTTAGGTCAGCAACTGCTAACAGTGCAGCATTACGAAAACACGTTTTCCTTCCCTTTATGGTTGGTTACTGTTGAAGCAGCACCAGCCTTGCGGTCGGTATATTCGGTAGGTCTTGGGTTGGCAAACAGGAGCCTCCACTTAGGGTGCAGAAACCTGACCTATTCGCTTGCTTGACACGGAAAAGAAACCAGCTGATGTCTGACCTTTTTGTCCTGTCATGACTACTTCATGAACTCGGCATATAGCTCAGACCATCAAAGAAACCACAATGTCGGGCCTGGCTAACTTTGCCCTGGGTCAAATGGCAAATATTTCAGATCTCCGGGTCTGCACAGCTTCTCCTGTGCCAAGTCGGCGATTGTGATGTGAAGAGCAGTCAGACTGTTCAAATGAGCAAACCTGGCTGTGTCCCAGTCACACTTCACAGAAACAGATAGCTGGCACCCGACTAAAGTAAAAAGCATGCCCCTAAATCACAGAGCCTTGACACTAAAGATAAGCTATTCAGGGGTTGGGGAAATGGTTCAGTGGATAAAGACATGTGCTGCCAAGCCTGACAGCCCAAGTTCAATTCCTGGAACCCTGGAACTGTGTGATAGGAGGAGAGGACCGATTCCCACGGGTGTCCTCTGGCCACCGCGCACGCGCATGCAGGTATGAACAAGTGTAATAAAGTTTTTAACATTTTATTTTGTGTGTTTGTGTGCCCCTGAAGGCCAGAGGTGATGGATCCCTCTGCAACTGGAGTTTTAGGCAGCTGTGACCTGCCTAATATGGGTGCTGGTGACTGAACTCGGGTCCTTGGAAGAGAAACATACATTCTGAACCACTGAGCCGTCCATCCAGCCCCAAATGAATGTGTTTTCACAAGATGAGCTATATAAGCGGAGTATTTGTTTTGAAGCCTGGCTCCACAAAGCTCCAGAGATGGCAAGTTCATTCATCCTGAGTTACCCAGCTGGCACTGTGGACCAGGCACTGGACTAGGAGATTTGCATATTGGGCAAAGAGGCTGCCTTTTGAGATCCATCACCCACCCATAGGAGAGTGGATATGTGTGAAGGTGTGTCTCTATCCTTCCTCACCTGCCTAAGGCCTTCTGATTGGTTTAATAAAGAGTTGAACAGCCAATAGCTAGGCAGGAGAGGATAGGCAGGACTTCTTGGGAGAGATAGGAACTCTGGGAAAGAATCTGAGGTGTAGGAGATTAGCCAGTCACATGTAAAGAAAATCAGATGTATAGTATTGAGGAGAGGTAACGAGCCACATGACAAAATGTAGATTAATATAAACAGGTTAAATTAAGGGTTTTTTGTTTTTTTGAGACAGGGTTTCTCTGTAGCTTTGGAGCCTGTCCTAGAACTAGCTGTTGTGGACCAGGCTGGCCTCAAACTCACAGAGATCCACCTGCCTCTGCCTCCCGAGCGCTGGAATTGAAGGCGTGCACCATCACCTGGCAAGTTTTAAGAGCTAGCTGGAAACAAGCGTGAGCTAAGGCCAAGCTTTCATAACTAATAAAAAATCTCCATGTCATTGTTCGGGAGCTGGTGGATCCAAAGAAAGACCTGTTACAGATGATAAAGATAGTGAAGCAAAGGTTTTGGAACTATGGTTGGTGAGAACAGAAGCTCAAAATGATCACTTTTATCGAACCCTCAGTTTCATGTGAAAATAACATAGCAGATTTCATTTTACATTCATTTAGTTGCTTTTTTGAGGTTGGTCTTTATGTATCCTAGGTTGGTCTCAAACCCACTTTCTCTGTAACGAAGAAAGCTGACGTGGGGCTTCTACCTCTCGAGAGCTAGGATTAGTGCGGTGCTGGAGATAAAGCCCAGGACTTCATGCATCCTCAGCAAGCACTGTACAAACTGAGGTACAGCCCCAGTTCTACTATATTTTAAATACTCACGCTTCTTTGTTGAAAAAGAACTCCATTGCAAATGCCTCTTTGCTGTGACCTATATAACAGATCTTCTGATCATATCCTATTAATAGTAGATAGGCCCCAGAGGTCGTATACCTCATATACCTGCAAACCAAAGAATGCATACTCAGGGAGTTGGAAGGACGATTATACCCTGGAGCACCCGGTGGTAAGCTCCCTGTGAGAGTAGAGGTTCAAGTCTAACAAGGAAAACATCGCCTGTACTGTTACGTAAGTTTTGGACATCAGGTGCTGAGGAGCCTTCCAAAACAAACTGCACAGTAACGTCACCTGGGAGGCTTTTAACAAAAAGTCTATCGAAGCAAAATCGCTGTGGATGAGACCCAGAAATCTGTTTCTCATAAGCATTCAGGTGATCTCATTGGCTCGGGATCTGCTCTGGATAACTGATAAATTTATATTAACTTCAGGTCTTTTTCTAGTTATGCAATTACATGATCGTTCAGGAGTAAGAAGCGAACGGAAGGACGTGAGTAGCTGTAGATTTCGTTAGTAAAATTGTAGCGCGGAGGACTGCTAGGTGGGGCTGCACACACCTGCAATCCCAGCATGTGGCAGGCAGAGGCTGGCGGAGGGTTCTGCTTGTTTGAGGTCAGCCCGAGCTGCACAGCAAGACCCTCTCTCAAAGAGGTCCTCTGCAGTGACAGATGCTTCAGAATTGGCCATGCGGGCGCAGGTGAAAGCGTGGTTAGTACAGGAGGACTGGAAACCAGGCTTCCCGAGAGAAGATGGAGGAACTAAATGCAGGTGCTTGACTCAGAGACTATCTTAGGTGCTTGAGAAACTGAGATTTTGTTGTTTTTCTGTATAGACAGGGTCTTTTTACATAGCCCTGGTTGTCCTGGAACTCACTCAGTAGACCAGGCTGGCCTCAGACTCACAGAGATCTGCCTGCCGCTGCCCCCGGAATACTGGGATTAAAGGTGTGTGCCACCATGCTTGGCTGAGAAGCTGTTTTGAATTACATTTCTTTATTGTGTGCACTCACACTCGAGCGTGAACACTTGTGGAGGGGAAAGGACAAACTTTGTGGAGCTGACTTTCTCCTTCCGCCACCACGTGGGTCCAGCTGAACTCAGAACCTCAGGATTGCCAGGGCGCTGTTTTCACAGGTGAAAGGGGCTGCCTTTTCAAAGGGTGATTATCCCAGAAGGCAGAGGAGGAACGCCATACTGAAGCTAAGCAGGAGGATGCCTTCCTGAATCCATAGCTGTGACAAGACAGGCTGGATCAGGGTGGGAGTCTTCCACTGGAAATTAATGTGGATACCCTTTGGGAGACAGCTAAACAGCCCTTTGTCATGGTGTTTTCCCTATTGCCAAAACCTGCCTTGTACAAGTTCTGTCCACATCTCTCTGTTACATCTTAACGAAACGAAGGGATTGACTAAATGACAACTTGAATTAAAGGGGGGAAATATTGACTGTGAGTGCAGCCTGATATCCAGGTATCAAAAGCCATCTACTTAATTTGATGCTCAGAGTCACAGGTCTTTCTCTCATTGCCTGCTGTGCACCAGGCATCACCAGGTAGGAGATGACAGAACTCAACCATCGTCTTTGTTGTGAAGAGACACCACAACCACAGCAACCTTTTTTTTTTTTTGAGACAGGGTTTCTCTGTAGTTTTGGAGCCTGTCCTGGAGCTAGCTCTTGTAGACCAGGCTTGCCTTGAACTCACAAAGATCCGCCTGCCTCTGCCTCACGAATGCCGGGATTAAAGGCATGCGCTTCCACCACCCAGCCACAGCAACTCTTATAAAGGAAAACATTTCGCTGGGGCTGGTTGACAGTTTCAGAGGTTTAGTCCATTCGCCGCATGGCAGGAAACATGGCAGTTTGCAGGGAGACATGGTGCGGGGAAAGGAGCTGGGGTTCTCTATCTGGATCATCAGCAGGCAGCAGGAAGAGAGAGAGAGAGAGAGAGAGAGAGAGAGAGAGAGAGAGAGAGAGAGAGAGAGAGAGAGAGAGAGAGAGAGGGCGGGGGGGGGGGGGGCCTGGCTTGATCATCTGAAACCTCAAAGCCCACCGCCAGTGACACCCTTCCTCCAACAAGGCCATACTTCCTAAAGTGCCACTCCCTATGAGCCTATGGGGACCATTTTCATTCAAACCAGCACAGCAGTGGTCTCTGACCCTAAGAGGCTTGCAGAACTGGAATGATTAAGAGAATTGACTGCTCTCGCAGGGGACCTGTGTTTGGTTCCCAGCACCCACATAGCTGCTCACAACACAAGTACTCCAGTTCAGCTCCTGCATGCATGGGGTGCACACAAATTCACATGGGCACACAGATAATACTTTTAAAAAGAGAGAGAGAGAGGCACATGCCGAGCTTTTAATACTAGCATTTGGGAGGCAGAGGCATGTAGGTGTATATCTCTGTGAGTTCACGGCTACATATTGAGACACTGTCTCAAAAAACGTAGGAAAAAAGAAAATAAAAACGAAAGAAATGTGTTATGGAGTCCAGCAGACATTGCATCACCTCCCCCCTTCATTTCTGATGACCTCATTATGTTAATGACTGAGAAGAAGGAAGAGAGCTTGGACCCTCTTTGGTTGGGGAAGAAGCACAGCAGGCTCTGTTGGGAAGATACAGCAAGTAGCACTTTGCCAGAGAAAGATTGGAGAGTGTCTGAGAAAGCTGAGGCAGCGTGGTTGGGGATTGATGAGCAGAAGAGAAAAAAAACCTCAAGCTTGCTGAGTTCTATTTTCATGCTTCACTCTCAAATCGACTCCCTGCTGACATCTGCTGGCTGCTGCGTGCACTGCAGCTATAGATTCCGCGATACAAGCCTCCACAGTAAACCGGCACCAGGCTGGCTTCAAACTCACAGGGATCTGCCTGGCTCTGCCTCCTGGTGCGGGGCTTAAAGGATGCGCCATTACAGCCAGGTTCACCACCTTTCTATTACAGATTGTAAAAATAAATTTGAAAGGAAACCGTTGTTCAGGCCAGTGAGACGGCTCGGGAGTGAAGGCACTTGCCGCCAAGTCTGAAGTCCAGAGCTCAACTTCCAGGACCTAAACGATGGAAGCAGAGAACTGACTCCCACATGTTGTCCTCTGGCCTGCCCACATACACCACAGCACACCCCCCTCACACACACATACACATACAAACACACACAAAAGCACGAAAAGGGAAACAAGTTAGAAACAGCACACTCTTCCCCTACCCTGCTTTGTGGCCCTCCCTGGAGTCTTTGTGGCCCTCCCTGGAGTCTAAATAGTTGCTCCTTCCATGTTTTCAGGATTAAAGGATGCTTGCATGGTGCCAGTTGTCTACATTAGCACAAATCCACCCAAACATGGAAGCCACATGTAAAGGTGCTAGACTTGCTACTGAAGCATTAAACCATTGCGAAAACATTCACACCCTTCATCTTTTTTGGTAAGAATGTGTGTGCAGGGGCTGGAGAGATGGCTCAGTGGTTAATAGTACTTTCTGATCTTGCAATGGACCAGAGTTCAAACACCGACACTGAACGGCTTACAATTCCAGCTTCAGGGGAATCTGACAACCACCTTTGGCCTCCAGAGCACCTATACACACAGACACATAAATAAAATGAAATTTTTTTTTAAAAAAAGATGTTTGTGTGGCATGCACGTATGTGTGGCTTGTGTGTTTTTGCATGTTGGTGCACATGTGAAAGCAGGCCTGAAGTTAAAGTAGGTTGTCTTCTTTGACTGCTCTCTAGTTCGTATGCTGAGGTAGAGCGTCACTCAAAGTGGAACTAGTGTTTAGGCTGCCTCTGCCAGTCAGTTGGGTCAGGAGAGCCCGCACTGGTGGGCAGCAAGTACCTCACCCTCCAGAGCCACCCTCCTAACCCATCTTCTAGTCTGATATAATATTCTTAATTTGTCTCTTTATGACTAAACCATGAGCTGGGGAGATGGCTCAGTTGTTAAAGCGTTTACTGCTCTTTGCAGAGGACACAGGTTTATTTCCATGCACCCGTGACATACAGTGAGACATACAATCTCACTCCGGTTCCTGGGAATCGAGTGCCCTCTTCTGGACTCCACAGGCAACTGCATGTGCACACACATACACACACACACACACACACACACACACACACACACACACACGCAGACACATTCGCATAATTCAAACAATAAACCTTTAGAAATAAAACATGCAAGGCCTGGAATGGTGGCACACACATTTAATCCTAGCACTCAAGAGGCAGAGGCAGTTGATTCAAGATGAGCCTAGTCTATATAACAAGTTCCAGGCCAGGCAGGGCTACTTGGTGAAACCCTGTCTCAAACAAACTAACTAAAAACAGGCGCCTGAGTTGGGCTGCAGCTCAGTAGCTGAGAGTTTGTCTGGTGTTCCCGAGGCCCTGCTTGATCCTCAGCACTACAGAAAGGAGGAGGGGATCGCTCTGTAAGGCTGAAGACAGCCCTAAGAGACCCGCTGGCCCTCCTGTTCTCAGTTACATTAGTACGTTTCATTTCTACTCATGTCTTTAAAGAGGAAAAATGAAAATAAAAGGTTTTCAGATTACATAGAAGAGGGCTGAGGAGGTGAGTGTCTGCTGGACCAGAGAACCTGAGCTTGGAATGAGCCGGGCGGTAGTGGCGCACGCCTTTAATCCCAGCACTCGGGAGGCAGAGGCAGGCCGATCTCTGTGAGTTCGAGTCCAGCCTGGTCTACAAAGGGAGTTTCAGGACAGGCTCCAAAGCTACAGAGAAACCCTGTCTCGAAAAACCAAAAGAAAATAAGAAAAAGAAAAGTTGGAATGAGTGGCAGCTGGGAGTCTGTAATGTACCGTTGGAAAGGCAGAGACAGGAGGATGCCAAGAGTTCAACGCCCAGCCAGTCTGGCCTAAACAGTGGACTCCAGGCACAGCAATGATGCCATGTCTCCACAAATAAAGGCGGAACACTTTGGCCAGGGAAGCAGGCAGGCTAACTGGAGACTTTCACCTCTCCCTCCACTCCTTCAGATCTAATCCCCCAGTCTCAACCCCAGATCTGTAGTGAACCACCTGTTATGGTCTCTCCTCACTCTCTGTCCCTATTCCCAGGGGACTAAGCAGTAGGACACCCTGCTTTTTTCTCTTCTGTGGACCCCTTTTCCCCCAGCCCATCCCCATTCCTAAGTGTCAGTTTTTAATACTCAGAAGCACATTTTACCAGGAATCCCAGTGACCACACCTATCAGGATCCCAGAAGAATTTCCTACCAGGCAACTCAGCCACCACACTCTCCTAACAACCAGAGAGAGCAACGGAAACCAAGGAACAACACATGGACCCAACAAAGACAAGACCAGATATCAGCACCCAGAATGACGATCTCCCCAAACCTAGATGCCTAGACATCATTGTAAAAATACAATAAAAACCAGGACAACATGTCTCAACTAGAGCCGAGCAACCATACCACAGTAGGCCCTGAGCATTCCAGCATAGCTGAAGCACAAGAAAAAGACTGTAAAACAGCCTTTATGGATATGACACAAGTCCTTAAAGAGGAAATGAATAAATGCCTTAAAGAAATCTATAAAACCCAAATGAAAAGTGGGATAAAATAAATAAAAACCATCCAAGACCTGAAAGTGGAAATAGAATCAATAAAGAAAACCCAAACTGAGGGAAATCTGGAAATGAAAAATTTAGGAACTTGAACAGAAACCTCAGAGGCTATTCTTATCAGCAAAATACAAGAAATGGAAGCAAGAATCTCAGATGTGGAAGACAGGATAGAAGAAATGGATATATCAGCCAAAGAAAACATTAACTCTAAAATCCTGGCACAGAATATCCAGGAAATCTGGGACAGTATAAGAAGACCAAATCTAAGAATAATAGGAAGAGAGGAAGGAGAAGAAACCCAAGCTAAAGGCACAGAAAATATTTTCAACAAAATCATGGGAGAGCTGGGCAGTGGTGGCACACGCCTTTGATCCCAGCACTCAGGAGGCAGGGGCAGGTGGATCTCTGTGAGTTCGAGGCCAGCTCGGTCTACAGAGCAAGTGCCAGGACAGGCTCCAAAGCTACAGAAAAACCCTGTCTCGAAAAACAAACAAACAAACAAAAAAATCATGGGAGAAAATTTCCCTAACCTAAAAGAGATGCCTATCAAGGTACAAAAAGCTTACAGAACACCAAATAAATTGGACCAAGAAGGAAAATACAGGGTACAGAATTAAACAGAATTTTCAAATGAGAAAACTCAAATGGTTAGAAACAAAGAAATGTTCACCATCCTTAGCCTTCAGGGAAATGCAAATCAAAACTACCCATCAGAATGGTTAAGATGAATGAAAACAAGTGTCAGCTCATACTGGCAAGGATGTGGAGTAAAGGAAACACGCATCCACTGCCGGTGATACGCAAACTTGTACAGCCACTGTGGAAATCAGTGTGGCGGTTCCCCAGGAAGATGGGAATCAATCTACCTCAAAATTCAGCTGTTCCACTCTCGGGTATATACTCAAAGCACACTCCATCCTACCACAAGGACACTTGCTCAACCATGTTTATGGATATTCTATTCATAATAGCCGGACATTAGAAACAACCGTAGAACCACTGAGTGTAGGTATAGAGCAAGGGACTAAGTATGATAGCTCTCCCTAGGAAAAGGAAACAGAATAGATAGTTATGGACTGGTGGGGGCGGGGCTGGAACAAGAGGATCAAGTGGTGAGGGGAAGCGAAGGGAAGTAAGGGGATAGACAAAAAACAAACAAACAAACAAACCAAAAACAACCCAAAAACCAAGGCTCATTTGAGGAGTAGCATGAAAACCTAATGCAAGAGAAGTGTCCTAAAATACATGCATATATGAAGACAATCTAAATGAAATTGCCAAATAATGGGGAGGCAGAGTCCCAACTGGCCATCTCTTGTCACCAAATGAAGCTTTGAGTATTGGGATTGGATTACAATACATCTAATTGAGTTGTTGGCCAAAGGTGTTCATGGGAATCCCACAAACAACCCAGGATATTGCCAAGACAAAGACATGTTGGGCTTTACAAACTGACAGCAAGGTCCCATTGCTAAAGACAAAGCCTAAGCCGGGCGGTGGTGGCGCACGCCTTTAATCCCAGCACTCGGGAGGCAGAGGCAGGCGGATCTCTGTGAGTTCGAGACCAGCCTGGTCTACAGAGATAGTTCCAGGACAGGCTCCAAAGCCACAGAGAAACCCTGTCTCGAAAAACTAAAAAAAAAAAATAAAAAATAAAAAATAAAAAAAAATAAAGACAAAGCCTACATAACTCACCAAACATGGAGAAGTCAGGCTGGTGCCTACGTAGAGCCTTCATTCTTCCGTTCCAGCAGCTTTGATACAGGAAGATGTTCTGCATGCTACCGAAAGAGAAATGTCAACACCAAGCTAGCCACAAACCCTCTGATCTACAGTGATATTCTGCCTGCAGAATACGCCAGGGCAACAGTGGCACAAAGCTTGTGGTAGTGACTAGCCAATAGCTGATTTGACTTAATGCCCACTCTAAGAGATGGAACCCATACCTAGCATTACTTGGGTAACCAAGAACCAGAGACTAAAGCCGGGCGATGGTGGCGCACGCCTTTAATCCCAGCACTCGGGAGGCAGAGGCAGGTGGATCTCTGTGAGTTCGAGACCAGCCTGGTCTACAGAGCTAGTTCCAGGATAGGCTCCAAAGCCACAGAGAAACCCTGTCTCGAAAAAACCAAATCCCCCCCCCCAAAAAAAAGAACCAGAGACTAGATAGCCCAGGGACCTAAGGTAAAACCAAATACTACTGGTCTTAAAAAATGCAGTGTTAAAATTACTCCTAATGATAGTCTGCTACACTTATAAATCAGTACCTTGTTCAGCCAACCAGACTCCTGTGGCAGCAGATGGGAACAAATACAGAGACCCACAGACAGACGTTATTCGAGAGTGAGAGGCCTTGGAACACTCAGCCCTACTGGGAAGTGTACACCAAATCCGTCCCCTCAGGGTTCAAAGAATCCCTTAGAAGAGGTTGTGGAAGGAGTGTAAGAGCCAGAGGAGATGTATCAAGAAAACAAGGCCCTCTAAACCAACAAGATCAAAGCTCCGTGGACTCTGCCCCCGTCTGTACCAGGTCCTCTGCACGTGTATTATGGCCTCCAGTACAGCGTTTTTATGGGATTCCTGAGTGTGGGAACGAGTGGGTCTCTGAATTTTTTTGCTTGTTTTTTTTTGTCCAACTCTGTTTTATCTTATTATATTTTTTTATTATTCCTTAGGAAAAAAAAGCCTCCCCCCCCAATGAGAGACAAAAGAGAATGGGTCTTGTTGGGAGGAACTGAGAGGAATGGGGGACGGGAAACTGTAATCAGGATATATATTGTATGAGAACAATTTGTTTCAGTAAAGGGGAAAAGGGAAAATTAAGGCGAAGAACAATAGAGAAAGCTGCTCAATGGTGACGTCTGCCCCCATTCATGTGCACACACACGCACAAACAAACATGCACATACATCCCAGAGAGAGGGAGAAAGAAGAAAATGATATAGCAGATGCCCAGTATTTCTGCCTTTGAGATGTTCTGCTGACAGTCGCCTCCCTGTGAAGCCACTCAAGATGTTTATTTTCAGCTTCCATAAAAATTCAGTTCAAAAAAAAAACTGATACACAGACATCAACACAGAGTGTAAATATTGTGGATGGCTGGGACATGGCGATATGAGCGTGGAAAGAACACAAGAATCTGGAGTTCACAGTCCTGGCTAACAGCTTCAGCGTTTTAATATAAATTATGTGAGTCTGTATTCTTAGTTGCAAACATCAGACTCCATTTTTGGCAGTAGTAAGGAAAATATTTCATTAATAAGATAAAAGGAACGTCAGGATCACCAGAGAATCGGGTTTCCCGGGAGACTGGGAAGCTGGACCATCTCTGTTTGTCTGTTGATGATCAGGTGCGAACACTTACTCTGAGGGATGCGAGCTCACAGCTTCCCTGGTACCCGGAGATGCTCTACATCATGTTGCTGACAGTGTTCCAGAGATGTTGCTATATATAGCGTGTAGGTCTCAATTCTGCAGGGGGAGTATTTATTTGTAAAGTTAGAACTGCATGGAAAGACAGAGGAAGCACCTGGTGCCTTCACTTCCATAACAAGCTCATCAATGAGGAACCCCCAAATGTAGAAAGAAAGTTGAGATCTGCAGGTGGCTGAGAAGGATGATGGCTGTCCTGTTTTTGGACAAATGACTCTGCCTGACTCTCATCTTTCTATAAAGAAAAGGTTCACGTGGCTGAGGAGACAGCATATCCACTTATCCACTTGCCATAAATACAAATTATGTGCCAGGCTGCTAAGATGAGCAAGCCCACTGCAGTCCCATGAAGGAGAAAAGTCAGCCGACAGGACGGGAAATCACTGTGCACACGGAGGGACGGAAGGCTGTACCAGACAGATCAGAGCAGACAAACAGGAGCAACCAACTGCCTACAAATGCCATTCTTATGCACCAACACACATGCAGCCAAAGCACCCTTTGGCACCCAAAATCCCTCACGTGGCACATGACGCCTGCAGCACTAATGAAGAGGACCGACAGCATGCCGCGGCAGACAGCCACCACCGTTCCCCTTTGGAAGTCCTACCTCTTTTACAGAGATGCCAAAACAAACAATAACGTTTGGTGGCACAAATCCAGGAAGTCGGGATTTTCACTGCTTATTGAAATTCATATCCAGCCTGCTGGTTTCATACAATGGGGCACTTTTCAAAGGATCAGACATGTGATGGGTTTGCCAGCCGTCAAAAGCGAGCAACCTCACGGAGTTAATCGTAGTATGAGTGTATCCTGTTCTGCACTGCACTTGACCTAGGCGTAGCCCTCCCACTACATCTGTGGGCCTGGGGTACGGTTTTCAGTCTTTAAGTGGCTGCTTTTAGGTCTGGGAGTTTGGTTTGGGCTTTACCCAAATGAGCAGTTGAGGGCTGGAATTTGCTCCAAAGTGCAAGATCCTGAATTTGCTCCAACCACTACAGAAAACAAAACAACCAAAATCCCTACAGCTACATGGTAATGTACGCCCTACCCCATCATGCCAAATTCATCATATAGTAGTAATAGATGAAATGCATTTTAACAGACTATGTTTTTTTTCCCCTGTAGACCTAGGAGTCAGCAGAGGGCAGTGGGACCATGGGGGTCAGGTGTAGGAACTTCTCAACATTCTTGGTGAGTTGGGTTTTTGCACTTGACAGTCTCTTCCTTAATTCAGATGCTTTTGAAAAATTCTTAAAATTATTTTACGTGTATGTGTGCTTTCTTTATGTGTATATTCGTGTACCACATGTGTTCAGAAGAGGGCATTCTGGAACTCAAGTCATAGAGGATGGCGAGCAGCCATATGAGTGCTGAGAATCAAACCTGGATCTTCTGCAAGAGCAGCCAGTGCTCTTAATGGCTGGGCCATCTCTCTGGCTCCCCCCTCACCCTACCCCGCTACTTTTTGAAATCAATGACCTTGACGCTACACAGGCATCACACACTGAAAAGGTTAAAAACTGAGTTAACTGAGTTACTGATCCTCCACCTCCATCTGTGTTCTGCTTCCAACAGTTTCATTTCTGCGGGCAGCACCTTCTGGAGCTGTGGCAGTCCGTTAAACCAGAAGACGAGATTCCTCCTAGTTTTCCCACAACCCAAATCTGACTCTACTGCAAAACCGTCTCAAATCTGTGTGCCCAAATCCATGACCAGTACTTCAGCCCAATCTCTTGCTTTTTTTCTCACTACAGAATAGCAGTGTCAAAACACTCACGTTCTCTACCCTTTCAATGGCTTCCATGTACATAAAGGAAAACCTTTATCTTGCCTTATGAAATACAATGGCCTCTAATACCCTTTGACCTAAGACTGGGTAGGCCGTGGGGTGGGCGCACATGGCTGGAGAGTCGGCTTAGGGGTCAGGAGGTGTAATGCTCTTGCAAAGGATCCACTTGGTGGCTGGCAACTGTCTGTACTCCAGTTCCAGCAGACCCAACTCCCTCTGCTGGCTTCCGGTGGCCTCTGCAAGCACACAGTGCACATACACTCAGGGGCACACTCATACACATAAAAATAAAACATCTTCTTTGCTGTTGTTAAAAAAATCCACAACAGGGGCTGGAGAGATGGCTCAGTGGTTAAGAGCATTGCCTGCTCTTCCAAAGGTCCTGAGTTCAATTCCCGGCAACCACATGGTGGCTCACAACCATCTGGAATGAGGTCTGGTGCCCTCTTCTGGCCTGCAGACATACACACAGACAGAATATTGTATACATAATAAGTAAATAAATATTAAAAAAATCAAAAAAAATCCACAACACTTTGTATTTCTCTAAGGAGCAATCTTGCCTCCCTCGGCTCAGGAACTTTCTCACACTGACTTCCCCTGCCCCTTTTCCATATAGCTACTCTCATCACCTCTCCCAGCCCCAGGTTTTAAACCAGGGCTCTTTTCACGTTACTTCAGATAATTTTAATTACATATGGACTTAAATAGCGGTTTGTATTTACCGTCTCCAGCATAGAATGGATTTCAGAACAGGGGCCATCACAGCTTTTTTTTTTTTGGTTTTTCGAGACAGGGTTTCTCTGTAGCTTTTGGTTCCTGTCCTGGAACTCCCTTTGTAGACCAGGCTGGCCTCGAACTCACAGAGATCCGCCTGCCTCTGCCTCCCGAGTGCTGGGATTAAAGGCGTGCGCCACCATCGCCCGGCAATCCATCACAGCTTTGTTATCCTGGGTCCGTAACTAGTAGCTGGAGCTACAGCGACTACACATCACTGACATACATCGTGCTTTGTCTGTTCGCAGGGTGAACCCAGGTCCTGTGTGCTCATCCGCACAAAGCCAATGGGGCTGTTAGGCTACTGGTGCAGGGAAGGATCCGCGTTGACCCTGGGATCCTCCTGCAGTTCTCGCCCACGGATGCTATTCCTGCCCCTTCCGAGGCCACGCTCGCCCTTCGCGGAGACCCGCTAACTCCACCTTCCCTCCAGTCTCCCGGCTCTGCGCTCCCAGTCGAGCTCCGCCCCCGCACCACGTGACAGCCGTCGGGGGCGGGGCTCGCGGAGAAGTCGGTTCTCCTGGCGGCGCGCCGCAGTCCTCGGGCAGCCCTGCGGCTTCCAGGGCGTCGCGGACGGGGGCGCGCAGCGCCGCTCCCTGAGGTAAGAGCGCGGGCTCCTCGACGCGCCCCGGAGGCCTCCCGGGAGCCCGCTGGTGCTCCAGGCCACCGGCCGCTCTGCCCTGCCGCGGGCCAAGCCTCTGGATGGGCTGCGGGGACCCGGCCTGGGGCCGTGCGGGGGTGGGGGGGGCTTGGCCGCCGGAGCTCCAGGAGAGCCTTGCCTTGCCCCGCCACCCCCACCCCGGGGACCGCCCGCGGTCGCCTCCAGCCCCAGGGCTTTCCGAGAGTGCGAGAGAATGAATTCTACTTTGTGGATGGCAGCCTTCACCTGAGATGCAGGAGCGAGTGTGCAGTCGGGCACCCAGTGGGTCTGGCTTTAGCAAGACATGGAGACTCGGTTTCTAAAATCTATGAAGGAAGAGGGGTAACCCCTGCCCGGCCTCCCTCCTGCACCCAAGAACTGATGGCAAAGCCATTTGGTGAGCCAGAACTCCGGAGTTGGTTTTAGTCCCACCAACCACTAGCCAGACAACCTTAAGCCACGTCGATGGCGCTTCTGTTAAGAGTAGAGAGATGAGTACTCCGGCCAGAGGCTGCTGTGAGGATTAAGCGTGAAGCGAGATGAGCGCAGTGCGGACCCAAGGGCTCCTTAGAGAGTGCTCTCAGCATGGGCATTATTAAAATAGACTGAAATACCCGGCTAGAGAAACTCCAAGAAAGACGTCTTTCTTGCAGTAAGCACAGCGTCCACTGTGTGTGTATGTGTATCTGAGCCCAAGAACAGTGTTGTTGGTTTTTTTGACTATAGAACCCTCGCCCCTTTCCCAGGCCCCCTTTGCCTTCTGTTTCCCATTGGCATGTGAACCTGTTGTTCCTACAGAATGAGTCAGGATGGGAACGCTAATTTACTAGAGCAGATGGGTATCAGATTCCCTCTGAGGGGAGAGAAAACTGCCAGGCATGTGCTACCACCAAAAAAAGCACAGTAGAGTGATTGACTGTCTCCTGGAAGATGCCTAGGAACCCATGTAATCCGCTGTCTCCTGCACGTAAAGAGACTGCGCCCAGAACGAGGCCAGCACTTTGATTCTGCTCAGACTTCAACGCTGTTGGCACTGGGTAGTAGGAAGAAGGCTTGTGCTTTCCCGTGTTCGTTTATTCCGGCTGCCTGTTTGTACATCTACAAGGAGCTGGATGGAGAGAAAGCTATGAACCAGACAATGGTGTTTGCCCCCGTGACGCTGTTTCCATAACTGACTATGTCAGTTTGAGGTTATATAAAAGTCTCTTTTGTGCACGTGTGTGTGTGTGTGTGTGTGCACACATGTGTGTCCCTCTGCTGGGTCTCAGTATGTTTTAGGATAACAGGGAGTTCGCCTCACTGCAGCTGCTCCCAGGGGACTGGCACACAAGAGAGGTTTGAATTGTCTCAGGAACCTTGTCGGGTCTCCAGCCCCGGTGGAAGCCTGCTGAGATTTAGAGACTGAGAAAATGGTACTCTGTTGAAGCTGTTAGGAAAGGATTTCCTCTGGCCTAGAATGCCTGCATCTCTTTGTTTCTCTGGGTTCTGGCCTCTTATTGCTATCGAAAGAGAGCAGCCTTCACCATAGTGCCTTCGTTTGGTTTCCATGGTTATCAGGGGAATTACATTTTCATGATAGCACCAGCGGCCAACCACCAGTCACTCAGTCGCCAAGTCCTGCTTTCTGGTTTCGTTTTTCAGTGGTAGTGCAGACCTAGGCTCCCTTTTCCCTTTCCCCCGTCTTTCAGTCTCCCCTTCGGTGAGCGGCAGTGTGAAGAGGGATGGGAAGAAGAACAGATAAAATAGAGACAGACCTTGGCCTGAGAGATTGTAGGATCCCAAGCCACGGATGAGGGCATTGGCAGGGGTGAGGTGCGGGGTCAGTGGACCTCTGGAAAGGTGGGAATGGTGAGCCAGCAAGAGCTCACGGGCAGAGGGACAGTTCCCCGGGGTGACAGAGACCGTCTTACCCACTTTCCAAAGAGAGAAGTGTGAGAGAAGCATGTTCTCGGTCATAGAGGAACACTAGCGAGCACAGCGTCATCTTGTTCCTCGAGTTTGCCCTCATGGGTGACCCTTCTCCTCCAGTCACCTGTCGTGGGCTTTGTGTGAATGAGCTGCGGCTTTCCCTGCCAGCTTGTTTCCCTGCTCATGTGACAGTGTGGGTTGTTGGTATAAAGGGGCCAGAAAAGCACCTGTTTGGGACCCACCAACTTTGTTTAGATGTTTCCCCTCTGTGCCTCTTTTCTCGGGGTGGGCACTAATGCAGTCACACATTGTTTTTTCAAGTACCCTTTCGAGTTTCCCAGAAAGGCTCATTAGGAAGGATTCTAAGCTCTCTAGAGGCCTCTGCAGCCCAAAGAGGGCCTTTCAGAGGAGGGAGAGCAGTGGGTGGGGACTCAGATTGGTATCTACGTGGTGTCACTGTGGAAGAGTTGCCCTGCACGGGTCAAGGATGTGTGGTAGTCGCTGCTCAGTGCCCTTTAGGGACCAGCTCCATGCCAGCACAATCCCCTGCTTGGACGCTGAGGTTAGAGCTTTTTTTAGTTCACACGCACGTGTTTAGCTCTGTGTCCCCAAAGCACCACTTGTTGGGCCTTGCACTGAGCCTGCTATTAGGCTGACTGCCTCTAGCCTTGGGGGATCAGCGCAGATCATCGAGAGTCTCTTTTCAAGCCTTTTATCTGAATTTAAGAGCCATGTCTGCCTTCCTTCCTTTCCCCAGTCTCAACCCAAATTCCTTTGGGAAACTGGTTCCACATTGTCAGTAGGGTCTTACCTATAAGCAAAGATGCTCAGGAATGGCAAATTGATTTTTTTTGTTTTGTTTTTTTCGAGACAGGGTTTCTCTGTGAAACAGTCCTGGCTATCCTGCAACTTACTCTGTAGACCAGGCTGGCTTTGAGCTCACAGAGACCGTCCTACCTCTGCCTCCCAAGTGCTGGTATTAAAGGCATGTACCACTGCCCAGCTAGGAATGGCAAATTTCAAGAAGATACCACCTAGGTCTGTGGGTACCCCTTCAGCCTTGTTTTTCCAAGTGTATGTGGGTCCTTGGGTGTTGTGTGGCAAAGCATCCATCTGTTCCCAGGTGACTGTTTCCACCTGCAGTCCTAAGAGGTTAGGCAATTGCAAACATCCCCTGCTTAAGCTGGGGTGGTGCATACTTGCAGTCCCAACATTCTGTAGGTGCAGGCAGGAGGAGCAAGAGTTAAGTCCACCTCCCTTACATGAGACCTTATTTAAAGAAACATAGAAAGAAAATAGGCTTACTGAAAGAGAAAATGTGTTTGGTATGTACTCTGTTAGGAATTTGGGAAGCAAGGTTTCAAATTAAAAACAAAGGTCATGATTGGCAGGGTGACATGGTAGCTCTAGAAAGGCTGAGACAGGAGGATTGTTGGACCTAGAAGTTAGAGTCAGTGTGGAACAATCTCAACTCAGAAACAAACAAAAAGCTGAGTACAGGTTTTTTTTATGACAGTTTTTGTGTCCTTTCAATTTTTCTAAGAATCAAAATATTTATTTATTTATTTTATTTATTTTTTTTTTTGTGGTTTTTTCGAGACAGGGTTTCTCTGTGGTTTTGGAGCCTGTCCTGGAACTAGCACTTGTAGACCAGGCTGGTCTTGAACTCACAGAGATCCGCCTGCCTCTGCCTCCCGAGTGCTGGGATTAAAGGCGTGCGCCACCACCGCCCGGCCAAAATATTTATTTTGTTATATTTGTTTGGAATGTTTTTTACTCTGAAGGGTACAATATACAGATGGAGTGTTGGCTGAGGTTTCTGTCCTGCCGGATTTCTGCAATCATTAAGTCCCAAAGAAATCACACAGAGGTCTACATTAGTTATAAACTGATTGGCCTAGTATCTCAGGCTTCTTATTAACTCTTATAACTTATATTAGCCTGTGTTCTTATCTGTGTTAGCCACATGGGTTGGTACCTTTTTCGGCGAGGCAGTCACATCTTGCTTGCTCTGTGTCTGGCTTCCTCTCAGTCTGGGTGAAGACTGCAGATTGAATCTTCCCTCTTCCCAGAATTCTTGTTGCCCACTCTGCTTTCTGCCTGGTCACCTCGCCTATACTTCCTGCCTGGTTACTAACCAATCAACGTTTATTTAAAATACAAGTGACAGAGTATAGACCATTGTCCCACAGGGGACACAAATGTATAGTTTAGCAAATAATTATGAAGGAAATGACAATGTAAACACTGCAGCCTCAAAAAGTAGAACATGGTCCTGGCGGTGGTGGCACATGCCTTTGATCCCTTTGTTCCCAGCACTCGGGAGGCAGAGGCAGGCAGATCTCTGTGAATTCAGGGCCAGCCTGGTCTAAATAGTGAGTTCCAGGATAGGCTCCAAAACTACACAGAGAAATCTGTCTCAAAAAAAAAAAAAAGCAAAAAGAAAGGAAGGAAGGAAGGAAGAAATTAACAAAAAGAAATAGAACATTGTCAATGCCTACTTCAGATTTTAACCTCCTCCTGAGGGACTGTCATCTTGACCTGTAGACGACCACACACATTTGTGTGTGTGTTGCTGCACGGTACCATTTAGTTTAACTAGTTTAATTTTATACATGCAAGATCACCTTGTCTGCATCTTGTGTTTGGCTTCTTTTGCTTAGTGTATCACTTGGCATGCATCCATGTGGTAGCCCCATGTCTGTCGCCAACAGTATGTGCTGGTGTGAACAGGTCACAGTAAGTTCAGTTAGTGGTAGATCGGCAGTGGAGTGCCAAGAACATTTTCAGACATATTCTCTCTTCTAAATTGTATTTACTCATTTGTTTGTTTAGTGGCGGAGGCATGCACAAGTTGGCTCTCCTTTCGCTGTGTGGGTTCCCAGGATAGAATCAGATCGTCAGGCTTGACTCCCGAGCCATCTTTCCGGCCCTCCTCAGGCATATTCTGTTGTGCCTCTGAACAAACTTCTTTAGGTTACATTCCTCTAAGTAGAGTTGCTTTGTTAGTGGTGGTAACGTGTCCTCCTCCCTCCCCCGACATACACACCTTGATTGGTTGGTTTGTTTTTTGATACAAGATCTTACTGTGTAGTTCAAGCTGTTCTGGAACTCAGTATGTAACCAAGACTGACCTGGAACACACAGCAATTCCCCTGCCTCATACCTGTAGTCGGAATCTACAGGTATGAGCGCCTATGCCCAGCTTCTAAATTTCTGTCTTACTAGCTGTTTATGAGTTCTACTTGCTTCTAAAACTTGGAGATTCTTGCTTCGGTCAGTTTATTTAACTATTCTTGTGAGTATATCTCTCGAGACTTTAACTTGCTTTCCTTGGTTATTGCTGATACTGAACACTTTTCTATGGTTAATACGATGGCATCATCAGGCTTGTTTGGTAATGTGGTTCCAGGTTGGCAGGTTGGCGGGCACTTTATCCACTGATCCGCTCAGCTGGTCCTGCAGGTACTTTAAGTTAAGCATACACTAGGTCCACATTTCAATGAAAACACGCAGTGTTTGTCCTTCCCAAGTCTCGCTCAGTTGCCTCGGTGTCATTTTTTCCGGGCTCATCCATTTTCTTTCATTGTGTACGGGTACCATGTTTTCACTGTTGGTGACTCTAGGCTGTTTCCATGTCCTGTCTATTGTCAAGAGAGCAGCGTGAACACGGATGAGCAGACATCTCTGTGGTGGGGTGTAGAGTTTTTAGCTCTCTCAGGAACCTCCACATTGATTTTCATAGTGACTGTACCACTTTGCTTTCCCAACAAGTGTTTTTCCCCATACATCCTTGCCAACGTTTGTTCTCATTTGTTTTCTTACTATTGGCCTTTCTTACTTGAGTAAATGAAATGTCAAAGCATTTTAATTTGCATTTCCCTGATGGCTAATGCAAATGTTAAATACTTTAAAAGATATATTTTAGACATTCGTATTTAAATTTTTTTTCCAAAAAAAAAAACTGTGCGTGATGATTCAACTATATTCCCCATAGTCTCAGGCATTTAAATTCTCTTTTTGAGATTTATTTATTTAGTTAGTTACAGTCTTCTGTCTGAATGTTTGACTGCACACCAGAAGAGGGCAACAGATCTCATCATAGGTGGCATTTAAATTCTTGGTTCCCATTTGGTAACACTGTTTGGTGAGGTTTAAGAGATGTGGCCTTGTTGGGAAAAAGTCTGTCACTGGATGTGGCTTTGAGGATTTAAAAACTCACACCCTCTGCTTTCTGCTATGGTTTAAGATGCGAGCTCTCAACTGTTCCACCTCTCACTCTGTCACTGTGGATGCCAGCCCTGTGGAACCACAAGCCCAGATAATCAGTCTGTAGTTTCCTTGGTCATGGTGTCCTATCACAACAGTAGAAAAGTAACTAATGAACTGTTTCTCCCAAGCAGCCTGGAATTTGCTATGTAGAATAGGCTGGTCTTGAACTAACAATGATCTACATGCCTCTACCTCTCAAATGCTTAGATTAAAGCAAATGCTACCAAGTGTGCTTGGTTGTCATCATCATCTTCTCTTCATCTTTGATTACATTTGTGTGTGTGTGTGCGCGCGCATGCACAAACATTTGTGCGCGCACACGCACATATGTGGAGGTCAGAAGACAATTTTCAGGAGAGGGTTTTCTTCTTCTACCTGTCTGTTCCAAGGATGGAATTCAAGTTGTCAGAGTTAATGGCAACTGCCCTTACCTTCTAAGCCATCTTGCTGGCCCTTGTATTTTTTTTTTTGAGAAGTCTTTCTTCAGTTCCATTAGCAAGCCTTTATTTTTTTAAATTGGATACTGTGTTTTCTTGATGTTTAGTTTTTCTGAGTTCTTCATATATTCTAACCATTTCTCTGTCAGATGTATACAGCAGAGATTTCCCTCCACATTCCGTAGGCTGCCTCTTCAGTTGATTAACTGTTTCCTCTGCAGTGGAGAAGCCCTTTAATTTCATGAGGTCCCTCTGGTTGGTTGTTGGCTACTGGGGCCCCATGGGAAAACCTTTACCTAAGTAAGTATGTCACCAAGTGTATTCCCTGCTCTCCTTGTGGATTTCAGAGTTTCAGGTCTAATATTGAGATTTTGACCCATTTAGAATTTTCCGCAGGGTGACAGATAAGGACCAACTTTCCCCACAGGACTCAGAGACCTTCTCAGAAGAGGGAACAGAAGGATTGTAAGGGACAGTTTGGGGAGGACTGGGTGAAATAGTATCTTTTGGATATTACAGGATTGATGCACACATAGACCCACAGAAGCTGTGTTACCTGACAAGATCAAGCTGGTCAATATTCCAGCAGAGAGTGGGAGGGTCTTCACGCCTCACCTTTAGCTGAGGAGCTATTGACAGTCGATGGCTTCCGTGGGAAGGCGAGTCAGTTTTCCTTAAGAAGTAGCTCTGAGCCAGGTGGTGGTGGTGCATGTTTTAATCCCAGCACCATGGAGGCAGGGACAGGTGGATCTCTGAGTTTAGGGCCAGCCTGGACTACAAGTGGATTCCAGGATAGTCAAGGTTATACAGAGAAACCCTGTTTTGAAAAACCAGAAAAAAAGAAGAAGCAGGAGAAGAAGAAGCCTCTGGTAGGCTGACCAGTGGGCTGTCCCATACCCATGCATATATGGCCAATATGAACATCAGACTCACCTCTGCCGCCTGCCAAGTGCTGGACATTCATTTCGTGAAAAGAGAGCAAGCAGTTAGGTGGAGGTTAGAGGACATGTCTGGGAGGAGTGAGGGATGAATGCGGTCAAATACGTTTGTCCTAGTTCTGTGGCTGTGAAGAGACACCATGGCCAAGGCAACTCTTACAAAAGAGAGCTTACCATTTCAGAGGGTCAGTCCATGATCATCATGTGTGTAGCATAGCGGGTCAGTCCATGATCATCATGTGTGTAGCATAGCGGCAGGGAGACGTGATGATGAAGAGGCAGCCGAGAGCTCACATCTCGTCTGCAAGTTGCAGCAGACTGAGAAACAGGTACAGAGAAAAAGACACTCTGGGCCTGGCTGTGGCTGGCATGGACTTTTGAAATCTTTGTGTGTCAATCTCAGGCCCCCTGGGGCACACCTCTTCCAACAAGGCCACACCTCCTAATCCTTCCTAAACAGTTCCAGCTGGGAAACAAGCAAATATGTGAGTCTGTGGGGCCATTCTCATTCAGACAACACTGTATACTGTATTAAATTCTCAAGGAATTAATAAAAATATTAAAGAAAATCTCAGGCTAGCAAGATGGGTCAGCAGGTAAAGGTGCCTGCTGCCAAGCCTAATAACCAATCCAATCCCTAAGAACCACATGGTGGAAGGAGAGAACTGATTCCCACAAATTGTTCTCTGACCTCCACATATATGCTATGAAAGGTGCCTCCTCCAAAATAAATAAATGTTTTTTAAAAAGAAAGAAAATCTCTTTGTCTCTCTGAATCCCCATCCTGCATCCTTTAATTTGGCTTCGTCCCTCAGGTGATCTTCCCCGAGTTTCTCCCATTCCTGACAAGGACCATGAATATTCTGTCTACTTTGGGTCAAATATCTATTCTATGTGGTGTCTTGCCCTGGCTAAAGCACTGTGAGTGACAGCCCATCGGCTAAATGGACTGGGAACACAGTTCTAAGGACGAGGAAAATGCTAGGTTTGGTGTTGCAGGCCTGTAATCTCAGCTGCTTGAGAGGCTCAAGAGGAGGATCACAAGTTCAAGGCCTGCCTGGGCAGCAGAGTGAGCCAAGAGACGTCTTGGCAATTTAGTAAGGTTTGTCTCAAGAGAAGGGGACTGGGGATATAGCCTAGCATACACAAGACCCTAGGATCATTGCCACTACCAAAAAATACATGAATAAAAACGAGGAGGAACATACACTGTTGGGGCTTGTGTGTAGAAGTAAAAAGTTTGAGGCCAGCCTAGGTAACACAGCAAGATCTTTTGTGAAAAAACAAAAGGGAAAGGCTTGGTAATGTGTGTAACTCAGTGGTAGCAAGCTTGCTTCACGTGCACAAGGCTCTGGGTTCAATCCCTAATGCCACCAAAACAAAATTATGTAGAGTAATAGTCAAAGGGGACTGGAGCAGTCTGCGGGTCTGACTGAAGGCCTTGTGGCTGCCAAGAGTCCAGACTTTCCACTGTGTTCTGGAAGGCCCCGGCATAAGGTCCTTAAGTGCTACCGTTTGCTCCCTTAATTGTACTTGAAAAATGAAAATAAAAAAAATCTTCCTAGAATTTGATATTTGGAACTTGGGTCCATGCCCATCCGGGTGAATTTCTACTGCCCGTGCTGTTCCAATCCTGTTGCGAATAAGAGAACTTGATCTCTTTGCCGTTTGATGGTCAGGACCCAGGAACCTCCTTCCTAATCCAGATACAGTAAAGAATTGTTGGGGCTGGAGAAATGGCTCAGCATCGAGAACACTTACTGCTCTTTCTAAGGACCTGAGTTCAGTGGCCCTTAGGAATTCCAGCTCCAGAGGACCCAGCACCCTCTTTTGGCCTCCTCATGCATCATCACTCAAGTGTACACAACTCACAGAAAGACAGACATAATTAATATTCTTTTCTAAAACAATCCTTGGCAAGCACTGCTAGTGAGAGCTGATCCTGGGCCAAGGAAATGGATAGTCAGCACTGTCCCTTCCGCATTTCAGGCGTTTTTATTTCTTATGAAGATGCTGAGAAAAGGGCTCAACATGTGGTGAAGGAGAAGAGGGAGGCATGTGATTTAGGAAAACATTCTAGGGAAGGAAGTCCACTGCTTAACTGTGTGTTTACTGTGTGTCAGGCGCATGGTAACTGCTTCCCAGGCATCTTTCATCCGCCTAACAAGTCCCTAAGGTCATATTATCTCCGTTTTTATAGATGAGGCCGGCTAGAGACCAGTCTGACTCCATTGAGTGTTTAATGTCACCAGTAAAGTAGCAATCAGTTGGTGTGAAAATTGCCTCAAACCGAGCATGATTAAAGAGAGGTGGCTGGAGTGGTGTGTGGCAGGTTGGGAGGCAGAAGGTGACAATCTGATTGACAATGTTTAAGTGGTTGGGGTCTCCACTCTGCAGGGAAGGTGCCCTGAACTTTTGTAGATTTTGATTTGAAATCCCAAATCTTTAGACTTCCTGGTAGAATGCTATCAGTCCAAATTAGACATTTTACGATGCTCAGTATCAATTGCAGGACTGATTTCATCTTTGTTACAGTCAGTCTGCATATACATCTGTGATGCATGGTCAGGTGTCCTGTGCCATCACTAGCCCTGAAACCCAACATTGTAAAAAGGAACCTGGACAGCAGGTGGTTGCACTCTGGGGATGTTGGACTTGGTCCAGGATAGGAATCCAGGTAGATTCCCGCCAGATTCTGGGGGTGAGATTTGCAGTGCGGTTTGCGTTGAGTGCACACCGAGATGACACAGCTCCTTAATAAAGTAAACCCTCAAAATACCTTCCTGGGGGGTGTGGTTATCCACACCTACTACTCAGGGATGTAGTTCTTGAATTAGAGGCCTACCTGGGCTACAAAGTGACTTTCCAGGCCAAACAAGGCTTTATTGTGAGGCTCTGCCTCAAAACAAAACAAAACAAAACAACAAAAACAAACCAATAGAAACCCCAAAACATTCCCTCAGCCTTTCAGGTCTGTGTATTGAGTTAGTGATCATCAGGACTAAGGCTAGTTGAAAGGATTCCCAGATTCATGTTTCTTCCTACATGAACCTCAGTGAGCAGGCCCTGGGCTGACAGAGAAGGGGGAAGGGAGAGCCTATGCAGCCTAAACCTCTCAAAGCTCCTGACTTAGATCAAGTGCACAGTGTTCTGAATTACAGCATCTGATTTCCACACTGAAAATCTCATCTCAGACCGAAGAGAACTGAGGCTCAACGAAGTGATGGGATGCCCAGCTGAGATTTGCTACCCCAGAGTCTTGTTTTTTCTCTGTTGTCTGTGGACGTGTGTGGAAACAGGCCTGTGTGTGGCCTTTTTGTGGCTCATACATTACTCTGTATTACTTCAGAATGGATTTGAACTAAAATCTGCAAAAATAGAGGCATCTCCCTTGATTTGAGATTTTAAATCATTAACCTATTACCGTGGCTCTGCTGGGCAGTTTGTTCTTATTTAACTGGTGCTTTGTATGCCTTGCAGTGTGGGTGGAGAGTCCTGTTTCCCCTCCACCACCTCCAACATGGACACTAAAGGTTTGAGCTTCCCTAGATCCTTTGTTCTTATTGATTTTTTTAAACTAAATCTAATCTCCCACCACTTTGAAACTAAGTAGGAAGCAATTGGTTTTTGTTGTTTGGGTTTTGTTGAGACACCAGGTCTACAGCCCAGACTGGCTTCAGACTCACTGGCCTCCTGTTTGCCACCACCCAAGAGCTAGGATTGCAGGTATGTGCAACCATGCTGGGCCATTTTGTCGTTATCTGACCAGAGAA
Source organism: Microtus pennsylvanicus (assembly GCF_037038515.1). Classification (NCBI taxonomy): domain Eukaryota; kingdom Metazoa; phylum Chordata; class Mammalia; order Rodentia; family Cricetidae; genus Microtus; species Microtus pennsylvanicus. The sequence goes on from NC_134581.1 coordinate 140,775,713, forward strand.
CATGAAAGCAGAGTTCGGTCACCTGCTAAAGGTTAGCCAGTAAAGGGGAAGCAGAGCCCAAGCTAGAATGTGAAGCCCACTGGGCTCTTATAGTCATTTCACCATGATATGTAGAACCTTTTGTGCAGGGACTCAGGGCAGCTCCCCAGGTTAACCAATGCCTCCAGTTGCTGTGTCTGTGGGAACCAGCTAACTTTTCTGGCTGACCCTGGAGCTGTATCAGTTTCAGAATGGGTTCCCCTCAGGCTTTTACTGACGCCCAGCTTCTCTACAGACTTTCTTCAGCCTTACTCCTGTCCACATCTCAGGTCCTCACTCACCCATGCAGCTCACTGCCGCCCTGATCCTCTGCTCTGCAGCAGTGACTTGGGCAAGTCCCCTGTCACTTGCGTTCTCTCAGGCTGAGTTCCTCCATATATCTGTAAAATGAAGACGGAACTACTTTAATTCAGGGCTTCTCAAGCTTAGAGTCTACACAGGTTCCTTGCTGATCTTGCTAAAATTCCATACCTGGGGCCAGAAAGATGGCTCAGCAATGAAGAATACTTGCTGTTCTTGCTTGGGCATGATTCTGCACACACCTGTAATCTCAGCACTCAGGAGGCAGAGGCAGGCAGGTCTATCGAGAGAGTGAGTGCCAGGATTGTCAGTGTGGAGACAGAAAAACCCTGTCTTGGAAAATTAAATGAATAAATAAATAAATAAATAATAAAGTACTTGCTGCCAGAATCTTAAAAAAGTGTTACATCTGATCCAGTCAGTATGTGATGACATCCAAGGTTCGCGTTATAACAAACCTCTAGACCCTGGGAATGCTGTTTTGAATTGTTCACTTCAAAGAGATGTGAAGAGAAAAAGATGAAATAATACATTGTAGCACAAAAATAAAAACCCAGAGATAGATACTGGGGTTCAGCCTGAAGATCAGAAAAGCAAAGCAGCCAACTACTGGAGAGTCCTTTTACCTCTACCAAATCTTCAGACCAAAAGGGCGAGATCCTATCTCCATGAATCCTCAGACTCCTCACTCCACTGAGTTCCTGTCTCTTTCCCTCTATATTCCTCTCTCTGTCCAGCCATTTCACTCCTGTCTTCACCTCCGTAGTGCTGGGATTAAAGGTGCGTGAACCCAAGTGTTGGGATCACCTTTGTGTGAGCTCTGTTTTCTGTTTTAGACAGATTTAATTTTGTATAGCCTAGGGTGGCCTTGAACTCACAGTGATCTGTCTGCCTCTCTCTCCTGAGACCTGGGATTAAAGGTGTGTGCCACCACTCCTTGGCCTGTATGGCTGGCTAGTATGGCTGCTTTGCCCTCTGATCTTCAGGCAAGCTTTGTTTCTTAAAACACAAATAATATACCACTATAATACACTGGGGAAAATAACATTTTGTTTGAGACAGGGTGTTGCTTGGATGCTTAGATTGGCGTAGACCCTTTGGTCTCCCTCAGTCATCTCCTGATGGGATTTCAGGTGTGTCTGTCATTCCAGCAGGTTTTTCTTCTCTGGAGACATTGCGTGCTCCTCCATTTATACTGTGTTTTGTTTTGTTTTGGTGATGGATGGCCTTGTTTTGGTTAGAGGATATAGTGGGTTTTTTTTGTTTTGTTTTGTTATTTTGTTTTGGGGTGTTTTTTGTTTTGTTTTGGTAGATGAATCTTTGTCTTTTGTTGGGTAGGGGAGCAGGACCCTTCCTGCTTCCCCACGGACTTGTGAACCCAGCATGTGGTCTCAGACATGGCAAGTGCTGTGCACAGGCTTCCGTTTGTTTCCTGGTTACACAGGCATCTGTGGCAGTGGTCTGAAGTCTCAGCAGTGCCCGTCCTATCACAGTTTATTCATTCAGGACTAATACCCACTGTGGGCAGAGTTCTAGGCAGATTACACGTGGTCATACCGAGTTCCTCCCCTTAAGGAGCTTACGGTTCACTCAGGAAAGGTCAAGAGGAGGAGGAAGTCTCTAGACAGTCTGTTTTGGGGAGTGTCAGTCTAGGTGGGCAAGCCGGGGGTCAGGAACTGAAATATCCCAGACTCTGAGGCTAGGGCGGACAGATAGCCTTTGTTCTAGCGCTTTCTATGGGGAGACTACCACAGTGCTCAACGTCTGCTATGTCCACTTTCTCCTCCAGAGTCCCGATCCATTGCACGTCCTGTGCCTGCTGAACTGGCTGAGCACTTGGTCTCCAGACTTTTCTCTCTCTTCATCTGTCACATCAGGGCACTTTGCCAGAGACCATCCCTGACAGCCTGTCTAAAATAGTCCCTGGCAGTTGTTCACACACGCACACACAACTCCTGCTTCCCTTCTCTGTGGCAACTCCCGCATCCCTTCTCTGTAGTGTTTGTGCTCACACACACATGCACACGCACACACACACACACACACACACACACACACACACGCAGCTCCCGCTTCTTCTCTGTGACGTTTGTGTTCACACACGCACACACAACTCCTGCTTCCTTTCTCTGTGACGTTTGTGTTCACACACGCACACACAACTCCTGCTTCCTTTCTCTGTGACGTTTGTGTTCACACACGCACACACAACTCCCACCTCCCTTCTCTGTGGCGTTTGTGTTCACTTTTGCTGAGTTTCTTGCCTGTCTCTGAGGGTAGGGACTTTGTCTTCTTTTTTGCTCTTCAGTACTTGGAACAGAGCCTGGCTCATAGTGGGCAATCAAGTATTTGTTAACCAAATGTTACTTTTTTAGAAATTGTCAAAATCTGTACACTGTGGCAGAAGAGCCATTTTGTGAGAGGTGCTTTTCTTGGTCTGAAGGTGAGGAAGTAGGCTTAGAGAGGTTCAAGGCCTCTCTCTTTCTACCTGCTGGGAGCTAAATCCTCTGCCCCTCTTCCTGAGGCTGGGGACGCCAAGTGGCCTGGAGGCATGTGACTCTCCAGTGGGAGGCTGGAAGAGACCACAGGAACCCTGAGCTCGCCTCTTAGGAACATGTTAAATATGGAAGTGTTGGGAGCCTCCCTCAGGACCTGCTTTCTCACACACTGTTTTTCCAATTCTTAACAGACGTCACACTACAGGCACACAGGCCCTGGGGACTGGTGTTGCTTTGTAATTCCATGCTCAGAGGCCCCAGTGGCAGAGAGGAAAGGCAGAACTTGTAGAGCACACTTTTAAAACAGTGTTAGCTAGTTAGAGAAATCCCCTTGCTGCATGGCTCCCAGTGGACAATATGAGGCTCGCCTACATAACGCCAAATAGAGCAATAGGGAAGAGACAGTGGGATGCAAGGAGACCCTTATCTGAGCTTCGGGGGACCCTGAAGGGAGAATTATTGGTCCCAACCTCATTCTAGACTCAGACCCCTGGAACTGGGGACAAGGGTGAATCTACAGGAAGGATAGAACTGGCTGCCTCTTGAAAGGCCAGCAGCTAGAACGTTTGCTTCCTGAACCCCGGAGCCCTGGTGGGGTCCATGTGAGATGTGGTCTTTTTCTGTTTCCATTGCTACAACACAATATTTCAGTACGGATTTTTTTTTAAAGGTAAACAGGGGGCTGGAGAGATGGCTCAGCAGTTAAGAGCACTTGCCTGCTCTTCCAAGGGTCCTGAGTTCAATTCCCAGCAACCACATGATGCCTCACAACCATCTGTAATGAGGTCTGGTGGCCTCTTCTGGCCTGCAGGCATACATGCAGATAGAACATTTTATACGTAATAAATAAAAAATATATTTAAAAAGCTAAACAGATTTATTTAGCTTATGGATACATATGGACACATGGGATGTGCCTGTTCCTAGCGACTTGAGAAGCTGGGACAAGAGGATCAGTTGAGCCCAAGAGCTCACCTGGTGTAACAGACCGAGACCCCTATCTTAAAAATTAAATCTAAGAGCATCTACTCTAGGAAAGGCCCCTTGTTCCGAGATAAAACAGCAGGGGTCATTGCATGCTGAGATGGCCAGGGAACTGTCACTAACGCCGTGGTGAGCATCCTGCTCTAACAACCTCATCTAGTGGTAATTAGCTCCCAAAGGCACCTTCAGATGCCACTGACATGATTTTGGAGATTAAGTTGTTGTTGGGAGACATACTCAAGTCATTACAGACACCTTTGCTCAAAATTTTCCAGATAACCCCATGTTCTGAGGGAACATGTCACCATTTAGTATTTGCAAACTCGTGAGCTCCCACCTTCACTGTTCCACTTCCCTCTCCTGGATCATCTTAAAATACAGCTCCACCCAGGCCACGCCCTCCTGAGAAACCTGCGCTAGAGTTCCAGGTGCTGAGTGTGTCACTCGAGGTCTCGGCCAGGCCAGCATGGATGCTGTAAGAGTAGCTCCGGGGAGGCAGGAGAGACGAGCTGAGGAAGGGACTAAGAGCCAGACACCTGCTCAGCTTTGAGAAGAGAGCTGTGGTCTCTGCAGAGCATCCGTGGAATGGGCAGTCTCAGGACTTCCAGAGGCTTTGCCATGTGCCTTTAGAGCAGCGATTCTCAGCCCTCTGTCTCCAAAAATATTTGCGTTATGATTCATAACAGTAGCAAAATCACAGTTCTGAAGTAGCAATGAAGTGATTCTATGGTTGGGGTCACCACAGCATGAGGAACTGTATTAAAGGGCCACAGCGTTAGGAAGGTGGAGAACCCCTACTCTAGAGTCTCACCTGCTCTGCCAGCTGGAGAGGACTCGACTTTCCCATCTTAACAGACTGGCCCCTACGGTCTTAGCACCTTCACTCAAAGAGAGACAGACTCTCACGTGTAGACCAGGGGGCAGAACCAAACAGATCCGTCCGCCTCTGCCCCCTGAGTGCTGAGACAAAGGCGTGCCCCACCCCTCAGGGTTTTCACTCTTTGATTCCTTATCCACATTGTTACTGGAAGAATTTCTGTAGAGAAATTCTAGGTCAGTCTCATTATACATGGGAGGGGGTTTGCAAAGCTACAGGTATATGGTAAATTATTCACCTGAAAATTATTCACCTGAAAATTGGGGTGGAGACTTGACAGATTCACCTCTACCTGTTGATATATTTAAAACTAGTGTAGTAAGCTTGTATTTTGTGCTCAGTTTTAGATGGGTTTTGCTGTCGTCTTTGTAACTGAACTGTGGCCTAGGGCATTCTTTCTTACCAGGCTACTACTGAAACCCATCTGGGACAGAAATTGGCATGCTGGGTACTGCAGCTTATCACATGGGCCACACGATGAGTTGTCTCGGTCAAACACTTGTCTAGTACGCTAGGTTGAAGCTGTACTTAGCATGACCAGTGACTGTAATTGGGTAGTTGTGATTTGGATGTCTTTTAACATCTCTCCTAGAAATGGGGTATGAGTACTAGTCCCCAGAGGGACCCTTGTGGACAGATGTTGCAGGCTATATAAATTAGGATTAAGCCCTCACTCCGGAGCACCTGCCAGTGGTCACTTGTAGAAGTAAAGGACTCAGTGGATAAGGCATCCTGGGAAGTCCCTCCTGACATGCAGTGCCCCCGACAGAACAGCGCACAGTTAACTCAAGAGAGCCAGTGTGAGAACATGGGACATGGAGACAAGGAAAGTGGGTGGAGAAGTAGGTCAAAGCCCCAGGAGTGACCAGAAGATATTCTCTCTAGATGCAGCAAGCGGTCCTGATTCAGATGAGCACGGGCTCTTGGAGACGTTTAGATGATGAGTAGTTGCGTATTTCGAAGGAGAAATGTATGGGGATGTAGTCTTTATGATGCTTTTAAATTCAAGTCACAGATAACAAAAGAAAGCCAAGTGAGAAGTAGCTAATAGAATCTCATAAGTGAACTTCTCTTTATAGGGAGAGAGAACAGAAAAGTAAAGGGTGTGACCAGGGCTCTGTTAAGTGGACGGAGACTGAGTCTGAGCCAGGAAACAGAGATGTAGCGTGAGTGTGTCAGAGCTAAGCAGAAGAAATGAAGAGTGTGATCCCAGGGGTAAGGCAGGAGGTTGCAAATTGCAGTCCTGCCTGGGCAGTTTAGTGAGACCTTGTCTCAAATGAAAAGCAAAAGGAGGACGTGGATTAAAGTTCAGTGGTAGAGCACTTGCCTGGCGTATGAGAGGCACTGAGTTTGAGCCCCGGCATAGCATTGGTGAAGGGGGGAAGGGGAGCAAGAGAGAGCGAGCACAAGCATACTAGCGTTTGGTATTAATAACAGAAATTGGAGTGGTCAGCTTATGCTAAAAGAATACTTATTTATGAGAGGGTCTCATAGCCCAGGCTGGCCTTGAACTCTTGATACCCCTAAGTGCTTGGATTAGAACTGTGGTGACCACACCCAGTCCAAAGGGGAATTTATTAGAGGGACGAGGAATTAACTAGCATTCAAAGGCAGAGGGCAAAGCTGAGCTTTGAGATTGGCACCGTGACCTGCAGAGAAACTGGGATGTCCCTTGCTTTCATTGCTTTCTCTGGTTCATTCTCTCAGTGCCCCTCAGCTTCTACTTCCTGTCCCCTATTGGAAAATGGTCACCAGTACCTACTCCAGAGTTTATTCTCAGGAAAGAAGTTGTTGGTATCCTGTCACCTGAGAAAGAAGCCAGCTAGACTGCCAACTCATGCTCATCTAGAGACGGACTCAGCGGGCCATTTGTGTCCGTTGCAGCCCATTAGATGCAGCCGGAAAGCTGGGCACCATTTTGTTATGTCCTTTCCTTCAGAGACCCCCGGCTCTGCAGTCATGTGGTATGAATTGTTGGTAAGGAGCAGGATATTTTCCAAAGAAAGCAAGGATGCAGACAGTAGGGCAGCAAGCCCAGTAGATGGTTAGGACATTGGGATTATATCAGGGAGTAGCTGAGCCAGGACCAAAACCCACATAGCCTTTCTTAGGGACTCAATAGTGATTAGTTGATCTGGACGTGATAACAGAAAAACAAATAGGTACTTAGTTCTCATTCGTATTCAGGACATCCAGACTCTTAAGACCGTTGCCCTCTGTATGAACCCCAACTCTATCAGGTAGATCCCAGGATTACATACTTTCCATACAGACACCTGCCCTCACCTCTTCTTCCACCTCGTCTACCTAGGTCATCTCTACTCCTTTCTTATGGTTGTTACACTTGTAGTGATTTGAGTGAGAATAACCCTCATGGGATCCCCTGTCGGTAGCACTGTTTGGGGAGGCTTAGGAGGTGTGGCCTTGTTGGAGCAGGTGTATCACTGCAGGTGGGCTTGAGAGTAAGGGTGTGGAAGACAGCAGTGCTCAGAACTGTTCAGACTGTGGAGGCCCAGCTCAGTGTTAGCAGCTTGGCTCGTGACCTTTCTGTGATGCTTGGCAGCGTGTGGCTACTCCACTAGGGTGACCATTCAGTTCCACTTACCACGTGGAATGGCTTTTTTTTTTTTTTACTTTTTCGAGACAGGATTTCTCCGTAGTTTTTGGTTCCTGTCCTGGAACTAGCTCTTGTAGACCAGGCTAGCCTCGAACTCACAGAGATCCTGCTGCCTCTGCCTCCCGAGAGCTGGGATTGTAATGGCTTTTTTGATCCAAAGTTCCAAAGTCCTTCCTTCAAAACCCATGATCAGGTCTGTCTCAGCAATAGTACCAACTGCATCAGCCGCTTTTCTCTTGCTGTGGTAAGAACAAGGCAGCTGATAAAAAGGAAGAATTTGTTTGAGCTATGGTCATAGAGGGATAAGAGTCCATCGCTATCATGGTGGGGAAGCCGGCAGGCAAGGGGCAGGAACAGCTGACACCTGGCAGCTTGAAAGGCAAGCAGGTTACAGAGAGGGTGAACTCAAAGTGACAGGAATCTGTAAACTCTCCAGCTCCCCTCCAGTGACATACCTCTTCCCCAACAGTCCACCAACTCGAGCAAGCGTTTAAACATCTGGGTTTATGGTCATAGAGGGATAAGAGTCCATCGCTATCATGGTGGGGAAGCCGGCAGGCAAGGGGCAGGAACAGCTGACACCTGGCAGCTTGAAAGGCAAGCAGGTTACAGAGAGGGTGAACTCAAAGTGACAGGAATCTGTAAACTCTCCAGCTCCCCTCCAGTGACATACCTCTTCCCCAACAGTCCACCAACTCGAGCAAGCGTTTAAACATCTGGGTTTATGGGGCCCATTCTTACTCAGATTACCACATTCTACTCCTTGGACCTCATAGGTTTAGAGCCATATCAACATGTAAAATACCTGCAGTCCAACTTCAAAAGGCCCCATAGTCTCTTCTGAGACGCAAGGCAGTCTCTTAGCTGTAACCTCCTGTAAAAGCAAAGTACATACTTTTAGAGCATAAAATAGATAGATATGCATATTGCCATTCCAAAAGGGAGGACAGGGGACATAGTGAGGACGTATTGGGCTAACGCAAGACTGATAGTACCCAGCAGGATAAACGTTAGCATGCCTGAGGCCTTAGATGGCTCCACCCTTCCTGATTTGCTGCCTGCAACACTACCACAAGGTTTTCTTCTTAAGGTGGGGACTCTGGTTTCCAGGAGTTCTGGGATCATATATAGTGGTATATTATTTGTGTTTGGATAAATAAAGCAGCCACACTAGTCAGCCCATACAGGTCAGGGAGTGGCGGTACACACTTTTAATCTCAGGAGTCAGAAGACAGAGCAGACAGATCTCTGTGAGGTCAAGGCTACCCTGGTCTACACAAGATCCATCCAGAAACAGATCCAGGTGATGGTGGCTTACACTTTTAATCCCAGTTTTGGGAGTCACACACTTTTAATTGCAGCACTAGGGAGTTGGAGACAGGAGTGATGTGGCTGGGTGGAGAGACAGGAACTCAGTGGAGTATGGAGTCTGAGGATTCGTGGAGACAGGATCTCGCCCCTTTGATCTGAAGATTTGGTAGAGGCAAAAGGTCTCTCTAGTGGCTGGCTGCTTTGCCTTTCTGATCTTCAGCTTGAACCCCAATATCTGTCTCTGGGTTTTTATTATTCGTGCTACAATCATATTCTTAGAGTACCTGACCAAAGAGAGTAGAGACTAACCTCCTACTGGCAGGTATTAGGTGGAGTCTATCGTAGTGACTTTTCTTGTCATTCTGACCCAATACCTGACAGAAACAAGCTAAAAGAATTGCTTATTTGGGCCCATGGTTTCAGAGTTGACAGTTGCTCCTAACTATGTGTGGTTGGGCAGAACATCAAAACAGAGAGTAAGTGGTAGAACAGGTTTGTTTGTTTGTTTGTCTGTTTTAAGACAGGGTCTCACTACTAGCTCTGACTGTCCTGGAACTCACTGTGTAGACCAGGCTGGCCGCAAACTCAGAGATCCACCTACATCGCCTCCCAAGTGCTGGGATTAAAGGGGTGTGCCGCTATACCTGGCTTATAGAACAGGTTTTTAAGAGGAGAGTTAGTTTTATGTGTAAGTTTGTATGTTCATTTGAGTGCAGGTGCCTGTGGAAACCCGAAGAAGGTGTGGAATCCCCTGGGGCTGGGATTACAGGTGGTTGTCAGCCACCTGATGTGGGTTTTGGGATCTGAACTCAGATCCTCTGGAAGAGCAGTACATTTAACCTCTGAGCCATCTCTCTGGCCTAGAACAGGTCCTTTACCTCATGACATATGGAAGCAGAGGAAAGGGTATTACTGGAAGAGACCAGGGCAAGATACAGCTCCAAGGACATGTGACCAGGTCCTGCTTCCAGTAGCTGCCCTACCTCTGATGATGCCATCATAGTGTGCATCTATCAAGGGATTAGCACATGGATTAGGTCCTCCTGGCCTTCTTATCCCTGGAACTGCATCACAGAATCCCCCAGAGGCGCGGTTTCCAATTACTTATCTGCTTCTTCATCAACAAGTTAACGACCAAGATTAGCCATTACAGATGCTTGTTGAGGAAGTGGAGCCCTCTGATTGGCTGTGCCTTGTTCACTTGCTCCTCCCTGGGGTCAGAGGGTGTTATTTTTAAAAAGGAAACAGTAAAAGGGGAGTAGACAAAATCTTCTTTTGTGTCTTTCCCCCAGGTGATCATGGAAACAGGTGGCCTCCCCCTGGAGCTGTGGCGTGTGATCTTAGCCTACCTGCACCTGCCTGACCTGGGCCGCTGCAGCCTGGTTTGCAGGGCCTGGTATGAGCTGATTCTCAGCCTGGACAGTACCCGCTGGCGGCAGCTGTGTCTGGGCTGCACCGAGTGCCGCCACCCCAACTGGCCCAACCAGCCCGATGTGGAGCCTGAGTCCTGGCGGGAGGCCTTCAAGCAACACTACCTGGCCTCCAAGACCTGGACAAAGAATGCGCTGGACCTGGAGTCCTCCATCTGCTTCTCTCTGTTCCGCAGGAAGAGGGAGCGCCGCACCTTGAATGTTGGGCCAGGCCATGAGTTTGACAGCCTGGGCAGTGCCTTAGCCATGGCCAGCCTCTATGATCGAATCGTGCTCTTCCCAGGTGTGTACGAGGAGCAAGGCGAAATCATCCTGAAGGTGCCAGTGGAGATTGTGGGCCAAGGGAAGCTGGGTGAGGTGGCCCTGCTTGCCAGCATTGACCAGCACTGCTCAACCACACGCCTGTGCAATCTTGTCTTCATGCCAGCCTGGTTCTCACCAATCATGTATAAGGTGGGTGCACACTGGGTGCCACCCAGACTTGACCACACAACCGTGCCCTCATCAGTGCGTTTCCCTTTTGGGTTAGAGCTGAGAGTTTAGTAGTTAATTCCTATGCGCACATTCCCGAGAATTGAGCTAGCCGAAAAGCGGGCTCGCGGGTCAGTATAGTACAGAATCGTGCTTCGTACCTCACTTCCTTTAAAACTGCATTAGAAATGAGACGTGGGCTAAGGACAAAACTTTCTATACCCATTCTGTTCCTAAGCAGATCAGCTAGAGCACCGGGTAGAGCAGTGAGGTGGCCAAGTGTGCAGCATGGTGACAGCAGCACGTCCAGAGAGGGGACAGTGGCCCTCAGCACCTCAACCTCATCCTGTGCAGGAGTCATCGCTTCTCAAGGGTACCTGGAGTGAGAGGCTGCAAATGTTAGTCCAGCACGACCTGCGTTAGCACAGAGTGGGCACGTGTGGAGGAGCTGGTGGTCCTGCAGAAGAGCATGGCGCCTGTGCATTGGCGAAATGCACCTCTGACGGCAGGCTTGTCTGTTGTACTGGTCAGCGCCTCACCGGCCCTTTGGGTCACTCAGTGTGCACCAGACGTGTGCTTTATGGCCGTATCTCACTTCCTCTTTCCTACAGCCCTGAGAGGAGGTTGCATCCCTTGGCTTTATAGATGAGGGAAACTGAGGCCTAACAATACAACATAACCAAGGTTTCAGGCTTATGGGCGGAGCTTGGATCCAAAGCCTTATTAATACTCAAGACAAGCTTCCGTCTAAGCAGACATCTGTGGTGATCAGTAGCTGTGCTGCTTTGGGCAAGTGTGGGAAGTGTTAGCAAAAGTCAGAGACGCTAGTAAGTCTCCCAGGTGGGTAATTAGTGAGGTTAGAACTCAAACCAGGTCCTCTGATTTATAAAGTTATATCACGCCAAAGTCTTTGGGAGCCCCAAAGCCTGCTTTTTAGCTCTAGGATGTTTCAGAAGGAATAGCGGGTGTCCCTGTGCTGGTGTGCAGACCTAGGAGTAAAGCTTGCCCTAGAAGCAAGGCTCCCTACCTAACCCTCATGCCTTGAAATTCACTGATAGAAGGCTTCATGTCTTGAAATACATTGATTGCCACAGTGAATGCTCATGTCGGTCTCTGCTGCTGCCTCAGAAGCACAGCTGCCGCCCCTCGTTTTTACAGTCAGCATATGTGAGTGCTGGGTCCATGGCAATCTTCCATCTAAAAAGGTACAGAGGTCTGAGATGTCCTTGCCTGAGAACTGAAAAGGCCAGGACAATATTTCACACAAACAGTGATCTCTTATGAGAATGCTAACTCTGACTGCATCTCCAGAAAACTGAGAGGACCAAGGAGGGAACATGGCTTCACTGGCAGCAGGGAAAGTCGTGGAGGGATATGGAAGCACCTAGAGCACCTGGGGTCAGGGATGTCACCCTCCTCCAAAAACTGTCAAGGCAGGTCACTGATAGAGAGGCTTTTAATTGCTCAAGGGGTCATCTGTTTGGGTTGTGGATTAGACTCATTGGATGCTGCTTTATCCTATGGTTGAGATATAGGTAGAGTTTATGCAAATCCAGAAAAGGGTATAAAGCAGTTTGGTCTCCCCAAGCTTAGCTGTCACTCAGGCCCAGGGTCCCAGTCGAATTAACAGGTTCTGTGCTTTCCTGTCCTTCCGTCAGACTCCTGAGGTCCTGTGTCTTTGATCTCAGATCGGCTAATGTCACTGAGTACCGTCTTTTGATTTATAAACTAGCAAGCCCCATACTACACACAGGAAAGCTGAGGCTTAGCGAGGTGAAGCCGTTTGTCCTGGGTAACGCGGCTGGAAGAGCAGAGCTCTGGTCAGCTGCCAGAGCACACCCCTACCCCTGGCAGCAGTCCCTGTCTTTCTCTTTGAAGACAAGACCTGTCATTTGCTCTGCTCCGCCACACACCAGTAGCCGCACAGACTGGTCTGTCCTAATGCCTGTGGCTGGGCCAACCCAGTAACCTGTCCCAGTCAAAGGAGTGCTCAGTCCTTCTTGCCAGTTTCTACTGTGCCCTTTAGAAGGATAACAGAATTAGAAGGATGCAATGATTGGCAGTTTTTCTTGTGCCTCTTTGATGCAGACCTACTCCCCAGGTCCTCAGAGTGACAGCTGATGGCCAAACCTTTTACAGGAGAGTAGGAAGTGAAACCAAGGGCCTGGTTTCCATCTCTGTCTCCCTGGAGGAGTAGCTTGGTGATGACTGTCAAAACCAAGGATAGGCTTCTCACCGTATGTTCTCTTTCTTTTCCTCCAGACCACGTCGGGTCACATCCAGTTTGACAACTGCAACTTTGAGAATGGTCACATTCAGGTCCATGGCCCAGGAACCTGCCAAGTGAAATTTTGCACCTTCAAAAACACCCATGTCTTTCTGCACAATGTGCCCTTATGTATGCTGGAAAACTGTGAGTTTGTGGGCAGCGAAAACAACTCTGTAACTGTTGAGGGTCACCCATCGGCAGATAAAAACTGGGCCTACAAGTACCTGCTGGGCCTTATCAAGTCCTCTCCCATCTTGCTTCCTGCAGAAGACAATGAGTTTTTAATGTCCTTGGACCTAGAGAGCCGGGACCAGGCCTGGAGCCCAAGGACCTGCGACATTGTCATCGAGGGCAGCCAGAGTCCTACGAGCCCAGCCTCTAGCTCTCCAAAACCGGACTCCAAGACTGGCTCCCAGGAGGCAGAAGTGGGCAGCGATGGGGAGAGGGTGGCCCAGACTCCAGAGAGCAGCGATGGTGGCCTGAGCCCAAGCGGGGAGGACGAGGATGATGAGCAGCTCACGTACAGACTGTCCTACCAGGTGCAGGGCCCGCGCCCTGTCTTGGGCGGCTCCTTTCTGGGCCCTCCACTACCAGGAGCATCCATTCAGCTGCCCAGCTGTCTAGTGCTGAACTCGCTGCATCAGGAGCTGCAGAAGGACAAGGAAGCCATGGCACTAGCCAGCTCTGTTCAGGGCTGCCTCATCCGCAAGTGCCTCTTCCGGGATGGGAAGGGTGGCGTCTTTGTCTGCTCTTACGGCCGAGCCAAGATGGAAGGAAACATCTTCCGGAACCTGACTTACGCAGTGAGGTGTATACACAATAGCAAGGTACTGTCGAGGACCGACACTGTAGACTCTGGAAGTGCCGGGCCCTAACCACATGAGTCCTTACAGGTCATTGGCAGATCACTGTCTCTCCCATATCTGTGTGTGGTGGGGCTTTTTTTTTTTTTGGATTTATTTATTTGTTATTTGTACATCATTCCTTCCATGTGTGCCTGCTTGCCAGAAGGGGGCGGAGATCTACATTACAGATGGTTGTGAGCCACCATGTGGTTGCTGGGAATTGAACTCAGGGACTATGGAAGAGCAGTCGGTGCTCTTTTTTTTTTTTTTTTTTTTTTTTTTTTTGATTTTTCGAGACAGGGTTTCTCTGTAGCTTTTGGTTCCTGTCCTGGAACTAGCTCTTGTAGACCAGGCTGGCCTCGAACTCACAGAGATCCGCCTGCCTCTGCCTCCCGAGTGCACTCTTAACCACTAAGCCATCTCTCCAGCCCCTGGTGGGGCTTTTCTTGAATGTGTTCTAGTGTATGAAGCCCAGGTGGGGAAGGGCCTCCGGTCTGGTCTTTTTCTGCCAACCCAGGGGTAAAGCTGGCTTTTGTTTCCCCATTCTCCTCTTTCCTGTGGGTCCTGGGGTGTGTTGCCTTTACCCTACTATTTAAAGCAACTTCTGTGGAAAGTTAGAGGGTCATCCAGGGCAGGTGTGCCAGCTAGTTTTCTGTCAACCCAAGCTCGAGTCGTTAGAGAGAAGAGACCCTCAAGTGAAAAATGCCTCTTTAAGGTCGGGCTGCAGGCAAACCTGCAGGGCATTTTCTTAATTAGTGATCGATGGGGGAGGCCCAGCACATTGTGGGTGTTTCCATCCCTGGACTGGTGGTCCTGGGTTCTATAATAAGAAAGCAGGCTGGGCAAGCCTTGTGAAGCAAGCCAGTAAGCAGCACCCTCCATGGCCTCTGCATCAGCTCCTGCCTCCAGGTTCCTGCCCTGTTTGAGTTTCTGTCCTGACTTCCTTTGATGATGAACTGTGATATGGGAGTATAAACCAAATAAACCCTTTCCTCCCCAACTTGCTTTTTTTTCTTTTTTTTTTTAAATTTATTTATTTTACGTATATAGTATTCTGGGCACCAGATCTCATTATAGATGGGTGTGAACCATCATGTGGTTGCTGGGAATTGAACTCAGGACCTCTGGAACAGCAGTCAGTTCTCTTAACCTCTGAGCCATCTCTCCAGCCCCCCAACTTGCTTTTTATCACAGCAGTAGGAACCCTAATTTAAGACAGTGGGCACGGTACCTTACTCAAAGTGTCTGCCCTGCTTGCCCCCAAGTATGCCCTATCCTGTCATACTTCGGTTGAGGTTTTGTTTTGGAGACACAGTCTCACTGTGTAGGCATAGCTGGCCTCCAGTTCACAGAGATCCTCCTGCCTCTGCCTCCCAAGTGCTGGGATTACAGGGGTGTTCATTCTTCCACACGCACCTCTGCTAGAATTTTACTATAATGAAATAATTTATTAGTAGAGTGATTTATCTTAATATAAAATTATTTAAAACAATACATATGTTTATACTTATTACATATAAGAAATTGTAACAAGAAACATCCCTTTATGTGGGAGCTACACTGTGCTACACTGTTAAGAGACTTCTTACCATGCGGATTTCTGACCCTCTGGTTTGTTGTAGGAGGTCTTTTTGTTGGGCTACCAGCTCCTCAGTGAGATTTGTTATTATGAAAACTTGACCTTTAGCTTGGCTTGTTCTCAGCTTGTTCTTATAACTTAAATTAACCAGTTTTTAATCATTTACGTTCTACCACGTGCCTTTTTCCCTCTCATTCATTTTGTACGTCTGACTTCCTCTGGGTATGGCTGGCATCTCCTCGTGCACCTACATTCATCCTGAGTTCCTCTCTCTGCCCGGAAGTCCCACCTAACCTGGCCATTCAGCTCTTTATTAAACAAATCAGGTACTTTAGGCGAATACACAGCTTTACAATGTACAAAAATATTATCCTACAGTCTTTCTCCCTTTTTGTCTAATTAAAAGGAAATTTTTTAATTCTAACAGAGTAAAACTATATACAGTAAGAACAATTGTTAGGTAAGAATTACATTTACAGTGTTCAGTTCATTGTATTTAGCAAATTCGGAGAAATTACTCTACTATCTATCCTATGTTGATGAATCCAAAGTTTTATACCTGAACTACTTTCTATTAACTCGTAATCTCTCCTGCCTCACTATTGGCCTTGCAGTTCCTTATTAAACCAATCAGGTGCCTTAGGCAGAGACAACATCTTTTTTTTTAAAAGTATTTATTTATTAATTTTGTATACAATACTCTGTCTACATGTATGCCTGCAGGCCACAAGAGGGCACCAGACCCCACTACAGATGGTTGTGAGTCATCATGTGGTTGCTGGGAATTGAACTCAGGACCTTTGGAAGAGCAGGCGAAGCTCTTAACCTCTGAGCCATCTCTCCAGCCCAGAGACAACATCTTTACAGTGTGCCAAAAGCTTATCTCACAACAGTTTGGAGAATCAGTAGTTTTTACACACCAGTAGCTACACCAAGAAAGATCCATAGGTAACAAGAGCAGGCATCTTTCTTATAAAAGTGAATCTGTGTGTGCACACATGTGCATGTGCAGGCGTGGACTGAACTCGGGTTCCTTCATCCATGCAGCGAGCACTTCACTAACTAAACCATTGCCCCACCACTTAACTAATTTTTGGTTGTAATTTTTTTTTCGTAACTACTTTTTGTTTTCTGGTTTTCTTTTGTGTGAGACAGAGCCTCACCATATAGCTCAGGCTGACCTCTAGCCTTCCTCCCCTCTCTCCCCAGGGCTGGGACTAAAGGCGTGCGTCATCATACTCAGCTTTAACTAAATAATATTTTTTAAATTAAGACTTGGCCATGGGCTGGAAGTGGTGGCACATGGCTGAAATGGCTGGCACCTGAGAGGCAGGAAAGCCCGTAAGTTCCAGATGAGGCCGGGCTATACAGTGAGGCTGTGCCTCAAAACACCGTGGGCTGGGGTGTATCTCAGTGATAAGAGTGCTTGCCTCGTAGGTATAAGGGCCTGAGTTTGAACCCTAGCACTGCAAGAAAAAATCATGGGTCTTGGTTTCATAAATGGGAGGGAATCTGGAGGGAGAATCCCTTAGCACTGTGCTTAGCACTGACTGTGGAATCAGCACTTGCTTGGGCAGGTGGATTTTGATGAAGGCTCAGTGGGAAAGACAGACCCGGAAGTGACTGCTATGGGCTAGGGCCGTGACTCAGTCGGTAGAGCGCTTGCCTAGTACACGGGAAGTGCCAGGTTCACTGTCTAGCACTACATAAAGTAGTGTGTGGTGGTGCAGCCCTGTGATCCCAGGACAGGTGGGTCCCTGGAGATGAAGTCATTGTTGGCCACAGAGTGAGTTCGAGGTCAGTCTGGGCTACATAACACTTTTTAGAGCAAGCTCAAAAGCATGAAGTTTGAAGATGAATGGGGAAAAAAATTTAAAAAAGGACATGACTGCTCCTAGGTATGGGGGAGGTGCAGGTTTATTGTAGGTAAAAGGGAGAGTAGGCAAAGGCAGGGACATCTAGGAGAGTCCAGAGTAGTGGCCCTGAGTTGGACATTGTGAGGAAGAGGGGAGGGCCAGAAGACCAAGACGTCAGGAGGGTAAAGGGTAGACAAAAAGGGAAAAAAGATTGGGTGACCAAAATGTCTAGTATACAGGGAAGAGAAATGAGGAAGGGTAGCCCAGTCTCTGGGCTGGAGAAGTTTAGGATAGGTGGCGGGGTATGGGGCCAAAAGAGCCCCATGACAGGGACTAAGTGATGCTGAGAGAACCTGGTGGCAAGTCCACTTGATATGTTAAGTAGGCACCCGGGTTAGCTGATTGTCCTGGGTTTGGGACCTAACAAAGACAGCTTGGCTTGCTCTGTAAGCTTCTCTCCACCCCATGAGCCCAGGGCCAGGCTTCTGAGCTTTAGAAAAGCTCTGGCTCGAAGTACATAGTGCACAAGGAAGTGTCGCAGTGTATAGGGAGATGGTGTCCTCTGAAACGAGACTGGAAGATTGGGTGCCCAGAGAGGCACCCCTCTTACAAACTGTGAACTGCTGGGACTGTGTGGGAAGGAAAAAACTTGCATGCTCTTCTCGTAGGGTTTGTTATGATTACTACACAGTGTGTGTGTGTGGTGCGTGTGAGTGTGTGTGTACATGTTTGTGTATGCATGTGTGTGCACATGCGGATGACCATGTGTATGTGATGTGTGTGTACATGTCTGTATATGTGCGTGTATACACATGTGTATGTCTGCGTGTGTGCACATGTGTATTCCGTGTGTGTGTGTGCGTGCGCACATGCACACGTACCGCAGCATGAGTGTGGAGGTCCAGACAACTCCTCTCCTCTCACTATCCTGGGATGTGAACTTGTGTTGTCAGGCTTGTCAGCAAGTGCATTACCCCCTAAACCATCTCCTCTGATAGTTTTTGACCATCCTTTGACCAAAGAAATATTTTGTTCTCTCTTCTGCTTAGATTGTCATGCTCAGGAATGACATTTACCGCTGCCGGGCATCAGGCATCTTTCTTCGATTGGAGGGTGGAGGCTTGATCGCTGGCAACAACATTTACCACAACGCAGAGGCTGGTGTGGACATTCGGAAGAAATCCAACCCACTCATCCTGGTACTTTTCTCCATCCTCTTGGCATTTAGCCTGGTCTCATTTTCTAGAACCCTTGTCTGGGGATGTTTAAGTAGTTCAGAATGGTTCCTGCCCCTTTTTGTGTGTCCTCATGACTTCTTTCTAGGTGTCTGAGCGATGACTTTGGACAAGTCCCTTCCTGAGATCGTCCCACCAATAGGAAAAAGATGGGCTGGACAGGACGTTTTCTCAGCACCTCCTCAGAACTCATATGTCTGGCTCTGAAACTGATTCTGTCCTAAATGGCATGTGAATCTAAAACTAAAGCCAGTCTGCTCGGTCATTCTTTGTCAGAAAGGACAGGGATACTTTATCCTCCGGGGGATTTTGTAGGTGTGAGAGCATGGGAAGTCTGGTTTTGCTTTATTCTTGTTATGAGGTTTTTAGAATGATGCAGACAGGTTCTCTTGCAATTCAAGCTGGCATCATACCAGGTGAAGCTGATGTGAACTCTTAATCCTTCTGCCTCCGCCTCCTGAGCTTTGGGGATTATAAACCTGACTTGCAGTTAGGGTTTTTCCAGCATAAAAACTACATAAAATCCTTGCATATGTGTCCCGGGAGATGGCTCAGTTGATGCCATGCTTGCTCTGCAAACGTGAAGTCCTAAGTTCAGCGTTCACAGGCAACAATAGGCATGGGGAGCTGGAGAGACGGCTCGGTGGTTTAGAGCTGTTAACTGCTCTTCCGGAGGAACTGGGTTCAGTTCCTAGCAGCCACATCAGGCAACTCTCAACTTCTATAACTCCAGCTTCAAGGAATTGCATACACCTGCACACATATGGCACACAGATGTGCACATACACACAAACTTAAGAAGAGGCATACTGCTACACCCCTGTAATCCTCACTTTGGGGGGGTGGAAACTGGAAGGTCCCTGGGATTAACTGGACAGCAGGTCAAGTCCAGTTGGCAAGTTCCAGCTCACGGGAGAGGCCAAGCCTCAAGATAAAGTTCAGAGTGATGCAAGCCAACACAGCATCAGCCTCTGGTCCCTATGTTCATGTACACATCCACACATGTGCACAAACACGAGTGTCATATACACAAATCCTTGCCTGTGTGACCGTTATACTAGAGACTCGTTCCCTCTCTGTTCTGACTTTTCCAGAGATTTCAGGAACTGGGGAATTAAGAGCTTAGAATGTGAGGCTTGTTTATGTACCAGATGCTTCTAAAGTTCTCTGTAGCTATTAGTCATTCTGTGAAATAGAATGATTTTCTAGGGGGAGACGTGGGGTGCAGAGGGTAAAGGACCTTGCTGGCAACTAACAGGGCTGGGGTTTGAGTTCAGACAGTCTAAACTCAGGATTGATGTTCTTAGCTCGTTCTAACCAAACTGGCCATGAAAACACAGAGAGAATCCATAACTCTGGATTAAAAAGACACACCCAGCCAGTGACTTCTGCCCATCCCTGCCCCTCACGGGGCCTCTGCTGTGCAGCTGGTGGGTAATGCACTGCCTCCACATAGGAGTTCCCGACGTTGCCAGAAAGATGCGCAGAGTCTGCGGGCAGTGGGGTGGGCAGCTTCAGCAGACAGAGTGGGGTCTGCCAGCAGTGGGGTGGGCTGCTTCAGCAGGCAGAGCGGAGTCCAGGCTTAATGAGATGAGGCAGGGAAGTCCTGTCATATATACCTACCTCTCTAAGCTTCTCAGTCTTTTGCAGGAGAGGTTTGGACACTTTGCATAGCCTCCTTTCTTGACAAAAAAAAAAAAGCACAGGCACCCCCCCCAGCAGCAAAGGCCATATAGCCGTGTTATCTCCACACTCTGCCCGCTGTTGGCATTCTCACACGTGTGCAAGGAAGGCAGCTCCATAGCTTAGCCCCTGTGTGTGTGCCCGGGAACTTGTGATGGTGCTCTTGTGGCCATGGCCATCTTGGTGCATCTCTGCACCCCGACATGCTGGATCTGTCTGCCACGTCTCGCTTTCACTTGCAGTGTAACCAGATCCACCACGGTCTTCGATCTGGTATTGTTGTCCTTGGCAATGGGAAAGGCGTCATCAGGAACAACCAAATCTTTTCAAATAAGGAGGCGGGCATTTATATCCTGTACCACGGAAATCCAGTTGTGAGGTAGGCACCGCTCTGCCCAGACTCTCTGGCTCTTCCACAGTCCCTTACTCCCCTTCTCTGTGCCTTTCTTCCATTTGAAAGCCTGTTTGTTTACTACAGTGGTGCTGCAAAAAAATCTTCATCTATAGTCCCACCGTAGTAACACAGCTGCCCGGTGTTTCTGTCTTCCTTCCAGCTAGCTGCGTGCAGGCATTCTGTTTGGCAGACACTACTGTGCACTTCCAGCAGAGATAACAAAGGCAAGCAGGTGCCAGCTGTTTCTCAGGAGCTGACTCTAGTCTGGAATGAGAAAAGGCACTTGCTAGAAAGCCTGACAAACAGTTTGAGCCTAGGGACTCACATGATAGAAAGAGAGAACCGACTATTTCAGGTTGTTCTCTGACTTCTATAGGTGTGCTGTTACATATGTGCCCAGACATACAGACACATGATAAATGAATGAATGAGCAAATGAACGAATGAACAAATGAATGAATATATAAGAGAAGATGACCCTGACCTCCACATGAATGCATGCTGTGATCTTTCTGTGCTGTAGGTCATCAGGAGGAAGCGAGGGACAGTATTGGGTATGTCTGCCATCCTAGCAGTAGTTGGGACAGACTGTGACAGGCACCATGATGCTGTCCAGAGGAACGATTCATTCTGACTAAGACCATGTAGGAAGGCCTTTTACTGGAAGCGCCTTTCGAGTTGGAGGAAAAGCCCAGCATGCACCAGGCCCTAGAAGGCTCAGTCTTCAACTAAAGAGGAGGAGGAAAAAGAGGACATAGCTGAAATCTTAAATCTGGGGGGGACTTGAACCCTCTTGGAGCTGCCGTGCTATTCCTAGGAAGAAGAGGAGAGGAGACAGCAGCACAGAGTCAGGCGCCCTCTGCAAGAGCAGCAAGTGCTCGGCCACCTCTCCGGGCCCAACTAGTATTTTAGCTTGAGGCTGTCCCAGGGGGTCAGTGCCTTGTGGGCACTGTAGCATGACCTTCTGTACCCACAGGTCCACCTCTTTCTCTGCTGTGCAGCGTAAGAGGGGGAAGAAACGGCAGAGAGCCTTGTGCTGATGGAGACAGGCCTGTGCCAGCTGAGTTGCAGAGGGTGGACTAAGATTTTGAGTGGAAACCTCAGCTGTCGGAGCTTTAGGAAAGCTGGCGTTGGTGTGCAGCAGATGTGCACAGTGGTGCCTTCCCTGCCCTTTCCATAGGAGTTTGTCTAAATGTTATTGCATGATATTTACCTGTGTCACTTGGGGAGATTCCAGCTCATACCCATACCATTGTTCTCCATGTCTTATCGAGTCCTACTTTCAGATAGTATCCCATGGCTGAAGACCACTTATGTAAGCATGATATGTGGACATAGAGTACCGCGCTTGTGCTGGGAAACATTAGAGTTTCGAAGGAAGGCTCTCAAGTCAGCGCTACTGCTTTTTAAGGCACGGTCATCTGAGAGGACAGGCTGTGCTTTTCCCTCCATGTTTATTTAGGAATGGGGTCAACGGTGGGGAGGGGAGGGGACACAAGAGTCTGAGATCCCCAGCTGAAGCACCATAGCACTGAGAGCTGTGGAGCTCTGATCATCCTAAGAAAGCTTGGTACAGCATCCTAGAAATTCTTCCTGCCACCAAGACTTGCCTGGTGGCACATGCACCATGGCCACATCTGTATGGATGGCTTGTGTGTTGACTGATGCAGTACAGAAAAGCCACAGAGAGTTGGACATCAAAGTGATTATGTCCAGAGTTGTCAGTTTAGTTCCGGGTCAAGCTATCCCGGGTCAGATAAGAATTTCCAAGTACTTAGTTTATGGGATTTCAAAAAGTGGCACACACTCACGTGCACACACGCACACACACGCACACGCACACACACACACTCGAACAGGTAACATTTTGAAAATGTTTTAAAGGAAGGGACTTTGAAGCACGATGTAGGCGCCTTTGTCTCACGTCTTTCCCTGTCTTCTGTTTCAGTGGAAACCACATCTTCAAGGGACGCGCAGCTGGCATCGCAGTGAATGAAAATGGCAAGGGCCTCATCACAGGTATATGATAGGAACTACTGGAACCGTAGCCAGCCAGTGCAGGTGACAGCCAAGCCACCATCCCCTGGCATCACCCCCACCGCTTCAGGCCCTTAAGCCACTCTTTCGCTTACCCCAGACCTCCTTCTGTATAGCAGGTGGGCATTCAGGGGTGCCAGTTCTGTGGTGAGGTCGTGCTTTTCATAGGAGGACCCAGCATAGCACCGGGGAGTAGCATCTCTGACAGTTGCTGGCCAGCTAGCTCACACTTCCAGCTGCACCAATTAAACAGCTGTCTGAGGTTTCCATACTTTTGTGTGAGCTTCTGCCTGCTCTGCAAATCTGTCTGTCCAATTCTTACGTATCTGTTATGTCTCAACTCATACCACTTGCTGTGGGAAGCCTGCCCTAACTCTCCTCATCCACAGATAATGCCCACTGTGCCCAGGACACTTCCTCTATTGTACATTTTACAGAATTTCTTACTGTTGTTTTGTCTGTCTTCTCTGGTACCAAGCAAAGGTCACATCTGCCTGGTATATCACTGGAGCCTGGGATTTTTTTTCTTTTGGTTTTTTGAGACAGGGTTTCTCTGTGAAGTCTTGGCTGTTCTGGAACTCAATCTGTAGACCTGGCTGACCTCAAACTCAGAGAGTTAATCTGCCTGCCTCTAGGATTAAAAGCATGCACCACCACCACCCAGTGTGGAGCCTGGGATCTTGATCGCATGTAACTATCATTTACCAAATACTCATAACTCAGTTGGAGGCCACTTGCATGTGTGTGGCCATAGAATCGATCCTAGCATTGCAAAAAAAGAAAACAAACGAACAAAACCACTATTGAGAATCAACTGTGTGTAGCCCTTGTTTCGGGAGCTGGGTATGGGGTGACAAAGGAAACAGATGGCAGCTCTGCTCTGGGGAATTGACAGTTTATAAGGCAGAGCATGGAAATAACTGAAAGCATATGCGGACAAACAAAACTGCCCAGTTATCTGCGTGAGGCGATGGGAGGACTGTGTGGACTCTTGAAGCCGTGATCGTGGTAGACTTCAGGGTGACGCAGAATCCAGAACCTGAGCAGTCGAAGGAGTCCAGAGAAACAGCTCCGTGTGCAGGGCTACCTGTGCAAACAGACTTTCACACCTAAGCGGGACTGCTCGTAGGATGGAATGTGCAAGCGAGGGGTGGCGATAGGGTTGGAGAGGCAGGAAAGGCTATCACACAGGGAAGTGTCCTGGTTCCTAGAACCACGTCTGCCTTGTCACTGTGCTGAGGCAGCAGTGTTTTTGTTTTGTTTTTCAAGACAGGGTTTCTCTGTGGCTTTGGAGCCTGTTCTGGAACCAGGTCTCGAACTCACAGAGATCCGCCTGCCTCTGCCTCCCAAGTGCTAGGATTAAAGGCGTGCGCCACCACCACCCAGCTTGAGGCAGCAGTGTTTAGGACCACCTTTCTGATGTGAGACTCTGCTACCAAGTCCTAGGAGAGGAGGTAGCTCCCAGGGATGGGGCAGGCCTAGGCTGAGGACTAGCATATGGGAATGGGGGGAGGTTTTCCTCATCTGTCTCAAGGCTGCGGGGTAGAGTGAGTGGAGACACAGGAATGTACAAGAGGAACGCAGACTTTGTCCTTGGGAAAGGGGGTGAGGCCCTGAAACACCAGTGGGTAAGTTTCAGGGTGCTGACTGCTGGCAGCATAGGTGTGCGTGCCCTGCTCTGGGGAGGGTTGGGAGTGCTTTCTTTTAACTGTCCTCGCCATCATGGCCTGCCCTGGAGGTGGCTCTGGGGTTCTGACCTTTCCACATCTCCCCATAGAAAATGTCATCCGTGAGAACCAATGGGGAGGGGTAGACATCCGCCGTGGCGGCGTCCCAGTCCTCAGGAGCAACCTCATCTGCTTTGGCTACTCGGACGGTGTGGTCGTGGGTGATGAAGGCAAAGGACTGATAGAGGGGAACACCATCTATGGTGAGGAGGGTGTTCCTGTCCCGTGGTCTGCAGGAGGCCCAGGTCTCAGCTTCAGCTAGTGGGTTCTGAGAAGGCAGTCAGTTTCTCCAGACCTCAAAAACCTCCCTGGCAGAACAGACGTGTGTAATCTCGGGCCTTTTAGCAGGGGTCTCCTTTTCTACCTTCTGACCCACGTTAAGCCCAGAGGTCAGCAAGCAGTGCTCTAGCTCCTTGTAAAATAGTAAAAGGCAGGGAGCTGTCTGCCACAGTGGCCCGTGTGAGCTCCAACTCTTGGGCATCTAACTCCTCCCGTCCGTTTAATGCAAACAGAGGAAGATTTAACATAAAAACAGGGTTATTTAAAAAAAAATACTATTCTCACCATGTGACTTTAAGCAAAGCCTGAGTGTTTCTGGCCTGGATCTAATATCTGTGGCTCTGTTACTCAAGCCTAACTCTGTGTGCTTTGTCAGCCATCAGCCCCAACTTAAAGATGAGGGCCCTGAGGCACACAAGTCCGGTTACTCACTCAGGGTCCCAGCTAGGAAGTGGTAGGACTGGGGTTCACACTGAGCCTGCTCCCTCCTCGCAGAGGCCTTGGTGTCCCCTTGGCAGTTCTTGGAGTACTTCACACCCTAGGTGTGATCCTAGAAAGTGAGGTGAATTGGTCATTTTCCCTTGCATATGCGGGAGAAGCCCATAGCCAGAGCTATGAGGCGACTTGCCTCAGTACCTTTTACTTCCCCTTTTGGGGTGACACTGGGTGCTGCATCACCTATCCTTGGGTGCCGGTGACAGGCTCTTTTCTGTGACCCCAGCTAACAAAGGCTGTGGTGTGTGGATGATGTCCTCCAGCCTGCCCCATGTCACCAGCAACCATGTGAGCTACAACGGCCTGTATGGAGTGGCAGTGTTCAGCCAGAAGGATGGCTCCGGTGAGTTCCCTGGAGGCCACGGGGCCCAGGAGAACTTCAGTGAGGATGGGGACGCCATCCTCTGGGAGACAGAGCTGGAGAAAGAGGACGACCCACTGCGCAGGCCTGTCACCATAGCTCTTGTGGAGTCCAACAGTATTAATCACAATGGAGGTGAGTGTGCTCCAGCCCCTGTGGTGACCTTCATGGCTTCCTCTGTCCTGGGGCTCTCCATGCACTGGCCCAACCTGTCCTTCTAGCTCCGTTAGCTACCCAGTTATTACTCAGCCCCTGGACTTTCCCCCAGACTCAAATCCATCTCTTTTTACCTCTGCCCCACTGACTTCACTAATGTGTTGCTTTTGCCTGAGATTCACTTTCTCCCTATACATCCCACACCAGTGAGGACTTCCTGACTGCAGACACATCCCCTCATCCTGTCTTCCTTGGACTTGTGCCCTAACCCATACCTAATGACATGGGGTCATAAAGTCTTAGTTGGCTTTACTTTTATGTGTGTGAATGTTTTACCTGCATGTGTATCTGTATACCACATTCATGAGGAATGCTCACGGAGGCCAGAAGAGGGCGCTGGATCCCTCTGGAAATGCCCTTACAGATGGTTGTGAGCTGATGAGAGGATGTAGGTGCTAGGACTCAAACCCAGGTGCTCTATAAGAGCAGCAGGTGCTTTTAACCAGCAAGCCATCTCTCCAGCCCCATCCAATGGCGTATTCTATGGGGTAAAACTCACCAGTGCTGATGGAGGAACAGAACAGATTCGTGGGCCCTGGAAGGCTCTTTCCTCTGGAGTGACGTGGAGCAGTGAGATCAGTTACAGCAGCCCCAGGGGAGTGAGTTCTGCCAGCACACCCCCAGGAAGCTTTGCTGCCTGGTAGCCATGTAAGGTGACTCCTCCAAGCTAGGGAACCGCACGGGTGTCACCAAGAGGCTGGCCCACGCTGCTGTTGAACCAGCCTGGGTCTCGTCTCCCACGCCGCCTCTTCAAGGCGTTGTCACTGTCCCTTTGCTAGGCTGTAGGAGACCTGGGGTGGGAGCTCGGGCCGGAGGACCG
This sequence comes from Microtus pennsylvanicus, assembly GCF_037038515.1. NCBI lineage: Eukaryota > Metazoa > Chordata > Mammalia > Rodentia > Cricetidae > Microtus > Microtus pennsylvanicus. Next base: position 140,802,036 of record NC_134581.1, read on the forward strand.
TTGAACACAAGGAGTCCTCTTACAGCCTGTGTTCCTGGCCACCTTAGCAGGAATTCTGCGCCTCTTCCCTACCATCCTGGAGTGCACACTCGAGGCGATGCTGCTCCTTCTGGCTGGTATTGTCAGAACTGACTCCAGGATCTCCTGTGCTCTTCCCACTCCCACACTCTGCAGCGTCAGGACTCTTTGTCCAGAGCAGCGAGGCGCTGCAGGTTGTCACCAATGTGATCCATGCCAATGGGGACAGAGGCATCACCATTGTTCAGAGCAGCCAGCTCACGCGAGTGACCAACAACAGCATCTCCTGCAACCGCCAGAGTGGGGTCAAGGTCGAAGCCCAGTGCAAGGTGGAGCTCCGGGGCAACGGTATCTATGACAACAGAGGCCATGGCATCATTACCAAGGGTGACAGTACTGCTGTAGTGGAAAATGACATCATTGGCAACCGGGGCAGTGGACTGCAGTTGCTGCCCAGGTCTGACACTAAGGTAAGCATATGATGTGTCTGATGCAAAGTACCAACAGGGCTCAGACCTGACTTGCGCACTTTGCTGAGAAACAGAACCCTCAGCACTCAGGGCTGTAACGAGAATCAGAACTCAGTCTGGACAGCATGGTCCGCAGAGGGGGAGCTTCACAGAGGAGGAGCTTCTTTCCAGAGGGGTGCATATAAACTGGGCCCCAAAGGATGAACAAGAGTTTCTCAGCAGGAAGCCAAAAGAGTCATGGTGCTGGAACCTTCTGGGTGTCTTCTTGTCTCTGGGTCAAAGTCCCTGCTGTTGCAGCTCTTTCGCTGACAGCATAAGCTTGCACTCGACAGCTGTGCAGTAGGCACTTACCAGGAGAGAGCCCTAGGCCTTTGCACACCTCTGGTCTGTGTGGGGCGGCCTCTTAGCCATTCTATGCTTCAGCCTGACTGTCACATTTTTAAGGAAGACTTGCTGAGTCGCCCAGGCTATCTGAAGCGCTTTCTTTTGGACTTTTCAGGCACCCACCCACAACTTCCCCCCCACTTCTCATTGTTTCCTGTTTCTTTACCTGTCCTGGCACGTGACCATGAGCTCTGAGCACATTTTAGGTAAAGCACTGCATGGTGCTAGGGCTTCACAGTAGAGCCAAACAGATAGGACTGCCACCCTGTGGATTATCCTTCTACTTCGCCCTCTTTCTCCCAGCATTCAGTTTAGTTTTCCCCACCTAGCTCTATTCCCTGGACAGGCCCAAAACAGTTTCTTTATTAGCCAATGGTATTCACAGCATACAGAGGGAAGAATTGTCCCCAGCTCAGCCCTCCTACAGCCTATCCATCAACTCTAGGACACTAGTGGCTCCACCAGGCTGGCCTCTGTGCCCCACCCAGAGCTTCCCTTGTTCCATCTGACCTCTCCAACACACTTAGACTCCATGGTTTCCTAGCAGTAACTCACCTGCCCAACTTCCAATCTGTGAGTCTCTGTGGCTGCTTCTTCCAGGTCCTGAAGAACCGGATCCACTCCTTCCGTGCCTATGGCATTGCAGTACGGGGCCGTGCTAAGGCCCTGGTGCAGGAGAACATCATCTTCCAGGGCAAGACCAACAAGACCATCTTCCAGCAGATCACTAACAACCGAGAATGCATCATGCAGAACAATAAGTTCCTGGTCTTCAAGAAGAAGTAAGTGAGCTATGGAGATAGCCCCCGGGTAGAGCACTTGCTGTGTGAGCACAGGGACCCGAGCTTGGGTTCCAGCACCCGCGCAGATGCTGGCTATGTTGTCTTGAATCTGCTCCTTCAGTTAGCCAAATGCAGCGTAGTTGGCCTGGTGCATTGCTGTGAGTCGCTCGTTGTTTCCATTCCTCCTTCTAGGATAAGCGTACAGAGCAGTGGATTTGTTATGGCGTCTCCACACAGGTGTCGTTAGTACAGTGCTCTCCCCCTGCCTGTCCTTACTCTTGCTGCACCCCTCTTGCTGGCCACCCTTGTTCTCCTAAAATAGTCCCCCACTTTCTTTTCAGAAATTTTCTGTTCTGGATAATTGATTGGTTACCATGGCCCTCTAAGATAAGGAATACAAACATAACATTGGGATATGGTTCATGCCTTTATTCACTGGGAGGCTGATTCAGGAGGATCACCAAGGATGAGGTCAGCCCGAGTTGGAATATCTCAAAAAAAAAAAAGTGTCAAGATCGTTTGGATGCATTTGAAAATATGACGAATGCCATCTAGTTCTCAAGCCTGAATGGCATCCAGAGGTTGGCAGTGTTACTAATTCTCTTCTGCTACCTGTTTGTGAGTGGGCTCTGGGAAACTGTCGTTACTTTAACTTCATAATGACCCTGAGTGTTTTAGAGAAGTTGCAAGCTCAGTATTCGGCAGAAAGTTTTGTTAGAACATAGTTCATTTAGCCGGGCGGTGGTGGCGCACGCCTTTAATCCCAGCACTCGGGAGGCAGAGGCAGGTGGATCTCTGTGAGTTCGAGACCAGCCTGGTCTACAAGAGCTAGTTCCAGGACAGGCTCCAAAGCCACAGAGAAACCCTGTCTCGAAAAACCAAAAAAAAAAAAAAAAAAAAAAAAAAAAAAGAACATAGTTCATTTGCTGTTCTCACACACAGTTGCAGCACAGCTGTAAAAGCAAGGCAGTATAAACTGCTGTAGGGTCTCAGTCACTGTGCAGAGACACCCTGACCGTGCAACTGTTATAGCGGGAAACATTTCACTGGGGCTGGCTGACAGTCCAGATGTTTAGTTCATTGTCCTAACGGTGGGGAGCACAGCAGCACACAGACAGATGTGCTGGAGAGGTAGCCGAGAGTTCTTCATCCAGATGTGAAGGCAGCAGGAAGAGAGTGTGAGACACACTGGGTCTGGCTTGAGCATATGAAACCTCAAAGCCCAGCCCTAGGGCTTTTTACTACTCCAACAAGGCTACACCTTCTAATAGTGCCACTCTCTGTGGGCCTTTGGGAGCCATTTTCTTTCAAATGCCCACATTCCACTCCCTGGCCCCATTAGGCTTCTCACCATATCATGATGCAGAAAAACATTATGTCCAACTTTAAAAGTCCCTGTAGTCTGTAACAGTCTCAACTGTCTTTCAAAGTCCCAAGTCTCTTCTGAGACTCATATAATCCCCTGTAGAATCAAAATGATTCTACTTCCAACATATAATGGCACAGGGTATACATTACCATTCTAAAAGGGAGCATAGGGCGTTTTCCCAGCATGTGGTGCTGAGCCGTGGGAAAAGCAGACCCCCTTGGTGGGAAACCTCCATAATGTTAGGAATAATCTTAAGATGAGCCTCTCTGCCAATGCAAATAATTCCAATCAGACAAAATTAGACCGAATTAATGCCCACGTTTACTGCATTGCTCTTGGATGGCGGGGAAAGAGCGGGGAGACACAGAACCCAAAGACCATGTGTTCTTTTTCTTGGCCCAGCCTAAATAGCCTGTGGAAGTGGTCCTGGCCCTCCCTGGGGAGGGGTCAGCGCTTGGTGGGCTTTTCTGGAGCTGGAGTCTGAACCAAGGCAACTCCCAGGGGGAGGGGGGCCTGAGATGGAGCTTTCTGCTCCATTGGCACTGCATTGGCGCCCTAAGGATGAATGCCAGGGCCTGGGGTGACGCTTCCAATCACTGTCTATCTCCTCGAACACAGGACTTAGCTCCATTCCACTTCCTGGTGTCCCCTTTCACCTCAAGCTGTCATTTTGTGTTTTTCTTTGCTCAGCTTTCTCCTCTTCATTATAGATCTGTATAAGAGTGAACACTGGTGACCGCAGAACACAGTCAATACTAGGCTGTTTTGAGATTTCCTCTGCCAGAACATTTTATCCCAAACTCTTCAATTTAGCCTCAGGTAGAATTTTTAGACAAGGGCAAAAAGCAGCTATATTCTTAGCCATAATAGCACAAGACTGGTCTCTAGGCCACACAGAAATATTCTCCTCGGAACCCTCTTGAGCCAGGCACCCACAGTTCAAATCACCCCCAGCACCACTGTCCTCCACGTTCTTACCAGTGTGGCCATTAGACTCCACGTAAAGCTTTCAGTTGCTTTCCTACATCAAAGTCCCAAAGTCCACATTCCTCCAAACAAAACATGGGCTGGTCTATCACAGCAATACCCTAGTCCCTGGTACCAACTTCTGTCTGTGAAGAGACACCATGACCCCAGCAACTCTTATAAAGGAAAATGTTTAATTGGGATTGACTTATAGTTCAGAGGACGAGTCCACTGTCTTCATGGTGGGAGGCCCGGCAGCATGCAGGCACACATGGTACTGGAGAGGTAGCTAAGAGTTCTACATCCAGATCTGAAGGCAGCCAGAGAGACCGTGAGACACACTGGGCCTCGCTTGAGCATGTGAAACCTCAAAGCCTGCTCCTAGAGACACACTTCCTCCAACAAGGCCACACCTCCTAATAGTGCCATTCCCTATGGGCCTGTGGGGGGCATTTTCTTTCAAACCACTGCATAAACCTAAGATACTTAGTGTCTGGGCCATTATAGGAGCGTCATAGACCTTTGGTTTTAAACAGCAAAGTCCTAAACTTTCTGGAATGTTCTCAGTTATTCCAAGATGGCTACTATCTGAAAAACTGCTCTTTTTAGTTAACGAGTGCGTATCTGTAGTGCACAACTGTCATCTAGCGCCTCTAGAATTATAGCTGGAGGCGTGGCTCCGTGGCCCTGGGTGGGAGTCCATTGCTACCCTGTCCCCCAGAGCGGAACTGAACTTAAGCATCTCCTAGAATTCTATCCCAGCTCTCAGTAATTCTCTAGAACAGTTGTAGCCTTTCCGTCCCATCTGAGCTGATGTGTTTTAAACAGGACTCCACGGAAAGGGACTGTATATATTACTCAGCAAAACACCAGAAGTCCTGATGGAGCAGTTCTTACCTGTGCACACTGTTGTTCCTTACGGGCGGGGAGGTGAAGACCACTCTCTTTGAAGTCATCCTGGGCTAGTGTCTCCAGAAATTGGCAGCTGGCTATTCTGCATGTATTCGGAGCTTCAGAGGACACAGTCAGGCAGAGTTCCCATTTCGTCTCACCTGTGGTCTCTTTTCCTCCCTTCCCCGTCCTGTAAGATCTCCTCCCCCTCACCTGGTCCCTTTTCTTGCTGATGTGGCAAAGTGACTGAAAACACGGCTTAAGAAAGACTGGGTTTATTTTCCCTCACAGTGTAGGGGTGAATCCAACACAGTGAGGAAGCCATGGCTGGTGGTTCAGCTCTGGCCCTGTCAGCAGGAGCGTGAGACAGCTGGTCACAGTGTGTCTGCTGTCGCGAAGCAGGCAATGGATGGAAGGCTTCTGCTTGACTTCTCCCTGTTTCTGTCAGACCCTCAGGCCTCAGGAAGGTGCCACCCACATTTCGAGCTGTGTCTTCCATATTCCTCAGACTTCTCTGGGACTGACCAACTCCTGGATTCGTGGACCTTCTGTTAGTAGATGGCTGTTGTTGGACTAGCTGAACCACAGCCTGTAAGCCAGCCTAATAAATTCCAGATAGATAGATAGATAGATAGATAGATAGATAGATAGATAGATAGATAGATAGGCTGGCTACAGAAGAAATAAATATATATACACATATTCACTATATATGTGTATGTATATACATACACACATTCTGTTCGGTTCTGTTCCTTAGAGAACTCATTATACAGTAATTTGTAATCCAGTCATGTTACAGTGAAGACTAGGTTATCATAGTCTCTTTTCTATGTTCACAGTACCATAAATACAAAGGCACCTACAAATCTAAATCTAGATTCTGCACAAAATGTGGTATTTGTCTGAGTCTGCTTCTTGCACAGAGTGTCATTATCTCCCGTTCCATCCATTTTCTGTAAATGGTATAGCTGCATTCACCTATTGATGGGTGTCTCAGCTGGTTTCCTTTGCTGGCGACTGTGCACAGTCCAGGAGCAGGCATGGGTGTGTGAGTGTCCCTGTGCTGGTCTAGCTTTAGTTGTTGGTTTTTATTTGATGTGTAACATGAGTGTCCCATGGATTGCATGCATGTCTGCGTCATGTATGAGCCTGGTGTCTGCAAAGGTCAGAAGAAAGTCAGACTCCCCTGGAAGTCATTCTCTGTCTCTTTGTTTTATTGAGGCAGGGTTTCAATGTGTAGCCCTGGCTGTCCTAGAACTCTGAAGAACGGGTTAGCCGGAGCACACCACTCTCTGCTTCGTGCATTCTTTTTCAGCATCGAGTAGCTTCCATGCACTGGTGCAGCAACTCTTTCTTTCGCCTGCTCGTCACCTGAAGGTGATGATAAATAAGGCTTGTAGACCGTTCGTGCTCACAAAGCTGCTGTGTGTGCACATGGCGGGGAGGGGTAGAGATAAAATCCACTGATTCACATCTAGATCCAGAAAGATGGGGAAAGTTGAGGACCTCAGAGGAAATGTGACCAAGGTTCCATGCAGAAATGCAACAGGGATCTGTCCCTTGGTTTCTCATTCCACCTTATTGGGCAGTCACTGACGTAGAAGATAAAACCCATACCTAGATTTAAACTCGGAGACCCAGAGAACTGGAGCCAAAGGTGAGACGCAGGGGTTCACCCAGTACTCTCTGCCTCTGTATTCACTGGCTCTCCTTCTGCACCTCCAGGTCTGACACTTGGCGCCTGGTGAATCCACCAGCACGGCCTCACCTTGAAAACTCAGTCAGGGGCTCCTCTGGGTCCCACAGTGGGCAGAAGGTGACAGCCATGGCGACCAGGATCACAGCCCGTGTGGAAGGTGGTTACCACAGCAACCGCAGCATCTTCTGTACTATCCTGTAAGCAAGAAGACTTGCCTCAGCCCCAAGCCCCAGTGGGCACTCAGAACAGCTAGAGGCTAAGACTCTTGGGATGGAAGTTAAGCCTGGGAAGACTCCCAGCCCCACCCCCATCCTACACACCACCACTCCTGAAAAGAGGGTCCTAGGCCTCCTGAGGACTAAGAACAAGATACTTCTAAACCCTTTACTCCACAGCCTTCATCAGGAAGGACCTTGAAAACATTCCCCCAGGAGAAAAAGTAAGAGCAATTGGGAGTGTTCCAGCACTTAGAGGTTAGGAAGAGCTAGGGAGGCTCAAACAGCACATGCAGATTTTAGGTCAATCATTCCACACTACAGAGAACCTCACTTTACACAGACCAAACCTAGACTCTTCTCAGGGAAGAGAGTCCTTCTGATCAAGGGAAGTAACTGTGGTGAGGGAGACAACTGCTGCCTTTCCAGGGCCTGCCCTCTTGGTCCCTCAGGGGACAGGACTGCCTCCCAGCTGCCTCTGGGGACTGCAGTGTTTTTATTAAAGACAGTTCTAGACTGGCACATGGCCCTGGGAGCAAGGAAGGGGCTGGGAGCAAGAAGGTCCTCCTGAAAAGCTGTCCCAGGAATGATGAGGGGACACACTAAAATAAGAGGGGCAGGTGGCTGCCTCAGGTGTGCAGGCAGGTGCTGGGCTGGGCCATGTGAAGAACGAAGCTCCACTGTCCCTAAGGAGCCCCCAGGTTCAAAGCATTAGCTCAGTACCTGCCACAGGATTCGGACTGTGCATGGACACGTACTCTGCCCCTGCAAGCTCCAGCCTGTGTAGGTGGAGGTGCCCTCCAGCGTGTCCATATCCTTATGGATGACTAGCTGCCTTGACCAGCCCTACCGTGTTTCCCACTCTGTGCCTTGGCTTGAGCTTGTTTTCCTTCCCGGCATGCCCTCCCAGCTATCTCCGTGTGTGCAGGCCCCACCTCTCACTCCAGGGTTAGCTCAGACACTGCCATCTCCGCGTAACTTCCGTTGCTCTGGTGATAGTGTCCCCCCCACCCCAGCCTCACCCTCCCGTTCCCTCTCAGGGCACTGAGCACTTTCTGCCTTGCTTTGGAACTCTCTGGGTCCATACCCTGTCCTGCCTGTTTACCTGTGAACTCTCCGAAGGTAGAGCCCCTTCTGTCTGTGTCCTTAAGTCCCAGCCCAGAGCCAGAGTTGAGTTAGTGGCCTAAGTGATGGGAAGGCCCACTCCCAAAGGCTTCCCTAGACTGTACTGTGAATGTGACAAGCTTTGAGAGCCAGGTGGGCTTGGACCCCACTGTGGAAGGGGACTGCATGCAGGGCCAGCTCCGCCTTGGTGACCCCCTTTCCCACTTGGCCTTTATTGCAGGGCCCTCACCAGCCTTTGGGGTCAGATCCCATGCTGGTTCTGTGGAGCCCTAGGTGCTGCTGTTGGTGGGTGGGAGGGGGAGCTCTGACTTCTCCCTAAGCACTCTGGGAACAGGAACCCTGGTCTTTCCCATCTGCAGTACTGCCCATGCCCTTGTCTGGTGGCCCCAATATGAGTCGCTGTATAAAACGCTGCCTTTGGTATTTTGTAAGAAATGACTTTTCTGTGAATCAAGTATTTACGAAAATCTCAATAACCAAAATAAAGCTCTATATATTTTAAAGGAGGCGCTTCAGGGTCTTAACTGGGCCCACACATTTGCTGCAGTTCCAAGGGACCAGTAGGCTTCCCCGCAGGTGCCACTGAGACCGCAGAATCAAAGCTCTCGTTGTACCAGAGCTCCCACCACGGCTCAGAATCCAAGGCTGCAGGGCTACATTTCGGGGCCTCCGTACCATCCAGAGTCCTGCCCAGGGGCCTGTCTGGAGATACCCACTGACACTGCCTCCATACAGGTCACCCGGTGCGCCAAGGGGCTTCAGATACATGAGCATGTCTCCCTGGATTGGGTTCTCCCTCAGCATGTACCCACTCAGCTCATGAGCTCAGTGTTAGAACTGTTTCACATCTCTTGTGTGTTTCTATGTGAGCCTGTGTCCCAGCACACATGTGAAGGTCGGAGAACAACTTTGGGGAAGTTGGTTCTCTGCTTCTCCCATGTGGGTTCCAGGGAGTGAATCGGGTCATCTGGCTTGGCGGCAAGTGCCTTTACCAAACACTAAGCCATCTTCTGGCCTAGTAGTAAATAAATACTGTTAGTTTTCTTAGTCTTAAAAGCAGCCCACCCAAGCTAAGGCAAACCCATCTTCTGAACTTTCTTCTGATAAGGGGTGTTCAGAGTCAGCTCCCTCTCCTGGCTTCCCTTGTGGGCTTCTTAACCAACTGCTTTTTCAAGCTGCCCCGGATTAGCTGAAGCTTCCTCCCAAATGTTGGCATTATAGGCTTGTGCTACCATTCCCAGCCCAGACTGTGTTGCCATGAGCTGTTTTATGCATCTTTCATCCAGTGTGGAGCAGTCTGTTTCCTACAGAGGACTGATTTCCTGTGGGGGGGGGGGTGTCTGAGTACCAGGTGTCCTGTTACTCTCTGCCTTTCTCTTTGAGGCAAGCTACTCTGGGAACTCGTGCTTTTCAGTGAGGCCAGCAGCTAGGAAGCCAATGGATTTCCTGTCTCCTGCTTCTCGAGTGTTGGGCATATGGGTGTCAGGTTGGAACTCAGGTGTTTGTGGGACTTTTAACTGCTGAGCTCTCTCCAACCCCGTTTTTGTTGTAAGTTCTGTTGCTGCGGGTGTATGCGCACCACAGCCCACAGTGGAGACAGGACAACTTGCCTGTGCTGGTTTTCCCCTCACCATGTGAACCCATGACAGGCTTCCAATCTGTCTTAAACTCACCTGCAGAATCATGGCCACAAGACCAATTTGGTACTGTCTAAAAAGACTCAAGCCTCTAGCACAGCTCCCCTCCCCAGACCCCAGAACTTTATTACAACAGCGGGTCTGTCAAGGCCTGAATCCAAAACCAAGTGAGACCCTCATGATGATGGTCCATGCTTTCCACGTTGTATTCATCGCCAACCATGCCCCTCTGCATGGTCTCCATGGGGAGGGAAAGCCGTGGTTATCATTCCTGACTGGGCTCCGCTGTGCTGTAGTAGGCTGTTCATTTAGATACCATTGCCGGCCCTCCTCCACCTGCTGCGGCTCGTCCAGGTCCTCCTTTTAAACCATCATCCTTTCTTTAGGCCCAGAGTTCAGCCTGACCCTCCCAAACCCTGCACATGACCCAGCAGGAGAAACATCTGACATTTCTAACCACAGCAACAGCAAAGGAAGGAGACGAAGTCAAACCTAGGCCATCCTTTAATCTCTGCATGAGAGGCACAGCTGGGATGCTGGCTGAGGCAAGATAACCGTGCTAAAGTAAGGCCTTGGGGTGGTGGAGCACAGTAGAATCCCGGACAGGCCCAGGATCCACAATTGTCCTGCCTTAGTCTCCTGAGTTCTTGGGTTATAGGAAATTACCACAACATCCAGTCTGCTTCCTTTTTCAAAAAATAAAAGTGGGACTGGACAGAAGTGGCTGTGACATGGCCAGAGCGAGCCATCTGGAAAAGATCTAGTTCATCTTCTTCCGCTTTGACTGGCGGTCTGAGGTCAGGGCTGGAGGCAGTGGGAGAGACAGAGTACCCAGTCTGTGGTCCTCCTCCCTGCCGTCTGCCAGGGTCACCTTTCTTTTGGAGATCTTCAGCCTCATGGCTTTTGCTATCTCAATCATCCTAAGGAAGAAATGGAACAGATCAGGAGGAGCCCTGTGTGCGCTGTCAGGTCTGACAGGAGCGAGGAGCACACTGTGCTCTGGACCATAAAACTGGGTTCTCTGTTTCTACCCTCGCTTCACCCCTAGATCCACGGCTAGTCACAGCAATGTAGGGCACACAGGGTTATTCAGAACAGAAAGCTGTGGGAGGCTCAGGCCTTAGGCGCAGGCACCCTTTTGGGGAGTGAGATCTTGAAAAAGTTATTCCTTTCCAGACCTCAGAGTCCTAATATTTTTTGGAAATCAGTGAAGGACTGTGAATGAACTTAATATCAAGCCTTGCAAAGAGAAGGCACTCAGAGTTTTTTGCCAACCAATCATTCATTCACAGGAAATTGTCTTCTGGTCCCAAGATTTTTCCGTGAGACACCCCAACCCTTTACCCCCTTCAACAGGGCCTCATGGGCAGGAGGAATCCACCTGGGTGGCCACAGGGACCAGCCTCACGCTGCCGTACTCACCTTTTCTCACTGAGTTTCAGGTCCCCCTGCAGCACTGTCAGGTCGATCTGGAAGTTACTTATATGCAAGGCGAGGATGATTGCATACGCAGTGATCTTGGCCTTCATTGAATTTGAAATTAAGTTCCGTAAACTGCAGTCAATGGCAATGGAGGAGAAATGAAGTTAAACTCCAAGTGCTAAGTAAGAACACCAGAGCCTTACCCTCTATAGTCAGTGGTCCCAGTTTGGGGGGCAGTGGGGCAAAGCCACACACACAGCCTGTTCCTTCCAAGCTGCCCAAGTCTCGTTTCCCCAGGTGGCTGGTAGCTGGTAGCGATGTACTCATGAAACCTTTGTAGGAGCCTGTGACTGTCTGCTCAGCAGGCCACAGGAAAAACCACCCAGCCTCAGTGCTGCCCCTGCTCTTTCCAAACACAGCAGGAGCAGGGAGCACAGCCCCATCAAACAGCGGCAAACAAGGCCTGGATGCACTGCAGTTTCTGTCTTCTAGGTCACCGGGTAGCTGTCCTTTCCTGCAGCACTGATCAGCAGTAAGCCCGGCACTGCAGGGTGCCCCACAGCCAAAGACAAATGAACACTTCCAAAAGGGACAGTGTATGATGTCCCCAGAAGACCGCCAGACGGCAGTGACTCTTTGGCGCTGGATCTCTGGACATGGAATTGCACCTGAGTCCCCACACTTCCCTGCCACCCCCACCTGCGTTCCTTTCCACAGAAACAGCCCCTGACCTGCCATTGTTGTAAGTCAGACAGGTGAAGTGCTTCAGCAGCTTCGTGTTGATGATGTGGGGGATTCCAGGTCCCAGGGCACCTAGAACACAGAGTCACATTGGATCATTTTCCTATAAAGTCCACAGCTGGCACATCTGTAAGTGGGTGGGTGGGGGCTGTAATGGCCAGAACCACATGATAAGAGGAACAGGGGCCTAAGAGCCAAAGCAGCCACTTTAAAGTCAGACACACACAGGAGGTGTTGTGAAGGGGTGTGAACACAGCTAGAACAGACTGATGAGGACGAGGCACACACAGTAAAATACTGGAAAATAAAGACTGCAGATGGAGCTGGTGAGATGACCCAGTGGGTCAAGATGTGCCACAAGGATTCGCATGGATATAGAAAACTGATTCCAAAGCTGTCCTCTGACCATAGGTACACTGAGCACGCACCCCCCCCCCCCAATTACTACCCATAACTAAGTAAATTGAGGGTGGAAGGCGCGAAGAGACCAGAACACGAAACTTGAGAGTTCATCCTTGGTGCTCTCCACAAGAGTGAACAGACACGCCTTGTGCTGCAAACCCCAGGGGTCTCCTGCTGGCTTTTCAGCTTGGGGTGGGCATGAGTGTGTGACCGCCACGTATGGTCTTAGAAGCAGGTGGAACATCACAAACTGCCTCGCATTCTCAGTGTGAAACACACCATCACCACATCCTCCCACACATCACAAAAAGAAAAAAAAGGCAAGCATAGCCGTGCACACCTTTAATCCCAGCACTTGGGAGGCAGAGACACATGAATCTCTATGAGTTCCAGGCCAACCAGGGCTGTGTAGTGAGACTGTCTTAAAAAGCAAAACCACCTGCCCCAAGCTTCTTCACAAGCAAAGCCCTGATTTCCTCCTCCTGTAACTGATGTTTATTCTAACAGCCTCCCGTAGGTTATTCCTCTCATTTGACCAGGACACTGTGTTTTACCGGGCAGAACAAGCAGGGCATGTGCTCTCTGGAAGCCCCATCCACCCTGTCTCCATTTCCAGAGCAGATGAAAGAAATACAGAGAAGGGGGCTGGAGAGATGGCTCAGCGGTTAAGAACGTTTCCTGCTCTTTCAAAGGTCCTGAGTTCAATTCCCAGCAACCACATGGTGGCTCACAACCATTTGTAATAAGGTCTGGTGCCCTCTTCTGGCCTGCAGGAATACATGTAGCCAAAATATTGTATACATAATAAATAAATATTTAAAAAGAAAGAAAGAAAGAAAAAGAAATACAGAAAAGAGAGCCCTGCGAGGCTCAGGCAGGCAGTGGGACCAGCAGGAAGGGCAGGCCACACAGAGAGAGCCTGGACAGACAGACATCCACAGACAAGCAATCACTGAAGATAACAGGATAAAGTGCCTGTGGGGGGCTTACTTTTTCCCTTTATCACTTTCTGAGCTCGAAATCTAATGAGGGCGTCTAGAAACCAGATGCTTCGGGCTTGCCGGTCTCGACTCTGCTCATCTGATGGCAAAGACTTCAGCATTTCTATGATGAAGGAACAGTGGCTAAAACAAGGAAGAGAAACAGGCGGTCAGGAGGCATCACCAGCACACGGTCCCTACACACTCCATCCCCTCTGGGCGGGTTGGCTAGGGAGGCTAACCCTAGCAGGGCACACAGGGTTTGACTGACAGACTCCACGTCATTGAACAAGGTAGAAAAACAACAGAGGACAATTCCGAAGATGATCAACCTCAGACCTCCACATGTACACGCACCCCCACACAAGCACAATCTCACACTCACACAGACACACACAAACTCTAAGAAAAAAACAAAGACAAGTAGGACTAGAGAGATGGCTGAGCAGTTAAACAGCATTGCTCTTGCAGAGGCCTTGTCCGTTTTTTAGCACTCACACCTGATCCAATGACATCGTCTACTGGACCCCTCCCTACCCATGTTATGCACACAACATAATCTTATAAAAAAGGAAGGAATAATTAGAAAGACCAGAACTAAGACATAAACTAGCCATCATCTTTTTTTAAAAAAAGTTGTTTTAAGAGGGTTAATCTCTGTTATTTAAACTAAATATACAATATTTAAAATGTGCATATTTAATTTTAGAAGTTGTTGGCAAACATACTGTCAGACAGCCATCACTCTGGTTGCATCCATGCCAATGCCAGCCTTTGGCCATTGCCAGTGACAGTCAGCATTAACAACAGCAGGACATGGGGCTGGCTTTGGTCCAGGGCCCCAGATTACAGGACCCTGCCACCATCTCTCCAGCTATAGGTGCTACATGCATAAACCAATCCTCTTCCTTAGATCTACCCACACCTCCTGAATGCCTGGTGTCAAAGCTTGCTCCTTACGCTGTGGCTGAGCAGACACCTCCCCATAAACTCCCTGAGCGGCTACTTTCTGAGTGGTATTATCAAGGTCTTGCTTTATGTCAGACTCCGTTTCCCATCATGCCTCACGATGCCCCACCTGCCCACGAATACCTGTTCTCTTCAATCATCTTCAGTATGTCTTCTGATGTAACATTTCTGAAGGCTTCGGAAGGGCTCTCAAGAGCATCGTACTCAGCCGGGGACAGAACTGGTTGCAGGTCAAGAACATAACTGACCAAAATGGACACCTAAGTCATCTCAAGGGACCTCATTTCCCAGGCAGAGAAGGAACTCAGAGGAAGCAGGGTGGAGAACAGAGACCCGATTCCCAGATTCCAGCCTCGGGGTCACTTCCTACCTGGATTACCCCTTCACTACTAGAGCTTTTTTTTTTTTTTTTTTTTTTGGTTTGTCGAGACAGGGTTTCTCTGTGGCTTTGGAGCCTGTCCTGGAACTAGCTCTTGTAGACCAGGCTGGTCTCGAACTCACAGAGATCCGCCTACCTCTGCCTCCCGAGTGCTGGGATTAAAGGCGTGCGCCACCATCGCCCGGCTAGAGCTTTTGTTAGCATTCTCCAACTAGCCAGACCCCCTGAGCAGGGGAGTTCTATGTTCCAACACTTGTTTCAGTATGTCTGCTCTGGACTTTGATGCCAGCCAACTCAAAGGTTATATTCTGTCTGTGGAGAATGACCCCCACAGTGCAAAGCTGTTAACTGAACACCGGGTTTGATTCCCAAGAGTAGGTCCTTCCGCTAATGAGGAAGCCAAACTGACAAACCTTTTGCCAACAGCAATGGGATGTGGGAAAAGGGTTGGATGTTGCATTTATTAATGTCGCAGGACCACGGCTACAGCTACTCTTACACAGCCTGGCTCTACCAATGTGTAAACACAACAGCCTGCAAATTAGGCACCTTCCAAACTGCAAGGATACTGTCTTCAAATCTGTACACGTCTTCAGGCCTGGCCACATCAGCGTAGCAGGGAGGAAGGTACAGGGAGTCATCTTGCAAGTCATCCTGCATGGCATCGCTGACCAGAGCTTTCAGTGGAGGAAAATTAACGTGAGTGCCACCCTGTGCAGCTACAGGCTCCCAACACTCCATGAACCCAATGCAGTAGAAACCACATGGTCCAAAACTCCAATCTGAACACCTGCCAGGATCTGAACTTCCCAGCCATGCAGAAGGTGGATACAGTGTTTGCCCTCAAGTAACTCAGAGCAGAGTTAGAGACGCATGATAGTAAATATTCACTACACAGCATCAGAGAGGCTGCGGCCATGTACCAGGAAGGAATCCAGCCTTCGAGCTCCCCGCTGGCATCTGCTACCTTTGCGGGCACACTCTACCCCAAGCTCCAGCCTCTTACCGTTCACACCCTTTGTATCGATGATGTTCTCTGCAGCTTTAGTTACTGTGAGATTCAAAGATTCGCTGCCAACTTTGTTCATTCTCCTGGAGTTCAGGGACCGCTTCTGCTTGGTGCTTCCAAAGGCTTCAATGCAAGAATCCAACTGTGTAAGAAACAAACCCAGTTACCAAGGACAGGCTGGGCAGCACGGCTGTTTCCAAGTGTGTAATCACAAGCAAGCTGTGGGGTCCTTGAGCCAGGATTACCTCACCTGTCAATCAGGCTGAGTCCTTTCTCATACCTGTCCACATAAGGACTGGGTTTGCTGCACTGACTCCCAGTTACAAATCCACATTTAGTTTTCCATCGGTACAGAAAGACTTGACTGGAATCAGGGTTGGGAAACCTGTGGCACACAGCCCACCCATCTGCCATCTGCTCCCGTAGCAGACGCTGTTAATAAACCACTCCCTCTCCCCAAGTGAACCAGAGTGGTCTTCTCTTTGCTGTGGCCCAGGCAGTACTGAAAGTTCAGTCTGCCACCCAAAGGCGAGACTTCACTAAGAATTCTTTACATCCAGAAGCTCAAAGAACTTACTTTGTTGATATGCATCTCCAGGTACAACACTGTCCACAGTGTGGATCAAAACCTAAGAAGCTTTCTGCTATACCCCCTTCATCCCAGAGAACAGGGTGCAAATACCGACACTGGCTGTGTTCACCTGGCCAAGGCAGCAGCAAGCCTGCTCCCTGGGAGACCAGAAGGCCTCTGCAGGTAGCAACCAGGTGGA
The DNA here is from genome assembly GCF_037038515.1 of Microtus pennsylvanicus. Lineage (NCBI taxonomy): Eukaryota > Metazoa > Chordata > Mammalia > Rodentia > Cricetidae > Microtus > Microtus pennsylvanicus. The sequence continues at coordinate 140,818,267 of NC_134581.1, forward strand.
GAACCAAAGACCAACTGAGATGGTGCAGCCAGGGAGGCCCACATTCAGGGGGGCTGTTACACTGACGGGGAAACCAGGCCTCGAAGGAGCGTCCTTAACTGTCACTCACCTTTTCCCTGAAAGTCTTGGTCTGATTGTCCAGCAGGGACTCATGCTCAATAGCATCTTCTACAGAAACACAGAACAGGAAGAAAGCACACTGTGAGGCTCACCAATGAGTACTTTACTATATTTGGGGGGGGAGGGACTCACTATGCTGCCCACGATGATTTTAAATTTGAGTTCAGCTGATACCCGGGTCTTAACCCCATAAGCGTGTGCACATGTGCTCAGCCCTGCAAGGTCTTAAAAATATTAAGTGCTTAGTGTTTATTTAACATTAATCTAAGAAAAACCAAGCTCCTTATTCCGAGACTTCCCTAACATGAATGTACACTGAATACTGGCTGTATTCCTCAGTAAATAAGTAAGAATGGCTGTCCTCTGCCCCAGCCTTTTAGGTCAGAAACAAGGAAAGATGAGGCCCGCAGACACAGTGACTGGCCCAGGCACTTTCCCAAGCCAGGCCACGTCAGAGGGAACAGAAACCAAGTCCTTGGCTCTTCCGATAAGTAGATCTGCTTTTCTGGTCAAAGACCTAAAGGCGGGTGTAAACATACTGGGAATTTTCACACGTCACTCTCCAACTTCCCACAATGTACTCAAATAGTGAGCGGTACAATCTGAAGGGCAAGAACACAAGCTCGGGTTAGCTCAGCAGCAGGTCACCTCAGTCAGCCACGTCTCAGTGCTGCAAAAAAAAAGGAATAACACACACAAAAGAGAGAGAGAGAGAGAGAGAGAGAGAGAGAGAGAGAGAGAGAGAGAGAGAAGAAAAAAATCCAGGTGGTGGTGGCAACTGCCTTCAATCCCAGCAGAGGCAGATGTCTGTGAGTTCAAGGCCAGCCTGGACAGAGCGAGTCCCAGGACAGCCAGACCTACACAGAGGAAAGGAAGAAAAAGAAAGAATAGTAGTACCTATGAAGTAATTATGTGTTTCTTGTGAAAGGTGTTCAGAATAGTGACAAGCACACAGCAAAAACCCAAAACTAGCGTTGCCGGGCGGTGGTGGCGTACACCTTCAATCCCAGCATTTGGGAGGCAGGTGGATCTCTGTGAGTTCGAGACCAGCCTGGTCTACAAGAGCTAGTTCCAGGACAGGCTCCAAAGCTACAGAGAAACTCTGTCTCAAAAAAAAAAAAAAAAAAATCTAGCGCGCAGCGAGCCAGAACAAGCCACTATTTATAAACTATCAGCATGTAACACAAATGTATCTCATCAAGAATTAAAAAACCTTAGAGTCTGAAGAGATGACTCAGCAGGTAAGGGCACTGGCTGCTCTTGTAAGAGGACCTAAGTTCAGTTCCCAGCATCCACATGATGGCTAACAACCACGTATAACTCCAGTTCCACAGTATCCAACTCTCTCTTCTGGCCTCCACAAGCAATGCATGCATGTGGTACACAGACACACATGTAGAACCATACACACAATAGAACCATGCACATAAAATAAATCTTTTTTAAAAAGGAATTTAAACAATTCTACCTCAGTAGGCTGGTAGAGGGCCAGCAGGTAAAAAGGTGCCTGTTACCAAGTCTGATGACCTGAGTCACATGTTGTTCACATGTGCCTGGATCCACACACATGTACTGTGGTGTGTGTATGATATTATATATATAATACATATTATATATATAATACACATACACATATATACATCCAATAAATAAGTGTAATTAAATTTTAAAATTTCCATTGGAATTTAGAAAGTCTAGAGGATGGCTCAGTGTGCCGAAAGCTTGCTACCCAAACATGAGGACCTGGGAAGCTGGGCACGGTAGCACACATCTGGAATCCCAGTGCGGCCACAGTAAGATGGGAAGCAGAGACGCTCAAGGGGCAGCTGCCGGCCTACTCAGAGCCAACAGACACAGTTTCTCAAACAGGCAGTCAGACAGCAGAGGTTCTGCTCTGACCTCTTACGTGTGCTGTGGCATGTGAACACCTGTGCTCCCACACATGAAGGATTAAGAAGAGCCTGTGGTAGGAAAGAAAGCCCCATGAGACACCTGCACTGACGACTATTCCTGCTTAAAAAGGCTGCTTTCTGAGACAACATCTGTAAATGCTGGAGAGACGGGATCTTGCCTGTCATACAAAGTCCTTAGCTTAGATAGTAAGGGGTCAATAAATGATTCATTAAAATATATACTATATATATATTTTTTTTTTCAAATAAAAAAAAAAAAACACTTGGCAAGAAGGTGTCCCATTATGGCTGAGGATGAGCTGTGTTTGCCGGGAGACACCACGTTCTAAGGTCACACCCCCTTCACCATATAAGCACGTGTGGTGGCACATACCTGTAAGGTCACCACTCGGGAGTTGGTGGCAGGAGGACCAGAAGTCCAAGGTCATCCTCAGCTGCCCGGAAAATTCAAGGGCAGCCTGGACTACATGAGACCTTGTCTCAGAAAGGTGTATGAGGGGGAAGTCATTTAGAAAAAATTACAAATGCCTCTTAGGAAACAAAAATGAACTAATCCAACAAACCCCTATGATGTGGCCTTTAACTGAGTCTTCATTTCCGGAACCTACCGGCAAACAGCGGCTGCATGTTGAACAGCTCGGCATCATACACCTCCATCTGGCCGGAGGTCTTGTTCACAATCCCCACAAAGTGTCTGGGGAAGCAGAATGACACGGTAGTAGGTTATGCACGGGTTATCATCCACACAACCCTCTTTCCTATTTACAGATCCCTAGCTTCTTTCTGCCGGAGGAGGGCGTCTGCTTGCTCACAGGTATCAATCCCTGCAGAGAGGGAGCAGTAGGGATGAAGAGGGAGGACACACAGAATGGATGAGGACTGAAAAAGCCACCAGATGGTTCTGATGAGCAATCACATCTAGATTGTGGTGGTGGTGCACCCCTTTAATCCCAGTCCTAGACAGGAATATAAGGGAGGAGACAGCTCTCACACACAGTCTCATTCTGGGATCCCTGGAGGCGGGATCACCATTTCAGACTGAGGTAGAGGTGTAGAGGTAAGAGTTGGTGGCTGGCTGTTTTACTTTTCTGACCTTTAGGCAAGTTTTATTTATTAAAATACAAATGAAATATCACTACACACAGGATCTTAGTGAACCCACAGATCCCCCCAACTACCTCCAAAATAAGGACTGAAGATGGTGTCACTGTCGCACTAAACCCTCCTAGCCCCTCTGTCACTGCCCCGTGGCCTAGTACCTGCAAAGAGTGTTGCATTTGAGGGCGCCAGTCCCAAAATTGTTTCCAACATAGGAGAGCCTGTCTGTTTCAGCTGCCTGAAAAACAAAGTGTTCCATTGATGATCAGCATTGAAGGGCACTGAGCATGGACTCGAATCCAGGACCAAACTGTGCCAGCCCTACACACCCTCCAGGAGGAGATCTAGCCCCGTCTCATCTATAGGAACATAGGGAGTCTCTGAGGGAAAGGCAAGAAAACTTTGGAAAGGGAACCCCAAATACCTTAAGAAAGCTTTGAGGTGGTAGGTATAGTTCTTGGGGGAAGTGGCACCTGGGATTTCGTGAAATTAAAAAGCTTTTTCAGAGCAAAGCAAATATTACCTAAAGTAAAGAGCATACAGAAGGGGCTAAATCACTGCCAAGTATAATAATATTCATCCAACAGGGGATTAATATTTAGAATATACAAAGAACTGTAAAAATTAAAAAAAAAAAACCTCAACTAATCCAGTCAAAAAGAGGGCTGATGAGCTAAGTAGACAGCTCTTAAAGTGACACAAACTGCCCAAAATATATGAGAAGTGCTCAAGACCCTTACCCATCAGAGACACCAATGAGAACAGCTGTAAGGTTGTACATGGGCTCCGTGGATAAAGAAAGACCCTTACCCATCAGAGACACCAATGAGAACAGCTGTAAGGTTGTACATGGGCTCCGTGGATAAAGACCTTACCCATCAGAGACACCAATGAGAACAGCTGTAAGGTTGCACATGGGCTCCGTGGATAAAGCGTTTGTGGTTTAGATGACAACCTGAGTTAGCGCCGGAATCCACATGGTAAAAGAGCAGTGTGTGTGCGTGTACATTCAGGACATGACAGTAGAAAGGAACCATGAGAAAAAGAGTAGCAAAAGAAGAGGGAACAGAGGGTAATATAATATGTATGTAATGAGATATTCATGTGTTTTAGAGTGTTTTGCCTGTATGCAGTGCTGGCAAACTAGAATTACAGTTGTTGCCTCTATGTTGGTATAAGAAACTGAACCCAGGTCCTCCAGAAAAGCAGTAAGTGCTCTTAACCACTGAGCCATCTCTCCAGCTGAGGATGGATGTCACGAAAGTGAGATTTGAGAGGGAGGCAGGGGACTAACAAGAGGGGAATAGGGAATGTGGGGAAAGACAGTGGGCAGCGAGAATAAAGATAAAAACATTTCTATTTTTTATTTTATGGGCATTACTGTTTTGCCTGCACGTGTGTCTGTCTAAGGGTCCCCTGAAACTGCCATGTGGGTGCTGGGAACTGAACCTGGCTCCTCTGGAAGAGCAGTCAGTACTGCTGAGCCATCTCTCCAGTCCCCAGTTTAAAAAAATTTAAAGTGAGAAAGAAAAATAAAAGTTCTTGAGTGAGCTGCACAGAGAACAAGACAGTGAGGTCTTGGTCTTCCAGCACTCCCAGGTACAATGATTCTGCGGGTCATTGGCTTGCGCAGCCCTAGATCTTCGCCAACCTTTCCGATGTCAGCTCTTCCTAGACCCAGCTCTTCCCAATTAGACAAGTTCTTTTTTCCCCCTTGTCACTTTGGACACCAAACATCAGCTTCTACCTATTCCCCAATCTTCCAGAGCTCAACTCTGATGTACCTTTCCCAGGAAGGCATTCAGACAAGTAGAGACTTCTCTTCCTACTGAGCTCCCTAGGCCCTAAACCCTGAGCTTTTTCTGCTGTCCACCTGTACTACCCAGAGAATTTGCATCTCTGGAAAGTAGGCATTCTTAACCCTACACCTATTGGGGAGAGACCAGAAATGCTATTAAGTACCCTGTGGAGCTGGGTGGCGCACGCCTTTAACCCCAGCACTCAGAAGGCAGAGGCAGGCGGATCTCTTTAGTTCAAGGCCAGCCTGGTCTAAAGAATGAGTTCCAGGACAGCCAGGGCTACCACAGACAAACACTGTCTTTCATTTGTTTTTGTTTTTTTTGAGACAAGGTTTCTCTGTAGCATTGGAGCCTGTCCTGGAACTAGCTCTTGTAGACCAGGCTGGCCTCGAACTCACAGAGCTCTACCTGCCTCTGCCTCCCGAGTGCTGGGATTAAAGGCGTGCGCCACCACTGCCAGGCAAGAAACACTTTCTTGAAAAACGAAAAACAAACAAGAAGCATCCTGTGAGGCACAGGTCTCCCACCCACAACAAAGAATCACCCCATTCAAAACATCAACAGTGCTCAAGCTGGGAACTGGACAAAGGCTCTGGGGTACTCTACCCGCTGTTCTTCCAGAGGACCAGCATTTGACGCCCAGCACCCACAAGGTGGCTAGCTACCATCTGTAACTCCAGTTCTAGGGGATCCAATGCCCCTTTCTGGCCTCCACCAACTAGCTACACAGACATGGTGCATAGACAAAAACAAAATACACCCATGCCCATCAAAGAGTGCTGTCGCTGAGTTCTGGAGGAATGCTGTCAAATCTGACTCAGGAGCTCCCTTTGTCTGCTACATGAGGACACTGGGAATATTCAGCAAGTTCTACACAGTGAGTTCTAGGATAGCCAGAGCTACACTGTGAAATCCTGTCTCCAAAGAAATGGAACCCAAATATGTGGAAAGTCATCGCTTCACCCAAATCTTTCACTCAGCGCCGCCACAGTCCCATTTGCTACTCCTCCTTTTCTCCCCTTGCCCCTCCCATATCTGCCCCCACCAAGGGTCTTCAGAGGCCTGCAGAGCCTTGCAGAGTTCAGACAACCTGAACTCTGCACTTACCAGGATCCGCTGATTCCTCAGCCTCGGGTTTACCACGTCGTTGCTGTTGTACAAGGTGAAGCGCATGTTGCCTGGATTCTGCAGCTTCCCATTGGAGAACTGAACTGTAAATGTAACCCAAGAATGAGATAAGAACAGGACCAGCAGGGAGTAGTGGGGGAAGAACTGCATTGTGGCTGGGAACCCGTGGTGAAGGCAAGGGAGCTTCTGTCCGACTTTTAGGGGGACTGAAGGAAGTCCTGGTCCAGTAGTAAAGAGGGAGATAGGGGGTGGCCGCTGGGCAAAAGTTATCACAAAATGACTGAGGGAATGTCATTAACTGGCAGAAGAGAGAGAACTCTGCTCCGTGGAGGGGGAAAAGAGCGAATGAGAGATCTGGGCAGTGCCCTGTGAAGTGTCCTTGCATAGATGTGAAGTCGTGACAGAGGAACGGGAGGATAGCCGGGGCTCTGTCCCAGCTCCAGGAAGTGGGCAGGAGGGCTACCGTGGAGCCCAGACAGGAGGGGATGGTAGGGCTACGCGGGCGTCCGCTCGGGTCTCGCAGTCTTTACCCAGCACAGCTTTCTGCCTGTCGTCAGGCTCCCCACAGTACAGCCACCTTGCACACTGTGGCACCTCTGTCTCCATGTCTCCAGTCAGGCCGTCCAGCCTGGAAGACTCCAGGGAAGCCATGAGCTCGCCGGTTCCACACGCGGACGCACACGCCGGAAGTAGATCTCGGGGACCCTCCCAAAACATGCAGGTCGCGAGACCACGCCCCTCGCGCACTGGAGTTTCGTTCCGGACCACTCTTGGCTCCTCCCACGATGGCCACGCTCCCTAGTAGGAGGGCCTCTGCGAGGTGCATCTCGAAAGTGGCACAGTGCTCGGCTTGAGCCCTAAATTAGTATCACCGCTAGCCAAATGCGGAACACAGCCTCTTCAGCCTAGGTTTGGCGTGGAGCTGCCTCCGACTTAGAATCATTTAGGTAGAGGACTGTCTTTCTTCCCCTCCACGAAAATACCACCCCAAGACCTGAAAAGACCAAGTTGAAACTTAGAATTCGCAGACATGAAGTCCTAGAGCACTAAGCAGATGTGGCAGTGGGGGACAGCCGCTGCTCGACAGAGTTTCCCATCCACATACTTGGAGAGCAAGCCCTATACATCTCCACCATGATACCTCCTCTGGCAGAGGCGTTAATGCTCTTTGTTCTAACCAGCTCCGGGAGGATAAGACCATAAGGAGAGACAAGGAGAACTCGGGTCATTCCGACAAAAGCTTCTGAAGTGGAGTATGAGGGAGAGAGAGATGAACAGATTCAACAACTCTTTTTCCTCGTGGGGAACTATCATAGCAAGGGGAAGGAGGAGCTTAGGCCCAGGCCAAAGCACCTTTGCCCAAATACAGGTCAAGGCTGAATCATCTTTGTTCTCCAAAATACTGTCTTTTGAGAACCCCATACCCTCCTCAACACCCAGACAACTACAATGACCGTAATGCCTGCAGGAGCTTTTGCCGCGCTTTCCTAATTCGTTATAGAAACTGATATATATATATATATATATATATATATATATATATATATATATATATATATATATATATATATATATATATATATAAACAATGCAAGCCCTGCGGTGGTGGCACACACCTTTAAATCCCAGCACTCAGGGAAACAGAGGCAGGCAGATCTCTGAGTTTGAGGCCAGCCTGGTCTACAGAGAGCGGTCCAGGACAGCCAGGGCTACACAGAGAAACCCTGTCTTGAAAAACAAAAACAAAAAGAATGCAAGTACATGACAAAGAACTATTCCCCCTAAGCATTTAAACTGTCAATTGGATAACACACTCACCACTGAAGACTAGACTTTCCTATGGACAAAGAACTTGAAATAGTTGAGTGTGGTCTGTCCCCCAGATAGCTGGAGAGACGATGGTTCAGCAGTTAAGAACATTCGCTGCTGTACTAAACTACTCAGGTTCTGTTCCAAACATCCATTGTTGGAGCTCCCCTGCCTGAAACTCATTGGGATTCTATGCCCTCTTCTGGCCTCCTTGCCACCTGAACACACACACACACACACACACACACACACATGCACGCACGCACAATAAGTAAATCTTTAAGAGAAAAAATTCTTTAAAAGCTTGTTTAACATGTCATGAAACTGTTGGGGATGGTGGGAACTTTAAAATTTCGGATGAGTCTCTTTAAGACATGGAAGGGGTGTGGCCTCAAAGAGAATCTGGAAGGCAACAAACCCTCCTGTGCTTTCACACCTGACTGCCAGGTGAACAGTTTTGTTTTTGCAAATTACCGCTCACCACAGGCTCTAAGCTGTGGAACCAATCAGTCATGCCTCCAAACCTAAGAACCAAATGATCTGCCACCCACCTTTGGCAACTATGTAATCCTCCCATTATTCAAATTCACCTACTATCTCCCTGCTATTTTTACAACTAAAAGATCCTGTGACAAATCCTGTTGCAGCCTGATGTTGTGCCTTACTTACACTTGTGATCCCAGCATTTGAGAGGCCAAGACAGGAAGGCTGCTGTGGCTCCAGTGAGAACTCTCTCTCCCTCTCTCTCTTTCAAACACACACACACACACTGTGCTTGCTTTTATCTGTCACAACTCTTTGTCTGACTGGGAGGTTGCTTTCTTTGATCCTACCCAATTGTTTTCAATTGATTGTTTCCAGAAAGGAAAAGGAAAGAGATGAAAAGGGTTTCATTGTCTAATCATTTATCTGCTTCTTCTGTCAACATTTTCCATACTAAGCTTATTTGAAGTTAATAACTAATTTTGGAGCTAATTAGAAACACATTTCATTTTTTAAATTATTTTATTTATTTATTTATTTATTCGTTCTCAAGAAGGAGCTGCTCCTTGGTGGCTAAGTATGAAGGAGGGAAAGCGCTGAGGTCCCCAGCTCCCTTTAGGCTCCGGCTGTCTTCGCACTCCACCTATTCTGTACCTGAGGGTGACTATGTACTCCTCATCTCCTGCCTAGAGCTGGGATTACAGACATGGGCCATCACAACAAGCCAGCAAATCTATTTCTTTCTTTTTCCATCTGCACCTCCCACTCCCAGGAGTTCCTTTAAAAGTGGAGATTCTCAATGAATGTTGGATGAGAAAGCTGGCAAGATAGCTCAGTGGTTAAAGGCACTTGCCATCAAGCCTGGTGGTCTTCCTAGGACCCACCTGGTGGGTTACTACTTATTAATTATATTGATGCTACTTGGCCGGGCGGTGGTGGCGCACGCCTTTAATCCCAGCACTCGGGAGGCAGAGGCAGGCGGATCTCTGTGAGTTCGAGACCAGCCTGGTCTACAGAGCTAGTTCCAGGACAGGCTCCAAAGCCACAGAGAAACCCTGTCTCGAAAAAAACATCAACAAAAAAGAATATATTGATGCTACTTACACAGTAGCGTACACCTGTACATACTAACAATAAGTAAATAAACATAAAACAAATAAATATTGAACAAATGAGTAAAAAGATAGGTAATAGGTCAGCATTGTTACTAATCCTTGGAGTCTGGGACAGGGAGTGCATCTCAGAGATAGTTAGTGATGCTCTTGAAACCAGTTATCATAGGTCTTAGACATAATAGATACCATGTCAATTGCACTGGTTCAGTGAAAATGGACGGTTATATCGAGGTTAAGAGGTATCAAAGACGGCCACAGTATACGGAATAAAATACAGTTCTCAAAGTAAGTGTCTTGACCCCTCTATAGGATAAGGACACTATGGCCATGCTACACAAAGTGCCATTGTCTGTAGAAAGAGCAACATCATTACCTGGGGGCCGATCAGATCTTCTGACCAGAAATCAGCAAGTAATGTGGGTACGGTTGAAGAGTGGGGGCTCTGTCACTAAAGTGAGTCCCTTTTAAGGAACCTCCTTGCCAACAGGACATAATCACCGAAAGTCCTCTGCAGTGGCTGCTGTGTTACTGGTGGGAAAGTAAAGATCCCCAGAATTCCCACGGACAAGAATCCAAAAGATAGATGTTCCTTCCCGCATAAGAAGTTCTACGGATGGGGAGCTGGGTCAGAATTGTAGTGTACCTCAATGCTGCTCAACTAGTTACCAGGGACTCAAAATACATAGACAACATATACATATCCATGCATTAAATAACCGAAATGGGATGGGATGCTGGGAGCCTTATGGATAAAAAGCCAAAAATTCACAGTGGCCTCTTTCGAGTTAAAAGCACGAATTACTAAAAGTACACAAAATTTACCATAAGAACTTTTACTTCTTAAATTTAGTCTGGAGAGTCAGAGATACCTGGAATTCTCTTTTGGTGTGTTCTTTTAGGCAAAGGAAATTTTGAATGGGGTGTGTGTGTGTGTGTGTGTGTGTGTGCAAATTTCTCCTTTTTCAGGCCAACATCCCCATCTGCTGGTGTTTCAGGATATCGCTAATGAAGATGGAAATGCAAGGGAGAGCCTGGTTTGCTGTGATTTACCCAGAACTCCAAAAACGACTTTTTTCCCATCTTATTCCTCATCTTCCTTTCTTGTACCTCTACCTCCCTCTTTCTTCTGTTCTCTTCTTCTGTGTTGCCTCACTCTGTATTCTCCTCTATCCTTCCCTTCTCTGTGTCGCTTGATTCAGGCCTTGCAGAGCTTTGTCTGATATTCCATTGTATTCAACTCTGTATGCTCTCTTTAAAAACATTGTACTGGGAGGGAATAGTAGGACATATGTGACATGAAAGAACGGGGAGAGAATCTGAGAGCTAAAGGGTCTATCTGGGATGGGACTTGAATAAGGGAAAGGAGAGGCCAAATGGAGGTTAACCGAAACTAAGGATTTATGAAGAAGCCTTAGGAAACCCTATTAGCTTATGAACCAACTAAGAATATAATTTTAAAGGAGTTATTTGTATTCAAGTGTACATATGTGTGTGTCTTTGCCCCTTATATGAAGGTGCCTGATGAGGCCAGAAGAGGCGTAAGGGCCCCTGGAGCTGGAGATTAGGCAGTTGTGAACCGCTTCGTATGGGTGCTGTGTAGTCCCATATTTCTATACGGCATGGCAGCCAAGCCATCAAGCCATAGGCCCCACCTGAGGTGGTCATGTAGCCCTGCAGACAGGCTGTCACTGCCCTAACAAAGGGTCAGGATGTTGTTGCTCCTTTCTTTGTAATTTGGAGGATGCCTGATAGAGATGCTGATTCAAGCCTAGTGACAGCTAGCAAACAGAGCAGACAGGTAGCTGTGGACATGACGAAAAGCCATTCACCTGGTTACCTAGGAGACAGAATGCTTCTTCTTCTTCTTCTTCTTCTTCTTCTTCTTCTTCTTCTTCTTCTTCTTCTTCTTCTTCTTCTTCTCCTTCTCCTCTTCCTCCTCCTCCTTCTTCTTCTCCTCCACCCCTCCTCCTCTTCTTTTAAAGAAGTTGAACAGAAAGGGCCCACACTAGGAACAATGCTGCTTCTAGAAGATGGGTTATTAGATAAAAATCTCAGTGCCTGGAAATAGTTACTAGATATTGGTCAGCCTGGTTTACATAGAGAGCTCCAGGCCATCTAGGGTTATAGAGTTAGACTCTATCCTTAAAAAAAGTTTTAAAAAAAATCCAGCCTTGAGTGGGGAAGGGGCCCCAAGTCTGAGGAGCTACTGGCAGTTGATCGACTGCTAAGGGGAAGAGAGGGGAAGGAAGGGAGAGTCACTTTCCTTTAGGATTATGGCCACTGGTAGGTTCCCCAAGTCCAGTTGATGATCCCACAGCCCTGTGCATGTTGGACTCAGTGGCTTATGAAAAAGGAAGCAATTATAAAGGAGAACATGCTAGGAGATGAGATGAGGGAGTTAACTCCCTGGGGGAGTCAGGGGAGGGAGAAGTCAGGATAGGCTCAGGATAAATTGTATACATGTATGAAATTTTCAAAAAAATAAAGATACATCAAAATTTTTTTAAATTGTACTGTATACAGCTCCAGAACCACAGAGAAACCCTGTCTCGAAAAACGAAAAAAAAAAATTGTACTGTATACAGTGGCTATACCTGTAATCTCAGTTCTATGGTGTGGGAGTAGGGGAATCAGAAGTTCAAGACAAGCTGGGCTTATGAGAACCTGAGAGAGAGAAAGAGAAAGAGAGAGAGAGAGAAAGAGAGAGAGAGAGAGAGAGAGAGAGAGAGAGAGAGAGAGAATACCTTGTAAATGCTTTCTCCAAATCTCATATGACAGTCAGCTGAAATTAATACAGTCAAACCCATATGTGAACATTTGCACAATTTCCAAAATTTTCACTATTATCTGCATTATTCTGGTGATCATTTTGCAAAGAAAACTTAGCAATTTTTCTCCCCTTCTTTCATTTTTCCCCTTCATTCCTCTCTCCCTCCTTCCTTCCCTTCTTCCCTCCGTCCCCCCTTCTTTCTTTGATCTCCTGTTGCCCAAGCTGGACTTGTACTTCCGATTCTCCTGCTTTTACTTTCAGATTGTTGGAACTGCAGGCCAGCAATACCACACCCAGCTCAGGATTTTAGCTAACAATTCAAAACCAAATATCTTTTGGTTAGTTTTTTTGTTTGTGTGGGGTTTTTTTTTTGTTTTTTTTTTTAAACGTACATTGGTGTGAGGCCTTCAGATTCCCCTGGAACCGGAGTTACAGACAGCTGTGAATTGCCATATAGGTACTGTGAATTGAATCTTGCTCCTCTCAGAAGGTGAGCAGCAAGTGCTCTTAACTAAGCCATCTCTCTAGCCCTATATTGTGGGGTTTTTTTTTGTATGAGATTGATGGAGAATCTTTGATAGATTTGTGAGTTACCTGATGTTCTTTCTGTGAGTTGTCTCTTCTGTGTTTTCTGTGGGCCCATCCCCACCCCTGCCCCATGGAAGCATTGAACCCAGGGCTTCATCTTGCCAGGTAAGAGTTCTCCACTCAACTACATGCCCAGACTTTTCTTGAAAGTTTTTTCTTTCTTTCTTTCTTTCTTTCTTTCTTTCTTTCTTTCTTCCTTTCTTTCTTTCTTTCTTTTTTTCTTTTTTTGGATATAGAGACTCACTATGTAGACCCGCTGCCCTGGAATTCACTATGTAGTCCAGGCTAGCCTGGAACACAGAGCTCACCTGCCTCTGCCTCCAGAGAGCCAGGATCGAAGGTTTTCTATCATTGAGCTATACAAGTTCCAGTCCCAGCCCCCAGTACAGGTTATTGTTCTTATTTATTTTGGGGTGCTAGGGACGGAGTCAAGTGCATGTTTGGCAACATCCTACCACTGAGTTAAACCTTCCAGGTAACTCTTGGTCTTTTGAGACAAAAATCTCGCTCTGTAGCCGGGAAGGCCTCAAACTTCTGGCTCTCTTGCGCCTGCTTCCAGAGCTCTGTGTTTGTTACAGAGGGTTAAACCCATTGTGGCGCCGGGAGGTGGGGGTGGGTGGGGGGTTACTGTTTATGTTCATGGGTTCACTAGTGAGGGGGAAGGGATTGTACTCATACACCAATACTAAAAACCCTACACACATATTTAGATCGTATCCTTTTCTTCTTTCAGCTATACTTTCCATAGTTTCTATATTTCAGTTGTCTGTGTTTTTAGAAAGAAATCGCTGGCAAGAAGAGCATGTGTACTTTACATTTTGAGGTCTTTCTTCAAATAGAGCATCAATGATAACAGGAAGGGACCTGATTTACAAGTTGTTTTCTTTTTAGCCAATTGGATGATACGAAATATTCTCTAGGTTACAGAATTACCTTAAGATCCACATCAGCGAAAGGCTTTCTCATTAGTCTGATTTATAGTCACAATTCCATATTGCCTTAATTTGTATTTTAGTCACTTGGGAGTCCCAACTGAAGAATTGTCTACAACAGATTAGACTGTGGGTAAGTCTGTCTAGCATTGTCTAGATTGCTTACTAACTGATTTAGAAGGGGCCACCCCCTGTGGGCCTTACCATCCCTAAGTACTGAGCTGCACAAGAAAGATAGCTGAGCCGAAGCCTGGAGGCAGCGTTGGTCTATGGTTTCTGTTTGGGTTCCCTCCATAACTTCCCGCAAAGACAGTGATCTGAGTGTAAGCCCATAAACCCTTTCCTCCCCCAAACTGCCTTTGGTCAGTGTTTTATCAAAGCAACAGAAAAAGCAATCTAGGACATGTATTTTGCTGCTCGATGGTGTACATGTACATGTATAAGAATTATAAAATGTTAAGAATTGACCATACTTCATCAAGGTCTCAAAGAACTAAACACACAGGCCGACGCTTCCAGGAGGTCACGTCGGAAGGGACTCGTCACGCGTGGTATTGCACGGTTCTGAAGGTGTGCTTAGCCGCTTGCGCCGCCTCCTGCGGTCACCGCGGTCACAGCCCGGCGGTACTCGTCAGCCTCTTTGTCTCTAGTACAGATTTGCGGGACAGTGACCCGAGAGACAGGGGTGGCCGCGGGCCTCCCCTTCCCCACCGGGTCCTGCAGACTCTTGCAACGCTAGGAGGGCTGAACCCGCAGTTTTAAGGTGGTGGCGACTGAAAGCTTGGTTCCGGAGCCCACGCAGTGGCGGGCGGGCCTGCGTCAGCCTTGGAGCTGGGACCAGCCAGCGATAACCGGGCAACCGAGACGAGACGCGGGCGACGGCCCGCCAAGCGGCCATTGGGTAGCGTTTCCTACTCATTGTGAAGCTTGCATTTGGGTTCCATTCGACTCAAATGGCGTCCTGGGACTTCGTGTTTCTTCTTCTCCCTCAATTTACAAGTTGGGAACAACATCGAGGGCACTGCGCAGAGAGCCCCCGGTGAGACCAGCTTCAGACGCCAGGATCACTGCCGGACCAGGGTGGGAAAGCTGTCAGCACCAGCCAATGGACGGACACAGGGCTGGCAGTCTTCATTGCGATTGGCTCAACTAGACGGAAAGCCCTACCTTTCCTATCCATGCTGGGTTTTGATTGGGTGTGATGCAAAGCCGCTTCGCTACAGTTCAAACCTGGTGTTGCTTAGTGATAAATCACGCCTTCGAAGGCCTTGGACAACGATTTCACTCTTTGTAAGGCAAACCGTGATTGGTCAGAGCGCTCACGGACCCTTTGGTAGTAAACACAGCCCCGTTCCTGGAGCCTCGGATTGGTCAGACTTTTCAGACGTCGCTCCTTGCCGTGGCACCGCCCTCCCTCCTCCTGATTGGCCACGGGCGGGTTATGAGGGCGGGGCTATGTACACCTCACATCCGTTTACTCTTGGCCGTCGTCGGTTTCGCAAAGAACCGCGCGAACCGGCAGAAGGAGCCGGGAGCGAGAGGCGGGGCGGGCTCGGGGGCGGGGCGGGGCGGGGCGGGCGGAAGTCACTGCCGGGGAAGCCAGGCTGGACCTTCCCGCCTCCTTCCACAGGGTCGGTCCGAGCGGAGGAGGGTCACCGCCTCCTCCTGCGCGGAGAAGGGGGGCGGAGCCCGACTCAGGTGAGGCGACCCTAGCCGCTAGTGGCCTCGGCTCGCGGGCGCGCGGCGCGCTCTCGTGCAGGCGGTTGAGCCCCGGGAGCGCGCAGAGGCTGGGGGAGCGCGCAGACACGTCCCGGTGCCGCTGGTCCACCCTGTCTTGCTGCTGAGGGGTATTGTTACCCTTCGCCTCGGAGGGCCAGGCGAGTGGGAGCCGGGATCTTGTGCGCAGGCGTCCCCCGTGTCCCGACGCCCGGCTGTCTGTGCGGGGTGGGGCAGGGGCCGGTGCCCTGCGGATCTCCCGCTGGAGATGGAGCTTCCCGGGATGCTGCGGGAACAGGTTCCCGATCTGCATCCTGGCGGGATGAGCCGAGGAGCGGCTGCCCTGCGGGATGGAGGCGAGTAGCTCTCTCGCCCCTGTCCTGGGTCCTTCTGAACGAGGAGGTTTGGTTTCATCAGAGCAAGGCCACAGCGGTCTGGATTGGGGATCCCGCGGCCGACTACAGGGGTGGAGTCAGCGTTTAGGAATGCCCTAACTTGTTAGACAAAAGTGTTTAGTAGGCATTTATTGAATGCCCACTTCTTCCAGGCTTCGTGCGAGGAGTTGTGAGATGCGGTGGTAAGAGACAGTCGTCCCATCTTCCCTCCCTGGGGACCGACGACTTTGCACATAACAACAGAAATAAATAAGGCAGTGTGTTAAGGTGGCTTGGAGGTTAGGTTTTTTTGTTTGTTTTGTTTTTCTAAAGTGCCGCTCACTATGGTGAGTCTCTGTCCTAGCTTAGTGGAGGACACTGTAGGAGCCACATTTTGGTTCTTTAATTTGGAGGAAATTTTTAGTTTAAAGGCTCAGCAAGGTCCTGTCCTTAAGTTAATAAAACAAAGTCGTCACTTTCAAGGCTTGAAACAAACATCTTTCCACAGTGCATTCTTGTACTGTTGCGTTGCAGTAGGACGTTAAGCAAATTCTGTGCCTTAAGCATTCGTGATCTGTTTTTGTATGAGATGTTGTTCTTTAGATTATTTTAAAAGGTGGACCGGGCACTTCACTGTTTACTAGAGATTTTTGTTTTCATTGCCAAAAAGTCTCGTGGTTGGCAGTAAACTAAAGTTGGGGAGAGAGAGAAGACAGATGGACAAAGGAGAGAAACTTTAGAGAAAAGCCCCTAAACTAAAGGAAGGACTTCTGCTGCTTGTTTTAACCCTTGTGGAAATCTCAGCAAGCTTGGGAAGACAGACAGACCTGGCCCCCTGCTGCAGACTTGGTGACTTGCCAGGTAAGGTTAACAGATAAAGGCGCATTCTGGGCTTTTGGGTTTTGCTAACTAAATGGACCAAGACTTTTCAGACAGTCTGCTTTGTGAAGATTTGCTTTTTTTTCCTCCCTAAAGATTGTGTGAAAAACAAAACCAAAATAACTTTCTGACATTTGGGGGTGCTGGCCATTTTTATTCTGGGTAATTAATGTGTCTCTACTCAAATTTTGCTGAATTGATGAGTATTGAGATTTGGAGGAAAGCATTTTATAGGTGGGGCATTTTCCAAATTTTAGGGGCCGGTGTGTTCAGAAGGGACTGTTTGAGACTATCCAAGTGAAGGATTTAAAAAATTGAATAGCAAAATGCATGTGCGTCAGTATTTAAAGCTTTTAGCATTGATTTTATTAGAGACTTAGAAAAAACACCCTGTATTCATCCAATTAGTCTTATGTCGGAGACCAGCTTCGACAAGGATACCTCTTACCAGAGTAGGGGCATGAGGATTAGAAAAATAAATAAAGAGAAGCAAGTGAAAATAATAAAAAGAAACGAGATCACATCAGGAGGGCGGTCCAGTGAATACTGAAATTGCCCGCGTTTAATTTCCATTTGCTTAAATATCCCGACCCCAAAGTAGGAGTAAGATTAAAAACTGCATTAGCGTGATACAAAGAATGAGCAGATTACGGGTTACCTTCTTAGTTAAACATTCTGTTGCCAAACAAGACAAAACCTTAGACCAAAACATTCTTTAAGCACATTACTCCCCGGGTGGAATCCATAGATATCTCCCTAAGGGAGTAGGAGCCTAGTTGGATCCTTAGACTTTTGTTTGAGGTAGAAACAGATCTACTTCTTAATTCCTGAAATACCAAGTCTGGATATTAACCACACCTGTTATCTGAACTGTTGATAACCTTGAGGAAACAGAAGTAAGTTCCAACTCTCTGACCTTTAGTCAGGTAGAATGAACCCATCCATGCCTATGGGCCCTGTCGGTCTCATTAAATAAAATCCCGGAGTCAGATATTAGGGGGTGAAAACTGAAAGACAGGCAGACCAAGCAGCCAGAGTCACTTCTTACCTCGACGAAATCTCAGACCAAATGGTGGCTCCTGTTCTATGAATTCTCAGACTGAATGGGGGAGAGATCCTGTCTCCACCTGCCTTATATTGCTGTCTTCACTTCTTGATGCTGGGATCAAAGGCGTGAGCCACCAGCCCCTGGCTCTGTTTCTCTTTTAGAATAAGTCAGTCTCTGGTGGCCTTGAACTCCTGATCTCCCTGTCCGCCCCTGCCCCCCCCCAAGTGCTGGGATTAAAGGTGTGTGCCACCACTGCCTGGCCTCTCTGGTTGACTACTAGTGGCTAGCTCTGCCCTATGATCTCAGACCACAAACAGAGTGTCACACAGCAGTGAGGCTGACAAAAGGTCTCTGGGATTGACCGAATCTTGAGTCTGCCTCCAGTTCTCCTAAGAAAGGGGGGGAAAGGAATCTAAAATAGAGATTCCATGTCAGCTTTCAACTGAACTGAGTCAACTAACGTTTCAGAATGTAAATTCACCATGAATACGTTTTCCCTCTGTCAGTCTGGAGCACATGATTTGTCTCCTAGTGTCCTGGCTCTTTATTAAATAGGGGTGCTGTCTGCTGTAGGCTGACTTCCTCAGTGTAGCCTGTGAGACGGACTGTAACTAGACTGCTCCTCTCGTCTGTCTCAAGTGAACTTCTCACATGCTCAAGAGAAACCCCTGGTCTTCACAGCTTCCTGGGGTGCTTTTGATTTTCTTTACTATCATTCTGGGAACTGGAGGCTGCCTGTTCTTCCAGAGGACCAGAGTTGGGTCTCAGCACTTACATGGCAGCTCACATTTGTCTGTAACTGCAGTCCCAAGGGTTCAGTGCCCTCTTCTGGCCTCCTCATGCTCACGGTGCACAGACACGCTTGCAGGCAAAACACCCACACATATCAAATAATAAGGGGGATTCTTTCAGAAGCTTTTGCATTGGCCTATACAGATTAGGAATTATGTTGGCGCACTGGCTTGATGGTACACAGAAGAGATGGTAGGTTCTTAGTGTTCAAGCTTATTTATCTGTAGATAATTTCCCCTTTGATCTCCTAATACATTTGAATATGTTTTGATTCCAGTAGTTCCTCGACTCTAAAACTAGCTTTTTAAAAAATAATTTATTTTTACTTTATGTGCATTGGTGTTTTGCCTACGTGTACGTCTATATGAAGGTGTTAGATCCCCTGGAACTGGACTTACAGGCAGTTGTGAGCTGCCATGCGGGTGCTGGGAACTGAACGTGGGTCCTCTGAAAGAGCAGCCAGTGCTCTTAACCACTGAGCCATCTCTCCAGCCCTAAAACTAGTTTTATTACATTTTACTTTCTTTGAAGATAAGATAATATAAGTAAGCTTGTTATAGCTTAGTTGATAATATTTAGTCAAGTATGGTGGCTTACACCTTCAATTCCAGCCCTCTGGACACTGGGGCAGGAGACCTTGTCTCAAAAAACAAAGAGAAAAAATCAACAGCTTTTTTTCTTTTCTTATGTTACACAAAGTAATGCAGTTTATAACCACTGACGTTTTAGACTTACTAAAATGTGGGGCAATTAAAAGGCCTGCCCTGAATTAGTTCATTGTAATCAGTGAATTTTACAAATTTGCCTTTGTGCTCGCGAGGAACTTGTTACTAAGAAGAGCTTATTAGGAGTGGGGTTCTCTCTTATATAAATGGAAATTAACAAACTGTTTGCTTTACAAACTTTAATGCGTGATTAAATAGTGGTGTGCTTTTTGGAAATTATACATGATAATCTATTGCTTTTTTATACTCAATAAAACAAATCCTTTATAGTCAGCTTCTTAAATTTAAAATGAGTAGAGTGAATTGCTTCCTGTTTTTCCCGTATATGATATTGTTAACATGGTGTAATTGATTTTTCAATACATCTTAATTATTCAGTTATAATTTACAATCAACTCAGCCATTTCTTTGAAACTGTGAGGTGCTCACCTTTTGTAGCCCTGTTTTATTATTTAGTCTCTACTCTGGGGAGATGGCGGACGCCAAAGCCTGCTCTTTCCTCCCCCCAGAAAGGGTACACACACTCACACAAACCCTCAACACATGTAGTAAGCTGCATACATTGTATTCTGTATCAAACAGAGGGGCAGAAGCAATTCTGTGTGGTCAAGTTCTGAACACTAACTTTCAGAAGTGACTCACACTGCTTTGAAAGTAAATCCAGTATAAGAAATTAACTCCTTTTGCTCCTCTATTTTGCCTACTGGTAAGGGACTATTAACAGAGCTTTAGGGCAAATGTCCTCTAGGAGTCCCATTGGGCTAATCTCAGCCACCTGGCTCAACATGCCGATCAAAGACAGCATTGGTGAAGGTTGGACAGCAGCTTTAGCCACTGTGATCACATTGGGTGGGGCACGCAGGTTCAGTAATCTCAGGTCTGTGTCAGCTTTGTTGGAAGGGGAAGCAGACTGAGACAAAAGGTTTGCAAGGCCTATAGAGCTGATAGGTCATTCTGGTCAGGTCAGTGGCCCCATTCCCATCTTGGGGTAATTTGTTCCCATCTGGGGTTGATTTCATGATGGGGATAACTTTTTCTGCCAGGTTAGCATTGATGGGGTTAGTTCTACATCCCTGTCCTAAAGATGATTTTTCATCTGTTGTATTCCTAGAATCCAAGGTAACTGCAGAACAAAAAGGTAGAGAGGACAAAAGTAAGAGAGGGACAGAATGGAGTCCGTTAGGCCAGTGATTGGGCTGTTCGTCAGTACTATAAATATCAAAGTCCCTGATGCTTAGGCATTGCTTTCTTCTTAAGAACCCTCCCCCCTTAAGAAATAAAATTCCGGACAGATCTTGTAGTGGTGTACACTTTTAATCCCTACTCAGACTACAGGTGGATCTGAGTTCAAGGTCAGCCTGGTCTACAGAGTGAGGTCAGGACTACACAGAGAAACCCCATCTCAAAAAACAAAACAGAATTTCTTCCTTTACTTTTATTTCCTTATTTTGAGACAAGGTAACTCTGGGTGGCCTGAGCTTGCTGTGTAGATCAGGTTGGTATTGACCTTGTTGCCAACCTTGTGCCTTCTGCCTGGTAACTACTAGAATCATAGGTGTATGCCATAGTGCCCAGTAATGCTCGATTAATAAAAACTCAGAGAGAGAAATATGGGTTCAGCCTGAAGGTCAGAAAAGCAAAACAGCCAGCCATTCTGAAATGGCAATCCTACCTCCAAGAATCTAAGGATGAGACTGAGATTTAGAGCTGTTTTCTCCCGTTTTATAATCCTCTCTCTGACTGGGATTAAAGGCATGCACCGCTGGCATTAAAGACATGCCGGTTTCTATGGTAACTAGTGTGACTACTGTGGTATTAAAGGTGTGTGTTATCATTGCCTGGTCTGTAAGGCTGACCAGTGGGACTGTTTTCCTCTCTGATCTTCAGGCGAGCTTTATTTATTACAATACAAATGAAATGCCACTACAGCCCAGCAAGAAGTAATTCTCTGTTAGGAATAAAATGCAGCAAAAGCTATTTGTGTGTACGTGTGCGCACTGTTGTGCAGCTGTGGAGGCCAGACGACAGCTTTCAGGGGTCTGTTCTCTCCCTCCCCTTTACGTGGGTTCCAGGAATTGAACCCTGATTGTCCAGTTTGCACATCAAGCGCTTTTACCTGCAGATCCGTCTTGCCTCCCTTCTTTCCCCCTTTGAGGCAGGATCACATGTAGTCCAGGTTGGCCTCGTGTATTAGAGAATGACCTTAAACTTTTTAAAAATATATTTTATTTATTTATTATATATACAGTGTTCTGCCTGCACACTAGAAGAGGGTTACACTGCTTCCTACTCGGTAAAATGCTCAGTTGTGTGTGTCTCCGTTCCACTAATCACCTGACTGTTAGCACCCCACCATGTAAATCTGTATCATGCAGCATTTTACCTTGAACACGGTAAGCACTAAAAATAGTAGGTGGTACTAGGGCCATAGCTCCATCGGTAAAGTGCTAGCCATGCAAGTGTGGGACTGAGTGTGCTCCCCAGAACTCACATCAAAAATAAAAGCTAATATAGTAGCACGTGGCTGTAGCCCAGCACTGGGGAGGTGGAGACAGTTGGGGGCCACTGGCTGGCCAGCCCAAGTGAGAGACCCTGTCTCATAAATCAGGGTGACTGGCTCCTGAGGCCTCCACACACTTGTACTCACCTGAACATGCAAACACACAGAGACCATTAGATGGGTAGGTTTCTATAGCAGATGTGTATGTGGCTCCAGATGCTGTAGGGCTGTGTCACCCTCCACAGCATGGCTCTGTGCTGCTTTCCTGGGCTCCTGGTGCAGCTGCCAAGGTACCTCAGGTAGGCAGCCACCTTTGCCCTCCCTCACCTAGAGCTGCCATTGCCATCTTACTCTGGGATGAGAAACACTCACATTTCACATAAAGCTGAGGGCTGAGGGACTTTCCAGTTTGGAAATCTTTCACACGTAGGCTTGGCCTTTATTTGGCATGTTTGGAGACATATTCTGTCTCTATTTTGACTGATTTTAGAGTTAGTTGTTGACCTCAGAAAACTGATTATGGAGTAGTTATGCTGTTTTGTCTCATTTAGATACAGCCAGAGTTCATTCAAAGTAATTGGTTATTATACTACTTATCAGTCACTAGGGCGTTGCAGGGAACAGCTTCTGTTCTCAGTAAACCGCTTTAGGAGGAAGAAATTTGAGGTTGTGCTAGGACTCTAACTAGGGGGACGGATGACATTCTTTCACTCAAGCTCAGGTACAGTTTCAGGTCCGTTCACCCCAAGGACTCCGGAAAACAAGGTGGCAAAGCCACGATAGCGGCTTTGGCGTGGGCTGCCTTCTCAGCTGCACTCACACTCGCCTTCAGCTGGTGATGGGCTCTGACGAGAGCTGGAGAGATGCCGTCCTCCTGGCAGGTCTAGTTCCAGGCCCACCAGAAGCAGCCGTCCCTGCTTCTGCTCTGCCGTCCAGCATGGCTGGGTGATCATGGCTCCGCTGGGCCCGACTAGGAGCCATGTCCAGTGTCTAGTTGTCTGACCAGTGCTCCCCGTGCAAACCTAGTGAACTGAAGTCCATCCTGGAACCCACCTGTGGAGGGACGGTACTGCCCTGGGAGTTGTCCTCTCTGCTCTGCACAGGCTCACGCAGGGGGGATGACTCTCACACACTGATGATGATATAATAAGTTAAATAAATTTAAAAAAAGACCTGTACACTGCTGCAGTGGAAGCTCTTTGGTTTTCTTCTCTGAAATGCATTTTCTCCTCTACCTTCTCTATAAAACTGGAGGAAGGTGCTCTTTAGTGCTCTGTTCCTGACAGGATTTTACCCCCAGCTTTAAGTAAATGTTAAGAATTCCTTAGAAGCTTAAGATTCGTCCTGTGTACAGCCTCGCGGGTCAGGCAAGCAGGAAATCAGCTGATGTGGATAATATTTGAATATGGGTGTGCTCTTCTTTATGAATTATGTTCTTGAAAAGCTTGTGAGTATGCCACCATACAAATCAAATAGTTGTAAATGTATTACTAGCTGGCTTATTCCCCTAAGATTTGAGCAGGTGTTTTATTGGACTAAATAAAACATTATTAAGGAAGCCAATCTATAGAGAAAACGGCCTGTTTTTGAGTATTCGTGCTAATGTATGGTGTTATTACATTTTCTTTATTTTTTTAAATATTTATTTACTTATTTATTATGTATACAATATTCTGTCTGTGTGTATGCCTGCAGGCCAGAGGAGGGCACTAGACCCCATTACAGATGGTTGTGAGCCACCATGTGGTTGCTGGGAATTGAACTCAGGACCTTTGGAAGAGCAGGCAATGCTCTTAACCTCTGAGCCATCTCTCCAGCCCCCTACATTTTCTTTATTATATTTAGTTTTGACAATACTAAAAATCTGTTTCTGCAGATAGTAAGTGTACTGTACACTGCACTGTGGGTCAGAGGCACCAAGTGACAGATTGCTGTACCTCCAGCCATATAAATCCAGATCAATCCTATTCTGAAGTCTGTTTCACAACATGAGCCTTTCCCCGCTTCCTTGAGTGGTTTGGACGGGCTGCTTGCATGTAAAGCACTATCTTCCGAGGGTGAGCTCCCAACCTTATTTATGTGCATGCATGTGCATTCCTGGTGAGGCCCAGAGAAGGCTTCGGATCTCCTGGAGCTGGAGTTGCAGGTGGTTTGGAGCTGCCCAGTATGTGGCCAGGAATGAAACTAATGCTGCTGTAAGAACAACATCTCACTGGACGGTGGCGCATACCTTTAATCCCAGCACTTTGGAGGCAGAGGCAGGTGGGATCTCTGAGTTTGAGGCCAGCCTGGTCTACAGAGCTAGTTCTAGGAAAGGTTCCAAAGCTACAACAGAGAAACCCTGTCTTGAAAAACAAACAAACAAAAAAAAGCACTGTGTACTACTGGGTAGCTGCCTTCTCCCCAGAACACTGCCTCATTTAAAAAATTTTAAAATGCTTGTATTTTCTTTTTGTAAAAGACTTTATTTTTAACTTTATGCATACATGTGTGTGCCATAGGTGGTCAGAAGAGGGTGTCAGATTCCCTGGAGCTATAGTTACAGGCAGTTGTGAGCTATTCCATGTGGGTGCTGGAAGTGAATTTGGATCCTCTGGAAGAAGAGCAAATACTCTTAGTGCTGAGCCAGCTCTCCAGTCCCCACCTGTGCCTTGTTTTCAATGATGTGAAACTGCTCGATTCTTGACATTCAGGCACATAGAGCAATCCATTCCTTTCACTCCCTTGGGAAGAATACTTCAACTTAACTGCCCCAGAGTGAACAACCTAGCTTGCCGTGTTGACGTTCTCTGTTTTCGGTCTTCTCTTTGTCTGCTCTTGTGTTTGTTTCCCAAATTTGTAGGGTCAGAGCGTGGGATCTGGCAGTCTCAACCAGCTAGGCTCTGTCACTTGTCCCCAATAAGCCAATTAAAGAGAATAGTAATAGTGGGAAGCAGAGAAAGGAGATGTGTTCACCATGGCCACACTGGGGAGAGGAACAAATAAAGAGGCCCGAGACCTTCCAAATCCATGCTAGGGTTACTGGCACAAGGTTAGCTTTAATCAGAGGGTGAACGGAATTCATATCTACACCGTCCCTGGATCTGAGTATAGTGTGCTCTTTATTGGCCCGTCCTTCTTCCCTCCCCCAGCAAGAGAGTGCTTGGGAAATTTAATTCTCTTGTTCCAGTAGTCTGGCAGGTGCCTCGCTAAAACAT
The DNA here is from genome assembly GCF_037038515.1 of Microtus pennsylvanicus. Classification (NCBI taxonomy): domain Eukaryota; kingdom Metazoa; phylum Chordata; class Mammalia; order Rodentia; family Cricetidae; genus Microtus; species Microtus pennsylvanicus. Next base: position 140,843,253 of record NC_134581.1, read on the forward strand.
CTTCTCTCCTGCCAGGGTATTACAGTGACTCTGTTTCCTATATTGCTCCTTTGTTCTTTGTTTGTTTTCTTGCTTGCTTAAGTGCATCCTTTAGTAATTTCCTGAGACAAGAAATGTAGGAGAAGCTGGGTGGTGGTGGCACACGCCTTTAATCCCAGCACTTGGGAGGCAGAGGCAGGCAGATCTCTGTGAGTTCGAGGCCAGCCTGGTCTACAAGAGCTAGTTCCAGGACAGGAACCAAAAGCTACAGAGAAACCCTGTCTCAAAAAACCAAAAAAAAAAAAAAAAAAAAAAAAAAAAAAGAAAGAAAAAGAAAAGTAGGAGATAACCTTTGTGTTCCTGCTTCTCTGAAAATGCTTTAGTTTGCTTTTTTGAGGTTTTTTTTCTTTTTGATTTTTTGAGACAGGGTTTCTCTGTGGTTTTGGAGGCTTTAGTTTGCCATTATAATTGTATAACAGTTTAGGAGTGGTGTAGTGATATTTTGTTTGTTTAACAAATAAAGCTTGCCTGAAGATCAGAGTGCAAACCTAAGCCACCAGTTAGCCATAGAAGCCTGGCGGTGGTGGCACACACCTTTAATCCCAGCACTTGGTAGGCAGAGACGGGTGAATCTCTGAGTTCGAGGCCAGCCTGGTCTATAGGGCAAGTTCCTGGACGGGTTCTATAGCTACAGAAAAACCCTGTCTTGAAACACCGGGAGGAGAGGAGGGAGGGAAAAAAAATCAAACGTAGTGATATTTTGCTTGTAATCTAACAGAGTTTGCCTGAAGATCAGAGTGCAGAGCTAAGCCTCTAGTTAGCCAGAGAGGCCAGGCTGTGGTGGTGCACACCTTTAATACCAGCACTTGGGAAACAGAGGCAGATGGATCTCTGTGAGTTCAAAGCCACCCTAGGCTACACCAGATGAATCTGTCTTAAAGAGAATCAGAGTTCACACACAAGTGATCCCAGCACTTGGGATCATGTGCCTTTAATCCCAGCACTGGGGAGGTGGAGACAGGTGTGATGTGGCTGGGTGGAGAGAGGAATATAAGGTGGGAGGAGACAGGAGCTCATTGCAGTCTTGAAGCATTCTGAGGACTTGTGGGAGACAGGATCTTGCCCCCTTTCCATCTGAGGGTTTTGTAGAGGTAAGAACTTCAGTGGCTGCTGCTCTGCTCCTCTGATCTTTCAGCATTTACCCCTAATATATGACTTCCGACTTTTATTCTGAAGACCAGTTAGAATTCATGCTACAGATGGAATTCTCTGTTGGAAATAATTTTTCTGAAGCATTTTGAAGGAATAATACCCTTCAATATTTCTTTGAAAGAGTCTAGTGCTAATGTTATTCCTAATGTTTTGTGAACTGCCACTACTACCCTGTCACTGGCTTCTAAACTGACTTTTTTTTTTTAATTTAAGGTTTTATACCATTGACTACTTGTGTGTTTGTGCATGTGTAGCTCAGAGGACAACTACAGTTTCCATTTCTCTCCACGCTGGTTCAGATCCCCAACCTTGGTAGCGAGTGCCTTACCTTCTGAGCAGTGCCACCTGCCCCTGGATGATTTCCTCAAGCATTTCCCTCTCTGTCTTCGAGTTTGTGAAGTGGCGTCAGGCTTCATGAACTACTCCCCTTTTCTTCAGTTCTGCTTTCCTTTCTCTTACTTTGAGGTTTGCTCAGTGATTTTTCTTCCACCTCTATTTGTACAGTTTTTGCCATTTTTAAATTCCCAGTACTTTTTTCTTTCTCTCTGTCCACCTGATTGTCCCCTTTGTTTCCTCACCTCCCTTCCCTTTCTTTTCTCTCCTGTCACCTACAGACTGGCTTTGAACTTTCAGTACTCCTGTTTCAGCCTCCCCAGTGCTGGGATTAAAATCATGTGCCACCATAGACATATGCTTTCTTGTTTCCAGAACATTCTTCCTTATAAATATTTTTTTAAAAAAAGGTGTTGGGTGTGGGTAGAAGCTGAAGAGATGGCTTAGTGGTTAAGAGCACTAGCTGCTCTTGTAGAGGATCCACGTTTAATTTCCAGCCCCCGTATGGAGGCTCATAACCACCTGCAGCTCCAGCTCCATGCCCTCCATCGCCTCCTCTGGCCTCCACAGGCACCAGGTATGCATGTGTCACACAGAAATACATGCAGCAAACACCATACACACCAAGATAACAATAACCCAATCATTAAAGAAACAAAGTTGGGCAGTGGTGACGCATATTGTTGATCCCAACACTTGAAGGCAGAGGCAGGCGAATCTCCAAGTTTGAGGCCAGCCTGGTCTACAGAGCAAGTTCCAGGATGGCAATGACTACACAGAAACCCTGTAACTTTATTTTAAAAAAAGAAAAACAAAAGATATTCTTATTTCATGGATGTGCTATCTTATTTGAGGCTATTAATTAAAGTTTTTTTCAACCTCAGTTTCCCCCCATATCATTTCTGTTTGTTTCAGATGTTTCCCTGTGCTCTTCTGTTTGTTACGTTGCCGCCACCATCATATTATTCCATTATACGTGTATGAGTATTTTATCTGCATATATGTCTGTATACCACACATGTGCCAGTATCCGTGGAGTCCAGAAAAGGGCATCAGATCCCCCGTAGCTACAGACAGCTGGTGGGATCAACCCTGTGTCCTCCGAAGAGCAGCCAGTGCTGACCAGTAGGCCATCTCTCCAGCCCTGGTGCTCTGCACTGTGTGCTTGAGTTCCATTCTCTCAGGCCGTGTGCTCTTCCTTCACAGTCACTGTAGGAGTGAAGCCTACTGTGGCAGCTGAGTGGATGGGTTGGCCTTGAAGATGAATGTATTTTGCTGGGACTCGAGTTTTTTAGTGGGCTTTTCGGTTATCCTATATTGTAAAAACAGCAGTCCCCTTGGAAAGTATGGGCCTGGCTGCTTGTCTTCTAGTCTCGGAACAGGTGGAGGTGGAGTGCTGGAGGTGAGGGACTGTGCGGACTTAAAGCTTCAGCTTCCCGTGAAGTGTTCTTCCCCAGCAGACCTTCAGCACTCCCTTCCCCGCCGGCAGAGGCAGGGCCTGTGCTTGTCCCTGCTGCCGGTGCTTCCTCCTAGCAGTACCTATATTGTCTGTCATTGGTCTGTTCTTTCTGAGTTTAGTTCTGTCTTACTGGCCTCTTTCATCTCTAGTACTGGACATGCTAGGCCTTATGTGTACATGTCCTGTCCTAAGCTTAGCGATTAATTCATTTAAACCCTTGTCCTAGGAGCCAGAAGTTTCTCCCCTGAGAAGAAAAATAGCCGCAGGAGGGGCACAGAAGAGCCCATTGGCATCATCAACCTTGTTTAACCACAGGGAGGGCACGTCTCTGCTCTGGTCTGCGGTGGAGACTTGGAATAATGGGCAGCTACAAAGTCCCTAGAAAATGTAGTGATTTCTTAAATGGAGATAAGCAAGTTCTTATTTCAAATAATTCCAGGAAGTATGCAGATGTTTACTGGGTCCAGACTCAGCATTAAAAGGCACAGGGCCCTTCTTTTTCCCTTGTAACTCGCTTTATTGAAAACTTTCAAATACGTGAAAGTACGTACTTTTACTGTCTTGGCTGTAAGTACTTCCATCTCTTTTAAAAAGAAATCGTAGCACACGCCACCCAAAGGGAAGATTAAATTTATCAAACACAAGCAATATTGCAAGCAGTCATTTTGGTTAGTTTTGTAGGTGCCCTGTACACAGTTCCTGAAAACATTTGGTTTAAGCCTATTCATGGCCTCTCTTCTTTTTCTGTTTTTTTTTAAAGTACAGTCTATTAGGCTTTCTTGCATTGTAATGTATTACTGTAAAACATCTTATTAAGCATGTAATCCATGCACTTATAGCAAATTTGTGAGTTTTGCCACTGTGACCATAATTGAACTTGGTTAACATTTTTGTCACATGCACTGGGATCCCAGTCCCAGCCCTCATGTCAGTACTGGTCACCGTATGTTTTCTTTTGCTGTGCCCTGATTTTTCTTTCTTCTTTTCTTGATTTTATTTCACATGTATGAGTGTTTGCCTCCACATTCTGTGTACCCACATGCGCAATATCCCCAAAGGCCAGAAGAGGTCAGCAAAGTCCCCTGGAACTGGAGTTACAGTGGCTGCGAACCACCATGTGGGTGCTGGGAAGTGAACTAGGGCCTTAGAAAGAGCAGTCAGTGCTCTTAGCTGCTGAGCCATCTCTCCAGCCCTGGCTTTTATACCTTTACTACAACAACCCTCCGGACAACAGTACCTGTAGTGCTGATGTCAGGCTGCAGGAAGCGGTGTGGGAGCGAGTGCCCTGTGCCACCCTCTGTATGCCAGAGTTCCTTTCTGCTGCTGATCTGCCCTTTCACCAAGGTTGCTAACGCTGCTGGAATTTCTTGGCATTCGCTGTTCTAGGAAATGCGGAATGCTAACAAATTTCAGTGGGGCAAATAAGCCTCCTCCCACATACTGGGCTTTTCCAACAGACCCTCAGTGTCCTAAGCAAGTTAACAGGAAGGGCTAAGGGATCTCATGTGCGTACTTGGATCTGGAGCTTGAGCTGGACTGACTTTTGCTCCTTAATTGACAAGTTCTTACATGTAAGCCCATTATTAGACATCACAAGCTTTCAAAGCTCCAAATGTGGCCAGCATGCTTTAAAATTGCCTTAAATCACATTTTTATTTATTCTGTGTGTGTATGCATATGTGCATGTCGCCTGCTGTGTGTTTAGCAGTCAGATCACGGCTTTTAGGAGTTGCTTCTCTGGGACCCAGGGATGGAACTCAGTTTGTCAGCAGGAACGTTGCCTGGCTGGGCCATCTTGCCAGCCCCACACTGTTCTTACTGCAGTCTGTATACTGGCTCTGCGTTAAGCTCCGTTAGGAATTAACATTTTTTTCCTTGTGTTTCCTATAGGACAATGGATTTTCCTGGTCACTTTGAGCAGATTTTTCAGCAGTTGAACTACCAGAGACTTCATGGCCAGCTCTGTGACTGTGTCATTGTAGTGGGGAACAGGCATTTCAAAGCCCACCGCTCTGTGCTGGCAGCATGCAGCACGCATTTCCGAGCTCTGTTCTCCGTGGCAGAGGGAGATCAAACCATGAACATGATCCAGCTTGATAGTGAGGTGGTGACAGCAGAGGCCTTTGCTGCGCTGATTGACATGATGTACACCTCCACCCTCATGCTAGGGGAGAGCAACGTTATGGATGTCTTATTGGCAGCCTCTCACCTGCATCTGAACTCGGTTGTTAAGGCGTGTAAACATTACCTGACAACAAGGACGCTGCCCATGTCTCCCCCCAGTGAGCGTGTTCAGGAGCAGAGTGCTCGCATGCAGCGCTCTTTCATGCTACAGCAGCTGGGACTGAGCATTGTGAGCTCAGCCCTCGGTTCCAGCCAGAGTGGCGAGGAGCCTCCAGCCCCCATGAGCTCATCCATGCGCAGCAACCTGGACCAGCGGACACCCTTCCCCATGAGACGCCTTCACAAGCGCAAGCAGTCTGTAGAGGAGCGGGCCCGGCAGCGCCTGCGCTCCTCCTTGGATGAGGCTGTCATTTCAGATGTTACTCCAGAGAGCGGGCCTTCGGGCGTTCATTCCCGGGAGGAGTTCTTTTCGCCAGACTCTCTGAAGATTGTGGACAATCCTAAACCTGATGGGATGGCTGACAACCAGGAAGACAGTGCTATGCTGTTTGATCGGCCTTTTGGTGCCCAAGAAGATGCCCAGGTGCCCAGCCAGTCAGATGGCAGTGCTGCCTCTCGTGCAACTCAGGTTGAAACCAGTTTTGAACAAGAAGCTGTGGCCGAGAAAGGCAGTTTCCAGTGTGAAAACTCCGAGGTCGGCCTCGGGGAGAAGGAGCACATGAGAGTGGTGGTCAAGTCCGAGCCCCTGAGCTCTCCCGAGCCTCAGGACGAAGTGAGCGATGTGACCTCCCAGGCAGAGGGCAGTGAGTCTGTGGAAGTGGAAGGTGTGGTGGTCAGTGCCGAGAAGATAGACCTCAGCCCTGAAAGCAGCGACCGGAGCTTTTCGGATCCCCAGTCCAGTACGGACAGGGTTGGGGACATCCACATATTAGAAGTCACAAATAATCTAGAACATAAGACCTCTTTCAGCATTTCAAATTTTCTCAACAAAAGCAGGGGGAGTAACTTTAGCTCAGGTCAGAGCACCGATGACAACATCCCAAATACCACCAGTGACTGCCGGCTGGAGGGGGAGGCCCCTTACTTGTTGAGTCCAGAGGCCGGGCCTGCAGGTGGCCCTTCCTCGGCCCCGGGTTCCCATGTGGAGAACCCATTCAGTGAGCCCACAGACTCCCATTTTGTCAGGCCTATGCAGGAGGTGATGGGCCTGCCGTGTGTGCAGACCTCAGGCTACCAAGGAGAACAATTTGGGATGGACTTTTCCAGGTCTGGCTTGGGTCTCCACTCTTCCTTCTCCAGGGGAATGGTGGGTTCCTCAAGAGGAGGAGGCAGTAACTTTCCATACTACCGACGCATAGCTCCCAAAATGCCGGTCGTAACTTCTGTCCGGAGCTCACAGATCCCTGAAAACCCTGCCAGTTCCCAGCTGATGATAAACGGGGCCACTTCATTTGAAAACGGCCACCCTTCCCAGCCTGGCCCTCCGCAGCTGACCAGGGCCTCTGCGGACGTCTTGTCAAAGTGTAAGAAGGCCTTATCAGAGCACAATGTCTTGGTGGTGGAGGGGGCTCGCAAGTACGCCTGCAAAATCTGCTGTAAAACCTTTCTGACTTTGACAGACTGCAAGAAGCACATCCGAGTTCACACGGGCGAAAAGCCGTACGCCTGCCTCAAGTGTGGCAAGCGGTTCAGTCAGTCCAGCCACCTGTACAAACACTCGAAGACCACCTGCCTGCGCTGGCAGAGCAGCAACCTCCCCAGCACGCTGCTCTAACCACCTCTGCTCGTGAGGCGTACACGGGCCAGGTCTGGACTGAAATTAAAGTCGCTGTTGGTGGGCTGCTAATGCCACTGGACGTGAGGCCTCAGCTGGCTGGCGGCTCTTTGAATTTCAGCCAGTAGGAAGCAGAGACCTATTCAGTGTCACGCTTACACGGCAGCACTTCTGAGGGAGTTGTGCACCAGGGAAAGCGACTGGAACCAAGTCCCTGCTTAGGGTTGAGGAGTGCAGTTTGTCACTGATGGTTTGTCAGACGTTAAGAGTGTCACGTTTAGAAATGGAAGCGCTTGAAAAACATTTTAACACTATTTTAAAGCCCTGTGAAGCATTTAATTAAACTTCCTACACCCTCTGATGGGAATATCCCATCCCTGTATAGCAGTGCAGAACATACTGACATGTAACCAGGTAACTCGGTGCTGTCTGAAAAGAAAGGGACCCTAGAGAACAAGGCTGTCTGCCACAAATGCTTTAAAATGGATCCTGAGCTCGTCCGAGGCCTCAGAAAGGACTGGGTTTTTTTTTTATCTGAGTTGCAGTCACCGACACTGCCCTCTGATGGTGCTGACTGGTCCAGGGAACGCACCCTTGGACTAACAGGTGTATATACTTTTGAATCATCTCTGTGGAATAGGTGTTTTTATTTTTTCCGATTTTCAAAACAAAATTGTAAGTGGAGTGTGTACTTGTAGGGGTGATGGTGGGTGTTTGTGTGTGCTGTGCTAGCAGTGTTCTCAACGACGTACTCCCGATGCCGTAGTTCTGTTTGAAGTCAGCAGGAAGCTAGTGTCTCTTGTCCTTCTGGTAATATGGAGTCCTGTGTTTGTGGGGTTCATGGTACATATGCCTTTCACTCCATCCAGTCTGGCTGGCCCCGCCACCTGAGATCAGCTACTCTGCTTTGTTAGTTCTCACCCCCAAGCCCCACAGAACCTCTCTCCGGGCAGGACCAGCTAAACTAACCACAGCAACCACGGTTCCACGACCTCGGCTGTCATGGGGTCACTCCTTTAACAGTCAGCATCTAGTTACTAGAAACCTAAATCTGGTAGTGTTCACGGCTCAGTCTTTCCCAGGCTTTGGGAGAGTTAGGCAGCCACAGCATAGAACTCACCAGAAACATCCAAGGTTCTTGAAGCATTCAGTTCTTGTCCGGGATCTCTGTGTCCTCCCTCTGCCTTGCTGGCAGGGCCGCTGCTCCCGGTGTGCACCCCGGGAACAGCACAGGGCCATGCGTATCTGTAGCTCGTTATTTCATTCGTGGACAAGAATTCTTATTCTTTCATACATCTTTCTTCAGAGACACCAAACCATTGTGCATAATTCAGAGATTCCGTTCTTAAGAGCAGAAAGCTCCACATTTCTGTATTTCCTAAGCAATGAGTGTGCGCCTCCTCTTTAAGCTAGTGTGACCGTGAGTCTGTGGGTAGACCTGTAATGTTGAGAGGGCACGCCATCTGAACTGAGTCCTAGGGAGGAGAGGCCCTGTGGAAACCAGGGCCCTCCTTCTAAGCAGGTGTGTGGGAAAGAGACCATTAGAGGCAATGGCGTCCCTTGAGAGACTGCTGTGCGCTTATTGTCAGCAGACCTGTTGAGACACGATGGGGGTGGGTCTCTATATCCACCATCATAATGTAGGGACCAGTGGGAGTCGTGGGTCAGCATGGAGAACCAGAGATGCCCTGCTGGGCGAGGAGCCAGTGTCACAGGCAGAGAGTGGCAGTCTTCCCTCCTATCTTAAGGATGTGGTGCGTGGAGCCTACCCCTCACCTCAGCTTGGATATAAATGGACTTTGCTTTGGGGCCCTCCTCTCCACTGCTGGATGGACCTGGAATCTCATCTACCTCGTAGTCAGTCTCTACGTGTGAGAAGCAAGCTTGCAGTGTCCTCCTACACGCTGTAGCACTTCAAGATTCCCAAGGGGCCCTGGGAAGCTAGACCCAGGGTTGCTGTGACCTGGAGTTCTGCTGGGATTCTAACCGGTACTGGGGACTTGACTTTTGATTTTCTTAGCCTTAATTATAGCCCGGCATAATCATGTACAATCTTCTGGAGATGGTATCAAGTGTAGAGCACCCTGTTGGTGCTAATGCTGGTCAGAGCAGATTTTGAAATAAAGTATTTGCCATATTCATGCCTCTAAATATGTGTTCTCCTCTACTTAGGTTAAAGTCGAAACAAAACAGGGAAGTGCTTCTTCTCCACTGGCCGCGCTGCTGGGTGGGCTTCAAATCAGTGAGCCTCCAATAGGAGGAATACTGCCATCCAGCAGTTACTCCTGCTTTCCCTCCCCAGCACCTGCCTGTGCCATGGCTATGTGGGAGGTTTTGCCATGGCTTTGCTTGTGGCCTGGCCTTGGGGAGGAGTGAAGGGTGATTTAATAGGGGCTTCTACCTGGGGTGCAAAGGGAACAACAAGTAGATATGGACCCAGATCTTGAAACTGGGGATCCTTCTGCCCTCACTATGGCTGACAAACAGTGCTGACCTCACCACCTCCTTTCCTGCAGCTCTCTCCTCTGCTGTCTGCTCTTTCATCATGGTACCGGTATTGGGTTCAGGTGCTGTTTCTCTGGTTCTCCTTGTCTTTCCTCTATGAGGGCAGTGTGGGAAGCAGAGCCAAGGCAAAGCACCAGGTGCCCTGAGTCAGCAAACACAAGAGATGCTCTTTTGGTTAGTACTGCCAGTCACAGGCCCAGACACCGTGTCAGAAATTATTTAATGCTAGAATTACAGACTTTGGGCTTGGACGTGGCAAGCCCATTTGCCAGTTCCCATGCCCCCATGACGATGTAGTGGAGGCTTCCACCAGGCTCTTTCCTGAGTCCAAAGTCCAGCAAGATGTCTCCATCTTGAAAGCCCATCTGGCTACAGCTTGAGTTCACTGGGCATCGGCTCCCCTCTTAGGCCAGCCAGCAAGTTGTTAGCTGCCAGCAAGGACATGGTGTTTCGAGTTTTGTAGGTGGCACTGCCGATGTGGGGCAGGATCACTGGAGGGAGAAGGAAGTGTTGGTCCCAGACTACCAGTTAACAAGGCAAAGGATCCGTCACTGCACCCTCCGCCTGGTGTCCTCCTAGACTTAGGTTCCTAGGAACATCATTCCTTCAGCTTCAGTGGAGCAAGTGCTGAGACCCAAATCCAAGCAAAACATTTGAACCCTTAAAAATATGGTAGGTAACAGGGAGTCTTGCTGCCTATCTGGACGGTGATTCCAGGCACCAGCTTAGGAGCCTAGCAGTCAACACACCCTGCACCCTTGAGAATGGTGGCATAGGGCTTCTGAACTGAAGTAACTCCATGATCAAACGCTGGGTAACACAGTAGGTGCCTCTGGTCCCAGTGCAGAGCAAGTGAGCGCCTGCCTGCCTTCCAGAGCTGCGTGGGGGCAGGAAGCGGGGACAGGGCCAGCTTTCCCTCACAGCACAGCCAGTGTTCCTTGCATGCTGGCATGGGGATGGGCTCGGAGATTGCCAAGGGCTGAAATAATGGAGCCTTCACTGAAGAGGCACCAAGAACATGTCTGGGCTTCCTCTCCAGAAGGCATGGGGACATCCACAGCCCTGATGCCTCTCGGTGAGTCTAGAGAAACACCACCATTTCCTCAACAGGGGAGGAAAGGCAAGTGCTGAGGCCAGGGTCTCAAAATGCTCCCAGGGTCAGAAGCACCAGCATCTCATTGGGAGCCCATTAAGGGCAGTCTCCGGCTGCAATCAAAACCTTAGGGCAGGACCTGGCAACCAGTGGCTCAGTCCCTCCAAGAGACAGAAAAAAGAAAGAAAGAAAAAAAACTAGCCACCACAATTGCTGACAATGTACCAATAGCCAGAAGCATCTGGGGCCCTGGGTACAAAGGGAGAAGGGAGACTTAAAATGCCGAAGGCCAAAGAAGGGGACTTCTGCCCTCATCTGGTGAGCCAGATGTTGGAAAACCTAAAGCTGATTCTCCAGCCACATCAATGAGCTGGTGGCTGCTCGAAGCTTCAAAACTGGCACCAGCTGAAAACACCGGTGGTGTCATGACCTTTCCATACACTGGTAATAGCCATTCAGAGTGATGAGTTAGCCCCGTGAGTGGCTATAGGAGTGACATCAGCCTTACTTCAACAAACCCCATGGAGGCAGAGACTTAACTGAGCATCACATTCCTGTTAAACCCCAGTCACTAACAGCCTACACACTCCCGGCCCCTGGCTGGGCCCTCTGGGTTAGCATTGCCTCAGCTAGCCCCATAGCCAGGCCTGGACTATTCTCAAAACTCCATAGGGTGGCTACGCATTTGCCTTGGAAATAGCTCTTACCACAGTTCTTCAGGGTCAGCAGTGGATGGCTTGGAGGCAGGGGTTCTGGGGTGGTCACGTCCAGCCCAGCTGCTGCAATCTGACCACTGGTTAGTGCCTGGTACAGGTCGTCCTGGTTTACCACATCTCCCCTGGAAGTGACAGTCAGAACAACCACAGAATGTATTTCCACTCATCGCCTGGCACTGACTTGTAAGGCCATCCGCATATGAACGGTAGTTTTGACTGGAGCCCTGCCACTCACTAGCTTGTGACAGAGCTAATAAACTTACCTGGGCTCCTGAGGAAACCCTAAATTCCAGGCACACTAGAGGATGGGAGTATTTAACAGACTCTGAAGGACCCTCTGTGAGCCCCTGCCTTTGCAGCAGAGGGAAGTGGGCCCGCGGGGGAGCCTCTGGTGACTTGCTCCCAGAATCACACTACCCTGAGCAAGGTTGGGCTACTGCAGGAACCAGAAGGCTGTGCTGACAGATTCTCCCCACCCTTTCCTGTGTTTGGTATGTTGGTTTACCGAGTTTGACATGGCATCCTGAGCGCATGCACCACCAACAGGGACAGCAAATCCAGGTCCCAGCGGTGGGCACTGCCCTTTCCAGGAGTGCTGGGGGACCCAGGGATGAGGGCAGCCCTTGGCTACCTGCTGATGTTGATGAAGACAGCTGTGTTCTTCATCTTCTGGAAGAAATCCTTGTTGCAGAGCCCCCGGGTATCAGGTGTTAAGGAGCAGGCCACTACAATGAAGTCGGACTCCGCAGCCAGCTGAGCAATAGGCACTGGGGGAGGGGAGGGGAGGGGAGGACTTCATCAGAGGCTGAGGGACAGTAAGATGGCACAGGCCAATGACATGGAGTAGCTCTCATCTCCCACAAAAAGGACTCCCAGGATGCCAGGCATGATGGCACATACCAGTAATTCCAATGTTCTAGGGGCTGAGGCAGGAGGACTACCTTAACTTGGAGGCCAACCAGAGCTACAAAGCAAAACTGTCTCCGAAGTCAGTAGGCTAGGGAGGGAGATGTCTTGGTCAGTAAAGTGTCCACTGCATAAGCATGTGAACCTGAGCTTAGATTCCCAGGACCCACCTGAAATGGGCAAGACAGGAATTCCAGCCCCGGAGAGACGGAGACAGGAGGCTCCCGGAACTCACTGGCCTGTCACTCTAGCCGCAGTAGGTGTTAGATTCCGTGAGGGACCGTGTCTTAGAAACTATGATGAAGGGGCTAGAGGGTGGCTCAGCAGTTAAAATGATCAAGAGAGCCAGAGTTCGGGTCCCAGCACCCACGTAACATCCTGAGGACGCCTGTAAGACCAGCTCTGAGATGGGCAGAGACAAAGATTGTTGCTAGGGCTTCCCACCCAGAAGAGAAAACTCCAGGTCTTGGCACATGATGGACGTCTGTGCCCCTGAGTGCCCTTCTGTGTCCCAAGCAGGTAGACTAGAGACACGTAAGGGACACAGAAGCCCCCGGACACCTCAAGCTCCTCTATTCTGCCTGTAAATGCCATAGACCACCACTGCCACCACCATCGTGGTGAAATCAGGGTTTTACTTACCAAACTCGGCCTGGAATTCTGCTGCTTCCTGAGGCCTGGGCTGGCGCCCCGTGTAGAGAAATCTCTGGACACCAAATGGTTTCAGTCGTCCAGCAATGGCTTGACCTAGCGGCAAGGAGTCCACAGCTTGCTCCCACCTTCCAGAGGGCAAGTGCAACTAACCCTTCGAGGGGGACCCTTGTTCTGTCTTAGTGGAGCTTGGCTGCCCCAGTGTAACCAGTCCCTGGGCAGGGCACCGTTCTCAAGGATTCGGGAGGCAGTGCCACATTTTGTAGATGGACTGGCTGACACGGGCTCCACACGGCCCCGGTCATCTTGAGGGTCACTTGCTGACTTTCTCCAAGACCTGGATGTGGTACCTCTGAAGGTAGGGGGATCAAGAGGTCCCCTCCTTCTGTGAACACTGCCTCTTGACTTTGGAGGCTATTGCCCAGCTGCCAACTTGTACCCCCAGACCTACAAGACTTTCTCACGAATGTTACTGACAACAAGCTTGGACTCTTGGGTCCTCAGACTCAAACACAGTCCAGGTTGTTGGTCTCCTCCAAGAGGCTCCAAGGATTTCTGGCTGGCCAGACAGGTTTACCACGTTCTCCACTCCTGTCTGCTGCCTCTATATGGGCAGGATGATGGCACCCTAGCCTCCTACCAGGTTTTTGAGGTCACAGCACTGAAGGAGAGGAGGACCCTTGCAGAGTGGGAAGTAGCCTGCCTTCCAGAACCGGGGTCCAGGGTTGATGCAGGCTTTCCCACAGTCAGCCGCTTCCCACTGCCAGCCCCACCTTATAGCCTTCATAGTCATGAGCTCCTGTGAGCCAGTGAGCTCTTGGGGACTCTTGAACTTGCTTTAGTTTTTTGTTCTAGCCACACACAGCCTCTCCAAACGACACCCATTGTGCAGGCTTATGGCACTGGAGAAGGCTGGGGAGCAGGTAGTGGGAGCCTCACCTATGCGCCCCAGCCCCACGATGCCGACAGTGCTCTGCGAGAGTCCATAGCCGCACATCCACAATGGGCTCCACGTGCTCCAGCCGCCACTGTGGGGGGAAGAGGGGGGTTAGCCCAACCTTGGGAAGAGACGAGGGGCCACAAGAGTCCACACGCTGAGCACTCCTGGCCTTGGTCTGAAGCTAACCCTGCCTTCAGCCATGGGGCTGGAGTGGCCGACAACAGACTGGCTCTTTTGAAGCCACTAGAGGACACAGGAAGTGCGGCCATAAGGGGCCTTAGACAGACGCCTGCTTTTGCAGATGGGGAAGCCTGCAGAAGGGTGACCCGCCTGAGGCTGCACCACCAGAGTTGGGAGCAGAGGCCACACACTTAAGATGTGAGGTTTCAGGACCCTAAAGCAACACAAAAGCTGTCCTCCACGGAGAGCCCCGAGGAGGCCCGACTCCGGCTTCTTACCCAGAACCTGGTGGGCACTGATTGGAAAAATGCTTTCAGGTGTGCCCACACGTTCCGCACATGACGCCCTTGGGCACTGTCAAGAACGCTCCCTGCTCCTCACACTGAAGAGCCACAATAGCGTGATGTGGGCAGCTTTGGCTCCCAGAGCTACTTCCGGTCCTGCAGCTTGTCGATCCCAGTGCCGCAAGTGCGCCGGCACCCAGATCTCCCGACTTCCCTTCCTGTCCCCTCTAATGCAGCTCTGCCCGCAGTCTCAGGCCCGCTGCCTTCCCACCAGGACTTACTTCTTTACCTCCTCTATGGCCTCTGGCAGCCGGCGGCTGGTCGTGAGCAGCAGGGAGACGGCGAGCTCTGCGGTGGCATCGGTCAGGACACCTGGCGTGTAGCCCACTCGGATCCCACTAGGAATCAAACACCTGGTGGTAACACGGGCCTCAAGCGCCACCTCCCCCAGTATCTACCGATGGGTCACTTCCATGGTGTTGCTTTGTTCCTTCTTAGCTCCTGCTGCCGGGAGGCTCAGAACTAAGGTCTGGAGTGGGGAGCTACTTCATGGTCCTGATGTCTTCGTTGGAAAGGGAACTAACACTTGCCTTTCCTACTTCTAGAATACCATGGAGATCAGAAGAGACAGCAAACATGACAGATGGGGTCAGACGTCACTCATAGCTTATAGCTACCTGGGTTTCCATGACTTGTGCAGGTGTCACTGATTTCAGCATCAGCCACTCTGCACGCTCACGGAGGCACACGTGATCAAGCAGAGAGCCCTTCTCGTCCACTCTGGCTCAGCCCTCACCACCCCACCCCACCGTGTTTACCGTTTCTTGATTTCATCCAAAGCCAAGTGGTCAACCCCCACTGAAAAGGTGCTGATGACCTTGAGGTTGGCTCCTGTTGTACAGAAAACACACACGTGAGAGGGCCATCCGGGGAACCCCTACTTATTGTTTCTTAGATGAAGGGGAAAGCTGCCATCTTTGTTGCTCATATAAAGCTCAACACCCTCTGCCACCTACAGAGGCTCAGGGAGTGCACCGGCTCAACCACAGTACTCCTGGGTCTCCTTTACCCACACCAAAGGGCTCCCCATGGATACTCCAAAAGTGGCGGGCTGGGATGTGACCTCCTCCGTGTGGGCCCTCCCCCACCTAAGCGGCTGGGTCCAGGCCAGGGGTGGGAGTGGTTCTGCACTGAATCTGGCAGCCACTGGGTCTGAAGCTCTCCTTAAACTGCCTCAGCGCGACTCACAGGGTGATGTCCACTCTGCTCAGGAACAAGACCTGGGAGCACAGCGGTGCACACACGTGCTTGGTGCCTTTCAGTGCTAGGCACAAACAGCGCAGGGTCCTCTGTCCCGCGCACAGAACCAGAGAGATCCCAAGGTCACAAAGGCGGCTATGGAACAGCAGGAAGGTTCAGAGCCCACGGCACCCTCCTCCACTCCCCACTCCACTCATGAACCACGTGGTCTTTGCCCTTTTGGAGCCTCTCCAGACGGGGGGGGGGGGGGGGGGCAAACGACACAATGTGTGCCAGGTGGAGCTACCGCTGGGAAAGCCCTCAGAAAGACAGGGAGAAGACCAGCTCCAAGGCTGGCCAGCCGCTGAAAGCTGATGTGCTCATAGGGCAAGATGCCCCTCAGAATTCTGCCCAGGAAGGCTCAGCACATACCTGCAGCATCCAGAAGTTTCTTATCCACACGGTCAGAGAGGCGGCAGAGCAAGCCATGGGCCCCCACCACGCTTCGCTCCAGTTCCTCTCTGGGGATGGGCTCATCCGAATTCCACTGTTCCACTTCACAGCTGAGGGAAGGGAAGCCACTCAGAGGCCGCAGGGAGCTTCCTGGGTGCTACAGCACAGCACGCAAAGATGGCCTTCCACTCGCTGTGCCTCAGAACTATTTGGAATATGGTTGGGGAAAGGGGTGAAGGGCTGCCAGAGTGGGGGAAGCTGACAAGAGCCGAGGGGGCCCCCAGGCCAGAGCAGAGCTTAGAATATCCTAGGGACTAATCTCAACCCCAGAGAGAGCTCTCTCCTGTTCAGTGAGTCTCCAGGCAGTCTGTTGTGGAAGAAGTAGGGGAGGGTATAAAAGTGGAGGGGGGGGGTCCTACACCAAGATTAATAGGGCTTATCTTCAGTTATGAGTTCACAAAGTACAACACTTTGCCCTGTGGACTTGCCAGCTCATGGGCGCCTAGCCGCGGGAGCACTGTAGTGTGCTTCCTTAGCTGTCTCTCGT
The DNA here is from genome assembly GCF_037038515.1 of Microtus pennsylvanicus. Lineage (NCBI taxonomy): Eukaryota > Metazoa > Chordata > Mammalia > Rodentia > Cricetidae > Microtus > Microtus pennsylvanicus. The sequence continues at coordinate 140,859,648 of NC_134581.1, forward strand.
GTGAGGTGCTCCTCCAAACCCTTGCCACTGAATTCGGAGCAGTCCCGGTGTGTGTGCACAGGACAGTGGCTGGGAGGGTCCCAGGTCCACTTGTCCCAGCACTTCAAGAACAAAAGTCCCAACAAAACATGTCCTCAGGAAAAAAATTCAAAACAAGTCACACACACCCAACCCATCAGAACTACAAGGACCTAAGGAATCTCACCTTCTCCCAAACTGACAATGGCAGCGCAAAGCCGAAGTGACCAGGCTGTCATGGGACAGATCTGAGTATAAAAGGCCAAGCTTGCCACCTGGAGGCGGGTGACCATGGCACAAGGCACAAGCCCACCTAGCCTGTGTTTTCAGATCGGTGATGAAGGAATTTTAAGGCTGACTTCACAGTGCTGAAAGGACTGAAAGTTTGTGTTCACAGCTCCTGGCAAGGCTAGCGACGAAAGGTCCAACAGGAAGAACATCCAAAGAGCCGAGCCAAGCCAGTGACTGTTGCAGTCTGACTCCTGCCTGTCTGCCAGCTAACCTCAGAGGGTAAAATCCTGAGCCCGGACCTGGCCTCGAAGGCAATCTCCCTTCCCTGGAAGGCTGGAGACCAATCGCCTGGAGCAAGCTACACCTCGGAGAACTTTCTGAAAGACGGCCCCAAACTCCAAGGCCCCCTTCCCCCACGGACACAGCGGGCAACTCCTGAACAAAAGCCCCCAAGCGCCACCCCCGCCTGCTAGGCACTGGGGTCTAGGGAGAAAGTCCCCAGTCATCGGGCAGCCCCCCGAAGCCCCAGCGGCGTGTCTGGAGACAGCCAATCCATCCTGAGCAGGTGCAAGGGTGTCTGAGTTCGGGGACACCCGCCCGGGGGACGCGGCAAGGGGCCGGGGGCTCAGCTGCAGTCCGAGCACAGACGCGGGCGCTTACTCTGCAGCCTTGGCGAGCACAGCCCTTCCCTCGGCCGGTAACGAGCCAGTGATGAACACCTTCATGATTCGTGCTAGTTTCATAAAATCCGCAGCAGGGAACGAATCAGCCTAGCGTGGGGCTCGGCGGCGGAAGTATGGGCGGGACCGGCGCCGGGGGCGGGGCCGGAGGCCGGGCTCTCAGCCACCCTGTGCGGGTGGGGCTGTGGCCCCGGAGACTGTCCAGGAAAGAGGTGGTGTGTATATGTGTGCTGAGTGTAGGGCTCTATGTGCCCTCAAGGGTATTATGGCCTGGGGACGGCCAAGCATCCCTAGGAGCCTGGATGAGTGAGGGACATACTGAAGAGGAACGTGGATGCGCAGTTATGGATATGAGAGTCTTTCTGAGTACGCTATCAGAATGAGGAGGGGGACAAGGCCCTGATGAGCCGTGCTAGGTCTACTTTAGCCACACTATCCCAGGCAGAGGCCACCAAACTCAAAGCCAAGCCTGGCCTGCATACTCTCAGGAGGCTTGGGGAGAAGATCTGAATCCAGATAGTATGTATACCTTTAATACTTAGGATGATTCCCTACATAAATCCACAACTGTAGTGGGGGAGTTTAACCCTTCACAGGCCACCCAGGAGAACTGGACACCTGCTGACTGGCTGGAGACAGTTCCTGAGAAAAGGTAGAGAGCCTGCTGGGTCACAGGTAGGGTTTGCAGATGGGATTGAATCTGGATCTTGGCTCTAACCCTTATGGGATGTTTGGCCTTGATGAAATAACATGCAAGCCCTAATCTGCACCCCAACCCCTGTTTCTTCAGGCACATGACAAGTATAACACTTCTATTGAAGGTTGTTTTCTTTCCAGTACTGAACAGGGAGGGTTGCTTAGCCTGAGGGATGTGGTGCCCAAGGTGTAGTGCCCATCCGCCTTGGGCTGAATGCCAGCTCCACCACCATGAGCAATCATTAAACTTTTGTGTGCCTCAGTTTCCTCATTTGTAAGATGGGTTGTTATGAAAGGATTTGTAAGATGGTTGTTGCACGGGCCCCTTGTTCCGTCCTGCCTGGCTCCCGGCTGCCTGGCTAGCTTAGCTCCCGAAATAACCACACGGAAATTGTATTAATTAAATTACTGCCTGGCCCATTATCTCCAGCCCCTTAATGGGTATTGTAGTAGTGCTTGCGTCTTGGCTTGTTGAGAGATCAGTACATAATGTGCTTGTAATAGAGACACAGAGTGAGGCGTGCTGATGTGTGCTTATAATTCCAGCATTCAGGAAGTAGAGGCAAGATTGCAAGTTCAAGGCCAGCCCAGACTTCATAGCAAATGCTGCAGATCCTGAAGGCAGACAGGACTAGCTCGGGGCCCCAGGCCTGCCCGTCAGCTCTGCAGGTCTCATTTCAGGCTCAGGGCTGCTTAGTGACTTGCTCTCAGATCTGGGAGGACCCCAAGGGCAACACACTGGTCTCGTCACTGATTTTATGGGGACCCACGAGGGCTCCAGTAGATAATGTGCACAGGGTTGACAGACATCAACTGGCCCATTTGGGGTCTTTATTTTATTTTATTTTTGTTTTTGAAACACATTGACCCAGCTGGTCTCCAACCCACTATATAGCAGAAGATGGCTTTGAAGTTTCTGGAATTATGTGTACCCAGCGCCACTCGCCCAGGCCTAAGTAACACATTAATAAATGTCTCCCCTACTGCCCTTTATCTGTGTCACTAGGCCACCGTGGGGAAAGGAAAGGTCCTGAAATCTGTCAAACATTGACACAAAGGTCTTTCTTGTGTCCCCAGGACAGGCCTGCTGGAGGAGTTTGTGGCCTTGTTCAACTCTTTCCACACACAGAGGACAGGCAAGGGCACTGGGCACTGGACAAGCGTGTCAACAGGGGTCATGGGTCCCTTCCTCAGAGTAAAGCATCCGGCTGACATTCAGAAGGCTAATAGGAATGAAAGCAGAGCACACAGCCAGCCGAGGGCCCTGCAGCCTGTCTGCTCTCTGCCTCAGAGGCTAAAGCATCAGACATTGATGATATTTATGCAACTCACACCATGCCAAACACTTTCCATGGGAACATCCCAGTCACACGGTTTGCCTAATCTTCAAACCAGAAGCTGAGGACAAGAGTGGGGGAATCTGATTGAAGTCACACAGCCACTAAGAGCCAGTGCTTGAGGGCTGGAGAGATGGCTCAGCGGTTAAGAGCACTGGCTGCTCCTCTAGAGGACCCAGGTTCAATTCCTAGTACCCATAAGGCAGCTCACAACTGTCTTTAATTCCACTTGCAGGAGTTCCAACACCCTTACACGGACAGACCATTACAAATAAATAAATTGTTAAGAAAAAAAGAGTCAGAGCTTGGACTCAAGCCCTGACCTTGGCCTTAGATCCTAGCTCTTCACCACCCGAAAGTGTTGTAGGAGACAGGAACAGGGTGCCAGGGAAGGGCAGCTTTTCGCACTGGCTTGGGAGAACACTTGGAGGGGCAGCATTGTGATTAGAATCCAGAGGTGGTCACCAGGAGAAGATGGGGAGTCCAGGTGCCTGGGGTGCGCTAAAGGAGGCCAGGAGGGGCTTATGGCCTTGAAGCTTGGTATATAGTGAGCTGTGGTTCTGGGTTCAGAAGCAGGAGTCTTAATAAGTTGTCCTGGCTGGTCTCAGTATGCCAAATAGCTGGGACAATCAGCCTGCATCACCCCCACCTGGAGCCTCATTCTTTCTGTTAGTGCAGAACTGCACTGTAGGTATGCACCATGACCAAGAGCCAGCCCTGTGGGTGGACGCTTAGGTCGCTTCTCATAGTTTGCTCTGATGAGTCTTACAATGAAGAACTTCTGACACATGACTTCTCCGATGGCTAAAGAAACCCCATCTCATCCTGGGCATCCCTCTTGGTACCCACAAGCCTCTGACTCCAGTCCCTAGACGGTAAGTTGGCAGTAACCCTGACTCAGGGACTCACCAGAAGTATACAGCTGTGACCGTCTACTTGCTATGTTATGACTAACCGCTTTTGACTTCTGTCACCTGCTTATGCAGACAGGCCTTCGAGGACGGTGTCAGGTTGCCTTGACTACCCCTCCTGGCAGAGCAGAGCAGCTCCTGGCTTGCTTGCGCAGGTTCTCAAGGTCTTCTTGTGCTTTTTACTTTTAGAAATCCTTCCTTCACCCCCCTTCATATGGCAATCTCAAGTTTGGCTCAGGAACTGCCATCCTGTTAGCCATAATCATGAATAAATGAATTAATTAATCAATTAATTGTAATTTGATTGAATTTATGGTCTTTACCATAACAGCTTGAACTTATGTAACTGTATGCTAAGTTCCTAGAAGTAGAATTGCGGGGCCAAAAAATATGTGTACTACAAAAAAAAAAAAGAAAAGAAAAATATATGAGCACTATAAATTTTGATAGATCCAGCCAAAATGCTTTCCATGAAAATTATTCAATTTAATTTGCTAGCAGCAATGTATAAAAACACCCATTTCCCAGGATACTGTTGTTAAATGGTAATGTATCACGGCTTCAATTGTCAGCTCTTTCTTGAGCAAAGATGAACCTTCCCAAACATTTAGGAGTTCCGGGACTACCGAGATGACTCGGAGGTTAAGAGCGCTTGCTGCTCTCGAAGAGGACCTAGGTTTGGTTCCTAGAGCCCACATGGTGACTCACACGTATCAATCCAGTCCTAGGGGACCTGGTGTTCTCTTATGGCCCCCATGGTGCACATATATGTGTGTGCAGGCAAACATTCAAACACATAAAAAATAATAAACCTTTTCTTTGTAAAAAGAGCCTGTTGATGCCTTTGGCTTATTTAGATGTTATAGCCGTCTTTGTCTTCGGAATTGGTAGCACAATGAGGAAATTAGTCTTTTGTCTGCAATGGGGGTTGCCAATATATGGAAGTCTCCCAGTTTTCTGTTTATCCTGTGATTTCATCAATTCTCCTTTCCTTCCCTCCCTTTTTGGGGTGCAATGGTGATAAGGATGAACTCCAGGCCCTGCCCCCATCTTAGGAAAGTACTCTAGCACCAACCAGACTACCCCCAGGCCTGTTTGTACTAATTTGTTTGTTTGAGGCAGAGGTTGTGTCCTCTACCTCCTCATTCTGGGATCACATGCGGACTCTACTCAGCTCTTGGAAAATTTTTCTATTTTAAATGCAGAATGCTTTTATTTCTGTGGCTTCTAGGCTTTGTCACACAGAGTCACTATTTCTTATCTTATCTTATGTTGCCAAATGAATGATCTCCCAAACATGGTGGCTTAAAGCAACAGCCACCATTGTTGTTTCCTGTTGTTGTTGTTTATAGTTTGGTAGGCTGCACACAGTGGCAAGTAGGTAGTAGGCGGGTAGTAGGCGGGTAGTAGATGGGTTGAATCTCCTGAAGGCTTTCTCACGTTTGTGTTTGCTTGTTGATGCCAGTTGGCAGCTGAACTGTTGTTATCAACATTTACACAGGACCTCACTGTATGTCTTGGACATCTTTAGGGCCCAGAGACTGCCTTCAAGCATGGACCATCTGGAGACATTGAAAATGGAAGCTTTCTGTTGCTGAGGCCTGCGCCTAGGATGTCCCAGGACTGAGCATCTCCAGTTTCAAGACTCCCTGCTGATGGAAGAGGATCAGAAATCCAGGGCATGCATGAACATTGTCAGTGCCAGTGTGCTCCAAGGCATGCAATGCAACTTTAACAGTGCCAGTGTGCCCCAAGGCATGCACTGCGGCTTTAAGCATGCCAGTGTGCTCCAAGGCATGCACTGCGGCTTTAACAGTGCCAGTCTGCCCAAGGCATGCAATGCAACTTTAACAGTGCCAGTGTGCTCCAAGGCATGCACTGCGGCTTTAACAGTGCCAGTCTGCCGCATTTTTTAAGGCCTTTTCCACAAAAAGTTTAGTGTTTAAAAACAAATCTCACACTTTCTAATTCTGGAACTTTTGTGGAGTTTTTCGATTGCTGCTGCTTTTGTCTGTTGTCTGAGACAAACTGACTATGTAACTCTGGTTGGCATAGAACTATTAAAGACCAGGCAGGCCTTAACTCAGACTTAGCTGAGGCTACAGGCAGGGCACAGGAGGCCGTATCGTTCATTTTGCAGCCCAGGTAAATGATAGTGACTCTGTGTGACAAAAGCTATCTTTAATGGCTCTTGGAGTTTTGGAAATTTCTTTTTTTTTTCATTCAATTACCAGTTGTAAATAATGTCCTTTTTTTCTGCCGAATTTAAAATTTCAGGGCTGTAGATGTAGTTCAGTAGGTGAAGTGCTGGCCTAGCATGTACGAAGCCCTAGGTTCAGTCCCCAGCATCTCCTAAACTGGGAGTGGCCGGACACGTCTGTAATTTCAGCACTCTGGAGGCGGAGTCTGGAGGAGCAGAGGTTTAAGGTCATCTTCAGGGACACAGTGAACTAGAGGCCAGTTTGATACTGTTTCTAAATAATACATAGCAAAAATTTACCACTATTAGATTACTGAACTCGGATCTACTGGGATCTATTTCTAAACTTTATATTCTCTTCTTCGAAACTCTCAGTTTGTCATAAGTGTTACCTGGGGCCACACTAGGCAAATTATTGTACATTTGTAGTTTATCGAAATCATTTCAAGGTTATTGATCGATTAGTCTGTCCTCTGCAGACTAAATTTCAAAGTCTGCTTGTGTTCTCTCTGGATGTTGGACCTGACTTTATTCATCTGCGTGCTTAGTCCATTAGCAATTTTAGCCATAAAGTACATTTTGTTGGAAATAAAGTTTGCTACATAGCCTAGGCTGACCCGACTGCCTCAGTCTCTGATGTGTTAGAATTACAAGCATGCACCATCAGTTTAAAACTGGACAATGGTGGCGCATGCCTTTAGTACCAACCCTCAAGAGGCAGAGGCAGGCAGAGCTCTGTGAGTTCGAGGCTAGCCTGGTCTACAGAGGGAGTTCCAGGACAGCCAAAGTTACACAGAGAAACCCTGTCTTAAAAAAACCAAACCAAACCAAACAAACAACAGAAAGCATTTTATTTTATTTTTATTTATTTATTTTTTGATTTTTTGAGACAGGGTTTCTCTGTAGCTTTGGAGCCTGTCCTGGAACTAGCTCTTGTAGACCAGGCTGGCCTTGAACTCACAGAGATCCACCTGCCTCTGCCTCCCGAGTGCTGGGATTAAAGGCATGTGCCACCACCGCCGGCAAGAAAGCATTTTAATATTAAAGCACAGTAAGTCTCTATTCAAGAAAGCCTAAAAGATGCCAACACCCCTCTCTCCTCTCTCGCTCCCTTCACAGTGAATTCCTGGTTGTTGTTTTTTTTTTTTTTTTTTTTTTTTTTTTTTTTTTTTCCAGGAAGCAGGCACAGCCATTCCTCCTTTGGGTAGCAATGTTGGACACCCCTATAATGGGGAGGCTATCCCTAGAAGGCTTACCTCATCATATCAAAAGGTACAGCATCTGAAGCCCTTCTTCCTACTGTGATGAGGCGAACCTCCCTCGGTGGAGGAAGCCTGTGTCACAGCGTCGCGGGGGTCCCCTGCTTTCAGAAGCCTCAGTTCTGCAGTCACAAGGGACGAAACTTTGCTGACAAAGAGGCCAGAGTTCTGGGAGATCTGAGCAAACACAGGTTCCTCACTATGGAACTGAGAGAAGTCTGTGGTCCTAAGGATCCTGCAACAGGCTTTAACAATGATGCAGTGGGGGTGGGGTGGGGTAGGGTAGGGTGTTTCTCTGTGGAATCGCCCAGACTTTGTGGCCTGAATCACTGCTGAAGCATGGTGAGAAGCTGGCTGCTCAAAGGACAGGGGCCACAGACTGGCAAAGCCTTTCTGTCTAATTGGGGACAATCATTTTCTGTAGGCACCAAACCCTGGACCGGGTCCTCAGGGAGCACAGGAGCGGGTGGCACAGCGGGATTGGCTTACACCGCACCCTGCTGGCCATGGGAGGAAATACATCCTTGGCATGTCCCGGAGGTCCTTGTTGGGCTCTGTCGTTCCTGGTGTTCATCCTCACAGTTTTGACACAAGCCCCTGCAACCCCTGCCCTGAGGGCTGGCTCTGGATCTCTACGACCTTGGTCAGAGGTGGCGAGGGATCTGAACCCAGGTCAACCTAGCTAAGCATCTTGCTTGGTCATTGGTGACTTTTTCTGATCATGCAGCTTCGGTGAGATCCCCGGACTGATCTTCATCCTCCCCTTCTGGAATGTGGAGGCTTGCAGCCTTGTACTAACCTTCCAGCAGCTTCCCCAGTCCGGTGTCACTTCCTTCTCCACTAGCCTCAGCTCTGTCCAGCTTTTGTCCACTACAGGACCCCGAAGCTCTCCTTGCCACCTAACTTCCTTCCTATACCTGCCCAGCACAACATGGGCATAGAGTGGCAAGCTGGGATCTTTTGCCTAGAGACACCCGGAAACCTAACACCCAAGGGCTCAGCTCAGAGAGTATGGTCTGCTTTCCCAGTCAGGGGAGGGGCCGCAGGAGGAGCCAAATCAAACATGCAGCTCAATACTAGGTATGGACAGGGACCTATAAATGCAACAACTCAAACCTTGGATCCAGAATTACGTATTACCCAATTGTTTGTTCAACACGTGGTTAACAAAGCTCACATTATTCTGATGCTGGAGTTAACACTGACGGCCTGCATGGATGCCAGTCACACACACTGGGGTGGTTTGAATGAGAATGGCCCCCATAGCCTCACGTGTTTGCTCCCCAGTTAGTGTAATCATTTGGGAAGGAATAGGAGGTGTGGCCTCGAAGGAGGCGAGTCATTGGATCTGGGCTTTGAGGTTTCAAAGCTCATACCAGCCCAGTCTCTCTCTCTCTCTCTCTCTCTCTCTCTCTCTCTCTCTCTCTCTCTCTCTCTCTCTCTCTCTTCTCTCTTCTAACTTGCAGGTCAGATGTGAGCTCTCAGCTGCTTCTCCAGCATCGTGCTCCCTACTGTGATGATCAGGGACTGATCCCCTGAAACTATCAGCATGGCCTCAATTAAATGCTTTTTTTATAAGTTGCCTGGGTCATGGCATCTCCCCACAGCAATAGAACAGTAATTAAGACAACTAGTTGTTTATTAAACAAACAGTCAACAAGACTCACATTCCCCCGCCATGCCACTAGAGTTAGCATTTACCCCCGGCAGGAATATCAGTCATTTACACTTTAGCAGAAAGAGCCCGTTTCTCCCGTATACCGCCACAGCTCATTCTGGGGTCAAAACTAGCTTTATCTGAAACAGAATTTTAAGCGAGTTTTTATTGTGGTCATAGGTTTATTTCTTAAGATAGGGTCTCATGTAGCCTGGCCTGGTCTCAGACGTACTCTGCAGCCAAAGATGGCCTTGAATTCCTGATCCCCCTGCCTCTGCCCACCACGTACTTGGATTATAGGCCTGTATAACCACATCTGACTTGCTTTTGCTTTCGCTTGTTTCCTTTTTGAGACAAATTCTATTTTCCTGGTCCAGGCTGGCTTCAAACTTCTACATCATACTTATGAGTGCTGAGAACACAGGCAGGCACCACCATGCACAGCAAGATTTAAGAGTTCTGATTATGCCATCAGTTTGTTTTATTATTATTATTATTATCACCATTATTGTGAGTCAGGGTTTTACTATGTTGCCCTGTCTAGAAGGGAACTCCCGTAGAGATCAGATTGCCCTTGAATTTACAGCAATCCTCCTGCCTTTATCTCTGAAGTGTGCTGGATTGCAGACTTTGGTCAGTACTACACATCTTGGAGACACTAACCTTTTCAACAGTGCTCTCTCCAGACACAGACAAGGTGGAGAACAATTGAACCAGAGGCCGACACAGAACTCGGGCTTCTTTATGAGGCCTTGGGCAAGACACAGCCCTTCTTGGGACCTTACTTCTTTATTCGTAAAGCGTGAAGCCGAGAGCTTGTAGCAGAGATCAGCAGACTTTCTCTTCAAAGGGCCGGACAGTAAGTGTTTCCTGCTCTCAGGCCATCCAGCCTCTGTGGTAACCCCTTGGTGGTCCTGAGTGGCAAGGAGAGAGAGGCAAGTATCGGCTCAGTGAGAAGGGTTCATTTTATGACCAATCCCAGTACACAGTCAAGTTCCAGTCAAGCAACATGGGCACACTGGAATCCTGTTTTATCTAATTTCTTACTCTTCTTGTGTCTCCCTCCAGCTTGCTTCCTTGAGAGCAGGGGCCTGCATGCCCGGTTTGCTGGTCCTGTCCAACAGCCTCATGCCCAGCGAGTATTTGCTAATAAACGGGGACGTCATCGCTCTATTGCCACCTAGTGGGCACTTCTCTGAACTGCGGGATTGGGAAGGAAGGTGCTCGTGATTGACTTCAGGCAGCAGGTAGAGGTGGCTGCTGTGAGCCCTCCTATCTGTGTTCTGCTCCCCTACTACAGAGCTCCTTGGAGGAGAGACTTCCTGGAGGAGGTGAACAGCAGGGGCAGACGCTGTGAGCTTGGGCATGTGCCAGCTGAGGTGGTCAGGAAGAGGGTAAGCAGAGGAGAGGCCCCAGGAAAGGGAGTTTCCAGGCCAGTCACTTTGAATGCAGGATGAGGTCATTTACCCCACAAAGATCAGTGAAGCCTATGATAGGACTCCTGTTTTATGCACGGGGAAACTGAGGCACAGGCGAGTGAAATGGCATGTTTTAGGTCACAGATCCTCATAGAAGTGGATTTAAATGAAGACCATCTTTGCAGATAGAGAAGAGTATGTGCTTAGGTTTGTGTTTGGGGACTGTGGTTTGTTGGTGGGTACAGGATGTATATGCAAGATGCCCTTAATGCAGACATGAGCACAGGAGCCCAAAATTGGGGACAGCGGGAGTAGAGTGCCTGTCTTAATGATGTCCAGTAGACAAGGTCAGATGGCTTTTGTCCTGTCTAGACTTCAGTTTGTTGACTTGAAGTTCCCAGTCCCAGACAGAAAGCCTCATCCTTGGCCACAGAGGGTAGCAGAGAGCTTTGTTGGGACCCAGTAGCACAGTGCAGCCAGGCCCCTGAGAAATGGAGAATTTGTGTTTGGGTTTCAGTTCCCAGTGAGGCACGTCCCCAGGGGCCGTGTGAGTGTGCAGTGCAGGTGGGGTGGGGGTTGGGCCTCCCCAAGAGGGAAGGGAAGGGAGCCAGCAGGCTCTGCCTCCAGGCAAGAGGAGAGGTGGGGGCACCCAGTCCCCCAAGTCCAGTGGCAGAGCCGGGCAGCCCCCACCTGCAAACTTGTGCAGCCTCATATTCCACAGTGGAAGTCAATGCCCTGTTCTGGGGAGCAGAGGGCTCCGGCCTGAGAGATGAGGGAGCTCATTTCTCAGACAGAGCCAGAGCTCTAAGCTATGATATTCACACACACACACAGCAAGCCTGAGTCTCACATTTTGTTTGTTGGTAGTGCGTGCGTGCGTGCGTGCGTGCGTTCATGTGTGTGTGTGTGTGTGTGTGTGTGTGTGTGTGAGAGAGAGAGAGAGAGAGAGAGAGAGAGAGAGAGAGAGAGAGAGAGAGAGAGCAGGACCTCTCACAAGCAAGCACTCAACCACTGAGCTACGTCCCCCTACTCTTTTCCCATTTTTATTTTGAGATAGAGTCTGACTCGGTTGCCCAGGCTGGCCTTGACCTTGCAGCTCTCCTGCTTCTGCCTCCTGAGTAGCTGGGATCTCCAGCCTACACCTCAAGGCATGGCTGGAGTCCCGCTTTTGAGGTGAGAAAACAGGCTCAGACAACACAAGTCCTCCTACCAGAAAGAGACTTCCCAAGCTCACCAAGTTTAAGCTGGATCTGAAATCCACATCAAAACAAAACAAAGCAAAAGAAAAACAACAATACCAATGACTGTCCAAGGCCACCACCGCTCCCTAAGCCCTGTCCACAGCTGCCCAACCCTCCACAGCCTCTGGGCATCATTGGAGCATCCGCCTCTGCCCAGGACCTCTGCAGCCCTCCAGTTGTCCCCTAGCCAGGTCCACAGCATACACATCTGACGTCTCTCTCTGACCCTCAGAATTCCTTCATGCTTCCACTGTGGAGCATGGAACCAGCACAGAGCAACTGAGGGTGAGGGTGGAGAGGGGTGAGAGCCCTTTCTGAGAACCTGACGCTCTGTCCACATCCTGCAGGCTGGACACCACTTGTAAACCTGTGTTTTATCAACAAGAGAATCCCCATAGTGGTGGACCCTGTCCCCATTTTTAAATAGAAAAGCTGATGTGTTAGTAGGGGACATAGTCTGCCTGAATCTTTGCAAGTTCCAGGCAGAGCAGCAGTCTGCGTAGCCTCAACTTCTGGTCACGGGACCATTTAATCTGACCTAGCTCCCCGGCAGCTGCTCAAGGTCCCACGTGTGCATCAGAGAGCTAAAGCTTCCTTCCATCAGGCAGAGACCGAGTGTCAGCTGGCCCACCAGCCCCTCCGTGTGCTTCTGGGAGACCTCAGGAGACTAGATAGTAGCTGGATTCTTAGGGCTTCCTAGGGGAAGCATGTTCCTTCTGCTGGGCCTTCCTCCATCCAGCTCAGGGCATAAGCTGAAGCAATACCAGAATAGTTGATTCTGAGATCTGGGACCCAGCATCTTAGGGAGCCTTTGCAGAGTGAGGGCGGGGAGCTGAGACCCTGAGCCAGGAGAGCCATTGCTTACAGAGGGTCAGAGCTCAGCTCCAGGTCCTACAGACTTTGCAGCATGGGGTGGCAAGAACAGCATCTGTGCAGGCTCAACCATGGGTCAGGCCAGCTGTTGGTGCTCTCTCCTGGATCCTGGCTGGGCATTAGCCCAAGAGCAGGCAAAGGGTCCCCACGAGAGCGTCTGAGGGTCAGAGAGACACCTTTCCGTCTTGATGCCACATAGAAGTCCCATTCTACCTCTGCACTCTGTGGAACTGTAGGAGTGTTTTCTCCCGGCACAGAAGCCCCAGCAGGAACGCTCCCTTCAGCTTCGCCTCTCTAGTTAATTTCGGGCAAGCGTCTAAACCTGGAGTCACGAGAGTGCTGCAGGTCCCCTTAGACCCAGCCTCCACCCTATGGGTGCCCTGCTCAGGACACAGCTGTCTTCCATGCTCCAGGGCTGGCCCTGCATTGCTCCAGGCTCTTCTCCACAGTTCTCTTTTGTTTAGTTTTATTTTAGGAGAACTCCAAATAAAACCCCCGAAGATCTCATTTCCACAATCATCTGGGGAACTCAGCAGCTCTCGGGAGGTCACTGAAGCTGAGAAGTCATCATGAAAGTAGAGTTCAGTTCACCAGAAAGTCCTCTTGGTTCTACCTCTGTGCACACTACCCTTCTCACACACCTTCACCCCCACCCGGCGCCCCAGCCTGGATCCTCTGCTCCAAGCCTGTTATCTACCTCTGAGGCGGCCTCCAGCTTGTCTCCTTGCTTCTGCTCTGGCCTGCTCCAGGACCCTCTGCACAGCACTTGTCCTGGGAGGAAGTTCTCCAAGGTCCCCACGTCCTTCAGGTGAAGGCCAGAGTCACAACAGGGCCTCCTAAAAGGCATACCTCACCCCCCCTGTCTCCTGCCTCCAGCATCTGGCCCTGGCCGCTACATTTTGCCCAGCCCACAAATCCCCTGCATGCGTTGTCCCCTGCATCCTCAAGTTCATTCACACGGGCTCTTTCCAAAGACCTAGACGGAGAGTCCTCCGCATACCTGCCTGACTGCAGACTGTCCACGCCGCTGAAGCCCCGTCTCTCTGTTTATCCCGTCGCTCTCATCCCCAGGCTGACTGAACCCATTTCTCCCTTTACTGTCCACCCCGCCCCACCTCCGACTACTGACAAGATGGAGACTCTGAGGACTAGCGCTTGTCTTCGCTCTCCGCTGCATGTCTACAACAGAGCCTGGAGCCTCACGACCAGTGTTTGGTGAATAGTCATCAAACGAACTAATAAAAGGATCGTGTCTGTCGTGCGTCAGGGTCCCAGTATACTCAGAGGGTGTTCCCTGGGCAAGTGGGGAGACACGTCCGGATTTTAAGTGGAAGTTCTGGCTTCGGTATGACTGTAGACAATAATTGACCTCGGATAGATCCGTTTTTCATTTGGGGCAAACGCCTCCTCCAGGAAGCCCTCCCAAAGCTCTCCGGAACCTCCAGTGAAAGTGGTCCCACCCCAATTTAGCCTGAAACCGTCTTTCTTGTGGTATTAGACCAGCGATACCCCAGTGGGCCCTTGAGTCATGGCCAGAGAGCACCTGGGGACCGATTAAGCTCAGCTTCAGGGAGCTCACAACCACCCCAAGGTAGTCATTGTCACCCCCATTTTACAGATGAGCAACTGTGGTTACCACGGCTGGCATCACACAGGTTCTCCTGAGCCCGAAGGTTGGCCAGGGCTCAGTGCTTGGAGGCTGAGTGAATAAGAAAATCTGAACTGTTGTGTGTGCCCATGCCCAGCATTCGCAGCCCGCAGCCCGTGAGCGCTGGCCTGCAAGCATGTGCCTCCCCTGCAGAGCATGCCCACGGGCAGCCCCGCCACAGCCTGGCCTTCGCTCTACGGGGGGGAGGGGAGGCGAAGGGTGCTGCTTTGGAGCTGCACTGTGGGGTGGAGGGGGGAGCAAAGGCTGAGGCTTTAGTGGCCCCCCCTCGCTGCAGGCTTGAGTGCATCCTCCGCTTGCGCACCCCCTCCCGGTAAGGGTGGTGCGGAGATGGCACCAACTCTGTCTCCATGCCAGTCCCCTCTTTTGCCCTTCTTCACCTGCTAGAGGCCACAATGGCTGCATTAAAATGTGTGCCTCGGTTTCCTTCTCTGTAATGTGGGGCGATTGTACCAGCCTGAAAGGGTCAAAGTGTTTGCCTGAGGGAAAGTTAACCCCTCCCTCTCCCGATCACCCCATCCCACCCCCGTGTGTGTGTTTGTGTCTGGGTGCACACACTTGTGTGCGCAGGCCAAAGGACAACCTCAGATATCTGAATCGGAGAACTCAGGTGGCTGGGGGAGTGGGATCCTGAGTTTGAGACCAATTCGGGTTATATAATGAGTTGGAGGCCAGCCTCGGCTACGTAATACAGTCTCACCTCAAACAAAACAAACAACAAAAGCCCAACAGCAAATCACTGAAAATACAAACACATGAAGATGTTGACGTCAGTGTGGTTTATAGCTGGATATCGGGGGACACACTCTACCAATTCAAAGACAATTTCGTAATCACGCTGAGCCCTGGATAAGTCTTCAGCTAATGAAGATAACAGCCCTGATTCTCTGCAATGACTGGTGATGTTTAGGAGAACAGATTGCTTAAAAAAAAAACGATTTATTTATTTCATGTGCAGTGGTGTTTTGCCTTCATGCATGTGTGAGGGTGTTGAATCTCCTGGAACCGGAGTTACAGACCGTTGTGAGCTGCCATGTGGGTCTTGGATTGAATCTGGGTCCTCTGGAAGAGCAGTCAATGTTCTTAACCGCCGAGTTGTCTCTCCAGCCCCTTAACAGGTTTTCATCAGCAAAAGGAAACATGGAGACTGTGGTGACCCTCAAGACTGCCAGAAAGACTTTTCCCTTCCTCTGATTCTCCACCAGTCATTTGATATAGGAAAAAAAAAGGGTGTGTGTGTGTCAATATTTATTCTCTCCTATCATGGAGGGGTGAGGACTGAGCTGGGAGACACTCGCAGAGGCTCCCTTGGGGCTCTGGCTCTGGCCTGGCAGGTCTTCTAAAGCGGAACCCAGTGCTGCCTCCTAGGAGCAAGCCTTGGGCAGGGAGATCCAGGGCAAAGCTGCCCTGGGCCACCCTCTCCACCCTCCCCAGGGCCTCTGGACTGCCCCTCCCCACTCCCCCCAGGGAGATGTGGAGGAACCCGAGCCTCGGGCTATTCTGACCCTGAGCAGGATTCACAGGAAGGCCTGCTGCATCCTTGACCCGTGAGGCCCTTTGGGAAGACCTTGGGAAACCCTTCTAACACCTGGTGCAGGTGTGGGCTGGTACTTTTTCCAAACTTCCTTTTCAGTTGTAAAATGCAAAGTTTCTTCTATGCAAACTTTGCTAGAAATAATATACAACCGTCCTGCTGCTAGTGCCCAGTTTGGGAGAGAACTTGACAGGGCAGGGTCTCCAGGATTTCCTCTCACTAGGGGCCTTTCCAGGGCTCCCCAAATTCCACCTCAGGGTTTACCCACCTACCTGATGCAGCCTTTCTCTTGCTACTTGCCATTGGAAGTTGTCTTAAGAATTACATTTGTGTGTGTTCGCCCGTGTGTGTCTGTGCCCCTCTATGTGTGGGTCTGTGTGTATGTGCATGGTGTGTACACAAACACACACGTGTGCATGCGTGTGGAGGTCAGAAACAACTTTGTGGAGCAGATTCTTTCTTTCAACCAGAGATCAAATTCAGGTCACTAGAGATGTGTGGTGGTCCAGTTAGCTTCTCTCTTGCTCTCATGAAATGCTGATGGAAAGCAGCTTGAGGAGGAGAGGGTTTGCTTGACTCCGGCTCACAGTCCCTACTGGAGAGAAATCGAGGCAGGAACAGAAGCCAGGGCCGTGGAGGAGTCCTGCTTACTGGTGGGCTTCCATGCAACTAAATGTCTGTCTTTCTTCTCTCTCTCTTTCCTTCTTTCTTTCCTTCCTTCCTTCCTTCCTTCCTTCCTTCCTTCCTTCCTTCCTTCCTTCCTTCCTCTCTTCCTCCTCCTCCTACTTGTATTTTGTTTTTTTGAACACAGGGTTTCTGGCTGTCCGGGAATTTGGTCTGTAGACCAGGCTGGCCTCGAACTCTAGAGATCCGCCTGCCTCTGCCTCCCTAGTGCTGGGATTATAAAGACAACACACCACCACTGCTTAGGTGTTTCTTCTTTCCTAATTTAGTTTATTCCATTCTATGAGTGCTTTGGTTGAATGCATGCCTGGTGCCCCAGGAAGCCAGAGAGGACTCAGATCCTCTAGAACTGGAGTTACTGATGGCTGAACTGCCATGTGGGTCCTGGGAATGGAACCGGGGCCCTCTGCAAGAGCAACAATGCTTTTAACCACTGAGCCACCTCTCTAGCCCCCTTTTATATACACCCTAGGCCCCCCTGCCCAGAAATAGTATAGTCCCTACCCCACAATGGAATGAGCCTTCTTGCATTAATTAGCAGTTAAACTGGGTGGTGGTGGCACAGGCCTTTAATCCCGGTACTTGGAAGGCAGAGAGGCAGGTGGATCTCTGTGAGGCCAGCCTGGAATACAAAAAGAAAGGAAGAAAGAAAGAAAGAAAGAAAGAAAGAAAGAAAGAAAGAAAGAAAGAAAACACCCCACAGACAGGTGACCATCGGCCAATCTGAAACTTTGAAACTCCCTTCTCCTAGGTGTGCCAAATTGACTTCCAAAATTAGCTATCCTACATGACAGCACCTTTGCCATTGAGCCATCTCACCAGTCTCTGGAATGTTGTAATTTTAGGCAGAATGTCACTCTTCCATATCTTGATAATTTATTCACCAATGTGATTATCTTCGAACGAGGCTATTATCCTTTTTGATTATTTGTTTTTGTTTTTTTCGAGACAGGGTTTCTCTGTAGCTTTGGTGCCTGTCCCAGAACTAGCTCTTGTAGACCAGGCTGGCCTCGAACTCACAGAGATCTGTCTGCCTCTGCCTCCCCAGTGCTGGGAATAAAGGTGTGTGCTGCCACCGCCTGACTGAGGGTACCATCTTTAGCAATTACACTTAGGATTTTTTTTTTCTCTTCCATTCCTACAGCGTTACTCTCAGCAGACGTCTTTTTGTGCCCCTGCTAGCAAATTCCCAAGGCCAAATCAGAGCCTGTTCAACCAGATTTAGCCAGAAGGTACCAACACACTCTCTGAAGTTGTTAAAACACTGGCTCCCTGAGGATTTGGGCATTCCAGTCTCCTCCCTGACACTCTTGTTGCTGCCAGAGTCTTAAAAAATACTCTCTAATCCAGCACATAGGCTGCTAGACAATTCTTTAAATCTAAGTCTGCCAGGTAACAGCTGAACATATGCTTAGTGGCCTTTGCCTATCCTGGAATCTTCTTAGCCAGATGATTGGTATGTAGGTTTCTTTGAGCTTCCTAAGCAGACAGTGATGCCATCTGCTGCTGATGACCTCAGCCACCAGGGAGAAGCTGACCTGTTTGAGGGACATGCCTGTCCTAGAAGAGCAGTTGAAGATATCCCCCAGAATGAAGAGCTACAGCAGAAATGCAAAGAAAGAGAAAATACAAGCTAAACGCGGTGGACTGACCCCGGGGACTCCGACTTCTAAGGAACAGGAATTCCAGGAAAACAGAAGGATGAAGCAGTTACCTTTTTCATGTGTCTTAGAGGTGGAACACATACAGACTGAGACCAAGGGATGACATAGGCTCACGCAAGGAGATTTCAGGGCTCTGGGGACATAGAAAATACCCTACACGTTTGCAGAGAAAATGGTGATTCAGACAAAGAATGAGTGAATTAATTGCACCAACGGAAAACAGGAAAATGAAGAAAGAAGTCAGGACAATGATAAATGCAAGTTAGTTGTTAAGTCCAGGAAAAACCAACGGCTCTGCCAGAGAAGAAAGCCTCGGTCTCCTGGAAACCATTTGACTAACGATTTAGTAGAGGTCCGTTTCAAACTCAAACTTTACCCCTTTACTGGGGGTCTAGGAATCGCAATTAGGGGAACACAGGTTCAGACAGCGCTTAGGGAGAGCACGGAGCTGCTCAGGCAAGCAAGAAGACCCAGGCCAACCCACAAGTCAGATGGAGGAAGGTGATGGGTGCAAAGTTCAAACCAAGCCTGGCCTCTGCCGAGGGCAGAATCAGTAGATGCTCTATGGGCTAACCCAAGTGGCGCCCATCCCACCCCGCCAGGATAACCGGCTCCCTTTTCCAGTCTGTGAGCCAACATCGCCTCTCACACCTGCACTAATTGGAGGTGTTTAAAAGGTATTTTAGGGCTTTTTTACTTGTTTGGTTTTGTTTACTTTGTTTTTCCACGGCAAGGTCTGACTAAGTGGTCAGTCCAGCCTGGAACACGCACCTTCCTGCCCCACAGCGTGAGTGGCTTCCGCATTTCTTCGTTACTTGCGTAGCTTTGAGAACCTACCATACTTCACGGCTCTTCTTTTATGAGTTTATTGTTGCTGTCTCTTGCCCATTTTTGTCGTGGCAAGTTCCTCTCTTTCACTCTTGAGTGGTAAAGCCACCTTTAAATAGCAGGCCAACTCATTCTTAATCTATCGCACCCCACAAACACTTTCCATGCGGGGTCCTTCTCCTTTCTACGCTCTTTTTTAGTATGAGGGAGTTTTCATTCTTCTGTAGCTCAGTCTCTCTCTTATGTTTGTTTTGCCTTTTAAGTTCGTATCTGTGGATTTTCACCGGCAACTTCCCATGGTGTTAGCCTATGGTGTTTCCCATTTCACATCTGAGACACCAAGACACTCAGATCACAGGCGGCGCCTGTCTATCGACCACTAACCACAATGGGCAGAAGGATCAGTGACTCAAACCAAAAAGTCTCGAGGCAATAGTAGGTCCCTTAAGAAGCGTTGTGCCAGCTGGGTGGTGGAGGAACGTGCCTTTCATCCCAGGACACGGGAGGAAGAGCAGGGAGCTCTCTGTGAGTTCGAGGCCAGCCTGGTCTGCAAGAGCTAGTTCCAAGACAGCTAGGCCTGTTATACAGAGAAACCCTGTCTCGAAAAATCAAAAACAAGCAAGCAAGCAAACAAAAAAAGCATTGTGCCCTCACCTGTTTATTTTTTTTTCTGGATGAAAGGTCAGATGTCACTTTCCAGCTTACCCCGTAAGATGGGGTCATGTGATTGATCTGGTCGTGGTATATGTGTGAAAGTGCACAGGTCCTTCATGGCCCCCCAGACTTCCCGCATGATCTTCTCTTTCCTCCTGTCCAGCGCAGAGGAGCTGTGGGCACGTGCTAGGTGCTGGCAGGGACAGAAAACAGGCGGCGCTTCCTCTTGGAGCAGCCAGATGGGAGGGAGCAACTACCTGGAATCCTTATCCCTCTGTGCGCCATGAAGTACTACACTTTTACCACGGTGTCCCATCGGGAGACTCTGTGGGTGTTTGCCATGGCAGCTAGCATTACTGAAACCCAGCAGAAGCCTCCGAATTCACTGGGACAGCTGAACTGAATTCTGAGTTTGTTTCCATGGTGTGATGTCAGCTCTCAGTTTTATAGAAGCTCTTTCCTCTTGTGCTTGCTCTAAACCTCGGATCTTGGAGTTATGAGAAGCATGCAGAATTAATTGGGGAAACTTGAGCTCTCGGCTAAGCTCTGGGAAAGGTTAACAGCCCGGGCGTCGGCTGACAGAAGCCGTCCTCAGGATGGCTGCCTGTTTCCACACAGCAGGAACTTTAATGAGCCACGTTGTCTCTTTCTACTTCAAATTAACTTTCGTTATAGGCTGAAGTGCACGCCCCCCCCCCCCAAATTCATAGAAGAAGCCCTAATAGCTCAGATGACTGGTTTTGGGGATAGGGTCTTCAAGGAGGTGATTCGGGTAAACTGAGTCATGAGGGCACAGTTGATTTGCAGTGGTGTCCTCATGAGGAGAACTGTGGGGAGGGGTCTTGGGTGTGGTCAGTGGTAGAACAGTTGGTTAGCTTGTGCGAGGCCCTGTGTTCTGTAAAGGTGGAAGGGAGAAAGAATGAGAGAGAGAGAGAGAGAGAGAGAGAGAGAGAGAGAGAGAGAGAGAGAGAGAGAGAGAGAGAGAGTGAGAGGAGAGAGAGAGAGGAGGGAGAGGGGGGGAGAGAGAGAGAGAGAGAGAGAGAGAGAGAGAGAGAGAGAGAGAGAGAGAGAGAAGGGGGAAGATGTTCACAGGAATAAGACACGAAGCTGGCTATCTGCGAGCTGAGGATAGAACCTTCTGGAGAAACCCCTCTGCTGGCACCTTGAACTTTGACTTCTAGTCTCTAAAACTGTAATGAAATAATTTTCTCTTGTTTACAATGCCCTGACTGTGGTGTTTTGTTACAATATTCCCAGAAGAATAACATAGATCTTTTATTCTTTAGTGTCAAAATAAAAACAATAAAAAAAGAAATCTACTTACAATTCTACTCCTAGGAGTAACCACTGAAAAAGTTTTAACAAAGCCAGGCAATGGTGGCACATGCTTTTAATACCAGCACTTGGGAGGCAAAGACAGGCGGGTCTCTGTGTATTTGAGTTCAGCCTGGTCTACAAAACTAGTTCCAGGACAGCTAGAGCTGTTGCACAGAGAAACCCTGTCTCGAAAAACCAAAAAAAAAAAAAAAAGTTTTAACAAGACAAGGAAGCCCACACCTTTAATCCCAACATCAGGAGGCAGAGGCAGTCGAATCTCTATGATCTCTTCTGGGACAGAGTTACACAGTGAGACTCTGTCTCAGGGAGAGTCTCAGGGAAAAGAACAACAAAAGCATGAAAAGGTTTTGTTGCAAATGTTTTCAAATATGGAGTCATTCTTTGTATCTGAAATCTGCACAATGTTACATTTTCTATGTGTTCCATTTGCATGTATTTATTTTTCAGATTCCCAAAGTAATAAATATCCTAAAATATTTAAATATCATTAATAGGTTTTCTGCCCCTACCCTTGCCCCAATAAGTTTCTCCACTGATGAAGTGAACCAGATCAAGCCAAAATGAAAAAGTATAACAACAGATATATTGAACAAAGCAACTTCCAGGCAGATTCACTGGTCCCAGAGTCAGGCCAGAGAAGTCACACACAAACTTTAGAAAGCAAGGCGATTATATAGGTTGTAGGTGAGGGGTGATGATGTGTCCACCACCCACTGGGTTTGTGTCCACGTCAAAAGCTGAGCGCTTAGGCGGGAACTTCAGCATTCGGTGGGGACTTGAACAGCTGGTGGCTTTGGGAGAGGAAGTTACGCTAGCCACCAAGAATGGGAACTGGGCTTTCTGACATCTTTCCTTTGTTCAGAGACTCTGAGAGGGCAGGGTTTGGGAGAGGAAGTTACGCTAGCCACCAAGAATGGGAACTGGGCTTTCTGACATCTTTCCTTTGTTCAGAGACTCTGAGAGGGCAGGCTTTGGGAGAGGAAGTTACGCTAGCCACCAAGAATGGGAACTGGGCTTTCTGACGTCTTTCCTTTGTTCAGAGACTCTGAGAGGGCAGGCTTTGGGAGAGGAAGTTACGCTAGCCACCAAGAATGGGAACTGGGCTTTCTGACGTCTTTCCTTTGTTCAGAGACTCTGAGAGGGCAGGGTTTGGAGAGAGAAAGAGGGAGGGAGGGAGGGAGGGAGGAAGGAATGGGGTTTTCCTGACCATGCAGGGGTGAGCCAGAGGTTACAACCGAACAATCATAATATAGAAAGCTAAAATCATTTACATTCCTTCCAAGACTTCTGTTTTTTTCTACTTTTTTGAGTCAGTCTGTCTACTATATATTTTTTTATTATTTTGTTTTTTTTGAGGCAGGATCTTTCTATTAGGTAGACCTGGTTGTGCCAGAATTGCTATGTGGACCAGGCTGGCCTCGAACTCACTGAGATCCCTCTGCCTCTGCCTCCCAGGTGCTAGAATTAAAGGCGTGCACTACTACATACGCCTGATATCTGTTAAAATTCTTATTTGTTATTATCGTGTGGGGACACATGTCCTCGCACACATGAAGAGGTCAGAGGGTTCTGGGGCAGAACTCAGGTCGTCAGGCACGAGCAGGAAGTGCCTGTCCCTGCTGAATCACCTCCATGACTGCAGTCAGACTTGTAAACCGTCTCATAGGAATTCATCCATTATATAGATAGTTTTCACAGATGAGGTCTCCCTATGATGCCTAGGCCAGCCCTGAACTATCCTAACTCCCTGGAGCAGCTGGACCTGTAGATGTGTTTAACTGTGCAGGTCACTGTTAATTTAGGCCTTTAACAAAAGGTCTCCAGCACATGTCCCCTTTCTCTGCACCCATAGAGATCCCTTCAAGGGCTCTTCAGATGTTTTTCTCCACCCTCTTGGTCTCGCATCCACTTGTCCTTCAACATCAAAGCTTCCTGGGTTCTTGTACACAATCACTTTTCCCTCCCTGTTCCTATGCTCCTATTCCTTTTGTTAAATTGGGAGCATAGGCCCAGCCCCCAGGCATGAGAGATGTATTGGTCAGGATTCCAAATCCCAGCAGGCCAGACCTCCCTGTTCCCCCTCGGGGCCACCCGAGAGTACAGGACTCCCATTAAACCTGGATATTTCTTAAATTGGCTTGTTTTGATTTGGCTCGATTGGGAATTTGCATCAGCAGAGGGGTCGCATTAGGAAAAATTCCTAACACCTTCTTACAGCCGTGGGGACACCAGCGGGAAGAGTGGAGGTGGCAGAAAAGGAGGACAGGGCTGCACTTGTCTGAGCTCTGCCATTTTTCTTTGGGTGAAGGGTCCATTATTTAACCTGGGCGTGAATGTTCCCATCTCTAAATTGTACCTACTTCCATGGTTGAGGTAAGAATTAAATGCAAGATTCTCATCCCTCATTTTATTTGACCTAATTCCCAGCTCCATGGTTGGGCCAGACGCAGGATATCAGTAATTTTAGGAAACTGACTAACACCACAAGAAGCCCCAAGAGAAGCTGGTGGACTGGCACTTTACTTCAGTTGGTTTTCCAGTCTTTGAGACTTCTGAGGCCCAGCTGGCCCAGGAAACCCCGAAAGATGGCTAGTCTCTCACACTCTCACCTGATGCCTGGCTTGGCCTGAAGACCAAGACCTGGAGTCTGCAGAGGCCGCTGATTTAAAAGCATTTCTTCTCAAGAGCTGAGAACATAGCTCAGTTAGCAGGAGTCCCAGGTTTGGTCTCCAGCACTACACAAAGGCACGGTGGCCCGGCTCTTAATTCCAGCACTTGGGAAACAGAGGGAGTAAGGTCAAGAGTTCAAGGTCATCCTTGGCTATGCAGTGAATTTGAGGCCAGCCTGGGATATATGAAACTCTGCCAAAACCAAAAAGTTTCTGTTCAAAAATATTAAGCATAAGAGAGATGGCTCAGCATTTAAAAGCACTTGCTGCTCTTGCAGAGGACCTGGGTTCAATTCTCAGCATCCACATGGCTTCTCACAAACAGCTGTAACTCCAGTTCTAGGGGATCTAATGCCCTCTTCTGGCCTCCCTGGACACCAGGCATGAACATGCTGAACAGATATACATGCAGATAAAACCCCCATACACATAAAAAGGAGAAAGAAGAAGAAGAAGAAGAAGAAGAAGAAGAAGAAGAAGAAGAAGAAGAAGAAGAAGAAGAAGAAGAAGAAGAAGAAGAAGAAGAAGAGGAAGAAGAAGAAGAAGAGTCTTAGCATGGTGGTGCACATTTAATCCCAGCACTTGGGAAGCAGAGGCAGGTAGATCTCTAAAGGCAAGTTCTAGGCCAACCTAGTCTACATGGGGAGTTCTAGGCCAGCCTGGTCTATGGGGGAGGAGGGGGAAATGTGGAGTTCTAAGTCAGCCAGGGGCGCATAGGGGAGTTCTAGGACAGCCTGGTCTACATGGGGGAGTTCCAGGACAGCCACAAAAAACCAAATACAAATTCATCTTATGTAAAGTTCTCAAGCACAGAGGGAGAAGAGCAGTTCCTAGAGGGAGATGGGAAGGTCTTAGTTCTGTGAGGGGAAAAGGGCTTTAGAGGTGGGAGAGGCCATACTAACCTAACAGTGGAAATGTCATCAGTGCCTCAGCCTGAACACTTGAAACTTACGATGTAAGTAAGGGGTTTGTTATGGCCTTTGTCCCACAAGGAAGAAAGAAAAAAATGCTTTGGGGGCCTTCTGGTTGCCCAGGCTGGGAGTTATAAGCCACCACACCTGGGCCCATGGGCACAGAGGGCACAAAGCCATGCCCTCTGAACTCCTGACTGCCCCCGTGTCCCTGCCAGGCCCCTGCCAGCCCCCTGCCCACTGCCTTCTTCCCAGGCCTCTGCTGTCAAATTCTCAACAAGGACACGAAACAGACCACCCATGGCTCCTTCCCAATTCCGAGGAGCTCGGATGAGGACGAGAGTGGAAACAGGTACTTTTTTAAAAAGTAGAGAATTAAAACTTCAATCGAGAATCACACTCGTTATTCCAAGATTAAAAACATTCTTTAGAAACTGGCTTATTAGAGGACATGCTTCCTGCGTCGTGCAGGCGGGAGGGGGTCGGGTCAGTGGGGCTCTCAGTAGGGGGCAAGCAGGTGAAATGATTATAAAATATGTCAAATAAATGGTCCTTTTTCTCTTGCCGGGAGATAAGGAAAGGTAATTTGGTCTGTCAGTTGCACACACAGAAGGCGTCATGGTCAGCTGCATTAATACTGAATACTTTGTCCAGAGTCACAGAGCTAAAAGAAATTACAGCATCTCGCTGCTGTGAACTCTGGCATGACTCCGAGCCAGACGTCCCCACCTGAATTCACAAGAGAGACTGGATGAAAGGCAGGCCCAGAGCGGCTTCCCCTGGCACTTCAGTTCCCTGCCACTTCCAGTCCCATCTCTGCTCCAAGCTTCTGGGTCTGGTTTTGCCTGGCCATCCTCCCAGCTGTTTCTCATGACTCCTTGGGACCACCTGGGCCTCTGGGCCCAGACTTCCCTGGACCTTTTCCCCACCCTGGATGGTTCTTCACGCACACCATTTAAAAACAACCTCGTCCCGGTGACTTCTTCAGGGTGCTGTGCCCCCCCCCCCCCCCCCCCCCCCCCCCGCCAACAACCTTTCCTTCTGCCTTTCGGAAAGGGTGTGTCCTGTCCCTAAAGCTTTCTCCTACCACTCAGGGGGTGTCTAGATGAGAGACACGCCTCCCTCGGCAGTGGAGTTGGGGAGGCCTGCCTGGGGCCTGGCGGCAGAAGGAATAAAAAGGTCTCTAGAAACTGACTAGAAACTATTTTTTTTTTAACAAAAAAGACAGTACCACAGAGAGGATGTGATGGTTTTCCAACTCAGTTTCTTTTTAAATTTTAATTGAAAATTTGTTTTAAGACAGGTGTACCCCTGTCTAGCCTGGAACTCACAGAGATTCACCTGCCTCTGCCTCCTAAACCCTGGGATTAAAGTTGTGGGCTACCACACCAAGCCCAGTTTTGGGTTTTTGTTTTTGTTTTTGTTTTTTGAGATAATGTCTTATTGGGTAATCCAAGGCTAGCCTTGAATTTACTAGACTGACCTTGAACTGGCAGCAATCCTCCTGCCTTGGCCTTCTGAGGGAAGAATTACCAGTCCCTCCTCCTTTTGAATCCGTGGTGGAGAGGAGGAGTTGTTAGGGTTGGCTGTAGACTATAGTGTGATCTCTGAGTCCATTGTTCAGCGGTTGACTCTCAAGAGCCTGACTTGATCTGTATCCCCAACTTGGGCCTCCACAGGGAGTCCCAGTCAGAGCCCTGGATGAAGGCATCTCTGTCTGCTTTGGGACAAAGATGTGTCTTCCTCTCTGGGGCAATTAAACCTCTTTCAAAGAAAAAAGCAACAACAAAAAACCTCTTTCAGGGCAGTTACACTACCTCATGCCATAAACACAGTTGTTAAGCTGTTTCCCCAACCAGTTTTAATATCAGTTAATTATGCATTAACTTTTTAAGAAAACAAGTGTTTGCCAAGTTGCACAAACTCAGCCACTAACTGTGTATTTGCTTCCTTCTTTAAGTGAACATCTGTGTCGCCTGCTAAGGAGAGGCTGTGTTTGCAGCTGTCTGAGGCTCTGACCACACCCACACAGACACCCTTCTTGGCCCCCGGGGTTGGGCTGTTGTGAGGCTGAGAGACACCTTGAAGTGAAGTGTGTCAAGAGCCCTAGCCTTCAGGAATTAAGTTAAGGTGGTAGTGGGAGTGTGTGTGTGTGTGTGTGTGTGGTGTGTGTGTGTGTTTGCCCTAAAGACCAGCTTGGAAGAATGTGGGGTCAAGGCAACAGTCATGTGCCAAGTGTCATCTCTGAGCCCCCTGAGACTTGCTGCGTGTGACTTGGGCCGTTGACCGACATGGATAGCCTCGTTCAGTGACCCGAGTTTATAGCAGGTGTGCTGTATGGTGGCTGACAGCCTTCCTGGCCTTAGGCTCCTGAGCCTGAGAACTCTCCAAAGCTTGCTCTAGTCTGGGCCATCAGAACGAGTCCCAGCCAAGGGGTTGGCTGTTCTAATCCTAGGACCCACAGTGATGGAGGTGTCCAGCGAGGTGTGGGATAGAAACTCTCAGAGAGACCATATATGCTGTGGTCAGTATGTTAGGGGGCATAAATTAAATTTGTTTGGTGCCAATTTTGGAATGTTATTTTAAACTAAGAATGATTTTTTTTTTTACATTTTTAAATGGTTGCAAAAATCCAAAGGAGAATGAGGACTCACAACATGTAAAGATAAGAAAACAGGTTTTGCTGGAATACCGCTGTGCTGATTTGCTTAAAGCATACAACTCCCCCTGTGGCTGTGGGGGCTCCAGAGCAGGGTGTGGAAGGGCTGTGAGGAGAACCTGTGGCCTGAGAAGGCTCAAAACGGACGACCCAGCCAGGGAGACAAGCTTTGCAGACTCCTGACCTTCAGAAATTCTCTGTGTCAACCAGAGACATTCAGTCCCCTGGAGCTAGAGCTACAGCGACCATGAACTTCCAAGACGTGGGTGCTGGAGAGAAGTATATACTCTTAATCACTGGGCCATCTCTCCAGCCCACGAGGGTGTTCTCAATATAAACAGACATCCCAGGTTATCTGTTCTTGTGAGCTGTGGCTACGATTCACATACTAGGCACCGAAGCACTTTCTAGTTTGCGTGTTGGGGAAACAGGGAATTCAGAGCCACGTCTCCGCAAACGGTCTTCTCATTGATGGGGAGAAAAGCTTGTGTAGAGAGGTGTAGCCCGCAGCTCAGCGGGCATGTTAATAGGCTTGGTCCTTTGTAAGGAACTCCTGTGGGTCACATTTTGGAGGTCTCAGGCCATGCTCAGTTTGTGCTGTCGCTTTGGGGCCTATGAGGAGACCCAGCACATGATGGCAGAAGTGACTGACCAAAAACAACTTCACTTCACGGTCTGAAAAGGAGAGAAAGAAAAGCCAAGTGGGGAGGAACCTACAGTCCTTTCCCAGGGCAGACCCCCAAATAGGAAAAGTTTCCCACTATGTCGGACCACCTAGAAGTCTGCCATCAATAGTCCTCTGGGTGTCCCTTAAGAGCTATACTTTCAGGGCTCAGTGGAGTGCTTGCCCGCATATACAAGGGCCTCGATTCGACTCCCAGCGCTATAGAAACAACCAACCAACAATTCAAAGATTCAAACTAGAGTCGAGGGTCTAGGCCAGGGTAAGTTTTCACAAAACACTTAAGAGACATGGAAACCATGGTTGGCTCTTCCTGGAGAAGTCAGAGAAGGCTTCTAAGAGGAGGTGATGTCCAAGCAGGGCAATCAACTGCAAAGACTGTGCACCATGTAAGAGGGAACTCTCCTGTGTTACACGGTGCAGATCTGCAACTGCTCATGGACCCTGTCCAGTGGGCCTTGGGGGGAGATCCTAACTCTGTGGAGCTTAGCAATCAAGGCATCCATTGGCTCCTGAAAGACAACAAGGTCTGGCTGGTGACAGGAGCCCAGGCAGCGTCACTGAGCCTCAGGGCTGAGCCAGGGCTGGAGGGCAGAGACAGCACGGAGGAAGCCGTGGCTCCCCCAGAAGGACTTGCAAACAGCATACACACCTGCTTCAGAGAATGAGGACCCTTCTAGTCAGGGCAGGCAGAAATCTATGACCTGGACATTGCCCCAAACTCAGGGCCTTGGCAACGCAGGACTCCACTGCAAGCAGCAGCCTCTGAGCTGGGCGGATGGCTGCCCATTCCCAGACAGCAGGAACTGCTGACCTCTGGAAGAGAAAGGTGGCAGCCTCCCTACCCCACCTCTTTTTCTGGTGCTGTCTCTCCGAAGGCTCTTGGTGGTCATGGCTTAAGCCTTGCTTTCCAGGGTTCTGCTGCTCAGCCTCCAACCACAGGAATTAAATGTGTGTAGCGTATTTAACAGACAATGAACACCGAGCAAGGTCACAGATGCATGTTGGGATTACAAGACAAGACACCGAGCAGGGACCAGCGGTCACCCACAGCCCTGTGATGGCTGCTGGCATGCGCTGCCCGTGTGTGTGTCTGCATGCACAGAGCTGACATGGCCCCGTGTGCCACAGGGCAGCCCTTCACGCTTGCACCCTACTCTGCACACGACACCACCTCTTTCTTTCTAAGTGAAGGATCTTAATGACTTCTTTAAGAATTTCATACAGGGGCTGGAGAGATGGCTCAGTGGTTAAGAGCATTGCCTGCTCTTCCAGAGGTCCTGAGTTCAATTCCCAGCAACCGCATGGTGGCTCACAACCATCTGTAATTGGATCTGGTGCCCTCTTCTGGCCTGCGGGCATACATGCAGACAGAATACTGAGAATACTGTATACATAATAAGATAAATAAATCTTAAACAAAAAAAGAATTTCATACAATGATCATATTTATCATATTTACCCCTGCCCCCCTAATCCTTCTAGATCCATCTAACCACTCCTGTACCCTCCCAACTTTGTGTACTCTTGGAAAAAAAAGCAGTAACCTCACAAATTCCATTTTTGCTGTCCCATTGCCATGGTTGTACAGTCATCCCCTGGAGCTTGACTGACCTACCAGGGGTCACACTATCAAATAATGTGGTACCTCCCTCCCACAGAAGCCACTAATAGCCAAGAGTTAGGGTTGGGAGCTTGCCCGAGTCACTGTTCTTTTGCTGTGATAAAACACCATGACCAAAAAAAAAAAAAAATTAAAGCCGGGCGGTGGTGGTGCACGCCTTTAATCCCAGCACTCGGGAGGCAGAGGCAGGCGGATCTCTGTGAGTTCGAGACCAGCCTGGCCTACAAGACCTAGTTCCAGGACAGGCTCCAAAACCACAGAAAAATCCTGTCTCGAAAAACCAAAAAAAAAAAAAAACCAAAAACCAAAACAAAAAACAACCCACCATGACCAAGGCAACTTAAAGAGGAAAGAGTTTAATTGGACTTACGGTTTCAGAGGGCTAGAGTCCATGGCCGTGGAGCAGGAACATGGCAGCAGGAGTAGCTAAGAAGAGCTCACATCTCAGACCACCAGCAGGAGGCAGAGAGCACACTGAGGAAGCTTAGGAAGCCTCCAATCCTGCTCCATCAAGATCACGCCTCTTCATCTTTCCTAGATGGCCCCACCTACAGGGGACTAAATAGTCCATACATTTGAACCAAGGGAGGTCCTTCTCATTCAAGCCATAACAGGGCTCACAAGCAGTGATTCTCAACCTTCCTAATGTTGTGATGACCCTTTAGTACAGTTCCTCATGTCGTGGTGACCCCAACCATAAAATTATTTCCGTTGCTACTTCATAACTATAATTTTGCTAGTGTTATAAATTGTGAAGTAAATAAATATCTGTGTTGCCGGGCGATGGTGGCGCACGCCTTTAATCCCAGCACTCGGGAGGCAGAGGCAGGCGGATCTCTGTGAGTTCGAGACCAGCCTGGTCTACAGAGCTAGTTCCAGGACAGGCTCCAAAGCCACAGAGAAACCCTGTCTCAAACCCCCCCCCCCAATAAATAAATAAATAAATAAATATCTGTGTTTTCCGATGGTCTTTGGTGACCCCTGTGCAAGTGTTGTTTGACCCCTGTTTGGTGGAAGGTGAGACCCCAGCCCTCTAACACCCCTATATCCAAGGAGTCTGCTCACTCTGAGGGGGATTGATGAACAGAAATATTAGCAGCACAGGGTTGGGTAAGGATTGAAGGGGATAATTTTGTTTTCTAAGTCCTCTCTCCTCTTTTTTTCTCCCTCCCATCCTTTCTCTCATTCTCCCCTTCCCTCCTCTCCCCTCCCCTCTCCCTTCTCCTTTGGTAGAGACCCAGGGTCTCACACACAGTGGGCAAGCATTCTACCACTAAGTCACATCCACAACTTTCTTTTCTCCCTCATTCTAAATTTCCTGGGATTTACTCTGGTTTCTCTTCAGAGTGTATAAATCGCCGGGCGATGGTGGCGCACGCCTTTAGTCCCAGCACTCGGGAGGCAGAGGCAGGCGGATCTCTGTGAGTTCGAGACCAGCCTGGTCTACAGAGCTAGTTCCAGGACAGGCTCCAAAGCCACAGAGAAACCCTGTCTTGAAAAACCAAAAAAAAAAAAACAAAAAAAAAAACCCAGAGTGTATAAATCTTTTACCTTTTACTAAACTTCCCTGGATACCATCATATGACTTATAAAAACTTCCTTTCATAGAGTGAAGTGCTTGCCAGCTGCACTGTTGGGGCAACAACAGCCCATCACTCACACCACCACCAGAACAAGCCCCCCTTTGTCTTCAAACCAGTTATTGGCACAGGCAGGAAAGATCCACCACCTCACAACAAAGGTCCAGCCACCCTCTTGCTGGGGATCTCCCCTAGAGCTGCTCTCAGTGTGCCAAAGGGGGGTGGTCCACACCTTTAATCCCAACACTCGGGAGGCAGAGGCAGGCGGATCTCTGCGAGTTCGAGACCAGACTGGTCTACAAGAGCTAGTTCCAGGACAGGCTCCAAAGCTACAGAGAAACCCTGTCTCAAAAAAGAAAAAAAATTCAGCCCCTCAAATTGTCACCTGGCTCTGAGCTTCCAGCACATGACCCCTTGGGGAAAGCTCACTCCCATACTGTAGCAGGTATCAAAGACACACTGAACTTGTCTACACATCCAGTGCTGTATTCTCCTTGTATAGCTAGAGTGTGGCCAGGTCAGCTTGTCCAGGGCACAGAGTTGAAGGGGACACAGTCTGGCTGAGCCTACTCTTGCAAGGCCAGGACAGTGAGTGCTTCTCTGGCCTGTGGCAAGTGGAGCCTGAGTTGTGTAACAATTCACAGCTCTGTATCTGGGTGGCCTCGCTGTCCTGCAGGGGAGGGACCATCGAAGCATCTTCCAAGTGATGCTGATGGATGCATCTGGTGTGTTAGGCTCTGGGGGAAGCAGTTGGGGGAGCCACCAGGAGACGTGACCAGAGGAGTGGGGGAGCCCCAAAGAACAGCACCATGTAGTGGCCACTGAAGGGCCAGTTAGCTACGTTCTATTTTCTTTGTGGGTGTTGGTCACGATCTCCCCTCTTCACATACGCTTCCCCACCAGGGGTGGCTTCAGAAGCTGAAGCTGCCTTAAGACAATAAAGTCTGCAAACTCAGGAGTGGCAAAGAGAGGTAACAGGCTCATTCCTTCAGGAATCGAAGGTGGGCATGGTGCCGCAAGGCCATTCAGAACACCTTTAGAGACCATGCAGCTTCTAGCCATCCCCACGGGCTTGGTCCCAGCTGCCGTTGCCCTGTGTGCCAGCTAGCTGTCCCTCTATTGGCTGGGTGAGGGTGTCATGAACTGCCCATCATAAGCATCCATCATGTCAGGAGCACAGTAACCTTACAACCATTGGTCGAGGTCACTCAGCTGAGCATTGTGGGAGGAGCCGGGGGAGAGCTGTTGACAAGCTCCCCCCTCCCCCTTGAAAGGCCTGGTCCCCAGCAGCCAGCCAGTCTGAGGACCCAGACCCTTTTCTGCTGTCACCATGGTCCTTCCTCCATCAGCAGGGTAACACCACAGACAAGCCAGCGCTCGGTCCCAACTGCCAGCTGCCCTTCTTGGCCTCTTAGACTTTTAAATTGGGCACAGTCCTTTGGGAACTGTAATTTTATTCATGGAGGCTGCACCTTCTAATTTGAATACAGAAAACTGTACTGGCAAGATATGGTAGCCCCAAAGGCTTCTCTCTTTCTACGTGTGGGCCCAGCCTGCCAGAGGGCACAGTGAGCCAGAGAGAAGGGGCCACTCCACGAGGACAGTGTGGAAGTCATGTTAAACCAACCGGTCAGAGCACGGCCTGAATCCTACTCGGCTTGACAGAAGTGGATTTGTATAGCCTCTCTGTCAGTCTTCTTATCCCTAAGCGGCAGTGACACTAGGCACCCAGGGCTGCAGGAGAGCCACACACCACACCACACACCACAGTCACCTGGAGTGACTGCTTCATGGAGTACTTCTGTATCAAGCCTTTGAAGTAGTGGGCACAGAAATTTACGCAGTATTGGTCTGGATCACGCCAGCCCCTCTTCCTCACCCTCTTTATCCTCCTCTCCTCCCCTTCTTCCTTTGAATTGCTGGTGTCAAACACAGGGCCTTATGCAAGCTAAACAAGAGCTCTACCACTGAGCCATACCCAGCCCCAGCCTTGAACTGTCTGTGTAGCTGAGGATGACCGTGGATTTCTGATCTGCCTTCCCTCCTCTCCTGAGTGCTAGGATTACAGACACACACCATCCATGCACGCTAGGTAGACATTACTAACGGAGCTACCTCTCGAGCCTCGTATGACAGTTTTACTTTCCACTTAGTAGCATGTTCAGTGAACATACGTCCATGTCAACAGACATTTGTGGATTAAGTCACATCATCTAATACGTGTAACACCATGCAACCCCCGTCCCCATCATCACGCACAACACAGAGTTCTGTAAAGACCCCGCCCCATACATGTTGCCATGGGCTCCTCGTCCTGTTTGTTGGGTCTCCTGAAGATGCTGGTAGGATTTAAGCAGGTTCATCATCACCCATAGGGAACATTGAGTTCTTGGGTGGTCACCTGCTTCAACTAGATAAGGCTGCGCCTTGGGGAGGGAGCTTCTGGACTGTGTGCTCTCTGTGGAGAATCAACCAAGTTTGGATAGGAGCAGGAGCCTGCATTAGAAGAATCTTCACAGTGTTTTCTGGGCAGGGAGCATGGCTGTGCTGGCCTTCCAACTCAGTGAAAATGGGGCGCTAGCAAGGACGGGGAGGAAGACGTTTGCAGTAGCCCAGCTTCTGGGGAGCCGGCTTCCCAGGCACGCATCAATAGCGAAGACAGCAAAGAGTTACAATCAGATGCAAGCAGTCCAAAGACACCATGATCTGCTGAGAAGGAAGGCCGCATGAGGCTCTTTGAGGATATAGGTGACATGTGCCAATCAATGCTGCCTGAAGAGGCAAGAAACAGCCTCTATCTGTGAAAATCAGCTGCCATCTCAGGCACTGGGAGGGTACAGTGCAGGGCTAATGAGGTGTTGCCTCTCCAAAGGGTGGCATCACGATTAGGGCAGGGGCTGGAGGTCAAAGGGCAAGTCAGAGGTCCCACCTACCCCACTGGGTCAAAGCCCACTCCCACCGTGGGCTCTGCCGGAGCATCCAGCCAGCCTGCTGGCCGCTTCCTTTCATAACCTCCTTGTTTCTTGGATGGGATAAACTGGTCTTTGGACAAGAATCCCCCCCCACACACACAAAATAAGGTTGCTATGACTTAATTGAAAACGACTATCTAAGGCAAGTCGATTTCAGTTTGTCCAGTGGGGAATAAAGGAGTGAGTGCCGCTGCTGCAATCTGAGTATTCTTAAGTAAAGAAAACCAAGGAGATTAAGGCCACTCTCGACACAAACCCGGGGAACTGGCAGGCTTTTCTTTGGTTGCCCTCACTCATGGCTGGGAGGGCTGGGTCCCTTCATGGTCCAAAAGAAAGGGGATCCTAATCGGTGTGTCCTGGAGGAGAATTTCAGACCTTGCTGGAGGCTCCTGGGGCCTCTGAGTGGTAGGGTTGCTGGTCAGCCTGAACAGTGGCTCAGCTTCCCATGGGGCTTAGCCTGTAGACGCAGGCCCTGGCCTCCTCGGGAAGAGGAGAAAGAAACAGTGCAGGGAAGGAGCCTGTTGTTGGCATCAGCCTGGCATGGGAGGTTGGTCATTTTCCTTCTGTGTTCTATGTCCCAGGTGCTGGCACCCAGTCTCCCAGACCCTGAATCAAATGTCTAGTTCTCTAAGACTCCGCCTCACCCAGCTGCCCGCCGGGTCCTATAGCTCCTCTAAGCCTTTCTTGGTCTGGCTTGCACTTTTCCGTTCTCACTGCTGCACCAACACTGGGTGGCAGAGCCAGCATCCCAGAGGCCAGCAGCAGGAGGTCTTGATGTGGGATTTCCCTCTGTATGCTGTGGTTACCATTAATGAATAAAGAACGGCTTTGAGCTATAGCAGAGCAGGGCGGGGTGGAGCAGAGCGAGGCAGGGAGGACTGGACCGAATGTGGGAGAAAGGGCGGAGTCAGAGAGAAGCCATGGAGCTGGCCGGAGACAGATGCTGGGAACTTTACCAGCTAAGCCACAGCCACGTGGCAATATACAGACTAATAGAAATGGGTTAAGTTAATATAAGAGTTAGCCAATAAGACACTAAAAGTAATGGTCCAAGAAGTGATTTAATTAATACAGTTTCTGTGTCATTATTTTAGATCTAAGCTAGTTGGGCGGCTGAGAACCAAACAAGCAGCCTTTCTCCAACAAGGTCTCATGCCCTGAGTCCCACTGACTTCAGCTGCTGGCTCAGGAGTGCTTGCTCACCAGCCAGTGGGGCAGCTCTGACCCCTTGTCTCATCCTGCCAGGACCCGAGGGCTTCTGGGCAGGTGATGCTCACCGAATAGCAGGTGCACAGGAGGGTGAGTGGGAATTCAGAAGGGCCATTACGGTCATGTCTCCCACTGGTATCTGTTGATCCTGTCACACACCATTGGTCAAAGTAAGTCCCAAGGCTAATAGCAATACCTAGGGGCGAGAGGGACACCCCTCCCAGGAAGGCCTACAACGCGGGTGGGGATGAACAGAGAGGAGAGCTAGGCCAAGTATCACCACCTAGGACCCACAGCTCTGCTTTGGTCCTGACTCTTCTGTCAGAGTCCCCACCTCTGACCTCTGCTTCCCAGATCTACCTACCACTGTGTAGTTTGCCTTTCTAAGGGAGAAACCAGACTTAGAGCCCTAGACCTTCCTAGGCTCAGAGACCTTCTTCCTCTTTATTGGGAGCACAGTCAGTCACCGGTGCTTACAGGAATGTGTTCTGAAAAGCGCATTGCAAGGGTAGAGGGGAGCTATAAAGGGGTGGGGAGGGATGAGTGGGATTGGGGTGCATGATGTGAAATTCACAATCAATAGAAAGTTAAAAAGGCAGAATATAAAACTCTGTGAGGCGTCTCCTGTAACACACACGTAAGCAAGAATGTTGTGTACCTTGAGCAACTTCGCGGAGATGCCAAGAGGAGACTTGTGGCTCAAGGACACATATTTTGTCTTTATTTTTTTAAAATATTTATTTATTTATTATGTATACAATATTCTGTCTGTGTGTATGCCTGCAGGCCAGAAGAGGGCACCGGACCTCGTTACAGATGGTTGTGAGCCACCATGTGGTTGCTGGGAATTGAACCCAGGACCTTTGGAAGAGCAGGCAATGCTCTTAACCTCTGAGCCATCTCTCTAGCCCTTGTCTTTATTTTTTAAACTCCTGAAATACAGTTCTGTCACTGTACAGTGAGAACCAGTTCAGACTTAGTGACACATTTCCAGGGACTTCTCAGGCAGTACCCTCTACTCTAGTGGCCCAGGACAGCCCCACATTTTATGGCCTAAGAACCCGCGAAGTGGGGCGCCCCCGCTTCAGAACTTCCGCTCACGCAAACTGGCCTTTCTCCACTCAGCAAACTCAGACCAAACAGTCTCCAAAAGCTACGCCAGGCATGGGGTGCTGTGATTGGCTGTGGTAGAGTATTGCTTTAGCTAGGCAAAGGGGTGTGGCATTTGTTTATGCTGAAGAATATTACTTTAAGTGTGTAAAGGTGTGTGACATTTGTTTATGCTGAAGAATATTACTTCAAGTGTGTAAAGGTGTGCGACATTTGTTTATGCTGAGGAATATTACTTTAAGTGTGCAAAGGTGTGCGACATTTGTTTATGCTGAGGAATATTACTTTAAGTGTGCAAAGGTGTGCGACATTTGTTTATGCTGAGGAATATTACTTTAAGTGTGCAAAGGTGTGCGACATTTGTTTATGCTGAGGAATATTACTTTAAGTGTGCAAAGGTGTGTGCCGTTTGTTTATGCCTCATTTGTTTAACAGTGTAAGGATGTGTTACACTTGTTTGTGCTGCATTTGCTTAATCTGTCTTTCACCTTGCCTGCCTAAGGCACCTGGTTAGTCTGTTAGCTGAACAGCCAATCGCTAGGCAGGAGAGAGGATAGGCGGGGCTGGCAGGCAGAGAGAACTGGAGGAGGAAGCTAGACTCAAGAGGAAAAGAGAGGGAAGACGGAAAGAAAAGAGAACGAGGAAACTCTCTGGCACAAGAAGCAGGAGGACGCCAGCCAGCCAGACGTGGAGAAGCAGTGAAAGTCAGAAGAAAGGTAATAAGCCCCGAGGCGAAAGGAAGATAAAAAGATCGAGGCTAATAGAAAAGAGCTAGCCAGGAATGTGCCTAAGCTAGGCTGAGCGTTCACAACTAATAAGAAGTCTCTGGTTCGTGGCCCCAAAGAAAAAGCCTCATACAGCTGGCCATTGCCCATGCCTGGGTTTCACCGGGAGGCCAGGCTCGTCTTTGCCCATTTCTAACACATGCTCGCCCTCTTCCTGCTGTGCTCTGTGGCCACTGTTGGGGACAAAAGCGTGGCCTCACTACTCAACAGGACAGAAGACAGACATCCAGGAAAATTTTCCACTGTAATTCATGCCTGTGATCAAGCCAAGCCGCACTTCATAGGAGAGCACCAACAGACTTCCCAGAGATGGGCAGGATGAAGGGGCTTCGGAACAGTGGGGCCAAGCAAGAGACATACGTGCCCATTCTCCGGCTTTCTGCTATGTGACTTTGCATGTTCCTAGCCACCCCACCATGCCTCTATCTCCCTCCCTCCCTTCCCCCTCTTTCCCTGTTGGGGATGACCCCAGGGCCATGTCCATGCCTCTATCTCCCTCCCTCCCCTCCCCCCCCTCTTTCCCTGCTGGGGATGACCCCAGGGCCATGTCCATGCCTCTATCTCCCTCCCTCCCTTCCCCCTCTTTCCCTGCTGGGGATGACCCCAGGGCCTTGTCCATGCCTCTATCTCCTTCCCTCCCCTCCCCTCCCCCTCTTTCCCTGCTGGGGATGACCCCAGGGCCTTGTCCATGCCTCTATCTCCTTCCCTCCCCTCCCCCTCTTTCCCTGCTGGGGATGACCCCAGGGCTGTGTCCTTGCTGTGCTCGCTACTGAGCTATTGGTAAGTACCCAAGCCTGACATCTGTATTTCTTTCTTTTTTTTTTTTTTAAGTGTAACAAAAATAGAGCCTGTATTTGAACATTAGGTACTTCTTTATACTGATTGTTCATATACTTTCATGAAGGTCCAACATAGAAACTGACAACAAAATCGAATATATAATACATTTGATCAGAGATAAAACTGAAAAGAAAATGAACAGAACAACAAAACATTTTATTTCAGTAATCAGTCCAGAAATGTCTGAAAATGCACATTGTCAGTTGGTTAGGACAATAAGAGCCTCCACAACATTGCCCATGTGTTCCCTCAAGCTCCTTTCTGCTGCTGCTCGAGAGATCTCCATCTCTGTCACTATCAACTCCAGATCTTCATTCTTGATCGTGACCTTTGCCAGTTCCTTTTCCCCCATGCTCCTGTTTTGCCTTTTGCTCCCTGGACCGTCTGTCTCCAAAGATGGACATAGCCGTCTCCAGACTTGAACTCTGATCTTCTCCTCTGCATAGTCAGTGACCCCCTCCAAGTCAGCAGCACCACTATCCTGCTTCCGTGGCTTCTCGGGAGGCCGCTCCAGGCCGCTGGTCTCAGTCTCTGATTCCAGCTCCACATCTCCCTCGGTCGCCATTTTGGTCTCCTTGCCTATCTGTATTTCTTTACACACCTTTCGACTTCCCTCCAAGCTCTCTCTGTATACACACAGTCCCCAGATCTACTGACTATAAACCATTCCCATTTTTACAAAAGGAGATCCTAGACTTCACTTTTAAGCCCCGGTACTCACTGTCTTGGAACAGAGTATCGGGCAGCTGGGGGGGGCCACAGGGGCTGAGGCTGGTGGCGGGATGCGAGGGCTCCCAGGGTGGGTGGCTATGAAATGATTACTGTGCCCTTGCACCCCTCCATGCTGCAGACTATAGGACCATAGGTATAGGATTGATGGTGGTGCACAGTCCCCCATCTTTCCTTCCAGAACGTTCTATGGGGCAATCCAACCCTTTTCTCCCTGATTCCCCAGCATCTGGCCCAGGGTGGGGCCCCACTGATTCACAGCGGAGAAGTGGTTCCTAGGCACCCCGTTCATTGTGGAAGCTAACAGTGGAGAGTCACTCCCCGGCTGGGCGATGGTGGGATTAGAACCTGGCTGGTGTCATTGTCCGAACGTGTCCAGCACACCATAGAGAGGCAGGTCATTTGCACAGGCATTTCCACCTTGACAGCTGTTCTTATAAAAATGAGAAGCCCCTATACGTGGGAATTTACCTAATGCTAATCTGGATAATTGGAAAACCCACCCGAAATACCCCACTCAGAAGGAAGCCCTGCTAACGCACAGGCTCAGCTCTGTGACTTTCCCTGTTGGCACTCAGGCAGTGACTGGCCTGGGGCCTTCGAGTGTGTGTGTGGGGAGGGGGAGGCAGAAAGGGTTCCTTCTGAGGCCCTGACCCTGACAGGACCAGTGAGCCTGGCCTTGGGCATCAGCCAAACCTCAGCCCTTGCCTGTGGCTTCCCATGAATTCTGACCTCACCACCTTTGCTGGAGACTCTGCTCTCTGGACCTCAGGGCTGCCCCTCTGTGAACTGGGGGTGGAGGGTGGGGGGCAATGGGAAGATGTAAAACCAAGTGAGTTTTACATCTAAAACCTCTAAAATCCTCCCCAACTGGATCTCATTGAGAAACAAGGCAGACAACAGAAGGGGGAAACAGACCAACTGTGTCCGCGTGCTCCCTGGCCTTGCTTGATGTCTCAGCCCCAGACCTTGTTCTGAGTTCTGAAATCTCCTTATTTCACGCCACGTCAACCTTCTCAAGTCCCCATGGCTGAAGCTCCCTGGGGCTCCCCTTCTCCACCCACCCACCTCTACACGAAGCTCATAGTTTTGGAGCCACTTGTGAGCTCCACTTACCCCTCTGTGTCCCCAAGCAAAGTGACTGGGGGCTTTAGTTTTGTCACGTGAACCTACGTGTTTGATTGCATCCTGGTGTTTTCCCTTCCAGTGCGCAATGCCTGACTCTCCTGTGAGGCAATGAGCAACCCAGGCTGTCCTTGGTCAGCCATGCTGCGATTGTTCCTACAGCCTGACAAGTCCACCTGCAGTTGGGTGGCCCTGTCTGTGCTGTTGCTACTCCCAGCATACCCCACACCCTGAATCCCATCAGGGCTGTCTACCTTCTCGTCTAAGCGAGCCTCTGCTGGCCTGCTCCTGGGCACTGGGACAAGCACAGGTGAGATGCTTCTCACTTAATCCGCCTTCATCTGTGAGCAGCCTCTCCGGGGAATCTTTCTGCTGGTATCTCGCACCCTGGGCAAACTGTGACCAAATACAGATCGTAGTTACTGCATTGTCTATGTGCATATTAGATCAACTTCCACCCCCTTTGCATTGCCTTTTAAAATAATTATAAAATAAACATACAATGAACAGAGTAATTTCCATATCTGCATATCTAAAGTTCATGTTTGGGATACAGACAGGTAGGTCAGGGCACACTGGAAAGCTAACGTGGTCTTCTCGTAAGTGTAGGGGAGTTACCTCCTGTAGGTAACCCAGAGGTTGGGGCCCAATGGTAGTAAACCAATGGCCAACATCTGGGGATGCAGCTAGGAGATCTCAGGATAAGGTCTTTGATCCCCAGATTAAAAGGTAGGACATTTCCAGCACCCCAGAGGTTCCCTCACAGCCAGTTTCAGTCACTCCCTTTCCAAGGGAACTAATGATGTCATAGATTAATTTTGGCTATTTTAAATTGGGCAGAAGGAACTGATTCCCTTTTCTCACACTGCTTGGGAAATCCCTCCATGTAATATAATGTCCTATTTTGCTGCGACCGTTGCAGTTCGTGAATGTGTCGGAGTGTGTTCACCCATCATCTGGCCGAAGGGCATTCTCATTTCTGCACAGAGGGCAGATCAGGTTCAGCTAGCTGATCTGTTGACTTAATGGTTTCTTCCTGCTCTACTGAGTCAGTTATGCTCATGGATTTCTCCATTCTCTCACAGGCAAACACTCTCGTACTTTCAATTATGACAATATTCTACAAACTTAATGGGTAATTCTTTAAGGGCTCCTAGTAAACCTTTTGGGTAAAATCCCAGAAGGGAAGACCCTGGGCCAAAGAGCCACCCTTGAATGACTCTTCCACGTCTAGCAGAAGGAACCTGTATTATCCACCAGGCTGCCATAGCAGCCTGCCACAGGTTGGGTGGTTTCAACCACAGTAGCCTGAAGTCGTGGTACCAGTTGGGGTGAACTTATCTCTTTCTTGCGAATGGCAACCCTCATGGTTCCTCTTCATATGGAAATCCTTTTGTGCTCCCAAGAATCCTCTGTCAGTGTTTCCTGATCTCATAAGGACATCGTTCAGATTAGATTGCGGTTCCCCTAGCCTCCAACTGCAGCTCGGAAGGTGTGATCTCCAAGTACACTCCCATTCTGAGGTACTAGGGAGTTGAGCATCTTCAGGGACACAGTTTAAGCCATAACAAAACAATCCCTGAGAGCCCAAGCGTGTCCCCAGCTGTCACTGGGTTTGCGTGCAGCCCTCTTGGCTTCTAAGGCTAAGCCACACTTTGTTAAGGAGGCCTTTGTCTCTTACGCTCACCCATGTCTGTGTTTTCATCCCATCAAACCAACCTATCGATTCCTGACATTACGGTGTCTGGACACAGGCTGATGGATCCTGATGTCTTCAGCCCAGGGTTCAGGCTGGTGGGGGTATCTTATCTTAAGACTCACAGTGGAAAGCAGACACCTCAGGTTTCTGAGTTCTCTCTTTCCCGCTTTTTGTGTGAGGCAAGGAGCACAGGGACCTTGTAATTATCACCTTGCAAAGTCAATTACAGCTCCATACTCGAAAGCCTGCTTTTAACTTCCCTAAACAAGTTCATTTTAAGCTTGGTGGTAATTTGGCTCTTTTGTTAAAATTAAGTCCTTAAAGTAAAAATTAAAAAGACAAAATGGAAAAACCATTGGGCATAGAAAATCCACCCCGGGTTTAATAGGGCCTCTTAAGCTGAGAACTGGAGGAAGGTATGGGGAGCCTGCTGTACATTGTGGTCCTCGAAGCTTACGTTCTGTGTAAGCTTTCTAAAGAAGAGGATAAAGCTCATCTTCATGAGAGGCCTGCTTCTGCGGTGGGGTGATTAGGAAACCTTTGTTAAGTTCGGGCTCCTCCAACTTTAACACCCCAACTCAGTTTGCAACAAAGCACTAAAATCCTTCTACCCATGGGTGAGTCTCAGACATGAGGAGCCGGAAGAACACGTCTTAGCTGGTGCCCCGTGACAGAGTACGAGCCCATAGTGATGGTGGGAATGGCCTCTGATATGCTCGTGTTTGAGCAGGACAGGGTAGATCCTGAATCAGTATTTCTGTGAGACCCGGGGAAAGAGGAGGCGTGACTCACCCAGTTCTGACAATGCGTGTGAGCGAGCTTGTTTCTCCATGGAATCATCGCCACTGATGGGCTGGGTGCAGCCCTCATCCCTGCCCCAGCTCTTGCTCAGGCTGGCCTCTTCTTGTCCACTCTCCTGTTGCTCTTCCCCAAGCCCACATCTCACAGAGCCCCTGCTCCTTCATCACATGGCTCCTGCTGTCTGGCTGGCCCCGTCCTGCTCACTGGAACTCCGGTGCGCTTTCCTGGCTCAGCAGAGGCACTGTTCCTCGCTTTCAGGATGGCATGACCACGGCCTCTGTGCATCGTGGTTTGCTTTCCTGTCTGTCATTGGCATGTCCTTGTCATGGGTATTGTGTCTGGAGCGGGCTGACACTGAGGTAGAGACTTTGGAAAACCGTGGCCTCTTATTTGAGCTGTTTAGGGTAGGAAATGGAGAACTGTGAAGAGACATTCTGTTACAGTCATTCGTTTATTCCCGGTGACATCTGAGGCAAGAGGGGCAGGGGTGTGATTCCAGAGACTCTTAGGAAAGTCTTCTTTGGTTGGCTGGCATCTGGAGGTGCAGCCCCTTGCTCAGGAGGGTTCTAGGAAACAGAGGCCAGGATGTGGGGAGTGGGCATGTAAAGGAGGTCATACTGGATGAAGGAAAACCAGCTGTTCCGAAACAGCACCAAGGTCTAGGGTGAGGAAGTGCACAGCGGCTGGAGGCCAGGCTGCAAGACAGTGATGGTGCCTGGGGCGGAAGGGAAGTTTCCCATGGAACTTCTTACAGGGTAGGAGAGAGTGGGGGAAAAGTGGGGGTATTTCCAGCAACAACCGCAGGGACAAGCAAATTCCCATAGGAGGGAGGCGTGGGAGCTGATGGAAGCTGGAACGTTCTCTTTAACAGAGTCGTACCTAGTAAGTGTCTAGTAAAGCCAGCAGCCCTCGGAAGGTCAGAAGCCCTCCACGAACTGCTTGGGTACCAAGGACGGCCCACCACGGAGGGAACACTGTTTCTCCCACCTCTATCTCCGCTGCAGACTGTGTGGGAACCGGAGAGGGCGGTGATGTGTGCTGTGTGCGGTTGCAGGTGCAGCCAAAAGGCCATGGGTGATTTGCATGGGCTGGAGAACACATTATCAGTTTCCTCCTCTCACAAATGGCAAATTTCACTTTCACAGCCTTCCTTTCTCCTTCCTGCCACCCTGGATTCCTCTTGGTGTCTCGAGCCCGTTGTGGCAGTGCGACACTTGTGCTTGGTGATGTTCCTGCTTGGCTAGCCTCTAGGCCCAGCTTCAAAAGCTCCACGTCCAGCCACTGATGATCCTGGCCCCACACCTCACTTCCCAGCCACATGAAAAATACCACACTGCAAGCCAAGGGCCTGGACCTGACTCTAACCCAGTGCAGGATAGGTATTGAGTGGGGTTCCCAGGTGTACCAAGGAAGGTTCTGGAACGGGTAATCTCAGAAAAGTCCTCCAACCTAAAGGATATTGTGTTGTGGTAGTTTCTTTGGCCTGGAGACCCTAGTAGGTGACAAGTATTGGGTGCTGGCCCTAAGAATTTGAGGTCTTGTGGGCATCACGTTTCCTTGGCCCTGTACCCCATCCTGGTTGCTTCCCACCCCATGCTTGCACCTGACCCTTTGCTCATCTGTTCCTTGGCTATATCATGAATATGGGAATTGCCTCTCTAGTGGTGCTAGGGTACCTCACAGAGAGAAAGAATGTAGCCCCGCAAAGGCCTGGGCATTGGTTCTTCCTCTATGTTCCCACACTGCCCAGTTCATGCTGTGTGGTGGTTACTATAACAGGTGTCTGGAGGGATCAGACCGTCGAGGCGCCATATTAAATCTTTTTCATACTCCTGACCTGGGGAAATTTCAAACACTATTTTCTGTTGATGAGGTTTAGCAGAGGGAGGAAGAAGGGCAGGTGGGAAGAGCCTCAATCCTGATTTGGACGTGTGAACGTGGAGAAGGGCAGTGTAGATGAGACCCTCTTTTGTAGTTTTGCTACTAACAAGAATGTGGCAGATCCTGGTGAGGCTGGGAGCTCTCCCAACCTTGCTAAGATGGTGGTTACAAGCTGGCTGGCTGGCAGGAATGAAAGGATCATCAAAGAGGGAACCCCCCCCCCCAACTGCACAGGCAGGCAGAATTTCAAGCCTGGTTCTGCTGGGGGGATCCAGAGTGACCCAGGAAGCCAGGGTTAATTGAGGCGAGAAACCAGAAAACTCCCTGAGCAGTCAAGTGCAGGAGGGCTGTCATGAAACCCCCAGGGGAGATGATTAGCTGGTTATAGGCACGGAAGAGAAGTGGCCGGTGACCCATGACTTGTCCAGGGTGCCTGTGGGTCCCCAAGTCTCTGAGGCTCCACTGGGTGGGTGTGGAGGATGAAGCTCTGGGGTATGAAGGGAGGTCGAGGCAGATGAACCAGGAGAGTCTGCTGGTGACAGATGCTGGGAAGAGGACAGTTTCAGTTCTAGGGGGTTCTGCTATGCCTCTCACCTCTGCTGGAGGGAGCTGGGGTGCTGGGG
Source organism: Microtus pennsylvanicus (assembly GCF_037038515.1). NCBI lineage: Eukaryota > Metazoa > Chordata > Mammalia > Rodentia > Cricetidae > Microtus > Microtus pennsylvanicus. Next base: position 140,904,436 of record NC_134581.1, read on the forward strand.
GAGGGGGAGGGCCAGGAACAGGACTTTTCTGAGGTGTTTGGTTGACCATGGGCAACACTTCTGGTACCCAGGGTTAAGAGAATCCACAGAGGACCCAGAGGAGGCTCCTTCAGGCTCCCGGTCCACTCTTCTCCAGTCCCCTGACGTGGAGAGGATGACAATTGAATGCTCCTCTAAATTTACATGTCACTGTGGCTAAGTGATGGTTGTTCAGCCAAAAGGATCCTGAGGTTGCTGGGAAGGTGTTGTGAGATTTGATTTCAGATGAATCCTGGTAATCTGGGCCCCATCTGATTTTAAAGCCTTAAAAACAAAAGCTCTCTGAGGGCAGGGACCCAGCGTGGTGGGTCACGACAGAGGGCACTGAAACACAGGGCTTCTTTGACAAGCAATGGATTTTGGTTGGAGAACAAGTCTTCTGTCCTCTCTTTCCCTTCCTCTCGGGGACCTCGAGTGTGCAAGGCCAGGTTCCTGCCCTCTAGAGCCGTGCATGCAAGGCCAGGGACGTGGCGTGTGAAAAGCGTCACATGGTGCTCTGTCCTCACTGTCCTCACTCTGGCTTTATCGGTGGGAACACCCTTATTTCCTCACACGCCTTCCTGAGTGTGTCTTCACTCTTCAGCCTTCTCTCTGAAAGGCCCATACAAACCATTCCATTTGTAACAATAACCCACTCCCTACCCCGCCGCCATGTTAGGTTTCCCCATTTTGGTGATGTCAGAACAGGGTGGGCCAGCCAGTTACATTCATTTACTGGAGGTTAGCTGTGTCAGCCCCTGCTGGGCCCCGTGAGCAGGGCTAAGAACTGAGGTGGCTTTATCTCTGCAGCTTAGGAACATGTTTCAACCTGTTCTCCACATCTAGAATGCTGTTCTTTGACGCACTGGACTTTGTAGTGAATCTCCTGCACAAGCTACAGCCCCTGGTGGTAGGACACATTTGGGTCCTCACTGTAGTGAAGCTACACTGTAGCGCATGCTACACCCCCTGGTGGTACAGACATATCTGGGTCCTCACGGTAGTAAAGCTACACTGTAGCGCATGCTACAGCCCCTGGTGGTACAGACACATCTGGGTCCTCATGGTAGTAAAGCTACACTGTAGCGCATGCTACACCCCCTGGTGGTACAGACATATCTGGGTCCTCACGGTAGTGAAGCTACACTGTAGCGCATGCTACAGCCCCTGGTGGTACAGACATATCTGGGTCCTCACGGTAGTGAGCCTACACTGTAGCGCATGCTACAGCCCCTGGTGGTACAGACATATCTGGGTCCTCACGGTAGTGAGCCTACACTGTAGCGCATGCTACAGCCCCTGGTGGTAGGACACATTTGGGTCCTCACGGTAGTGAGGCTACACTGTAGAGCATGCTACAGCCCCTGTGACTTCACTGTAGTGAGTTCAGTGTAGTGCCTGGCCCTCAGCAGATATTCTACTCAGGTTTGCAGAATTTAATGAGATTTGCAACTTTTGCAAGCCAGAAGGAGAAAGTTCTTCAGTGTTAGTCATGTTCTGAAGAACCCACCAGAGATAACCACTCAGTTTATAGCCAATTGAAAGTCATTATTTCAGCTGGCTGGGACTAAACTCGGGAATTTGGGACCCAAGCATAGTCCTGAGTGCTTAGGGTAAGGCAGTTTATAAAAGAAAAATTAACCTGGGGGGAGGTTTTGTACAAGCAAGCAGTTTAACAGAAGCTAAGGTAGGTGGTAGCTGGATGGAAAGGTTTGTACAGCGGTTCCCCCTACTCCCTGAGACAGGATTTCTCTGTGTAACAGCCCTGGCTGTCCTGGAACTCCCTTTGTAGACCAGGTTGGCCTTGAATTCACAGAGATCTGCCAACCTCTGGCTCCCTAGTGCTGGGATTAAAGGCATGCACCACCACTGCCAAGCAGGCAGTTTAACAGAAGCTTAAGTTAGTTGGGGCATCTTGTCCTCAGGTTCCTAGAATAGAATTGGGTATTTTTCCATGGATTCTCTATCAAGAACATCAAAGTCTAGTTAAACATAAAATGGCTTCAGCAAGACTACAAGCTGGAGGAACCTCTGAACTCTTGCCCTGTCACAGATATTCAAGTTAGCTAAAGGTCCTTGGTTCCAGAGAAGCCCAATGAGGGACATTCTACTTGGTGCCTGGGTAATGACATAAATTTTATGGTTTTTTTTTTGGGGGGGTTTCTCTGATGCTCTGGCAATAAGAACTGCTGGCTCTCACTTATTTGGCAGTTTTGCCCCCATTTGTATGTGTTAGCTAGGGTGCAGTGACACTACCAAACAAGACTGACCCTTGGGTAAAAGGAAAAGTTTATTTAAACTGCCAAGGCTGTCTCCCTAGGTTCAGAGAAGACAGCAAAATGGCTGGGAGAGTCCTGCCCGTTATAAGGGGTTTTGTTGAGGTGCAAGGAAGGCGTGTTAGCTGGCCCAGCCTGGGGATCTGTTGGAGGCTTGACTTAATAGGGAACTAAAGGTCCTTTTTTGACACTGGGAGTTGTAGGGCAAAGAAGAAAGTCACGGCTTTTCTTGGCAAACAAAGCCCATTTTACAAGTCTTGTGAGGAGCGCTGTCATTAGGTCAGTGTTCACTTCAGACATCCATGGCACTGCCGTTTTGTGAGATTGGGATCTACCAGCACACAAATGATTCAGGAGCGGGGTGGGAGGGTGGTCTGTGGAACGAGCCTGTTGCTGAGGCCTGGGGTCAGTGAGCAGCTCTCCATGTCAATGGTGGGTGCCAAATGTGTGATCCTGGTTTCCCTCTGACTCCACACAAACAGAGCAAAAGCAAAAATGACGCGTGTACTACTGAATGAACCTTGACCTCACCCAGATTTTCCAGATAATCCCCAATTAAGTGAAAACAAAACATTAAAATGTTTCCGGTGGATAGACTAACTCTGTGAAAGTTTTTTTTTACTTTGGGTTTTGATCTACTTATGTACTTGTGGAGCTTCCATAAAGTACACACACACAGAGTTTAAAATACTTTCTCCTGACTCTACTAACCATCCCTGGCCCCCTGCTACTGTTATTAACATTTTCAGTCATCTTCCATTTGAGTTATGCTATTACTAACTGGTTGCACTGGCGAGTCTTATGTCAACTTGACAGAGTTATCGGCAAGGAGGGAGTCTCAGGAGAAAAGGCTTCCATAAGATTGCGTCGTAGGCATTTATTTAGTGATGAAGTGGGAGGGCCCAGCCCACTGTGGTGGCGCCATCCCTGGGCTGGTGGTCCTGGGTTCTGTAAGAAAGCAGGCTGAACAAGCCATGAGGAGCAAGCCAGTAAGCAGCTCCCCTCCATGGCCTCTGCAGCGGCTCCTGCCTCCAGGTTTGTGTCCTGACTTCCTTTGATGAGGAACAGTGCTGTGAAAGTGTAAGCCGAATGATGGTCACGGTGTTTCATCGCAGCAGTGGAAGAACAGTGGTGCTGGTAGCTGGCAACTCTGGCTTTCTAACCACAGCACTCAACAAATAGCTGCCTCCCACCCTCCTTTTTGAGTTTGTGTCCACGCTGGGGATTGAAGCCAGGGATGCCAGGCAAGTGTTCTACCAACTCAGCTACATCCCCAAGCCTTTCAGGTCTTGCTTTTTTTTTTCCAATTTTCGAGACAGGGTTTCTCTGTAGTGGAGCCTGTCCTGGAATTAGCTCTTGTAGACCAGGCTTGCCTCTCGAGTGCTGGGATTAAAGGCGTGCGCCACCACCACCCAGCTCAGGTCTTGCTTTTAAACAGGAACCAGAATAATCTAGACCTGAGCTTCTTTTTCCTCACGATTGAGGCAGAGTTCTGCTGAGTGTTGTAGACACAGCCCATGATTCCCACCCTGCTGGGAAAAGGAGCTCCTTTTGGCATTGAGAACTCCAGTTTCTTCTACTGCTTCAGATGGGCCGTTACCCCCCCCCCCCCCAATTCCTCCTTCTGTGGTCTCTGAGGTTGGCTCTGCAACTCTCCTCTGGTAAGTGACCTTCAACTACTTTGGCTTGGCTGAACTCTGGCTCTCAACCCAGAGACATTTCCCTTTTTACTTTTGTCCCAAGATAGAGTTTCTTTGTGTAGTCCTAGTTCTGGCTGTCCTGGAACTCACTCTGTAGACAAGGCTGGCCTCAAACTCAGAGATCCGCCTGCCTCTGGCGGGATTAAAGGCGTGCGCCACCACTACCCAGCTGACATTTTCCTTCTTATTCCCCTCCTTACTCTTACTTCTTACTACGTTTTCTTGGAAATGTCTGCTCAATCGCTTTTAAAAGCCGTTTATGGGCTGGAGAGATGGCTCAGCGGTTAAGAACACTGGCTGCTCTTCCAGAGGACCTGGGTTCAATTCCCAGCACCTATATGGCAGCTCACACCTGTCTCTAACTCCAGTTTCAGGGAATCTGGCACCTTCACAGACATGCAGCAAAACAATGTGCATACAATAAAAACAAATGATGTTTAAAAAAGCATTGCTTGCCATCATGCGGGCGTGTGGAGCACTATTCTCTCCAGGAAGAGGAGAGTGTCACACTCTACCCAGCTTTATGCCAGGACTCTGCAGCATGCTATGTAAACCACATCCTCCAACCACTGGTTGCTTCTTTAAAATGGTGAGATCTACTGTAAGGCTTGGATCTGGGCTGTACTTGTATCCTGGCGATGGCACCTATAAGCTAGTAACCTCCTTCTTGGACAGCACCTGGCTGTGTAGCCTAGGTTGGCCTCCAATTCAGAATCCCTCCTGCTTTAGGCTCAAGGACTACAGTCACGCACCACCATGTCTGGATTCCAGTGACCTTATCCAGGTCCCACAAGTCTTCCTTAACTGACTTCCTTCGTTCCTACACCACAGTTTTATATTTATTTCTTCCCAATACCTGATTTGTATTGTTTATCACTTTTAAACATCTTATTATTGTATGTGCACAAATGCTTGCCCGAATGCACGTGCATCATGTGTGTGCCTGGTGTTCTCAGAGGAGAGGGCATCAGACCCCCTGGGAGCCCACATTTGAGTGCTGGGAAGTGATCTTGCCTCTCTTTCAAGAGCAGCAGGTGCAAGTGTGCATTTCTGGGTGTGGGTTTGCACATGTGAGTGTGGATGGAGGCCAGAGGTGCTGGGTCCCTTGGAGCTGCCTAGCCTGGGCTGAGAACCAAACTGCTGAACCACCTCTCTAGCTCCAGACAAAGGCGTTTCTGACTCAAGGTTACGGTGGGTTCTGTGACTGCAGTGACCTGTCCAGACCAACTGTGCTCTGCCACTCAAGTTGTCCTTGTCCTCTGCAACAGCAAACACATTTACTCATTGTTTCAGGCATTTTATTTTTCTTGTTCTAACACTGGGCTTTCACAAGTGTAAAAAAGGTTCACAAATACAAAAGATTCCAAATAGCTTTGTGGTATTTAAAAAGATCTATGAAAACAAATCAAGTTGGGAAATATTATCTCTATTTCTTTGGGTAATATTATCTCTATTTCTTGCACTATGGCTGTAAACTGGAAAAAAACAGTCCAAGTGTGATTATGCTAAAGTTCTCACGTTTCTCAGGAAATCTGTCCTGCACACCCACACTGCAGATACTGTATATAACTCTTGCTATTGCCTCTCCTCTGCCTCCTCCAAGGTTCAACAGTGATATCTTCATTTTCACAGCCAGTCCTGGATATTCTGTTTGGACAAAGGAGTCCAACAGCTTCTGAAGCAAGCAAAGGTAGATTTGGATTTTCATTGATTTTCCAGTGTTTAAAACAAACAACAAAGCTAAGAAGGTAGTAGTGATTTTTCTTATTCGCACTAATCTCTCTTCCAATGAGCTTTTAAGTCCTCAAACATTATAGATGAATTATATCTGAAGAGCTTGTAATTTTTTTCAAAGCATGTAAAAAAGATTTTCTTAAAAAGACAGTTTTCCTACCTCAAGTGAAATTGCTAGAGGAACTGAAACCCAAGTTTACTTTCCTATCTAATAAACAGCCGTGATCTTCCATGGCTTCCGCTCAGCAGCGCTAGGTATGGCTGACATATTAAGCAATCATGACAAAGCCCCCTTCACATAACAGATAACAGTATGCTGCCAGAATGTGAAGTTGTTCAGAAACCACTTCATAGCTTTGTCTTCCTCTTCCTTTGCTTAATGAGAAATAAATTATCGCTGCTGTCCTCTTCCGTGCATCGCCCTCTCTTCGGCTTGCTGTGCTTGCTCTCTCTGAGAACCTTCTCTTCTCTCAGTCTGTGGTGATGGGACCTGGATAGCTTTCGGGTTGCAGCACAGCTAGAGGAGTGGGGTTTTGAGCCCCTAGGGAAGTCTTCGTCCACGTCGCCATGCCGGTGAGTCCACCTATGCCTCTCACCTTCTCTTTTCCTGGTCATTTCTTTGTGGGTTTTTTTATGTTTTTGAGGCCACTTGCTGCTTTTCTTTGAGGAATAGCTTTTTCTCACACTGTGATGGCCCCCCTTATCTGTCTCTTCTACATATGGTCTTCTGAACTGCCCCGGAAAATCTCCATTTTTCTGGATTTCTGGAAGATATAAAAGTATTTTGCTTCTCAGAAATAACTTAGCAGACAGAAGAGGCAGACATTTAAAAATGTGACCAATATGGCACCCTAAAGAGCCCTTACAATTCTATTGCTAAGATGGGAAAAGATCCCCAAACCCTTTAGTATTTATGTTACTTATTCTACTCAACAAACTTTTATAACGTTAAACACTGAAGACTAGAGCAGCAGGCATGGTTACTATCTTGTCCCGTGAAAGAAGTCACGTCTAACCAGTGCAAGTTCCTCCACTGATGAAGGATAAGGTGAAGCGAGATAAAGATGACCTCATGTGACCCTACTCTTGGAGGACAAGCCTGGCCATCCCACTGTGAGTGGGTGCACACTGCCAAGACATTATCTCTCCAGAGAAGCGGCTGCTGGTGTGTGTGTGTGTGTGTGTGTGATCTGTGCACACACCGTAGAGGTTTCTGTGCCAGATGATGCTGCATCTTGTGAGGACCGGATGTATTTATTATGAGCATCAGATGGATGTGCTTTTGACAGCAGAGAGTGGTAGCTGAGGCTAAAGTGAGCTGCGAAAACTCCAGAACCTTGGATCATTACACAGAGGTCAGTAAAAACCTTTGGCCTAAAAGTTTAAGATAAAAGAAGAAGTTCCAAGGATCACAGTGAGCCTCAAAGTGGGTATGCACCAGAGTGGTCAAAACTAACTAAAAAGAAAAAAAAAGTTCTCTATAAAATTATATAAAATTTATATAAGCTCACTGTAGAAAACATAAAAAAAATAAACCCATAAATTATAAAGAAAATATGCCAGAGTGTAGTAATACACCCTTTAATTCAGAGCTGCTAGCACTATGTTTTTCTTGGTAATCTTTCTAGTTTAGTAACCTAGTCAATCTCTTAATATGCTGTGATTTCTCTATGCAAATGAGAAGTAGTATCATCATTTTGAAAGGGTCTGAACTCAAGAGAATCTAAAGCCACAAAGAAAAAAGCTAAAAATGCTCAGTGTTGGACAAGAATTTGGAGAGCAGATTGAAAAACACAATTGTTTATTACCCGACAGCAAGGCAACCTGGGAACACATCCTGACTATAGCAACAAAGAACAGGCAGAGAAAACAGATTTAAACAAGATTTACAAATGTGAATATTATTGTAGGCTAATTATGTGTAGTTGTTCATGACTGCATGTGGGTCTGGCTGAAGTCACAGACAGTTGTGAGCCACCAAGTGGGTGCAGGGACTTCAACTCAGATCCTCTGGAGGAGCAGCCATGCTCTTAACCACTGAGGCAAAGGAAACAAACACAGAAGTGGCTGTGGGCCTAGAACCTGCTGCAATGGTAAACTGCAACACCAGCCTTTGTGTGGGAGGCCCAGGAGTCACCAGAAACCCTTCTGTTCCATGAAAAATATTAGACATACAAAGGGAAAATAATTATTTGTCAAGTAGAAACATTTCAAAGGAATCTTAAACTCTCTGCATAGAAAGATAAAAATATTCTTAAGAATTTTCTGAAATGCTCTGAGAAAAATATTGTGAACAGATTACAAAATAGGATTTTTGATGTAGAAGTCTGAAGTAGAAGTAGTTATAAACTAGAGCTTCCTATAGTTTGTGACAGCAGAGAGTGGTAGTTGAGGCTAAAGTGAGATGTGAATTTATCATTATAAAATAATATTATAAAATAAATGATAAAGATAATATAAAAAGCTTCTTTTAGTTTTTATAATTACTAAAAATGTTTTCTGTGCTAAGCAACGACTTCCAAAATAGACAAAGACAGTATATAAAAAAGAATAAATTGGGAGCTAGTGCTAAAGTGGTCTAACCAGTTTGGTGACAAACCTTTCACTTTCCGTTTTATTCTCCGATCTCTCTGCTGGATCTCGTGTTTGTCGTCATAGTAGTAGATGAACGGAGATGTTGGAAACGTCTGGCTAAACATTCTTCTTTCTGTACATTCCTACAGTTGTATTTGAAAGAATGCATCACAAGGCTGCACTGCTCAACAAACTCTTCCATGAGCTTTGGCTGTGCTGGTCAGCGCTGTTGATTAGTCCCGACCCCTAGCACCACCTGACCAACCGCTCTCCCGTGCTGCTGTGCCATCCCTTGGGGCCTGGATCTCTTCCCTTCTTGACTAAGTAATCTTTTACGTTTTTGTACTTCCTAAGCTCCTTCCCCAGTTTGAGTTAACAGCACTGAAAGATGGGTGCCAACTCCATTTGCCTTGTCCTCTGCTGGAGTTCACTGGTATTATGTGGATTAACTGTCCTTTCTTGTCTTTTCCTACAGTAGCCTTCCCATCAGACTGTCCTTCCTTTTTCTCCTGGCCTAGCCTCAAGCTGTGGCTCTAAACTGTTGGCTCTGCTCATTCTCTGGACACACTTGCCAGCTTATCTTACCATTCACTAGTTACTAGGGCAGTGAATCTTTTTCTTTAACTAACAATTTCTTATGGGTGTATATTGTATCCCGAGCATATTCTCTGTTCCCTTCTGCTGCGTTCCCCTATCCTCCTGCTCTTCCCCTCTATGGCTTCTCATCAGTCCCCTTTGTCTCTGGGCTAAGGGGTCTTTTGTGAGGTGGGTGGTGGACCTGGGTAATTTTGAGAAGCCTCTTTTCTTTGCTCCCTCAACCACGCTGAGATCGTCCTCTGCCTGCTCTCCCTTGTCTACTGCCCAGTCTCTGTCTCTCAGCTTTAACTATTCTCTGTCTACTAGGTGACAGCAGGAGACATGAACACCTTTTTCAGAGAGGCTTTCCTTTGGGGCCTTCTCCTCTGCCTTCTACTATCTTGCCTGAAGTTTATTTGCAAATGTTAGCATTTCTTAGCTAAGTAGCTAAGAAAGTCAGAATGCCTTAAACCCACATGGAATTTCGCTGACTCACCATAAAATCAATAAAAGTATCAAAGTAATCTTGATACACTCAGTCAGTACCCATGCAAAAAGAGACTGTTTAAATTCTCCCAGCCCCTCACCTTTTCACATCCTCCTGGAATAGCCTTTTTCTCAGGGCCTACTGCTGCCCTTGCCTCTCTAGCTAGAATGCCTAGCATTAGGGAAGGGTAATATGAAGTGAGGGCTAAATCTGAGACTGATAGCGAGGGGAGCTTGGACATCTTTTACCACTGGGGTGGCCTCCTATTTGGATGCTGTTCTATCTAGACGGATGTAACTACACAGAGCCACATCGTATCACAAATGTTTTCCAAAGCTACATGTAAATTATATTTTGATTATCCACATCACTGGTCTCCTCTATTAAAACAGATAATTGATAGCTGGCTATATAATTTATGTTCCTTTCTGGATTAGCCACACCAATGATCTTCTTCATTAGTGTTGGATAATCTAGAGTTCCTTCAACTATGGCTGCCAAATTTGTTTTACTGTAAAATGAAATTTGTCTAAGTCTAGATTTCAGGGATAAATTCCAAATGCTCTTGATATTCCCATCTACATTAAAGGCAGTGACTAGTAAGCAGGAAGCATCCAATTGTAACTGTTTTTCTTTAATCGATCAAACACAAATGCTAACTAAAAGCACACTCTTTCGCTTTAAAGAGATAAGCAAGCACATATATTAAACACCTGTGTGGTGTGCACGGCAGTGGATGGCGAATATGAGTCTGTTTCCTAAAAGTTGTTGGCAACAGTTGGTGTGCACAGGGCAAGAGAAGACCGAGAGATGGTAATTTCCTAAAAGGACCTTCTCTAGTTAGGCTTTCAACCTGAATTCTACAGAGGTGAAGTCCAGTATACTGTCAGATCTTGCTACTTATCGGTGGGTTTGATCACATTAGAAGCAGCATCTGAATGTCAGTGCTGTACAACTTTTGTGCTTTGGAGATTAATCACCACTGAGCGCCCGAGCTTCACCCCAGCTTCATCTTCTACCCGTTACCCACCCTAGTTCCTGCTGACAAACATGGAAGATAAACTCAATTGTTCACAGGCTCTGCCTAGCACTTTTCTTCTCCCAGCCCTTCTACTGTTGTGCTACTCTCTGGTTTTGTTTTTGATTTGGTTTTTCAAGATAGGTTTTCTCAATAGCTATGGAGCCGGTCCTGGAACTCACTCTGTAGACCAGACTGGCTTCAAACTCACAGAGATGTGCCTGCCTCTGCACACACCCCCTCTCGAGTGCTGGGCTTAAAAGGCCTGAGCCACCACTGCCAAGCCCTTGCATTTGCGGTACTCTCAATGAATGTCTGGACTAGAGAGGAGGCAGAGTTGGAGGTAAGAGGTAGTCTGCAATACTGCCCACTCTCCCACCTGTCTCTCTACCCCTACTCTGAGGAGTCCTGGGTCTCTGTAGGCCTTCTTCCTGACACGGGAGCTGGCTGATATTACCTTGGTTTCTAGGCTGGAAGGAGCTTTGTGGGGGAATGGAAATCCCCATGCACAAAGATTTCTACTTCTGTGTCACTGTTTCTCCTCTTTGACCTTACAGTTTCACAATGTCGGGGTGCAAAGCCTATTCCTACTGGGTCTTAGCTCCAGGATGAGCTGCTGCTGTTTCATGTTTAATGAGGCTAGAGACACCACCTTACAGTGGGGAGCTTCTTCTGCTCTCACACCTCTAGCAGCCTGGACTTTTCAGTTTGGACAGCACAGTATTGACAGGAGGCAATTGAGGCACCTAGGGAAGAGGTTGCATGGCAACGACTTAAGTGAATGTGTTATCAGGGAAAGCTCAAGAACTAAACTGAAAACCCAATAAACAGTCTGTAACAGTCAATAAAAGATGACAGGGAAAACTTTCTGTGCTGCAGCTGACTTTGTCGGACTGACTTTATGAGCTAAGTTTGTTTTTAGTTTATTTATTTTTAAAAAAGATTTATTTATTATGTAGACTTGTAGGCCAGAAGAGGGCACAAGATCTCACTACAGATGGTTTGAGTCACCATGTGGTTGCTGGGAATTGAACTCAGGATCTATGCTCTTAACCTCTCAGCCATCTCTCCAGCCCCTAGTATATTTAAAAGAACTACAGAAATACGCTTTGACACTTAATCTTGGTAGAAATTGGATGGGTGTAAATTAGTTGAAAAGACATCAAGTCTCACCACTGAAGGTTAGCTTATAAACAAGTAAGTGTTAGGCGTTTTATTCATTTTGAGCTCATTTTTCAGCAACTACTCTCTGACAACAAAATGCCTTATGTCCAATGTCATTCAAACTTACATGTCCATAATGGCCTTCTTGTGCACAGTTGTAGCAATACACTAATGCTGACTGTCCAGAAGGGGTCTTTGGTCTTCTAGGTGGTCCAGGTTTGGTCTGCAACATAAATAATTGTGAGAGTTTAATACATGTTAGTGGAAAATCCAAAACCTCAACCTTTCTAAAAGAGTTCTTAGGTAAGAGAAGCCTTAGAAATTCTTCTTTTTAGTTTAGTGTGTGGTGGCAGCTGGCTCATACTGGAGCCTAGGAAACAACAACATGGAAGGGGCAGACAGAGGCTCATCAACAGGACAGAGATGGGAGGGTTCAAGGCTTAGGAGACAAAGGAGGACAGAAGCTGGGGCTTTAAAGAAGTTTCAAGAAAGGTCTGACCTACACTGCCTAAAACAACAGAAGCCTAGCAACATCAGGACAGACACCACCATCACAAGTGCAACCAACTCACAAGAGTCTTCCTGGGGGAATCTGGAGGGCAGAGCGGGGTGAGGAGTGAAGGGGAGTGCAGAGAAAAAGTGAGTTATCTAAGGAATTTATTAAATTCTATATGTATTTTATGCATTTTCAGTATGCACATTGTATTTCATAATAAGAAGTGTTAAACTGAATCTAAATTGAAGGGAGAGTGTACGTATGTTACTATTTTGAGAAGCATGAGCAGGAAAGAACAGGATAGAAGGGGATAAAAGGGGAAGTGTTCAGGAGGAAGAATTAGTTGTTGGTCTTTTAAATGGGAACAATGTGTTCAAAGAGTGCTAGTCTGCCTACTATCATTTTACCTAATACTACAATCAGGTGGCTTGGGGTGCAGGGTAGGGAAGAGAGGAGCTTTTGATATAGAAAAATAGTGTACAGGTGATAAAAATCTTTAAGAACGTTACTTTAGCTCTTATGTCTTAAAATGGAAAGCAGGTTGCTAGTTACTCTTTCTGGGGCTGTGACTAAGCAGCTGACAGATAAGGGAGGAAAGCTGTTTGTTGTTCAGGCTCAGAGAGACTGTAGTCCATCACTGCAGGGAGGGTGTGGGGGGGCAGCTCACAGCACAGTAGACAGGAAGCCAGACACACACCCCTTCCAAACATTTCTCCAAACATGCTCTCCCTTCTACAGCCCCACCACCTCCCAGTCTATTCCACCTCTGACTCTACAATGGGTCAGAGCCAAAAAGCTACCTTCACACACCCAGGTGTGACTTACTAAGTTCCTAATTGCTATTAATCCAATCAAACTAATACGTCATCATCAAATTTGAGGAAAACAAAATCTCAACAGTCTTTGCTACTGAAAAGGGCCGTGGTACAAAAAATGGAATTTACGACTTCAGCTATTATCAGCTAGGATATATGAAAACCACAACTATTCTATAAAAAACTAATAGATTTTAACAGGGATATACATAGGTAGGCAAGTGTCACTGCAGTGGTTTAGACTTTTCTTTTAGGTAGTAGAGCACCAGGAAGTTAGTAAATTATTACATAGAAATATTTTTCCTAATCTCAAAAAAGGTTGTTTTGATATGAAATTAAACTGTAGCTAATGAGCATAGAGAAAGAAAACAAAACCCAAAGAAATATGGTAACTTTTTAAAGGAAGAAGTTGTTAAAAAGCTATTCATGGTTTGGGCAAGGTGGCACACACCTGTATAATCCCAGTACTCAGGAGGTAGAGGCAGGAAGATCAGGAGTTCAAGGCCAGCTTCAGTTACACAGCAAGCTCCAGGCTAGACGATGCCCATCTCAGAACACCAGGAAGAAAAAGAGAAAAGTTAGTGATGTGTATGACCCAAGATGAAGCCTATGAAATACATCGGACTTAGCAGTCAGGAAATTGTAGGTAACTGAAAACTGCTGAAAGCAATTTCCTTTGAGTGGACCGGGCAGACGTGAGACTGCAGTGGGTTTATCCTAAGTACAAAACAGTGAAAGAAATCTGACTGGGAATGGAAGGGGCAGGGAGCAAGTAGACTAGAACCCAAGTGCGAGGATGACTCCGCCCGTGAGGCTGGCAGAGTCCTGAGCGCACGGCCAGTGTTCACTAGAAATAGTAACTGCAGAATCCAGCCAGATATTGCCCTAAGATCTGGTATCTGAGAAGTGGGCAGCACAAAAATGACTGCTTACATTCCCGTGAGGGAAGACAGACAAACCAAACAACTCCACCCCCACTCTACTCCTTCAACCCTCACAGACATACATATGTTTGCACAAACAAAATATTCAGCAGTGTAAGTAATATGGACCAAGACAGTGAGTGAACGAGTCACTGCTGACGGCTTAGACTGATTTGTTGGCAGGAACCCTAATATGGGAAAAATCAGGCATCTTAATGTGCAGACTGACTGATTATTCTTTGCCAAGTTCCAAGGCAAGGGACAAGCCTGCCATCTTAGAAGATTTAAATAGCCGTACATTGAAGCAGAGCGAGTGAAAGAGTGAGGAGGGTCATCTAAACCCAAAGGGGAAATGTTCTATCTGTGTCTTAAGTGGCCTGGACAGCCAGCAAAGGACTGGAAACTAATGGTAGACAGGTACTCAGCAACCAGTTGGCGACTTAGCAGGGTTCGTATTTAATGATAAATGGAACAACCAACCTCCAGAACAGTAAACGCTCTAAAAGTGGCTCTCATTTATATAGATATATAGCAATCCTACCACTAAAGTACATGGGCTTTACAGGCGTATCCATTTCTAGCTCCACCTGGATAACCTAGGGATGATTAGTAGAGCCTTATAATTGGCCTCGAGGCTGCTATCTCTGTAGCCTATTTTCAATACAAGGTGGTTTTTCTGGCTTGTGACTCAGAAATGACCACTTCTCAATCTAAACTCCTGTAACAATGTCTCTTCTCACTCAGTAAAAGATCAGGAGTCTTACAGTGGGTCACATTTTTCCCTCCCTGTAACCTTGCTGCATGCTTGGTATGTCTCATCACCTCACTGGCCTCTTCAGTGTTCTCTGAACACTCTACACAGACATCCTTCCATCGAGTTTAGCACCACTGTTCCACACCTGAATAGCTGCTCTCCAGATACAAGGTAAGGCCGCCAAGTGATGCTCCCTATACCCCTGCCCTTTGAAAAACAAAACAAAAATTATCCCCCTCAAAATATGTCACATCTGATAAACTAAATAGTTTATTTGTCTATCCACCAGGCAGGGAAAAAGTTACCCACTGTTGGATCCACCTCCTGGGACAGGGCCAGTCGATGGTTAGAATTCAGGACACATGGCAAATGATGGGCTAATGTTTCGGTACCACACAGGTATGGTACGTAACTCACAGAAAAAGCTTATGAATTTTAGATATTGTTAATAAAAAATAGAGACTTTGGGAAACTATTTTTTATATCTCTAATGGCAAACCTATAAAATTATATCATAAGTTAAAAAGCTTGAATAATTAATCATACGGTTTCCTTGTTGTTTCTCCTACTTCATGTTGACAATACGGTACATACTTGGAAAACCAGGAGGGAATCAGTGATGCAGAGAGAAGAAGAACTCAGTCTTCTAGTACCAGAGATGAAGAGATGTTTAAGTCAAGATCTTATTTATTTATTTATTATGTATACAATATTCTGTCCGTGTGTATGTCTGCATGGCAGAAGAGGGCACCGGACCTCATTTCAGATGGTTGTGAGCCACCATGTGGTTGCTGGGAATTGAACTCAGGACCTTTGGAAGAACAAGCAATGCTCTTAACCACTGAGCCATCTCTCCAGCCCCCTTAAGTCAAAGATTTGAAAGCATGTTTCATATTGACAAGTGCTATTTTATTTAGGGAATAATACCAAATATAGCCTCAATGTTCATCTATGCCTTTGGATGGAGCACAAACATTTGATGTTCATTCAACTGAATAATGTCACTAGTTAAAAATTTCCATTATTACTAATAAAAATAGCAGTAATATATTGTTATGAAATTCTACACTGTTTCACAATAATTAATTAGTAAATGACTTGACAAACACTATCTACATGCTCTCATTTTAATAACTATCATGTACTAGGACTTAATAGGAATGAAATCAGCCTAGATCTTACCTAATTAGAGCACACTTCTGTACTAGAATACAGTAGCGAATACTCAATAATGACGTTCACTGGGCAAGTCTTTATACTAAAATTAAATAAAAATCTTTAAGCTATTTCAAGTGTTGGAAATATAAAAAATTTTGACCCAATATTTATGCCTTAGAACATGTTGCCCACCCCCTCCACTCCACAGGGTTTTACTCTTTAGCCATGGTTGTTTGAAACTATGTAGACCAGGCTAGCTTCAGATGCCCAGAGATCTACCTGCCTCTGCGGTCTGAGTGCTGGGGTTAAAGGTATGTGCCACCGCTTCTAGAGTATTTCTTTATTTTAAATTAACACTAAAGTCTGATTTAAAGCCAAGTGTGTCAGCAGCTCTAGATCTGGGGTTGTCATTTGGGCCTGCCCTACTGACAAAGGGTTATGTGAGGGAGAACACAGCTTTGTTAAGACTGTCTGAAAGTCAGAATGCATCTCAAGACTGCCCCATGGATACTAAATGAACTATTTATGAAAGCAGGCTTTTTTTTTTGGTTACAGACATTTAAATAATTTGTAGGGTGATATCTTGGAGATTACTTTACTATCAATATATAGAAGTAATAACCTGGTAGATAGCACTACCTATGAAAGGTCCATCCCATCTGCTATTCTTGCTGAGAGCTTTTCATGCACCAGTGAACTCAGTAAATATCAGAAGATAAAGCATAAGCCTACCACGCCATGGATTTACTCCTAATGTCTCCTCAAAGTGCAGCCTGATGCAACGATTACAAATGATTTTCTTCTAATGTCACTTTACATAACCCTTTTTTCTGCATGAATAGTTAGTGCGGAATGAATGAATGAATGCCATTAAAACAGTTAATCATTATCTGGGACACTGGCCTTACTCCCTTCACCACCAAGAATCTCCATGACAAAGGCCAAGAGATCAAAATGCTAGAGCTGCCTCAGTGTCCTATTTCTAACAGTAATTTTTTATGCAAATGAGCCTGCTGGGCATCTCCCTCTGTGACCTTGGGCTGCCCTTATCTAAACTGACTTTGATCCAATGAGGGCTTACATCTAGTGGAAGCTTATTATTATACAGGATATGCAATCAATTTTACTAATTAAAGAGAATTTTCTACTCTTGTGACTGAAAAATAGATTTATTTTATAATCATACATATGCTCAAAGACAAGACCATATGTTTTTATTTATCAAGACAGTTTTTATGTGAACATATTTTAAAATGCATACTAAATGGCTGTGGTAAATATATGCAAAACCAAATACAACACTGAGAAAAGCAGAGATTGGTTCAATCTTTCTGAATATGTTACATTTGCATGGATACCTCTTAAGTTGATATAATTTTCATATTTGAGAACAACCATTCATTCCAACTATTTACAAATAATTTTATTCTTTCAACAAACTAATATTACAGCCCTTGCCTTAATACTGATATTTTAAAAACCGAATCCACAAAATTAAATTCTCAATAAGATGCTATCCCAAACCAAAGGGACACTCTTATTCAAAGTCCATTATCTGGAATCTATTTGACATTTGAGCAGAAAAAGTTTGAATAAATTTAAATACTTGTTTCCTGGTAGCATTCTGACTTTTATTACCTGCCCAGTAATGAGGAGAGGGCCCTTCTTAGTGTTTTATTTAGCTTATAGTGAGTAGGCAGGGAAGAACAATCTTTAGAACAAGGAAGAGTATCACTGTCATCATCATCTAGGGCAGAGAAGAAAGGAAGGCAAAACTTTAAAAGTTGGGCAAGCCCTTTTTTTTTGTTTGTGGAGAGCAGGGTTGAATTTGTGATGAAGCCACAGCTGGGACCCCATGTACTGGCAGCGTGCAGGCTAACACTTTTTTGCTGTTGATGTCTCTGGAGGTGGGTTCTCCACCTGTGACCTCAACTCCAGGCCTGTGCCCTTCATGATTTGGACAAGGCTTTCTCTTGGTCCATGTTCCGGCAAATATTTACACTATTACTTTCTTTGAGGATACGGGGAGAATTATTTGCCCCAAGCTATTATGTTTCTTTTATGAAGGTTTTAATTTTTTTCTTACTGAAAATAATACCTATTGCATCATAGGAGACATCACTATTAATTTTTCTATACCCTTAAAAAGTGTTGAAAGTACTATATATAGTAAAACACATATATTTTTTGTGTATTAAAACCATGTCATATACCCAACAGACTCCCAATTCATCGGGTAATTCCTTAATTAGGCAGATTTTTCAAACATGTATTATGGACACAACAGACCGGAACGTCTCCTTTGGAGCATTTTCTAGTCTATCGGGTGATTACATCATTAAGCCACACATGCTACGTAGAAAAATCCTTATGAAAATTCATGAAAAAATGTACAGCAGATCATTAGCATGCAGCAGGCATGTATGCTTTTGATAGTTTTCTGCTTAAGAAGAAACCTACATGAAGTAATTAGTCGAGGTCGGGACAGTGTGAGACTGGTGCCAGACTCTGGCAAAAAAGAAAATTACAAAAAACTCATACCTCTCATGGTTTATCTGAGAGTAATTTACTTTATTGGAAAATGGATTCTTGAACAATGTTCATCTGAATTACAGCAAAGTAAGAGTGTTGCTTTATTGATTTGATATTTCCAATATACATCTAACTTCCTTCCTACTGCTTGTGTGGACAGCCTCAAGTTTTACAAACTCATGGGTGAAAAGGGTGCAGTGACCAATGGGAAAAGCCAGTTGTTACTCAAGGCCTTGCACTAGCAAATGCTTATGTATTTAAGCCTTCATTTTATGTAATCAAGAGTTTAAGATATTACATGGGTGTATTGTTTCTCAGTAAATAAAAACTGTTCAAGTAAAGTGAATATGTATAATATTGGCATAAATTTTAGTGGTTGAGTTTCATATACATACCATTAGGAAAGCAATAGATTTTTACCTAAAAGTTTTGTAAGAAGGAACTACTAAACTGACTGCTTTTCAATCCTTCTGTAAATGATGCATTTCCCACTAAAAACCCCCAACAAAAACCAAACCAAACCAAAAGCTGAGTACTTGGAGAACAATGAGCATATGCAAGACAGTAAGGAGCCCAGCAGCACTCCCTGAGTGCCCCCAATCTTCCTGGCTTAAAAAGCATCCCAATTTTCTCT
Organism: Microtus pennsylvanicus; assembly: GCF_037038515.1. Lineage (NCBI taxonomy): Eukaryota > Metazoa > Chordata > Mammalia > Rodentia > Cricetidae > Microtus > Microtus pennsylvanicus. The sequence continues at coordinate 140,923,295 of NC_134581.1, forward strand.
GAAGGTAGTGGCATTTATTCACTGGGCCATGGCTAATTTTACATGGAATGCAAAAATGTTAGTTTAAGTTTAATTTACCACCCTATTTAAATATTTCCAATGTAGCTAGCTCTCCAACTGCAGAGCTATCCCTCTGTCTATTTTAATTTTAAAGTAAGTTAGCATAGGGCTTCCTTCTTAATCCCCAGAGACTACCTACATAGTGACACAGACACACACATTTATGACGGCAACATAAATGCTCTTCTGAAGTAATGTGCAACATTAAGTGAAAATCGTTTCCTGGAAAGATATTATAGGTATCTATATTTTATTTGCCATCTTAAACATATCTGGGTCTTTATGGCCTTATTTTAAAAATGTATTTCCTTTTTATATTTCCTGGTGCAAATGGACTGCATAAATAAGCAATGTGCTATGAGGCTTCAGACCAGCCGATAAAACCTTTCAATTTTCATGCCAGCTTCTTCTTTTGTAATTCAAATCTGCCTGGAAACTGGCAGCTCTGAAAACTGAAACAAGCACTGCCACAAATACCTTGTAATGCTATCGACCTTGTCTGCCCATGCAGTGAGAAAGGGGTGCGGATGTGTCTGCAGCCATCCAGATAACACAACTCATTTTTTGGGGGGGGGGCACGAGGTGGGGATAACAGAAGCCAGCCCCAGACTGCACCAAAAGCAGTCATTACCAGGCAAGCTAGAGAATAAGTCTCTTCAAAATACACAGTGCATTTAAAACCATATATGAGGCTGAGCCACTGCTGCCATTACCAATTTTAATTTAGCTCCTTCAGTTTGCCAGTCAGATAAACTCTTTAGTGCAGTTTTTTAATCTATTTGCCACATTTATGTTTAAGATTATAGTAATATGGATAGGAGAAGGAATCACTTTTAGGGGAAATAAAGAAATAGATCCGCTTATCGGCACCCATCAGAAAGTTCATTAATCAGCTGGGCTTTGTGCCCTCTAAATTGAAAGGTTAAATAATCCTCTCAGGAATATTTTTCAGCCCCTCCGCCAATTGTCCAGAGAGGAGCTGCCGTTCATAGCACACGGGATCAGTGACAGGGTATCTTACCACTGTTTGGACCCCAAACAATGACGGACAAATGGCCTGGTTTACAAAGAAACCTTTTAGTACACAGATGGAAAGGACCACAAGCTTTGATGTAGGGGAGGGTTGAGGAGGGTTGGGAAGGGACAGAAAAGAATACACACATGTATGAATCAGATATTGTATCGCCAGCTTTACTGTAGTAGAGTGTAAGTCATGTTAAATATCTATTTTTCAACCATATGAAATGCTTACATAAACCTCCACTGATAATTATAGATTAGAACCATAGCTCTGTTGAATTTATTAGTTAATACATGGGGACCCAAACAAATTCCAAGCTTTTGATTTTGACTGTAACTCCATATGACTCCCCCCCCCACAAGCCTGCTTATTCTATTCAATCCTGTTGGCTATCAGTAACACACACAGAAAATTTCACAGCTTCAAGGACCTGTTCAAGGTAGTCTTGTTTTATTTTTAAGTTACATTTTAAAAATTTAAATTTTATTTCATATGTGTGAGTATTTTGTCTGCACTTATGTCTGTATACTACTTGTATGCCTGATGCCCACAGAAGCCAGAAGAGGGTGTTAGGTCCCTGGAACTGGAGTTATAGATAGCTCTGAGCCACCATGTGGGTGCTGGGAAACAAACCCAGGTCCTCTGGACCACTGAGTCATCTCCCCAGCTTTGGTCTTCTGTTTTTATGTTGCATCCTGTCTTAAAATAAGGAACATGGACTAGGAGTGCCCTTTGGAGGGCAGATACCACACACGTCGAGAAAGTGCCTAATTAGGCATTGCATTTTTTTCTGAACCCACACACAGCTGGGAGACTGGGAGACTGGGAGACTGCAGAGCTCAGGCAGCTCTCATATTTTGTGATGTTCTCTGACAATGTTAAACCCTAGTAGATTATCTTATGAAAAGGACCCCTCTTTTCCTTGTATAAGACACTATCATTGCTGTGAGCCTTATGCTCTCCTATTATTCTCACTATATAAAGATTTATATACTTTGCTTACAGTAATGAGCCATAGGACATTGAAGTTATGCTAAAAATGATGCACACAGTAGCTTAATCCATGTATCTCAAAGTGATATCATCACTCCTCTTCCCCCTCTCCCTTTCTTCTGTTTTCTTTAATGCTGGGGATGAAACCCAGCGCTAAACATGCACTGCATTTTTATGTATGATACGGACTTTTTACATGGTCATTTTTATAGGAAAGGAAGTAACTTAAATCTTTTGTGATATAATCTTAAATGTTTTTATGCTGGTTTTTAGGTAAATCAAATTAAGAAAACAATTTGTTTACTGTACTTAATTAAGAGTTACTCACCTAAACTGGGCGTGGTGGCGCACGCCTGTAATCTCAGCACTCATGAGGCTGAGGCAGGAGGATCTCGAGTTCCAGGCCAGCTTGGTATATAGCGATTCCAGGCCAGCCTGGGCTACATAGGAAGACCCTGTCTTGGGAAAAAAGAAAAAAAAAGAAGTTACTCACCTACATTTTTTTGAAACAAGTAAGACAAGTATAAATAATAAGAAAAGGAGAACGGCTTGTAAGTACTGTAACTCCAGTAACTGTAAGAAGGAAACATTGTTAGGAGACCAAGAAGAAGCTGTTACACTCTCCTCACCTTGAGCAGAAGACCCTACAGCAATCTGAGTCTGGGCTATCCCCAGACCCATCTCTAGGTGAGGTGCTGCGCGGAGCTTACCTGGTTTACATGCTATGAGCAGAGCTGTGAAGTCCGGCAGACACCTCACTGTGTGCAGGCTCACACAGTCCTGAAGCCAAGAGCTGAGGCTCTTCTGCATCAGACATTTTAACAACAACCTCTGTATACACTACATGATAGAATCAAACTTGAACCAGAGTACAGCCCCAAGTCAGCATTCTTTTCCTTATCTTGTGGTACAGAACATTAACTCATTGATATGCCCGCCCTTCGGTCCAAATTTCATAGCATATTTTTCAAAACATGTATAGTACAACTGTGAGACAAAGGAGTTGTCAGAGATCTAAGACATACAAAAACAGAGACTTTTATTTTATAAACAAAGTTAACACACAGCCCCAAACTTAGTTCTCCTAATTGCAAGTATCTGTATAGAAGCATATTCATAGAAAGTAGGTATTTAGCTGGGAATGACAGTTTATGCCTGTAATCCTTGATCTTTGGAGGCTGAAGTAAAAGAATCAATCAGTAGTTCAAGGCCAGCCCAGGCTAGCCCCATAAAAGAAAACAAACAAAAACCTCAAGTGGGTATTTATAAGCACAGAGAGATTACAAATTAGAAAAATGCTCTTATAATACATCTAGTAGATAGTTATAATTATGTGTGTGCACATGTACATGCATAATAGAAATAATGTACACACACACACTTAAAAAAATAAAGAAAATAAAGCCGGGCATAGTTTAGGAGGCTAAGGCAGAAGGAACTGCCTGTCTCAAAACAAAGTTAAAATAATCTGGTGGCCTTACCAGTAACTGAAGTATGTGTTTGTATGTATGGATTATTTCCACAAATACAGATTTCTGAATTCTCATATTAAATAATTCTTGTTTCTGAAAAAGGATCCATTCATATATTGATAAACTAGTTAAGGTGAAGGTACAACTTAATCTTATGTACATGCATGCATGTGTGTATGTATGCGCATATGTAAATATACTTGGATTATATACATACATGCATATAAATATATGTCTTCAAGCTTTAGTTGTTCAATGCGATACGACTTTGTAGCTTTCTTCTTCATATAAATTACTGACATTACTTAAAGGCCAATCTTCAAATATCTGGAAGAAATACTTACAAATGTACAAATTCACATATAATTCCCTTGACTTTCCAATACATGAGGGAGTTAAGTGACCACTGAATTTAAAGCTTAAAGTCAGATCAATCCAAGTAGTAATTCATAAATCTCTAGTCACTTGCAAGAGTACTTCTGAAACCTTACAGTCCTCTTAACTTGTTTATTACCGGAGCCTGTATGGTGACAAGGCAGCTCTGGTGCAGACACTGCTCGTGGAGAGGTCAAGGGTACTTTCCGAGTCGTCAAAGGACTGACCTACAAGACTATGCTGACCCTAATTGTACTTAATAACGGAAGGAACACTTTTTGTTACTTCCATTTTGTTTGTATGTATACCTTATTTACATTTATTGTTGCCCTGAAATACCCAGAGAAGCACACAAGAGTCAGTTACTTGGTAATATACTTTTAAGAAATGCAAAACCCATCTATTATATGAAAAATAGCCACTCAAATATGCTAAAATTATACATTTCTCTGTTCTGATGTGTACATAATCTGCAAAAAATTGCTTAACATTTCATATTAGAAAATTATAATTTCTGGTATTAGATGGTATATGGTGGGCAACTGTAAGCTTGAGAAAATTTAGTTTAAGGGTTTTTGTTTTGTTGATATTCACATTCATCGTAAAGTGGCATTCTTTCAAAGTGCAGAGTTCCCAGTAAAAAAAGAATAGTTTTCTTGGGATGACATGACTCATGTATGTATTTTACTAAGGAGACATAAAAAAAATCAATATATGTGCCACTTATTAAAATGTGAACTACTAGAAATGGAATTTAATTGCTATATGTTTAGTTATTAACAACTCTTTTCTAGTGATTGAACATAATTCATTTGTTAGAAAACTGCACACAATGGGGGGGGGGAGAAAAAAGTAACAAAATGTCTGAGTGTAACTTTCTACTTTCTGTTATCCTCAGGAAAAACAATATAGGAAAGGAATAAGCACAGATTTCTTTCAAGTTTTAAGCAGAAATCAAACTTGAAGCTCATCTGGTGAATACACAAGTCCTCAGCATGCTGGTCATTCCCTCCAGCCATTAGGGAACAGAGACCGTTTTGAAAATCAAATGAAGAAAGTAGTTACAAACTATAGTATATCTTCAGATTAAACTAATCTTTAGATTATCTAAAAAATGATCAAAAGTATGAAAGCTAATGGTGAGGTGACTGCAGACATTCAGAAAGTGGCAAAGCACAGGTGTTCCTAAGCAAAAGCACCCGGACAGCAGTGCACGCTGCGCACTGCTTCACCATTTCAGATGCCGTCTATCTACATCACAATCACCACCATCGAGTCTTCAAACATACTCATGTAAGAACAAGCCTGTACAAAACATATCATATTGATTTACTGTCCAAGTTAAATTATTTTGAATTAAAATATTAAAAGTCAAGTATATTGAAAAATCTCTAAAGTAATGGATACCTCATTTTCCTTCAAAAATAAGAAAATATTAATATTACTTCAATAAAATATAAATTATTTTATTGTACCCTTAACTAAAAAATTAAATGTGTACATGACTTGAAGAAACACGAAAGGAAAAATAATAAGCATTAATAGTGCACAGTGTCCACACTTTCCCACTTCCCTTTATAGGAACAGCTTTAGAAAACTGCTTTTTGGTGATTTGGCAAATTATATTTATTTTAAAATGAATCTCATTTATTGAGATTGATAATTCCAGGTTCTATCTTCTTTGAAAGTGCATTTTCTAATTGCTTTCAACAATTAGTTCTGGCATGTCTGTAAAATACTTAAAAAAATTAATTCTTTAAAAGTCATTACCTTTTATATACTAAGTTAAAAAATGGTAAGACTGCCATAAAAATCTATCATAATCTTGATATTAAGTGCAGAGAAAATACTTAAAATATTGAATACTAATCTATTTCTGATAAAATGTCCATGTGAAAAAACTTCAAAAATTCTGTCACTGTTCAAATGCATTTCCTATCTGTTATCACTGAAGTCATCAATGCTTATTAAAAAAAAATATTGGTGCTGTAGGTATTGAAGTTCAGTGGCAAAGCTCATACTTAACGTACATAAAGCTCTGGGTTCAGACCCAGTACCAGAAAACAAACAAACAAACAAATTGTGTTATTTAGATGCCAAGCGACTAGAAGAAAAAGTGAAGCAGTCTGGCTGTGTAGAGCCCTGAAAGGCCCATCAATCACCTAAGTACTACAAAGGGGAACACATGCCTTCTCAAACTCCAGACCACACACACATTAACTTTAGCACTGTGTCAGTGTTTAAGGGGATTTTAAATAAAACTGAATCTTTGAAATTTAACATATATAGTATCTCAATAGCAAAACTTAGTTAATCAAAACACTGACTAGAATTTATATGAGTTTTCTTGGTTCTGGGAGTTGGTAAAGTGGATTGAATTACCAAATGATTTTATAAAAGCTGTTTATGATAATCTCTCTGTCAGGTCCTTAAAAATGGTAACTTTTTTTTTAATAGTGAGAACTAGCCCTCACTCTATTTTGGAATGGACAGTTCTAAAGATAATGCCCAGCCAATCTATTTTCTTAAACACACACCTGGGCTGTTGTTTCACTTACCAACACGTGCAAACACTCACAGGAAAAGAACAAAGCCTTCCCAGTTAAGCGGTGTGCGAACAGTGTTCTCACGGGTGGGAAGGTCTGCTTAGATAGCTAAAAGGCTTTCAGAAAGTCAACCAAGACTCCTAACACATCCAACCAAAAGGAAGTTTCTTAAAAAAAAAAAAAAATTCTCCATCGAGACTGACTTTTAAAAATATTTTCCTTTTTTATTTTAAGTTATTTTTAAAGAAAAACATGGCATTTTAGCATTAGGGAGTTATACCTCAGTCCCAAGATAAAGAGAATCAAATGGCTGTGTCTTCAGCACCTACACTCACTTCACCATTCTTTCCTCCTGGACTGTAGAGCAGCTCTAAAGTTAGCATTTAGTCTGTTGCTATTTGGGGTAACATTCTGTAGCATATGGCTTAGAATTCTTTAGGAGGTAAGTTCTGGTTTGGTGTAAAATTCACACTGGAAACTCAGAAAATATACTACTACTAAGTAGTTGGTGTTTCCAGATAAGGAGAACGAAATGACTGCTGTTAACTGCAGTCAGTAAGGATATACTCTTGCCCTTCGGTGGGCTCAGGGTCTTGATTACCAGTAAATCCTGACCATAAACTTCCCTGGGCCAGAAAGGAAGCAAGGAAATTCATTTCTCTTCTCTATTGCACAGTTAATAAATACTTCCATTTTTAAAGTGTAAATTCTAACATTCCAAACATTATGAATTAAACATTTAAAACTTAACATTTAATTAATTTCCTTCCTTATTTTGAAACTTTTCGTTAAAATAAGAAGCAGTAAGATTGTAATACATTTTAAGCCCATACAAAGAAGAAGAAGGACAAAATTAAACATAAAAGGTCCATTAACCTTTTTGGTTCTTAATACATAGAGCCTCCAAATTAAAATTTCCTGATTACTTTTAAGTAAGCAGGTTAAGAATGTCTACTGCATGTCCAATTACAGTTCTAACAGGTAGAAGGTCTTGGTTAGAACTCTGCTGGTGCCATATCAGCCTGGGGTTTTTACTATGGCATGCGGAATGAAGAGGTGAGAGAAGGGGCTTTCTTTCTTGACAGGGTGTTATTTGAATGAAGAAAAAGTCAAGGCTGCTAACAATCTGAAGGCAGAAGTTTCAATGTAAAGAATAGGGTTATATGATTAAAACATTTAAAAACTTCTAACACTTTTTAGGAAGTAAAAGTATTAGCTATTGCAGGAAATTATGTAATTGTTAAGCAATTTTCCCCTCACATATGTGTCCAGATCAACAGAGATATCATAATTAATATGACTTTTGTTAATCACTGAGATGCACAGAGAAGAGCAGTGAAGCCACATGCTATGCTGGGTGTGTGTTTAGAATCTTATCAACATGCATCTTTTGGAATGATGGACTTGCCTTTTATTAATGAAGTCAGGTTTGTTTTTTTAAAAAAGCTCTATTTAGGCACAATCTGTTAGAGATTTCATTTTACTTTTGATGAAATTACTAAAAATAATGAACACTTCTCTTTTGTAATCTTATTTGGCAATATTTTAAGGAAGTTTTGAAATTTCACAAGTCTACTTATGTTAATTAACACTGCCATCCTTACATGCTTGTGAAAGAGAGGCTTCCTAGACAGGCCCGGTTTTGTAGTTGTTCAGAGTGTGATTGTTCTGGAAATGAGCTTCCAGTTTCATCAGCTGGGAACCACACAGCAGCATGTGGAAAAGCACTCTATGTAGACAGTTTCACACTGAACTTTTTAAAATAAATTTAATTCTGAAGCACAGTTCCCTGGAGTTAGAAAAGAAAGGAACACACCACATTGAACTGCACACTATTCCATAGTTTTAAGAGGGCTGGTTGGAATGAATACATAGCATTTCAAACCTAGTTGCTTCTGTGACCACTGCTGTGATGGATGTGTGATTCACATGTGAGGGCTGCTCTGAGTCAATAGATGGCAGTCCATCGCCTAGTAAAGGGCTGAAGATGCGAAAATCAACATGCAGCCTGCTCTCACTCACTATTAATACTGCTTAATTACAGGCAGGGACTCACATATTGTTCATATACTGATAAGGCAATTTAATAATTAGAAAACGATATATTTTAGATGGACTGATAAAGTATTTACACATTTATAAGCATAGTAGTGTTACAGTTATTCTTGCATAGTAATTCAGTGTTTATTAAAACTTGGTGAATTACAATGGTTACATTAATGTATATTAATATTTTCTGAAAGAAAATCAACCAGGTTTCCAGATATGGAAAGTTTTCAAATTGAATTTATTATTCTTACAGATAGAATATATTATATTCTAATAAACATGAATTTATTTTATTTTTATTTTAAAAGATCTGTATTCTTTTTATACTGTTTCTGAAATGCTAAAAAATCCAACAAACCTTTAAGTATTTCTGTTACATCTGAAGCTAATTTTTATCCTTCAATAATAGTTATGTAAAATTTGTTAGTAGAAAAGCTAACAGAATAAAAGTAAAACCTACTATAATATTATTTAATAAAGACAATGAATGTAGCTGCACTATTATACAGAGACTCTGATCTTGAGAAGTACAAGAACAATTCTGTTCCCCCCAGGTTAGGCTGAAAGGGTTTTACTACGATTATGTTGCCGAAGAACTGCTACAATACCACACACAATCCACTGACTGCATCTCTCACATGTATGTATAGAATATATAGACATGTATATGACTTTTATTTAATATAACAAACCTACAGATACTATCCCTGGCACTGTGGGCTGGACAGACAATGGGGGAAAGTCTACCTGTTGGCTCACATTTTATTTCTGTAAGAGGAAAGCAGTATGTTTTTAAAAAACTGATTTTCCTTTTTTCTGACTTGCCTTATTATACACAAAACCATTTATATATTAAACTTTAACAATTATTAATAATGTTGAGTTATTTAACTGTGTAATTAAAAGTTGTCTCTCAGCACAGTTAATACACTGAGAATGAACACTAAGGCAACAGAACTGCTTGACAGTGTTTCAGCTGGAGCGTCAAGTAAGCTGACTTCATAATGCTGAGTGAGCATCAGTCAGCTGGATTGTATAGCAACAGTTATTTTCTGCTTTTACTAAGACTAAAATCTTAAAAAATCAGAATTGAATAATTTGACTATTAAACATGTATTATAAAATATGAACAAGTCAAGAGAGTTTTAAGGACAGAAGAACTGAACTGTCCTATGAGTGGCACACTACGTTTTTTCTAATCATTTAAGACTTATCTCAGTCAAAGCAGGAAAATGATAATGAATGATATTGCGTGCCGTATGCTTATGGACGGTGGTACCAACATTCTACAAGCACCGGATTATCACACTGCTTCAGTTTCTAGCATACTTTCCCCTTTAATGAATACAGTCTAAGCCTGAGACTATCATGATATAATCATTCAGTGACGTGAATAATAAAAATCCTTTGAAACCTTTAAAAAACAGAAAAATAAAGGACAGGGTAGTGGGCAGGAGAGAGGGAAAGGTGTATTACTGCTTTCTCAGTACAAACTCTGTAGATGTTTATTATCTTGCTGCAGAAGATGCTTGTCTATATTTTATGGTCAGCAGTTCAGAGAAGGGTAAATAGGCTGGGTCCTGGGGAAAATAAAAAGGTGTTTTTACTCACCGTTAGGTGATACTGCCTCCAGATTTCTGGGCAAGCCTGGAAAATAAAAATATTGATCAGCTAGGAGCATGAAACAAGGTACTTTACAGCCTGTTGGTTTTGGCATAACCCAGCATCCACCGGTGTCGGTCACAGGAAAATAAGAAGCTTAACAGAAAGGGTCTGCATTTCAGCTTCAAAAACCTGGCTAGACAGTTTAATTGAATTTTACACTGGTTTAACACACTCCCTGCTATTGTCAGGAAGCCAGTAACAAAGTTTTCCTCTTCTCTTTCTTCTCAGGTTAGAAGTTTGGGGACTAAGGTGTGATAAAGAGTCATAACTCAGTTAAACTATTAAACCAAGAGCAGTGGTCAAAATCTATAAGACTAAAATACATTTTTTAGAAGAGCATTCTTAACTTTGATAGCACGACAGAAGACAATTATTTAAGAGCAAGTGTGTCTAAGAAGCCCTCATTGTGTTATGTGTAACAGTTGCTGCTATCTTTTATCTAACCATTTGGTGCTAATTTAAAACTTGATGAACAAGAGAATTAAAAAAAGAAAGACAAGCAAAAAAAAAAAATCAAAGTCCAAGCCCTTTCTCTTAAGTGTCAAAATTTTACATGTTCATATTTATAAAGAAATAATCTAAAAACAAAACAATAAAGCCTCAAAAATTCCATCAAAGATGAATTTAGTGAAATCAGAACAGATAACAACAAAATATTCGGCAACAGCGAAAGACTCAGTAGATACCCCTCCCTGAGTCACACGTCAATCTCTTCATGGCAGATTATGACCTTGCTGAGGAAACACTGCCTCTAACAGCACTATTTAGCGCATCAGTTAACCATCTTTGCAGAAATACAATGTTAATGACAGCAACTATCAACAGCAAAATCTCTACTAAAAACACCACCTAAATGATTAGACAAGAGTATAACTCATCTGAAAAAAAAAAAACCAAAACCAAACAAACCCAAAACTACATCTTAAGCACTTTAATTAGCCCATGCAATTTTCTGTAGGAAAGTGTATAAGTGAGAATGCCCAGTGGTCAGCTTTCCAGTTTTAATGGCATATTAATAAAATATAAAGTATCTGATAAGAAACCCACTACTTACGCCAATGATTTCTGGATAAATAACACTAAACAAAAGGAAACTAAATTTAGAAAATTAAAAGTAGCTCAGGAGGCAAAGACAATGCTAGAACCAGATAAATAATAGCTACCAAGTTGTTGGTTACAAAAGTCCTTAAGGATGAAATATACAAAAACTTACATGCAAATACCTAATGTATGATATATCTTTAAATGCTCATTTCCTACCTTCTAGCATAAGCTTTTTGCTGTGTACATATAATTTGAGTTGGATTACTATAGAGATAAGCAAGTAGTTATTTATACATTAGCTATGGATAGTTCTTGATTACCACAGTATCCTCAGAATAATACGGTTGAAAAATCACAATCACTGAGTTGTCATAGACTGGCAGAATGCCACTCTACCATGTGACCTTTTCTAGTGTAGCAGCAATTTAGTAATAAAAGAAAGAATTACTTTGTTTTTGAACAATCATTTGATTGCTCTGTACACGAAGATGATTACTGATACAGAAATTTAGTAGTGAAAGACTTGAAGCTTCTTTTCTTTTATTAGACAATAGCACCACAATTTAAAAATTCTTCCTGGCTATTTTGTATGCACTTTTATTTAACATTCCTATGCACAGCTTCATTTTACTATTTTAATCATAACACTATGCAAGGTTAGAAAAGAGACTTCAAAGGAAGGGTCAACAGGAAGCATACACATTTAAGTATGAAACATAACCACAATCCCTAATCAAAATTTAAAATCCTATATTTTTACATGCTAAAGCTTTGGCAGTTGTTTCTTCTTCTTCCTTCTTTTTTTTTTTTAACATTTCTTAGCATTATTCACATACACATATTTTAAAATTTCTTACTAAACACAATGGCAAAGAATTCGGGTTTATATATCTACTGCATGGAAAATTTAGGTGGAGTAAATTAATTTCTAAAGGAAGAAGCCAACTATTGCAACTGAAAACTTAGTCTAATTTATTTTAAAATAAATTTTAAACCGAATGAGTAGTCAGCTGTGTAGCACATGGAAAGTAAAAATATAATAAACCTTAAGTACAACTGTATTATTACTGCCTCGGTGCTCTCCCTTTACTGACATTAGGTAGACGGACCCACAGGGTGTTCTTAAGTCACAGAACTGAACACACAGAGCGTACTTGTACATCTGTTTCTTCAATGTGGTACACTGTTTGCCAACTTCTGCCCAACTTGTTTTCCTGTCTATTGTATTTTGGATAATAAACATACATGAATAACTGATTGTTATTATTCATAAAATTCAAAGATGTATCAACACAGTTTGCTATGCCAGATGAATTGAGAGTTTATATTGTGCATTTCGACCCATATTGAATTTTATCAGGTGCTAATTATTGTTTTATGAGAACAACGGCTTAGGGCATCTGTTGTTTAATTCCCACTTCCCTATTCTCAAATGCGTACATCAAAGAAAATAAAACACTCAATCTTAAACAGCCCCTGACAGCAGACCAGGACTCAAGAGCTCAACAGACAAGGCCCTTGCCACCAGTTCTCATATTTCCACAACAATGAACAAACACAAAAACAGCACTAAGCGGCCTTTCCTCCTCCTCAGCTCCCCTTGGCCAGTTGTCTGCCTTGTACTAGAGAGAGCCCTTGAACGCAGCCCTGCTGGGAACACAGCACAGGAGAAAGGATTAGCCTTACTAACATGCTAGCATTTGCAAAAGGGAAGAAAAAACCCCCTCAGTACTGTATTTGGTATATGAATAACCAAAATGTATGAGCTGACAAGAGACCAGGACAGGCCTGTGGCTCCCCGGGAGAAAATGTAGCTGTGATGAGTGACAGGGCTTTCAGGAAATATGTTCACAATCACAGACAGTGAAGGCCATGACCTAGATCGTTTAAGAGCTTGTCTTGTCAAATTATCAAAAGCTTCTTCCTCTCTGAATAAAGAGTGACATAAGTGAGTGTCAGAAAGCTGCAGGCTGACAAGCCAAGCATACAATAACAGAATGCACGTCACATACATGCTGAACACCGCCACTGCTAGCGGCAAATCTTAATGAGAGCGCGGCCAGCCCAGGAGACTTGGGTCCCTGCTGGCACAGCTACTCATCTCACAAAAATCCTTCAGCTCCAAGTCAGCTAGGCGCTGACACGACAACTACAATTACGAAACACAACTTTTTAACAGAATCCTCTGGTGCTTTGTCAAAGCCTCTGCTGTTAAGAGATGGCCCCTGAAGTCACTGTAGCAAAACAAAAGATTTAATAAAACAAGCAATATTCATCGATGGTGAATAGCTTAAATAAAACAAAAACTTAAGAGAATAATTTTGTTTAAAATTTGTTGAATGAGAAGTGATGGCAAGAAAAAGATTCCAGCTTCTGGATTCAACCGTCAGTGTAACTTCTCCCATTTATATCGTTTTAGATCCCTTCATTTCAAATGAAGGACCCTATGCTGGAGCTTGGTCAACATACTCCTCTCAAGTCACCCAACTGTCCAAACACTTGGTAATTACTGTGTATGTATGTGTTCCTCTGACATACAATGTATTTACATTTCCTATTGCATATACACGGAGTATATGTGAGCTAGAATTTAACTTAGGGGATAAATTTAAGAGAGTATCCTAACATTTACTTTAAATAAAATTATACAGAAAAACAGCTTGAAGGTCTAAAATTACAGAAATCTATAATTAAAATTCAAAATGTTACTGTTTTAAGATTGCTTGCTTTATTTCTACTCTGCATAAAAACTGACTATTCTTGGTAAAGAGAAGCTATAAAACACATCAACACAAATACATTTATATATATGTACATCACCTATATGTGACAATGTAAACAGAATCTACATATTTTCAGCAATCAGTATAAAGAGCCATTCACTGATCAATATTTTAAAGCTGCTTCCAAAATGAACCAGATTCCACAGAACCATCTTTTTATATAAGGTCAATTTTTAATCAGTCTCTATACTGATAATCCTCTACAATCAGGAAAACTGACAAGCTATTTTTTTTTTTTGTACAACATATTGACTTTTTGGTAGTATCCTAAGTGTAGTTGTAAGGGCATAAAGTTTGCCAGATTACATTTCAGTTTTATTAGAAAATGAAATTTTCCTTATTTTACAGAAAAATATTTAAAACTAAGCGCACACGCGCACACACACAATTCTCTTAAGTGACATTTTCTTTTGAAAAAGAATTTTGTATAAGAAATCGCAAATGTTTCTGGAGATGATCTATAATTCCAGATGACTGATACAAGTTCATTTTACAAACAGCTGCTAATCTTCTAACATACGCTGTTTTTATCGAAGGATACTGCAAGCAAGACAATAGAAGAAAATGAAGACAAAGAATCATGAGAACACAAGAGTTAAAACTGACATGCCAGAACCAAATAAATGGCTGGGTTCAAATCCTGGGCCCTGTACTTACTGTCTTGGGCAAATTATACACCTCTGTGTCTCAGCTTTCTTACTGGTAAAAGGGGCTCTCAGAACTCTCTCAATGGGTGCTGGGATGGTCAGCCTCAATAAGATTAATTCCTTAGAACAATGCCTGCTGTACTGCAAGTGCTCAACTGTTAATAGTTATTACTACAGTCAAGAGACTGGCACTCTGTATATTTTTATTGAAGCTTTATGGTCATGGACAAATGGACATCAATAAGGTAGCCAAGATTCTACTGGATCGTGGTCAACTCTTCTTTGTGGTCAAACCTAGCAGGAAAGCAAAGACTCAAAGAAACAATCAAAAAGGAAAGGATACACTAGATTTTACTTAGATGTAGCCACTGTGGCTCCCTTCTTCATAGTGGAGAAAACTGAACCGATGAGCACCTAAGACATTCAGATGAGGTCTACTTAATGTTTTCAGTTGTTCACAAGTACATAGAAAAGGATACTGGATCAGATAATATCTGACTTTGTACCTTACAGCTAACTTCTGACAACAGAAAAGTCTTTTGGCTACTGGTGAAAACCAGTAGCATTCCGCCCCATTTTCAAAGTGACATGTTCTTGCTCAATTTTCTCAAACTAAGTTGATTTCCTTTCCTTACAATGTCGAAACAGTAATGGCCACAGCATTTTGTAAACACTTCCTTTTTAACAGTAACCAGCGATTTCCAGCAGGGAAGGACAAACTTGGAAGTTTCCTCGTCTGGAAATCTATCTTGATGGTATGCTAGTAACTACACAATAACGTGCACAGGTGAAGAGGGGCTCCTGTTCTCCAGTATCTTAAATTTCTTTACAACTTTCAACTTACTCAGAACATCTATCTTTTCACTGACTTAAGGATTTAGTTATTTGGTTAGGTTTTTGAGACCGAGTTTCACTATCTAGTCCTGCCTGACCTTGAAGAGGCAATCCCACTCCCAGCCTTCTGAATGGCAATCTACCATGGCCGGAACCTTCATTTCTTCTCTCTTTCCTTTAATTAACTTTTATACATTTATTTACTTTATGTGCATGAGTGTTTTGAGGGCATGCATATGTGTGCACTATGTCTACAGCTGATGACCCCATTGAGCTGCAGTTGTGAGCAATCACGTAGGTGCTGGGAATGGAATCTGGGTCTTCTGTAAAAACAAGTGCTCTTAACAACTGCACTATCTCTTCATTTCTGACATTTCTTTCTAGACAACCTTTTACATTTATTCACTTACTTATTCACATTTATATGTGTGCATGCATGCAGATGTTAGAAGACAACTTGCTGGAGTTGGTTTTCCCCTTCTACCATGTAGATTCTGGAAATCAAACTCAAGCCACATAGCTTTGTGGCAAGTGTCTTACTTGTTAAGTCATCTCACCAGCCTAGTGCCTCCATGTCCTAAATACTGACATTCCTATACTTGAACAGCAACAAAAACTTATGTTTAATTCTTAATTTAAATCTTAACTGTCACAAGCTTTCTGATAGTGCCCAAGAAACAGTGAATTTGACATTATTTATATTTACATACATAAAATATGTAGGGTAAAAGGAACAAATGAAGCAGGAAACCAACCAATCACTGAGCTCTGAACCCAGAGTCAGTAAAGAAACACATTCTGGATTTGAGACCTGGGCCAGGGAGAGAAATATCTTTATCCCTGAACCCAGGACTAAAGACATGTGCCTGGCTTTGAAACTAGTGTCAAAGAAACACACTTTGTCCCTAGAATCAGAGCCAGTGAAAGAAATTTGCCCTGGTCATAAGATTAGAGTAAAAAAAGCTAAAAAGGACCGGTGAAAGAAACACAGTTTGGGGCTGGAGAGATGGCTCAGTGGTTAAGAGCATCGCCTGCTCTTCCAAAGGTCCTGAGTTCAATTCCCAGCAACCACATGGTGGCTCACAACCATCTATAATGATGTCTGGTGCCCTCTTCTGGTCTCCAGGCATACATGCAGATAAAATATTGTATACATAATAAATAAAAAAAAAAGAAAGAAACACAGTTTGGCCATAAAATCAGAGCCATCATCTCTGCCCCTGACCAGCTACACTGACCAATTTGTGAGCAGGGAAAAACTAACCAATCCCACTTCTCCCTGGGAAAACTCCGCCCCTTAGAAGCCCTATATAAGCCTCTCTACCCCTTCAGTTAAAGCTGCCCTAAGGCTGTCTTTAATCCCTCCCTGGCAGAGGCAGCCACTCTCCTGGATTCCTCCTTCCCAAATAAATCTCTTTCTCAAAAGAGTCTTGGGAGAAGGACCTTCATTTGCAGGTACAGACCAGAAGAACCTGGCTGGGATGCCCCTTAGGGGACTGAGCTGAAAAACCTTGCTGAGACGCTCCCTAGGGGGCCTCAGCAAGGTGGAGCAGAACAGAAGAACCTTGCTAGGATGCTCCTTAAGGGGGCTAGGCAAGACCAGGCAGGAAAGAGGCTTCCCTTTAGCAGAGTGTTAGCAAAAGAAGAAACATCTTGGGCTGGAGAAGAAGCAGATAGCTCTGCTAGGACTCTCCCTTAAGGGAACAGAGCAGAATTCAGCTGTAGAGGCTCTCCAGGAGAAGAGCAGGATCCCTACATCCTGCAGGGAGACCATCCCCCACTGCAACCCAGGTTCAGGTAGCCTGGCTTCCTGATGATCAGGACACCTTTCTTTTAGGGCTGAGCTGCCATTTGTGGCTCTAACCCCTCTCCCCTGCCACCCCAGAGCTGTCCCATTGAGGCTCCACCCCTCCAGAGCTGTCCCATTGTGGCTCTATCCCCCCCCCCCCCCAGAGCTGTCCCATTGCGGCTCCACCCCTCCAGAGCTGTCCCATTGTGGCTCTATCCCCCCCCAGAGCTGTCCCATTGTGGCTCCACCCCTCCAGAGCTGTCCCATTGCGGCTCCACCCCTCCAGAGCTGTCCCATTGCGGCTCTGTCCCCCCCCCCCCAGAGCTGTCCCATTGCGGCTCCACCCCTCCAGAGCTGTCCCATTGTGGCTCTATCCCCCCCCCCAGAGCTGTCCCATTGTGGCTCCACCCCCCCAGAGCTGTCCCATTGTGGCTCCACCCCTCCAGAGCTGTCCCATTGTGGCTCCACCCCTCCAGAGCTGTCCCATTGTGGCTCCACCCCTCCAGAGCTGTCCCATTGTGGCTCCACCCCTCCAGAGCTGTCCCATTGCGGCTCCACCCCTCCAGAGCTGTCCCATTGTGGCTCCACCCCTCCAGAGCTGTCCCATTGTGGCTCTATCCCCCCCCAGAGCTGTCCCATTGTGGCTCTATCCCCCCCAGAGCTGTCCCATTGTGGCTCTATCCCCCCCCAGAGCTGTCCCATTGTGGCTCTATCCCCCCCAGAGCTGTCCCATTGTGGCTCTATCCCCCCCCCAGAGCTGTCCCATTGTGGCTCTATCCCCCCCCAGAGCTGTCCCATTGCGGCTCCACCCCTCCAGAGCTGTCCCATTGTGGCTCTATCCCCCCCCAGAGCTGTCCCATTGTGGCTCTATCCCCCCCCAGAGCTGTCCCATTGTGGCTCTATCCCCCCCCAGAGCTGTCCCATTGCGGCTCTATCCCCCCCAGAGCTGTCCCATTGCGGCTCTATCCCCCCCCAGAGCTGTCCCATTGTGGCTCCACCCCTCCAGAGCTGTCCCATTGCGGCTCTGTCCCCCCCCCAGAGCTGTCCTATTGTGGCTCTATTCCCCCCCAGAGCTGTCCCATTGTGGCTCCACCCCTCCAGAGCTGTCCTATTGCTGCTCTAAGTGTATCCTGGATGTCCCTGCAACACTACTGTAACACATTCCCCTACAAAATACAAACCGCATCTCAAGTAACAAAAATCTAACGAAACAAATCAGTTCCTTTATTAACTACATTAAGTATTTCCACTCACGATTGTGCTCTATCACTCAGTTCTAGTTATCTAGTTATGGAATTATGGAATTCTTCTGTGGAAATTCTCTTTTCCTTTTCTCTCAAGATTCCCATAGTGTCCAGGGTATGTCAAATACAGTTTTGGCCCAGAGTTGTGCTGTTGATCCTTCACAATTCTAATGTAAAAGGTAATTTTAAAAGCATCATTATGGGGGATTAGGGAGTTGGCTTAGTTGGTAAAGTGTTTGCATAAAGACATGAGTTCGATCCCTAGCACTCATGTAAAAAGCAGGGCAAGGTGGCACACTCCTGTGATCCTAGTGTCGGAGAGGCAGAGAAAAGAGGATCTTTGGACCTTGCTGGCCAGCTACAGTCTAGCCAAACCGGGAAGCTCTAGCTCTAATGAAATTGTGCCTCAAAAACTAAGGGAAGAAGTGGTTGAAGAAGACAACTGACACTGCTCTTTGGCACACACAATTATAAAAGTACTGAACACTCATGGTAAACACAGAAAAGACAGGCAACCAAAACCAAGCTAACTATAGTTATAACATTTGAGAATTACTGCAAATACTTAATCTTAAATATTTTTCTATACATAAGCAATAAATGACTGAAGAATAATTTGGTAAAAAAATATTTGGTACAATTGCAATAAAATATGTGTAAATTTAAATGGGGAGCATGTAGATATTGAAATCTTTAAAGCTCTTAAAAAAAAGAAACCAAACAAAGTAGTAAGACATACAGTATTTATGGGCTAGAATACTCAGTATAGTAGAGTCAACTGTCCCTATGGTCGTCATTAAATTAAGCTCAATAATCAAAATTCAACCAGGATTTATCACAGGTAAGAAAGCTAATTTAGTGATCATTTGGAGAGAGAAAGGAAATGTAGTTAGAGAAAGCTTTCAGAAATCATATTTACTATCTGGATTTAAGACCGTGGGGCTACAGTAATCAAGAGCTGGGTACCAGTATTGTGGGAAATGTATAAATCAGTACCACTGAATCAAATTTAGGGATCAATTCATACAAGTGTGGTTATGTAATCTTTAACAAACACGCAAAGGATGGACTTCAATGAATGGTGAAAACAAACTCACACCTATGTAAAGACTAACTCAAAATGGACCCACAAACAGTACATAAAATATTAAACTGTAAAATATATGAAAGAATTCACAGGACAAAATTTTTATGTTCTGAGGTTGGGTAAAGAGTTCTTAGAAATGGCACCAGAAACATAAGTTGCAAAAAGAAAGACCAGTAAGTCGCACTTCAAATTTACAAACTTGTTAGTCAAAGAACAACCTAGAGAGTAAAAAGTTAAGCTGTCGATTGGGAAAAATATTCTGAATAATATAGGCAATAAGAGTTATATCTAACATAATAATGAGACAATAAGCACCACAATTAAAAATGGGAAGGCATCTAACACTTCATCAAAGACAACCCAAGGATAAAAATGAACACACAAAAGGATATTCAACAATGTTAGTCACTAGGCAGACACAAACAAAAAAGAGCACACATCTATTAGAATGGCTAAAAATACTCGATAGTAGTAGATGCTGGTTGCTGATTATACTATTCCCAAGGTATTTATGACACAAAATATTTATATGTAATAGATAGAACAGTATACATTACACCTTGAATATATAAGATAAAAAATGAATACACCTCATCATTAAATAGGCAATAAAGAACAAGAGAAATAAAAATGCATCTATGACTCTTGATATAACCATAGTAACACTGCCACCCAGCCTGGGCAAATGGCTTACCATTGAGCTATATCAGCAGTTCTAATTGGCATATTTTACTAGGAGTTCTCACTAAGTTGCCCAGACTGGCATGGAACTTGGTGATCCCTCTGCTTCAGCCTCCCAAGTAGCTGGGATTACAGGTTGTGACACTGAGTTTGGATTATACTGAGGTCTTTCAGAAATAATTATCACTTTCTCTCCTTCTATACAAATGAAAGAATATGATAAAAAATTAGAGGAAAAGCTAATTACATCTCCCAGCCCGTCTCTATTCTCAGTGTGCAGAGGAAAATCAAGGTTAATAACCTGGTAGGTAATTTTTATTCTATTTAATTATGAACAGATACATATAAACAAGCATATAGAATAATCATTCTACAGACATTTTAAAGTTTCAAGAGAAATTACGTACACTATTTAGTGTGGCCAAAGACATTTGTGAATGTGGCCTAATACAACACTATAAAATTCCTTATTATACTGATTTTTTTTACCCCAATTTTAATTTAATTGTGTAGTTCTAGGTTGTGGACTCTGTAGATGACAATGGTACTGGGGAACTGTGGACTCTACAAGTGACAATGATGGGTGGATGACAAATGGTTGGATACACTGCATGTTGGTTAGTATATGCCTGTATGGTTTGAAAGTGATTTGCGGAATTTAGCAGCAGTTGTTTGGCATCAATGAAGTTTAGAAGAGTTGACCTTAGTTTGCAGTGTTTAGTATGTTTGTAACCTTACAGGGCATTAATGAAGATAATAATCATTATCTTCCTTAATCACAACTCAATTGTATCAGAATTTGTTCTTATTTCTGGCGTCAATCTGCTCTGTCACCGTCTCATGACTATACTAAGAATAAGCACATTTCTAAGGGCCACATACTTCTTAAGCAAACTGTAGGCTCTTGGGAGGGCAATCTCTCTTCTTTTGGAGAAAAGAACTGTTTCTATCCTCTACTAGCATATTCTTAGAGTCAACTAAGAAATCCTGCCATTAGCTGCTAGCTCATCTCTAGAGCCAAGTGTTAGACTGTGACGCATGTGGTAGATGACAGCTTGAGAGGGCAGAGCAATTCTTCAGGGCAGAGATGGTGAGAGAGGAAATTGTTTTTAACAGAATTTCAAAACAAGGCTGAATTCTCCTTCAAACTTTCAATGTGTTAAGGTCATAGCTTCAATTTAAAATGTAGAACATGTATATGCGACAACAAGTAGTTCAGATTTTCATTTATTAATTAAGAGACTTAGGAACAGTTCCAATGAATGACTAATTCTTGGCTTGGGATTTATTCTCTTAACAATGACAATATAAGCAATTTTCACTAAAATGATTATGAGGACCGAGTTGGGCTGGGGGAGACGTTTAGGGAGTAAAAATGATAGCTGCCCTAGGACCAAGGGCAAGTCCTGAGCCGAGATAGAAAGTTGAGTGCAATGGCGTGCGTCTACAGTCTGAGCACTATTATGCTAGCTACTGTTTTACCAGCTTGACATGTGCTCATGCCATCGGGGGCTCTCAACTGAGAAAATGCCTCCAAGTTGGCTGTGGTCAGTGTTTTGTCACAGTAACACAGAATCAAAGCAAGGCAAGTTCTGTGGCAAAATCGGAAGAGGAGACAGGAGAATCACCCCTGAAACTTGAGCGTCAGCTACCCTGGAGTATGCAGAGCAGCAGCAGCAGCATGAGAGACCCCTCTCCACAAGGTGGAAGGAGAGAAGTGACTCCCCAAAGTTGTCCTTTGTCCTCCACTCACACATCATGGCACATCTCTGATCAGCAAATTAATTAACAAGAACAAGAACAAAGAGGTGTACTTTCTTGTTGGTATCCTGGCCTCAACTAAATAAGCACTTATACGTTCATTTAATGATTATCTTAATTAAGCAAATCAATACATCCCAGTCATGCCTCTTAGCTTTAATATGCTCAAATAAACATGTGAAAAATGTTGGACTTCCTTTTATACTCCCCAAATTAGTGTGATGATTATCAAGAGGACTACACATTTATTTAAATAAACTAACCAATTATAATATATAATTTTATTAATTTATTTATTTATTGTGTGGGTATGCCCATGCCACCATGAGTGTGGTGTGTAAATCATAAGATAATTTTCAAGAACTGGTTCTCTCCTTCTACCATGTAGGAGCAGGGGATTGAACTCAGGTTGCCAGGCTTGTGACAACTACTTTTACTCATTGACCCATCTCACCAGCTCAGAGATGACTTTATTTTTAAAATAAGCATTTTCCTTCCTTAGCATTTGGGTTCTTATACATCCAAACTGTTTTGCAGCAATAACAATGATGACTAAAACAAGAAAAAATAATCCAGAGAGGGAGAAGTTACTATATTTTCATCTCCCAAACCCTTGCTAAGTCAGTACATTTTAAGCTGTATACATTTTTTATTATTTTGCGATCATCATTAAGCCAGTCTTAATGTCAGTAGTTTGCATTCTTTTCAAGTAAATTAACAGGAAAATTAGTTTTTTCTTGATCACTTGAATTGTAAAGGCTCCCTGAACTTGATCTTATCTTTTCTTGAATTTGTTCTCTTTTAAGTCATTTAAGTTGACATAGTACACACACACACACACACACACACACACACACACACACACACACACACACACACACACACATATATTTCACCACAAGGTTACTGATTAAGATTATTTATCGAACCTGGCAGTTGATAGGCCCAAATTAAAGGGCTGCAACACTTAAAACATACACATCACTTAAAACATACATATCGAAATGATTTTAAACAGCACTAGGAAAATTACTAGGTCAACTTTGTTACCACTCAAACTAAGAATGTCCTAGCAGGTGTGCTTGTGTGCAAGGTTTGACAACTCTGACTCACTTAACTGGAGGCTGGGTGCATAGGATCCGTCATCCCCCAACTCATTCATTAATTCATTATTCAAAATCCTACTGAGCTCCAACAGTGCAGCACTGTCCTAGAAACCAGAGTTACAATGACATTCTGAAAACAGACGTGCAGCTTACGTTCAAAGTAGAGGAGAGAAAAGTGAATTCAGTATTAGATCTAAGTGTTATGGAGAAAAAATAGGAAAGGAGGCAGGGAGTTGAAGGTGTAGAGATATGCTGTTTTAACCAGGGTGGACAAAAAGGAGACATTTGGGTAAATGTAATAAAGATGAGGAAGTAGGCTCTTGTGGGGAACTAGTGGAAGAGTAACTGAGGGTGGGTACAGAGAAAAGTTTATTTGGTCTTTCAAGGAAATCGTCTAAATAAAGTAAGCAACAGGGATTACTACAGGAAACCAACAGTTAAGAAGTCAAGAGCATACATGGCCCATGTGCAGACTGTATGCGTCTGAACTTTGACTCAAAGAGATACAAAGACATACTTGAGAATTTTGAAGTAATCTGGGACACGTTTAAAAAGGATTACTCTAAAATAGGATTGGTGGTACATGCCTATAATCCCAGTACTGAGGAGGCAGAAGACTATGCCGGTACACACGGCCAGCTGCCTACCTTGTGAGACCTTCCCATCTTTTCCTCCCCCTCCCACACACCAAAGAGCAAAAAACAAGTAAACAAAAATGATTAGCTGTCTACTGAAAACAGAAAGCAAATGGGCAAAGCAGGAACTGTTTATAACAGTACAGAGTTAATATTCATAGATGATGCCGGGATAGTAACAAGTATGACGAGAGTGGATGAGACTCTAGACTTGCGGCAAACTGTACCTTTACACTGGTGCTAAACTGGGACGTAATACTGTCATCCTTCAAGATTGGAACAGACAGAGCGAGAAAGAAAAATTCAGAATAGCTAAAGTTTCTCAAACACAATTTTGTATCTCTCTGAGTCTACATAGTGAGAAGACCCCATTACAAAAAACGAAAGAATCAAAGAGTTGTTGAAGTCAGGTAGAGGACAAACATTAGTAATTACAGCATTCAGGAAGCTGGGAAGAGGACTAGGAATTTAAGGCCAGCTTGATACATACAAGAGGACTCTGATTTAAAAGTTATTGAGAAGAGGACAGTCTGGCAGTTTCGGGATGGGAGACTTTTCATACTCAATATTCGTGTGTGTCATTTGAAGGACAATAACCAATGGTACGGGCTGACTTACATTTTGGACCGTATCTCTATCCTTCACATTGTAAAACTGGAATTTTACTTAAGTGGTTTTTGCACTGTTGATAACTAATGAAGGATTTAAAATATAGCAAGAGTTTGATCATGACTCATCAGTTTTTTATTATGAATTTTGTTTGCATTTATGTATCTGGTTCTGGCAAAACAGATGTTCAAGTATGAACATAGGAAGAAAAAGTTAAACGTTGTTGATCTACTTAAATTTTTAAAAATATTTATTCAGTGTGTATGTATGTGAGTGCATGCTGTGGAGTGGACATCAGAGGACAACCTGGGAGAGTCTGTTCTCTTTTCTATTATATGGGGTCTGGGGATTCAACTTAGGTGACCATGTTTGGTAGGAAAGTGCCCACCGACCCATCTTGTCAGTTCCACTTGATTTTTTTTTTTAACTTGTAAAACGTTCAATTATCAATAAGGTTTCAGAAGTCTTCTGAGAAAAGGTGAAAAAGTGGGTAAGAAGATGGAACTGGCAAGAAGAGTGGAAGACACTAGAGGCTAAGAGTTTGAACTGAAGGGTTCCTCACCGAGGGAAGTGGAAGGCTTGCAAAGAGCCCCAGCAGAGGAGGAAGAAATGGATACTATCAGTTCTGAAGGTCATGTAGGGGAGGGATGTGGTGCAGTAGTTAAGAGTAACATTTATGAGTAGGCCTGGCCTTCTGACACAAGTCTGCAACTTCAGCCCTGAAAAGACAATGAGAACCAACCTAAAACAACAAGGGTTGGCACCCAAGTGAGTGTGAAAATGACTTAGCAATGATTAACTCTTAAATACAAAATAAACATCTGTTGTTACTCTGTAGAAATGTATGCAGCTAAGAGCTAAAATGACAGACCTTAGTGACACATCCTTCAGAAGTAGAGTAAACTGAGTGTAGGAGATACAGATTCCCTATCAAAGCTGGATTGACATCATCATTAGCCTTTCTGGGCTCTAATGTCATTAGAATTGATCTATTCCCTCCATACACATTTAAAACAGGAGGTGAGCAAGGTCCATTGATTGCATCGTTCTATGCTGCAAATAACTGAAACGTCTTCTAAATTACTTGTACTTTCTTATTATTTTTTTTAAAAAAGTACTTTTTTGAGAAAGGGTTTTGCAGGCCTCAAAACTTGAGATCTTTGTGCCTAGAACTCTTAGGAGCTAGAATTATAGGCCACACTACAATGCCTGAGTTACTTTTTAAATATACAAAAGACCCAATAAAATGGCATATTTAAAGTTCTGGGAGGTGTATACTTATTGTCTTAGACTAGCATTATTTTACCACTAGTAAAAATCACCATCAAGAATATCAGGCCAGGTTTCACATGCACAACTGTATAAAATGTGTAAGTGCACATCTATTTTCATTTAAACATACACGAATTCATATGCAAAATTTCCATGTTATATTATGTATCTCTTGAAAGTTAATCTTTATTTAGTAAGTAAATAAAGTAAAGATACTAGCATGGGCTCGAAAGCGCGGCTGGTGTCCCTCCTGATGGATTCTTTAGTCTATGCCTGACATTTAGAGCACCGCTTTGCATGGCAAGTGGTTAGTAGGCTGTGACAACCAAGTTTAAGGAACAAAAAACGTTCTAGCGTGGCAGCACACACTTTTTTCTTTTATTTTTCATTTTATGTGCATTGGTGTTTCGCCTGCATGTATGTCTATGTGCGGGTGTTGGATCCCCAGGAATTGGGAGTTACAGACAGTTGTTAGTTGCCATGTAGGTGCTGGAAATTGAACCCTGGTTCCCTAGAAGTTTTAATCCAAACACTTGGGAGGCAGAGACAGGTGGCTCTCACAGTTTGAGGCCAACTTGGTCTACAGATTGAGTTTCAGGAGAAAATCTGTGTCAAACAAACAAAAACAGCCATTCTTTCAAGAAGACTGGTGATGATGGCTATAATTGGTATAATTGGTATACTGTCCAAAGTCTCGGCAGAGATTAATTACATTAAAGATACTTACGTCAGCATAGTGGCCTGTCATATCACATCGGCCACATCGCTTTCTCCAGGGAGATTTTTCAAGACATCTGTGCATGGAAGGCACGGGCAAAGAGCAGTCTGAACAGAAACGGGCTGGACAGGCATGCTGGAAGTGTCCTCTCTCCGAGCAGAGGCAACAAGGCCGGACTTTCTATGTGGCAGATAAACACAAACTTTCTTTAGTATCAGTTTCAAATGGTACAACATTGGTTACTCCTTTCCTATATAATCCCATTTCTAACTCAAAATCCAGTGAAGGTCCAACCTTGAGCAGAATTGTAAATCAGACAAATGTCTGGACTCAGAGCTTGAACACAGCTATCAGTATGTTGCTGCCCCAAAGTCTTAGGTCTGGATATATGCCCAGCTGGCACCTACTTAGCATATCTATCTTACAGAGGAATAGTCATAGAGCAGAAATATCTCGGAAAACAGAATGAGGACATCTGGAAACTAAGCCATGGGAGGAACAGAGAAAGAAGCAGAAGTAAGCCTGCAAAGACTTGTTTAGGAAAGGTACTAGGTAAGGAAGGAACGTGTGACCGGGTTACTACTACATGCCACAACATCCAAGAGTTCCAGTTCTGTGGTGCTCCAAAGGTAGATGCACTTGCTTTGCATAATTTGTGTTAGTACACACTTACAAAAGAAAACAGTGAGAATTATCCCACAATGAAATATGTTGCTTAAAGAGGAGATGGCTTTGAAAGGAAAGGGAATCACTGTGCTTAGTCTTTTAGGCATAGGATAGGAAGTGATTTGCACACAGTTACACACCTCATAATAGGGAAGCTGAAAGAGATCCCAGGGTTTCCAGATGCTGCACTTACTGCTCACCCCTGTGCCAGGCTCATGAGCCACCTGTAATCCAACACACTTGAACAAGAGCTGAGTCTAAGTCATAGGTTTCTAAGCCAAACAGTCCCATTTTAACAAGAAAGAAGCATCATGCATTTCACGTACTTGTGGTAAGGGGCAGTTTTTTGACAAATGGCCACGTTTATCACAATTTCTACATGTGACATTTTTGTCGGCTGAATAGTATCGGTTGGTCCATCTTCCAGATGATCTGCTATTGCCTATCTTGGCCTAAGAGTAGGAGGAAAAAAAAAATCAAGAATTAAAATTACTTCAGTCAGTTTAAGGAAACCTACCTATTCTTCCTCTTAAAACTATTAACAAGTAAGAATTGTATTTTAGGTCAGTTCGATTACTTTGGTAAGACACAAGAATTGACAGACACCTGTGTCCAACCAAACTCCTGGATGTGGACTCAACCTTGTAAAGGTGGGGACAAGGATAGTCCTATTTCTTTTACACTTGCCCACATGACTCCCTCCCATTTATTATTCTCCACTTAGGGGGTCAGGTCTAGCAGGAATACTGCTATGCTTCACTTAGTTGTTGCTAACTTCTATATCTAAATATATATCATTTATTGATGAATGATAGACTTGCTTAAAATTTTAGGTAGGGAATGGTATTTTTATGATTTTGTGCTTTAAAACGTTAAAAAACAAAAACTACCAACTTTTATAACTTTTTTTTTGAAAAGCTGAGGGCTACTTCTTTTGCCTATAAAACTAATCATACTTTCTAAGAGTATGAGATAATATTTTTCCACTATAGTCTTTGTACATTCTGCTACAGTGACCCAATTCTAGCTGTCTTATATTCTAGTTAAATTCTATTATCTATGAAAGAACACGAGCATAACACATCATATGGAATACCTAAAGAGGAATATGCAAATCCCAACCATGCACTTATTTTGTTTGGCAGAATTCTATCTTTAAAGCCAGGCATGGTGGTTCATGACTATAATCCCAACACTTGGGAGGCCGGGGCAGGAGGATCTCGAGTTTGAGGCCAGCCTAGGCTATGTAGGAAACCCTGTCTCAAAAAAAGAAAAATACATACATAAATAAATTCCATTTTTGAAAAAGCTTCAGTTTTTACCTGTTATTCTCTTGAACTGGTTGACAGTTGTCTCCAATCTACAGATATCTTAAAACTTGACATCAAGTTGAAAACAACTTTTTAAAAGTTTATTTTTAAGTATTTGCTACAATAAGGCTAATAATTGACACAAGCACCTGCCACATTCTAAATATAGCCTGACCATTTCCTTATACTGAAGAAACAGTTATTTCCGCTGTTGAGTTTAGTAGTAGCAGCCATAGGGGCTAAAACGAATCATCATGGCAAAGAAGAAACAAGCAGAAGGGTATCAAATGATTATTATAGCTACCCATCAGCTGACAAAAATCAAAGCTGAGTTAAATTTCTGGCAAGTTAAAACGTACTAAATCATACACATACTAAAATAATCACACTTTCTCTTCTAAGTTATTGGGACCATGTTTTTTTTTTAAAAAAAGCTTATTACTTTTCCAAAAATTATTGTATTAAAACAAATGGAAAGCTATGGATCAAAGGACAATATTAAACTATTGTTCAGAATTTTTAAAAAACTGGTTTTACCTCGATGTCTTTGTCAATGATGAACCAGTTTGCATCACCTTCTCCTATAAAACAAACAAACAAAAAAATGTTACTTACTCTTAGTGCCTAAAACCATACAGACACATAACAGTTCTTCAACTTGTTAGTGCTCAAACTGGAACTTAAAGGTACAACGGAAAAATGCTAAATATCTTAAATTCTTATGCAAGTCTAAAAATGTTAATTTTCAGACTTATTTTATTTTTTAAAAATTGTGTGTCTGTGCATGAGTGTGGGTACCCACGGAGGCCAGAAGAGGGTGTCAGATCATCTTGGACCAGGAGTTATAGGTGGTTATGAGCCTCCCCATATGGGTTCTGGGAAATGAACTCTGGTCCTCTGCAAGGGCAACACATGCTCGTAACTGCTGAGCTGTCTCTCTAGTCATAAAGTGTTACATTATTATTTTTGTGGTGACAGGGATTGAACTCAGGACTTTGTGCCTGCCACACGAGCATTCTACCACTAGAGACACATGTGAGCTTTCACAAGTCAGGTTTTTGTGTGTCTTTATGTGCACCAGCACATGTGAGGAGACATCCATAGGGGAGAAGAGGATGTTGGGTGCACTATTCTCCAGCACAGCATCTTACTCACATGAGACAGTGGCTCTCACTGAACCTGGAGCTTGTGTCTTTTAACTAGTCTGGCAGCAAACTCTGTCACTGCTTACTAGAATGCTGAGGTGATGGGTACATGTGTGCTCATGCCCACTTTACACACGGGTGCAGAGGATATGCACTCAGCACTCTCACCCAGCTGAGCCATCTACTCTGCACTTAAAACAGCTGTGTGACTCTCATTAGTTGACCACTCTATGCCTCATCCATAGTTTCTGTCTGTGAAATGGGATAATAGTATTTATAGTATTTGCTCTGCCTACCCACAATCTTCTGTAGGATCAAATGAGACCTGTAGAAAAATGCTTTGTATATCAAGCTCTATACAAATACAAAAGATAGGCAAAGGGCCCAAATACCCAACAGCAGATGCTGGAAGAAACTCATTTCAATTTCTTTACCTGACCATGCAGAGCTTTAACTAGAGATGTGTCTCAATGAACCTACCACCCTTTTTAGGTTTTGAGACCCCAAACACTAGGATATTGTAAAAACTTTTTTTGTGAACAAACCCCAGAATCTTGTCTTAACCTTTTAGACTTGGCTTTCTGTTAGTTGGTATATAAACTCTGGCCACTATCTCCATCTATACTCTTGTAAACAAACACCTTCACTTGTTTCTCCATCTTGCTGGCCTCCACTTTAACATTTTAAAAACACTAGACCTTGAAAACTAGTTCACTTCGTAGGTTAGGAATTTTGCATGTCATTTACAATATAAAAAACAATGACATAAAGGAGAAAAACAAGAGGTCAAATATCGAGAAACTTCTGGGTGGGGTAACCTATGCAGAAGGCAGAAGAAGGAGGATTGTTGCAACACATCCTGCATAAATGAGCTTAGGCTAGCCACAGCCACGCAGTAAAACTCTATCTCAAAACAAAAACCAAAAATAAAACACAAACTTTCAAATATCCATAAACGACTAAGCATTAACCTAAAAGTACAGCTGTAAGACTGGAGGAGGACAGGATTTTCCTGTGTCAGCTACTTTCTTTTCTTTGCATTGGCCTTTTACAAACTTGCAAATGCTTCCCATTCCTTTAGTCCCTCTCCGGACAAGGAAGGGACCTATGACTAATGCAGAAGCTAAGGAGGTGTCAACAAAGGACTAAAAGCCAAGTTATGATTTCCTCCTCCATCCAACCTTACTACTTTCACCTATCTTAAAAACACAAATCAAGCTTGACTCGCTTCTCTGAAAAGGATTTTGAAGAGAAATGCAGTAATCTACATGTTTTCAGGCCTACCAGGGGCAAGTGTCTAGGAACATATTTTAAAATAAAATACCTGTACTAAGAAAATCATGAGGCTGCTTTACAAAAAGACCAATCCATAGGAAAGCAGAGATGCTGTACTGCTGCTGATTTTCTTTGTGGAGTTTGGAGGCTGCATACATGTACTGAGAGTGAGAATATATTAAATAGCGGTGGCTTCATTCCTTCATCCCACCATATTATTATTCTTTCATTCAAAAGATACAGGCAAGGAACAGGTGGACTGCAATTTTCAGAGCTGCTCTGTGTATCACCAACATTTATCATTAAAATTTAATGACTCCCTGTAATTACTTGATTATAAAACTCGTTTAATTTTTTTTCTTTTGGGTGTGAATGCATGTGTATAGGCATCACCTTGTGTCTTTGACAGCTCTCCACAGTACTTTTTTAAACACCAGATTTCCCACTGAACCGAGGGCCCCCAATTTGACTAGAGTAGTCCACCATGGAGACTCTGGGGTCTGCCCATCTCCATTCCCCAGTGCAGGGACTGAGATGTATGTTGTACCCAGGTTCTCGCATGGGTCCTTATGCTTGGACAGCAAGACCTCTGCTGACTAAACCATTCTCCCAACTCCACAAAGCTGATTTAATTTTGTTCTTAAAAAATGCAAGGCTGGGGATAGTGGGGAATGCCATTAATCCTAGCACTTGGAAAGCAAAAGCTGGCAGATCTTTGTGAGTTTCAGGGCAGCCACGGCTACATTTCAAGCCTCAAACAAAACAACAACAACAAAAACAACAAAAAATGAAATGCAAGGGTATACACACACACACACACACACACACACACACACACACACCCTTGACTTTCATTCTTTTCAAGACTGTTTTGGCTATCCTAGGCCCTTTATTTTGGGTATAAATTTTAGAATAAACATGCAAATTTCTATAAAACATTTGTTGGGATTTTGATTGACACTGTGTTGAATCTACAGAACAGGTCATATTAAGGGTCCTTATAAATGAATAGATCTCTTAGTTTACTTTAAGTTTTCATGGTAAAGTTTTCCCAATTTTTGATTATAAGTTTATAAAATATAACTGACTTTATACATTCATATTACATTGTGTAAATCTGATGCAATCACTTAAGTTTTAAAAGTTTGTGTTGTATGCTTCTGCCAATTTTCAACATACACATCCCACCACCTGTAAGTAAAAATAGTTTTACTTCCTTCTTTAAATTTTTATTCATTTATATACACATGCATGCACACACATCTCTATGTGTAGGTCAGAGGTCAACTTGTGAAAGTTGGTTATCTCCTTCCATCATGTGGGCCCAGGTTGTGGATGTAGCTCCACATGTAGCCCAGGATGACTTCCACACTACCCCTCTTTGTTCATTCCTATCAAGCTCAAATCTTACCTCTATAACCTACCTGTTCTGATTATCCTTATGTCTGAGGTCCTCAAAGTCAATATAAATAGATAGATATTTAATGCCTTTTCTTACTTTTCTTTGATGACTCACTTTTCTTGTTCTGGTCTCATCTTCCTTTGTGGTCTCTTCCCCCAATTCAGTATCTTGTCTGCTCTATGTTTGCCTTCTTTCTCCCAATGTATGCCAATCTGCCCATAATGGAAACTAGCAAATCTGTCCTTCCAAGATAGGTTGTTTCTTTAGTTCCTTATGCAATCTAAATCTCTATGGGTATATCTCTATAGGTAACTCAAGTTCCTAACACTCAAAGTTCTTTCTTCCTCGCTACTGATGACTCTGTGGTGGAGTGCTTGCCAAGGTACTCAGCACCAGGCTTAATGAACTTCAGTACTGTAAACGAATTAAAAAAATAATCAGACATATAAAACTACAGTTTTCGTTTTCTCCTGATATCATCAACCCCAACAACTTGTGCCATAGTCTGTTTTCCAGCCAGGTAGAAACCCTTAAATCTTATCTCTTAGCTGGCATAAGACTGCTCATCAGATCCTAAGTTGTCTGTCTCAAATAGCTTTAATGCTATTACTTTAGCTCTAGACTACTGAATTTCTGACATTATTAAAATAATTTCACTTCATTCTCTCAAATTCCATCCTATTCCACTGTTATTGGACTAAAACAGAAATGTGAACACATTCTTCCTGGAAGGTCCCTTGCTGCCATGGCAAGTGGTAGAACACAGCATCACACAACACTGCCCAGGATTTAGTCCTTCCTTTTTCTGGCCCCACTGCTTTAGTTATACTCATTAATTTCCCTATCCTATGATACTCTGCAGGTATGCTTACACATGTATTCTCCAGAACATCTGAAGACACCCCCATTTGGGTATCCAGTACTTGGATCAATAACTGCCATGTTACTGATCCAATTAGAGAAGATCACTCACAACTGTGTAACATTCTGGACTTAAACTGTGGTGTTTCTCTTTGTAGCTTCCAAACATCAAAGGATGACTGCCGAGTTATCAGGGGTACTGATGTTCAGGGGCTGGTGAGATGACTCAGTGGTTTAGAGGATGTGTTACTCTTCTGGATCCCTGGGCATCTACACTCACATATGCACATACTCACATTTACACATAACTAAAGTAAAAAATAAGTCTTTAAAAAAATTAGTCAGTATGTAAACTAAGTAACATTTCTACCTCCATTGATTTCCCTTTAGTCTTTTCTCCCTCAATGGCAGTATACAAGCACATTACCTGCATCTTTTAGGTTACTGGGCATTTAATAGCCCTGTATTAAGAGTTACAGTAATAAGTAATTTATCCCTTTCTATGTCAAAGCTGTATATGGACTACGACTACCTCTGTTTTTATCTACATATCTGTTGACCATCTTGCAAAATTGAAAGTAGAAACAAAAAAAAAATCACATTTAAATATATGTAGTCTTGTATGAAAAGCACTATTCTGAACTGGGACACATAAGCTATTATATAATTTAACTGGCTGTTGATGTATAGTAAATGTTTAGCAAGACAGTAATATTATGGTGCATTTATAGATAATTGCTATAATTTATTTGTCATATCCTTTCCTGAGCCTAACTCTACCATACCAGATCCCCCTGGGATCTTCTCACTTTTAATAAGCAACAGAAACAGCCACAAGTGAACTTGCGATTCCCAACTTCATCAGCAGCATCTGTTACTGCAACGGAAACTTTTGAGAAACACACAATGCCACATTAAAATCCCTAAGGGTTCAGCCATTTTATTCACTTGCATTCTTCTCAAACTGCAGAAGCGTGTGCTTTCTCTTTCTCTCGTTTTTCCCTCATATTTACGGTTTTTCATTTTAACATCAGGCAGAAAACTAATTTAGTCATTTTAATTTTGTGCTACATAACTGGTAATAGTATAAATAAAAGAAATTTTAACACAAGAATTTATAAGAAAAATGTTCATCTTATTTTTAATCATATTAAAATTACCAGAAACAGCTTATATTTAAAATTATGAGTAAAAGATAAATGAGGATTTGACTTTTCTTTTTTTAGAGATAGGGGAAGAAGAAGAAAGAGGAAATAAGTGCAGGTGCTTAGCTTGGGGCTACGAAGAGTTCTTGCAAAGTTTATCAGTTATATAAAAGTCTATTGCCAGAGGGAAAGGATATAAGAACAGTTATCACATACACTCCAATTCTTATGCCCCAAGATTTCATTAGTGAGCTACCAGGCTAAGTGATTCTTATTTAGAAATTCAAGCTGGGCGTGGTGACTCAGGCCTGTAATCCTCAATGACACAGTTTGAAAGCAGCCCTATACTCCAGTGGAGGAGGAAAACAACACACAACAAAAAGTAATACACAAATGATGCATGTGATGGGGTCATGAGTGCTTTGGAAAAAGAACAGTTCAGCATGCAGTAGAAAGTAAGCATGCTGGGTACGGATTACAATTTTATGTAGAATAGAGAGTAGGTTTCATGGCATTCAAGCAAAACTTATGGAAGATAAGAGAATCAAGACATGTACTCATGGATAAAAACATTCCAAGCAGTAGCAAGTGCCATGGCCAAGTGTTTACAAAATAGCAGCGCCCAGTGTGGCTAGATAGAGTAAATGTGGGGAGCAGGGTAAAGTCAAGGAGGTACAGGAGCACACATTTATGAAGAGCCTTGTAGGCAGTGTATAGATTTAGGCCTTTGTTCTTTATTCAATGTGCCCACAATAATTAATGCTTACATAAGCTGAGATTGCCAGAAAGTAAGCAAAAGGTATGACGTTAAAATTATTTAAAACTGTGTTCAAAAGAGAACTGTAAAATGTTTTATATAACTGTACAACATGTCAACGAAAATATGCACAGACCTAAAGAAGAAGCCTTTTCAAATCCCCACTAACAGACCCTCTCCCAGGTAAAGTCAAAACTGAAATGGGACACAATACATAAAAACACAAGTTGCACTGGGCAGTGGTGGCTCATGCTTTAATCCCAGCACTTAGGAGGCAGAGGCAGGTGGGTCTCTGTGAGTTTGAGGCAACCTTTGTCTATAAAATGAGTTCCAGGACACTGAGAGTTGTTACACAGGGAAATCTTGTCTCAGAAAAAACCCAAAACCAAACCAAAATACAAGTTGCTGACATTCACCGCTACAAGATTATCTTTTTATCACATAGCACATTCAAGTCTAATGTGAGCACAATGCTACCTTTAAAGTAGAATTGTACTAGATGAGGATCTGAATGGTGTGTCAGGTGCAATGCCAGTCTTCTAAAGAGATAACTCTGACAGGTGTTGTAAAAACAAGCCTCACATTTGCAGCTGTGGTTCTTCAGGGTGAACCATCACATCAGCTTGCATGGGGCAGAGACAAGTTCCATCTTACTCTCTTACAACTCTTATCACTTGATTAATGTCCAGCGGTTTCACAAATACTATTTAATAATTTTAATTAATTATTAATTATTAATAATTAATAATACTAATAATAATTTTTGGAGAACCAAATGACTTCTAAAATCTTGTCAATTTAATTAAAAATTTTATTTTACTATTTATTAATTTTGGGGGGGCATACATATGTGGGTATAGGTCCAAGGGTGGCTTGTAGGAGTTGGTTCCCTCTCTCCATATGAGTCCTGGGCCTGACAGTAGGTGCCTTCACCTGCTGAGTCATGCAGCTGGTCCTGTACTGATCTTTACAGATCTTCCATGAGTAGCCATGACAACTGTGTGCTCAGTTTATAACTTGCTAAAATATGAGAGTAAATACAATTTCTCTTTTGACTAGCATTCAAAAAGAGCAATGTAGCTCTTTCTGGAGCACAGGAAATAGACAGATCTACTACTACCAGCCTTTTCCTTACAGTTCTATAGCCTACTGACAATCACACCAAAATGTAAAAGAAAAAGTACAAAAAAAGAAGAGATCACAAAACAGAGTAAGAGAAACTATTTTTAAGTATCTCAGAATAAAAGAGGGGCAAGATTATTGTGCAAAGAAACAACAGCTTTTTCAAAACACATTGAATGATTGTATACTAAATATTTTCTCTCGAGATTTTCTCTTCCTATCTATGAGCATGAAATCTAGCCACCACATAATCTCTAAGATGAATCCCCCAAACCAATTTTAAAAGTATCCTCTTCCCCAAAGTCCCCAGACAAAAATCAATCAATCACTCCAGATCGAGATAATTTTTTCTATTAATTTTAGTATCTTTTAAATCTCTTTAAGTTCCCATTCACACCAGATGGCACATGTAAGAAAAATCTGACAACAGAACCTTCAAATTACAATGAAAATATTTTGAATTATATTTTAATTTTGTACATAGACATACATGTGAAATATTTGTCAGATATTCAGTTCATGCCCCCTGGGAACACATACTAACT
The DNA here is from genome assembly GCF_037038515.1 of Microtus pennsylvanicus. NCBI lineage: Eukaryota > Metazoa > Chordata > Mammalia > Rodentia > Cricetidae > Microtus > Microtus pennsylvanicus. Next base: position 140,959,914 of record NC_134581.1, read on the forward strand.
TCCACTTCAGAAAAGACAATGTCTATTTATAATCCGTTTGCAGCAAGGCCAACTAGGCAGGGTTTAAAGCTGTTTTTTTCAACAAGGCTCACAAGTCCTGAGGTTAAATACACATAAATTAAGGATGTTTAATCCAACTTAAGATACCATCTTTTCATATTTAAAGCAGTTTCCACTAAACAGGAAAAATACAAAATACATGAGCTACCCCAGAAAATAAAGTTTCTACAGGCTAATATAAACATTTAAAAAAATTACTTAGACTCACATTGTGTTTACTCTCATTTCTTATATGTACATTTTTATATTGTTAAAAGCAAAATATTTCATGGAACAGAACACCGCACAAATGAAAACCCTGTTTGTCATGCACTTAGAAATATTTAACAAAGCCATGCTGATATATATATAAAACTAGGGTGAACACAAGAAAGTATAAAGTATGGTACTGGTGTGTATAAACATGGCACTAGTGTGCACACACAGAGAATAAACAGTTAAACAGCTTCTACCTGTTTTGTGTACTCCCTTTCAGATATTGTCCCCAGAGCTTTGGCCTCTGTTGCTGTCTAACTTGAATTCACAAAACTCAATGGCTCATGGTTTTCAAAGCTTAGGGCAACGTTAGCAGAACAAAGTCGCTTTCTCTCTCTCTCTCCCTCTCTTTTTGGTGGGTACAAGGATGGGGACCACAGGAACAGTTAAATTCATGGCATGGCTGGTCTACCACACAGTCGGGGGAATTCTTTAAATAGAGCCTGTCACTCTCTTGGCCCATCAATGGGATTTCCTCCCCGAACTGCTGATTCGTTCAGGTACACAACAGAGGAAATTTCAGTTAACCTTTGTTTCACCCCAGGGAAAAATCTGTCTGAAAGTATAAAATGAATAGATTAAAAAAAAAAAATAAGCTGCTCAGCCCCACGGCTGTTCCCTTAGTGCTCACTGCAGCTTAAGTTAAACAGCAAAAAGGGACAGCGGAGTGTTGCATTCCCAGTGGAAATTCAAGCATAATACAGGGTATCCAGTAGACCACATTTTATTTTGATGACTAAACCAAACTAACTGTCCTTCCTGCTAAATAAATTTAAAATCTTCCTTCTGATAATCTTGTGAATCAGATTTTTCTTGTATCACTAAGTCACTAAACTGTTATAATGTGAGTGTCTCTAACCAAAAACTGTATCCTCAATCTTCTTTGAGAGAGAGACTCTTAAAAATATTTTCAAATATAGCTAACTTGTTAAATTTGAGCAGTAACAGTGTGCCAGACAAGAAAAAGGAATCAAATAAACGAGAATCCTGTTGAACTCTCTCCTATTATCCCTTTCAAAATAAAAAAAAATCCAAGGGAGGAGGGATATATGGAGTCCCTTTTCTGAAGCAGTAAGAGTTCCCTGAGAGGCTGAAGTTGCTCTACAGATGTGAGAAATCATGGGGTGAAGGGTGAACACAGAGAAAACATAAGTTAAACTGCTTTTCCACGAGACTAAGATAATTTATATTATATACAATTAAAAACATGAGTATAAATGTTGAGATATGGTGGGTGCATATATATTGGATACCTACTTTTACCAAATTATTCCTGAACACAGTGAGGCAGAAAAGCTATGGTGCTGCCAATATCTTTTCTATATTTAACATACTGTAATTACAATGTATTAACTGTAAGCTATTGGGGGAAGCTCTCTAAATAAAAAATAAGACCAATGCCATTTTTGTAACGATAACAAAAATAGGATTCAAGACATTTTTGCTTAAATTTTCTCATCTGTATATGAACATTTTCTATTTTTAGTCGGCATGCTTTACATTCATGGAATAACATAATAACTTTATGTCCATCTATAATGTGAACGGCTGAGTCAGAATAATTAGTTTCTTGAGTTTAGGAACCTCAAACCCTACCCAGTTATATGAGATTGTGACTGTTGGAATCTGTTACCTCATTCTGCTATAGAACACTATCCCATGAATCTGTATTTTGGTACTAGTTATTCAACCGCTGTCAATCCAGCTTTATCCTTCCTGACTGCTGTTTCACCTACTCCTAAGGCAAACTTCTTTAGTTTGTACCTATGAGAAAACTCACAAAATCTGCCATTCTGTGCTAGGCTTATTTCACATAACACAATGGCCTGCATTTCCACCCATGTTGCTGCAAATGACCAGATTTCAAACTTTGTGACCAAATAATATTCTATAATGTATACAGGACACATTTTCTTTATCCATTCAGCTGTCAATGTACATCTCACTGGTTTCCTTTGTCAATAAGGAGTGCCACAACAGAGCACAGCTACCAGTCTGACTACACACACACACACACACACACACACACACACACACACTTACTCAACGATATCTCCAAGTAATAAAATTGTCAGATTATACTGTTAGCTTTTTTAATATGGAAAAGGACTATATAATTATATACTATAATCATCTTTCCATTTCCATTCCCATCTGAGATTGTGCACAAACCCAGAATTCTGTATTACCTCTATATGTGCCTAATTATGTAATTAAGTAAGTCAGAGTAAGAGTGTGGTCCTACTGGAAGCTATATAAACTATAATCAGGGAATTTGCATCATTAAGTAAACTGAAAACAACATAGACAAATGTGCAACCATACACACTAAAGCATGTTGCACAGCAAGGCAGCATTATCAGATGGGTGTGATTGCATAGAAGGAAAACATAGTGTCAAAGTTCATACTGGCACATACACAGTTATCTAAGGCAAAGAGGTGCCAAAGAAGAGTTCTGGATTATATAAACAAGAGCAGAAGATGCATGGGAATCCAAGCAGAAGTACTGTACAAATAGACCTCTTCAGTCATGTACAAGAAATACACATTGTCAAGAATGAGTGTAACTATCTATGCTTATGTCCTAAACTAAGGGTAGCTCCATGCTACACCTCCTAGGTTAAAATACAACCACTACTATATTTCCTAAGTGGACGATGAATGAAATGCCCTTTTCCCTTTCCTTTCTTTTATTAAAGATACTGAGTTATATATGGCTCTTTAGCTTTACTACAAGATCTACTTTGGATTTTCCTGCTTTAAGACCCAAAGAAAGTTATATCGAGGGTTTATTGGTGATTCTAAGTATATCTGTTTTTTAACAGTTAAAGTGTGATGAGTGAATTTAACATACTAAAAGTTTTATAGCATCTGTTCAGAAAAGATTATATACTATACAAGTTATTCCAGTTACACAAAATCATTTCAACTGAGAAGAGTTCTATTCTATTCTCCCGAGGTAGTTTATAGCAAGCAAGCTTTGATTTCAGCTTCTTATTTTCAATTTTTATTTTCTTCAACAGTAGTTATATGTTTCTCTTTCATTTCTGCCCATTTTCTTCTCTGGTTTTTCAGGGTAACAGAGAAACATTAGTGACTCCTCTGACTCTTCATATAAGGCTAAACACTTTGGTAGTGTCCAGGACCCCTTACTTCTCCAAGTGCCTCTGAAACTACTCAGATTTGGAGTTATGGGCTATGGTCAGAGTGACAGCAGCAAGGCTGGTGACAGAGACACTGACTGGTGGGCACTTTAATTTTCTAAGGAACCTCTAACCCCCACGATGGCTATATACTAGTTTACAACAACACCAGCATCTGTAACCACTCTTGGTCTTTATGTTAGATGCAATGATTTTTTAAAGAACAAGTCAAAAGTGAAGGCAACAAAAGTAACAGCATACAAATGAAACTCTCACAAACTAAGAGGCTTCTGCTTAGGAAAAAAGATAAACAAGTAGAGACAAACAGCCAAATAAGAAAAGTATTTGCAAATTATTCATCTAGATTATTCTTCTAGACTAATACCCAGAACACATAATGAACTCCACAACTCAACAGCAAAACAACAGATAACATGACTTCATGTCACTAATGATGAGGGAAATGCAAATCAAAATGATAAGGGAATGTCAGCTCATCCCAGTTAGAATAGCTATTATAAAAAGCCAAGGGTTCTATTTTTCTTCTTTTTGTCAGTGTTGGGGATTGAACCCAGGGTCTTATGCATGCTAGAAGAGTGCTCTAGTATGGATCATACCTCTAGCCTAGTTACAAAGGTAACTTTTAAAATCTTCTTTTGGGGGCAAAAATGAAATAAAACATTATTTGCTACCAACCAGGGAAGTGCTCAGTTCCGATGCACTAAGTGCATTCATAACTGTCATGCAACTGAGACAGAAAAGAAAGCGGGATACAGGAATGGAAAGTAGTCCCTGACGGCCATTCCCTCTAGTTGCATTGCTTGCTAGATAAGAATAAGTTCCACATAACCAACAGACTGACAAATACTCTATAAAGCCTGTTACAGAAAGACAATAACCCCCCTTTGAAAGACAACCTGAACCAGAGTGTTAAACAGCTAATGAGGCCCAGTGAGATGGCTCAATGAGTGAAGGTACTTGCCACCAAGTCTGACCCTAGGGCCTGCATGATCGAAGAAGAGTCTTCTTCCTTTCATTCCACGGATGCATGCTACCACCACATCACACATGTATGCACGTGCACACGTTTGTGCATGCATATACAACACACACTCACAAACAGGTAATGTGTCATTCCAAGATGAAATGTGTGTGATATCTGAGCTTAAGTTTGACTCTTCTCTACAAAACTGAACAATGGCCCTCATAAACTACCTTACAGTTTCTTTTTCAGAAGGATTCTCTCCTTAAAAGAAATAAGTCATGCTGGGCAGAGGTGGTGCATGCCTTTAATCCCAGCACCTGGGAGGCAGAGGCAGGCAGATTTCTGTGTGTTTGCAGGCCAGCAGAGTGCCAGCCAGGACAGGCTCCAAAGCTACACAGGGAAATCCTGTCTCAAAGAACAAACAAACAAAACGAAAGAAATAAGCCAGTTCATTTTACTTAAAGTACTAAACATATTTATCTTTGAACTTGGCTATAAATTATATACTTTAAACAGTCTAACTTCAAAAATCATATAAATCGGTATTACAAAGACACTTAAGCTTGATTCTCTCAAGAAGCCCATCCACATTCCTTTGGTATGTACTTTTACTTAATATATGGCAATTTTGCTTCATTCTGACTTATACCAAGAGTGTTTCCTGACTCCTAGCTTCACCTGAGCATTCTTTGGAAATAACTCTTTGAGCCACATACTGGGCAGTTGTGTCTCCTATTATCAATGATAACCATCAATGCCATTCATCTCTAGAACTTTCATCTTGAAAAACTGAAATTCTGTACTTAATAGTAGGAGAGCTTAGAGAGTATATATTCTTTTCTGCTGACCAGGCCTAAGGGTCCTGACAGTGAAGATGGTGTTGGTAACATCATTCTTTACACAGAAGTGAGATGTTTCTGCCCTAGCAGGTCAACCTGACTTAGGGAAAGAAGATGCCTTCAGGTTGGAATTTATTAAATATGTACCTGCTGAAGGTAGTGCTCATAGCATTTCTTTCCCTTAGCACTTCTTAGTACTCAAAAGCATTCTCATGATTGGGTGTGTGGCTCAGGGGCAGAGTGCTTGTCTAGTATGTGTAGGACCCTGTGTTTGTTTTTCAGCAACACAAAACAAACAAAACACTTTATATTGTAAAAGAGCATGCCAAACAGTGAGAATTAAGCATGCTATTAAAAAATTAGACTAATTAAGCACAATTATTTGTGGTGAAGGACGTACTTACAGATACCTGGGAAGTATTTTCTGTTCATTTCCTAAAAATTTCCTTTTTGTACAAGCTAGGTCTTATATACAAAGGAGACACAGTTGTATAAAAATGTTAAAGAATCTATTGTTCTTCTTAGAAATACAAGAATAACATCTGTTTTATCTGTATTGTGATCTATAATGGGAAAGCTTCTGAAATGAACAAATTAACAACACCTGTGAAGGATTGGGTCTGATCCCAGCACCACAGAAACAAAAACACCAAAAATTCCCCACAAATATGATGGGAAAAAAAACACACAATAAAAAGTATCTAAGTTAGAACTGATATGAACTCACAGATGTAAGCAAAGATTTCATACTAAGACTGAACAAATGCTAATTTAATGATATGTAAGCCATGACGTTCAAGTAGTTTAGAAGATCAAACTATAACAAATAATGTGAACTGAAAACAGTTTCCAACGACATGCCCAGGACAAGGCTGTTGGGGTAGGGCCCGCTTGTTCATCCTGGTCGCCCAGAACCAAAACAATCACACAGAAACTACATTAATTAAAACACTGCTTGGCCCATTAGCTCGAGCTTCTTATTGGCTAACTCTTACATCTTAATTTAGCCCATTTCTATTAATCTGTGTATCACCACGAGGTCGTGGCCTACCAGCAAAGTTTCTGTGCATCTATCTCCAGCGGCAGATGATGGCATCTCTCTAACTCTGCCTTCTTCCTCCCAGAATTCAGTTCCATCCCCCCCACACCTAAATTCTGCCCTATGAACAGGCCAAGGCAGGGAGGGAGATGAGATAAGAGTGGAAATAATGGAGGACACTGGCATAAAGAGAGCACAAGAAAGGAGCTGCAGCACTACTCAGAAAGAGTCACAAAGAACATTTATTCTAGTGCTGGGTTCAGTCATATATAGGAAATGCTGACTCCAAATAAGACACAACTTAAAGATGTTACAGGGGCTGGAGAGATGGCTCAGAGGTTAAGAGCATTGCCTGCTCTACCAAAGGTCCTGAGTTCAATTCCCAGCAACCACATGGTGGCTCACAACCATCTGTAATGGAGTCTGGTGCCCTCTTCTGGCCAGCAGGCATACACACAGACAGAATATTGTATACATAATAAATAAATAAATATTTAAAAAAATAAAGATGTTACAAATTAAAAGCTAATAACCTGTATCTTTTAAAATATGGATTAAGACAACATGGGAAAATAGACGTAAGATGAAGGACAGTTGTTTCTTTCATTCAATTTTTATGTAACAATAAATGGTGGAAACAAGACAGTGGTGGAGGCGCCTTACTAAAGCGCCAATGATCTTTCATCTGAACACAGACAACTGTTGGCATTTCATCACTTTGCACTTTCTTTGTAAAACACTAGTACTTGTTGTTTTAGGAACTATACTGTTTCTTGTTTTTTTTTTTTCTTTTAAAAATTTCTTTTTTGAGAGAGGGTCTCTCTCTCTAGCCCCGACTATCCTGTTAAACCAAGGCAGCCTTAAACTCAGCGACCCACTAGTCTCTGCCTCCTTAGTGCTGGGATAAAAACATGCACCACCAGACTAGGCCATCTTTTAAAAAGTCTAAGACAATCTTTATTTGGCAGATTCTTGAATGTAGAATTCTGGGTTGACAGTTCCTTTCAGTCAGTCCCCCTATTTTCCCCTTTCTAAAGAACTTAGATAATCCCCTGCATTGTATCTTATAAGGCGCACACCATGTTTTTCTGCTGTGTTTTGGTGCTAGAACATTTATATGTAATAAATTTTGCACAATTATTGTCAAATGAATGAATAATGGAAAAGGGAAAAATGAAAAATCAACAAACACCAGAAAGTTCCAAAGAGGTGGAGAGAGGAGGTGCTTTGGACTAGAGAGCTTAGCCATTTCTCATCCTAAGAAACCTCGCTTTCTTCTTGGAGGCAAAGAGATCTACCCTGGGTTTAGATTGTGATGCATTATGTATAGAGTTCAGAATTGCTCTAAACAACCACTTCTCATGTCCTGGATACTCTAGTCATGATTTTTATTATTCGAGGATCCCATATTGACTAAGATTTCTTTTCATCAGAGAAAATTTTACAATTTATTTCTCTGGGCAAATTAATTATGGTTTACTATTTTAGGCCACTTTCTAAATTCCTAGGATAATTATATGAGATTCTAATTTCCAAAACATTCATTTGCAAATAGCTCATGAATACTACCCAATTTCCCAAAAGGCAGTATGCAAATGAGCACCTAAATGATGGGGGAGGCAATTAACATCACTGAGGGATTGCTAGGTGAATGGCTCTATAGCAAGTGCTTTCTCTTGCCTAATCTTCTCAATTACTCCATGACATGGATATTATTACTATCTATTTACAGATAAGTAAAGAGAAGCTCAAAAGCTGGCCAAGGTCACACAGTAGGGTAAGTGTGAAACATGAAAATACTCAAACCTTTTTCAAAGACAGAAATCAGTACACTTCTCATCTTGTATTTTAATTTACTTTTATTAGCATATATTAAGTTGTATAAAAATGGATTTCACTGACATGTTTACAATGTACTTTGATTATTGTTACCATCTTCCACACATTGCCCTCTGTTGTCCAGTCTATCAATATCCTTCACCTTCCCAAATAGTCCTTTATCTATTTTCATAGTTTCAACAACACTCAAGTTAAGTAGCTATAATTTATTTTCATCAAAGAAAACAAAACAAATGCCATTAAGACTGAAAAAAGCAAGCCTCAGAGTGGGAGGAGATCTTTATCTTTATCGACATATAATGCTCATGTCAAGAACACTTGAGTCATCCATACAAGTTAGTAAGATAAATATAAAACTGCTAAGCTTAGGTCCTTAAGAAAAAATACTGATGTGACCTACAAAAATATAAATGGTACTTGACTTCCTTTAGTTATCTGGCAAATGAATATTAAAGCCATAGTAAAACACTGCTGCCAATCTACCGAAACATAACTAAGAACATTATCTAGACCAAGTGTTGGCAAGGATGCAAATAATGGGAACTCTGTACACTGTGTATGCTACAAATTGGCACAAACGCTTTGGAAAAAGCATTGTCATGGTAGATTAAAATGGAGGATTGGCATGAAAAGCAATTCTACTCCTTAGTGTGCATCTAAAAGCACAAAACATGCATGTTAAGAGGAATACCACTAGCAAAGGAAAACGTCCAATTATAGAAAAATGAAAAAACTGTACAGTCATAGAATGATAGATTCTCACAGGAACAAAGCAAACAAAAGACTGTATAATATTTTATATAAAAACAGACAACTTCGAAACTATCTATTCTATTTAGATTCTATTAATAATAAATATATACATTAGGTTGGGAAGATGGTTCATTGGGTAAAGTGCTTTCCATTCAAGTGTGAGCATCAGAGTTCAGACCCCAGCACCCACGTAAAAAGCTGTGCAGGTGTGCTGGTCTTCTGGAATCACAACATTCAGGAGGCACTGATGTGGAGTCTCTGAGGTAAGTTATCTAGCTAGAGTAGCTAGAATTAACAAGTTCTGAATTCTTTGAGAGATCCTGCCTCAATAAATAGAGAGAGAGTTTGGTGAATGCTGTGGAATATTTATACACTGTATAAGCATATATTGCCGTAAAGATCTGAACAGCCACCAATACCTAGGCAGGAGGTATAGGCAGGACTTTTGGGCATAGAAGTAGGTGGCGATAATTAAGAGATAGCAAGAAATCAATGAGGCATGGAGGGAGATAGATATACAGAATGAAAGGCTAAAAGCCACATAGTAAAACAGATGAATAAAAACAAGTTAATTTAAGTTATAAGAGCCAGTGGGACAAGCCTAGATTAAGGCCGTGTTCTGAATAGTAAACCCTGGGTCTCTTGGCTAGGCAGTATGGGGGGCACAGAGGCATGGCTCTTTTAAGATGTTCTGCTGTGCAACTAAGCACCTGAGCAGCTGGCACAGGGTACAAATGCCTGTCACAAGAAGACACAACATTCCCAGATCTGGGGTGAGTAAATGTAGCTCCAAAGTCAGTACCAGCTGGCATGAGGCTAGGCTCTAAAGGAACAGCGGGTGGGTGGAACCAGTTGCTGGTGTACCACTTGCTAAGCAGAATTGCACAGCACAAGTGGTCAGAGGAGGTTGCACAGGAACAGAAAGTAAGATTAAGATCAAATAAAACCTCTGAACAGATATAATATGCTTAAAAATGTGCTTAGATGCTAAAGATGTAAAAAATAAGGATATAGGTGATCATAGAAAAAATAGTTAAAAATAAAAAGTCTTTAAAAAATAAAGTAATATAAAAAGAATAAGCCGGATAAAGATGGAAAATACACAGCATGTCTGGATCCTGTATGGTACTTTGCTGACTTTGAAATTTTAAAACGCTAATGCACAAAAAACAATGGTTGCTGAGAGACTATGGAAACTGCTAAATCAAACCAACTTATATTTCAGAAATGTTTTAACTTCAAAATGGAAGTCAGAAAATAAGTTGTATTGGGGAAGAGGTTACGTCTTTGTTTCCACAGGAAAACAAAAAGTTATGATTCTTTTCAAAATTAATAAAGACCATATTTGATTGGGGGATACCTCCTGAAAATCTTGGCTACAGACATGAAGAAAGAAACTGAGAAAGACGATAGGATGGGTGACGTATATGCTGATCTCTCTGCTAAACACAGCTCTGAGAATGGATGAGACATGATAAATCTTGCTGGTACAGAGTCCTCATGACTTACTATTATATGCCATCCTTTCATATGGCATGGATAGAGGTTTGGACTTACAGTTCAAAAAAAGTATAAAGTTGGCAGATGTCTTTTACCTATTCAAACATAAAACAAACAAAATTCGCTTTAGCTGGCTTGTGCACACCACACATTCCATACTTGTGTTAATACAGATATGTATGTTACCTTTAGAAATTTGTGTGTATTCAGAACAAAAGGACCAAAATATCAATAAAGACATGTTGCCCAATGATCCAACCTCTCAGAATGTCTCTGTTGCAGTTTCCTCAAAATTCTGCATCTAAAACAACTATAAAGTTGCTAGCTGAGATGGTCTAGCCTCACAAACTCTTCAGCTTAGACTTCAGATAAGCTCTACACTTTCCCATCACACAGAGACTAAACAAAAAATACAGCTAACTCTCCAAGGACTTTACCATTATCTCAATTTTCTCATTGTCCCTTAGAGATGTCATTTCCCCAAGACAAAAAGAAGCAGACTAGAGAATACAATACCCGCACTCCTAAGAGGTGGGGTGGGTAGTTTTTTGGTCATTTGGAGAGCTATGAATGCTTGTCATTGTTTAGGGTGATTCGTTATAATTTGTTACTGGTCATGGTCAGAAAAAAAACTAAACAAAAAGGGTTGAATTCAGAAATCTCTTTCTGAAAAGAAACAAAAGGGAGAATATAGAATTGGTAGGATAAGAGGGTAGAGTGTTGAATATACTTTTAAACTAAATAAAAACCATTAATCTTAAATATTTTACATTGGGATGAAGTTTTATATACTGATATGAATTTAAGGTTATTTGTATTATACTGCATATATTATTCTACTCTTGTTTAAGACATTGTACCTATGCAGTTCATTTAAAAATGTAATGTAAAGTTTTAGTCCTTGAAAGCTATTAAGGATAATAAAGAAAGACAGGTAAGTAGTCATCTATTACAATCAAACATATAGTCATGTTATGTATGTTTTCAAGGTTAAACAGAGATACGATTTAGACAGATGGTCTTCAAAGACCTACAGAACATGGCATTTAAAATGTTTTAATAACATAAGGCTTTTCGTGACAATGAGATATGTCTGCTCCTAGCAGTACCAATTTACTTCAAAAAAGGATAATGGGTATCAAAGAAATTCCATATGTAGTTTATTTTCAATGTGGCAAAGCTAGCCATTTGGGCAAGAAACTGCCCTTGCCTTGACTGCTGACAGTATGCTGTACAAACTGGATAAGCAGGACACAAAAGAAAGTAAATACCTAACTTTACCAAGACAAGGTCTAATAGTCCTTTAAAATTCCTGCTTTACAGAAAAGTCTGTCAGACATTCTAAGCCTGTAGGCTGAAGATGGATGCTCCAATGTTGCAGAGGAACACTGGGTGACTGGCCAGGCAGTCAGTTGTCTCTGTCATTTCTATAGTTTTGGAAGCTGTTTGTTCTACACTTCCTGTTTACTCAGTTAATATATCCTTCTTGGGTCTCTGATGGAATTAAAGACAAGATATAGTTATAGTATTCCTTGTTACCAAATTCAGAAAAGAAATTTACATGAGAGATGTAAGTTTATATGGTTGAGAATCATTAAATTTAAATTGTTTACCTAAGAAAATGTTTTGAGGTCTAAAATGATAGCTTTAGAATGGCAATACAAGTTATGATAGAAAATGGTTTAGATATAAAATTATAAATTCATCGAGATAAGATAGATAATAAAGTAATTTTCCTAATAGGGCAAATATAAATGGACTGGGCATTGTGGATGTAATTCTTGGCCTGATAATTGTTCTTTTCGATACAGTTTTACTATGTTAGCATTAAAAACTTTACTTTTTATTTCTTTAAAAGGGGAAATGTTGTAGGATATTTATATGCTCTGTGAAGATATATAGCTGTGACGAGTTTAATAAACAGCTAGGCTGGGGGTCTAGGCAGGACTTTGAGGCAGAGAGAGGAAGTACATGGAGATAATCATGAGGCAGAGAGACCCCAATAAGACATGGAGGGAGTCAGACATACAGAATGAAAGAAATGTAAAAAGCCACATGATAAACTGTAGAATAAAAACAGGTTAATTTAAGTTATAAAAGCTAGTGTGACAAGTCTAAGCTAAGGCTGAGTTTTCATAATTAATAGTAAGTCTCCATGTTGCCTATTTGTGAGCTGGCGGCCCAAAGAAAAATCCGATTCAGAGGAAACCTGATGTCAACTTTTGGCCTCCATCCTCCTGTATACTTGTGGACCCCCACCATACACATATACACATTCAAAGTTATACATGAAGACATCATTTAGAAATTGCTTTATAGTTTAAAGTTACATTAATATAAATATATGAAGTTGACAGCTGTCTTATTACATAACAAGACATATACATTACAACATTTACAACTAAAAGACTTCATACAATGCCATAGGGAAATGGGTCAGTGGGACAAAGTGTTTTTTTGTGCAAACCTGATTACTTAAGGTCAGATCCTCAGAATTTATGGAGAAGTTGAGTGCAGTAGCCTCAGAAGTCTGCAATTCAGCATGTGCCTATGGGGAGATGGGGTGTGGAGACAGGACAATGTCCTAAAACTTGAAGGCCAGCTATCCTAGCTTATGAAGAAAGAGGTCCTGTCTCAAACAAGGTAGAAACCTACACAAAAGGTTGTTCTATAAATTCTTCCACAGACTCTGTTACACACACACACACACACACACACACACACACACACACACTAAACTAAAATTTTTTGTTAAGAAAAAAAGACAAAACAGGAAAAAACATTGAGTAGGTGGGAAATATATGAATACAAACTCCTATTAGTTCCTATCATTGAGTGATTCTGAGGATTATCCTGGAACTTAATAATTCTAATATGTATGTAAATATAACAAAGGCAGAAATTGCAATCAGCAAGTTTTATTAAAGCGTGGGTAGTAAACACTTTAGACTGGTTCTGCCACTGTGGAGTGAAAGTACTCACAGACAGTACACACAACTGGGTGTAGTTATTTTGTGAAAGTTTTATTAACAAAAACAGGAATACCTGCCTATTAGCCATGCTCTACCAAGCTTTGCTCTACAGAAACACTAATATGTGTACACCAAGAGACATGTACAAGGAAGCTTTGCTTATAACTGCAAAGCTTTCTAATAATCTAAAAATCTACTAATGAAAGAATGCATTCACTGACAGAAGGGTTGTACAATAAGAATGCATTGAGACAGTGAGTTCACTGTGGTGTGAATATAATGGAGTGTTCTTATTCAAACACAGGTTATATAGGCCATTTAGCCTTCTCATGATGGGAATGAGATAGCAGTTGGATATACACCTCCTCCCTAGACACACACGACTGTTTTATAGCAATATAAGAGGAATGAATCTAGGGCTAGCCAGATGACTCAGTAGGTAAAGGTGCTGATGCCATACTGATAACCTGAGCTCAATCCCTGGAAATCTACCAGTTTCCTCCTGACCTCCATATATATTTTTGAGGCACATGTGTGCCCCCCCCCAAACACAACTAAACTAGGACTAGGAATGTGGTAATGTGCTAGTCCACTATGCACAAAGTCCAGGGTTTGGTCCCCTGCATCAAATAAACTATGTATGTTGGCCCACTTCTGTAGTTCCAACACTTGTGAGGTGGAGGCAGGAGGATCAGAAGTTCAGTATCACTCTTGGCTATATAGTGCTAGATACCAGCCTGGCCTGAAACAGATCCCATACCTCAAGGAAAAAAAAAATAAAGAAAAAGAAACCACAGTTACTACTATTAACTTGAATGAGGTTAAACTGGATGCAGACTGAAGAAAACTTGAGAAGACTGCTTACAAGGTGGTGGCAATTTAGATAATGTTTGAAAATATGCAAAATAATACATGCTTAAGTGTCTAGTAAAGAAAATAATCTGTTGGAGTAAAGATAAATATATTTCTGAATATTTCTGAGATGTTAAATAGCATCAAGGAAGTGATTTCCACAACTGTCAGAGCACTGGCAGGGTCAGGGAGAAGGATGGAATCTGTGGTATGGAAGGCATGTGTTCCAGGGGTACTTTCAAGGCCTCAGTTGTTGGCTTCAGTGATGGTTACAGGGCTGTTCACAACTTTCCTTACATATATATTGAGTAATTTTTGAACATTCATGGTAATGACATTCATAGAAAAGATAAATACAAAAGTTACACAATTTACAAGGGAAGACTAAGTGACTAAGAGAGGAAAAGTATAAACCCTATTTATTAGTCAAAACACCAGACTCTGTAGATCCTTATCAAAGTCAAGGGGATAAATCATGGAAACAAATCTAATAAATCTTGAAATTTTGGTTTCCTATTCCTAGAACTTCTGATACAAAGATTTATTTTCCCTTGCATGTTTTCCATATAGAGCCCATGCTTACTCTTTTCACTGTTTTGGAAAATCTCAAACATATAAAAACAGAGAAAATGGTAAAAAGAATTTCCACAGATCTAGCTTTGCTAACAATCTTACCACATCCATTATTCCTATAGATGTTCCCTAGATCTATACTATTACATCATCTGTAAAAAATGCAGTGTTATCCCAAATAGTTAAAATTCTTTTGGATGTAAGTAACCATGTTATCTAAATCATGTTTTTTATTTATTTTAAAATTAAATTCTAACAATCAGTTGATATATATCCATATTGAAAGGTCTCTAATTGCCTCACAAATATATAGCTTATAAGATTGCAAAAGTTCCACTGTGATTAAACTAGTATTTATGTCTTTGAATTTATGGATTTTCTTTTTCCATATTTCTCTTCAAACTACTTCCCCCGTTCTTTGAAATAATTTGTTAAAGAGATATTTTTATCACATTCTGGATTTTGCTGATCATAACTTTATAGTGAATTTCTTAGAAACCAAGGAAATCGAGACACGACTATATTTAGATCTGAGTTTTACTTTTTGAAGAGCCATGCTGTATAGGCCTTTCTGGCCAAGCTAGCAGTCACTAGTGATCTTTCACTTGTTATTTCATTAAGAGTTATAAAATGGTCCTCTCTGTCTTCTCTACCTTGGGAGCAGCTCTCTTGCCTTGGCCCCTCACCCCTGAAAATGTATGCCTGTTCCAGGTTCATCTCCACCCGCTCCTTGGTCAGGAGCACCTCTCAGCTGCTGAGCCGTCCTCTGTCTGCAGTGGAGCTGAACCCACAGACACGGAGAGATGAGGCCCTCAGCAGCTTAGCAGTCCCTCGTCCTTTGACCTCACTCGTCCCTAGCCGCAGCTTCCAAACCAGTGTCACTTCCAGGGACATTGACACAGCCGCCAAGTTCATTGGGGCTGGGGCTGCTACTGTTGGGGTGGCTGGCTCTGGGGCTGGGATTGGAACTGTTTTTGGGAGCCTCATCATTGGTTATGCCAGGAACCCTTCTCTGAAGCAACAACTCTTCTCCTACGCCATTCTGGGCTTTGCCCTCTCGGAGGCCATGGGGCTCTTTTGCCTAATGGTGGCCTTTCTCATCCTCTTCACCACGTCACGCAGCTGTCTCCACTTCACCTCCCGTAGTTCTTTTGTGTCCCGTCTGCCCTGTATGTTCCTTTTCCTGTACCTCCCCAGGAAGTCTGGGGAAAGTGATTGGCTCAGGGTTTGACAGAGAGAAGACAAATAAATACTGTACTAATAAGAAAAAAAAAGAGTTATAAAATGTTGTGATAAAAATTATTCTTTGTTCATGCTTTAGCTTCCATCCTCCCTTGAAGACAAATGTTCTGATTTAAGGAAACTAATATCTGATGGGGAAGTTCAGCTAATCACATTTGGCTAGGGTGTGGCTGCCTGGGGCCAGGGAAGAAAGCACTGGGAATCCAGGTGCTCTTTGTCTTCTCTGCCCCTTCTGGTGTTCGCTGGACCCCGGTCGTGTGAGTTTCCCCATTTTCCAATTATTAAACTAGATCTGTTGTATTGAGCTGGTCTGGTTAATTCTAGTTTACCGGTCAACTACGCCCATCAAATATCTCCTTGCTATGTTCCCTAAGATTGACACTGTAGCTGAAGATTCAATTCAAGCCACCCAGTGTTATCTCTGCTTCTTTGGAACCAAGTAGAAATGAAGACAGCTCCTCTCTCAATGAACTGTTTTTAGTGGTGTCTCCTTAGAAAGGAGGTGGGGAAGAAAATGTCTTACATTTTTAAGCAAGTAAAATTATTTAAGAGGTTTCTTTTAGAACTGACACTTTATAAGTATGCAGTGTCCAAAGTAATCTAATGAAGACGTCAGGAATTTTGACGATTCTGGCAACACAAAACAAATAAATGTTGGGATTTGTTTTCAAGGTCTGTCTTGGTTCTATCACTGTGAAGAGACACCATGGCCATGACAATTTTTATAAAATATTTAATTGGGGACTTGCTTTCAGAGGGTTAGTCCATAACCATCATGGCAAGGAGCATGGTGGAAGTGAAGGTAGCCGAGAGCTCTCTGTATGGATCCAGAGGCAGCAGGAAGATAGAGACTCTGGGCCTGGGCTTTTGAAACCCCACAGACCACCCACAGTTGACACAATTCCCCAAACAAGGCCATGTCGAATCCCTATCAAGTAGTACCACACCCTGATGCCTAAGCATCCAAATATATGAGCCTATGGGGACCATTCTAATTCAAACCACCACAAGGTTCAATCTTAAAATTTTAATAACAGCAACACATAAAAGAAATACATGTAATCCTAAATGTGAGATTGGAAATTTTTAAATTTCTAGAAGCTGGGCTGGGGCAATGGATGAAGTGTTTGCTGCAAAAGTTAGAGGACCTGACTTTGGTCAGATTCTCCAGAACCCACACTTAAACAACACCAACAAAAAAAACTCTCTTGGTATGGCAGCAGATATCTGTAACTCCAGTACTTGGGGAGAAGACAGGAGGATTCTTGGGTTTCACTGGCCATCCATTAAAGCTGAAATGGCTAGCTCCAGACTCAGTGACAGATTCTGTTTCAAAACAAATGATGTAGAGAAACCACTGAAGATATCCTGACATTAACTTCTGTACTGACAATTGTGCCTGCATGAAGAGTGCATCCTCACGCACATATGCATACCACACCCTGTCTCTCTCTCTTCCAGTAGCTCCATTAAATAGTAATAATTTAAAGTTTTAGAAACTTGGTATTTTCTAAAATACCACACAATCTAAAATGTAATATAGCATGTAATCAACATAAAATTAATGACTTTACATTTTTTTCACACTGCCTTTAGACTATAGCACATTCCAATGCAGACTAGACAATTTCTATGTGCCCAACTGCCACATGCGGTGAAAGTCTATCACATTAAACAACAAAGCTATACACTATGAAATCTAAACTAGACCCTTCTTAGGCTGACCACTCCCACAAACTAAGTATCTAAGTGCCTCAAACTCAACATCTCAGAGCAAACCTCATCCTTCTAAATCTTGTCCCCTTTTTAATGTTTCCTTAGTATATGACATTTTAATATGGGCAGTGTATAATAAGAAATCCAGGAAATGTTGCTGCTTTCTTCCTCATTGATTATACAGAAGTCTTTACTAAGTCCTATTGATTTTACTTTCAAGTGCTGCAATGAATTAATTTCCCCCTTTACTGATACTTCACTATTTACTATGGTAACACATCATTCCTGAAACTGCTCTAACAGCCAGACCACTGTCTATGATAGACCCTGTGACATTTCTCAATCCTGCAGTTTTGATGAAAATGCAAATATGACCAACAGCTACTGTAACACACTTCAATAACTTACAACTTCTTTAAAAATAAGGATAAAAAAAATCTTAACATGATCTTTAGTGTCTGCAAAATCTGACCTTGACTTGGTTTACTTTATGTGCACATTCATAGACTACCTTCAAACTGTACTGATCTTCTATCGAGATGTGTGCATCACTTTGGCTAGTAAAACTTTAAAATTTAAGACCAAAGTCAGATCCTCTAACTTTTGCAGCAAGCACTTCATTCATTGATCCATTGCCCCATCCCAGCTTCTAGAAATTTTAAAATTTCCAATCTCACATTTAGGATTACATGTATTTCTTTTATGTGTTGCTGTTATTAAAATTTTAAGATTGAACCTTGTGG
This sequence comes from Microtus pennsylvanicus, assembly GCF_037038515.1. Taxonomy (NCBI): domain Eukaryota; kingdom Metazoa; phylum Chordata; class Mammalia; order Rodentia; family Cricetidae; genus Microtus; species Microtus pennsylvanicus. The sequence goes on from NC_134581.1 coordinate 140,978,426, forward strand.
TGGTTTGAATTAGAATGGCCCCTGTAGGCTCATATATTTGGATGCTTAATATTTCAAAGGAGCAAAATAAGCCACCAAATTCATCATAGTTTGAATATCATACCAAGAAATGCTGACGATTAACAAACCCCGTGAGTCAGATCCCAAAGCCTTCTGAGAGTGTATACGAGTGGGTAAAACAAGTTACTGTCCTGTCTATCAGTGAGTCCTTGAGCATCTTATTTCTTTGCCTAAAATACCCTTTTATCTTACCATTTCAACTAGTTAATTCTCACCATTTGGATTTAAGCTTAAATATTACTCATGAAAGTTTCCATTCTGAACTGAGTGTCAGAAGTGACAATGATTAAATTCATGGTTGAAACAACAGGTCAGCTGTAGAAACACCAGAAATTTTGATTTTTTTAAAAAAATATATTTAGTACAGATTTTTTTTGAAAATTAAGATTCTATTGATTTGAAAATGAACAGCCAAAAGGTGTGCAACTTCTGCATGTCTTCTTGGTTAGATACAGAAACACAATAAGTGAAATATCATTTATGACACTATAGTATCTTGTAATAGCAGCATGTTTGCTTTGAAAGTACATTAGAGGTATGAAGGTCTTCAAACACACACTACTCTTACTAGGTTCTCTTCTAAATATCATAGGGAACAGAACTGCTCTTGCTGTAAGAAACTTTAAAATAAAGTCAGGGAATAAAATGATACACATAACAAGATAAAGATAAAAGCAGTACATAAAGGAAGTTGAATGAATGACACTACACAGGGTTCAAAGAAGGGAAGAAAGGGAAGACCTGGGTCAGTGCCAGAGAGGAAACCTCCAACTTCAAGATTATGGAATTTGATTAGTAGAAATCACACACACATACAAAAGGCAGGAATATATCTAGCAAGAGGAATGTTAAACCCAAAGCAGAGGACAGAGGTGTGGGGTTTGTTCAAGATGTGTGCATCACTTTGGCTAGTAAGCTAAGATTCATCTCCACCGAAAGATTGTAGTATTTCAAAGGAGCAAAATAAGTCACCAAACTCATCATAGTTTGAATATCATACCGAGAAATGCTGATGATTAACAAACCCCGTGAGTCAGATCCCAAAGCCTCTGAGAGTGTATACGAGTGGGTAAATCAAGTATAGCAGCTCTATGAACTGCATTGTGACAAGTGCTCCATCTCAGTGTTTTCCGAATCTATCTTCAAGAATTCAGTATGCAAAGTTGTGCACTTTAGTATGCAGTTCAGTGTGAGAGCACCTGTCTACGAGATCCTAGATCCTGGATTTGATCCCCAGCACCATGATGGGGGTGGGAGGTGGGGAAGAAAATACAAAAGTGCTAGCTTACAAAAAGCACCTGGAAGACATTTTTAAAATTTTATCAAGCAAAACACCACAGCAAGGCTCATAGAGTCTGCTATGGACTGCTTTTACTCCAATATATTGGCTTCTTCTGCTGATGACTGTTTTCCAAGTCATTCAGTTTAGCAACCTACTATGTTAGTAGTTTTAGCTTTCACAGATTGCCTGAGATGGTTCTCTCTTTAACCATCTGGACCACATCATCACTTCTTGGGACCTAAATAGTGTGGTAGAATCTTCCCATATAGCAAAGACAGTTTACATGAAAACGTTTGTATTTGGTTGACCTTTTAGTTTCCTTGGCCAACTACAAAAGTGCAGTGTTATTAACCTCTTACAGTTCGAGACAGGGTGGTGATGGTGTTACAGTGCTCTTCTGTTTCTCTGCTTTATACCAGGATGTTGAAATTACAGTTCCTTTTCTTCTCAAATATGACCTTAAAAAATGTAGAGGAAATTTTTTGAAGAAAAAAGAATTCAGTGTGTAGGAATTTGGAGAGGGAATGAGGAAGAGGAAACACCAGAGATCAAAAAGAGAGATTTGATTTGAGGGTATAAAGAAACAGTAAAACACAGAGACTGAATCTAACCTGAGAATGAGTACTATAGCATAGATAGGCAAAACAGACAGGGCAGATCACCATGGGCTCCAACTCTAGGGTAAATAGGCTATACTAATTTTACAGGCAATGGGACAGTCTTAAAAAAAAGCAAAATAGCAACAGCTGGGCGGTGGTGGCGCACGCCTTTAATCCCAGCACTTGGGAGGCAGAGGCAGGCGGATCTCTGTGAGTTCGAGACCAGCCTGGTCTATAAAAGCTAGTTCCAGGTCAGGCTCCAAAACCACAGAGAAACCCTGTCTCGAAAAACCAAAAAAAATAAAATAAAATAAAATAAAATAAAAAAAAAATAAAAAAAAAAAAAAGGAAGACTAGGCCAGATGTATGGGGATGTGAAAGGAGACACAAAGTAAATCTTATTATTCTAATTATTCTAAATAAAAAGGCACGGGGTTAACAGCGGGGAAAGGCAGGTTCTTCGCCCTTTTTAGAGACACCACCAGAACACCATTTCAATCAAACTCATTTTTTACTTTTTCTTAATTAAGAATTTTTTTAATGCAATCTTTTCTCATTTTACATAGCTATCCCTATTTCCACTCCCTCCCCTCCTCAAATCCATTTAAAATTAGAAACCTGGCTAGAAATAACTAATGCTTTGGGCTGACTGGACTGGAGATGCTGGGGTCCAGAAGGGAACTCTCTTCATGATCTTTTAGTAGGCCTCCTATTTACAATTCTAGAAATAAAATATCTTAGTCCTATTAGTATGACTGACACTGGCCTATCAGCCTACTTTTGTTTTTTATTTGAAGAAATGAAGACAAGTATAAGAGGACTCATTCCCATGCAGGGGGGAAAACTCACGTGATTCTTGTTCCTGCCTGCTGAAAGGCTCCCATCTCAAGAGTATTACTATCTAGGAAGAGATTCCTAATTGCTAAATGGATAGCTGCAGTTCTTTACCAGGAGAAAGAACATCTGTTTTTCTCCTGATGGGATACAGGTTTCCTAGGTAACCCCGCACCATCAGAACAGGCTGGTCTTATGCTTCAAAGATGTGGCTTTAAGCATATCTTTTCAAGGAAAATTTCTTCCTCCCGAAAAGATTCAAGTCTAACTGCTCTGGGGAGGCCTGAGGAAAACAGCATAGAGCATGATGAGACCAAACTCTGGGCACTTTAAGTTTTTGGTGCTTCCCCTGCATTTATGAAGAAATGTATCCAGAAATATCAGATAAGAAAACTGGTGAAATAAATACTGATATATAAAATTACAGACTTTCCTATTCTTCCTATTTTTTATATTGAAATAAGCCAGTAAGGCATGATTTAATGAGGAAAATAGAACTATTTGCATCATGTTATGGCACACACACACACACACACACACACACACACACACACCCCAGAGCAGAGGGAGCATGAAGTTACACAACTCCCCACACTCCACCAAAACTGGTAAGTTGAAAATATTCACCAACATATAAGAAAAACAGTCACATTATTGTTAAAAGTCAGGTCTTCCATGAAGTCTGACCTAATACTGGTTTAAAAGAATTAAGAGCATTTTAATTTGTAAGTAATATCATTTTATATTATATACTTTATAATAGTTTAAAATGTTTTTAGCAATAATTTTGATGAAAATTTCACAAGTATCCAGTATGAGAATTAGCATTATTTCCATTTCCTAGAAAATGGGAATTGTTTTCACTATATTTCCACATTAACTAGGAAGTGGCACAGGAGGGGCCCAAATGGTATTAAAACACTTCATTACTTTCATCACCAATGGCACAGATCTTTTTGGATGGCCACGTTTAAATCAGGGCTTTGCTATCCATATACCTCTAGACAAAACCAGACTGCCAGCGAGGGTGAAGGACACTGCTTGGTTCCTGCTGTGCACAGTTCCTTCTCACAGTTTTAATGTGTATTTTTGAAGTTTTCTAAGTGTGACTTTGCTTCACAAATAATTCTTAAGTATTGATTATGCCCTTTAAACTTCTTCTGTGGATTTTCTGTTTTAAGTTGAAACTGAGAAAAATTCTATGCAATTTGGAGGGTGGGCGCAGACCCAAATAGCCTAATTAGTCCTTCATCCAGTCTTCCAATACAATTTGCCAAGTAAGGGCAAGGAGACAGCTTAGCAGGTGAGGAGTCTCTGTATGTAGAAAGGGAGAACTCACACCCACCATCTGTCCTCTGACTGCCACATGTGTGCACACACAAGTGCCTAATAAAATTTTTTTTTCCAAGTAAAAATTAATCACACAAAACTGCCTGAAAACAAAATACCCAAGGAAAGGTCTGAAGTTCTCTTTGTGCCAACAAAAAGGATTGTAATGGATGAGACAGGCTGAATTATTAAAATATATATGAACTTTGGAAATTAAGTATGTCATAAAAAGGGTTTTTTACAATTTGTAAGAGACATATTAACTAATGGCAAACTGAATTTTACTGAAAAAATACAATAAAACTATTAGTTTCTATTTTTTTAAAACATGAAAACAAATTACAAAGATTTCTTAGTAAGTAAAAAAAGGAGAGATAATCTGCTATCTTCGATAAGGAAGTAAAATTCTAAAATGAATTCTTATTGGTATTGTGGTATTGTTTTATTAAATATGGTAATTAAATATGGTATTAAATATGGTAATCTCATAGGTCCATAAAGCCAGAATATAAAAATAAGCTAAAGATGTGCTTATGAGAAATAAGACAATAATCTAGAATAAAAAATCCAGAAGATCTAGTTTTAAGAAGAATCACTACTCAACTCATATGCATCATGAAACTGAAACTTTTATGCCCATCTTTTAAGCAAATATGTAAATTTTTTTTTAAGAAAACATGTAAGAATATCTTCTAAGAAAAGAACACCATGGGGAATCCACCTACCTATACAGTCTTTTGGAAAATCTTCTAGATTCTAGACATACAAAGGAATGAACCTTAAGTGTGTAAAGAAAGACAGAACAATTAAGGCTAAAGCAATGGGCAAAATTCTCAGTTGCAAGGAATGATAAGTACATGTGCAAGAGAAAAGACCATTTTTTTCTGTCAACGTCTTTATAAAGGGGCGACAAGGAGCCAAAGTAAAGTTTTATACTAGAATCATAAAAGAGACTAATGTTGGTATTAAATTAAAACATCTACCAATTTGGTCATAGGTCTGATTTTCTTTAGGTTCCACTGGGAGTTCTATGTGGCACAGATGACCAGGAGAGGGCAGCTCACCACTACAGCTGTAATGAACTCTTAAAAGGGACTCTTTGCTATCAAGGGGATATTCTATTTATATTGAATTAATGAGGAAGATATTGCCACTAAAAGTCCTAAGTTTCAGACAAAACAATAATAGCACAAGTCATTTCAACATCCAGCAAATAAGAAATTCTTCTGATATGTAAATTGGAACTCATAAAATGACGCTCTCCTTTGACAAATGTAAATACAAGAGCTAGCAATTATAGCCATTGTGGCAAATAATATATACTTACTATCTTTTCTTGCTATAGTTCTCTTTTTGAAAATAAATTTTAACAGTTTATATAAATTTTCACTTATCTAATCTCCTTAACAAAATTAATTCAGCATAAAAAAAATGAATGCGATCAAGCATAGACTATCACATACCAGAGGTTTAGTGGGAATGGGGACAAAGCCTTCTTTTATGGATACATTTAAAAACTCAATACTGTTCTTGAATTTCACAGATTCTATTTATAACCAATTTATAACCAATGCTGTTACTATAATCTTAATCTTTCCACTGTCAAAACAATAATCAAATAGATCAGCTGTGTCCTTATCCAGACCACACCTTCCTTACACCAGGAGATAGGCTACTACTCAACTTGGTAGCTTTTTTCCTTTTTGAGACAAGGCTTGCGGAGATCCAGCTAGCCTGGGACTTGTAGTCTTCCTACTCTACCTGAGAACGCTGAAGTTACACCTGTGCGCTGTCATATTTGGCCAGGCTAGCCATTTGTCTGTAACTCTCATAACAAAGCAACCAGAAGCAAAGCTAGGGCTGTAAGTCTCTCAATGCTTATCTTCATCAGTGTGCTATGAAGCACTGTACTGTGTACTGCTAATTAATGCTTACCTTAAATAAAATTACAACAAAATACCATGAAAACAAAACCAATAATGATTAAATATAGCTAAAAGGTTATTGTTTAACTATATAAAACCTAGTTACTGCTTAAATACAGAATTTTATTTCCTTGTGAGGTTTTAATTTGAGGCATGAGGCAGTATTTCCAATTCTTTTTCATGCCATAGGGTTCAAACAAATGAGTTTGAATAACACATTAGGATAAACTGATGAGGACATTCCAGTCAGAGACAACCAAATCAAAAGCCCAGGAAGCTCAAGGGCCTACCAGGCAACCCTGAGAGGATAAAAGCAGACCCTACCTTGATCACCTGAGGCACTAGTTATCAGATTCTGGTGTATATCTCTTTCCAAGTGTAATGGGACAATAGAAGAATGAAAGCAATGGTTGCAATCCTACTTCAGTGATGATATCATTTCACAATGCTGAAAGTGGTCTCCAGAGGTCTGAGGAAGAGGTAAGAGCCAGTGGCTGGCTGTTTTGCTTTTCTGACCTTCAAGTTAAACCCCAACATCTGTCTTGGGTTTTCATAATTCATACTACAGGGAGCAGAGCAGTGGCCCAGTGTAAAACAGAGCCTATGTAGCCATGTCTTCTTTGCCTTTGTATAGACCCGCTGCTTCAAACTCTATGCATATTAACAAGGAAAAAGTGCATTCAATAAGAGAAACTTCATCTAAAAAAAAATGTTGAGAGTAAAAAAAGAAAAAAACAATGACTATTACGCATATATCTTGGCTTCAGTCTTTAAAATTCTTTCTGACAAAGGCACAAGATTAAGGAGGGAAGGGACAGTATTAGCAACAGGTAAAACTTGGTAACTAGGACTGAGGACCAGCACGCTAATGAATATAGTAAAAACAGACACAAGTTATAGCTCAACAATAATTATAATAATCCACGGTTCTCCCCTTTCCCCACCAACCATAAAAGGTCAGAGATAATGCAACTCAACTCAAAATTTAAGGATAAATAACAATACACAACAAAATGAGGCAAGAGTATTTTAAGAAATTTGAATTCTTTATCAAAGGCCTGTGTTTAGAACTTCAGCTTGACTGAACATTACAGTGCTAGGGGCTTCAGCATCCATAAAGCCCTTTAGGGGCATTTTAGCAGCATGTACACTTTATTCTGATGAACAAGCTGGTGGAGTCAGCTTACTGGGCATGAAACTTGAGCATTATATAGGATTTCCTTCTAGTAGGGGATTTTGCTGGACACAATGCTTTGCTGCCGCCATCTTGAATTGTTGATAATTTTATCTCTGAACTTGTCCTTTTTACGTGAAGAACAAAACAGTGGAATATGAACATTAGGAATAGGTCAGTTATCTAAATATGCATGAAGCAATTGGCCTGGCTCAAATTGCACACCTGGAAAAGTGTAAGACATCAGAAGCCCTCAAGAGGTAGAATTAGGGGCTGGAGAGATGGCTCAGAGGTTAAGAGCATTGCCTGCTCTTCCAAAGGTCCTGAGTTCAATTCCCAGCAACCACATGGTGGCTCACAACCATCTGTAATGAGATCTGGTGCCCTCTTCTGGCCTGAAAGCATACACACAGACAGAATATTGTATACATAATAAATAAATAAATTTTAAAAAAAAGGTAGAATTAAACCTGGAAATATAGTTTTGACTATATAGCCGAGGCCGGCCTTGAACGATTAATACTCCAGCAATGGCATCCTGAGTTTTGGGATTTCAGGAGTCTAACACCACAATCAACTTTTACATTTTTTAAAAAAATTGTTTATCAAGAAAGTTAGGATTTTTTAGGGCAATATTGAAAAATAAAGAGCACAATGACTATTTCTAGTGGTCTCATCAGCACTGCTTTTGTCAACATAGTAAGAAGGCCAATTCCTTTAGTATCATTGCGAAAACAGATTTGAACATGAAGAAACAAACTCAAGACTACCAAAGATTCTCAGACTAAACTCTGAGGATCACTACTTTAGGCTCCTGGGTAAAGATATAAAGTTGGCCGATACTTGTCATGTGTTTTTGACAATTTGGAAAAAAAAAAATCCCAAACCTATGAGAGTTTCTAAAAATTTTGCTGACTTATCAGTCTGAAAGGAATGCTGTACAGGTGTTTGGAACTTTCACAGTAAATCTAGTCAGTTACGAATGGCATCTGATTCTAAGCTTTATTAGAAAGTCATCTCTGGGAGTGGTTAATAGTACACACTGTTCTTGGAGCAGACCTGAGTTCTACTGCTAGCACCTATATCAGTAGCTCACAACTGCCTGTTACTCAGCTCCAGGGAATCTGATATCCCCTGAATTCCTCTACCACCCCCCCCCCCCCCCGTCAGGCAAGAAGCATGCATATAGTAGCAAACATATATGTAGGCCAAACACAAAGTAAAAAAAAAAAATTTTTTTAAAGCCACTGTTAGCATTGATCTCAACAGGTCAATTTTAAATATCTGTTGGAAGAAAATATGTGTTACATGGAGAAAAAGAACAGTAAGAAAAAAATGATATTCAGGAATTTAGAGATTTAAAAAGACCTTACCACTATTAAGAATTTAACTGACAACTAGATGGTAAGACCTTACTGCTGAAGACACCACAGGTTTTTGTGATGGAGACAGAGAACTCCAGCTGGAACTTACTCTGGACACCTCCTCTCAGCTAGCTCTCATAGTGCTGCTATGCAGGCTATGCCATAAAGAGTCTTACACAGTGTTGAACTGGGCATGCTAAAAACACCAACTGGCCAGACAAGATTTGCATACTGATGTAATAGTGGCACGACAGTCATGAAAATATAACCAACTGCTTTCTGGTTGAATTGAGGCTTGCTCCACAGAAAGAAAATAATGCTTGGTATTGTAAATCTGATCAAAAATCCATGGCAGAGGCATTCATAGGCCCTAGAGGAAAAACTAGTATTGTTGTTTTGCTAAATGGTTATACTGTCAAATAGCCGTCTAAGTATTTATGATCATAACCATAAATTAACAGGTTTTAGGTATATCTTAAGAGATCCTGAGTTTTTAATTTCCTTTAATTGTTTTTTAAAATGTTTTTGTTTTAGTTGTCTCACAGATATTTCCTGCAGATTTAAAAAAGTTCTGCTGCTTTATCAAGAAATCTGGTTTGGTAAAAACAGTCTCCAGAGTGTATTTTAACCCCACCTATTTTTAAGCGTATCTTATAGGTCATTCCTGCCATCTAGGCCAAGACCAACTTACAAAGGGCCCTCCAGACAAGGCCAACACCTACACCAGCTCCTAGGACTTCACCATTGGTAGGAACTCTCCTGGCTGAAGGACACCTACCAACTAAAATCTGGTTTGAAAAGGGCATATCTGCTCTTGTGTCTCACTTATATACCGGAGCCCCACCTGTACAGCCAGGGCACTTCTCTGTCCCATTCTTTCTGGCAGTTAATGACTCTTCCCATGATTAGCCCCATTCATAGGCCAATGATAACAATATATTTTTTCTGCTAGCCACCTGCCATCCCATCTCCCTCAAGGAACAGCTGCCTGAGGTCTCCAGGAAGGCAGTAAACCGATGCTGCCTTTTGCTGAGTGGTGAGCCCAACTCCCAGCTCTCCCCCTCCCATGTAGTCCCACATCTGCAGGAAGTAGCCAGACATCCTTATCCAAAAAAAGTCTGAAATGTTTGGTTAAAAGCATCACCTCAGCTCCCTGGCACCCCTTTATACAAAGAGTCTAGAATGTGTTAGGGGGCTTCACCCCAGCCCCCTGGCATTCATTTTTGGAATGCTGGGTGGAAAGTTCCATTTCAAAGCTCCCTCCCCTGGGAGTTGCCTCAGTCCAAACTCCACCTCTGAGAAACACCCCCCCCCCAAATGATGACCCCTCCCCAGGGAAGGTCAAGACCACTCCCACAGGCTACTTAAACTGCCTCCCAGAGAATGAACACGTGTTCTCCTGGTTTTCGGTGGTCTTTTGATTCTCAGTTCCCCTCTCCGTGTTTTCCCAGGGTGGGGGGCACCTGAGAGTTTTGGCAGCCATTAAACCTGAGTATCTTTTAATTAGGTCTGATTTGGTCTGGGATTACTGTGTCAGCAGCGGTTTGTCACCTAAGGAAAAATACTTAACAGTCACCCCACAATTGACAGCATTTTAGAACTTCCTACTTTTTTCGTAACTCAGAAATAAAGCAATAATTTCCCATTCATGAATTTTCTCCAAACCATAAATACCATGATTGTGAACATCAGCTTGCTTATTGCAATTTTCACAAGATTCATTCATTTTTATTTTTTGGGTGACAGTCATTTTCCTTAACTATGTAAGTCAATTCTAAAACTGTCTTAAGTCAAGATTATATATTTAGCAAGCATTTGAGTCCCTGCTGTACAGGTCAGATAATATGACTATTGTTACTGAAGAGACCTGCCAGTGTTGGCATGGTTTTCATTTAACAAACAAGTTGTAACTACACTTAAATACTTAAAATAGAAGGATAGATTTGATACTGGTTCTATTTTTAATAAGTTCTGCCATAAGACTCCAATTATTAAGATCCCATTAGCAGCCATATATTATGGTTACAAAAAAAATGGAATTAAACAAAGAAAGGCTTTATGACTCACATTTAAGTAAAACTCAATCAGCAAAATCTAAATTAGCTTTCTGGTTCTTGGGTTTCTTTTCTTTTTCTTCTTTTTGGATTTTCAAGACAGGGTTTCTTTGTGTAGCCCCGGCTGTTCAGGAACTCACAGAGATCCCTTTGCCTCTGCTTCCTGAGTGCTGGGATTAAAGGAGTGCATGTATCATCATGCCTGGCTTGGTTCCTGGTTTCCATTTTAAAGTTTGCAGGAGCCAAATTTACACTTCACTTAGATGCTAGCGAGCGAGCGAAAGATAGAAGAAATGACTCTTAAAAGTTGGCCTCTGACCTCAACACATATGCCATGGAATTCAAGTGCCTGCATCCGCACATAAAATCACATATATGTGTAAATACATGCATACGCACATACACAATATATACATGTATGTAAGTACACACACACATATATATATAGAGAGAGTGTGTGTATATACGGAGGCATGAGAAGAAAATAGTTTAACTTCAAAATCAGACTACCAATAAAGATAATTTTAAACTGTTCTCAAGGAAATATATATTTATAAGCTTTAAAGGCAATTTTGTTTATAATCTTTGTAAAGATGACAAAAAAGGGATACTTTATGTTTCCTCTCAGTTTTATGCTTCCTGCATGGTTTCAAAGATCAGAGTGAAAGGGATCTCAGCTGAAATTTAATGTAAGATTTTTATGACAACCATCTTGGTCCTACAAAACAGATGTTTACATCACAGAGTCAATCTAAGTGAAAATACATGAAATGTGAGTTTAAAAAATATTTTCTACTATAACTTCAAGCTGTTTACCAAGTGTTCAGTCAAATATATGCCATAGCACAATGATGAAGAAGACGACAAGCTAGGTGTAGTGGTGCACGCCTTAAATCCTAGTACTTGAGAGGCAGAGGCAGGCGGATCTCTGAGGCCAGCCTGGTCTACACAGTGAACTCGACTTGGGAAAGAAGCAAAAGGCGATTGACAATTCAAAAGATGAAGAGCCATAAACTACAGTATTTATTAATCTCTTTGATTACTGAGGCTCATTAGACGAGTAATCCTACTAAAATTTGTGATGACACTGCCACCTCTATTTCTAAATCTTGTAATTCCCCACAAATCTTACAAAAAGTCATACTCTTTGAGAAAGAACCTATGATAAAGGATAGCACAACCTAGTTATTTTTTACTTGTTTTCTAGGAAATAAAGGGGAAATCACTACCTCTGTTCATTTTTACTAACATAAAAGGTAATTTTTCCAATGAAATGTTTCATCTCTGTGTCAGCAGACCTCTTCAGAACGTGTGTGTGTGTGTGTGTGTGTGTGTGTGTGTGTGTGTGTGTGTGAGAGAGAGAGAGAGAGAGAGAGAGAGAGAGAGAGAGAGAGAGAGAGAGACTGACTTTTACTTTATGGTAATGGTTATGAATTGATCCAAAATATAAAAATGATTCACCCATGTTTTAATGTGAAGAAAAAAACTAAGTCACTCATTTTAATAACAATAAGATATTTTTTCTGTGGAAATATGAAATTAACTTAGAATCTAATTAAATGGGGTTAAGAATTTGACTCCATCTGTAACACCAATTTTAAAAAGTTACCTTTAATACAAAATAATTCCATTAGAGATTACTAGCTTTTCACACCACCAACAATTTTGGTAGTTGGTCCTGTAGTCTTACTCAGCGTCTTACCTAAAAGTAGGCAAGTAACCAGTACAAGCTAAAATCAGCGCTGGCTAATGTATTTGGACTGACTGCCAATCTAATTTAAAGCTAATATTTGTAAGTTTATTACTACTTTACCTGAAGTCCTGGGTGTATTTCACATTTCACATTCATACTATCTTGAATTTTCTTTGCATTTTCTTCTAGTTACTGTAGGAGAGTGCTGAGTTTATATTTTGTAAGTGACTATAAATAATTTCTAGAAATACAGAAATAAATTGGATATTTAATCACATTGAGCATATTGAGAACAATGACTGTTACGTTACTGACTTGAACACACTTGACATGTATATTTTTACTTTTGCCTTAGGTGAAAACTAAAGACAGATTTCCTAAAAGTCTGGACTGTCTAGGCCCAACCTTTCACTGTGTTATTTTTGGATAATTGCCATCTCTGTTTATAATCTATAATTAAAGAAAAACAATAAACTCTTCTATTTGAGATATACTAGTGTTTTGTCAGAGCAATTTTAGAAAATCATCTAATTCTTCAAATACATTACATGCCATTTTCAGAAACCTAAATTTCATAATTTGACATAGGTTATAAAGCCTGCAATAAATATATTATTAAATAGTTATTGTTTCTCACAAGCAAGTTTTAAATTACTAATTATAAATACGCCTAGTTTTGTGTGCTAAAAAAGTAGAGCAGGAACAAAAGTAACAAAACTGGAAAAAAATTAAATTTAAAAACATTAATATAAGCTAATACTGCTTATATATGAACATCAGGATGCCAAGGGACCCAATACAATCCTCAGTCTAACATTTTCAATGGCACAGCCTAGTGATCACACGATACTGGTGATACTCTCTAGTTACCCCTGGCAACCTTTCTCAACTGTAACGATGCTACCCTACAATAGGTTTCGCTGGGCAGCTTTCTCTTCAGTTAGCTGAATGCTCTGGGACCATCTGCGTCGGCAAGCATGAAAGGCCAGCCTGCCTGTGGGCCCGTCACTCTGAACACCACCTCTCTGACCCTGATTAAATACAACTTTCAATCCTTTTTGTCCTCCCTGTTGACTTCTCCTATTAAGGGAGCCCTTTGACAAAGAAAGCGGAAGAGTGGACTAACTGCCCCCAAGAAAGGTGATGTCTGATACTGCTCAACACAAGGATTAGCAAGCCAATACATAACAAAAGCAAGTTTGGGGGGGAGGGGAGAAGTAAAGAAAAAAATGGTTTTAGCGAGAGCTTTGACTAATTCAGTAGGTACACAATTCAACAAATAACCATACAAGAGGCCTTCTTTGAGAGAAATAACTATAGCAGAACAACAATTTGGAGAGATACTTTTCAGTGTCTTGACATAAGACAGGCCATGACATAAACTAAAACAAACCAAATAGTTCATTTTTTAGTTAATTTTTAAAATTAAAACGAACTTATAATTGAGGACAAAAGATGGTGCAAAAATCAGAAATAAGTAAAAGAAAGCAATCATAATTGTAGAATAGCTTCTCTTAGAATACAAAACAGGTGTGTTAAATAAACTAATTATTTGAGTACTAAAATAAAGTTGGGAATACCAAAACTACAAAGAATCATTTTTATAACTCATCATGACACAATAACTTAAAAAAGTTTAATTTTAAAAGACAGTTTTACAGGCTCAACTGTTTCTTAAATGAAGACCTTATTCTAATATGAATGTCTGCTCGGGCAGCTTGTGAACATGCACCACAGCTCAAGATAACCAGAGCCCTCCATTCGGGAAGACAGTCAGAAATCACCTTCAATAATACATTACTTTTTAAGTAACTCAAAGTGTCCTGCTTCCATTTCTGGCTATGGTTTGACTGGTTACAAAACAACCCAATAAAACAACTTCTTAACATAACCTGAAACGTTAAATAAGAATATCCTAAGAAACAAACAATAATTAGCACCTACAATCTAGCCAGGAGTCTCTAATGTCTACTTAACTCCTAACTCATAGGGTACAAGGTGTACCTCAGTGGTAGAACATGTGAAAAGTCCTGGAACTGACCCAGTAGTGGCTCAGTAGTTAAGAGCATGTAATACTCTTGCAGAGGACCCTGTTTTCATTCACAGCACCCACTTGGAGATTATAAGTATATGTAACTCCAGTCCCGGGGAATAAAATGCCCTCTTCTGATCTCTATGGGCACCAAGCATGCAGGTGGTGCACATACATGCATGTAAGCTAAACATCTGCATATAAAACCAATCTAAAAGGTGTCAAACTTTTACAGTAAAATTTTCTACACCTTATTGAAAGAATAGCTAATGAGCCTAAGAAATCAGGTGGACAAGAAAAGGAGAGGCTCCTAGGAGGCAGATGAACCACAGTATTAAACCTGGGGAAATACTGGAAATACTGGAGGCCACATACATGAGAAAACTATTATAAGCTACTAATAAGAACCATATTAGATTCTTTCACAGAACTAAACAAACAATAAGCAAAGAAGTATAAAAAGAAGAAATCTGGCTAGTTGGATAAAGTTATCTCAACAAGGATGCTTTATTAGAACAGAAATCCAAATCTGCCTGTTTGCATGAAAGCCTTTGTTTCCTGTAACACAATGCTGCTTCTTCAGCAGGAGTAAGTAGGAAGAGGGCAGCTTCATCACCTTCCCTCAGAATACACAGAACTTGGCAAACCCAGAAAACACATATTCTGCACATTCCTGAATCCCTAATTTAAGAATGCTACAGAAAAACAACGGAATGCTTGTTTAATCCTGTGAATTATGATTTAGGGGATAAAACTTAACCCTTTAGAAAGCCTATAGACAGAAACATATCTGTGTGGCTGGGAAAAAATCCTGGGCTTGAGCTAGTAAATTACATGTCTGATTCAGAAAGATCAGAGTTGTGCTCTCAAGCAACATCAGGTAAATAATGGAAGGCTACCATTTTTCTCAGAGGTTGTTTAATGCCTCCTGTAGAGCTTACAACTGATACAATCAATATACCATCACCACAATCAATAGATTTTAGCTATATATTCTTGACTCAAAGGTGTAGGAATAGTTCTCTTCTCCAAAAAGCTACACTTCTTAGCAAAATATGGCAGGGTATTTTCAGATATGAATAGAAGTTTCTTCGGCTAGCATCTATGTCAAATTACAACTACTGAGACAGCAAGAAAAATTCACCACCCTCTTTCCTCATCACCATCACTTAGTTTCTTCTTAACACAAGTTTTCTAGATGCCATACGACATGTCTTGGAAAGAAAGATGAATGCATGGCTTTCTTGTTGAATGTACATAGATATGCAGCTGCAATCTTGCAGTGATTACAACAAGCTCTTATGAGAGCCTGTTGATTCTAACATGATGTCTTGGTGGAGTCACATGAAGGCACCTACAGTGTCACAGACCCAGGATCAGTCTGTTTCCTTCCTTTCATTTACTATTCTCTCCAAGAAGCTTCTAAACACTTAAGAGTGATTCTGTCAATCAGAAATCCCTGACTCCTGATCATTCTTGTTGGGTAGGAAATATGGATTATCTTAAAACCCAAATAATACAGAAATCCCTGCTGAAAATAAGAAAATGTCCATAACATTATTTGAATTTGAAAATCCAAATTATTTTAACTGGTACATAAACTGCACATCCAGAAACTGGGTCATATAATAAAAAATATAAATCTGAAACAAGTGAATTCACCTTCTAAATTTCTTCCTTCAGACTTTATATTAGATTACTAACTATCCTGACTGTCTCCTCTGCAACAGTGCGGCTTCTGTGCTTCGTGAAAGTAGCTTGTCTCAAAGCACTACACAAATACATGTTAATATCATTCTTGTTGGTTTACATACATGTAACAGTGAAAACAGGTCCTATCAGACATGTACCTAGAGGAAAGAAAACAACACCAACCCAAGCTCTAATAGTCTTCAAGTTAAGACTTACAGTCTAGTCAAGAAGCAAGGAAAAGCTAAAACATCTCGAGCTTCTAACTTCACTTTGTTAAGTGAGAATTAACTTAACGAAGTTGGGATGGGTGCTTTAGTAACTTTAGTAACTGCTACTCTAGAGATAATTTTCAGAAAAGGAATGACTTGTGGATACTGATTACTGTACCTTAAAACTGACTGGCCCTATAAGTGGATAGTGTTGAAAAATGGTTTGGGTGGGGAGGAGTTCAGTGGTAGTGCACTTGTGTAGCGTATGTGAAGCTAGGGTTTGATCACTAGCATTGCAAAAAGCAAACAGCAAAGGATTAATGTGAACATAATGATTCTTTGCTGCAGGCCACACAGCCTTCAGTGAGAAGTTTGGGCTTTCTGTTCTTAGTCTTTCTCCCTAGTTATTTCTCTCTATCCTGGTCTATCTCACATTTTTCATCTGAAACTCAGAAGTGAGCAAGAAGGCTTTGAGACAGTTAACTGATATCATTAATTTTCTTGGTGGAAAACAGCAATTACAAAGCCTACTTGGTGTACACAATTAAATCACAGACTCCAGAGAATTTGAAAATGGTTACCAGGGTCACGTTGGTTGAAGGACACTTTTGTCTTTTTAGTCATATTAAGACTATTAAATTTAAAAGATAAATGCAGGTGACTATAGTTAATAACAATGAATAAATTTGCTAAATTTTGTATGTTTGCCACAAAACGTACAACATGCTAAGTAAAGTATATTTATTGGCATGTTTTGGCCAACCAATTATATATACATATATATCTCAAAATAAATCATACATAATATACTGAAATATGTATATGTGTAAAATATAGTGCCTTATAAAGCTCATTTTTTCCTTATTAGTGTATCTTTGAGACAGGACTGCTGTATAGCTCAGGCTATATATGGACCTCCTATGTACTTAGGCTGTCCTCAAACTCAATTGTAATTTTCTAGTAGCAGCCTTCGAAGTTTTAAAATTACAGGTGTGAGTCATTATTCCTGGTTTACTAATTCTATTCCTAAACCACACGCAAAGGAATAAAATTTTACTATTCACAATTATCAGTATAGCAAAAGGTTCACTGTAACAAGTTCTGCTCCAAGTGATGGCCCAATTCACTATACTAATATTTTAATCCCATAGCATTGTGTGTATGAAATATACTCTCTACTAGTTTTTAATATCCCATGTTTGTATAATAAATAGTTCACAATATAACTACATCCATCTCAAGTGGCTCTTTTCTTAATTTGTTTTTATCAAGCTATACATTTTTCTCCCTTCCTCCTTTTTCCCATGACCCCCATGCTCCCAGTTTACTCTGGAGATCTGTAACAAGGGCTCTTACGTTGATGCTAAAGATTCATATTTGTGAAGAATCCTGTGGATTTCTGTGACTTCAGTTACAGTCATATACCCACACTCCTAAATCCTTGCTCTGGCCAGCAGTGTCCTCCTTGGCTTGGTCCTATGTTCATATATCCCACTGCTGTCTAAGAATCACTAATTAGATAGTCCAGAGGCATGTAAAACTAAATGTTAAGAACTAAACTGAAGTTTTCCCCTTTCCCAAATTTGAGTTTCCTCTAATACTCTGATCACTGAGAATAAGGGCACCATCACATCTTACCTGCTCTAAAAAGCCACCAACAGGGCTTGCCCATATTCTGCTACAATCCACTCTTTCACCAAATTAATTTCTAAACTGTGACTCCAGCCAGCCTGCAAAATATATCACCTTGAAATTCTTGAATTTTTCTAACCATGCTTCTAAAGACCGTCAGAGCCTGGTCAATTTAACACTGCAAGCCAATCTCCAACTATTCTCGATTGCCTTTCGGTGCAGGAGAATTGTCTGTAATCTGTCAATCATGTTTTAAATAAATGCTGATTGGCCAGGCAGGAAGTATAGGCAGGAAAACCAGACAGAAAGTAAAAAATGTTAATGAGAACAGGAGAATTCTGGGAAGGAGGAAGTTGATTCCTCCCACCCCTGCCTAGACCACCGAAACAGCAGGATGTGATCTGCCCCACTGAAAAAGGTACTGAGCCACATGGCTAACATAGAACAGAAAAATGGATTAATCAAGATGTGAGAGTTAGCCAGTGAGAGGCTAGAGCTAATGGGCCAATCAGCTTATAATTTATGGAGACCTATGTGTGATTTTCTTTGGGGCTAAACAGTTGTGGTACCGGGTGGGACAAAAACCCCAACAAGCAAGTCAGCCCCGTTCGTGTTACAGCCTTTAATATCCCATGTGCCAGTCACACATCTAACTTTTTTGAGCAAACCAATATATACCCAGGCTACATATACCTGCTATTTCCTATAAAATACTCTCTCCATTCTCCCTCTGTTTGGCTTACTCTTATTTAATCTTCCAAAACTGAGTTAGTCCTTCCCATGTGTACCTATTCTGTTCTATACTTACATCTATTAAAATACTATCCCTTTGATTACGTCTCATTCCCTGCTAAATCGACTTGAAGGCAATGACAGGTTTCTACTGCTTAACATCACCCTCTACATTGCTATGCATTCGACAATAATTACAGATGACAGGTTTATCTAGTGCCTACCAAGAAATTAGTTATTAAATAATTTGTGCCTTGTTTTAAAGTAAAATTTTAACTGTTTGCATGTCAAATTCTTGCTCTTGCTTATTCAATCATCTCTGTTTATTGTGATGCCAGGTTTGAACCTAGGACATTGCAGAAGGTAGATAAGCATCCTACCACCAAGCTAAAAACCCTACCCACAATCTGCTAATTGGAGATTATTGTAGATATCACTGCTTCTCAAACTGCAGAAGAAAGAATTCTAAACAATAAAGGAGGCTGCTCATTCCATTAGAGTATTTCAAGAACAGAATGAGCATCTGAAAAATATTGACTCTTTCACTGTACTCCAGTTATTATTTAATTTGAGCCAGATAGAAGTATCTATGCTGTTTGTAGAATCTGACAAATTGTTTTATTTAAAAATGATTGTTCTGAGCTGGATGGTGGTGGCGCACGCCTTTAATACCAGCACTCAGGAGGCAGAGGCAGGCGGATCTCTGTGAGTTTGAGGACAGCCTGATCTACAAGAGATAGTTCCAAGAAAGGCTCCAAAGCTACAGAGAAACCTTGTCTCTCAAAAAACCAAAAAAAAAAAAAAAACCAACGAAAAACAAAAAACAAAACAAAACCCAGTTTTGTCTTAAAAATGAAGACACTTTGTTGAAAAATTAATCTCCAGTTTTACACTTTAAAATCCAAGAGAAAATAGAATTCGATATAGCTATACAATAAAATAAGGCTGAGTCACCTAGACAACTTCCCTCAACACATAACCATAGTAGACTAGCAAAGTAAAGCATTGGCTATGCCAGTGTTTTAAAGTTAAAAACTAGTTGGCTTTTAAAAAGGAAGAAGATATCTTGGCAAAAATAATTTTCTATCATTCATTCCTTTTTATATAAAGATTAACGATCTCCCTCATTCACCCAAGTTTACTATAAATCAAATATTTAAAACACCAGGAGTTGTCTTTTAAAGAACTAATGAGGGGCTGGAGAGATGGCTCAGTGGTTAAGAGCACTGTCTGCTCTTCCAGAGGTCCTGAGTTCAATTCCCAGCAACCACATGGTGGCTCACAACCATCTGTAATGAGATCTGGCGCCCTCCTCTGGCGTGTGGGTATACATGGAGACAGAAAGTTGTATACATAATAAATAAATAAATCTTTTAAAAAAAAAAGAACTAATGAGTATTTTACTTTAAAATCTTTTTATTAAATAAAGTTGTGTTCATTTTTGTAGTAAACTGAGTCGTCTTAAAAAGCCACTCTGCCTAAACAAAACCTAAGTGCTATATTCTAGCACACCTTGCTGAAGAACAGCTTGCCCTATATCAGAAATGCTCTTGTTGAAGAAGGAAAGGCTGGGGTAGCAGTTTATATTTTGTTGTGTTTGCTGTTTATTTATAAAAGACAACCAAGCACAGTGGATCCCTTTCTTTGTACTTCACTCTCTAAGGATTAACTAGTACCATGAAGAGGCTAGAGCTGTCTTTCAAAAATGGCCAGTATAGGAAGCAAAAGGACTGAGGTTCTAAGCTAAGCAGCAAAGCTATGGGGCTACAAAGCAGTCCTGGGAAACAATAAGCAGACACGCTCAAAAGGTACGTCTTGTATTGATGAATGCACAAGAATAGTACCAGAATCACACTACAGGACAGAAAGTTTAGAGGCACATCAGAAGAACACGAAAAAAAAAAAAAGGTCCTATACTACACGGTTTTACAGCAATCTGTTAATACCACACAAACACGTCATTGTCTTTGTGGGTGAACTAAAGAAGACACTGAAGAGAAGCTACAACAAATAACGCCTGCATCTGAACTCTGGTAACACTTCTGCAGTTACAGTTCTATGTAAATACTGAGAGGGCTTCAGGGAACTGCCTGGATCATTTTTGTTGCTACTTCAAGTCAACCATGTCTGCAAAGAAAGCACACCAACTATCCTAGCTCAAGCCACACTTTGGTTAAATGGTAGTTCACATATTTATAAACGTGTCTACAGAAATGCAGTTTTCACCATGAGTGTGCAGATCTCGACAGTGTTTTCTATGGTACTTTTAATTTACTAATAAAGTACAAATAGTGGCTTTCAAAAACAGAATATAGGATGAAGCAGTGTTGATTCTTTTCAAAGGATGTGTATTAGACTCCTTAAAACACTGAGTGTTAATTTTGTAACAAAGGTTTTGAATTTTTCAAAAAAAGGCCTTAAATTGGTTTTTATAATGTTTAAATTTTATAAGATTCATTTATGAAATAAAGATACACACACATATAATTTAACTGCATTATTTGTCATCTAAAATGCACTACTCATCAATGCCTTTAAAAAACAAACAATTTATATGCTGGAAACTTTGCTAAAATATAATTCTAAATTTCAACCCCTAATTATTCTGTTTTGGCTCTGAAGTTTAAATGCTCATAATAATCTGAGCATTTGGGCTCTCTGGATGAAATAAACATGTTTCCCCCCCAACAACAGATAAATATAAACATATATATATATATATATATATATATATATATATATATATATATATACAACTCCCATGGCTGCCTTCCTTCGTCCTAATTTACAAATGTGAGGGTCAAACTTGTCACTGAATCAGGCCTTCCTTTTAATATAGAATAAGCATTCAGTTTGCTGATACAATGGATTCTTTTACGAAGTTCAAATGTAATATTTCATGCTTTTGTTTAAGCATATGTAAATCTTTTAATTTGAAAGCAATTCTTAACAGATAAAACTAATATGTAAATGTAAACTGTAAATATAAAATACATAATTTGAAATAACTGGAGGCAATAGGCTCTAGCTTTCCATTAATATCTCTGCAACAATTAGAACATGTTTTTAATAAGAGCTTGACTCTGTCAGCCTGTCATCTTAGCTTTATTGTATTGATACAAGGAAATGTGCTATCAGGAAGAAATGTAAAAGCGCTGTCTATACAGAATACAAAACTTGATACAAGTACTAAGTAGCACAAAGCAAAACAGTACAAATATAATGAGAAATATAGTATTTATAATTATATAAGTGAACAATGGTATGTATATTCCTTTGAGAGCATGTCCCAAGTACTACAGAAAGCAAGGATGTGCCTCATACATATACACACAAATTAAATAACTGGCACACAATGGATCCATGCATAACCCTCTGGTCAAAGCCAGACATCACATATACATTTCTACCTCCTATAGCTCCCATAAAACAAAACAAAACAAAAACTGCTTAGAGCCTAATTTGGCAGAAATATAAGCAACAAAAATTTGACCTTTGTTTGAAAATTTGAGATTTTATGTAGAGTCTGCCCAAACTTATTTTCAAATGCTTGTAATTTTTTTTACTACCAATATAAACAAACAAGCATTAATACCTTCCCTACGTGGCAGTCAAATAGGAAGGACACAACGAGCATCGCTGTCCCCGTCTCACAGTAAAAGCAAGCTCATTATCACATTTTGGCTGTACCTTGCTGTGCGCAGGAGAAAGACACAGGAAAAACTGAGAAAATAGTGGAATTAGTAAGACAGTCCAGCATCTACTTTAAGCAAACAGTGTGATGTTTCAAAAACTAGAACTACACTATTTTGAATGCTCCTAAGCTGATGAGACACAGGCTTGGGGAGAACCCACTGATAAACAGCCATATTCATTAGCTTCTCAGCATCTTATTTTAACCCTAGAGTTAAATATTTTATAGCAGTGGTCAATTTGGAAGATATAAAATTTTTGTTATTTGGGTTCGGGGTAGAAAGGCAGCTAAGAAAATCAGTGAAACCTGCAGAATGAGCAGCCTGGCACTTTAGTATCTCACTGGACACCCAGGAAAGCAATACTATAAAAGGCAGGCTACCGTTTGTGATAGTTGTATTTTCTGTGTTATCTAGAGAAAAACAGATTCATCCATGCAAAATGGACTGTTTTAGAAGATACTGCTGCTAAAATGAAAGACTTTTCAAAAGGAAAAAGTGATTATTCCAGATGAAATGAGAAGCTCCAATGTCAACCTTACTTCCTGAATCAGCAAAAATCAAAGCTTTGCTCAGAATAGGAAATTGGGAGATTTTCTTTTAATTTACATATCTTTTTTGCTGAGTATGTTTTAGCTGAAATATGAGAGAACTTCTGGGAGACAGCACTTCTCATTTCCAACCATGCTTTGCTGTGGCATTATAAAATACCTCTACAGGGAAGTAAGAATACATCAGTTACACTAACACTAAGGTGATAGAGTCTAGAGTTTAAATTAGAAATAGTTTTCCATTTGTGGCACTTTGTTAAACACTCACTAACCAACTAGTACCAACACACAAGCCAGCTACAGCATAAAAATTTGGCCAACACTGGAACAAATCTAAGTAGCTCAGTTTGGTACATTATAAACCAAATACCTAAATGAGCCTTAAAATAAAAACAAGGAAACATGTTTACTCCTTTACCTTTACACATGAACCCTTTTGTACACACACACACACACACACACACACGCACGCACGCATGCACACTCACGCGTGTTTCTGAATCCCTTGGTAAGTGAAGGAAAGGTCCAACTGTGCTGTGGTAAACTTTGGAAATTGGTCTGTTAAATGAACTGTTTTTAAAATGTGGAAATTTATCCAATACATTATAATCCTATAATGCAGCTGCAATAATATCCTTATTAAAAATCTGAGAATATCTAAATTGTCCTATTTACAATTATCTACATAACTGAAAAATATATAAAGTTTCCTTGCATCAACATTCAATTTTTTCTATTAAAGTTATTTTAATCCTAGTTGGGTAGCTTCTTGTCTTAACAATACTATGCAAAAGTGCTATCTATTGGCTAGAAGAACAAGTTTTGTCCATCTATTTGTAGCCTCTATAAAACAACATCTCTAGCAATACGTAAATAGGACATAAAACTTAAAAAACTATATAATGTCTCAAAAACTGCTTAAAATTTGTAAATGGAAACAGAAAAATATATTGCATATTTTACTGTGACAAGAGTACGAAGACTCGCACTAGTTTCCACAAGTCGACCACGGAAAAGGTTGGTAGAAATTCCCTGTGTTTGTTACTTTTACATTATAGGTACAAAAACATTGACAGACTCAAATGTATAATGTAAGATATATTAATGATTGTTAGGTCCCAAACTATCAACAGCAATTTATCTTCCAATGGTGCATAAGCCAGGTTTTCGTGTTGCTCACCACGGTAATAATTTCCTTGTAATATATGATTTGCTCTATAGACGCCTGACTACTTCCTGAAGCTCCCGCCCCAGTTGCTGAGCTGTGCTATGGCTCTTCTACTGGGTAGAGGTGTCCTCGCTTAACTTTGTCTCCTGACCATGCCTGAATGGCTCTAATACATTTTTTCTTCAATACTGATACTTAAAAAATCAAAACAAAAAAGAAGTTTGTTTTTTTAAAGGTCTTTGTTTCATCAATCTCACTCTAAACACAGAGCTAAAGCACAACACGGTTAAAAGGCAGACTGTTCGCTTTCAAACAATTCTGTAATGAAATAACTTTTCAACAGTGCAGAGAGGCTAAAGGGCAGCAAATAACAAAACTGATGCTGCAGTAATCTAACCTTACAAAGTTGGCTTCCTAAGCAGAGCTGAAATACAGTCTGCTGTTTTCCATGCCAGAATCCCATGCTCAAAGCCCTTCCTTCCTGTCTTTGTTCAGCTCTTTTGCCAGCAACCAAGGGCTTTCTTTTGGTTCAGTCTACTAAAAAGTCAAAAGGACTAGAACATGAGGGTCACCAAGGTCTACAAGGTAGATGAACAAGCCAACAAAGCAACATCACAGGGGAAAGAAATAAGGCATTACAATAAGAATCTAATTCCAACAAAAAGAAAGGTCTATGTAAAATACTGATAACTATGAGAAATAGTAAACAAGAGTGATGCCAAGAATGGCTGTTTTTACTTGGTAAATATATCGATGATACTCTTCAATATGAAATAAACAATACCCACTATTTACTTTCAAATTCAAGTGAATCACATTCTATAAAATAGAAGAAAACAATGACCTCTTAACTAGGAAGCAATATATCTAAATCTATGTGTAGGTGACAGCATACTTTAATTTTTGGCTTTATCCCACTAATACTACATTTATTTTTATCTATCTAGAACACCGACTCCTCTTATTCACTATGTTGTTTCTAAAGTTTAAAATGAAGTTAACTACAATCAATAATAAAACCTAGAGCCAAGTGGTAGAAGCAATCAACATGGAAAGTAAGCACAAAACTGTCTCCTTTTGAAATCCAAGGAGGAAAATGAAAATAACGTCACAATTATTTATAAAATGCAGCTTTTCCTGGTTTTGTTTCCTCTACCACTTATTACTGATATAATGTGGACAAAGAAATGTTAGATGTTAATGAGATTTCTATTTACTTATAAGTTTTTATTGCAGTTGTAACATAATTGTTGCCATTACAATCCTTCTCATGCCAATCCTGCCAAGAGTAAATGGATTTTGACAATGTGAAACACAGAGAGATAGAGTGATCATCCGGGAGAGACACAGGTCCAGAATAATGTAAAGGGGATAAAATTTGATTTTAACAAAACCAAAATCAAAATTCACTTTCAGGAAAAGGCCAGTTTAAAAACAGGTAGACATCAGGGGGGCTGAAAACAGCGATCTATTGGGAAGTTTTCTGGGAACATAAAAAACTCTAGTTCAATAAGATTTCGTTTATTACCCTAATACAAAAAGGAAACAAAGAATCAAACAATTAAAATACAAATCTGTTAAAGGAGATAAAGATTATTTGGCAAAACAGTGCCACAACAGTTCAACATATTATAGGAAGCACACTGTACAAAAAGGCAAAACCACTTTATAGAAACAATGAACAGATGTAAGTGGCAAGAAATTCAGAAATAAGCCAGACTAACAAAATTTCCTCTTTTATTTTTTGGGGGGAAGGGCACAAAAGGAGTGTTGTGATAGTATTGTAAAAAAGTCATTAACAAGTCTGGTCAAGCAGGATGGGATGAGTGCTGACCTGTCAGGGCGGATGCCAGAAACAAGAAACCTCTCCTTTCTTCTGGAGTGTTAATCTCAATACAAAAGACCACAGCAGAAAAGTCAAGATTGATAATTTTGTTTTCTGATCATCAAATCAGAAAACAGGACAGGACTTTGGAAGCTGCACAGGAGACTTTCACACATCCACAGTAAATATAATCTCTGCTGATTCCTAGGTTAGAAGCAAACTGAGATAAAAATGTTTAAGTTTTTCCCACCAAGAATTACGCATGTAAGGGACACTGCTTTCCTTTTCAACGTCTCTTATAATGACTGACCTACGTAACTGACCATTAAGTTAAAATATACCAGTAATAACCCACGGCCACTGAGGCCATGAAGCTGCCCTGCTTTCCTGATATGAAACTGCCCTCTCCTGAATGAGACATGGAGACATAAATGTAACAAAGCTTCTAAGGGTTAGGGCTCTTTGAAGGCAAGGACTATGTTTCACTCTTCAATGTATCTGTCATGACAGATGACATAATGAAATTACATATTATTTAAACTAGGGACCTTAATCCCAAACAGTAATAGTTACTTCCCGTTTTATAAAAACACAGCTACAGAGCAGAGCTCCTCAGTGTATGTATAACACAGAGAGGGGACCATATAAAGCAAAAGCAAAACCAATTCTAAGGAACAGGGCAGGAAGCTGGATGAAGGAAGGAAGAATGAAGACAGACTCCCCAACACGTGAACAGGTTCAACTACACACTCAACTGAAACTGTACTTTAAAAAACACCAAAAACCAGCACAGAGAGTTCTTCCAGTTTGGCGGTATGCATTGGATGGTATGAATAAGGCTAAAATGGCACAGTTCTCAGAGAACTATTTTCATGTAGAAACCAAGATCAGGTCATTTTAGTGGGATACAGTCAAAACAAAACAAGAAAGCAGGGGTTATGTTTACTTTGAAGAGCAAAGGGTATCTTGGATATCTCTTTGGGTTTCCTTGTTCTGTCTCCTCCCTGTCACCCTCATGGTACTCCAGGTTGGGGGCTCAGTCTTGAAAAAGGAGCTGTACTGCTTGACTAGAATGGTTCCTATTAGAAATGCCTTTGGCTGGAGGGCTTTCCTCAACAGTTAGAATGGGAGGAGCTGAAATAACAGCTATACAACAGTCCCTAGAGGCGACTTCTGGGAGATAGGCACCCCTCTTGAAGAAGTTCAAATTGAAAGCGTTTGAGTGAAAGCATGTCTATGAAACAACCTCAAAGGCAAGAGATTATGAGACTCAGGAGATGAAGGATGTTTCTGAAGCAAAAATGTAACAACTGAAGCAGAACTGATAAATGATTTTTCAACTTAGCCTTTCATCCTTCCAAGGTAGATAAATTGAGTAGCCTGCAATGTGCTAGGCATGGGTCTTCCAGATGAGGCTTACTATATGCTTTGTGTAGACATTTAAAATCCCAGAGCCACTTTAGATAAATAAAAAGTAGGGAGATACCCAGTGAGGCTTGGGTAAATGTTTTAAAATATAACTTGGTACTTGGCTTGCATAAATCCTCTAGACTGGTTATTTGATAAATTAAGATAAAATGTGAGAAAAAAATCGCTTCTAAATAATCGTGAAACCTAGCTCTCTATACAAAAGTTCTTTGAAAGAATGGCTAAAATGTTTTTATGCAGTTATGCTAAGAAACTCCAATGAGAAGTATAAGGTCTGGACTCCGACAGTCTGTGTGTGCGCGCTTGTGCCTATGTGTATATGCACCACAAGTAAACCTTGGAAATGCTTCCTCAGAAGCCACCCACCTTGTCTTTTGAGGTAGGGGCACTCATTGGCTCAGAGTTTGCCAAGCTAGCTAGGCTGGCTAGCCGACACCCCCAAGAAACCTGCCTGTTTCTCCCTCTCCAACACTAAGACTGACCATATGCATCAGAGCAGGGATTTTAAACACATGCTGCCATGCCTGGTGTTTTTACATAGGCTCTGGGGATTGAACTAAGGTCTTCATGTATGCAAGTCAAGCACTCTGTTGACTGAGTGATCTCCTCAGTATCTCTGACATCAGCAAGCTTATAAAGACTACTCAACCATACTCTGGTTTTAAATGTAGCCTGCAATACATACATAGTTTCACACAGAAGCCACATGGACTAAGATTTGGCTTAATGTTTAAATATTTTCCTCCGCAGCATTCTCTCCATTTCTTCTGGCAACAGTACAGTGTCTTACTATGGAACTACCCACAAAGAGTTTGGACACTGAGTGATGATTACTAATCTCTACACCATAGTCTGCTGCACCTCTTAGGGAGGTAGCCGCAGGTCCAACTTAAACCTGCACATTCTCTGTATCCACTGGGTAGTTAGGAATAATACAAGCTGAGCTGTTCCTAGTTGCGTCCCCAGGAGCAGGGCACTTTGATAAAGCCCCTGAGACAGAGGTCCTAAGGCTCATGTAAGAGCTAAGGATGTGAAAGTCCACTTTATTTTAGCTACTGTCAACCTAAGAGAGAATTAGCCAACACATAACAAAGCAGAACTAAGAAATGGGATGATTGATTGAGATTTTAGAATGATCCAGCCATGTTGAAGTCACAAATGCCTGGGTTTCCTAATCATATATAAAGAAATGAATTATAATCCTCATTCTTCCTTCTTTGTCTGTCAGTCTGGGTTCAATGGTCCAAAACCACTACCGTTTTCTCTTCATCTTGTCTGTGTCTGCCATCCCTTCATATAGTACCATCCTCTACTATTCTCAACAGTTCCTGTCTCTACTGAAAGATAGTAGAGCAAGGTCTGAATGGCAGATATTTCTGTTAACTCTATTGTTATCTAACTTCATCACTAAGAAAGGATGTGGAAACCACAGTCTCAAAGTCCTACAGGAGATCATAATTACTAAGTTCACATATAGTAGTGACTTCATACTTAGTGAGAAGACAAACCATTCACAGAAAGGTCTTTCATCAAGATGTTAAACCATAATAAAAGACAACTTTTATAAGTCTATTTTATAGCACTAAAGCCCAAAAAATAAAAAGAAGAGGAAGAGGAGAAGGAGGAGGAAAAGCAGGGGAAGGGAGAAGGGTGAGGGAGGAAGGGGGAGGAGGAGAAGAAGAAGAAATAATTAAGAGTGCAGCATACATCCCAGATTACTGGCTAAGGGAAAGGATAGCATTTGGGATGTCTTAATTCCTATCCTTACAAGTCAAACAGAAACACAAACAGACAAAACAAAACAAAAATGTAGTCAAAATTGACTCTACTCAATTGACATAACCAGAGAAATCCTTTACACACAATGGGAACTTCATTGTCTAACTTGCTAAGTAAGGAGATTTATAAAAAATGTTTTTAAAATTCAATCTCTTCTAATAATTTGCATACAGATGTACTTTAATATCTGAGGCATCTTTACCTTGAAAATAGTACTGTCCTCAGGAGAGCTGATCTAAAGCAACTCATGTCCAATTGGAAATAGGATGGGAAATTAAATGTTACCTTAAACCTGTAAACCAATAGTACTAAATTCAGAATATAATACTGTGAAAATTCAACATGGATAACTTTAAACAGAAAACCAAGTTCTTCACTTTGAAATGATTGTTGAACCAGTAATTTCTCTGCTCCAGTGTTAAGGATCAAAGCAAGAAAATTATGTACTTATACAAGCATCAAAGAGAAGATGGAAAGATGAAATGAAAGGAAACTTTAAACTATGTCCATTAAAAAAAGTCTTGTGGATCTGACTTCTCAGCTTGAAGTCAACTTAGGCCCTAAAGAGGGATCATCTTGAAAAAAAGAGAAGGCCAGGGCAGGGGAGAGAAGAGGAAAGAAAGAAGAAAATACATTATCTTTTCAAATTATTTCTTGACTTACATATCAAAATATTCCAAAGTCTTTAAGGAAACTTCATTCAGAGTTGGGAATATGGGAAGTGACAAACACTTGGCTCAGTATGGACAGGCTCTGGATTTGGCATCAGTTTAAGAGCAGGGAGGTGAGAATGGACCAGGACGTACTTACAGACCAGAATTTTAAATCCCATCTGGACTTCTCACATTAAGAATGTGCCAGAAGTTAGGTGAATGGACATAGGCTTTAAATTATCTAGATGATTCTAATGGGTACCCAAGATTGAAAGGTACAGAATACATATCACCAAATGGAGAATATGCAGCTTCTTGAGCTTTGCCAGACTTACTCTTTTAGAATCTTTGATCTGAGTCTCTGCATCATTGATTGATACACAAGTGCTCCCTGTTAACTTTCCCTTCTTATGATGCACTGCACAATGTTTTGTACAGATGTGATTAATAGATTTTTTAATACATAGCACATTCCTCTCCTTTAAAGAACTTACAGTAAAAGAAATACAGGCACGATATCAGTGAGATGGCTCAGCAGATAAAAGCATATGCTGTGTAAGCCTGGAGACCTTAGTTTAATTCCAGGAACTCAAAAGAAGTTGGAAAGAGTAGTACAAATCACATGTGCATACATGTACACACACACACAATTTATAAAACAAAAAAACTATAGACATTAATAGAAAGTGTATTAAGAGAAATACACACGTGTAATAAACAGAATAAAACACCAGAAACAAAAGAAAGGACTCCGGAATTAACAGGACAGCAGCAATGGAATGAAAAAGTGAAAAGATGTTAGGAAGTAACTTGTGGATCCGTGTGACAGAGTCCCAAACACGGACACCACCTTTCATCTATTAACTGTGGCTCAACAATCGCTTGCTGAAGTGAGACACACTAATCCTTAAAGCTTTTCCAGGATTCTGGCCTAATGTCTTGGGGGAGGTAAGCCACTCACCCAAGTACTACCATATATCTATTTGAACTCAGGATCTCTTCAGCTTTACACAGAATTAGGACGGAGAAATGAGAACAGCCAACTTCTCAACTATAAAATCATGTATTTTATAAGCTATAAAACCTTTTATTTTCAGGCTGGTAAAAGCTCAGTGAATAAAAAAGTACCTCCTACTAAGCTTGGTGACCTGAGTTTGATGCTAGGAACCAACATGGTAGGAGGAGAATGTCAACTCCTGCAAATTGTCCTCTGGCTTCCACACATGTGCTGTGTCATGAATGTACGCACATGCACACACATAAATACTGCAATTAAAATATTTTAAACTTTGATTTTCATTAACAACTTAATGATGAATTAAGATATATGATTTTAAGTAAAATAGTCTAATGAAAGATAACAAAACTCAACAATCTAAATATCAGAAAAACATAATGTAAAAAGGAAACTAGATTGTTTTAAAATACCAATAAAATCAAAATATACCTAGAAATGATATACCAAATAACTTTAGCAAAGTCATAAAGTGTACTTACAAATGCACATGAAAGAGTAAATGAAGAAGACTTTATTCTTCCATCCTAAAGGACTTTTGGTCTTTGGACTTGCACACATCACACAAGTGGCTTTAAGTTTAATTTTTCTAGTTACTAATGACTTTTTTTTTCATGAACACCTATACTATCTGAACATCTTCTTTGCTAAATATCTGTAAGTTCTTTACCCAATCAATCCTAGATTATTTTCTTGCTATTGAGTTGTGAAGTTCTTTATTTAATTTGGACACAGGTCTTTTGTAAATGCTTTTTCCAAGTCTGTGGCTTGCATTTTCAGTTTCTTTAATATCTCTGAAGAATAAACATGTAACATTTTCTGCCTCTAGTTTGTGCTTCTTAGGTCTTATTTGTTTTCGTTTCTGTTTTTTTTTTTTAATATTGGATTAAGCCAAGGTTATCCATTTTGTGTTTAGATCTTGCATTTAACCCCGATGAAATGTTTCAAGTCAATTGGTCAATTGCTCATGACATGTGATGGAAGACACCAGCTGATTTTCAGCATTGTAGTTCCTGTCCTTTCCTGACTGAAATACCAATCCAATACCTGTGTCTAGAGCATCACAATATTTTTACTGTGTCCTACATAATTTTGTATTTCTACATATATTAACATTAACTCATATAATCCTACTCAAAGCAAAACGAACAAGACCTGCTCACCTTTCCACTGGCATAGATAGGTATATCAGGAAAGATCTGATTTCTTAAAAACAATAAATACGGTACACATGGCTTTTCACTTTAGGGTCTCTAATTTTTTTTCTGTGTTTTGGTTTGCACTGTAAAGGTCTTACCTATCTTTACAGAAGATTATTCTTTTCATATTTCATTTTTTTGGAGGGTGGCATTTTAAAATTTTAGTATTACCATTGCTAATAAGCAAAATCGGTATTTTGTATATGACTGCGTTTCCTAGAAAATATTGGTAAACTTATTTAATCAGTTCCAGCCTTTTAAAAAGATGATGATGATGAGTGTACACATGCATACGTGTGTGCCGGGGGCCAGAAGAGGGCGCGGGATCCCCTGGAACTGTCAGGCAGTTGAGTGAGCTATCTGTTGTGGCTTAGGAACTGAACTTGGGTACCCTGGAAAGTGACAAGGGGTCTTAACAACTGGGCCATCTTTCCATCCCCAAAGCAGCTTTTAACATAAATTAAATATGATTTCAAAGTAAATTATGTCAAGTATAATTAAAGACCATCCTGACTTCCTTTTCATTTTGTTTGCCTTTCTGTTCAAACTAAAGCCCATCCTAACTTCCTTTCCATTCTGTTTGCCTTTCTGTTCTTACTGCACAGGTATCTGGACTTCTAATGTCACTGAGAACAGCAGCTGTGTCTTGTTCACAGATGTAGAGTCTGTGATTTACAGAACACACAGCCTGCCGCATTTAGAAATGGTTTTACAAAAAAACACATTACAGAGATTTTTCTTATGCACAGCACATCCTTTTATTTTATTTTTGAAAGTATTCTTATTGGGAATTAGAAAGATCATTATAGAAGCAAATCTGTCCAGTATTAAGATAAGTAATTCACCTGTTTCCACAGTAAGAATATCTGATTATAAAATATTAACCCCAGAATTCTTTTTTAAAACCCACATTTTAATGTTTCCGACATCCTCTTCTATTAAGTATTTAAACATTAACATTTTAAAAATTAAACCTCAGAATTTTTATGAGTTTCTTTTCCAAGACACAATTAAGATGACTACACCTATAGCAAATAATGAGTTAAAAAAAGAAATGAAATAAAAAAAAAGCAAGGGATAGGGTTTGATACTTCAAGCATATGGCAACAAATTAAGTATCAACATTGAGAAAAGTGAAATAGGTCTGAACTTACCACTCAGTATAAAGCACTTATGGGCATCTGCGAGGCTCTGAGTTTGATTCTTAGTATTTGGTAAGTGATGGTGGTTGTATTAGGATAGAGGGTTGGATACATAAATGGTTTTGTAGGATTTCTCTCTTTTTAATGAATTATGTGGCTTCAGAGTAAATAATTTTACATTGTTTTTATCAGAAATTAAAGTTACCTCTAGACTACAAAATCAAAATTAAGATTGTGCTTAAAAAAATAAAGAGGCTTTCAAAAATGAAATACCTAACATGCTATCAAATGACAGTAAAAATGCAATTACAAAGAAATTCTACTCTTAACTGGCCTATAAAATATCTTAACAGAATGATGTTGTTGTCCCTAAGATATAAAACACTTATTTTCTAACTATTGGGGGCAAATAAAATTGCAGAAAAAAAATAATGATTAAAAGGATATAATGCAATTTCTATAACATGTAAGAAACATACTTATTTCCAAGGTATAGTGACCATATTAGTAAGTATATAATTATCCCAGAAATACTATCAATACATAAGCAAATCACACTATCTAAAAAAATGAAAATATACAAGTTTCTTAATGATTTTATTAGTTTAAAAAATTGTAGTACCAGGGTAAAATATGGCAAGGTAGAGCAATGTGAAAGATGACAACGTAAGATGTAAGGCGACGTCTGAAGTAAGAGTCCCTGCAGCACTACACTTTTTTTCTGAAAGAACTGTGAATAATAGTTTATTGAACAATTCCTAAATCAGTTTCAACTGTGACCACAAAAATGACACCTTATGTAACAAAATTAAAATGTTCAAAATTGCGTACATATAATATACAATAAAATCAGATTACAAAATGATGTACATGTATTCAGTAAAGGTAACAAGCATTTGGTATTCATTTTTATTTTAATCTTAATTGAGTAAGTTCAACTGTGGTTCTTCCAAGTAGGTATCAATTAAAAGTGGTAACATAATTTCAAATATCTTTTTAAGTAGTCTGCCTTCATTCAGAGAAATAAAGAAGAAGATGTGAGAATGGGGTTAAGCTCTTCTTTTGTCAGGAGCCAATGTTGCTCCCCCTGGCCTCATAAACAAGCTGCTGCTTCTTGAGTACAGCAGACCTTCAATTTAAATTTATGGAAAGACTAAGCAGGAGAGCCTGCACTCACAATTTTAATAACCTATTAAGTTGCGACTTCAGATTCATTTTATAACCACACTCCTCCGGGAGCTAAGCTATCTGGATAAAGATAAAAATTTTTTCCT
Source organism: Microtus pennsylvanicus (assembly GCF_037038515.1). Lineage (NCBI taxonomy): Eukaryota > Metazoa > Chordata > Mammalia > Rodentia > Cricetidae > Microtus > Microtus pennsylvanicus. The sequence continues at coordinate 141,012,763 of NC_134581.1, forward strand.
TTAAAGATAAATAGCATCATTAATCTGCAACATTTCTTTTCTATTATCTTTCGAAATGAGGAGTTATTTTGTTCTGATCTTGAGGTAATTAGCCTTCATTCACTAGCCTGAAAATGTCTGTGTTCTGAAAATTAAAAATGTGTCATTAAGTGGAATTTACCATAATGTCATTTATCTTTATATAGTTCATCAGTGACAGCAATGGGCCTGGGAATCCATCAGCTTTTACCAAGGAAGCATTAAAACAAATTGAAAAACAGAATAATCCCAGGCACTCTTTAACACAGCCAAAGCCATTTGGGTAATTAAATAGTGGTATTTAAAGTTTTAATTTAGATTTTCCCCTCTGTTCATCAGCAGTCAAATGAGATGTTCATATTCATAACTGTTTGTAATAAAGGTTTTGTAAAGCAAGCAAAATATCAATGTTATTAAATTTTAATATAACCTATAAAATAAAGTTCTTATTCTCTTGACCCTAATTTCTGAGATTACAACAAAAATTTCCATCTTCTACTACTTTAGTTATGAAATTAGCTTCACAAAGGCTAATCATTCAACCCTCATAAAAGTACGAAAACAAAACGAAACAAAAACAAAACTGTATGCTTAGAAACTAAGCTTCATTTTCAGTGCTGGAAAAGAATATCTTCCATGCCTTAAATCTGCTTGCCACTAACTAACTTCTTACAACAATTAATGCAGATTTGTCAGACATAATAATAAAAATTCTGAAAGAGCAATAGAGATTAAAATATGACTATTAGGGGTAGGAGAGTCCAGAAGCATTCATTCTATTAAACCTAATTCTATTCAAGTATTATTGATCAGGGAAATAGCACATTACTAAAAAACAGATTAACAAAAATATATTCTCTTATTTAAGATAGTAATATAATAAATGAATTTAAAAAGATATAATACAATGAAATCCATCTTCGGAATGGCTAAAGCCTCATAAAATGTTTCAAAAGTATAAGACTTTCAAATTGCATAGCCTGCTCATCATACCATATAAACATTCTTCTGAACATCTGGAAACAGTATCATCTGTAAAAAGTGTTTTTTAACATAAGCATAATCCAACAACATAAAAATTAACTCAATGCTGCATTGCTCACTAATACATAATTTATATTCTGAACTTATATACTACCTCAAATATGTTAATGAATGTTGCAATATGATTTTATATTAAACTACTGGATAATTGAAGTTTAGCTCTTTGTCACTTAGATATGCAAATTTGAGTTCCAAATGTCTTTTGGGGAAGGAAAATAGAATAACTAAATGATATTTTATAAAAAATAATCTTGGTTGATGAATTCCAACTCTCTCTCTCTTTCTCTCTACACACACACACACACACACACACACACACACTCTACATACACCCCTAAGCAAGAATCATACCAAATGCTGGTTAAGGACCAAAAAACCTCTTAAGTGCAAATGCTGTTCATCTCCAGTTCCCTCCCGGCGTTTCAATGCTGTTGATCTATTCTGCAATGACTTGGGGAAATGTAAATCTGAAACAGCCTTATTAAATGAATGTATGATTATATCACACATGCCTTTAAAAGAATGTGCAAGTTAATAGACCAGAACACCAAAGAACTGAAAAGTTTAGAAACAATTCATAGCAGGAGGTGAAACCCTGGCATATTTGGGTAACTAGTCAACAGCAGCATGTGTAGAAGCAGAATCCAGCGGATTTCACAACCTGCTTTGCAGATCAATGATTCTAATATTTAAGATTATACTAGAATATATAGTATAATATATAATAAATAATAATGCAGACTATCAACAAAAAAAACATTTAAAAACTGAGAAACCAATCTTCAGATGGCATTAGGATCTTTTCACATAAAAAAGCAATTCATTGTTTGGTCTGGTTTACCTTTTACCTGCTTTTGGAATTATAAACATTTCTTAAAATAATCCACCAACTTCATTTATAAGCATTTCCTCCCCCCCCCCCCCCCCGAGACAGGGTTTCTCTGTGGTTTTGGAGCCTGTCCTGGAACTAGCTCTTGTAGACCAGGCTGGTCTCCAACTCACAGATCCACCTGCCTCTGCCTCCCGAGTGCTGGGATTAAAGGCATGCGCCACCACCACCCGGCTAAGCATTTCCTTTTACAGTCAACAGACCTGCAGGACTTTTGTTAAATTTTGTCTTATTTGCATGTCTCCTTTAAACACACACACATACACGTGCGCGCACGCATGCACACACGCACACATTGATGAATTCAAGCTGTGCAGTTAATGATGTTTGTCTTCAAATTTGTGTAAAGGCAGAGTTTTTTTTTCTTGTGGCAAAATGTTATCACACAGTTTGAAATATTTGTCAAATGCAAATTCCAGAAAAGATCAAGGACAAACATAACTTGTCATCATCCTCATTACTCCTTAATACTAAATATCATTAAACAACTTTACTGTGAGAAAAACAAATTTAGATATGACACTCCTCAAAAAAGTTTTTAAAAGCTGAAACCAACTAAGTACATTATAGAGTAGTTCAATAAATGCTTGCATACTCGTTAAAATGGAAAGTCAAGAAAAGGGATGCAATGCAGCTCAGTGGTATAGTTCTTGCCTAACACAACAGAAGTCTCAGTTTCAATCCTATTCTATCCAAATCCTTCACATACATGGAATTTTAAAAAAGTACCATATTAACCAAGAAAGAAATAATTTAGTGTAAAAGTGAGAAAAATATGCTTCAGTCAGGTAAGTAAAAACAAACTACCTGTGTGTATTTCAATGCTGACCATACATGTATGGGAAAGGGTACTGAAAATATAGATGTTAACAATGGTATACTTTGGTGTTAACTTAAGCATAGAAGCTGTCAATAATGTTTGGGTAATGAGGGTGGTTGAGGAGGAAATACTAAAAAAAAATTTTGTTTCTCCGAGACAAGGTCTTCCCATGTAGCACAAACTAATCTTAAACTATATTAAGTAGATTAGCTTGGCCTTGAATTTACAAACCTTCTGTCTCTGCTTTTCAAGCACTGGGACAGTAGGCATGAGATCAACTCAAAGCATTGTTTTAGTTAACCTTTAGTAGGAAGCAATTCTGTCAATAAGGTAACAGGGCTATTCTGTTCAATGGAAACTTGAAGCCTACCCGAGCTGCCTCAAGTTCATACAAAAGCTTCCAAATTCCACCGTTGGTGGAAATAGTCATTAAAACTAATTTTTATGTGATCTCATTAATATTGATAATTAACAGATATAAGAATGAACACACAAAGCTATTTTATAATTGTAGCTGTCCTGGAACTTACTGTGTAGACCAGCATGGATTCAAACTCAACAGAAACTGATCTGCTTCTACCTTCCGAGTGCCAGGATTAAAGAAGTGTGCTGCCACAGCAGGCTTTTTCAAGTAAGAAAACATTCGTTTCAAAAATTCTTTTAAAGGGAATGATCAGGGTTACTAAATCTGCATGACTACACAGAAACATTAAAATATTTGTAAATAAATGTTGTTTAGGTCAGAAAAAAGAGTGACACTTATCTTTACAAAGTTCACACTTCACAGACTTGGTACTACAGGCATTCTGGGCCAGAAAAGTATTTGTTGCATGAGTATCTTGTACAAGGTTGATATTAGTGGCTACTCAGTAGAAGCCTGTAATGACTATACTACTTTAGCTCTAACAACCAAAACTGTGTTCAAACCTTATAAACAAAACAAAACAAACAAACAAAAATCAATGGCTCGGAAGGGGCAAAATCACTATTGATTCAATCACAGATTTCCTGAGAAATGATTTGAGTACTTTACGTATTAGTGTTTAACTTTAGACTGCTGAGCATCATTTATGCAAGTTTATTTTCCACTGTGAAAAATGCCAAACAAAATTGCATCACATCACTGACATCCTACTTCTACAACATTAAAAACTGAAACTTAAAACATTTCCAGGGCTGGCTAGATAGCTCAGTAGGTAAAAGTGCTAGCCACTAAGCCTGTCAACTGGAATGCACGTGGTGAATGAGGAAAGAGACACCTGAAAGCCACCCCCTCAACACAGTGCAATAATGATGTGGGATTGTCCTCTGTATGTTGTGAATATCATTGGTTAATAAACTTTTGGGCCTATAGCAGACCTATAGGGGAACAGAGCTGGGGGCGGGAACTAAACAGAATGCTGGGAGAAAGGAGGCGGTGTCAGGGATAAGTCATGTAGCTCCCAGGAACTTTTCTGGTAAGCCACAGCTTTGTGGCGATACACAGATAAATAGAAATGGATTAAATTAAGATGTAAGAGTTAGCCAATAAAAAGCTAGAGCTAATGGGCCAAGCAGTAATTTAAATAATATAATTTCTGTGTTTTTATTTCAGGGCCGAGTAGCTGGGAACCAATAAGCGGCCTCCCTATTCTATTACAACACATAAAAATTAAAAATAAACAAAGAGAAATAAAAAAATTGTAATGATGAAATACTTTTTATCTACCATGTAAATACAAAAAAGCCTATAATATCAGACTAAAAATTTTTAGAAAATAATTCTATCACTAAAGTAAAAAGAAAATAGATTCATTTAAGATGTACTATAATTATTAAAAACTTCCAGTAATTGTTAGAAATTTATAGGGCACTATTTGTCCAGAAGCTAAGGAAGAAAAAACAATTAATTATTGGGATAAATAATTTTTCTGCAAAATCTGAAATTACAAAACTCTACAAAAAAGGTAACAATCTACCTAGGGTATCATATGCAACTTAGTATATTTTAAAATAACACCAAGCTAAATCAAGACAACATAGCATAAACATCTACATGCATGCTAAAGTACACTATCCACTGTACATCGTCACTCTAAAACCATGTTGGCCTCAACTGCAACACTACTGAAAGTAATCAGAGAGTCTGCTATACTAATGAGGAATGCAGACAACAGCGAAGAACTGTGGAGGGAGGGAGGGAGGGAGGAAGGGAGGGAGGGAGGGAGGGAGGGAGGGAGGGAGGCCACAGGAGTGGTAGTGAGGTTCTAGTGACTGTGTGAGTAAACAGGTATGTGAGAGAAAGAGAAGGGTGACATGGCTCATCATTTAGCACGGCAAATGGAGTGACTTTCCAACATTCTTTTACTTACAGAATCCTATTGGAAGTAAAATAAGTGTACGAGAGATTAGAAGCTAAAGGCTGTAGCTGAGGAAGAGAAAGAACTCAGGACTACATGAACCTTCCCTCTCCAGACAGGCCTGGAGAGGCTGTGAAGAAACTGAAAGCTGGAAACAGGTACAAAAGGACTATTGGAGGGAGGCGAGAATTAAGACTTTCCAAGGTGTGTCTGGGTTGGGGACAGGATATTACGAATTGCCTCAATGGACTGGCCAAAGTATTTTATTTGCTGATACACTTGAAACTATCAAAACAGGAGAAAATCAATGAGATGTAAAAAAGAAATGAAGGACATAAATGTTGCTCATTTTTAGTCACTAGTCTTCAAATTTCGTAGTGTTTGCCATGTTTTTATTTATTATATGTAAAAGGATCTGTAAGAATAAAACTTTCATATAGAATATATACAGATCCTTCCACAGTGACCACACTACTCTTAAGCCACCTTATCTCTGAATCTATACCAAAAGGGACACTTTTTAATACCATAAATACTAGTTGTTTATCAATACACTATTTTTACTTGCTAAAGCACAAATTCTCACATGAATATTCTAAAGGCCCATCGCTGCAATGCAGTTAGGCTTCATTCTCCATGTCAAGTGGCAATCAATAGCCATACCAACTGCCAGTTTGATGAGTACTCTTCCAGTATGCAGGGACCAAGTTCACATATATAATGTCTTTCCTGACAAAAAATGAGGCCAGAAAGGTAAGACGAGCCAGTCACCATAGGGAACACATCAAGCTGTGATGAAAAATGGAAAACAGCCACGGCAATGATTCAAAAAGCGGGAAAGCTTGAGCACCCTCCTCACTTCCCGATACTCAGCATCAACAGCTAATCCTCCATCAGAGTCAAATAGGAAAACAGAGACAAGAAACTTTGTCCCTGGTGATGACAAAGACAGAGACAGAGACAAAGAGAGAGGAGGGGAGGAGAGGGGAGAGAGAAAGGGAGGGGGGGGAGAAGCCTTTGACTTTGTGTATTATTATTATCTGCCCAAGTAGTTGGATCACCAAACAAGAAGCCTGCTCCAGTACTTCCTATCCTGAAAATTCCGACTTAGCCACATTCCGCCTGTCTTCACCACACTAGTACTGGTTTCCCCTATCACATAGTTGCTTTTGTCTTCACCCTAATTATTCAAAAGATACTATTCAAAGTTGAGCATGGTGATGTAAGCCTGCAATCTCAACACTCAGGAGGAGGAAAGTAGGAAGAATGTCACCAAGTTGAAGTGAACCAGGTCAAACAAGGCCAAGTAATAGGCCTTGCCACAAACTCAGGATTAATGACCTCCCTATGTCAGTCTCTTGAACTGCTGAATTATAGTATATATCAAGCCTACATCCTGATCTACATTTTAAAAAAGATCTAGTTAACTGCTGTGGGAAAAGCAGGATAACCAAGAGACTCTATAACGACGGGTTCAATTAAGACGGTAGCATCTAGAGGGATAAAAACAGGCCGGATTCTAAACATATCTCAAAAGCAGCAGGACTTGCTGCTGGCATGGATGTAGAACTCCTAGAGAGAGTTCAGGTTGACGAAGGAACTCGCCAGCGCATACTCACCAGCCAATACAACTGCTATATCTGCACTCAGTTTTCCTATTACACTGTTGCATCCACTCTTACCCTTCTTTTCTAAGCAGAGCGTCATAGCTGAAACTAAGACTGACTGGGAATAAACCAAGCAGCCTGCAGCAGGAACTAAATCAGAAAACACATCAGAACCTTCCATTTCAGATCTGATGTGAACACAGACACAGGACAGGGCAGCAGCACCAGTGTCTTAAGAACTTACATAACAATACATAAAACTACTCTTTAACCCTGCTTCTAGAAAGAGAAGGATAATCAACGTGGTTACAAATAAAGCTTTGTTATAGGTGTGGTCGTCACAGTATTTTACTAGAAACCAAATGGGGTTGTTTCTTATAACTAACTTTTAGACATTTTAATGAAGAAGGATCTTCTATTCCATAAAAAAATTAACAGTAAGATTTGTTTTTGTTTTTGTTTTTTAAGAAAATCTGAATGGCACAGTCTACCCTAATAAATCAGCCTTGGAAAAATCTATACTGTTACTTTTTTCTTTAAGTTTAAAAGTAAGAATCCTGGGTCCCAAATTCATCTAGAATGCAGTAAAAATAAACACAAGTGTAAGGTTCACGAAAATGACATATTTATCACATACTTGGAAAACACAGAGAACCACTACTTAAGACAAGCTGGCCTTGAACTCTCACCCTTCAGTCTCACCTATTTTAGGTCCTGAGATGCATAGCACTCCACCCAAACCCTTAACATACTGCTGTGTGTGAATGCACGCTGCTGCTCAGCTCCCTTTCCCTCTTTTTAGTACACAATCCCAAGTGGGGAACGGATCCACCGTGGGCAGATCTCGCCTCAATAAATATGATCAGGAAAATCTCTCACAGACATGCCGACAGGGCCATTTTTCAGTGAGTCTAGTATCTGTTAAGTTGACAATTAACACCAACCATCACAAGGGAATAATGGAACTTGTGTTGTGCTCCCGATTGCGATTTTATAAGAGCTTAAATATTACCAAAAAAAAAAAATCAACAATCCAGGCACATGTTTAAGAGCTTTCTTTTACTTTGCAACCCACTACAGGTATTCAGATATATCACATTCAATTCAGTACATTTAAGACAAATTAATACAGTTCTCAATGAAAATATTTATATAGTACACCATCCTTAATAATGGCTATATTGTTCTCTATCTCTGTTTTTAACTATTAGTCCAGTGTTAATACCATAGTTAAAGTTACTTTCCTGGTGAAGAAAACAAGCTTGGATGTGTTAAATAACTTGTGGGGAAACTAAAGGTTAATGAGGTTATAAAAGCACCTAGGGTCATGGAATACAAAGCAAGAGCAGATGGCTATTCTGGGCTCATCTGACCCCAAAGTTTGTGATTTGTTCGTGTTATTACTATCTCTCCATTTCATAGTTTCACATATGATCTATCTGCATTGCTGTTTTTGCCAAAAGAAGTCATTTTCCCAAAAAGAACTCATAGTCAGTCATATGGTCATTTGCGCTAAAACCTTACTTAGCTCTAGATGGTCCTTATTCCAGAGTGTATAGCTATAATGCAGTATATGCACATAAATAAACATAAGATTATAATATGCATTTCCTTAATTAACATATAGTCCATTGCATTTTTCATTGCTTTAGTTGTCAAGGCTAAGACCTAACATAATGTTTAAGTAGAGGCATCACTTCATTAAGTATTCCTAGAGAAAGTAACTGTACCCATTTTACTTTCTCCTAGTTTCTGTGTCCTTCTGTATATTTATCTTACTTCAGTCTATCTCAAGTTCTTCTAAAAGTAATAAAAAATAATCAAGAAAGTCTAGCTTAATACAAACTGCATCCATAGAATGCAAATTTTTCTCTAGCACACTCAGCTATTTTTATCAATACACAGCACACCAAAGACATTCTGTAGACTGTGGGGTCAAATGATACCATGTGTTAAAAGACATTCTGTAGACTGTGGGGTCAAATGATACCATGTGTTAAAAGACATTCTGTAGACTGTGGGGTCAAATGATACCATGTGTTAAAAGCACTGTGACAACTACGACTCTAAGGGTACATGTGGACGATTCCTAATTTGCATTCATTTCCCACATATAGTATACAAACTCTTAAAACCAACACTGGTCTTACATTTAGAATATCTAAGTTGAGAATGTAAAAAGGGAAAGAAGAATATTGCATTAGGAGTTAAAAAGGGGATAAGAGAAAACGTAAAGGGAAACATCCAGGAAGAAGTAGAAGGAAACAACAGAGAAGGAAGAACAACCAACAGAGAGAAAAATAAAATGAAGAATTAAACTTTGGCCCTCAGATAAAATTCCCATGTGCATCCGTTCAATAGTTCTCTTACTCTGCATCTCCTCTCCAGTTTCTCTGACCTCCTTGGGGTCTGAGCCCCTCAGAGGTACCTTTCCTCCCATCAACCCTACCATGTACCCCTCCTTGTTTTCTTTCAAATTCATGGCATCTCTCCCCCACCCTTTTCTTGTTTGTTTGTTTTTTGAAACAGGGTTTATCTGTAGCTTTGGAGCCTGTCCTGGAGCTAGCTACCTCGAACTCACAGAGATCTGCCTGCCTCTGCCTCCTGAATGCTGGGATTAAAGGTGTACACCACCATCGCCCCAGCTCTTCTCCAGTTTTTTAATGGACTCTTCTTTTTGCATTAACTCCTGTTTCTAACTTGCCACTAAAGTTTCTAAGCGGTAGAAAATATCACAGGACTCACTGTACACCATCCTCATCTTAACAGATTCAATAAAAACATATATTAAAACAAAAGAAGGTGATGGGAGGAAGCACATGGAATGAATGAAAATGATAAAAATTAGCTGATAGTAATATTTTTAAAGATTTATTACAGTCAAGAAATATAAGAAAATAAACCAAATGGGAAGCATGGAGTCAGTTTTAATTAAAATTGATAGATACTATGAAAACAAAATATAAAATAGGCCTAGATGTAGGGTTGGGCTTGTCCATGTGCTTGAGATATGACATATAATGAGGGGTGGAAGGAAGAGACAAGATGAGGATCCATAAAGGCAGAAGTGGGCATGTCTAACAAAACACAAAAAAGAGAGTGATAACAGAATGTGCAGGGCTCCATGTCCCATCCCGACACCACAGGGTGGCGTGTGCCTGAGGGGCTGGGGAGGCGGGCAAATTAGAAGGAAACAGAAAATGGAGGGGGGGAAAGTAAGACTGGGAGCAAAAATAAGAGATCATGCAATACAATCAAGAAAAAATATAAAAAGATTTTACAAAGAAGTTAAAGACCGCCAAAGAAAGCAATCACAGCCATAGCCAGCAGTATCTTTTTGTTCTGCTTTTTAAAAAAGGAAAATAATGTGATGAGAGATTGTGATAAAGAAGAGCAACATCTGGAGCATGTTTTCATTGGCTTCACATTATACAGGAAACAGAGCCCCTACCTGCCCTTCCTCCAAAGCACATGGGTGACAGGGTGAAGCAAATAAGACCAAAAAAAAAAAAAAGAGAGAGAGAGAGAGAGAGAAGCAACAGAAAAGGAGGTCCACGATAGCCACAGTGGAGACAAATGGTAAGCACCTAATGTCAGGCTGCACTACTGCACAGAAAACAAAAGAACTGGATACAGCAAGAAGAAGAAAAACCCCAACAAGCACCAGCGTGAACCATCAATTAGCTTAATGTAAAAAAACTACCTATAGAACATAGGTCTCTGGAACTGTTTCCTTCACCCCACCATCCATCCCATCTACCCCAAGCTTCGTTTTGTTTACTTTTGAAATAGGATCTGGTCTCATACCTGCATCCTGCTTCAGTCTCCAGACTGCAGAGACTACTGCTGTATACACCCACACCCAGCTTACAGCCCTTTTATTTACTTTTGAAAAAGGGTCCGGTTATACAGATAAGTCTGTTGTTGAACTTGCTATGTAGCCTATGTAGGCCTTGACACATGTCACCACAATGCCTGGCAAATCTATAGTTTTAAAAAATTATTCTGGCTATAAAGTTCTGGAAGCGGGGGAAAAGTGAAAACGGCTGCTTAGATAGCTTAGGAGGTTAAAGCTGCCTGCTGCCAAGCCTTGTAAAATTGACTGTGATCCCAGAACGTACATGGTGGAAGGACAGAACTACAATCTAGAGCTGCCTCTTTCAGGAAGGACAAGATAAGCTGATGAAATAAGATGAGAAACAGCATGAAAATACAAACGGGCCCCAAGATTCTATAGCTAGTGGGAAGTCCTATATGGCTGGAAAAGAGGGTTCAGAAAGAATGAAACCAAAGACTTAAGACAGCCTTAGGCTTTATTACGAAAGACAACTACAGTTTTTCATTTGATCACAATCTTTGTGAAGGACAACCCCTTCCTTATTATCTACATATAGTCACATTACCAAGTAGTGGATGATTTACCAGTTATTCTTGGTGTCAGTGTCAATGTCCCTCGCTCACAGGTTAAATGCAACACTGCCTGAAGCAGATGGTTTATACAGCCCCATGTCAGAACATGTGGCTACCACATAAGAAAGACACTGGCCCAGATCTTACACATCAGATTCTTGGGATATTTTTAAACAAAACATTAAGTCTGAATTTATTAAATACTGAAATTAGTGTGTTGATTTTCCAAACAAAGAACTACTCAATCAGAAATAAAAGCCACAATATTCAGTGATAGGAAGGATTATTTGAAATTATTACTTTAAAGCAAATTATATTAACAGTGCCTTCTTCTGGTTATTGTACCTTTATTGACAAATTCGAATTTTTGAATTCATGCTATCTATTGGAGGCAGTGGCATTTTAAAAAAGGAATTCATTGTGCATTTCCTGCCAACTATATACCATCACTCAACAGAAGCACCATCAAGTGCTCTAAATAATACTTTCAATAATGTGAACTCTGTTCTTGTTATACTTTGCTGTAACTTCCTGTGTCTTTGACATATTCAAGAAGTGAAACTCATGCATAGCATGTTTATATTATTCCCTCCTTAGTGAAAGCTCACAGACAATGTCAGGTCTGGAGAGATAAGAGCTGCTTCCAGGACATGAATTCTCATGAGGATTAGGCAACCACCATCTGGGGCTCCAGAGTTTATCTGCAGCAGCTGCCTTCAAAGTATCACATCAGAAGTAGGGGGAGAGAGCCTAATTCTAAAGTGTTTAACAAGTTGCTTCAGTGTGGCTTTGATTGTTCTGGATTGCTTTTTCCTTCTTACAAATAAGAATAAAATATGAATGTGGTGACCACTACCTCCTAAAACACAAACAAGTTAAAGTAGTGTGATATATTCAAATAGTAAGAATGGAAGCTTTCAAATGCTTGATAATATTTAATGTGAATATTTACTATGTCACCAGAGTGTAACAATAAAAATTTAATAATAATTTTAATAACTATTCAATAATGACCTAAAATTATTTTAGATTACCAAAGATTTGGTTTGGGGGCTATCATAGATATCTGGTGAAAACCATTTTTGTTAATGCCCTCAAGAAATGTTAAAATAACCATAATATGAAACAATGCTTCTAACCAATACTTCTATAAAAAAAACTAGGAAGTTTAATTATGAAACATGCGAAAGAGAAAACTTTAAATCCCACTTTTAAATAGCATCCCACTAAGGCTGATTGAATCACTATATCTGACTATTCTAGTTCCAAAAGAATAACAAGTACTAGATATTTTTTAAAAATAGGAAATATTAAATGAACATATGTTTTATAAGGTACAGGTCTCAAAATAACTACATCACTAAATTTTTGCCTGATTCTTTATATTTGAATTTTAAATATTGTTCACTTATCTGGTATAGAACCTTAAGCAATGTTTGTTCATTTGGACAATAATCTGCAAAAGACTTGCTGTGAAAGTTAAAAAAAAAAAACAGTATTGTTATCATCAGAGAGCTTTGCACAGTGGTTCTACCTAAAGATAAACTTTCACTATAATATAATGAGCAATAGTTCATTCTTTCATTATTCATTTGAAATATTCAACACACCTGTACTAGACAGTGTCAATAAGATAAAACAAACGGAAGGGATATATGGGTGTGCCAAAAATTAAAAAGTTGGCAGATTATATGATATTTAAGAGTTCTTCCAGAACCAAATACATATATATACGTTCATTTAATTTTTCCTATTTTGTTTTTTGAATATCTAGCATTTGTTATTTTTTTGCACTAGAAAAGTCTTATAGATAGATAAATCTGTAATTTTTTGCACTAGAAAAGTCAGATAGGTAGATAGATAGATAGATAGATAGATAGATAGATAGATAGATAGATAGATAGATAGATAGATCTTAATTTTGAATACAAACATTCTATTCTTTCTCTTGAGGCACCTTCACAATTCCTTCTTTGAAATTAAATACAAATAATTTGAACTCAACCCAATTAATAAACTGGGTCGTTTTCTAATTCACTATCAGTAGTAGAATAAATTTTAAAAACCATTAAAAAAGTTAAGCTTTACAACTTGTTCCTGGTTGACAGTTTTAATCATAGTATCAAGTCCTAAGGGACTTGTAGTCCAAAATTATTTGGGTAATATTTACTTTCAGACTATAAATAAACTACCTGTCAGACACTGGACTACAGTAAAACGTGTGCAATGTTTCTAGGAGCTGATGAACAGGAAACATGGCACATGCTGGCATTACTTCCGCAAACCCACTTATTCCTACTGTTCTGCTTTTCTCCTTTTCTGGCTAAAAATGCCATTCACTTTCTCCACAATTAAGATACTTCTGATACCAGAGGTTTTTTTCAGCATTCAAACTTGTTTTACCCCCATGCAACAAACCTGATTTATAACAAAACAATCAATTTTTTCTTGACCAACTTGCTAATTTAAAGACATAAACATGAGTTTATGTGGTCATGTAATAAATAATATTTTCTGGTGGTATTTTTCATAGTTCTGAAGGAGACAAATATTTTTCATATTTCTTGAAGGTGACAAACAAACAAAACCGAGTTTGCTTTTTTCCCCTTCAAGTGCTCACAATCCCTCATAACATAACAAATATATGCATGACATTTTGAGCCAAGCCTTTTAGACATTTGGATATCCACTTGGTACACTTACCAGAGCCTTCTTTTCATAGAAGATAACAGAATGCAAGAACTGTTTCAGTCTTGCTAGGAACCAGAAGGCAGTAATACATACACAGATGTCGTCTAGACACAGATTTTTTTCTAAATAATAACTCTTTATAATAAATATTAACTATTCTCTAATAAATAGGATTTTTCTTTTAAATTTCTTGTATTTACTACTAGAGATTCAATTTGTTACCCAAGCTGTGGATTTACAGGATTTACATTCTTAAAACCAATTCCTGCATAATGTCACACAAAGCTTTTCCTAAGTTAACCAGGACAACACCCAAATAAATCTTTCCTTTGAAGAAATGTCCATGATAATAATGACATTACTTAAATGTTAAAGCATGGATGGTGTCTGAGCAACCCGGGTTCTACATCCAGTCTTACTCTAAATCTACACTATGGATTACTTTTCCACTACACTAAATTTCCGCTACACTAAATTCTGCTTCATTCTGCTGGCTTCTTACCTATAGGTTCTAAGATTCTAACTCTTGAGTTTCAAGGTTCTACTTAACTCTAAACTCTACCCATTTACTGATAGGCTCTCTCTCTGAACTATCTCCTGAAGCACAGTGGATAAGGTACTCCAATCTACTACCATCCAGTCTTCTAGTAAAAGCATCATCCCAACAAAGCTAGGATAATCCTCATTATATCCACATGCTACTGTGGCCCAAATTTTCAGAGCTTGTCCTTAGTATATATAGATCTGTATGAAAACCCAATTTTCAAACTCAACTGAGTACAAACTCAACCAAGTGCTTAACTGTGTGGTTTAGAGGAAGAAGAGCCAGTGGACTTCAAAGAACAATACTGATGTCTGAGTTTGAGCCAGAAAATAATGAAAAGCAGTGACTCAAACCTTGTATTTTAAAGAGGAGGAAATCAAGTCACAAGTCATTCTGAAAATGTTTTTAAAAAGATAGATTTCAAATTGTCCTGGACAAACCTGCCAAGATTAGCAACTCATGGAAGTAGTTTAGTAAAATCCATGAACAGGATTTATGTATGTATGGCACTTCTGTCCTACAGAGTTACAAAATTCACATATACTACCAGTATTAAGAATGGATTGGTTGTTTTAAAAAAAAAAATGGAGTACAGACCTAAACAGAGAACTCTCAACAGAGGAATCTAAAATGGCTGAAAGACACTTAAGGAAATGTTTAACATCCTTAGTCATCAGAGAAATACAGATCAAAACAACTCTGAGATTCCATCTTACACCTGCAAGAATGGCCAAGATCAAAAGCACTGATGACAACTTATGCTGGAGAGGTTGTGGGGTAAAGGGAACACTTCTGCATTGCTGGTGGGAATGCAAGCTGGTACAACCCCTCTGGATGTCACTGTGGCGATTTCTCAGAAAATTAGGAAACAATCTTCCTTAAGACCCAATAATACCATTTTTGGGCATATATACAAAGAATGCTCAATCGTGCCACAAGGACATGTGCTCTAGCTTTGTTTGTCATAGCCAGAACCTGGAAACAACCTAAATGCCCCTCAACTGAAGAATGGATAAGGAAAATGTGATACATTTACATAACAGAGTATTACACAGCAGAAAAAAAATAATGACAGCTTGAATTTTGCAGGAAAATGGATGGAGCTAGAAAACATCATTTTGAGTGAGGTAACCCAGACACAGAAAGACAATTATCACATGTACTCATTCACAGGTGATTTTAAAACATAAAGCAAAGAAAACCAGCTTACAAATCACAATGCCAGAGAACTTAGACAACAATGCACTAAGAGAGATTTACGTGGATCTAATCTACATGGGAAGTAAAAAATAGAAAAAGACAACGTCTCCTGAGTAAATTGGGAACATGGGGACCTTGGGGGAGGGTTGAAGGGGAGGAGGGGAGAGGCAGGCAGGAGAGCAGAGAAAAATGTAGAGTTCAATAAAAATCAATTAAAAAATTAAAAAAAGAATGGGTTGGTTATATCATCACACTCATCTATTCCATCTGACTATCTGATTAATATAGATTCCGTCAATAACACTAGAATATATTCTTATCTATTTATTGAGATGGCATCCTGATATGTAGCCCAGGTTGGTCTCAAATGTGAATCCCCTACCTCAGTGCTGGGACTAATTAGAAGTGTAAACTGCCATAAATAAATGTACGGCCTCTAGAAAAGTAGAAATCCAGTATGACAGAGCCAGAAAATGTCTGCCATTGAAAGGTGGTAAGTTACTGGACAAATCTATGATCACCTTTCCAGGAATCAATTTATCTAGCAAAGAATAAGGCTTGCTCTCCCTCACTCTTACTAGATAACCAGAGCATATGCCCCAAACAAACAAGACTTTTTATTTTTAAAGAAGCCTTATTAAGTCAGTAGTAAAAACAAAAACCAGGGGCTAAAAAGATGGAGATACATGTGTTAAAGGGTGATTTGTAGCCATAATTTACAGATGTTAAAAATAAGTCTGGGGGCTGAGGAGATAGCTCAGTTGATAGTATCTGTGTACAATCATAAGGTCTTGAGGTCAGAGACCCTCAATATAAAAGCTTGGTATGGTAATATGGGGTGAGGTGGGAGGAAAAAAGGAAGATACACAGAGCTTGCTAGTCAGCTAAACAGATGAAAGACACTATCTCAAAACCAAAAGCAAACCAACAACCATAAAACAAAATGGATGATAGTAGAAGATACCCAACGTTTATCTCCAGTGTGAGCATGTGGCACACACACACTGAGGCATGGACAGATGGATGAACAGAAAGACAAAAAAAGGGATTGTTTAAATATATTTTGAATTGTTTAAATAAAGCCCCAGAAATCAAAATAAATATATTAATATTAAATAAAGTCTAAAGCCTATGATGATCTAGGGGATATAGACAAAAATGCTCAAATATCATTTAGAAATACATCCAATGTTGTGATCAACAAATGGCTTGAACCACAGACAGGTTGTCAAAAGGCTGAGGTGGGATGGAAAGGAACATTCTGCACAAAGGAAAAAACAGGAAACAGAACTCTAGGAAGCAAGAACAATCTGGAAAGTTAAATCCGTTCAGTGCCTAAGAAGAAATACTAAGTTCTAAATGCCAGTTTGAGAACAGGGAAGTTAGCAGTGTTCATGAATGACTTATTTATATTTCAAAGAAACTGAACAAGATGACTAAAACACTAAGAGCAAAGTGTCAGGGATTTTGCTATACATCAGAGAAAGATTCTATTAATTCCTGTATTCAGGAATTCAAAATCTGGCAAAATTAATATGTATAATTATTAGATACATAAAAATCTGATAAAATGGCATATTGTGTCATATTAAAAATCAATACAAAATAATCCTTTTGTGGAGGAGCTAGCAAAGTTCTCACATAGAAAATGCTTTTGAAACATGCCTAGAAAAGTAAATACAGTTTCTTCAGGCAGAAACAAAGAGGGTTATCAAGAAAGTAATTAATATCTGATTTGGAGATCTCTAATGAGATTGTAAGGCAGGAAAGAAACATTACACAATGAATTTTAAATTCAAGAAGAGAGGAAATGAGTAAGAGTCAGCAATTCTGCTCCCACGTATATGCCTAACAGAATTAAAAACGTGTATGAAAAAAGTGTACAGGGATGTACAAAGCAACATTATTTACAAGAGCCAAAACACTACCTCAAATGTCCATCAACTGAGACAAAAAATGACAGATGCATTGCATGCAAACTGACTATAATTCAGCCCTCGAAAGAGCCTTAAGTTCTGACAGACACTGAAACATGGATCCCTCTGAAAAGTACTGCACATGAAAGAAGCATATCAAAATAACATGTTGTATGATTTTATCTCTGTGAAATGTCTACATGGAATATATAGAGAAAGTGGATGAGAACTACAACTTGTTCCTTTTCCTGTCTTATCCACCTACTCTTCTCAGTCGAGTTCACCCTGTACTAGGCAAACAGTGAATATTCAACGCCAATTTGCTCGCTGATTGTTCATCTGAAGCTATATAGAAAACAATGGGAAATCCAAAAGCTTAAACAGGCTATGATACACAAGCATAAAGTTGTTTTAACAAGATATCTTTCTTCAGGCTGTAGATTTTGACACAATAAGCTGCAGGCGTACATATGCAACTCATTTCAACAGAGAAATTGTCTTTTGTCTCACATTTCAATTAACACTAAACACACAATAATTATTCTTCTAAAGTAAAAATGAGACTTTCTAAAATACCCTTATGCAGCCTAAAATGCAGTAAGATTTTCATTTGAGAATTATTGCTGTTGATAAGACTCATTTTACTGTAACTACTAAAAACAGTAAAGTTACAATCCTTCTATGAGATATTAACACATTAAGGCATTTTCTCAGACAATGATTTTTTTGGGGATAATACAAAGGAATACAACTGTGAACTGAAAAAAAATGATTTCATATTCATTGAAATCAAGTCAATGGATCATTATTGAAAAGCATATGTTCATCAACAAAAATAAACTTTCTAAGTTTCTATTTGAGTCTAAAGTCCTAAAATAGGCCCTAAGTTTCACCACAATTCAGCTACTAAGAAAAAGCTAAGTAAGGCTTCCCATGACTAAATGGATTAATTCTTTAGCCCAAACACAATTACTGTTCTCCACACTGTTCCATTGAACATCTAAATAAGCATCCCAAAGCTCATTTGATTCAAAGAAAAGATTCAGACCAAAGAATAATCCCAAATGTATGAAGTTTACATTTTGTCTAAAGTTTTTTCTTAAGGGGAAAAATCTGTACATGGTAATCAAGAAAAGAAATGAGCCATTCCAGACAGGTGTTGGGGATGACATCTATTGACTTAAAGATATCTTTGTTGAAGAAGTGCCCTATAGATTCCAGAAGATGTCTTTTTCTCAAAACAATTTTCCTGACTTAGACCTTGAATCACACTTTCCCGAGGCTGGCACACCTACTAGCATTAAAAATAATAACTCTTTGAGAAGCAGCCTGCAGCTCAGAAAGAAGCGTTTCACCAGAATGTGTTCTTCTTGCTGCAGGACTCCAACCTCAGTGTGTAGAAGAGTGCTGTTCTCTGACCCGGTTTCTGAAGCTTTACTCTCCAGCAGAAATCCAAAAGCCTGCCATAGTACACACCTGCTCTAAAGAGAGTCCCAGTGAAGTCAGTAACAGAGACAGAGTAAATGTGCTGTGCGGGAACAGCTGTGACCCAGGGGTGAAATGAAAGAAAACAAAGTTTACTGATTTCAGATGAGAATTTACCAAAATGATATTATCTGACTGTGAGGCAAGCTGTCTTCTTTAACGCTTGCTGCTACTAAGATGTTTACCTAGAAACCAGAAGAAAAGCTCCACTGTGCTGGGGAAGGAGAACTTACATGAGGTGATTTGGACAAACTGTACTGATCTCCTCCCTTTCAAGACTGGGCATTTAGTTTCCAATCTTCTTTATCTGGAATTGTGAATTATAATTGTTTTGTCATCTGCATAACGCCCCATGGGAGACTGCTATTGCTTATTAGAATGGGAATTTCTAATTCTTTATAAAATTTGACATTTTAACTGCTGTTAGGTGGTCTTCACAGTTGTGCCTTTAAAGATGCACAATCAATCTGAATGCTTTTAAAAATAAATCAAGCTATTTAGTTTTGGTCTTTTAATGAAAGCTGTATTAATGACAAAGTTTCTTTTTTTAGTATTACTAGAAAATGGATTGGCTGCAAGAAGGCAGGAAAATTTGTAGGGGTTTTATTTCCCCTTATGGCAAAAATAAAATGCAAAATTCCTAACTTGTTTTGATTCATGTTTGAGTTCATTAGCAGGGGGTTAAATAGCCTGAACCTCACCTTTAGTAATTGCAGGTATAATTGGATTAATTTAAATGGTTATTAACGCCCTTTGGAGTTATAGTTAGTTGGGGGACAGCTGATTTAGACAGCCTTTGGGGAGGAGTGGGAGCCTTCTCTCAGAAGTCAAGCTCCACTGAGATTAGCACCCTACAGAATTTCTATGTATCCACTTTGGGAGTACTGCAAAGCATGGCAGGGAGCGTTAGTAAAGGTCCTGAAGAAATACAAAGGGTAAAAATTTATGACAAGGAAGAGAGGGGAGATAAGAGCGAATTTGATTTTGACTAATTTTCTTACTTTTTTTTCCTCTTTATTTTAAGACAGGGTCTCATTCCACTGCCCAGGCAGACCTGGAACTCATGGTGATCCTCCTACCACGGACTCCCAAGTACTGGCATCACAGATGTGAGCCACCATAATCAGCTTGAATATACTTCTATACTGTATTGGTGATTTAAAGGGAGGGAGGAGAAAGACAGAGGGCGAAAGCAAGTATAAGCATGCAGAAAAAACTAATGTGCTTCTAATATTTACAACAACAACAAAAGACCTGCCAGAAATAAATGCTAAGGTATTTAGATTAGAAAAAAACACAACAAACAAAAAAGACATTTAGACTAGAAACTTAGTTCGTGCAAATCAGAAAGACATAACTTCAGACAAAAGTTCCTTTTCACCTAGGAAAAGATTTCATCAGAGCTCTAATCTGAGGTAAGCTGAAATGAGTATACTCTCTTTTCTGTCTTTCCCAGAGATAGAAAACCTGGATACAATACATGAAGTAGCTTGTATAGGCAGATCTAAACTATTATCAAACTGGTATCAAGTTTACCCATTTCTCCTTTGGTGTCCCCTGGCCTCGACTTAATGCAGTCAGAGTCTGGGCGTGTACACTAGGGTCTGTGTGACCACAGAGAGAGAATTCTAGAAGTACGCTTTTAGTTCTAGCTTGTTGACCAGGAAAGGACCTCCTGGTGCTCAGAGTGGAAGAAATCCCACACTGTTCTCTATAGCATTACCCTTTTGATGATAGCGGCAGTAGGGCCCATGCATCTATAAGACTAGAGTGGGGAAACAATCCTCTATTGGGATGCCCTAAACTGTTAAAATTTTTTTTCCTCTGACTTCCTGCTACATAGCACTAAAGGTTCTAGCTTAGTGGCTGGAAGAGCTAGGCAACTAAAATATTCCAAGAAAATAAGCAAAAGGGAAATAAGCAGTTGTATTATTTATACCAAACACAACTGGAAAACAAAATTCCTCATCAGGGTCCATTGGGATGTGCTGCGACCTTTTAAGTGCAAATTCAGGGAAATTGAAGGAAAATGAAAGGATTACCAAAAGGTTTTTGGAGATAAGAAGTTCTATGAAGCCAGAAGAAAATCAGCCATCAGAAATGGGGAAACTCAATGAGTTTCTCCTGTTGACACTGTAGTTTTCCCATTTACATGCAGAAAGCAAAGGCTTGAATGGGATATGCTGTGTAGATACACGGAACACAGAAATATCTTAAACAGAGGGGTAATGACACAACAGACTTCCTAACCCCACTACTTGAATGGGATATGCTGTGTAGATACACGGAACACAGAAATATCTTAAACAGAGGGGTAATGACACAACAGACTTCCTAACCCCACTACTTGAATGGGATATGCTGTGTAGATACACGGAACACAGAAATATCTTAAACAGAGGGGTAATGACACAACAGACTTCCTAACCCCACTACTTGCAACTTGTATTTTATTTATTTGTTTGTGAGAAGCACACACACGGAGGTCAGAGGACAACTTGAGAGGCTACCCTCTCCTTCTACTATGTAGGTTCCAGGCCAGCAACTGCCCTTAGTAACTGAGCCATCCTGCTGGCCTTACTTCCAACTTTTAAAAAAGGAAAATTAAAAACAAAGCAAAACCAAAAACCAGACACTCATAGATCTTTAAAAGTCAAGCTGTCTTGCTTATTTCTTCCCTAAATTCATCCTTCTCCTTAAACGGAAATCAAAACATAAAGCAGCTTGTAAGGCTTTAACAGTGCGTGGTGCTGTGAGCACAACTGAAAACATATATTCTTGTCCTTTAAATGTTTGCGGTCTAAATTATACAAGTCAAACAGGAAAGATATGAAAGTGGCAAATTAAAGACAGACTGGAAAAAACCTGAGCAATGATTTAAACACCCAACTATAAAACATATTTTAGTCTTAAATATACTTGTTTAAAACAATATACTTGTTTACACAAAGAAAAACCACTGAGGAAGGTTCGCCTTGCCATTGTTTCTGTATCTTTTATTTTAGAATGGCAAGTTATTCCTTAAAAAAACAAAAACAAACAAACAAATCTGAATACACCTGCCTTTTAAGTCAGAACTTCTTTACAGTACCGAGTTAGAAAGAGAGTGTTTCATTTTTTAAGTTTAGGTTATTGAAAACATGCAAATTCAGACATACATACATATACATAAAATATACACACATGCATTTGTGTGTGTGCATGCACTCACATATACATGTATCATCCTTCATGTATTAATTAAATTCCAATACAAGAAATAAATCAATTCATTCTTACTTCATCTTGTTAGTTTTTAAACATTTAGTAGGAGCTTATAGAAAAATTTACCTTTAAATTTGTAAATATTCTAGCAGTATAAATTTTTCTTCCTTGATCTTTAATAATATTAATACATTGTTAAAATGCAGGCAAACCTGAGTTACTGCCAACTGTCCTTGATGTGTTTGTAACACCCTAAAGATTAAACAGTACAATGTCATAAATCCTATTACAGAATATAATCTCTAAATTACATTCAAGGGGATAAAAATATACAGCATACTAATGAACTTTACAATTTCATAACACCCTTTACATTGAAAGGGTGAGTCTTGTCTACCTAGTTACTTTAGATAAAAGTTTATGAAAATCCATCTCTAATAGATATTAAATAAAACATATCCTGTTTTATCTTGGAATCAGTTACTCCGAAAATGATCTGTCTCAGAAGTGGATTAGCCTTTTTTATTTCTACTGTCCCAAATTTCAAGACTTTTTAAATGCCATTCACAAAAGGTGGGAAAAAAAGAAAACCTCTTAAAACCAAGTAACCTGAAATTCTAACCTAAAAGACACTTAAAATAGTCTAAATCACCTTAAAATGTAGTGAAAGGTAAAGTCAAGTGCTTTTAGAAGTTATTAAAGCTATACTGTAAGCTGGGCATGCTAGCATAAGCCTGTCACCCCAGCATCTAGGAAGCAAGGGCATGAGGCTAGCCTTGGTTACAAAGTGCTTGTCATCAACCTGGGATATCTGACGGCCTGCCTCAAACAAACAAACTTTATAGTTTATTGAACTTTAACAACTTTTTAGTACATAAAACTATTAGTTTTGTCTATGAAGAGTTTCACAGTGGAGAAACATTAAAGCAGTAATAGTTGAGGAGTGGAGGTCTCAATATATTTTTGTTAAAGATATTTTTATATATGTCAAAGCTTTAGGAAAAAGTCATTACATTATAATAAGTTGTAAACCACAATCAAGAACACAATGTAGGGGGCTGGAGATATGGCTCAGAGGTTAAGAGCACTGGCTGCTCTTCTAGAGGTCCTGAGTTCAATTCCCAGCAACCACATGGTGGCTCACAACCATCTGTAATGAGATCTCTTCTGGCCTGCAGGCATACATGGAGGCAGAATGTCGTGTATACAGAGCAAATAAAAAAAAAAAAAGAACACAATGTATGTTTACAATTGGACACTGTATTTTCCTATTGATAAGTTTCTTATTTATAAGTTTCCTTTCCTTATGACCTCTCATCACAGTGTTTGTTGAAACTGGATTTTTCCCTATACTGGTAGATTTGATTGTTTCCTTCATGCTCACATCATCCTATAACACATAACATTCTGGGAAAAAATCACAGCTATAATACAAGAATAATACACTTAAGAGTCAAGCCATACAACCAAGAGATGAAATGGGGCTTCAAAATGCAACCAGAGGTTGGGGAACTGTCACAAGAGTAAAGGCAACATCCTCAGAATTGTTTAAACACCTGGGGTCTCAAACACACCTCTTGGGCTCAAATCCTCAGCATCCAGCTTGCTGGACACAGTACAATGCATGCTATGAGTATTACCATTCTTATCTGGGAAGCTGACACAAGTTACTGTTATTTAAACCTCATAAAATTACTTACTTTCATAGGTCAGTACTTTAAAATTTGGATATGTTCCCATGGTTCAAATTAGTTAAATAATAGCAAAAAAGCAAGTTATTAAGAATGTACATGGCAGGCAAGAACCAGGCTATAGCTGGCTGGAAGGAGGGCTCATTGGATGACCCGAGTTAGATCCATGGTAGACATATGGTAGAGAGATCAACAACCCCTACTAGTTGGCCTCTGACCTCCATGTGGGCACCTTGGTACTCAAATGCCCACACTTAAAATGCATATGCAAAACGAAAGAACAAATATAATTTTAAATAGCTAGAGCTAACCTAGGAGGATACTCACACAGCAGCTCCGGAACATAACTGGAAGTAAATGATTTCTTTAGCAGGTTTAAAACAAATCACATACTTCAAATAAAAAAAAAATGCACAATCCAGTAACCTCCAAAACAACAATACTTGATAATGGGTTGATTCCGAAAGGTGTATTTTATATTCAAATAGACGTCATTTTCCTTTAACTCACAAAATGAATGCTATCACAACTTCAAAAGACACATATCAAGCCAGGCGGTGTTAAGTCAGCCAGTGCCTTAATTATCCCAGCACTTGGAAGGCAGAGGCAAGCAGATCTCTGTGAGTTTGTTTGAGGCCTGCCTGGTCTACAGAAAGAATTCTATGAACATTTACAAAATTAATGCTGGCTTATTAATTTAACACAAAATCTGCTAACTCTTTAATTAACATAACTTTGGTGACTAAATACAAAGAATGTATTTACATTTTCATAAATATTTATTTACTTGGATTTTATTAGTGTACTCTTACTGTTCTAAGTATTTCTTTAATTTAACAATATATTTATAATCTACCTTGGAATCTGTAACCTCTCTACCAGAAATGAGTTCTGAAATCTCGAAACACAGACAGCACAATTTCAGGATAGCCTGATTTTCCTCAAGGTTGTCTTATGCACATCTTTAAAAATGACTAAAAGAAAACTGTATTCTTTAAAAGAGATGCAAAGATATAAGATTTATAAAAACTTAAGCCAAAGAGTTAATAATAGGTAAATATATGTCTGTAAGGATAAAAAGGGAGATATTGTTTTAAGACTGTAACCTTATAACTGCCCTCAAATCCATTCACTTCCCTGTCACCAAACGTCAGTCTTCCCAGCAGACTGACATTACTTCCCATAACTAAATGAAGAAGAAAAAAAAATGATGCTCTTCTGACGATGATCTCCCAATCAATCAACAGTTTGTGTGTGTGTATATATATATATCCACTCCTGTTAAATAAATATAATTTACCTATCATGGTATGAAATGTTGTATCTATAGCCATGACCACTCTTTCTAAGGCACCACCTGTGCACACCCTGCTCAACTGAGCCACTGTCCACTCTCATTTCCTGCTAGTCTCTAGCAACCACAAATCTGTTCTCTTTAAAGGGATGGATCTCCCTATTTGAGACATTTCACACACATGAAACCTTAGAATACAATCCTTGTGAGTCTGACTTCTTTTGCTTGGAATGTTAACCGGGTTCACTTATATTTTAATATATATCCATCCATATTTCATTTTTTATAGATGAACAATATTCTACTGCAAGGATCTACAGATTTAGTTCATCCTTTCATTAGTAAATGGCCTCAGGGTTATTTCTAAATCTTGGCTAATAGTATTAACATCACCATGTAGGTTCTTTATTCTGCTTTAAATTATATAACAATGTTTCAAACTTAAAGCAAATCACAGAAAGATTAGCAAAAAAAGTCAAACTAAACAATAATACGACTTTTATATGATACACATTGAATGTCTCTTAAACATTTGAGAAAAAGTCTCTGGTTTCAATTTTTTTTAGTACATAAAGTATCTTGGGGATAGGATTCAAGTCTTAAAAAAATTCACATCTGTCTAATACATCCATGTATTTTATACATACACCTTGAAAACAATCTTATGAAATCTGTGGTATTCATCTGAACCGTGAGGGCTAGACTTTTTCACAGTGGTAACATGTTGTGTTAAAGTTTCAGATTTGGATATGTGCGAATTCCCAGGTTAGAGATCCTTAAAACTTGCAACATCTTCTTTTGCTATAAACTCTGAGTTACTCATTCTACATTAAGGTTATCTGGATGGGGGAAAGAAAAATTTCCATCTACCCTCTGCAAACCATACATAAGCAAGAAGAACAAGGCAACAATGAAAACACTGAAACATATGACACAATTCTTTTTCCTTTTTTGATATAGGATCTCACTATATAGCCCAGATTGGCCTCAAACTCGTGATCCTCCTGCCTCGGTCTCCCAAAAAGTATTCATAATTTCTGATGTTTATCTTTTTTTTAAAAAAAGAGACCTTTTCATCTCAAATGTAACTTAAGTATTTAAATCTAAATTAAACTCTTTACAAATCTGTAAGGAAAGATAAGAACATAACTATGTGTATATTCTTCTAAAGTACTAGGGCAAATCTAAGATTTTAAATATAAAAAGAAACAATCCCAATACCTATATTTCGTAAATAAAGAAGAAAATCATCCAATATGTCCAAATCAACTTGATGAGATTAAATAATCTTATATATTTGAAAGCAAAAATCAACTTAAACATCAATTCATTTTTTGATTAGTGATTAAAATTAACTTGGTAAAAAAAATATTCACACGAAAAATAGTTTGATTTCTTTTAGATATGTAGCCAAAACCCCTAAATGTTACAACTTAAACAAAAACCTGTAGTTAACCTATTATCAACTTTGACTAAGAACAATAAATATCAACAATTAGTATTCCTCTATTAAATGGCATGGCAAAATATTCTTTTAAAAAAACGCAACATTAAAATAACTCTCACTAGTACGTTCAATTTTATGCTCTTATATATTACTTAAAAATAAATTTAAAATATAAGAATACAAATTTAAAGATCTTCTTGAGACCACTGCTCAAGACTGGCATAGATTATGCCAATTTTAGAATAATACATGTTTTAAAACATGTACCAAATATATGAAAGACCACTAACTGCACCCACCTTAGAATGTATCATCAGAATATTTCACAGCTATACTTTTCAACTACAGCTTTCCAAACCAGGCAGATAAACTAACAATGAAAAATGCCTACCTAGAAAATATTTATGAGAAAATCTGTATTTTAAGATTTTTCCGTTCCTAAAAGAAACAGTTTTAAAATAAAAAAGTCAACATACTGCAAATATTTTTGTTATAGTTTTACAAACATGTTTAAATACCAAATCTAGTATTACACTTGTAGGATATCAAATATACTCAGGGCCTGATTTTTAATTCAAATTTAATAATATTTGAGTAATCTAGTACATGCCTAACACTATGCTAAGCACTATGGGTTTAAACAAAACAAAACAAACAAAAAGCACATTCTGGTTTCCCTATCTTCCTTCTTCCTTGTCAGTGTGGCCAACAGAAATAATCATTCGATGAGATGCCAGCAGGGGAACAGAACTCGCATTTACTACACACTTGACTTAAATTTATACTCAGGGCCTCCAAACTCAGAATTCAAATAAATACCAACTACGAAAAGGAATTCACAAGAATCTGTCTTTCTGTAGGGCACTCATCACTGAGGGGTAAAATTTTTCTCATATGCATCATGAAGGCAGATCCTTTTTCCATGTTGTTGGCAAAACTGTCAATCATCTTGATGAGCAGCAAATAAATGAATGCCCAATGATGGGATTCTGTATTATCCTTAAAAAAGAAATCCATCAACTAAACATCAACAGGTAAATGTTTATACTCGACACCCATCAATTTCAACTATTCATGCAAAGAGACAGGTGAGCTGGACTGGTAAACCTCGAAATTAGAGAAGCATTAGTCGTCTGCTTCCAGCCAATATAAACAGATGTTATTTTTAAACAGGCAAAATCATCTCTTCCAATGAAATTTATTTGCAGCAGATAATGTTCTGTTACATTTTTAATCAAGCAGATGAAGTTACATTTAAATTGAAAATCTGCCTCACTCAACTAATCAGGCAAGTAGAATTCCGAGATGACTGAGCGGCATTACACAGCACACTACTGCGGCAGGTAAATTGGGAAATTTACCTGTCACACCACACAGCTTATTGTTCAGTCACCGCATCTGCAACTCAGAAGCAAAGCACTAAGACAAAAAGGGAAAGGCATGTTAAACAGACTTATAAATCAATCATATTTTATGAAAACATTATTAACGCCACCAGCAAAAAGTGAACAATTTTTTTTTTTAAAGAAAAAGAGGAAAAATCAACACCACCTCTCAGAGATACAATGAGAACTTACAAGGGTTGTACTTATCTGCTTTGTGTAAATAGCATGCCTGGTTATTTTGAAGATCATAATACAACTGAGACTGAGAAAAGTAGCAAATATCATATGGGTAAAGAGCAAAGAAACAATGACCAGAAAATACCAAGAATATAGCAGACATAAAGCAAATGTGAATAAAACCTTTCAACACCACACACTCAGGTTTACAAGATGTGATGCCCGTTACTCATCATTACAGATTATTAATTCTACATACAGAACACATCCAAAACTTGCCACTTCATCAGATTTATAAAATATCTACCCCTTTAGTTTTCTAAGTGGGTAACTTAACATTCTTAAAATGCCTTCAAAAGCTATTTTCACAATTATAAACAAAGGGTATTTTTTTCATTTCCTGCTTAGTTTCTATAAGCTCAAATGCTTGAGGCCACACTTGAACTTCAGGACCCTATTGATAACTAATGATGAATAATTCCAACACTGCTGTATCTTTTACATCTCAATTATGCTAAAAAGGCGTGTGCTTTTCTGACTCTCCTTTCTGCTGCCTCCTTCGTAGCTTAATTCAGGTTTACATTCTCTTTTTTTCTTTTGTTCTCTGCTTTTTTGGGTTGGTATGGGATAGGGATGGCCATAAACAAATAAAACAAACCATTGGCATTTGGTCTACATTATAAACAAAAATTCTATTATTATGTTATATAAAATTATTATTATAATTAATATAATTATAACAAGTATAAATTATTGTTTGTTAAATAAAATTCTTATTTAGTTCTTAAAATTCTACTATATAGTTCTTAATTTTTCTTTAAAAAGTTCTATATTATATAGTTCTTAATTCTATTACATATTTAAAATCCTATTATATATATTTTTTAATAAAAAATCTATTATATAGCTCTTAATTAATGATATAGTTCTTATATAGATTGATTTTTCCATTAAGAATGGTCCACCAACACCCTGTCAAAGGGTTAATTAATGAAGCGAGGCAGAAAAGGAGTGCATCCATCATAATGGTGTCTTTCCTACCAAAGCATCATTACAACAAATTACTATTTGGGTTCTGCCTGGTTCACTTTGTGTTGCCATAACAAAATACCTCAAACTGAGTAATTTCTAAAGACGTTTTTTCTGATAGTTCTGGAGGCCGGGAAGGCCCAGGTAAGGAGCGACAATGCACATCTAGTGAGGTCTTCGCGATGAGTCATAACATGGCAGAAGGCATCATTACAACAAACAAGTATGCATGTCAGTTACCTCACGGTTGGGGCCCCACCCTTAGCGCCTTGAGGAATCTCAATTGTTTATCAAGGGCCTCTACTTCAAAATCCTTTAACATGATTTTTAAAATTATTTTAGGGAATTAAAATTTTAATGTATGAACTTTTAGAGAACACATTCACATCACAACAAGCTACAACTTTAGCTTTAGAGAATACTTGGAAAAAGGACATTTCAGATGCCCCAATCATAGTTTCTCTATTATTCCATCCTAATTAGTACAGAATGTTTGTAAAAATTAACAAACCAATACTAAAACCTTATTATTACCAAAGTCTATCTTTATTCAGATGTCTTTGTTACTAAAGGCCCCCCCCCCCCCACACACACGACCTAGGATCACATACAAAAGCATTATATTCAGGTGACACAGTACTTTAATGTTCCTCTGGGCTCTGAAACTATCTAAAACTCTGTGACGACCTATGAACTTGAGAGATTAATGCTACCTAGGAATTTGATATCATGTTCCACAACTGGGTCTATCTGATGTTTTCTCATGGCAGGAGCAGTACAGGTGGGGGAGGAAGACTTCAGTGATATCATTCTCACATCTTGAGTACAAACACTTTCAACACAGCTTCTTGCTGCTTCTAGCCTTCATAGCACTCTTCCTATGTTCTAACTTAACTTCAGCCTTCACAAAAACTACATTTATACTTGCCATGGTTACACTTTAAATGGCTATTTTAGTATGTTTCTCTGGTTAGTTGGTTTTTGCATATTTATATGCATGTTTGGTGCACATGCAAGTGTCTATGTGTGCAGAGGCTATCATAGGCTGACTTTAGGTGTTTTCCTCCATAACACCCTACTTTACTTACCAGTCCCTCCACAGAGGAGCAAGCAGCTTCTACAGCTGTGCCTCCCACACCATGACGGACTGTAACCTTCAAAAGTCAGCTGGAGTCAATCCTTCACTCCTAAACTGCTTCACATCCAGCATTTGGTCACAAGGAGACAAAAATAACTAACACTGTAATTTATCAGGACTGATGCAGAAGCTGGAAACATTGTTAAAGGTAATCAGAGTGGGGGAGTTCCTGGCTAGAGAATGTTTTAATGCTGTCTAGATGCAGCATTTTTTAAGCATAATCTCTATAGGTTGCAACAGGATTATCCAAGTGGGATTATATGGCACTATTAAGGCTTAAAGAAGTAGCAGGGTTTGCAAACCACACTGCTCAGAAAGCCTAGGACCAAGACTTCCACTGGCCTTGGAGACGCAGGTCTGATGCTCTAGGCTAAGTGCTAGTTTACTCAAGAGCACTCTCCTCATTGCCTTCCCTGGCTTCACTCCATCTTGTACTTGCCAGACAGACACTACTGCTTGATTCATTTTCCTGGGACATTTCTGGTTATACTAAATTCTCTATTCTAAGATCTAAGGAAACTTTAGAGTAGACGGTTCTACAAAAATTCTATAGAGCAAAGATGTCTCTAGTTATTGTACCTTCAAAAGGAAACAGCAACAGGAGCAGGAAGGCGAGGATTTCTGTAAGACTCTTAAAACTGTTGGAACAGAGTCCAAACAAGAATTCCACTATCACTGGGCTGTAGTACCAGCACCAACCGTGCATCCCATTTCTGCCCTAGCAAGACATGCCAGCCATCTTTCCGTCTCTGGGACAAAATACCCGACAATCGATTGAAAGGAGGAGAGATTAAGTATGGTGCATGACTGCAGAGGTTTCATTCAGTCCATGGCCACTTGGATCTGTGGGATTTAGACTATGGTAAAACACAAGACAGGGCACCACAGCAGAGGGCATATATAGTGGAACAAATCAGACGGAGGGAGGAGGCAGAAACAAGATAGATACCCTTTACAATCATGGTCTTGGTGGCCTGTTTCCTGCAACTGGTCTATCACCAAAATTTCCCACTGCTTCCAAATAATGCTATCAATGTTTTAATCCATCGATAGATTCAGAAGCCTCATTATCCAGTCCCTTCTCAAAAGCCTATCAGCTGGCAACCAACACAGGAGCCTTAAGGAATATTTAATATCCAAAATATTAACACAGACCACAGGGCTCTCAGAATGCCCCTCATGTTAGCTATTAGTACAAAATAGTATTTTAAAATATTTAAAATAAAACTATGTCTTCTATTATCAAACTGGTTTCTTATTACTTGATAAATGCTTTAAATGTTTTATGTCAAGTGATCATATAAAATGTTTAAATATTCTAGAGAGAGATTAAAATATTTTTCATAGCCAGCAGCACTGTGTCATTACAGGTGAACCCTAAATTTAGACTTTATCCCAAAAATTCCATTCCTCTGGACACAATGGCAATTGAAAATCTGTTTCAAAAAGATTATACCGATCAAGGAAAAAGAGAAAATATACCTGTTAAAGTAGGAATAAATGTGAACAGCATGCAAATTGCTTTTTATCTCTAAACTTTATTTCTGGCTGTTCCCCCAACAGCCAATGATTTAATACCTTGTGTGGTTTTGTGCCACCAGGCAAAGTAACCTAATTCTTTTTAATTCCTAGAATTGGCTGCTGTTCCAAGACTAGAGAGATTGTACTGGAAATGACTATGGCAGACAATAATACAATTAATATGCTACAGAAAGAAAAGTAAGATTAATTTACCAAATTTAATGCACTGTATTAACACATGCAATTCAGCTACTGGATACCCCATATTCCTTTATCTTTCACATACTGTATACAAATTTACTCCTCTCTTCTTGTAAGAACAGATCGCCAGAAAAGTTATAAGATGAAAATGTAATCATAATGATTCTTATAATTTACATATCTCTTAATAAACATTTTATTCAATTAACCAGAAGGAGACCGGGCAAGTATATGCATTTGTTCTGTTCATTACTGTGAGTCAGAGGGTACAGATGTTCTCATATGCGTTACCCTTCTCTATTCCTGCACTACTACCACCTAATCAAAGCCTGGTTTTGGGGACTGTTTCTCTCACTTTTGCCTCATTCATCTGATCCGTTCAGGCTGCAAGTTCTTGTTCAACTTAGTGCTAAGTACTTAACATCAAACAATTTTCTTCTGACATGAGCAAACTCTTTGGGATATGTACGTATGTATGTGTGTAGAACACATCCATGCCTTAGAGCATTTTAATTGGTTTCTATCCAGGGATACTGTATTCTCACAAAATGTCAAAATATACACAAATCTTTACTTAATTTGCCAACTTGATCAATGCTCTCAACTAGTTTTATACAATATATTGAAGATACATAGCTTTAGTGATATTTTGTTTGTAATCTAACAAATAAATCTTACCTAAATATCAGAGTGCAGAGCAAAGATACTTGTCTAGTTAGTCAGAGGTCAGGCAATAGTGGCTCCCAGCACTTGGGATCTCTGTGAGTTCAAGGCCACCCTGGACTACCTGAGATTGAATATGTTTAAAAGAGAAACAGTTCACATGCAGGTGATCCCAGCACTTGGAATCAATGCCTTCAATCCCAGCACTAGGGAGGTGGAGACAGAAGCAATATGACTGGGCAGAGAGAGGACTATAAGGCGGGAGGAGACAGGAGCTCAGATGCATGTTTTTTGGGACAAGGTCTATGTATTACAGATTCACTTTGAACTCAGGATTCTCCCAAATGCTGTCTAACTTGAAAACTCTTATCTTGATGCAGAAAAAGCATTTGAAATAGCACCATATTTTTTTCAAGGTAAAAACAAATTTGATGTAGACTAAATGTATCTCAGTACAACAAAGGTCATGTGCCTGTCCTACATGAAACATTATAGTCAGTGGTGACTGTGGAAAGCTTTCGTGTAGCTCAAGGCTGGGACAAGAACCTCCTCGCTGTGACTTATATTTCACATAGTACTGGAGGTTTCGAGTCAGGCAAAGGGGAAAAGGCAATAATATCAAAATTGGAAAATAAAATCATTTTCTGATAGTATCTGCATGTGGAAACCCTGTAAGACTACTACTGACAGAATAAGTGAGGTCAGTAAAGAAACAGGAGTACAAAACAGTGTCCAAACTCAGTTTTAGGTCCATACACTAACACTGAGCTTTCAGAAAAGGAAGCTAAGGAATAATTCATGGCTAACAGCATCAGAAGAGTGGCAAGAAGGTGTGGTAACATCTATTTGTGCATAAATGTGTGTGTATATGTGTCATAACACAGTAGAGATCAAAGGGCAGTTTATGGGAGCTGGTTTTCTTCTTCTTCCAAGTGGGTTCTGACAATCAAACTCAGGTCTTCAGGTTTGGTAGCAAGCACCTTTACCTGCTGAGCCTTCTTTCTGCCCCAAGTATGATAGACTTCATGGAAACTTAACCATGCATGAGAGAAATTATTGAAGGAGTTTGAGTCCCTGTTCGCCCCCTGTCTCTTTCTCTGTGTGTGCGTTTATAAAGAGATAAAGAAATCCTGGGTTCATACGCAAGAAAATTTAATGTCGAAATATCCGTACTATATAATCTATATGGATTCACTGAAATACCTGACAGAGTTCCAGTGACTTTTTTATTGTTGTTTTTTTTATAGAAATGGAAACATTTCTAAAATTCATAGGGAACCAGCCAAGACCCCCAGATATCCAAAGCAGCGTGGAGAAGAAACAAAAGTGGAGTCATCATCTTACATGATTTCAAAGTATGTTTTAAAGTTAAAGTGGTCAGAACAGAATGGAACCGTCACAAAGACATAGGTGCCAAAGAGCTCAGCAATAAATCTATCCCATGAAAGTCAGCTAATCTTTGACAAAAGGTTAGTCTCTAAATAAATGTTGTTAGGAAATCTGGATATCTACCTAAAAAAGAAAGAAATTGAGTGGTACATAAAAACTAACTCAAAATGTATTAAAGACCTAAATGTAAGACATGAAGCTAGAAGTATTAGAAGAAATGGATAAAAGCTCTTATCAGTGTGGCCTTAGCAATTGATTCTTTAGATATTACACCCAAGGCACAGAGAACAAAAACAAAGTAAAAAGTGGAACGACATTAAAACATTTTTGATCAACAAAGGAAATGAAATAAAAAATTACCTATGTAGTGAGAAAACAATGTTTTTGTAAACCATTTATGTGATCAAGTGTACAAAACATGTAAGGAACAGATAGCCTTTAGAATAATAACACAAATAACCTAGTTGAAAATGGTCAAAAAGCCTGAATAGACCATCTTTCTCAAGAAAACATAAACATACTTGGCTAAAAAATATATGAAGGTGCTCATTATCACTAATCATAGGGAAATGAAGTTTAAAACTACCCTGAGATGTCACCTCATTCCTATTCAGATGGCTCATATTCAAAAGATAAAGACACCAAGGGTTGCTAAAGATGTAAAGAAAAGGGAACCTGTGTACATGCCAGTGCAGCCATTTTAAGTAAAAGTATGGAAATTGCTCAAAAAACCTGAAAAGTAGCAAATGATCCACCAAATCCAATAGATACTTCTCTTAAAGAGACAGCTTCACATCCATGTTCTTTGGAATATGCACAACATACACTTGGCATGCATCTTTTTCAACTGGTTCAGTTAGGAGGGAGTGAGTAAATTCAGAGTTTCTTGTTGCTAATGATTAAACGTTCTGTGTAGCATGAATTCTAATTGTTCTTAATAATAAAGCCCAGAGTCAGCTAGCTATCAGTGTTGAAAGCTGAAGGATCAGAGAAGCAGAGCAGCCAATTTACTCTACCAATGCTCAGACTATAGGGCTGTTCCTGTCTCTACAAATCCTGAGACTGCATCTGAGCTCCTGTCTCCTCCCGCCTTACAATCCAAATATATCATACTGTCAACATATGTACTTTAAGAAATTTTGCAAAACTAGCTCAAATTTTAAAAAGAGGGAGAGATTAATTCAAATAAATATTTGAGAAAATTAAGAAGAATTGGCAAAAGGAAAGAGGATGAATGAAAGAAAAGAACAAAGGAAAAGCAAAGCTTAAACCAAAGGAGTCATTAAAAGAACTAGAGGATGAAGTACATCCCGATATAGAGACATGAAAGCTATTGAGCAAATCTCTACAAAAAAGAGCAAAGATAAAAATTAATAGCTAATAAACACGAACGTTTAATAAAGCCAAACTAAGAGCAAGGGGAGTCTGGTGAACCACAGGAAAGTTGGGACCACTTTGCTACATAATCTAAGATGGGAAGCAGACTACATGGTGATAGCCTTGACAGGAACTCCAATCTCAATGACCTCTGTAAGACCATCTAGTGTCAAACAAAAGTACCCAATATGTATCTGTAGACTAAAGGGATGTTAACCCTTCATAACAAGCAGTACCAAACAGAATATTCTTTGAACTCATGGCATGAGCTACTAACAGTTAATGAAGTACACACAAGTACTTAGAGAAGAGAATAAAGACGGCATATCAAAATGTAGTAACTACCACCTCAGAGAGTAAGAAATGGTGAGGGCATGTCAAAGAAATAAAAATCACATTAATGCACTCCCAAACATCAAGGCCAGAACAGTTTAGGGAAAAAGAGACAGGCATGGTGATGCATAC
Source organism: Microtus pennsylvanicus (assembly GCF_037038515.1). NCBI lineage: Eukaryota > Metazoa > Chordata > Mammalia > Rodentia > Cricetidae > Microtus > Microtus pennsylvanicus. Next base: position 141,048,707 of record NC_134581.1, read on the forward strand.
CTGTAAACCTAGCACTCAGGAGGCAGCAGCAGGAGGACCTCCGTGATTTTGAAGACCGTTTGGTCCATAGAGCAAGTTCCAGGACAGCCAAGGCTACACAGAGAAACCCTGTCTCAAAAGTCAAAACAGAGAGAGGAGAGAAAGAGGGACGGAGGAAGGGAGGGAGGGAGGGAGGGAGGGAGGGAGGGAGGGAGGGAGGGAGGGAGGGAGGGCAGGTAGGCAGACAGGCTGGGTTAGAATCCAAAGTATAAATGATCATATATTAAAAGTGAAGACTGGGCTGGGCAACGGTACATGCCTTTAATCCCAGCACTTGGGAGGCAGAGGCAGGAGGATCTCTGTGAGTTCAAGGCCAACCTGGTCCACAGAACTTGTTCCTGGACAGCTAGGGCTTTACAGAGAAATCCTATCTCAAAAGACAAAAAAACAAACAAACAAAAACAGAAATGAGGAGGAACAGATAGATGAGTTAAGCCATTTTTATGCATACTCTACCCTCAAGGAGACAGAGCCAAACACACTACTCCTTGTAAACATGAGTTTACCTCTGAAAGTCCCAAAAAAGTGGAAGGAGACAAGTGACACCACTGAGATGACCTCTGACCTCCATATAACATGAGCACTCCCTCAACACACAATCGTACACACACACACACACACAATTTAATGAGTAAAATATTTTTTAAAGCCCGAATACTACCTTAGCCAGATGACCATGACTATCAACATCAATAATACATAACATATTTATAGTACATATACTTGAAAAGATGCAATGAGAATGACCCTTTCCTTGTACAGTTCAGCAGAGGAACGAGAAACAGGGCACATGGGAAGAATGAAGTATATAATAATCCTAAAAAATTCCCGAAAGGTTATTTAATCTTGTATAGATAGAAACCTTGCTGTAGAGCTCCTTAGGATGGGAATTCTCTAATTCCATCTTCATAATGACCATCATTATCGGCCTGTTTGACTTAAGTCCAAATTCTCAGGACAGATTGGAGAATTATTGGTCTCAACTCTCATTTACAAGAAAGGGAAATATTCTAGAGTTTTTATTTTGTATCAGATATACAATGGCCAGGGCTCAGTGAAGCACTCAGCTACCTGCAAGAAGCTAAAAAACAATCCACAGAAGCCAAGCTCTCTGAAGCCCACAAAGCTCTGATTATCTTCTCAAAGCGAAAGGAAAATAATTTTTCAAATACTTAACATATGAAAATTACTTTATAGTTGTTCATAACCCTACATAGCTATGAAAAAGAAGCAAAAGCTACCCTTTTCGAAGTCAGTTTTAAAAACAAAGCAATGTGCCTTACCCTCTCTGAGGATTGGATGGGGATAGAGTGGGAGGGTGTGTGGAGGAAATGAGAGGAGGGGAGGGAGTGGGAACTTGGATTGGTATTTTTTTTTTAAATCTAATAAATTAAAAAAAATCCCAAATAAAATTCCAAGTGTAGAAAGATCATTTTACATAGTGATTCTCACAGGAAACAGATATAAAGTATACCAGTCATTTGTTTCTTGGGGGTAAGAGTGTGCTGGAAACTGAACCCAGGACTTCACATGTATACCAAGCAAGTTCTTAACCACTAAGCTACAAATTCATAATCCTTATAGAAATTTCTGATTTTAATTGGAAAAAGTGAAGGAATAAATAAGTTACATTCTTATAAATTTCAGTACTACAGGGATTCGTAGGAAAGAAAACACCTGCTCAGAAAGGCTGTTATGACCTACAAGACAAGAAAAAGAAGCACCGTGCAGACATTGTAATCTTAAAAGCAACACAGAACACTACATGGATGGCAAATGTTAGTCGTTAAATACAAGTGTTTAAGAAACTGAAAGAAAGAAATGTTGAGCGATTATTTTGGAATAATCTCTTTCTGTCCTCTACCCTGCTTTAAAAACGATCGTATTTATAAGTGATGAAATGTCTTTTAGATAGTATTACAATGTTTGAGGCAAAAAAAGAAAGCAAGCTTTTCTGTTCCTATTCTAAGAAATAGCTGTTCTAGCCCACATTTATTATTTGTCCTCCTTTGTGATACAATCTGATTTACCTGCAGAACACATCAAGGGCAATTACTGTCACCATATAAAAGAACAATAGTTAAAATAGGATCCTCAAAGCAAAAGTGGAATTACAATTTAAATGAAATTTCAGATTTAATATATTCAAACATTTGTTAAATTCAAAGAGAAATCATGTTTCCAAATATAGATAGTTAAGGCTGATTGTTTATTGGCCTTCAACATACCTAGAGTTTGGCTTCCCTTTTTACATCAAACCCTACAAATTCAACATCTGCATCACTGAAAAAGTAAAATCCTCGGGTGTACAGGTGCCCACTGCTCTGGTCTACTCCCATTCCCTTCCTCTCCATCCCCCCCCCCCTGCACCTGATTAAAAACCTAAAAAGAGCCCAACTGAGCCCCACCCCCATCCCGGCCACACACTGGGCATCACTGTGGTCCCTGTGATCCTCCTCTCCTCAGGAGCATTCATTTCTAAAACCTTAATGACACTCCGTCACATTCTCTGAAAAGAAGAGGAAAAACTGCCGTTAAAGGCTGTGTTCATTACAGCCAGTGACTTCTTAAAAATGTCTGCAGTCAGGCAGTGGTGTCTTCGGGAGTCTTTCAGCAGTTTCTCCTGTTTTGGAGTTTCCACACATAGGAAATTACAAGGGGCTTGCAAATGCTCAGAGCTTTGAAAAGAAAGAAAGAAAAAAAGAAAGGAAGGAAGGAAGGAAGGAAGGAAGGAAGGAAGGAAGGAAGGAAGGAAGGAAGGAAGGAGAAAACAATACTGCACTTTTTGTTCCTATTAGCCATTTAAAGTATCCATTGATCAAAAACAACTAAAAATATGTTTTAAATGATGGTAAGTTGACACAAGAACTATTATAGAACCATTACAGTAACAAAATGTGTTCTATGCAGAATACCATAAGGAACTAAGAAAAAAGATACTCTAGAGCTATTCTAAGTACGATATGAGCAAATAATGTCATCTAACCTCTACTCCGAGGTCAACATACCCCATGGGAACAGCAGTTTCCAAGGGATTTCCACATTCTAAAAGCTTGAACAGATTTCAGAATGTGTATAAAACCAAAAGTCATTCTCACTTTGGTCAGTTTTGTTTGATTGGTAAGGGAAAGGGGATTTTTTTTCCCATTAAATTTTTTTTTTAGAGGAAAGGAAGGGAAAGCTTACTTTTAATGCTTTTTTTCCCAAAAACCGTACAATATTTGAGATCTTTAGTACAAATATTCTTAAATTTACTATATTTTAAGCATACATTACAGAACTAAAATGTCCTTACAGAGAATAAATCATAAGGTACTCACTTGTTCTTTGCTTAGAAGACCCCTAGCTTATGACACAGCCTACACATATTCTACAAGATAACAAGGGCTCAATTAACTTATCTAGACAGTTAATTTATTGTAAAATTGCTGACAGAAAGTAAAACTGGGAATCCAAAAGCAACCAATTACACAAGGCCTTGACCACTCTACAGAACCCTAGAAAAGAGATAGTTAGTTATAATTAATCCCCAATGAGTCCCTTCCCACTCAATCCTCTGGGCCACCTACTTTCATGATATCAATCTGAATGTTTGTTGTTCAAAGAGGACAAATTAATAAAAATTTGTTTATCAAATTTAAGAAACATATGACTCCTCTTAAGAAAAACAAAGTTCTCTTAAACATCAATCAAATCTGTGGCAAATCCCAAATTGGGAATGTGAAACAGTAGCTTAAGAAACTAATGTCTCAATTCATAAAGGGCTATCTTCATAGCAAGAATGAAACCTTTCAATGCCAAAATAAAAGACAAATCTTAATTTTTTTTTTTTTTGGTTTTTTTCGAGACAGGGTTTCTCTGTGGTTTTGGTTCCTGTCCTGGAACTAGCTCTGTAGACCAGGCTGGTCTTGAACTCACAGAGATCCTCCTGCCTCTGCCTCCCGAGTGCTGGGATTAAAGGCGTGCACCACCACCGCCCGGCTTAAATCTTAAAATTTTTGAGAAATTCTATAGCCTTCTTCTACAGATAAACACTAGGAATCTGAGGAACAAGTGTCCTGTCAGAAATGATAGTCTACCGTCCCCCAACCCATTACCCGATAGACTTCACCTCTAGATTTTTCTTTCACAACTCTTGTCTTCTACAACATGACAAGATACACGTCTCATCTAGAACATATTGCAGAATAATACAGTAGGCCTGATTATTTGTTGATTAAAATGAATAGATATGAATCTTATTTTTTGGTTATCTTCTGTCTCAGATTATTTGTCTTGGTTCTCCATCAGTAAAAGATAACCAAAAAGTTTACAGACTTGATAATTAAATTATTAAATAGTAAAAGTAACAAAGTAAACATAATTTCTGACACCCAAATAAGAAGAAACAATTACTTACAGCTAGAGATACCAAATTAAAAAAAAACATAAATACCATTAAATGGAGCTTAATAAATTTCAATGTAGTAAAATTTCCTTTTTAATCAAACTCCAATGTTACAGTAGATTCTAGAAATAAATAAATCCTGGTAAAATTTGCTGACCAATATTCAGGATTTTCAAGCCTATTGTTCCAGTGGCCAATCAGCCTTATTGAACCATTAACAACATCATAGTGTGTAGTAATTAGGAGCGGCGGGCTGCGTTCTGCCACCCAGCTCCCGCCACCGACTAGCTTATGCCCGAAATAACAACACACAAACTGTATTCTTTTAAACATTGCTTGGCCCATTTCTATCTAGCCTCTTCTTGGCTAACTCTCGCACCTTAACTAGCCCATTTCTTATAATCTGTGTAGCCCACGAGCTGGCTTACCAGGAATGATCTTAACCTGCCTCTGCCTGGAGTAGGAGAATCATGGCGAAAACAGAACAGAATGCTGGGAGAAAGAAGCTGAGTCAGGAGTCGCCATGATTCTCCTACTCCAGGCAGAGGCCCGCTGCTCCTATTTCAACAATAGTGTATAAGTAGCTATCTTATACCTTTTAAACAATGTGCTAAAATTTTTAAATAAAACTTATCAAATAAATATTTTGTTAAAGACAAATGGCACAAATATTTGGTTTTTATTAAAAATTCAGTTGTAAGTTCTATATATTAAAACATTAGTGGTATCTGACACACTTAATCAAAAGCACTATATATATATATAAAAGTTAGCCTGAAAATTTAAAAACTAATCCACTTTTTATTCTGGTCACACAATTCTCAGTTATCATCTTAGGTTTATACTTTTCCTTTGTTTTACTTGATATCATAAATAATGAGCTTACATCTCTATACCACTCAATATTAAATATTTTCAACCTATTTTTGCTACATTTGGTAGGCTTCTTTTATTTAAATAGAAAAATATTATATAAAAGTAATTTTTATTTAGCACTCACCAATTTCATTAAAATGTCTACTATTTGTCTGAGCAGCATAACAGACAACAGCAGAGTGAAACCACTAAGAGGACAACTGTTCGGAAGCGCAGGCATCAACTGCGCACAGTAGCTTGTTCGGAAGCGCAGGCATCAACTGGGCACAGTAGCTTGTTCGGAAGCGCAGGCATCAACTGGGCACAGTAGCTTGTTCGGAAGCGCAGGCATCAACTGCGCACAGTAGCGACCACTGTACGAGGGACCCTAACACAACAGAAGCCCTAATGACCTATCTCTACTACAGCTTGCCCTTTCATGATATATTGTTCATTTTTTATTAACATCCAAATATAATGGGTTTTCTTATGCAATTTCATACATACTTAGTTTTGGTTGATACCTACCTCCTGACCCACCCATGTTCCCTTCATCCCCAAGTATTTTCCTGTCCACATCCATATCACGTGTGTTCTGCTACCCTTTCCACACTCCTCCCTTGAGGTCTATTTTCCCCCTTTCATGAGCACCTTTCTGTCTTCCTGGCATCTATCCATGCTCATCCCCACATAAATACACATATATAAAATTAGAAGCTAGAATCTAAGAGAGAACATGTGGTATTTGACATTCTGAACCTGGATTATCTCTTCAATATATTATATTCCAGTTTCATCCACTTTTTATATTTCGTGTTGAATGTTAACACCTAGAACTACTGTGTACCAGGTACTGACACCCAAATAAGAAGTTATTTAAAAGTTAAATATCAAATAAGAGAAAAATAACAAAGGGATAATGCTTGTTTTGTCTAAAAAGTATTAGGCAGAACAATAAGAATACTAATTCAAATTAATTTCTAGTAATTCAGAAGTGAATCTGATACTGAGTCAGATACTGATTTTCAACTTAGTATCTATTCCACTTCTTTCTACTTCCTTTGAAGTCAAATGCAGAAAGGTGAAATGAGAAACTGGTATTTTCTGCACTGCCATGCTATTGCTCTAATGACTGACCTCCTATTTTCTGAAGATCTCAAGAAAATGCTGACAAACCACATGTTTTATCTGTAAAAGCTACTTGCTTTCCTATGCAATGAACGACAAATCACAAGAGGAAGCCACTGTTATTTACTTCCTGTTCCTAGAAAATCTTCAGGCAGCTTTATACAGATACCATACACTTTGTTACAAGCTTTCATTGGGAAAATCTACGCATTTTTCAATTACAATTAAACAGAAAAGTAAGAAAACAGCATATATATATTTTTATAGAAATGTTTTTCCTAAAAAATTAGATACACAAATCCTAAATTGCAACCCTAAAGGCTACCCAGCGTGGGTGGGGGAAAGCTGTATTTCAGGAGCTGTATCATAAAATCTTATAGACTCTATTCCATAGCAATCTTGGTATATAGCAAGTCTTTAAAACAACTGTATAATCTAATATGACACATTAAACAATCTGAGATTAAGCAATTCCTAACAGTTCAGTTCAAACAGTAATCACATTTGCCGAAATTGCTCTTATTTCTAGCATTTAAACTGTATAAAGCACTTATCCATCTATCCAAGGGGTGAATGCATATGCAAATGCATGCTGTGTCCTTCAAGTACAAAGCTCATACCTATCTGTATCTATATAAAATTATGAACTAGCAGATACCTACTTTTTAAGTTGGGTTATACTACTTGCTTTTAGATGAGATCAACATTGCCAAACCAACTTGTTAGAATAATTCTGTCCAAAATTTTACCAAAATATCTCAATATGCTAAGTGAGAAATTATTTGATGAGACACTAATTTTAATAAGAATTTTTACTTCAAAGTTTTAAAAGCAATCATCAACATAATAAGCAACTAAAAAAGTTGGGTATATTTCATTTTTCTGAACTCATGAAATCTGCCATTTTTACTCATATATAACAGCATAAAGAATTAACCTTCAGATTCCTTCTTTTTAGGTTAAGGTTTGCTTATACCTGGTAATAATTATCTTTACTCTAGAATTCTTACATTCTGCTTTAGTAGCTCAAACATAGAAAATGAAAAGAAAGGGTTTTACACTTAGGGCCTTCTTTATATACATTCCTCCTGATAAACAAATTATATATTCACAAGAAAATGAACATAATCTTAAGAAATATGCATATAAATATGAAGTAGATTTCTAAAAACTTAAAATAGTATTTGATACATTAAAATTATCCCTTTTGAAGACTACAGAAACTACCAAAAAAGGGGAAATTTTAAATACTTTAACATTCTCATTTTCATGTCCGTTTTCAGTACAGTCCATTTTTAATCAAGAGTTAAATCAAGAAAGTTAACTGTTTATTAAAATTCTCAATGACCAGCAAAGCATGCTAGAAAACTTTTCTTTAGCCCATCCAGCCCTTTAAATAATCAAACAATAAAACAAATATTACAAGAACAAGGCTGACAAAAAATCCTAATGAACCTCTCAGATGAGAAACTAATTGGTACTAAGTACACAATGGCTTACATTTAATCCTGTTAATAACCACACAGAAAAAGAAATAAAAGACTCACTTTTCAGTCATCTCTCTGGACCACTGGGCTAAAATAACAGCATGACTAAATCTGACATTGACCCCGTGGCCCTGCTAGGAGTTAAAAGAATTCCTTTGAGCCTTCGGAGGCCTGTTTTCAACTGCTCCAGAAGGGGTGGGCTAGTCACACACACTTGTTAGTCTTCTTTACACTAACAGGTCAAATTAGAAATGGTCACATACACTGTAATACATAGCAGTGCTTACACCTGCCCAAGAAAGAATGCTAAGGTAGTTATAGCAGGCTCATAAAATACCTGGATGAAATATAATTGGAATGATGAGATTTTATGCAAGTATTAACATTACTGAATATGAAACTTTAAAAACCAAATTCAGAAGACATCCAAATTAACAAAATCAACTAAAAGACATGTAAGAACAATCATTAAACTATACATTTTTGATTGTGTTTTCAGCAGCCAATTTGATTAAAATATACTTTTCGAATTCTCATAAGCTTTCATGACATGAATCTTCAAAGAACTTATAGTGCCAAGATACAAACCCATCTGAAAATAGCTTTTCGTTCTTATCCTTTTCCAAAATACAATTTACCTCCCAACTAAGAAACCAAACAACTCACTTTCCTTTCTCACTAGTAAGGGGATAATCAAGGACACAATCTGCCATACTTCACAAGGTTTTCTTCTAGTATTAATATTACTAATTATGCGTGTATATCCTGAAAATAAGGCCAGGGCTGTAGTCCTATTTCACAAAGTGTAATCACTAAGAAAATTTAAAAGCCAACTGCTAGCATCCATTCTGTATGTTTCTCTCAAATTCCTGCAATTTAAAAATAAGGCTCCAATTTATATCAATATTTAAAACTGATTTCAAGATTTTCTAAATGCTGAAAAACAACAGATATTCTTACAACTCTAAGAAATAAATTATATATATTTAAATTACATATAAATATATATTATAGGTGGTTTCTAAAGTAAAACATAAAAATCAAGTTTTGCATTTCTCTTTTTATAGACCTTTTATAACTTAGATTTTCATAGTAATAAGCTTTATAAGTACAATCACTTTTTAGATAGTAGGAATAAGTTTCAAGGCATTTTTGTCAATTCTTAAAAGCCTACATTGATTTAGAATAAAGACCAGAGTAAAAGTTTTAATACTCATCACTATCAAACCTTGTCAACCACGGACAACCCTTTTACTACTTTAGAGTGTCAGCACTCCATCTCCCTGTAAGTCTATAATGGATACAGTCTTACACCTGTCAGATAGGATCACTTGGGACACAGGTTTTCTTTCCCAATTTTTATTCTGTTCTCATCTCCTACTTTCATTTCACGGAATATCATCTTTCAAGAAATACCAACACTCAACTGGAACACAGAAACACAGTAAGAGGACTTATTTCACAAATAGCTCCAATTTAAATTCTAACTCAGAACAGAAAAATCCAAAGCTAATCAGTTTCCAAAGCACTCATTTTAATTAATTAATTTTATACTCATTAGCTTACCGTCACAGCATTTTCTGGCCTGAAAAAAGAACCACAGTAAATAAAAAGTATTTCCAGTATATTTTATAGTTACTATATACATATATATATTGCTACTCAGTTTTAAAAGAACATCCCATCCACTGCCAAAAGAAAAAGAGAACAAAAAATATAAAAAAGAAATGCCACAAAACAGAATTGCAAATAAAGACTGGGAAAGGCAACAGCAATCATGACCTTTAGAAACAAAGGTTGTGTGGCAGTTGCCCGTGAGGCTTCAGCAGCACTAAGCATCCCAGCTTCTCTCGTAGACTTCCTTCCAGTCAGAATCTGCAGTGCTGTGCTGCTGGGCTCACACAGTGAGGGCTACACTTGCCATGAAAATAGATTTTTAAAGACTTTTATAGTCTTATTACTTTTATATTATAGAATATATCCTGATTTGATGTACTATTTGAAATTGTTGTATTTTAAAATTATTTGATAGAAATATCAAAGATCAACTAAAAAGTATCTTTTAAATATTGTTCAGCATCCTGAGAATAATTTTACAAACTAATGAAGACTATAACTATATGATCAAAGAGTAAAAATTCAAATGACTATTTTATTTAGAATAATCAACAAATAGATATTAGGAAACATTTCCTTGTTTTGAAATTAACTAATTTTAAAAGAAATTGTTTCTTGAGAATTCATTTCATATAAATCAAAATATTAGTGTAAAATCAAAATATTGAATGTGAGAAATGATAAATATAAAATAGTAAAATAACACATAAAAATGCTGTTTCTTGGCAATCATGAATTCTGTTAATTTAAGATGCTAAAATTATCAAATTAAAAAAATAACTATTCAACACAGAAAGGATGGCCATTCCTTCAGGATCCAAACCCAGAAAAATGACTAGATATCTAACTGCCATAATGTAAATCACCTACATTAAAAATTCCAAAATGATAAAATTATCACAATGCCTTTCCCTTTCCTTCTATTTACCATCACCAGAAAGTGTTTTTCAGGCTGTTAACTGAAAATTTATCACATCATTTTTCCTGGGCTAAATCAGAAAATTATTACAACCTTTAAATGGCAAAGGAGCTTTTATTTATTATATATTAGAGTAATATATAATACTGTATCATATCGTGTATGAGGAAAAACATTTTGTAAAGCTGTTGGGACTACATTCTCTTATTTTTCACTTACACAATAATTATTTGATATTAACCTGCCACACCACAGTTCTCTAAGTACTAAGCATTTGGCAGCATAAAGCTGTTATTTCATAAAACAAAATTAATCACCTTTGAGTGGAAATAAGCATGTTTTGCATTCTTTAAAATGGCAAATTTATAAAAAGGTCAAGGTATCACTGATAAAGTAAATGCACATCCAAATGCCTATACGTGGTGTAGACAACGGATTTTCAATATAAAAAGAAATCATATGTGATTACAACTGACTTCAAGGGTGTATTTTAGTATACAGTATTTAAACTAAAATTACATACTAGTACTCCTTACTGACAATTAGTATTTTTACTATTAAAATGATCCAAAAACAAATCATTATTTCATTCTAACAGTAAAATGAGCATGATTAGAAATTTTCAGGATTAATAACTTTTCATCAGTTTCATACATAAAGCTAACATTTTAAACTTCTCAATAGTTCAGGAATTAAATTGTTATTGTTATTAAGAAAACAAAACCATGAGCAAAATGAGGTTTCCTCTGCTAGTCCCCATGGATTTAAGTACCACACCATAATTCTTTCCAATCTGCACAACAAAACAACATAGAAAAAGATGGGCTGAGGAAAAAAGAAATTCTAACAAAGAAACAACTTTGGAATTTAAAAAAAAAACCCTGTCCTCTTAGCAATCAACAAAATAAGAAGAAAGAAAAAGTAGAAAAGTCACTCAGAATATATGACCAAATAAGCATGGGCACTCTTGCAGAAAACCAAGTCTGCAACCCAAAGCCATGGGAAATTTAAATGAGCAAGCGGGACAATAGGCAGGGAATCTGCACAGAGAGACTGCTGAGGCTGCAGGTAGCATACTGGAGATCTTTTTAGATTCCTAAAAAAACTTTACTGGTTTAATCAATTTTTGTAAGAATAACTACCAAGATTCAAAAGAAGATTAAGTTTTCCCTTTTTAGCTAAGATACACACATGCATGTGGCATATGTAAGGGAAGAGAAAGCATTCTCATTGCTTAATATTCCTTCAGAAGCTTGCACACAAACCTATGATCTTCTAGGTTAAATAATCAAAGGAATAAAAACACCTAATAAAATAAAGCCTCTGCTGCTCCTGCTCCCTAAGCGGTGGCATGACCTCACAGCAAAGCACGGGGCCACTGCTCACACAGAACCATATTACAGAGTCAGTTTAACTAACCAACACCGTTAAAAATGAGATGATTTGTGGTTTGACCATTACATTCCTTTTGTTAAACCTGGCAATCATGATGATTTTCCAAATGTAAACATTTCAAATAGAAAATTTTAAGCACAAATAACCAAAAAGACTCATGGTATTAACCCAAAAATTTTACAAGCTACTTACTACCTGGTGAATTTTTACTAAGAACTTAAAGACTCAGAAACATTTAAACTAGATGTTGTAAACTTCTTCAAATAGTTGACATCCATGATATCAGGTTTAAATAATTATTAGGCAATACTGAAACACACAATATTTAAGTTAGATATATTCACCACAAAAGTCTGTGTCACACCTAGAGCAAATCTAATGAGCAGGAACAGACAACAGAATGATCAAAATATGTGCCCGTATGGAACAGAAAAATCGCTCAAGTTCTTATTGTAGCGAAGAAATTTTACTGGAAATGAAATTTCTCCTTAAATGTATAAAGTAGCATTATTTCTAAAAGTCTGATAAAAATTCATTATGCTTAAAGCAGACAATTTAACACATAAGAACAGCTAGTGCAGTGTAAAGACTAACTCTCAGGGTTAAAGTAGTTCCACAACTTCAGAAACCACCTTCCTTCATAATTGTATCTGCTATAATCCTGAATTTCTCACCTGATTTTTTTTTAAAGCACTTGTAGGACTTAAGCAAACTCATTTATCAGCCATGACCAAACATTCCTGATCTTCAGAATTCCTTATTAACTACAAATACGGAGGGTGCTGAAAAGTTCTCTATAAAGGTAGGTTTTTCTAAAGTGGGCAATTCTGTTACAAGTGTTCTACAGTTAAAGAGCAAAAGTGAATGTGACCGACTCACTTCAAGAAACTTGCCAATAAAAAACAGTTTCCTTAATAGATAGCTCTGGAGTTTCTTAAATGCTGTTCTCTTACCTGGGGGCATATGACTAGCTTAAAGCAAAGAATGGCACAAACTATTTCACTATCACAGTTTTGCTGTCTTCCTTTAAAATGTGTTCGCAGTGAACTAACTTTCAAAACTGACAAAAACTGAAATTCTAAGGTTAAGACCTTGTCCCAGAAATTAAAGTTACACATTCAGCAGAATAAGAGTTACTTAAAATAATTTGTTTCATCCATTCCTTGAATCCAAATGGGTACTACAAAGTAAATTTTATCTCTAGAATTAAATCAAAGACACCAGAGAAAACGTGACTGGACCAAGACTTAAATGAAAAGGAAAATCAAAGGTATGCCTTTATGTACTCTGTACATTTTTAAAAGAAAATGTGGCCTTACACATGGTGTCTGCTCAACTAAAATGGTTATCTCTAATTCTTAGCAGAAGAAACAGCAATCAGGCAAGTAACTGAAAATGTCAAAATCTTAACAATACCTTTAATACATAATCAAAGACAAGCAATGAAATAAAGGAAATTTTTTAGAATGAGAAACTTCCATCAATTCTTCATTACTAGCCACAATGGGAGCATTTAAGAAAGCAACAAATTACTTGAAATTCACATAAATTTAGCAAAGTCTTAAAAATAAAATCTATAAATAAAGGAATTATCTGTGTAGCCTCCATTCTCGTGGAAAAAAGGATCAAATGTTCAGTATTTCTTTTGAAAAGGTTTCATAATCTAAACATTTGTTATTCATATAAAATTTATATCCTGACCATAAAAATATCATACCTATCAGTTATACTTAATAACATTATACAAATGATTTTTATACACAATAGGTTATTTTATAGCAAGAAGCTATGTGAAAATTACATTTAAACACTGCACCTAAACACATCAGGACTCAAGTTCCTCTGACAAGAATGAAAATGTTGCCCACGTAACTTTATGCTTCTCCATTCCAAAGCAATAAGTAAACCTACAGATAAAGTAACATTTTAAATAGCACTGTACTGTCACCAGTTCAATAAATACATCAAGGTAGTTTTCCACTGAGCAGTTTCTAGTGAATTTAGTACATCTATGAAAATCAGAAGCAAAATTTAATTCTCTTCCCTGGTATTGAACAATGATTTTTTTTTTTAAGCAATGAAATGAATTTAGACTGAAAGTCATAAACTGACTTTGAAAGAATACATACCAAAATTTCTAGCTGTACCAGGAAATCACAGTTAAATTAATGATACGCAATATCAACATTCCACAATGTTATTAAAATCCTACCCAAAGCTGCCTCGGATTTTGTGGGTTTCCAATAAGATTTGTAGTCTGCTGAACAATAGCCATAGAGGCTTTTAAACTTCACCCATTCACAAGTAAAGTTGAATCTGAACATTTTTATTTCTCTTCCTACGACAACTGAATAACACAGCTCAAGTCATTATGCTAATTAGAAAGTAAATAAAAAAAAAGATGCCCTTACAACAGTTAAGTGGAAGATGACATGTACAACTAGAGACACAGCTCAAAGCAGCTTTAGGAATTGTGTAGTCCAGGCTTACAAAAGCTGAACACACTGGGGAGGATTCCTGGATGCTCTTGGTCACTGAAGCTCTAGCATGTGGCTATTTTTTTTTTTATTGTAAAACAGATATTAAACTACATCCATGAGAAGTGTGCCAAATGGTAACTCATTTTTATAACCAGTTAGGTCTAGGAAGTCATGAGAACTGTAATTACTGAAATTAAGTTGATGAATGAAAAAAAGGGAGGAAAATACTACCTTAAAGATCTGAAGAACTACTGAAAGAAAGTAAAGCTTAATTTATTAATGATTCCAAACTAAGCAATTTGATTCTTTTCCTATGCTCACACTATTAAAAAAAGATGACACCCTATAAAAAGCCAAAATTACATTTTTTAAATGTTCTACTTTCAAAAACTCTGCATAAAGGGGCTGAAGAGATAGCTCAATAGTTAACTACTTTTCCAAAGGACTCAAGTTCGTTTCCCAGCCCTCACATGGTGGCTTACCACCCTCTATAACTCCAGTTCTAGGGGATCTGATGCCCTGCTCTGGTCTCTGAAAGCACCAGGCATACACAGGGTGCACAGACATACATGGAGACAAAATACCAAGCTAGCAAGCTTTTTCATTTGCAGGCGCCACTCTCCCTCCGGAGCCTCCCTGTGTGTTCATGTGCAGGTGCACATGTGTGATAGGTGAGTGTGTGTGTGCACATGCATGGAGGCCAGAGATCAACCTTGGGAGTTGTTCTTCAGGAACTGACCGTACTGTTTTTTGAGACAGAGTCTCCTGTTGGGATCTGGTGCTTGTCAATTAGGCTAAGCTATCTGGCCAGGAAGCCCCAGGGATCTGCCTGTCTTTGCCTCCCCAGTGTTAGAATTACAAGTACATGCAATCATGCCATGGTTTTTTGTTTTTTTGGTTTTTTTTTTTTTGGTTTTTCGAGACAGGGTTTCTCTGTGGTTTTGGAGCCTGTCCTGGAACTAGCTCTTGTAGACCAGGCTGGTCTCGAACTCACAGAGATCCGCCTGTCTCTGCCAAGTGCTGGGATTAAAGGCGTGCGCCACCACCCAGGTGCTAGAGAACAAAATTATGTACTCATGCTTGCACTGCAAGTACTTTACAGAGTTTTTTTACTTTTTAAATTTAGATTTATTTTATATGTATTCATATTTCACCTTCATATATATGCATGTACACCATATGAATGCCTAGTGCCCACAGAAATCAGGGCAGGGCTTTGAATGCCCTGGAACTTGAGCTACAGATGGCTATAAACCAACATGGAAACTCTGGGAACAGAACTCAGGCAAGAGCAACAAGTGCTCTAAATTACCAAGCCATCTATCTCCACCTGAGAAGTCTTTTAAATAAACATCTCTTGTTCTTCTAGAAATGTATTTAAATACAACATTAATGAGTTTTCTCTATTATCAAGCATTTTAAAGCTTCTAAAACAGGGACTATGTGACAACTCTTGAATCCCAATACCTTAATAAATAAATGCTTGCACAGTGGTTTGTTTCTTTTTAAGATTTAAAAACCCTGTCTCGAAAAACCAAAAAAAAAAAAAGATTTAAGATTGTCTCATAAACTAGTAGATTACAAAATGTCACCAACTCAAATAAAATATATCTAAAGAAAGTACCATATTAGAGACAAGAACAACTATTTGGGCTTTTTATATAAGATACCTCAAGTCACAGTTAGTCAACTGTGTAGACTCTTGACATCTAATACTGAGAAACTAGAAGCAGTCCTTCATTCAGTAAACTTTAAACTGACACCTGAAGGGTAAAGAAGCATCAGTCAGGCAAGGCAGAGACTGATCCAAAAAGAAAAAAGGCATATATAAAAGCCCAAATCAAATCAAATAATTCAAGTGTCTGAAAAACTAAAAAGAGGAGGACATGAAGGTGGGAGAGGAACACTAGGGAGTTATGTAGCGGGGAGATAAGGCTGGTAGTAGATATGATCAAGATACATTGTACATGGGGGCTGGAGAGATGGCTCAGAGGTTAAGAGCATTGCCTGCTCTTTCAAAGGTCCTGAGTTCAATTCCCAGCAACCACATGGTGGCTCACAACCATCTGTAATGAGGTCTGGTGCCCTCTTCTGGCCTGCAGGCATACATACAGACAGACTATTGTATACAAAATAAATAAATAAATATTAAAAAAAAAAGATACATTGTACAAATGTACAAAATGATCAAGGAGTAAATTTAAAAATGCAAAAGAAGAAAAACAAATTTAAATAGCTACCCATTCTACTCAATTCTTTTCAGTTCCAAGCCTTTGTTGAGAGCCTATAAAGTCCCAGGAACTCAGCAAGGGCTCTGCATGAATTCACCTTCTGAAATTACAACTAAACTTATGAGAATATTTTGGAGGGGAAAGTGAAATCTGACACAAAAATAATCAAAATACTTATTACCCTAAGTTTTCAAAGCCATAAATGTAACTCAGTTTCAAAATCCACAATTTCATATCAACTGAGCCATGACTTCATTTCAACTTCAAATAATTATGAAAAAACAAAAACACTAGTAGCAAAGGCAGAAATATATATGCATTTAAACTCACTTAGGACTTTCTTTTGTGTCTACTACATGGGTCAAACTGGGCATACTAAGAATTAACACAGAACCTCTAGACCAAGAAACTAATATGGCTTCCAACTTTAAAAGGCCATATTCTTCATTCTTCAAAGGGTATTTTCTAATTCCTGGGCCTTGTAAATTTTTGTTAAATCCTTCAAAATTATGAAATGAGAAAGAGGCATTAAAGAAAGAATGGGACTAAACCATTCTTCAGTTGGAATTGCACGATTATTCACTGTTTAAAATTCATTTTAATAGTGTAACAAGTTTACTAATATTCACCGACTACCTGAAGTTATTCTTTACCTATATTCAGAAAACATGATCATTGTGTACCATAAGAGATACAAAAATAATTCAGTCCTATGAGAAACATCTTTACTTGGCAATAGAAATTCAATTTCAAAAAATAAAAAGAAATTCAACTTCAGTATATATTATTAAAAGAAGAAAAAAAGGTAGTAAGTGTCATAGTGTGTCCTAATTATTTAACAAAGGGAAAGAGAGAACACCATGAGATGTGTGTGTATTTTTGTTTGTTTTTACTTTAACATGACAAAGCATTGTTTTTTTTCTTAATCTGCATCCATAAGAGCAAGAGCAGCAACAGGATGAACTTAAAAGATAGTCTATCTGAATAGGTTTGAATTTGGAAACTAAAAAATATTTATATAAGACAAAGTTAAATTTTAAAAAGCTAATCTTATCTAGCACAATCCAGCTACACTTTACATAACTTATCCTTATACCCATAAATAAATGTAGTTCTTAGCCCTCATCAAGGAAACATCTCTCCACAACAGAGACCATTACAGAAAACCACAACAATGAAAATACAGAGTTGTGGAGAGGATCCCAATGGAGACATCTTTAACTTGACTCCTGTACCTAAAGCTTCAAGATCTTTAGAAGGAGAGGTGGAAAGATTGTAAGAGCCAGAGGATTAGGAAATTTACTGTGAGACCGTCTCTCCTAGAAATGTCAGAAGCTACACTCACTCATGAAGTCTCATCAACAAGACTGCCTACACATAAGCTAAATAAGGAAAACACTAAAGTTGCGGAGTGGGGTGGGAGGGTGAGGTGGCCAGGAGGCCTCAACCTTAACAAAGAACTAAGAACTACTGGCAACTAAGGAACGCTAAGAGTGGGAGAAATAGCCTTCCACAGGGAAGACCACACCACTTGGCTGTCCAATGGTCACTCTGAAAACATACATATAAGTAACATTATATGGACTAAGCAGACTGTATTTATATATTTAGGGATACCAACACACACACACAATTAGGAAAAAAGAAGGCACCAATTTGAAAGAGAGCAAGTGGTAGGTAACATGGGAGGGTTGGAAGGAGGGGAAAAAGGGAGAAATAATGTAATTATACTATAATATAAAAATATGTATTTTTAAAATATGTAAAATAAATATATTAAAATAAAATGAAACAGAAGAGCCTATGTATCAAGGTAATAAGGTAAGTAAAGGGATAATAAGTCACAATAGGCAAGACGATAAGATATATTAAATAAAACAAAAATGCAGATAGAAAATTCTAGAGGGAAAATAGTTCAAATGGTATAACTGCATTACAAAGAGAAAATAGAAGATCAAGATGAGCTATAAATTACAATCAGCTACAAACTATAATGTACAGATCATCTAGGATTAAAATTAACTCTAAGGGGAAAAAATGTAATTTGTGAAATCTGACTAATATTTGATAACAAGCAGTTATTGGCAAGTTGTTTGGGTGTGACAATGATTAATTTAAAAAGAACTTTTACAGTTTAGAATGCTTCACCGAGTGAAACATATACTGTATGTATGAGTGAAATGACATTACATCTATGTTCTCTTTCAAAATAATGGCAGAACCATGGACTTATAGGCATAAAAGATCAGTCTGAAGTTCTAAGATCTATACAACTATGACATTTTATCCATAATAAAAACCTACAAGGAAGAATTAACCACTATCCTACAGTTAAATGTCATTTTCTATCCAAGAAAAATAATCCCCAAAGGATTTATTGTCTCTATTCTTTAGTTGTCTTATGCCAACAATGCTTGACATTCACTACACCAATGAAAACATGCTTGTTTCTTCTCGTGCATCTTCTCTCCCAATAACAGACATCCTTTTCTAACACAGTAGTCTTCTTATGTCCATGGTTTGGTCTCCACAGGGTGTTATACATGGTCAACTACAATCTACAAAAATATCAAATGGAAAATTCCAGAAATAACCATTGCATTAAATTTCCAACTGTATGCCATTCTGAACAGTTTGGCAGCACCTTGCACAATCCTTCTCTATTTGCTGGCAAGAATCATCCATTTGTCCAGCTTCTCTGTGCTGCAGGTTACCTGCCTCCCAGTCACTCATTAGCCCTTCCAGTTCTCAGATCAGCTATCATGACATCACAAAGTTTATGTTACATCTCCCTAATTTTATTTAACAGCAGTCCTAAAGTTTAAGAATAGTGATGCTGGCAACTGTAACATGCTAAAGAGAAAATTTTGTAAAAGCCCTTCCTTTGGACAAAAATGTAGAAGTTCTTAATGAAAGAAAGAAATGTATACTGAGATTGCTAAAAATCTATGGCACCTATGAACTATCTGTAAAATTATATCTAGAGGGAAAATACTAAATATTTGCATTTATATAGTCTTCCATACTTATGGACTAGTACAAATTCACTAATTCTATTTGTCTATAGAACACAAAATTTCAACAACATCTATTATTAGAATTGGAATTTTGAGAGACTTAACTCCAATGGCTCAGATTTTTACAAAATTACTCAGCTTATTATATTTGTCTGTTAAATAAACAATTTGTCTCTCTCGTTTAAAGTAAGTGCACTTCCATGTATTCATGCCATTCTGTATTTTACTCATTCCGTTTTTCTCAGGGTTCTCAGAATCTACAGTTAGTTCTATTAGCACCACCCTTACTTTCTATGCCCCAACACTTACACAATTTTAATGAATGATGGCTGGCGAGGCAGTTTAGTGAGCAACCACTCTGTAAATTGTGTTAGATTCCCAGGACCCACAAGGTGGAAGGAGAGAAAGAACTAACTCTTTTAAGTTGTCCTCTGGTCTCCACAAGATTGACATGGCATTCACATGCCCAAACTTATGTATGCACAACATGCATGCATAAACACACATAGAGATAAAACTAAAAATGTAATTTTTAAAAGTAAAAATTTATAAATAAATAAACATTTTTCTCTATTAAAACTTTTTAAACAACAAACTGTCTTTATTAATGCCCTCTTATGGACACCTTCTCTCTAACTGGGTTCCCTCATCATCCAAAAGGAGAAAGGTAACCCTGCCTCCACACTATACTCCTACTCCTGTGCCACATCGTGTCCACCTTAAGCTACTTCCTCTTTAGGCCCATATCCTTAGCAACTTCTCTTTCTCAGAGCCACCCTTCCCCAGTTTCAAGTTCTTCCATAAAGTCAATGCCTACTTCATGTTTTTACAAAATATCTTTACACTCCCTTTAGCTTCACCATCTCTGCAGATCCTTAAACCAGCAGAGACCTGGTACAAAATTATAACTTTCTCTTCAGTATGTTAAAGCTAAAATAACATAAGGCACCAAATCAAGATACTCAGCAAGAAATACAAGAAACTAGTTACGGAGAGGATCATTGGGTTTCTGTCACTTTAGACCACCCCTTCCCCCAAAAAAGGACTCCTTCAAAGTGAGTTCACAAGTTCATATTTTTCAAATTTTGATTGAGGAGCTGGAGAGATGGCTCAGAGGTTAAGAGCATTGCCTGCTCTTCC
Organism: Microtus pennsylvanicus; assembly: GCF_037038515.1. Lineage (NCBI taxonomy): Eukaryota > Metazoa > Chordata > Mammalia > Rodentia > Cricetidae > Microtus > Microtus pennsylvanicus. The sequence goes on from NC_134581.1 coordinate 141,069,402, forward strand.
AAAGGTCCTGAGTTCAATTCCCAGCAACCACATGGTGGCTTACAACCATCTGTAATGGGGTCTGGTGCCCTCTTCTGGCCTGCAGGCATACACACAGACAGAAGATTGTATACATAATAAATAAATAAATAAATATTAAAGAAAATTTGATTGAACACTACTTCAGTTTTTTGTTTTGTTTTCATTTTGTTTTTCGAAACAGAGTTTCTCCAAGTAACAGCCTTAACTGTCCCGGAACTAGCTCTTATAAATCAGACTACCCTTGAACTCACAGAGATTTGCTTGTCTCTGCCTCCCAAGTGCTAGGATTAAAGGTGTTAACCACCACCTCCCGGCCTGAACATTACTTCTACGCAATATTTTTATTCTTTTATTGTTGATGTGCTAGCGTAAAGAATTCTAATCTCTGAGTGTCAGACTCCTATAGAGTTACACAATTAATTACAGCTTGGGTACCGAGTCACATATAGAGATTATCTTCCACATATGTGCATTAACCAATGTACAGTGTTGTGATTAGAAAGCACTAAGTCTTGTAAGAGAATATCAGCAGCTGCTTACTAATACATATGTTCTCAATCACCAGATACAAAAACTACAACTACAGGCACAGAAGACTCCATCGGCGGCTTTAAAGAAATAGCATCTTCCAACCATCAGGACGACTACCATAGCACTCACCGTCCCATACCGTCCGCTCCCATTTCTCTATTCTCAAGTCACGGTACTGTCCCAAGTAAATCATATACCTTTCTTCTCTACCTCTAGAAATATTAGAAGACTTAGCAGTAAGTTTTAATAACATATAACAGCCAATCTCATCTTACAAAACCTCCCTGAGCTAACGAACAGGTTTAGTTTCTAAAAGTTTCTCCCCTTCTACGGAAAAACGTTATTATTTCTCCCTTGTTCAGAGAGAACTTCAATTGATTCTGTTGTTTAACTACTATCCTTTCTTTTTATTATTCTTGCTCTCAACTTCTGAGGTTCAAACTACTGGCTACCTGTCTTTTTTTTTTTTTAAAGACAGGGTCTCTTGTATTTGAGACTGGCCTCAGACTACAGGTGATATCACCACAACTGGTTTACAAGGTATTGAAGATCAAACCTAGGCCTTGACATATGACAGATGGGTACTATAATAAATAAGCTATATCCTCAGCCCCTATTTCTTTAAGAACTATACAAGTCAACTTCTCAACAAAAGGTTGAATAGTTAAGAAATTGGAAGCCTAAATGATTCCTTAAAAACAGAAAAAAAGTCTTGACACTTCTTGGGGACCCAAGCATGATCTATATTGAATGTCATCATCTTCTCAGAAAACAGTAGGGAGGCACTAAATCTTGAAATACTAGCCAAATACTCTGAGTCACAGGACATCTCAAGAATACTAATATGCAGGGCAGATTATAAAACCATTTAGAAATCGACTGTAAGAGACTTACCTTTAGGCACAAAGGGAGGAAAATGAAGGGAACTTTTAAGTCAGAAGACTACACGTGACAAAGGGAGCAAAAACACCACAACTTTCACCTTCAAGAATGTGGTGCTTCAAATTTGCATTTTCTCCTACAATCTACTATGCTACCTCCTGTCATACTGGATCTGGAGTTCCTGAAATACTAATCCTAGTACTAGGATTCCAGGACTTGTTATCTGGCTAACTCCTGGAGAGGCAAACCAAGTCAGAGGCAGTTCCAACAGAGTTGGCCAAATAAGAACACAAAGCCAAGTAGATGGAGTGCTCTCTCACCTGTGTCAACAGAGAAAAGAACTAAGATTCTGGTCCAGAATGACTTGAGTTAAACATGAAGAAATGCTATGAACTTGCTTACAGTTCAAGCAGCTTCCTTGATACTCTAACAGATCTTTATCATGTTCGAACAAAGCACCACTAGAGTAGCCTCTGGTAGGAGAATCTCATGAGAAACAAGACCAAAAAGTGAGAAATGAAATGGATCAGACCCGGGGCTGGAGAGATGGCTCAGCAGTTAAGAGCACTTGACTGCTCTTCCAGAGGACCTGGGTTCAGTTCCCAGCAACCACATGATGACTCATGACCACCTATAATGGGATCAGATTCTTTCTTCTGGTGTGCATGAAGACAGTACTCATATACATAAAATACATGAATAAATAAATCTTAAAAAAAATAAAAGAAAGAAAGACCCTACTGGTCTTTTATCTAGGAAGAGCAGTCTGACACTAACCTTCAGCACCAGCGCTTTCACATCCCACAAGATTGAGAAGGATGTCGTTGTCTTTATCATCTTCCTCACAGCCCAGCAGCATCCAGCTCTCCACATTTTCATTCTCTGAAATGGTACTTTCTTCCTCCTCATCTGAACTGACCTCTATGATCATGACCTCTCGGATCACACTTGATTTCTTTTCAAGTTCAGGCTTCTCATTATCCCTCTTGTGTCTCTTAGCCAATGTATTAGAATGAGGAGAAGCAGGACTTTGACTCTTTTCCTGTGCTTGGACTTTAATGTTTTTTCTTTCACATCTATAAATACTATCTTCATCAGATAATGTGATGGCCTCCGACGTATCTGATAACTGGATGACTTCACTATCTGAAAGAACGATTAAGTTCTTCTGATTTGGTTGAATCCCTGGTATTTCAGGATTCTCACAGTTCTTTTCCTCATACCCTCTTTCCTTGTCGGCATTATGCAGACTCTGGGCATAATGGACTTGGCTGTAGAGCTGAAATTCCACCTCACTATCAACACTCAGCTCACTAGATGAATCGTCACGATAAAGATCATCTTCATATGCTTCTATAGTCTCATAGCCGCCAAACATTGTGGAAAGTCAGTCGCTGTAATGCTGTAAGAGAGTCATACCAGAAGGTACTTAAAAGCTACGATCTTGTTTAGTTAGTTACTATCACCCCAGAGCTGACTTTGAGGACCACCACTTTTTCCTAGCATATTAAAATGTTTTTATTTTTCCTAAGACTATCACTTTTCCATGTTTATAAATCCTGTTATCATCCTCTAGAAGGGTGGTCTTCAACCTTCCTAATGCTGCAACCCTTTAATACAGTTCTTTGTGTTGTGGCAACCCCCAACCATTTCCTTGCTAGTTCATAACTATAATTTTGCTACTGTTATAAATCATATTATAAATATCTGATAGGTGACCCCTGTGAAAGGGTCGTTTTAGTCCCCAAAGGAATCACAATGCACAGATTGAGAACCGCTGTACTAGAATGACACTCAGACCTCCCAAGTTGGGTGGTGGTGGCGCACATCTTTAATCCCAGCACTCGGGAGGCAGAGGCAGGCAGATCTCTGTGAGTTACAGGCCAGCCTGGTCTACAGAGTGAGTTCTAGGACAGTTGAAGCTACAGAAAAAAAAATCCTGTGTCAAAAAACCAAAACAAGAAAAAAAAAGTTAAGACTCCTAAAAAGTCTCTCTTCCTAGTCCATTCACCTTGGGATGACCTTTTCATTCTTTTTCTTTCTTTTTTTAAATGGTGTCTTAAAGTGATCCTCCTACCTGAGTGCTAGAATTAAAGTGCTCTATTAACTTTTCTTTCTTTTTCTTTTTCTTTTTTTTTTTTTTTTTCTGTGACAGGGTTTCTCTATGTAGCCCTGGCTGTCCTGGAACTCATTCTGAAGACCAGGTTGGCCTCAAACTCAAGAGATCCACCTGCCTCTGCCTCCTGAGTGCTGGGATTAATGTCTTGTGATACCACCACCTGGCAAAAATTTTTACAAGGAAATAGGTAAGTTTATTTATCATGCTGTAAGAGAACAATAGCATGGCAGAACAGAACCACCTGTCTTCATTCTATCCCTGAACTCTGTATCGCCTCTTTCCAGGTATAATTTCTCAACAAGGATATTACCTCAAGCATGACTTAGCATACTAAACATCACAACAAGCCGCCCTTTTCACATCTACTACAAGTGTATTTATTCTCAACTTAAAAACAGATGAGTGTAGCTCAACAGTATACCGCAAGCTTAGTATGTGAAATAACACTAGGTTTGATCCCCAATGTTGAAAGTACTATCACTACTAACAATAATGATACTATCAATCCTATGGACTTCAGATCTTTGGCCAAAAGAATGTATAAAAAAAACTGTGATAACATACACAGTCCCATATTGATTGTAAAAATGCATTTGAAACACAAATTTTGTAAATACCTAAAATTGAGACAAAAAAATCATAGCTTTGGAAATATGTCAAAAAAAATTTCCTGTGTATCTTTCAGCTCTGCTTTAACAGGACTTCTCACCAAAAGGAATTAAGTGGCCTACTTCAGAGGCTTACATAGTATTTTATAAAACATTCACATTTCTAATTATTTATTCAATGTAAATGTCCCAGGAGTATAAATCACGAATCCCAGGAGGACTGGGACCTTGTGCACTTTGTTAAACAATAGGACACAATAGCCAAGCAGAGCAGCTAGAATTTGGAGATGTTTATAAATGTTTGAAAGCATGAATTCTATCATTAAGCCCTTGTTCTTTAGCCTCAAAAAAAAGGTCTAACACATACCAAGAATATAGAAATTGTGACAGTATAACTTCTTAGTTGTCTTTAACCATTCCAAAGCATTAGCCAACAATCTAAATGGTAAATGGCGGTGGTGGGGCATGACTTTTAAGCACTGGGGAGGCAGAGGCAGGCAGATCTCTGAGAGTTCCAGGCCAGCCTGCTCCACAATGCAAGTTCCAAGAGCCAGGACTGTTACACAGAGAAAGCCTACCTGGAAAAACAACTAAACAAAATCTACACAGTAGATGTTTCAATTATCTACCAATAAAATGTTGATCAAAATAATAGCTCTGGGGAAAGTAGAAACACTTGTCTAAGAACCCGGAGCATCCTAGAAGAAAGTAACATTGCCAACTTCTTCTTCCTCGCACCTTCAGCTCCACAGATACAATTAAGAGAGAGTGGCTGTTTTCGTAGGTTTGAATCTCTGCCAGAACATCAGGTGTTATATCTGCTTCGCTAAGAGAACTAGCAAACTCCAAGAATCTAAGAGGCAAAAAATGCATTCCACTCATGTTAGTTTGGGTGTTGTTTTCCAGAAATAAAGAACTAATTTTTGGTGTAATTCCAGCACTTCCAGAAGGAAGCAAGAGAATAAGAAATTCAAGGTCATCCTCGTGGTGGCGCACGCCTTTAATCCCAGCACTTGGGAGGCAGAGGCAGGCGGATCTCTGTGAGTTCGAGACCAGCCTGGTCTACAAGACCTAGTTCCAGGACAGGCTCCAAAACCACAGAGAAACCCTGTCTCAAAAAACAAAAAAAACAAGGTCATCCTCAGCTACAAAGCAAATTCTAAGGTAAGTTTGAGCTGTGAGACCCTATTTAGAAAAAAAAAAAGAGGGAGAGAGAACAAAACAAAATTAATACTTTTTTTTCTTTTAAAGATACAGTATACAGTTCCTTCCTTGTAGTCTTTTAGGTTGCTATGCTGTTATTGTCAAACAAGTTGAATGTGGTTGTCTGAATAATAATGCTATGACATTTATCGGTTTATATTGAAATGTTAGCCTCAGAGGAATTCAAATGAAAGATGAATTCTTTCCTTTTTATTTAATAGGTAAATTAATTCTAAAAGAAGTCAAAGGAATTATGCTTCCTTCAAAATCCTCAGTGGATCCATCCTGAGGATCCAGTGTGGACTTAAGATAAAACCTAATTCCAGGGCAGCACAGAAAAAAATTAAAGAGCTAAATTACAGAGTTACAAATTTGTACTACTCTTGGAGCCATCCCAAAGGAAAGGGATTAAGAATAGAGCCATAGGCACACCTGTGAATGTATGCCAAAAATAAACTACATAATAAAAAACTGACTTCTTTGGGTCTAAGGATTTATCTCTTTCCATGAAATGTAGAAAAATGAATTTAACAATTTAGCCCCTATGGCTGTTAAGAGGATTTTGTACCTTCTGTACTTGAAAATTGTGTTCTGGCATAACATGCTGTCTTCTATTTACGTGGCTCATGGATGCCAGGGTGGAGGTTTGCCTCAAGCTGTTTTGGTTTGCTACAACTTTAATTACAATCAATTCACTTAAATTTTTAAAGTCTACTCAGAGATGAGTATAATGTATATAGACATATGTGCACACACATATCCCTTGATTTAGACTTTCTTAGCCTTTGTTCATTATGATTCCCACACATACTTAACTAGTAACACAGCATGTTTATGACAAACATTCAAATCTAGAAGGTACCTGTTGGATTAGTTAACACAGCCCCTTTTATATACATTTGAAGAAACAGATCCTAGGACATAATGAGACCTACCCAAGGCTGGATAGTTAAGAGCACAGCTAGGGTACTTCACATGTTCTTGATTCTAAGCCAAGCATCACTACGATTTAAAAAAAAAAAAAACAAATTCAAATAAATATGTGCACTGGTCTAACACCTAAATTTATCTGACATATCCACTTACTGCCTTCAGGAATAACATTGAAACAGACATTTTAATTAGGAGTAGACATTTAAACTTACAAATGTACTATCTAAGACCCTCCTAAACTGACACTCAGAAAATTTTATCAAAGTTCTGTGTGTTGGTGGACAGGGACACAAAGTAATCCTAGCACTTGGGAGATGGAGGCAGAAAGGTCGGGATGTCAAGTCAAGTCTTGGCTATTTAGCAAATTCCAAGTCAGCTTGGGCTACAAGAGATTCTGTCTCAACCCTCTACACCCCATTCCCAAAAAGTAAATAAACAAAGACTTTATCAAAGTACTGTGACTACAGAAGACTGGCCATATTTTAAAATATGAAAAGTGGGAACGAAGATTATCTAAAGAAATGACATTAAACCACTCACTGTAATAAAGAAAGGGGTAGACTCAGTGACTGAACTTCTTTAAGTTAAACAAAGGGTAAGTTTTCAGAATTTAAAGCCACTATTCCTCCTTAGACGTTTATCTACTGGTCATTTCCTTCCAAAGCTTAGATCTTCCTTCTGGATATCACAGATCATCTCAAGTAGACTTAGAGCCAGAATTTGGTTTTATTCATTTTTTGGTGCTGGGGATGGTATCCAGGATCATGGGCACACTAAGCCAGTGCTCCACCTGAAGCTGGGTACCCAACTTAGGCTGACAAGAGTCTAAGTGTGCTACTGACAATGACAAAAGAAAGAAAATCAAGTCCAAGAGTTAAAATTTCTGCCCATTTTTCAAATGTTACTACGACCTCCAATCAAAAGAAGTAAAGAATCCCAATACAAGACATTAAAGAACAGCCACGTCTCTGTAGAAGAAAAGCAGGCTCAATTTACTTAGGTTTACATCCAACTACCCTTAGGACCCTATCTGGAAACAATGCCTTTCCCTATTAGCTGTTGTCCTTTTCCCATGCACTGGTAACCTTGTAGCTATCATACAATTTTCACTTCCAATTCTCTCTCAGTTCATTCCCCATCCTCTGGTCGCCTTGAAAGGCAATACTAAACTGTTCTCAAAACATAACACTGTCGGCCGGGCGGTGGTGGCGCACGCCTTTAATCCCAGCACTCGGGAGGCAGAGGCAGGCGGATCTCAGTGAGTTCGAGACCAGCCTGGTCTACAAGAGCTAGTTCCAGGACAGGCTCCAAAGCCACAGAGAAACCCTGTCTCGAAAAAAAAATAAAAAATAACACTGTCTTAAATAGACACGGATGGATTTAAGGTTCAACTGTTCAAAACGAAATCAAGAGGTTTTAAAAGGAGCCTAGTCATTAAATTAAGGATGGTTTTAGACTTGGGGAAACCAGGCTCAGATAAAATGGGCTAAAGGGCTCTGAAATTTTTCTACATTCAACCCTGAAATCACACTCTGGCCTAAAGGTATTTTGAGCGTCAGCACTTCATCAGTGACAGCTGGAACTCAGGCCTGCCAACTCCCCACCGCGGAGCTACCAGTGTCAGGCAGCTGTCGCCTAAAGTTGACTACAACTGTCTGCTGTTGGGGTGTGAGGGGTAAAGAAAGGGTTATCATAGGAAAGATACTCAGACTCTACGGGTTCTATAGGAGGAACGAGGCACAGTTCCCAGATTCTCTGTGGTTCACTCCTACGGCGGCTACTTGACAGCACAAGCTTAAAGTGGCCCCGGAGCAGACGCACCCTTGAGCGCCAGGCCACCACGCTTTCGGAGTGACCCGCTTCCCCAGGACAGCGGCGGGGGCTAAAGCAGACAGAGAAGTGCCCGTCAAGGCCATCGCCGCCCTGCCTTTCCCGAGCCCGGGTCTCGGGTCAGGGAGCCGCGAAAGCCCAGCTCGATCGCTGAGCCGCGTGGAGCAGCACGCAGCTGAGAGGCCATTAGCAGCTCATCCCCGCGCCACGAAGGACCGGGAGGCGGGAGGCGAGGGCCAGAGAGGGGCACACGTTAGTTCCGCAGCCCCGCGGGCGAGGCGGAGGGGGGGCAGGGGGTCCCCGGTCGCGGATCGCTCGGGGTCCGTCACACACATACTCACTGCCGCGGCTGCGACCAGGAAGCACCAACCAGGAACCGAAACACGTAGAGGAACGGGGAGGGGCGAGGACAAATGAAGTAAGGAAGCCGCGTCCGCGCGGACTCCAGAGGCCAGGAGGCACTTCCGGGGAAAACACAGCTCTGGGGAGCTGTCCTTCCGCCCAACCCGCGAGTCCTCCGAGCGCATGCGTAGCGGCTAGTAACCCTTTGTGTTCTCCGCCAGTAAACTTTTAAGTTTGGTTCTGTTCCTTTTTCTTCATGCTTTCCTTCGAAAAGTATCTCGGATTAAAAGATTATGGTGCATATTTTATCTTATTGAATTAAGCGAAAGAGATGATACTTGCAGGGCAAAAGTGTGAACTCACTTTCGCAAGGCAGAAAAAGAAACTACAATTCCCAAGACACCTTGGGCGGTCGACTGGGGCCGCCTCTTTTCTCGCGCTGGGTGACGCCCTGGTGGTAGCACGTGGCGCAGAGCGGATCTGGAACCTATCTGGGTTAGTAGAAGTGACAGGCTTGGTAGGTGACTTGGGAGAGGGATCCTGGGAACGCAGCGTGGAAAAAGGTTTTTTTGAGAGTGTCTGGCTCTTGCACTTGTGTGACAGGTAACCTCAGGGCTTTTCTCCACCCTTAGGTTGTAAAGTGTACACTGTGGGGCTTCCTCCTTTTTAACCCCTTATGAACCTTTAAGAACTGCAAAAGTCCAATCATTGCTGCACTTGCTGGGTACTACGAGACTGTTCGCCGCTTCCAGCATTGGTTCCCCTGGTCACACCTTTAAAATGTGCTTGCCTGTTTGTGACCTTAATACTCAGGAGGCAGAAAAATTCAATTCAAGTTCATTCTTGACTACATGGAGCATTCAAAGACAGCCTGAGCTGTCCCGATCAAAATGAAACAAACAAAACCCCATAAAAATAAAAGCAGAAAAATCCCTCTGAGCAACTTTACAAATAACCAATTGTTTAGGTACTGAGAACATCCCTGATAGATGAGCGTGACTAAGTCTTTTTGCCAACTTTTATTGAATATATTAGAAGCCAAGTTGTCAGCATTCTACATTATTAGAAAAATGAGCCTATTATTACTTAAGCTGGAAAAACAAAAGGGAGAAGGTTGTAGGAAAGAGTGCGGCTATGCTCGAACGTTTGGGTAAAATGTAAAAACTTAAAGGTCTTGTTACAGTATTAGGAATTTGACGGGGGAAATAATTCGAAAAAAACGATTAATGTTATAGTTAAGTGCTAGGAAGGAAAAGCACAAGACATTATGGAAAGGCAAATTTGGGGGCTAAGGAAAGTGGCACAGAAGGGGGTCACATGTCTGGTCTGATCAGGGAATGGGTAAAGGTAAGGCTCTGAGTATGGCTTTTATCAAGCGTCATATTTACTCTTTTTGGTATATTGTTACATCTTTCATATTTCAGCAACCATTGAGGTTGTGTTGTTATTTGCTTGTTTGTTAGTTTTTAAGACAGTGTCCCACTACAATGCTCAGTCTAGCCTTGAATTTGAAAGACCTGGATAACTCCAGACCCTCTAGCAGAAAAAAATCTAAGCAGGGAGAGAAGAATCAAAAATCTATATTAACTGGTTCAGTGACTCTGTTTTAGGAACTAGCTGAAGATAAAGTTAGATTATAATCTTGAGAAACAGAGTGATTATCACTGGTATTTTTGGAAATTTTCAATGATCACTGGTATTTTTGAGATTTTCCAATGATGCCCTCCCTATCCCCTTTGGATGGTTTCTTCCCTTAAATACCCCTTCTCCCAGCTACTCGGGGTCGAACTCTCTACCCCTGCGTGGGAAATGTGTTTCGGCCCCAGTGCGCTGGTTCTTGTCCTGTTAATAAAACCTCGTGTGATTGCAGCAAGGACGGTCTCTCGTGAGTTCCTGGGGGGAACTAGTTGGGGTTTATGTCCTGCCCAGTGCCCCACAGCCGGCAAGCCCCAAAGAAGATCACACAGAGATCTCCATAGGCAGATGCCATGAATCTCTGGGCATAGGTTAGAATCTCTCCCGGTAAGCCATGACCTCGTGGTGACATACAGATTAGAAATGGGTTGAATCAAGATGTGAGAGTTAGCCAATAAGAGGCTAGAGCTAATAGCCAGGCAGTGATTTCTGTGTGGTTATTTCTGGGGCTGAGCTAGCAGCCTGTTCCTCCTTACAACACCTGAGTTCAATTCCCAGCAACCACATGGTGGCTCAAAACCATCTATAATGAGATCAGATTCCTTCTTCTGATGGGCATGAAGACAGAGCACTCACACATAAAATACATGAATAAATAAATCTTTAACAAAAATCTTACCCCTTTGAACTCGGGATTTTACCTATAGTCTTCAGCAACACATATCAAAAGCCACACCATTGTTTTATTTAAGCTTCTCAGTATCTTTGAGATATAACTTTAGAACCCACCAACCTCTTGGATGTGTTCTTTCCTTCTCCTAAGCACCTCTCTATTAACCCCATGCTTATTTACATCTGTATTTAAATCTCCTCTTAGTCAGCTCCAGTTCTGCTTTTTAAAAGAAAGGAATGGCAGTTCATGGATTGAGAGATTTCTAAGAGAATAATGTATAAGTGTATGTATGTGTGTATGTATACACACCAGCACATATATCTATATTCAACAAGTTCTCATTGAGAAGCTCTTCAGAAATCATGAGCTCCAGCTCTAGTGCAGTGATTTAGAAACTGAACTAAGAAAGAAGAGATTTGCCAAGAGTCAGTGGAGACGGAGCTGGGTCTGGAATCCAGGTCTTAGTTATTCTGAATCTGTTGCAGTTACACATCTGTGTGCATGTGCGATACACACACATAATGAATTTCTCTTTGCACTTCTCTAGTCCCTGTTTAAAACTGTAAGTGGCAGGCCAGTCATGGTAGTGCACACTTTTAACCTCAGCACTTGGAAGGCAGAGGCTGATCAATCTCTGTGAGTTAGAGGCCAGTCTGGGTTACATAATGAGTTCCACTATCTATATAGTGAGATCCTGTCTTTAAAAAATGAAAGAAAGAAAGAAAGAAAGAAAGAAAGAAAGAAAGAAAGAAAGAAAGAGAAAGAGACAGAGGAGGGGGGCAAGAAGAAAGGAAGGAAGGGAGGGAGGAAGGAAGGGAGGAAGGGATAAGTGATGGTACATATAAGTTTCCTTGAAGCGCCTCTTGAGAAGACTATTCTAAAGAGACCATTTATCTGAGGAAGCACCGGTTTTCTCCCAGAGCAATGATAACCTTACCTCAGATAGCAACTGGATGTGATAAGGGACTGGGACAGTGCAAAACCTGCTCCAGCAGGCTGGCAAAAGTGGAAGAGCTCCTGTAGAGGATCTAAGTGAGGCTATGTGTTGTTCAGCCTTATCCTTCTCAGGGCAGAGAGGTACAACCTCCTTTCCTCCCCAGCCCAATTTATCAGTAGATCCTAGAAATAATTATTTAGGCCTCTTTAAAATATCCTCTTGCCAGGCAGTGGTGGCGCACGCCTTTAATCCCAGCACTTGGGAGGCAGAGGCAGGCAGATCTCTGTGAGTTCGAGGCCAGCCTGGTTACAAGAGCTAGTTCCAGGACAGGCTCCAAAGCTACACAGAAACCCTGTTTCGAAAAAACCAAAAAATAAAAATAAATAAATAAAACGTCCTCTTAAATCTAGACATATAGTGATTCTCTATTGAGAAGGTTACACCTTGAATGTGCCTTATTTTTTCCTCAGTCTTTCTACTGGTCATTGAGCTTAAATCTGTCTTTAAATTTTTCCCTTTAAGAGAACCCAACTCTGGTTATTAAAAATTATTGATTTGAACTGGAAAGATGACTCAATGAATAAAAATACTTGCTATGCAAACCTGACCACCTGAGTTAAAATTAATTAATTTGTTAATTAATTAATTAAGCGTCTTGGCAGTGCTAAAGATGAAACCAGGGCCTTTACCGCTCCTCACTCTTCTTATTTTCTGAGACAAGTTTTTGCTAAGCAACCTAAGCAGGCCTTGAATTCATGATTTTCCTGCTTCAACCAAGTAGCTGGGACTACAGGATCACACCATTGAGCCAGGCTTCACTTTAACTTCCTTATTAAAAGTTTATTTTAGTGAATGAAGAGATAAACTCTGTGTGTGTGTCTGTGTGTGTGTGTGTGTGTGTGTGTGTGCGCGCGCGCGTACAGGCATATGTGTGTGTAAAATATATATACATGAGCACAGGTGACTGCAGAGGCCAGAAAAGGGCATCAGATCTTCTGGAGCGGGCATTACAAGCAGGTGAAGTAAGTGTTGGGAACCAAACTCAGTGTTTTTTTCTATTGCTGTACTAAAACACTATGACCAAGGCAACTTATAAAAGAAAGCATTTGATTTGGGCCTTATGATTTTGGAGGACCAGAGTCCGTGCTAGCAGAGTGGAGGCATGATGGCAGGGACAGTTGAGAGCTCACATACTGATGTGTAAGTAAGAGCCAGAGAGGAAGCATTGGCACAGTGTGAGCAAGGGACGGGAAATCAGGAGGGCACAGCTGGCTGCTTAGGGAAGGTGGAAAAACTTCACAGAGGGGACAACTGATGAGCCCCGGACAAATAAGTCGTCAGTCAGAAAAAGAAAATTCATCATTTCAACAGCAGAGAGCATTGGCTGACAACTCACAGACCTCAGAATCCCAAGATCATGGAGCACATATGATAAGAGGTATTCGGCATCACTAACAATCAGAAAAGTGAAATTTATATCATATGCAGTGCATGGGAACACAGACTAAAATGTGTTTTGGGAAAAGCTGTTTGGTAATACATATCTGAATAATAAGTAAGCTATTTTCCTAATTTTTTCTATGTATGTCATGGGGGGTAAAAGACATTATTTTTCCTGAATAATGTGTTTGTGACTCTATCGCAAAATATTATGATTTTAGGCTGGACATAGCGGCACATGTACTTAATCCCAGCACTTGGGAGGCAGAAGCAGGCAGATCTCTGTGAGTTTGAGGCCAGCCTGGTCTACAAGAGCTAGTTCCTGGACAGGCTCTAAAGCTACTGTGAAACCCTGTCTCGAAAAACAAAACAAAACAAAGTGTGTATGCCTGAATACGGGTTTGTGTGTATATAACTGCATAGAGAAAGTGCAGTGTAGATCCCAGCGAGTCACAGTTCTGAGCTTCCTCCCACTGGGAGGGAGAGTGGGGGTGAGAAATAAAGGATTTCACAAAAAAGAGAAAAGGAGAAGAAAAGTGAGATGAGACCCAATAGTTTCCTTCATCACTTCTGTATTAGTCCTGCCAAAGTGTATCATTTAAATATTATGGTCAAATAGCGTGCAAAATAGTCAACAAGTCTCTTCATAAGGAGCAGTGTCAGGGCTGGGGATGCAACCCACTCAGAGGATTGGCCCTGTCCTTTATCCCAGGTGTCGAAGGAGAATGGGGGGGGGGGGCGGGGGTTAATGGCAGGAAGAGAATGGAGGAGATGGAAAGAAGAGAAAAGTGTCTGATGTTACAAGACAGAGACTAACAGAGGAGCTGGGCCACACTAAAGCTCTGTGAGAGACTGATAGACATGATGAACAAACTCTATTGCATGATCTGGAGTTTTCTTTTGTTATACAATATTTGGAGTATATAATACAGGCTATTAGGGCAGTTAGCAACATTCAAGAAGACAGTACTGAACCCGTGCTCTTCTCCTGATTTCCACATTTGTGCTACGGGGGTAAGATATCTCTGCTGTTTTTCCTTCTGGGATATTCACACAGAAGTACCTGAGATAAAGGGGCATCCTGTCTGAAACTGGATTATTAAGGGTTGAAGTGAGAGGAAGATCCGGGAAGAGATTGATATTTGGGGGACTCTAGATAAAGGTCTGAAAGAATTTTTGTTCTGCTTTTGTAATTTTTTCTAAGCCTGAAATTATATCAAATTACAAAATTAAAAGGGAAAACAAAGAATGGGTGAGTTCTCAAGACCGAGAAGGCAGGAGGCTCTGCTGGCAATGAAACAATAAGTAGAGGAAATTTGCTAAGCACAAGAGTCTTCGGTATGGAGAAATGGTGGGTGACTCGAGGGTCCAGACAATAACGTGGTGGGGGGAGGGGAAGGAGGAATGATAATCAACCGACTCAAGATGGACACACTTGACGCCATCTAGACGTACAAGTTAATAGAGGCAACCATCTCTGTACCTACCCTCAAACCCTGCAAGAGATGAGCGGAGTGCTTCCCACAGATCTGGTATTCCACTGTCAGTTCCACCCAGTGAACCTAGAGAATGCTAGGAAACCCTAATGTCGTGAATGAAAGAAACATCCAATCTAACACTCCCACCCCTGTTTTGCAAAAGGCGGAACTTAGATCCCAAATGCAGAAGGGATTTGCCAATTCCCAGCTAGAGTTAGTAGGGTTCAAAGTGGCTTCTAATTTAGCTTCTGCCATACCATGATCTCAAGGATACAGCGGACAACAAAGGCTTGTAGCCTGCAAGCAACAGAGTGTTACCTTTAAGTCTGGGTGTTTCTCATTTGCCCAAAATGCAGACTTAATGTCTGTACAATTTTTAAAGTAAGTGTTGGTGCAATATGATAACAGCGGCAGTTATCACCTAACGTCACTATCCTGCAACTGGTAAGTGCTAAACAATTTAGGCTCCTGCATCTGAAGCGGCAATCAAGGTGATTCCCAGGAATTCTCAATGACATTGGTACCCATCTGGATTTGCTGAAAAGTTTAACGTGCTTTTTTATTATTCATGATTTTGCAGTTCTTCAAATTGCAAGGTGATGGAGAGAGCACACAATTTTCTACCAGACTATGAAATCTACCTTGAAAATTTGGACATCCATATAAATAGATGGCTTTTAATTTTTCCTGGAGACTGAAATGTAAAAAATGCATATACCATAAATTAAGCTATATATATGATAATATTTTCATTACCACAAAATCCTAGGGATAAGGAACTAGTATGTCATGGACTCCATTCTTACCTGTGATTATTCCTACTTGGAGCTGTTTCCCTCGAAACCTAGGTCTTAAGGATTCAGTAATGAACATCAACTCATGAAAAGACTGCCATTCTAATGTCTGCAAGAACTGGTAGGGCTGGGGACCCAGCTCAGTGGGAGAGTACTCTGCTTATCATGCCTGAGGTGCTGGATTCAATGCTCAACGCCCCTCTTCCCCAAATAAGAATCATTAGAATGAGCAATCTTGGAGCACGTCAGCAGTCATATGTTGTCAAACTGAATATTCCACACACACTCTTGCTTTAAACACCCATGAACCCTGTATCCAGAGATTTCAGTGGGTAAAGTGAGGCATGGGCCCAGACAGGGTCACCTTAGTTAGCTTTTCTCTGGTACCTGTCCTGGACCGCAGAATCATGCCTGTAAATTCTTTTTTAAAATGTAGTGTGCGTGTGTGTGTTTGTGGGTGCACATGCACATGTCATAACATGTATGTGGTGGTGGTCAGAGAATGACTTTCAGGAGTCAGTTCTCTTCTACCATGTAGGCTCTGGGGTAAAACTCAAGTCATCAGGCTCGGTGGCAAGTGCCTTTACTCACTGAGCCATCTCACCAGCCCCATGCCCACAGTTGTGAATCCAGAATCCAGATGTATGTTTGTGGCAGTGCTAGAGAAACTTATTTCATTCAGAATTTTCTCCTGACAACACAGAGAGAGAGAGAGAGAGAGAGAGAGAGAGAGAGAGAGAGAGAGAGAGAGAGAGAGAGAGATTAAAGTTATACTTGAATTTCTAATTAAATTTAATTTCTAATTAGCCTATACAGTTTGCCCAGTCAATTTAAGAACAGTGTTACATGTTTTGTGTTCCATTACCACCCACTGTTTCTACTAATGTTAAGAAACCATTTGCAGTGTAGGGCTTTAAAAAGATTGTCTCTGTTCTAATACGGACAATATGTTCTAATATATCCACTTCTGCCTACATTCTGAGTCTGATACACTGATATCAGCGTATAGCTGTCCCCACTCGTCCTTGGGGGTTACATTTCAACATCCCCCTAAAATGCTTGACATTACATCTAGTACAAAATTGTATATATATTATATTGATTTCTATGCATATTTAGCTCTAGTAAAATATAATTTGTAAATTTGGCAGGGCAAGAGATTAGTAACTAATTAAAAAATGAAAAACTATGACAAAATGCTCTGATTATTGTTTTTTAAAATGTGTGCATGGTTTGTGCCTGCAGCTTGCCCTTTAATTTTTCAGACTAGACTTGACTGTATATGCCTGAAACCATGGATATGCTGCCGTATGTAATTCTTCGCCATGCTATCTACTAGAGAAGGTCTGTCTCCCTGGCTGCAGCACCTCACACTTCCTCTGCAGTTTTCAGAACTGGGCATGCATGGCTCTGGTGAACTCTTGTCTTACTTTGCTGCCGAGCAGGTGAGTTAAAGCCCTAGAACCAGCAACATTTTCTTGCGAATGTTCAATGGCTTTCTCTTGAGAACGTCTTCTAGCTCTGCGTGTTGTGCTATTGTGCTCAGGGCTTATTCTCTGTCTTTCTTCTGGGCCTGCACTCAGCTGTGTGGGAACTGGGAGAGAGGTTTGGTCTACCTTGGATTTTTGCAACAGACGAGTCTAGTTATCTGAATATTACCCAAAGAAGGCTGTAGATTGCTTAGGAGACACTAACATGAATTATATTCTGGTAACGTCATCAAGGGCTTCAACTTCTTGTTCCAAAGACTGAACAACTTTTTCCAGGGAAGAATTATGGATGTGGTTCAAGAAAGCAGGAGGCAGGTATGGCTAGCAATAAAGGGTAAATGGGACAAGCCTGTGTGAGCAGTCGCAAAAAACACTGTAAGGGTGAGCTATGCAAGGCTGAGCAGGGTCCTGGATATATTGATCGTGGATAAATCCTCAACCACCCCTTGTAGAAGTAGTGGTCAAGATCACGGCTCCACTTAGTGTGTGATACAGATGGGATTTTAATTCAGAAAGGTGACAATGGGGTCGTCAATAAATGGTGCTGAGAACTCAGAAATAATGTTAAAGCCTATTGTTATAGAATATTAAAGATGTGTTACATCTGTTTATAGTGTGGAACATGTGCCTAACGATGCAAAGATGTATTGCCTAATTTGATGTTGCACTTGTTTCACTCTGTGAAGCTGTGTTACTTTGTCTAAAACACCTGATTTATCTAATAAAGAGTTAAACAGCCAATAGCAAGGCAGGAGAAAAGATAGGCAGGGTTGGCAGGCAGAGAGAATAAATGAGAGAAGAAATCTGGGGAAAAGGGTGAGGAAGATCAAGGACCGAGTAAAGAAGGGGCCAGGCACCCATCCACACAGCGAGGCATGAAATAAGAAGAAGAGAAAAGAAAAGATACACATAAACAGAGAAAGGTAAAAGCCCAGAGGCAAAAGGTAGATGGGCTAATTTAAGCTAGGAAAAGCTGCTAGAAGCAAACCAAGTTAAAGCCAGTCATCCATGAGTAATAATAAGTCTCTGTGTGTATTTATTTGGGAACTCGGTGGTGGGTCCCCAAAATAGTAAAAGAGTAAAAATAAAAATAAACCAATAGCTTATTTCATACAAAAATTAAATTACTGACAAATGAAATTGTAAATGTATTATATATGTATATATATATACATACATACATACATGCTCACACTCGTATTCATATGGTAACGGTAAAAATTGGAAACAAATTTAATGCTTGTCACTAAACAACTGATTAAATAATTCCTGTTACAATTGTAATAGAAAATTTATGAATTTATTGTTTTAACTGAGACAACTTCTGACTCAGCTCTTTTGAGGCTATCACTGTACTGCACTGATAAATCTTGCACCACTGTGAACTCTGCAGATTTGCAAAAATAAAAAAGATTTATTTTTTCTCAGTGTATGACTGCCCTGTGCACCACGTCTGAATCTGGGTTTTCTGGAAAAGCAGATAGTGCTCTTAGCTTCCTGCAATATTCCTATACTGTGCTGGATAGTATTATATAAAGTCTTCTGAGAAGAGGGACCCTCAATTAAGAAAACAGCTCCATAGGAAGGGGCTACAGACAAGCCTGCACAGCATTTTCTTAATAAAGGATTGAGGGAGGAGGGCCCAGTGGGGGGGAGGGTACCGTCCCTGGGCTGGTGGTCCCAAATTCTATAAGGAAGCAGGCTGAGCCAACCGTGGAGAACAAGCCAGTAAGCAGCACCCTCCAGGGCCTCCACATCAGCTCCTGCCTCCAGGTTCCTTCCCTGCTTGAGTGGTGATGAACTGTGATTTGGAACTGTGCGTAAATCAACGCTTCCCTCCCTCAGCTGCTGTGGGCCATGGTGTTTCATCTCAGTAGTGACCCTCACTAGGACACATATGACATTTAAGTCATCACTGCAGTCTTTTTGTTTTTTGGGTTTTGATACAGGGTTTCCCAGTAGCTATGGAGCCAGTCCTGGAACTCGCTCTCTAGACCAGGCTGGCCTTGAACTCACAGAGATCAGCCTCCCTGAGTACTGGGATTAAAGGCAGATGTCACCACCGTAGTCTTATATTTAATGAACACACCACTTTTTATCCTTTTATTTTTGACCTATATTTATATAAAAACAATAAACTTAACAACAGATGATTCTGTATGCCTTAAAAATATAAAAGCAACAATGATTGAGAGGAAATACTGAATCACTTTTTTTTTTCAAGACAGGGTTTCTCTAATCTAGCTGTCCTGGAACTAGCTTTTGTAGACCAGGCGCTGACCTTGAACTCACAGAGGTCCAAGCACCTCTGCCTCGCCTCTGGAGTGCTGAGATTAAAGGTGTGAACCACCAGGGCCCAGCTCCGTGAATCACTTTATAGTGTATAAATCAGAAACTCTTAGTGCTTTCGGGCAGTTGTGAACCATGGCCACCTCTAGTTTTCAATCTTCTGTCACCCTCTTCCTCCCCTCCAACAAGACAGTTCGTATTTTACTTAACGTTATTATCTCTCAGTTCTGTTTATGTTGCTGCAAAAGGCATAATTATCTCCTTTTTGTGGCTTCATCCCCTGTAGGGATTCAACAGGAAGAAACTATAGCCGTCTGGTCATAACCAGCATCTTTCCCATCAAGGGATTCTGGCTCTCATTTTAAACTTCATAGTTTAAAGTGAGCCCTAGCACAGTGAGCTGAACTTTTTGTGTTGTTGACTAACATCTGGACCATTTCTTAAAAATCTCTTGACATGTTAATAATTTTCTGAGACAGCCTAGATACAAGGGCTAGAGAGATAGCTCAGTAGTTAAGCACTTCATTCCTGCAGAGGATCCAGGTCAGACCCCAGCACCTACATGGCAGCTCACAACCGACCATAGCTCCAGTTCTAGGGGATGTGAAGACCTTTTCCGGCCTCCAATGAAACTACATGCACGTGGTACATGCATGCAAGCCAACACCCTTACACATAAAATAAAAATAAATAACATAAAAAAGAAAAAGAACAAAAGAAAGCCCAGGTACATTCTGGTTAACTACAGCGCACCTGGGTCTAACTTAGCATGGTAACCCTTCCTCTGACTCTGGGTTTCTGGAATTCTCTCATGTTTTGTTTTGAGGCAGGGTCTCATGTAGCCCAGGCTTTCCTCAAACTTGCTAAGTAGCCAAGGATGACCTTGAATTTATATTTCTCTTGCCTCCACCTCCTGGGTGCTGAGATTACACGTATATACCACCATGCCTAATTTCTGTTTGGTGTTGGAGATAAAGTCAAGACTTTGTGCACAATTGGCAAGCCCTGAAGGACATCCTTAGCCCAGATTCTCCTCTCTTGCTGTCATCCAAGGCAGACTTTCTGTCTCTAATAATTTGCATTCTGGGCAATACTGGATTGCTTGATCTTTTCTTTAGTCTGTTGGTATTTTTTACCTTTGGCATCTGGTTCTTGTGTGCCTGAAAACTCTAAAATACTCCATTTATTGGAATTATTTGGCATTTGATTCCACCTCCTTTGAGATTGTGGGTTATATAAAACTTCTGTGTTTATTTATTTATTTGTTTATTTGTTTGTTTGTTGAGACAAGGTCTTGGTAAGTAACTCAGGCCAGCCTGGAACTTGCAATGTAACCCAGGTTGGCCTTGAATTTGTGATTCCCCTATCTCAGCCTCCCTTGAAATTATAAGAGTGTGCCTGCCACTATTAATTTTTGGAGGAATCTCTGTACTGTTTTCTATAAAAACTATTTTAATATACATGGCCATCAACAATATGTAAGAATTTTTCTTTCTTCTTTGTCTTCTTTTTTCTTTTTGGGGTGTGTGTGTGTGTGTGTGTGTGTGTGTGTGTGTGTGTACACAAATGCCCTGGTGCATATGTGGAGGTCAGAAGACAACTGTGAGTTACGGTTCTCTCCTTCCACCGTGTGAGTTCTAAAGACTGAATTCAGTTCATCAAGCTTCGTAGCAAGTGCCTTGACCTTCAGACCCATCTCACTGCCCTCTACTGTAATCTCTGAAGATTTTATTTTGTTTTGTTTTTCAAGATAGGGTTTCTCTGTGTGTAGCCCTGGCTGTCCTAGAACTTGTTCTGTAAACCAGGCTGGCCTTGAACTCAGATATCGGCTTGCCTCTGCCTCTCAAGTGCTGGGCCCATCACACCTGGCCTTTAAGATTTTTTAAAAAATTATTTTAGGGCTGGAGAGATGGCTCAGAGGTTAAGAGAACTGGCTTCCCTTCCAAAGGTCTTGGGTTCAATTCCCAGCAACCACATGGTGGCTCACAACCATCTGTAATGAAATATGCTGCCCTCTTCTGGCCTGCAGGGACATATGCAGGCAGACCACTGTATACTTAATAAATAAATAAATAAATCTTTTAAAAAATTATTTTAATGTGTATGAGTGTTTGCTTGCATGTATGTCTGTATACCACATACATGCGTGATGCCCACACAAGCTAAAAGATGTCATCAGATCCCCCATTGCTGGAGTTACAGATGGTTGGAAGACACCAGATGGGTCTAGGAACTGAAACTAGGCTCTTTGGAAGAGCAATCAGTGCTCTAAACTGCTAAGCCATCTCGCCAGCTCCCTATTCACCTTATTTTTTGAGACAAAGTCTCTCAATGACCCTAGAACTCACCATTTTGCTAGACTGGCTGTTCAGCAAGCTATCGGGATTATGCACCTGTCACTTTTCCCACTGAGCCATCTCCTCAGCCACAAAGATTCTTTCTACACATCTTTGCCAGTATTTGTCAGACTTTGTCTTTTTAATTGCAGTTCTAACCAGGACCAAACACTGCTTTTTGAGGAGAACTATTCTTTCCCCATAAGACTTGGCATAATACTGTTGGTAAAAATTAATCCTATCTCTACTCTCAGTTCTATTCTGTTAAATATGTCTATATTTTACTTGTCTGTCCTATGACAGTACCATGCCGTTTTGACTACTAGAGCTTTGTAGTAAGTTTTATCAGGAAATAGGAGTCCATAAACTTTGAATTTCTTTTTTAATACTGCTTTGGCTTATTGGAGCCCTATTCAGTTTCATGGGAATTTGAGGATACATCTTTGAATCTGAGTTCCATCTGTGTAGATTTCACTGGAATTTGCTCTAGATAAAATCAACTGTTTTTGAAATATGATATGTATCTTTCCACATAGTCAATCATCTCTAATTTCCCTCAGCAGTGTTTTGATTTTCAGTATATACAGGTTTTTTTTTAGCCTTTATTCCTAGGAGTTGATGGTATAAATCAGTATCACAGTGCATACAAGCCCTGAGTCTGTGTCCGTATGAGGTGGGGATGCATGTGTGTTAAAATTATTTTGGTTGCCATTTTAAGTGGAAAACCATAGACATTCCTTCTGTGATGTTTCTTGATGGAGTATAGAAACACAGTGGCGTTGTGTGTTGGCCTCATTCTCTGCAACTTGGCTGTTTCAAATAGTAGCTCTAGTAGGTTTGTAACATATCTCTTGGGATCCCATGTCACCTGCAACTGAAAATAGTTTACTTTTCCTTGGAAATTTGGGTGACAGTTTTTTTTTCTTGCCAAATTGCTCTGGCTAGGACCTCCAGTAAAATGCTAAGCAGTGGAGATGAGAGCGGCCACCCTTGCTTTGTTTTGCTCCTGGGGAAAGAAGGTTCTCCCTCTCTCTCTACTGAATGTGATGTTAGCCACGGTTTCTCATGAATGCTCTTTGTCATGCTAACAAAATTCCTTTGATGCCCAGTTTGCTGAAAGAATTTTTTTGTCATGAAAGGATATGCAATGAATTTTGTTAAATGCCTTCTTGGGTCTATTGAGATGACACTGTGGCTTTCCCTCCAAGTTCTATTAATATTATGTATTACATCAATTGGTTTTCCCATGTTGAACCACTCTTGCCTTCCTAGCATAAATCCCATTAGTCATGGTGTATAATCCTTTTAGTTTGCTCTGGGATTTGGTTTTCTAGTATTTTGTTCAGGATTTTCCTGTCTATATTCATAAGGAATATTGCTCTGTCATCTTCTTTTCATTCAGTATATTAGTTTTGGGCCTTGGTATCAAAGAATGCTCATAAACTATGTCTTCAATTTTTTGGCAAGACTTTGAGTAGGATTGGTGTTAATACCAAATGTTTGGTAGATTTCACCAGTGGAATATTGGAACTTCACGTATTGAAAGACTAGTTTTTAAATTAGTAATTCAGTGTGTTTAATTGTTATAGGCTTTTATTAGTTTCCTCTTTTTCTTGTGTCAGTCTTGGTGATTTTTGCTTCTAAGAATTTATCCATTTTATCTGTTAGTTAATAAGTTGCTATGCGATTAATTTTTTACAGTACTTTTTTATAACCCTTTAATTTGCATAAATTCAATAATTTCTCCCCTTTCATTTTAAATTTTAGTTATTTATCTCTTCTTTCTTTTCTTCTTGGTCAGTTTCAATTTTTGTGAATTTTGTTGAGCGTGCAAAGTTGGGGGCTGGAGAGATGGCTCAGTGGTTAAGAGCACTGGCTGCTCTTCCAGAGGACCTGGGTTCAATTCCCAGTACCTACACGGCAGCACACAACTGTCTGTAATCCCAGTTGCAGAAGATATGGCATCGTCACATAGACACACATGCAGGCAAAACATCAGTGAACGTAAAATAAAAATAAATAAATAAATTTTTAAAAAAGTGCAAGATTGGAAAACTTCATTTCACACATGTATTCACACAAGTATTAACAAAAAGAGAACTGGGTAACTGTGCTGATATCAGACAAAAATCAACTTAAACTGGCTAGACGGATTGATTGGATCCATCTGTGTCAGCCTTCAGGCCTGGGATTATGGGTGGGTGTTGAGGATCCAAACTCAGATCCTCATGCTTATGCAGTAAGTGCTCTGCCTGCTGAATCATCTTGCACACTCCAAAAGCTGCTTAAGTCACAGCGTTACAAACGTGAGCGTGCACACACACACATACACGGAAAGAGAAAGACTGAGTCTACTATTAGATGTTTGTAGACCATCAGTGCATAGGTTCACCATAGCCTGAATGTAGTGTATTATCGGACAGTTAGTGTGATAGTTTAAAGGACAACGGAAAGCAGAAAACCTGCTTTCAGTAGCCCTCCTCCATAGGAATGCTGTGCTAAGTCCAGCAAGGACCAGCAGTAGGAGTAGGTAGTCTTACGTTCCCAAGAACATTGCTAGGTGATATTTATTTTTGGTAATTTACAGCTAAAATGAGTGGAATCGCCCAAATTCCCTGTCTTTACCTTCCCTCCCCAAGATTTTGATGGGTCTGGATATCCTTGGACAGGTATATTAATAGTGATCACAAGGGTAAAATATGAATATTTGTATATTATAAGTAACACCACCACTTTGCTTTGGAGAATAGGGTAAGGAGAATTGAAGCCGGAGCATGATAACAACTGTGGCTGTCATTCTGGGAGGCGACAATAACTAAACCAGAGAAATGGCAATAGGTTATGGACCCGAACAATGAAACAGAAAGAATCAATAACACAGAATGACTGTGTAAAGGGAAGATGAGAAAGAAAACAATTGGTTTTAATACAGAGTTCAGGGTAGCCTAGAACGTTTATGTAGATCAGTTGGTCTCAAACTCAGAGTCACCTACTTCTGCCTCCTGAGCACTATCAAAGGCATGTTCCACCCTGCCTGGAAGAAAAGTGTATCTTTACTTGCTGGCATTTGACTCACTGGCATCCAGGTTGGAAAGCCTAGGGGCACGACAGAAAGGAACTCAAAAGCAAGAGCTCCGTGCTCCAGGTTATACAGTTGGGGTCTCAGGTTAAGAGGTGGCCATTGGGTCAAAAGCAGATGTGTTGTGGGCCATTTGTGAAGGGAGAAGAAGAACAGGGCTAGAACTCTGAGTATCAGATGCCAAGGCCTAAGGGGCACATCAAAGAGCTGGCAACAAAGGCTCACGGGTGGAAATAACTCTTGCTGTAGTACACAGGGACACAGTGAATGCCAAAAGGGACAGTGACTTTGGACACAGAATTGGACACAGGATTGATTGTGGTATCCAGTAACATCAAAGAGATAACACACCCCCCCCCCCCATTCATGGAAGCCAAGAGACTCCCAGGGCCACCTATCAGGGACAGCACCACCCACTGTGTGCTGGGCTACATTCACAGGAAGGTACCCCACGACATACCCGCAGGTCACTCTAATGAGAACAATTGCTCAGATGTGGTGATATTTTGTTTATGCTCTAACAAATAAAGCTTGCCTGAAGATCAGAGTGCAGAGCTAAGCCACTAGTTAGCCATAGAGGCCAGGCAGTGGTGGCACACACTTTTAATCCCCACACTTGGGAGACAAATGGATCTCTGTGGGTTCAAGCCACCCTATATTGTAAGAGGCTGCTTGTTTGTTTCCCAGCCGCCCAGACTCCCAAAATAAGCACACAGACACTGTATTAATTAAATCACTGCTTGGCCCATTAGCTCTAGATTTTTATTGGCTAACTCTTACATCTTAATTTAACCCATTTCTATTAATCTGTGTATTACCACGTGCCTGTGGCTTACTGGTAAGGTTCAGCATCTGTCTCTGGCGGGGCTACATGGCTTCTCACTCACTCCACCTTCTTTCTCCCAGCATTCAGTTTAGTTTTCCTCACCTATCTAAGTTCTATCACAGGCCAAGGCAGATTCTTTATTCATTAACCGATTGTATTCACAGCATATAGAGGGGATTCCCACATCAACCCTGAGCTACACGAGGTTAAATTTGTCTAAAAGAGAGACAGAGATCACACAATGGTGATCCCAGCACTTGGGATCATGTGCCTTTAATCCCAGAACTAGGGAGGTGGAGACAGGAGTGATGTGGCTGGGCAGGGAGAGGAATATAAGATGGGAGGAGACAGGAGCACGAGGCAGTCTGAGGATTCACAGGGGCAGGATCATCCCTTTGGTCTGAGCATTGATAGAGGTAAGAACTCTAGTGACTGGCAGCTCTGTTTCTCTGATCCTTCAGCTCTCACCCCCTGATAGCTGACTCTGAGTTTTTATTGTTAACACCAGTTAGAATTTGTGCTACAGAAATTCCTTCTTCCCAAGAGACCTTGTTTGTGTCATGTTGACTGCTGAAGCTAACTATGATACCATGGATAGCTATGAAAATGTAGGCAGGAATTTTAAGAGTAGAATAGTGTCGGGGGCCAGCCTTGACAAAAATACCCTTTCCAGAGCGGAGGTGTGTGAATTTAGAAATACAGTAAAGAATACAAATACGCAAACAAAAATAATAAAACACAGAAAGATATAGGATAGTATCAGGAGGGAATTTTTCAGTGAGTACTGAAAATTCACCTGTGTTTAATTTCCAACTGGTTAATATACCCCTGACCCTAAAATGTAGGAGTAAAACAAAAGACTATTAATATACAAATTGAAAGTCACAGGCTACATTCATTGCTCAAACCCCAGACTCAAGCCCTAGACCAAACACTCTGTAGGCAAACCACTCCCTGGGTGGAATCCCAAGTTATTTCTATAAAGGGAACTGGAATTTAGTTGGATCCTTAGACTTTTGTTTAGGTAAGTACTACCCTATTTCAGGAGCACAAGGTCTGGCAACTAGCCACACCTGTTGACAATAGCCTTGAGAGAGCAGAACTCTTAATTACAACTAGGTGGGACCTTTGTTTTAGTTAGAAGCCCAATAACCTGAATAAACTAAAAACAAGTCCCAAACTCTCTGACCTTTGGTCTCTTTGGGCCTCCACAGAATAGCTAAGTAGGCTTGCGTGGTGGTACGTGTTTACAGTCCCAGCTATACAGGAACTTAAATAAGAGGGTCATGAGTTCAAGGCCTTCTTGGGCTACACAGTGAGTTTGTGGCCATCTGAGTAACTTAGTGAGAATCAACCTCAAAATAGATCTTAAAAATAGAGCCATGGTGGAGGCTGGGACAATGACTCAGTCAGTAGAGCACTTGCCAAGCAAGCATGGTAGCCCATGTTAGATCCAGAACTCACAGGCAAAGTTGTGTGTAGTAGCATGCACCCTACCATCAGAGTTAGAGAGGACACGGGAGGGTTCCTAGGGCTCGCCAGCCGGTCAGCCTAGCTGGCTGAGTGAGCTCTAGGCCAGTCAGAGACTTTGTCTCAACAAAACAAGGTAGACAGTACTCTTGAGGAACGGCACCTGAAGTTGATCTCTGGCCTTCATGTGCACAGCATACGTACAAGCACACATGTGCATGTGAGCATATACACACACAGATCACAGAGATGGGGGTGGGAAGGAGAGAGAGAGAGAGAGAGAGAGGCTATAGCTCAGTGGTACAGCATTTACTTAGCATGAATGAGACCACAGGTTCAATCCTCAACAATGCATGAGTGGGACAGGGCCAGGGGCGAGAGGGGCATTTTTTGTTTGCCTTCTCTTACTGTGATAAAACACTGACCAAAACTAACTTGGGGGAGAAAATGGTTTATTTGACTTAAATGTCCCAGGTCAAAGTCTATCACTGAGGAAAGTCAAGGTAGAGATTCAAATAAGGCCAGAGCCTGGCGGCAGGGACTGCTGCTTACTGGCTTGCTGCCTGACTCCTTCAGCCTGCTTTCTTTTACAACCAGAAACACCTGTCCAGGAGTGGCACCACCCATGCTGGGCTAGTCCTCCTACATCTGTCAAGAAGCCCCCCTGCAGGGACTGAAGAGATGACTCAGTGGTTAAGAGTACTGACTGCTCTTCCGGAGGACCCAGGTTCGATTCCCGACACCCACATGACAGTTCACAACTGTCTATAATTCCAATTCCAGAGGATCCAACACCCACGGCAAAACACCAATGCACATAAAATAAAAATAAATAAAATTTAAAAAAGAACCCCCCCCACAGATGTGCCTGTAACCCAATCTAACAGAGGCATTCCTCCACTGAGAGTTCCCCTTCCCATATATGGCTAGAATTGTGTCAAGTCGACAAGATCTAACCAGTACACTAAGCTAAGTAAATTGTAGTAAAAGTGTATCTAGAGATATCCTTAAGTCTTTAAAGTAGATGTTATGAGGCCCCTGTGATAATGTGGAGAAAATGATATTTTAGAACTCATCCTGGTTCCTCTTTGGAGTTATGCATTTGGTAAGTACTAGCATAGAGCAGGAAAGCCGAGCTATGATTTGTTCAGCGAAGAATCACATGTGAAGTTTACACTTGGATTTCTGTTGAGGCTATAAAACTGCAAACGAAAGGAGCTGGAGAGAGGGTTCAGTGGTCGAGAGCACTGCTGTTCTTCTAGAGGACTGGGCACCAATTCCAAGCACCTACATGGTGGCTCACAACCGTCTGCAGCAGTTTTAGAGGAGCTGACGTTTCTGACCTCCTCAGGCAACAACAGGTATGCATGTGGTGTGCACAGACATACACCCAGGCAAAACACTAAGCTATGTGTACCTTGTGCAATATCCTCATAACATAAATAAAATTCAAACAACAAAAGCAATGTTGTACATATGAAAGAAAAATTAAACATGAAAGCCTCATCTTTAGGAAGCTAAACAGAGGTAAATAGCACACATGCACACACACACGGTGGTGTGGATTAGAGATTTTAAGCACTGTTTTATGCATTAAGTTTTCTTTACACAGACGTTCTTTTATTCTGAATTGACACTGTCCCCCTTCTCTCCTTTTCTTTTCTTGCTCCTTTCCTCTCCTCTCCATCTTTCAAGTCATCTCTCCCTTAAGAAATCCACATACCCAGCGATCTCTCCTCGCAGGAGCACATGAATAGCTGACATTATGTAACGCTTTGACATTTGGCAATCCCCAGGCATCACCCCACCCCTGATGCAGAATAAGCTGTCAGAGCATGAAATTGGTATTTTTACATATTCTTAATGTACAGATGTCAGTCTGAAAACCATTCAATAGTATTATGATTGCATCCTTTTGTCTCATTTTCTGTCTATGCCAAGATCTGTTCTTGTGATTTCTGTTCTTTGGGGAGTTTCAAAGAGGGAAGACAAAACTTTAATGATCTAGTTTGGGATTCCGCCAAAAGCTGAAAGTAAACTTGTAAGTCTCCCGCCACATTTAGCAATTGGCGCTTCTGGCACAGGTGCAAAGGTGTAATGCGAAGGGCCAGATGCAAGCGGGAAATGCAGCCGCTGATAAACTGGATGGTGTCGGACACCTTAGTGCGTGCCAGACCAAGTATGCTTTGAAGTTCCTGTGTTTGTTGTTCGGTTTAATGACACATGTGCTTAGTCTAGGTTGGGAGAGGAATCGCATAGCTAGAAACAATGACATCATAGAAAATAAAGGTGAGAAGGGGGAGGTTGTAGGACACTGACCAATGCTCTATTATGCAGCCATGTCCCATTAGGATTCCTTTGTAGGTGGGCATCTGGCCTCTGTTTGAATGTGACCAATGGTGGATGTCTTACTACACTACAAAATGGTGTCTTTCATCTTTGTACTGTTGGGAATACTGCTTGGGATCCTTCCCTCCTTCCCATAACAGCACCGCCTTCCCCGTAAGATGGTGCTTTATTCATAGCAGAACAACAAGAACTCTCAGCCTCTTTACCCACAGAGATGGTTAGAAAAGCATTCCCTAAAAAAACCTTCATCTTCTAGTGACCTCTCTGGGGTCAGCCTGGTCCTAGCCTCTGGACCACACTAGCTCCCCACCCTTTGCAGCCCTTCCTTCAGGCAGCTGGGACCTAGACCATTATGTCTGCCCCCTTGTCTTTCCCTCCTGTTGCTTTCTCCAGCTCTCTCCAGAATGCTTTGTTTACTCCATTCCTAATTCTCCCCTTTGAGAAGAGATGTTAGCCAACCAGAAACTGGATGGAAGCATTTTGACACTCCCTGACACAGAGGACCCTAGCTCAGCTAACCTAATCAACACTCCCCAACAGGCACTGCCAGAGCTTGTCATCCTGGTGGTTCTAGATCTTCTTAAGCTGGCAGTCAGTCATCTACATCCTTAGTGGTTATTGCTATTCCCATTTATCAGATCGAGAAACTGAGACTTGGAGAAGTTAAACAATATACTCCAAGTTCTACAGCCAATAAGAATTAAGCTGAGGGGCTGGAGAGATGGCTCAGTGGTTAAGAGCGCTGTCTGCTCTTCCAGAGGTCCTGAGTTCAGTTCCCAGCAACCACATGGTGGTTCACAACCATCTGTAGTGAGATCTGGCGCCCTCCTCTGGTGTGTGGGCATACATGGAGGCAGAATGTTGTATACATAATAAATAAATAAATCTTTAAAAAAAAAAAAGAATTAAGCTGAGATTCCCAAAAGTCTGGAGCAGCTATCCTCTCCCTGTCCTCTCCATGACTGTCTGCTGCAAAAGCCTGGATATACATCCCTTGTTGTCAAAGTACACGCGACTCCATGTAGAGTGAGTTGTCTGTTCAAGTGGGCATGAGCTTCATCAGACTTTCACAGAGAATGACTTTTACTTTTTTCTTTTTCTTTTTTTAATTGATTTTTATTGAGCTCTACATTTTTCTAGATTAGATCCATGTAAGTCTCTCTTAGTGTCCGCATTGTTGTCTAAATTCTCTGGGATTGTGGTTTGTAGGCTGGTTTTCTTTGCTTTATGTTTAAAAACCACCTATGAGTGAGCACATGTGATAATTGTCTTTCTGGGTCTGGGTTACCTCACTCAAAATAATGTTTTCTAGCTCCATCCATTTGCCTGCAAAATTCAAAATTTTGTTATTTTTTTCTGCTGTTATTTTTTCTCCATTGTGTAAATGTACCATATTTTCCTTATCCATTCTTTGGTCTAGGGGCATTTAAGTTGCTTCCAGGTTCTTGCTATGACAAACAAAGTTGCTATGAACATAGTTGAAGACATGTCCTTGTGGCATGATTGAGCATCTTTTGGGTATATACCCAAAAGTGGTATTACTGGGTCTTGAGGAAGGTTGTTTCCTAATTTTCTGAGAATTCACCACACTGACATCCAAAGGGGCTGTACCAGCTTGCATTCCCACCAGCAATGCAGAGGTGTTCCCTTTACCCCACAACTTCTCCAGCATAAGTTGTCATCAGTGTTTTTGATCTTGGCCATTCTTACAGGTGTAAGATGGAATGGAGAATGACTTTTAAAGTGGAAAGAGTGGACTCACTTATAAAGCGTAAATCCCAAATCCTTGGTCCATGTGACTTTGGATTTGATCTACAGTGTACACCCACCTCTGGGCATTTTTAGGAACCTCAGTCAAAGAGTAAAGTCCAGAGGAGGAAAGGGTCGGACTTCATAAGGTAGAGGCTGAGCCAAGAGCATACCCAGGGTCTTTGACTGCTAACTGGGAGCTCTGTTGTTTGATTATAAAGGAGGAGGGGCTGAGTCCTGGGCAGAATCAACCAGTTCAGCCAATATCAGTTTCAGACATTGGTATAATATGTCTCCTCTCTCATGTGGATCCATCCTTGTCTCTTCTCTCTGTGCAGATCTGTAGATGTCCCAGTTCAGACCCTTCAACATACCAATGGAAACAATGAGACCAGGGGGAGAATGGGGTTTTTCAAACACCTGCAATTCAGGAAACTTTCAGCCTATGCAGAGGGGAGAGGGCAAAACCAAGTCACTTAAGTGCTCAGACGTACAGTGAGTGCTATGGACCTGGGAACTGGTCAGTCACGGAAACGGATCAGGAAAGCCTACTTCAGGACAGGTCGGGATGTCATATCCAAGAAGGTGATGTCTCCCTGGAAACCTGAGAGTGAAAGGAAGCTAGGTATGAGTATGTTTAATAGCCAGGGACAGCTAAGTACAGCGTGAGTACCTATATCCCCAGCGTTTGAGGCTGAGGCAGTGAGATCATGAGTATATGGTGAGTTTGGGCCACAGAGAGAGCCCCCTGGCCCCAAATAAATAGAAGAAGAAATGCTCCAGGCAGAAGGAATAACATGAGCTGAGGTTCTGAGACAATGAATCTTGACACTTGTTTAACACTGTGTTCCTAGGGGCGGGAGAGATGGCTCAGTGGTTAAGAGCACTGCCTGCCTTTCCAAAGGTCCTGAGTTCAGTTCCCCAGCAACCACATGGTGCCCTCTTCTGACCTGCAGGCATACATGCAGACAGAATACTGAGAATACTGTATACATAATAAATAAATAGATTTTTTTAAAAAAAAGCACTGTGCGCCTAAACAGATCACATGAATTTGTGGTCCACAGTGCCACCAGAAACCATGAATCCTGTGCTGCTGCTGGCTGCTGGCTGCTATGGGCAGGGAAGCAATAAGCAGCAGTATCGATGGCAACAGACTCCTAACCAAGGATGAGAGACATTGAAAACTTCTGTGACAACCTCCCCCCCCCAAAAGCGAAGGAAGACAGGAAGGAAGGAAGGAAGGAAGGAAGGAAGGAAGGAAGGAAGGAAGGAAGGAAGGAAGGAAGGAAGGAAGGAGAGAGAGAGAAATTGGATTTGATATATTTTTGTTTTGGGGGGGCAGGATATGAGGGCGGGCATGGGAGGAATGGGAAGAAAATGTGATTAGAGTGCATTGTATAAAATTCCCAAATAATTAGTAAAAAATATTATGTTGGGGGAGAAAGAGTGCCCGTGTGGCAGTCCCTGGAGGACTCACCTCGAAGTCTCTTTCATGTGGCAGGCCCATGCTAGTCAGTGCTGATAGTCAAGTAAGGAGTGGTCCCTATGCTAGAGTCTGTTGGGATGGGATGGGCATGATTTAGAGAAGACTTCCTGGGAGAGACAACACCGAGCAGAGCCCTTGAGGACGAGCAATTTGGACAAAAGGAACAGCAATTGCATCCACTCTTTCTGCCAGGCCACTGTAATGTTATCCATGGATAGGACACAGACCTGGCGATCAGACGGTAACCCGAGCTCTGCCATTGGTTCGGTAGGTGACCTTGGGCACGCCCCTTCTGCTCTTCGGACTTGAGTTTGACCCTCTATAAAATGACGAGGGAGGATTATGATGATGTCTTCGGGGCTCTCTTCCAGCTCTATCGCTCAGATTCTAAATCCCCTTATAACAAACTCAAGGAGAGCAGCTTTGCTCTTGCAAATGGAGTGTAAAGTTAATCCTGCCTGTGCTGAGGCTAACTAATGTGTGCGTGCGCTTTATCCTACTTCATTAAACTCTGACTCCCCACAGAGCCGCGCACAAGGCAGGTAATACCGAAGTGTTGCTGAACTGGTCTCCTAATGGAAAAAGATTTCCCCTCACGTTTTCTGTGGATGATCAACACAAAGCCCATAATGTTCATTTTCCACACTGTTACCTGGTCATAGGTGCGGATTCAGACCCGAGCAGAGGTCTGGCAAACTGGGCTTCCATACTTTATTTATGAGTGTACCCAGCTCTGTTCCGGGACAGAAAACGGTGCCGTCATTTTACCTACGGAGGAACTGAAGCACGGGCTGTTGAGGTTATTTGCCAGCAGAGACACAGCCTGTGTGCTGTGTAAGCAGAGCTACTGTTGACCTAAAGTTCACTGAGCCAGGGGTGGGGCAGAGGGTGACGAGTAGGGGCGGGGAGTGATGGGGCACACCAAGGCAATCATTTCCCCCAGTCATCTTGAAGACAAAAACAGTTTGGGATTGCTTTGTTTGTTCTTCTTTTGTTGTGATGTATGACACATTCTGAAAAACACTTACTGTGTGGTGTGTGTATAGTGAAACAAATAAAAGCCAACTTTGGCAATACCTTCTCTAGAAATGGAAGAAGCGAGATGCAGAACACGTCTATGTGATCTGGCTTCTGGAGTTCTGAAGATGGTCACTCTGCAGGACTGGAATAGGTGGACACACTGTGAGAACAGAGGCAGAAGAGATTCTCTGGGCCTTAGGGAGAATGGGGACATTACTGATGATGAACAGAGCCAACCTTTGTGGACAGGCTCTGTTCTCCAAAGACAGCTAACGGGTACTTTCTCTGCATCTGGATAGATCCAAAAATGGTCCAGATTTAGACTCCTGAATATGAAATTAGGCTAGTCTTGTGAAATTCCCTTTTCTAAAGCCATTGGGTTTTTGTTTGTTTGTTTGTTTTGTTTTGTTTTGTTTTTTTGAGCATAGAGACTGAGGTCCAGAGTAGAGCGACTTTTCCAACATCTCCGGGTAGCCCGAGAGGACAGACTCTAGGCTCCTGCCTGCATAAACAGCTCTCTCTTCCTTGCCTAGATGTTTGGAGTGGTATTTTCCAAGATAAATGTTTAGAATCACATTTTTAAAAAGATTTATTTTTGATTTGTCTCTGTGTGTATGTGTACATATGCTAATGCCCTGTTGTCCAGAAGGGGCCGTCAGATCTCTTGGAGCTGGAGTTACAGGCAGCTGTGAGCCTCTTGACCTGTGTACTGGGAACTGAATTCTCATTCTCTACAAGAGCAGTAAGTGCTCTAAAGCTCCAAGCCATGTTTTCAACCCCAAACCACATGAAATCAGAAGGATAGAAGAGCTGTATTTTTTTTTTCCAAGACAAGGTTTCTCTGTAGCTTTGGAGCCTGTCCTGGAACTAGCTCTTGTAGACCAGGCTGGCCTCGAACTCACAGAGATCCACCTACCTCTGCCTCCTGAGTGCTGAGATGAAAGGCGTGCGCCACCACCGCCCAGCTAGAAGAAAAGAAGAGCTGTAAAAGATCTTAATGGAGCCAGGTTTGGTGGCACACATGTCTTTAATCCCAGTGCTCGGGAGGCAGAGGCAGTTGGATCTCTGAGTTTGAGGTCAGCTGGGTCTACAGTGTGAGGTCCAGGACAGCCAGGGCTACACAGAAAAACCCTGCCTTGAAAAACAAACAAATATAAGATCTTAATGGTGATCTGTCTATCCCACTGTACCCCAAACCTGGTTGGTGTCAGGTTACTTGATGAAGTTTTTAAAGCACAGATTCCAAAGCCAGGCACAGTGGTGTATTCCTTGTGGTAGTTTGA
Organism: Microtus pennsylvanicus; assembly: GCF_037038515.1. Classification (NCBI taxonomy): domain Eukaryota; kingdom Metazoa; phylum Chordata; class Mammalia; order Rodentia; family Cricetidae; genus Microtus; species Microtus pennsylvanicus. The sequence goes on from NC_134581.1 coordinate 141,104,208, forward strand.
ATGAAAATGGCCCATAGGCTCTTAGGGACTGGCATGATCAGGAAGTGTGGCCTTGTTAGAGTAGGTGTGGCCTTGTTGGAGGAAGCCTGTCATTGAGGGTGGCCTTTGAGGTCTCATATGCTCAAGCTATGCCCAGTGTGGTACATAGTCTCCTGCTGACTACTGGTCAAGATGTAGAACTCTCAGCTCCTCTCCAGCACCAGGTCTGCCTGCTTGCGGCTGTGCTTCCCTCCATGAAGATAATGCACTAACCCTCTGAACTTTAAGACAGCCCCAATTAAATGCTTTCTTTTATAAGAGATTGCTGTAGTCACAGAATCTCTTCACAGCACTAGAAACCCTAATTAAGCCACACCTTTATTCAATCCTGGCACTCCAAAAGTAGAGGCAAGAAGATCAGGAGTTCAGGCCAGCTTGGGATACAGGACACCCTGTCTCAAAGAGACAAAGGAAAGAAACAAGTAAGCAAACAGATTGCAGCGCTTGCCATGATAGTACATGTCTGTAGTCCTATGACTTTGGAGGCAGAGGCAGGAAGAGCTTTAGTTTAAGGCCAGCCTAGGCTACCCATTGGGACTCTGTCTCAGAAACAGAAAAAAAGCAAAAACAGTTCAGTACAGTGGCTCATGTCTGTGATCTCAGCCCTGTAGAAAGCTGAGGCAAAGGTCAGAAAGCTCAAGGCCAACAATAGCAATGATAATGATAAAGATAAATAATTTTATTTTAAAAAAAATTACAAAATCTGAGACCCAGGGATTCATGTTTGTGGGCTAAAATGACTGGGATTTAGGAGAGCTGCTTATGGGTGTGAGTTCTTACATCATCCGCTGCCCACGATCCATCTCCAGCTGATGTCCACGTAGCAGGAGGTGTGTTCACAGTCCTCTACAACTCTGTTCAGTTGATAGAGGGAGGAACTGAGTCCAAGATTAGGGACTGGAGAATGGCTGTGCAGACTCTAAACTCTTCAGTTATCCAAGACAAAACTAAGCCAGGCTGCACCATTAAGCCTTTCTGACATATTAGTAGTGTTTTCCCCAAATGTTTTTGTGGTGAGCATGTTTCGTTTCTCGAAGCAGCTTAAAAGCTTCCCTGCCATGCTGCAAGGCACTCAGATTTGTGCAGTGTTTACAATGCTTTTGTTGTTCATTAGACAAATTTACCCAGAATAACCCAACATGAAAGAAATCATCATGTTTACAGTGAGCTCCTGACAAAAATATGCGTAGCAAAGACAGACAAACACATACAAACCTGCATTGCCGGGTGGGACATGATTTGCTGCCGAATCCAATTTTTCTCATTAGAACTTGTTTTATTTGAATATGACTCAGTACCCCGTGTAAATGCAAGGTTGTTAATCTTATTACTATATGGAAAACAAATTAATTAGTATGCATGCAGCTGGAGATGAGCTGTTAGCTTGGTGTTAGAAAGATTAGGAAAATACACTCATTATTCCAAATGATATCTGATACACACGTCTGACTCTGCTTTAAGATCAGTGCCAATATATGGGCAACAGATATAGCTAATGAAACGCGGGCCTTTGTGCTCAGCATCTAAATGTTGGTGCTGGCCGGAGCTACACATGCTGCTTCACGCTCCCTTCCTTTGTTATAAAACAAAGGTCAGTGTGCTTGTCACCACCTTTCAGTCAAAGTCACCTACAGCAGACGCCTCCTCAGGTCCCAGTTTCTACTCAAACCCAGATGAAAAAGGTCTCTTTCCTCTGCTTGGCCACCAAGCATATGCCCACCCTACCCAACACCTTATGCTCTCTCTCTTTTTTAAATTTCTTTTTATGATTTTTAATTATGTGTTTGTGTGTGGATTCGTGTGTGTGAGTGCCAGTGCCTTCAGAGGCTGGGGTGCCAGATCTCCTAGTGCTAGAGTTAGAAGTGGTTGTGAGCTGCCTGATGTGGGTGCTGGGAACCAAATACAGGCCCTCCGCAAGAGTAACAAGAGCTTTTTACTGCTGAGCCATCTCTGCCGGTCTTCTGCCTTCTTTTAGTCAAAATGAACACCTCCAAGGGACATGTGTTCTGCAACATGGAGACTATTTCTGTTGATTAGATTTCCATTCTGTAATGTGTGTGGCATCACACACCTGTAATCCTGGCACTTGGGAAACTGAGGTCAGATGATGTTGAGTTTCAGGTCAATCTAAGGTATACAGCAAGAACCTATCTCAAAAAAGCATGCAAACAAACAAACCACTTCTTTTTGTGTTAGGTTGAGCAATCACTAAAATACATTGTCAGGTGTATATATATACAGAATATCTTTATGCACACTCAGCACACAGGCAATATTAACTACCAAGGTAACCGGGGAGGGATGCTGGGTGATTGAGAGGCAGATGTTGGTAAGAATACGTTGTCTTTTTTTTTAAATTTATTTATTTACTTATTTATTATGTATACAATATTCTGTCTGTGTGTATTCCTGCAGGCCAGAGGAGGGCACCAGACCTCATTACAGATGGTTGTGAGCCACCATGTGGTTTCTGGGAACTGAACTCAGGACCTTTGGAAGAGCAGGCAATGCTCTTAACCTCTGAGCCATCTCTCCCCTAAGAATACATTGTCTTGCTGGGTGGTGATGGTGTGTGCCTTTAATCCCAGCACTCCAGAGGCAGAGGCAGGCGGATCTCTGAGTTCAATGCCAGTCTGGTGTACAGGTGAAGTTCCAGGACAGTCAGGGAAACATACACATAAAAATCCTGTTCAAAAAGCCAAAAAAAAAATTTATAATAATATGCAGTATCCAGACTCTATGTATTTTCCATCTTTACATGGCTTTATTTTAACCTCTATTTCTTTTATTTTCAATTCTTAATTTTTGGCTTTTTGAGACAGGGTTTCTTTGTCTCTTTGTCCTGGAACTCACTCTGTAGACCAGGCTAGCCTTGAACTCACAGAGATCCGCCTGTCTCTGCCTCCCAAGTGCTGGGATTAAAGGTGTACGCTACTACACCTTGAAAAAGCCAAAAATTTTTAAAAGAATAGGTTGTCTTTCAGATTGCTGCTGCACCTTTTGAATTTGAGCTAGTATTTACTCAGTAATTTTCTTAAAAAAAAAAAAGAAAAAGAACAAATGCTAATTTTAAAAACAAAACCTAATAAGTGAGAATTATTTCTCAAGTAAAAGCAACCAGAAACAAATACAACAAATAAAAGGACCGGGCAATGGTGGCGCACTCCTTTAATCCCAGCACTCGGGAGGCAGAGGCAGGCGGATCTCTGTGAGTTCGAGACCAGCCTGGTCTACAGAGCTAGTTCCAGGACAGGCTCCAAAGCCACAGAGAAACCCTGTCTCGAAAAACCAAAAAAAAAAAAGGGAAAAAAGTCCTTTGGGATATGGAACTTTGGAAATTCCATTAGTAAACAAATCTCTTGTTCACTTGGTTGTTTTTGTTTTTAGGACATAGCTCAGGCTAGCATCAAATTGATTATGAAAGCAAGGATGATCTTGAACTTCTGATGTCTTCACACTTCCAGTGCTGTGTTTACAGGCATGCACTAACCTACATCTGCTACATGGATCCGGGGACCAAACTCTGTATCCATCCTGCTTGGTGGAAAGTGCCTCTACCAGCTGAACCATCTCTCTGGTCCTCCTGTGTTTCTCAAACAGTTTTTGACTATGATGTTTTTAAAGACAAAAAACAAGCAAAAGAATCAAAATAGCGCTGATTTACTAACATAAGAAGATAGAGGGGCTGGAGAGATGGCTCAGAGGTTAAGAGCACTGACTGTTCTTCCAGAGGTCCTGAGTTCAAGTCCCAGCAACCACATGGTGGCTCACAACCATCTGTAATGAGATCTGGTGTCCTCTTCTGGCCTACAGGCATACATGGAGGCTGAACACTTTGTACATAATAAATAAATATTTTTTTTTAAAAAAAAGAAGTTAGTAACCCTTTCTAGGCTCTAGGCAACATTTCCAACCTGTAGATGGATCTCAGTTCTGCTGTCATCTCAGTGATGAACCTAAAGCCCTTCCACCTGGGTCTCAGGGGCTCCACAAAATGAAACAGTGGTGTGAAGGGATCCCTTTCATCCCTTCTGGGCCTTAAAGTCAGGTCCTGTAATAAAGTATCAAAAGTCTCTTCCAAAGGATGGGCATGGTAGAGAGAGGAGTAAAGAGACCTAAGGTACCTGGGATTTGAATGTCTTTCTCCTGCTTCTCTAAGAATCCAGAGGTGGAATGGATGAGAGGACCTGGGAATTTAGCTCATTGGTAGGGCAGCATGTACTGGGCCTGGGTTTAATCCCCAGCACCGAAAATGCAGAGAATCTCCAGGAGGTTAAAAGAAAGCAGTGGAAATATTCCTGGTCCCTAGCAGAGTCTCAACACTTCCATTTGTTCACTGGCAGCTTCGAGCAAAACCCTGAGGTAAGTAAGACTCAGTTTCCTCAGCTATAAAATGGGTAAAATAACTACTCCCAAATTCTTAGAGTAGACATTTATGACAGAAAGAGAGCTAAGAGAAGACAGCCCACAGCAGTTTTGTCAAGCTGTTTTCAATGAATTAAAATGGTGGCTTATCAAGTTTTATTTCATTTGTTAATAGATTTTTCTATGCACTTACAAGGGCACAGTATAAGTCGTGGTAACTGTCCATTACCAGAGGCAAAATACATTCATAAAAAGACTTTCACAGAATGATTTTCCCATATACACACACATTAAGAATCATGCAGGAGCTCAGGCCCTTTGACCCAGAAAATCTAGATCTGGGGATATTAAGGAAATGACAAAAATAAAAGAAAGTGATCTGTAAGAGGCCACACACGGGATTATCTGGGAAAGTGGAAAATTGGAGTCCTTCGAAATACTCAGATCAAGAGAATGGCAAGCCCCTTAAGAGGACATTAAGTGGTTATTAAAATTATTATTAAAGCATTTATTTTTAAATGATAATTATGAAGAGCATGGGACATTACAGTGACAAAATGATGGTGGAAGAGCTGAACACAAGGATGTGTAAATGATAAACCACCCTGTAAATCCCGCCACACGCAACAGTTCATTTGTTAAGGTGTCAGGGTTATGGATAATTTTCATTCCTTCAATTTCCTTCATTGTTCAAATGTTTTAAACTAAATAAAAATCGGAGAAACTGCACCGTATAGGTATAGTCTGTTGTAGCGTTCATAAATCCCTCACAGGAGAAAGGGATTAGATATGGCTTACCATCGTGAATCCTAAAATAAGACCCACAGATTGCATTTCCTCTAGACCCTCCTATCCTCCCAAGAATAAATTAAAATATAAACAGCAGATTTTAAAATCCAGGATTAGTTCATTATTCTATTTCAGACACATAAAGAGAAGGAATATGTCCTTTCTCTCCTTTGGGTTAAGAGTTGCTCAGCCCAGTCTCACCGTCCGTTCTTCCCCATTGGCAGGAACTGGGTCACCATTTCTATGTTACACATATCTTAACATGTTAGAGGCGGTGGTAATAATGGTCTGAGAACGAAGGGACCCACAGTGCCTGCACTGTGACATGAGCATCTAATTTGAGCCAGCTGAGCCTCCGTCTGCTCTCAGGATTCCTTGAGGACTTTGCAGGAAGGCATGGAGAAACTGTTTGGATCTTTGTTCTTTGAAAATATCAGTGTAGTGAGGCCCTGGGTTCTATTTCCAACAGGAACAGGAGTTCATGACCAGCCTGGGCCAAGCGAGGTCCGGTTTCAAAGGACAATACAAAAGTCAGCGGGATGCAATGGGCAGGGAGGGAATCAGGCTGTGTCTGAGCCTCCGTTGAGGTCTCATCTGTGAAGCCATCATTAGTAAAACCTGCTAAGCATATGGTGACAGTTTGTGATAATAAGGGTGGGGCATCCCCTGAATGTTCAAGATGTCCCAGTTAAATGAGGAAGCAAGACAAAAGCACAGGCAGTGGTGTGTCTCGTCCACACTAGGAAAGCCCAAGGCAGGGGGATCATGACTTCAAGGGAAGGCTGGGCTATACAGTGACAGCTTAGGAAGAAGGAAGGAAGGAAGGAAGAAGGAAGGAAGAAGGAAGGAAAGAAGGAAGGAAGGAAGGGAGGGAGGAAGGGAGGAAGGAAGGAAGGAAGAAAGGAAGGGAGGGAGGGAGGAAGGGAGGAAGGAAGGAAGGATTAAAAGACAAAAGCTCTAAATATGAACCAAAAAGAACAAAAATAAAACAAAAACAAATGTCAGTTACCAGGGAAAGTGACAGCTTTGTCTCCTCTGGGTCTCTTATGTCAACATCTGTTGAATGAGAAGGGCTGGTGCTGGTGCTCAAGGGGTTGTCTCATCAGAGCTAGGGCAAACCCGCAGCTTCCCGCTGTGCTGCAGCAACATCCTTCCCGAGCCACACCCAGTCCAGCCACGTCCCTTTCAGACACATTTTTATAGGAGTGTATTCCAGGAGGACACAGGCACTGGAAGGAGCACATTCTAGGGATTTCCTGCAGACCAGGCTCATGGGCCCAGAAGCCTGGCCGCTGCTTGCCTCCTGAGTGTGCTCTTCCAACTAGTATTTCAAGCCCCAGCATTTGTTTTGAGGTTATTCATCCAATGACAGAGGGCAGATTTTGGAACTTCCCTCATGTTAGTTGAGCAGATGCTGCCAAAAGAATCCTCAGTGAATTCCCGAAGGGCAGAACTAGGAACAATGGACAGAAGGTAGATGGAAGCCAACTCATTCTTGAGGAAAGGCTGTCTTCTCTGGTATCCCACAATGCAAAGGGCTAGAGCGCTTACTGTCCTTGGAAGTACTCAGCTGAAGGCTGAACATCTGCTTACTGGGTTGGAGTAGAGCAGCCAGCCTAGAGGCAGATGGTTCAATTTAACGTGGTTCACTATTCCAATTCTGTTTCTGTTAATTAATTATTTACCAATTATTGCTTAATTAGCAGACCACTAATTGATAAACTACTGGTTATAGCTTTTTGGAGGATGTTTTAGTTTTGTTTTTTTTTTTTTTTTTTGCATTGTTGTGACAAGATATCTGACTTTAAAAGGAGAGGGAAGATGGGGGCGGGGTTAGATGGTTTGGGAAGGTCTACTTCCTCATGGCAGAAAAGGCCTGACGAGTCCATGGCTGAGGCAGTGTAGAGCTGGGTCTCCTCATGCTTCACAGCTTTGTGGAGTAGGAAGCAAAGAACCAAGGCAATGACTCTCAATGCCCCCAGGCCAGTGCCTCATTTCCCTCCAGATAGGCCCCGCCTCCTAAAGGTTCCAGAACCTCCCAAAAGAGCACCACTGTCTGGAGATGAGGCCTGCAAACACTTGAGCCTGTGGGGGAACATTTCACATCAAACCATTTACAGAGACTCTGCCTTTTTCAACGTCTCCCTGAAGAGAATGCCCATAGGAAGTGAAGGATGGGACAGAATACTCGTGACGCAACTGTAGTGTGAAATGCTTTCTCAGTTTCTAGCCTGGTTGTGGCGGTGGCGGTGGCGGTGGCAGCGGTGGTGTGTGTATGTATATATACACAGCAGAGGGCCCCTCATTAATGTGGTACTGACCTCTATCATATCTTCATTTCCCCTCAGGATCTCAGGCTTTCCTCCCGTTAGCTCTGCCCAGCTGTGTGCTAACCCAGCAAGTCTGCATCCCGCATTGTCTTTTCAGAATCCCAGCAGTGGTATCATGACAGCTGTTAACCTCACAACCCTCAGATGTGCTTGAGTTGAATTTCTTTGCTTCCTTTCTCCCAGTGTAAGAAAAGAATCCTTTCAAAGGAAACATACAGTTTTTCAACCCGTGAGCTCTGTCGGCCTCTTCCTTATCCAAATCCCACTCAGCGCCTGTCAAATGCTGAGCCACAGGTTCCTGAACTAAAGGAGAACTGTATTTAGTCAGCCAAAATAGATTCTCCTTAACAGCACCAAGGAGTCAAAGAAAACCCATCCTTATTTTGCGGAGGAATTAGCCAGGCATTCTATCATTTGGTTCTTAGGACAGCGGTAAAGGGTAAGGTGAGTGGGGAGCAGTTATGTACCCCATTGTCAAGGTTAGCAAACTGGGGAAGAGAGAGGTGAGGCTGTCTTTCAGAGACCAGGGAGCCTGAAGAGGGTTAAAGAGGCCCATCCAGAGAAACTTTATTCATCCATGTGACTCACCAAAGCGAGCATTGTTCTGTTCCCAGGGTTTTGGAAATGGAACATACACTGTGAAGGCAAGAGGCAGACAGGGAGCTGTGGCAGTGTGACAAGCTCATGGACCCCACTAAAGAGCTAGGTACTTGAAATAAATCCATGATACCCAGTGTAGTCGCAGAAGCCCAGGAAAGTGGGTAGCTCTTGCTCACCCAGGAAGACCATCTTGCAAAGCTCTGGCGGAAGTCCTATGGGTGCTACTTGGGACTGACGGGTAAGTGGACCAAACCTTAAGATAGTGCAATTCTACATTTTGGGGACTGTCTCTTCAGCTGGTCCCAGGAATTTCTCTATCCTCCTGCCTAGCCAGTTTACAATCAGGCTAAGGTATTTGTTCTTCTTCTGCCCTGTTGTTCTTACTGAAGTTTCAGGATGTAGCATTCTTGTCTTATCTTTTCCAGTTCACCCTTCCACTAGCTGGGTAAAATGCTGTGTCCTGTGGAGATCTTTGTAAGCTAGATGTGTTGACACACACCTATAGTCTCAGCACTAGGGAGATGAAAGGAGGACCTGGAGTTCAAGGTGAGCCTCAGCTATATGGTGAGTTAAGGTAACCTGGGTTGCATGAGACTCTGTCTTAACCTGCTGTGGCCCCTAAATCTTCAAATGTCTATGAATACCCCTAGCAGGAGAAAGGAGGAACCCCTCCTTTGTTTCTTTACTGTACTTAGTTAAAAGCCTGGTTGAGTTGTCCCATGTTATAGGCTTATTTCTGCATTCTGCCTATGAGCCATGGAGGGCAGGAGGCTCTCCTCTCCCCGAAGCACTCAGCCCTAAGCATTTTGCTGTTTACCGAATGGAATCAAATTAAGGACAAGAAGAGGGAACATGCCTGTCTCCAAAGTGGGATGTTTCTTTGGTCCTCTTGAAGCAGATTGGAAATAATTGTTTAAGTCTGGCTGCTGGTGTTTAGAGGAGTCTGGTTGCTGCCATTCTGGTAAGTTCCAAGTTCTTGATGTTTGGACAGTTGCAGACCTGGTAAGTGAGGCAGAGACAATCAATAGATTGGGACGTTTTCCTTGAAAAGCTTTCCTTCCTCTCTGCTGTCATCCTTTCCTCCTTTCTTCCCTCCCTCCTCCCCCTCCTCCCTCCCTCCATCCTTCTTTCCTTCTCTCCCTTTCTTTTTGTTTTGGTTTTTGAGCCAGACTTGCATTATATCGCCCTGGCTAGCCTCAAACCCATGATCTTCCTGCCTCAACCCTCACAGTGCTTGAGCTGCAGACCAGCCCTGGAAACCTGTCTAAGTCAGTATCTCTCAATGGATGGCTAGGTACTTCTGGTACCTGTCTGCTCACTTGGGGAAGTCAGGAAGCCACCTTGGGGTCTTATCTCAAAGCTCCCTCTTGTTCACAACTAATCTTACACTCTCCTTGCCTGTCTCCCTTCTGGACAGGGCCTGGGTCTCAGATGATGTTGTTCCTTGGCTTCTGACTCATGTGCCTGTAACCCTTCCACACAACCTATGAGGAGCAGAGGATGCTAGCCGAGACTACCTGAGGCCCTCTCAGGAAACATTTTACTCTCCACCCTGGCTCTCTTGATAGTGGAACCCATTAGGCCAAGAGAGCAAGGATCTCTAGTACCTCAGGCTGCTGCCTGGCTCAGGGGGAAAAGAGTACCGTTGGAATAGGTGGTCCTTTAAAATGGGCAAACATGCAAAAATGCCACTCTCCCTCCCCATCAGTCAGGAATCCTGCATAGACCCGTGGCTAGAATAGCCTTAGGGGCAGAGTTTTCTCTGGATCTTGGAAGCTGCCCTGGTTAGTGCAGAGCAGGTACCCAGCTAGGACAGAGAGGGCCTAGGAGGTAGGAGGGACCAAAGGCTAACCCCCTAAACAGGCTTTGGTGAAAGCAGACAGGACAAAACCCCACTCCAAGCTTAATTACAAAGAGTGCTTAATCCCTCCCCCAACAAATGCAAATCACCCACAAAGGAGAACAGGAACCCCAGTGGCCAGGAAGACCCACAGCCTTAGAAACAAGCACTTTGGCTGTGCAGGGCAGCTCAGCTATGATCCAAAACAATGACTATTGTCAGAGAGGGCTGTTTTTCCATGTTTTTGTTTCCTTTTCTTCGAATTTTCTTTTGCTACCTAATTTCATGCATCAGAGGTCAAAAGACAAAAGGTTGGGCTTGGTTTAGAGGCGGCAAACTCACCACCCCCAGGAACGTGTGTCCGGAGGAGTGCTCTGAGGTCCTGCCTTGAAGGCGCCAGCAGGCAGGTTTTCATTCTTGCCTAATTCTCTTTTGTCACTTCGTGGGGGTACATGAATCTGTGTTCAAGTGGCCTGTGAAATGAGATCCCAAACTAGGAAAAAACCGGGTCCTCTTTAAGTTCACCAAAACGTTTCCCTCTCCTATCCTTTTTTCGTATAAGAATTTGTCCATAAAAAGAAAAACCCACCTGAATCCTAAGCCCATCAGCGTAGAGAACTAAATATAAGCATGTGTATGTATGTGGAGATAAGTTTGTATGGTAGATAGGAATGTATATTGTCAATATAAAAGCCGAGTGTGTGTTGCTTAATTAGTTTTTATTTTTTCTGGGGGAACTTATAAAGATTTTCCCAGAAAATTGCCAGCAGCTGTTCTAAACTTGTTGGAATGGAAACGATGGCTGCACTTTAGCACAAATGACTTGGTGTGGTTATGTTAGGGGATTTTAATCCTTGGACCTCAAGTCTGTTCAGTGTCTCATCTTGGTTTCTTTGGTATAGTGAACTGCTAGGGTTTCCTTGTGTGATAGGTAGACCCTGGGCGTTCATAAAGAGAATAGCACATCAGGATTTTTCAAATAGCTATTTTTTTTATTTCTTCTTTGTTTACAGACTCTTCAAACTAACCTTATATTCCAAAGAGCTTCCAGCTGACTGAAGACTTCTTTGGAGAGATCTTTAGTTTTCTTCCTTTTGGAAAACTGGTTCAGGTTGGAATACCGTAGGGCGGTCTAGCCTCCACCTCCACTACAAACAAAGTTGAACACTTTGGAAATGTCTCTGTGGCAGTGGGGCTGGTGTCAGGCTCAGCTCACAGACCTTTGGGGCTTCAGCTTCACTTGTGGGTCCACCTCACTCTAGGCTGAGTTCTGGAAGCCGCTCCCAACAGGAAGCAGGTATCCACAAAATCTGAAAGACTTTTAGAGCACGGTTTTATTTTAGCCATATCTTCAAGCCCAGACTTTATACCCAGCAAGGTTCTGACCACCCCCATAAGGTACTTGCCCACAAGAAAAATAAAAAACAAAACCAGTCCACATTGCAGATTCCCACTTCAGGCTTCAGGAATGCACCCCATCCTGCTCAACCCCCTGCCATAACTCCAAGTTATCCAGAGAAACCGAATAAAGTAAGCGCAACATTAAGGGGCCTACTAAAGCTTCATTTCCATTTAATATTATTATCGGCATTAAAAAGCAAAAGAACGGTTTAGCCTGCTACTTTCACCTCCAAACCGCCCATGAAGTGAGTACCTTTATATTCCAATATTTCATGGAATCAAATTTCATCACATTAATTTTTTATTAGCTTAAAACACATTGAATAAATGTAAGTCTATGCTGGTGTATGAATATTTAAAGCTCACACGAGACACGAAGAAAGAAGAAAAATGAGTAGAGAGAACGAAAGGCCCATTTACAAATACGAACAGAAATAAACACTCAACCTTCTTTAGAAAAAATTTGATTTATTACTGACAATTTTGGTATTGCTACTTTTCAAAGAAAACATAGAAAGAAACCAACGGATTCACAGTTGTTTTCAATCAGAATCCCTGCAAATCTTTCAACGCCTCGCTTTGGATTCTTAAGGTATTTTGAATTGCTTGGACGTGTTAGCAAATTTTAAATACAGCTGACGGTTTTCTGTATTCATATATTGCAAGTGAAACTCTAAGAGAGTAGATTTAATCTCGGAATTTTCTAAGAGTTGCCGTCAAATCGGGCCTCTGTGCATATGTATACAGCATATATATCTGACGTCTGCCATGTGTTCCTGTGCACTGGAAACCAGTCGTGAAACTGAATTGAACTATTGGATTTGAGTTGAAATGAACCCATCCAAACGACCCCGGTCTGCACTCTTTGATCTGCACCTTTTTAATTAAAACAAGAAAAGCAGTAAAGAAAAACAATCGAGATAACCCACCATAAAGCATCAGTTCCCCGGAGCACATAGCCCCATCATATATTCCGCGGTACCGGAGTATTTCCAGACGGCGGCGAGTGGCTGTCACATGGTACCCCAGCGAACCAGCAGCCAGAGTTCCAGAGCTCGAAGCCCCTACAAGCAGAGGAACTTAACAGCAGCAGAAATGAGTGTTTTGACTCAAGTCAGCCCTAAAAACCAGCCGCGGAAAGTGACCGATGTTGTGTCCTTTTTGCACTTTGCGCCCCAAGAAGTGAAGGTGGAGGGCGACCCCATCCATCTAGGCACAGTACCTAGGCAAGTTCCAAGCTCAACGCAAAGGCCCTACGGTTTCTGATTTCATGTCCACTTTCCCTGTTGCCACAGTCTGGGCCAGGCATACGACGCAGGGCGGGGCTGGGCTTTCTGGGCACCGCCTGCTGAAGGTGCGGTACCACGTGTGTGCTGCGCGACTCGACTCCCGCAAGTCCAGCTCAGGCCGCGGGATCTCGCTGACCTGGGGTCCGGACTTTAGGGCGGGGCCTCTTCCTCGCCTCCTGCAAGGACAGCTGCTCCCACCCACCAACCTCACCGGCTACAGAGGGAAGCCCTAGGACTAGAGTCGTTCGGGTGACTGCCCCCAGGGCTTGCCCAGGCAGCCAAGGATGACCCAAACCCTAGCTAGCACCCCAAGATCAGGGGAGGGAGATCGCCGGGCCAGAACCGAATCTCAGTGGTGTTCCCCTGCCTAGTAGAAGAGCTCGAACTTGGCCTCTCTCCTTGTCGGCCTTCCCCCCTCACCCCCTTGACTCTAGCCTTCTGGATGGGGGGGAAGCTCACTGCGCGCCTCGGCCAACCCCTTCTGTGGCTCTTTTCTTTTCCTGTCACTCTCTGCTCTCGGTTTCTGCTTTCTCCCTCCTACACACTGACGGAGCACGCGGGGTCTTGAGAGCCGTAGCACCAGCCCCTTTCCTGGGCCTCCAATCTGCCTCTTCCCAGCGTCGCCTCTGCCATTCTATCTTTCTCTATAGATTCTCCTAGCATTTCCTAACCGGCTTAGCTAGCAGATTCTCCGACTCTAAGTCACCCCACCCTCCGCCGCCCGTCTCACTGCTTGGCGTAGAATTAAAATACACACGTTGAGGTTAGTGTGTTATTGCGGCAACGTGATTAGAAAAAAAATGCCTTATTTTGTTCTTAGAATATTTCCAGTCACTACGATTTGGTTTCCCCTCCAGGCGATGCCAGCTCTGGTTCCACCTTGCAGGCCGCCGCTGCGGAGCCCGCTGGCTGTGCGTATATATGTGTTCAATTGTGGATATACAGACCTACGGTTGCAAACAGGGCGGGCCCTCCGAGCCCAAAAGCTGAACACAGGTTTCTAGAGTTTTAGGCGAGGAAGTAGGGTGCATTCAGGGATCCGGACTCCTTTCTGAGCTTAGACTCCTTGCTTCCGGGCCCTTACTCGGTATCTCTAGGGCCTCAGCATCAATTCCGTGTCCTCCGAAGTGGTTTAGTTTGGTCACCTGCTCCGCAGCGGGGAGCTGCCTCTACTTTCAACGCTGCTGGCAGGGGGTTTGGAGGAGTTGAAAGCACGCAAACCGGTCGCAAGAAGACGTCAAACCACAGCTGGTCGAGTGAGTAAGGGAACAGTGACTAGGCCTGGGTACCGCGGAAGGGGATTCTGAATTCTGCACCACGACCCACTAGGTTGTGGCTTGCAACGGGCGCCCCCTCGGGAACGCATGTTCGTTCCACACTGGTCCGAGGCGCACAGAGCTCCCCCGGATCTACTTTTTGGGGCGTCTGGCAACCCCGCCATTCCGTAGTGTTTAGCCTAATCCTGGTGCCTAGCTAGATGTAGACAGGAACGAAATAGTGGTTAGTGTGCCCTCCCTTAATCCCAAAGCCCCCACAAAACCAAAATATACACCCAAAACTCATCATATCGTCTCACAAATACACAAGTAAAGCCAACACAGCAAAACAAATCCCAAACACTCATCCAAAAACACAGCTCATTAAAAGGAATCAGAATCGAATAAAACAAAATAAACACATTTACCAACGCAGCACACACAAGTCACTTACAGATATAGAGCATATCAAAGCACTGTTTAGAGGAAAGGCCTGGCAAGGAGACAGTCTACAAGGGCAAAGAACAAAACCCACACAAAATCAAAGCAGCCAAGACAGACAACAATACCCATCCCAGAGCTAAACCTGCAAAAAATCAGCTCCACAAAGGAAAAAAGAAAACCACCAAGCAAAACGCAAGAAACAAAAGAGTCACAGATAGTGGAAACTCACAGGGAACAAACAACAAAACAAACCCCTAACTAGGAAGAAAAGAAAAGCCTACAACTCCCGCCCCAGCCCAGGGTGAACTGTCAATTCCGAAAGGGCTTTTGATCTCCTGGAGCAGGCAGGCCGCTCCTCCCCAGCGCAGCCTCCCGGCGGAAGGGCGGGAAGTCAAAGCAGAGGCCCGGAGTCTAAAGCTCCAGGACCGCCAAAAATCAAACCGCAGAGTAGGGACCGGGACCCACAGGCTGCAGAGGGAGGAGGTGGTACGGGGGACTGCGCAGACCCCTTTGGTGTGGGGGGCCGCTCGGGATTCCTCAGCCACGTTTCCGATTGTGGCGAAATCTGCTCAGTGGATTCGTGAGGTCCGGTTTCCACTAGCCCCCTCCCCCCATCCTCGAACTCTAGGCTCTTCCCACTAGGTTGCAGCCCAGCCTCGTGACCACCCCCTCAAAAAAATCAAACAAACTCTGTCTCTGAGGACGATTCAGTTTCCGAAACTGCCATTGTCCAGCGGGCCAGAAGTGCTCCCCCGCCCTGGAGAACCTTCCCCAGCGACCACCCCGCGGCGGGGCTCCGTAGGTTTCCAGTGGCCACAGCTTAGATTCCAGACTGAGGAGGGGACAGGAGGAGAGGCTTGGGTCGCAGGGAGCCGAGTTGGACGCGCCACACCTTTGCCTAGTCTCTCCGCCTCC
Organism: Microtus pennsylvanicus; assembly: GCF_037038515.1. Taxonomy (NCBI): domain Eukaryota; kingdom Metazoa; phylum Chordata; class Mammalia; order Rodentia; family Cricetidae; genus Microtus; species Microtus pennsylvanicus. The sequence goes on from NC_134581.1 coordinate 141,119,476, forward strand.
GAATTCACTTCTGGAATCAAGTCTGGGGACTCAGGGGATGCCACAAGGTCTCCTAGGCTGAGGGCAGAGGGATTTCATTTAGGGGCCTGGGTAAGGTGTCCATAATTTTCACTTCTTTCTGAATCTACTGAGATGGTTCTGCTTGGCCCGGGATCTCCAAAGCAAAAGTCCGGGTTTTATCCACAATCTTTCTGTTGAACCTCTGAATTCCGAGCAGAAAGGAACCTGCTCTGGAGAGCAGATCTGGGATCTGGAGGCTGAGTGGAACCTGGGGACAGAAAGGACGTGAAGTTGCCCTAGAAGTAGAGACCAGCAAAACTATGGAGATTGCAAATGGATTGGGGGTGGGGAAATTGGGAACTCCGAAGGCGGGCGCCGCCCTAGGGGTGAATCTGAGGATGCTGGAACGTCCCCCGTGACTGACAATTGTGTTAGCACAGTATTCAAAATCACCTGCTTGGTAGAACTGCTCTTTCTATAAAATAGAAAATCGGGCCTACTGGCACCTACGAAACAGGGTTTGCATATAGAGCGAAAGCGCACACGGCCGAGACCCCCAGACGCAGGTTTGGAAGCAGGTGTGACCCGGTAGCTCGGGTTTAGCCTCAGTCCGCTCCTTCCCCTAGGCGCGCGACTAACGCGGGGCGCAGTTTGAATCCTTTCTTCCCTCCCCCCAGCCCCCTATAAAAAAAAGTCCGACGCGGCAGCCGTGGCTGCACTACTGCTCTCCGGGCCTCTCGCACGCCTTCGGTCGGCCCGGTCCGCCCCGTCTGGCACGCTGGGCAGGCCGCAAAGTCGACACCCTTTCCCGGCTCCTAGCCCCGCAGTGCGGGGCGGTGCGCCGGGGGCGCGGCGTGTCTGGGGACATCTTGTGATGTTGGCGAGAACAGGACATGATCTCACATGGCGAGAAGCTCTTTAGTTCCTTAATCATTTCACGGTGCCTTCGGACGCTTTTTTTCCACCTAAAACGTTTAGTTTCAGCTCAGTGATCAGCTACCCCAGCTCGGCGGGGGAGCGGAAGGCTTGAATTATTCCGACTTGTGAGCGGCCCCAGCACAAAAAAAAAAAAGGAAGGGCACAAAAAAGTGGAAACTTTTCCCCCCTGTCCATTTCATCAAGTCCTGAAATATCAAAATGGATTTAGAGAAAAATTACCCGACTCCTCGGACCATCAGGACAGGTAGGACCACCGTGAAACGGGCACCATCCATGCTAATGCTAACTATGGGACACATTCCTAGCGCCCACGTGAAACAGAGGGGATGTGCTGAGTTTCCTGGGGGAAAGGCCTGTCGTTCTACGTGTGTTTGTAGGGCTTTCACTGCTCTGTCCTGCTGTCTTCAAGGAGACCTGTTTTCTTTGGTTTTTGTTTGTTTCTGTTTCTGATGCTTGTGTTGGTGTTAATCTGGAGGTGTGCAAGTTTGGGTCTGAGTGTTTGCCTAACAGGTTCAATGTGTGCATGAGTGTGGATGAGTTTGTGTGCCCCTAAATGAGTGTTTTGTTTGAGTTTGTGTGCCTGATTGTGTCTTCACAAGCTTGTATCTTGCCCTGGGTGTATTAGTGTGTGCTTAAGAGTTGGTGCTTGTGTGGGTGTTCTTTTGAATCCTCCAAAGCACAAGTGTGTGTGTGTGTGTGTGTGTATATATATATATATATATATATATATATATATATATATATATATATATATAAACATATAATTTTGATAAGCACCTCACTCATTGTGCATCTGCTGCTTTGAAGGTCTGTTCACCTCTCCTAAGTGTCTTTGAAAGGAAGGAAGAGGTGGTGACTCTGACCCCTCCATTTTTGGATGTCAACAGCTGTCCAATGTATACATATCAATGCACACAAAAGTGCATGTCTCCAGGCACAGACGTGGCTCTGGGCCTATTGGGGTATAGTGTCCAAAACATGTGCTGCCAGACCCAAGTCTTATATTGGGAGACAGAATCAAAAATGATGTGAATTCAGGGCAATTGGGCCCTCACTGTGCTTATTCCTGGGGTACTACTGAATTGCATTTGTGTACAAGGGTCTCCTATGACAGACACAAATTTGGTGGGTGAGAAGAAGCTGTCTGTGGGCTACTGATGACATGTTGACAGCCCCCACCCACTCCCTTCCCAAATCACTTGCCTTTAGGTTTTCACCTAGCCTGACATTGTATCTGTCTGTGTGTCACACTGTATGTTCAGGCTATGTCCTGTGGGTGCTGCTCCAATGGAGGAGAGCTCAAGAGGGTGTATATATGTGCCTAGCCTGGTCATTTAGCTGGGGTGACTGTATGTACATAGGTCTTCTTGGCACAGTGCCCCTGTGTCTCTCAGAGGCCCAGGCACTGGGTAGCCGGGTGTGTTTATGTCTGAGAAGATGAGGCAGAGCAGAAGGCCTCTGTCTACCCTCAGGCATAACCTGGTAAGACAACCCCTTTTCTCATTAATCCCTGTGCCAATGTGCACACAAATACTCTGAACTATGGCAAGAAACCCACTCCTCTCGTTCCTGGGTCATCTGTGAGACCCCAGTTCTACTCCAGATTTTGATAAAAAAAAAAAGTCTAAGAGCAGAGAGGATAAAACTTAGACCCCAAACCAGGATTCTTGTGGGTCCAAAAAAGCCACAGCAGAAGAGTGAGGACAGTGGTCAGAAGAGCCTGGCCATGACAGTACAGATGCAGAAACCTGGAACTCGATTCCCTTTCCACTCTTCGTTCCCAGACAACTTTCCCTTCTCCAAGTGGTGGGATGCCCAAAGGTACTCCTGTCTGGGTTGTTTATTGTTGGAAATGGGTTGGATGCATGTGAGTCGAGAGGGGTCTGAGTGGCTGCCTCTCCCGACAAGCTGTCTACCACGAAGAATGTAATTCATGGCGGTCGATGGGCTCTTTGATTAGTTCAATCGCCTGAATAATCGTTTAATCAATAGAGCATTTCACTCTTCTGTGCGGTTAGGCTAGGTGGGGTTTGTGTAGGGGTAATCCTGGGGGGGGGTTGGAGCTTCAATCCTAAAAGCCACACCCCTTAATGATGGGTTAGGGTAAAAGTCACCTGCTTGGGGTGGAGTCACAGCTCAGGCCAGAGTACCCTTCTGCCTGTCTCTGAGACCCAGCCTAGGACAGAGGAGGGAGAGGATTGAGGGATTGTCCAAGCACTCAAATGACCCTCAACTTCTAGGCCTTTCATGGGCCACCAAACTTTTTTTCCTCCAGAATCCCTTCTCTAAAACCCAGCTTCCCCACTCCTAGCTTCTCTGTAACTCAAAACCCAGTGTTAAGCAAGGCCAGCACACAGCAAGGAGCCACTTAAACAGATTCCCTCTTCCTTGGAAAAGTGGAGGTGGAGGTTCAGAGGACAGGAGCTTATGATGCTCATCAAACAAGACTAGGTCTAGATGAAGGGAGAATAGCACTTCCCATGCATGGGACAGAATCTCATAAAGCTCTGGGAAACACTCCAGAGCGTCCTGTCCTCTTTGTTCCAGGCACTAGAAGCTGAGGCCTTAGGAGAAAGAACTGCTAAGTCTTAAGTCTTGGGAGAGAGACTTTGTCCTGGTGCTCCAGCTCTGCAAGGACAGGCTGGTAGGGGTGACAAGTCCCAGCACAGGAAATGTGAGCATTGATGTAATGCTCTCCTCCCCAGTGACTCCTGCAATGTAACTCAGGCCAGGGAGGGCAGATGCTTGATCCACTTTCAGGAATCAGATGGGCATCTCTAAGCCCCATTTGCTGTGCAATCGCAGATCAGTTGCTTTTCCCCTTTGGTACTTTTTCAAATTAAAGGTTAAAAAGAACCCATCAGGTTAGAACGGCAGTGCCCAGGCAGCTTGGATTCTTCCCAACTGAGCACCCGGTCTGAGTCTTGAAAGACCTTGCTTTGCTGGAAGAAAGAGCAGGCAAATGGGCTGGGATTGAGCTGCAAGAGTCACTCTCTGGCTAGAACTCCATAGCAGCACCAGCGTGCTGAGGACTTGACTCTTCTGAAGACTGGAGGGAGTGATGGGGAGCAGGGGAGGGGTTGGGGGTGGCGTGCGGCCCCCATCAAGTAAAGTCTCCAAGTGCAGAGAGAATTAGATAGATGCCCTCTCTTTGAAGGTGTTTTGGCTTCTGAAATACACTCAAAATGGCCATTCTTCCAACAGGCAAAACTTGCCAAAGCAATTAATTAATTAATTGAAATACGTTGTGCATTTTGTTTGTTTTGTCCCCGTCCCCCACCACCACTGTGGTGGTTTGGTTCCATAGGTCTATGCCCTCTGTGTAGCTCTCTGCTAGTCCTTCCTGGACCCAGACTGCAGATGAAGGCAAAAGTGAGGCATGGAAGCAGAGCTCTATTAGGTAATAGCTATGTGACCTCAGACTGGTCATTGAACCTCTCTGGGCCACTGCTTGGCAGCCTGTAAGGATGGACTGGGTGGTCATATCAGGACTCTTCACTTCTTTGGGAATTTGAAGTTCTCAGAGCTCAGGTACTCCAGGAGTGACAAGAAAACCCACTCAGAAGGAAATTTCCTCTGACCCAAGATCACTAAGTATAGTGATAACCTTCCTTCACTGGTTAAGCTGGGTTCCACAGAGGAGAACACAGCCCTGCAGATCTGCAGATGAACATCACTGCCTGTAAAAGGGGGGAATCTGGGCTGTTCCTGTTAGAATGCTATCTGCAGTTTCACCCTGCCCTCAGAGTACCCTGGGGATTCTGTCCAAACAATACAGGACCACTGGCCCCTTCAGGGGTTGTCCAGATGAATTATTTGGTTTGACATCACCTCCCCTTCCAGCCTTCCCTCTGTCCCAGACTTGCTCTAGTATGACCTCAGATAAATTGTATCCTGCCTCCTACCCTCATGTTACACATCTGTAAAGTGTGTGTGTGAGGGAGGGGGGACATTGCCCCAGAACCCTTTCAGTTTTAAGATCCTAGATCTGAGTTTGGAAGCTCAAGGAGCATGGTTAGGAGCATGAGGTATCACTGACTACTTCCTCTGGGGCAGCCCTCTTGAACTCACTAGCCGGAATTAAGAGTCCCATACCTGGCCTGGAAGTGATTCTTGTGGAACTACAGGATACAGCCAAAGGAACCCTATGCCACCAGTCTTTTTCCTGTTGTAACCTTTCTGCCCTAAGGCAGAGGTGGATGTGGGGGCAAAGGATCAGGACTGGGAGGGGTTCAGATGATGGAGAGAGAAAGCTACCACCCACCACCTTGCACACCACAGCCTTCTGAGTCCCCAGAGACTGGCCTTGGCCGTTTTCCTGCAGCTGTGGCCCAGTGGGGGTGGGGATGGTGTCAGCAAGGGGAAACTTGTCTACTTGTACCAAGCAGCTGTGACCAAGACAGCTATAGAGAGTGGACCCAAGGATCGACCTAGTATAGAGATGTTAGAAGTGGAGCAAGGGGGGGGGGGGGAAAGACTGGACAATGAGGAAAAATTCAGGCAGAAAGTAAATAGAAAAAAGGCCCGAGGGTCCTCCAAAGATCAGCTTGAGCTCTATCCCCTCTGTGTTATGACTGAAGCGGACATCTCAGTGTCCTTGTTCAGGTGGATTTATGTTTATGATTCAAAGGGGTGAGTGTTTAGTCTACATTCCCACAATTGCTGGGGCAAGGGGATGTTCAGTGTCTGTGTTGGATCTGAGCACACTAGGGGGCTCACGGAAGGAGAGCTGCTTGAATGAAAACACTTCATTTTTTAAAAAAAGTCCAGCAGCTTTGATTATAGTCTGAGAGCCTTACACTTCTGAGAACCTGAGCCGTGGGCTGGTTAAAGAACTTTGCTGGATCAGCAGAATTCCGCTGGAACTCTATTTTGTCCTAAAGTCGACAGGAGCTATGGCGAGGGAAGGTCAGCTTTTCCTGGCGATTGGAAACTGCAGCGTTTGTAGTCAACTTGGTGCCACACTGACAGGCGCTTGTAAACAGAAGCAACCACAGAGTCGCGGGTTTCAGGTGCTCTCATTAGCTCGGGATGCCAGTGCACGCCTTCCGCCTTCCGTTTTAAAGGAGGCCTTGCACCAGATGCGGAAATCCTCTTGTTGACAGAAGCTTTGAGCTGAGCGTATCACCAGCTCCCAAGGGACCTATCAGCTCCTAGGCTGAGACTGCAAAAAGGATCTATGGCTCTGTTGCTTGAGACAACCTGGTCCAAGTTTTCGAGACTGCCCAGTTTCTGGTAACCTCAAAGTAATATTCCCCCGACTCTGCCTTTGGGGGAATATGCAGCACTGGGGACTCTGGAGAGACCGAGAAAGCGGAGGGGGGCGGGTACAGAGGAGACGGCCGCCGTCACTTAGTAGATTCTTGATAAAATTAGGAAATTTTTCCGTTGGAAGGAATCAGCATCAAAGACTCCTTCACTAAACTGGCCATAAAATGGCCAAAACCGAGGCGCAAAGTGAGTCTGAAGCGGCAGGTATACACACGTAACTCCTCCACCTAGACGGAAAGCCGAATCTCTACTGCGCTACACGACTTCCTCCAATAACTGTGGGTGCTTTTCTTACTTTTTGCCTTCTGGAGACTTCTCTTTCATCCTCACCCTTCGTCACTGTCTTGGTTGCCCTCACTCTCTCATTCTCAATCCCAGAATCCCAACTGCAGAAAGGTTGGTTTTGTGGGATCAAGAGCTGGGCTCTCCAGACACTGAGTGGGCCCTGCTCTGTCTCTCCCCATTTTCCATCCGCGATCCACTAGGCCTTCTCCCCACGCGTTTGTCAATGAACGTGGCGCCGCCGCTTGGGCCCCTCCCCCCATTCTCTCCCATTGCCCAGGTACCGGCTAATCAGGCGGAGTCCGTGGGTTGCTTAGCCAATAGGGCAGTACTTCGGGCTAGGGCCGGATGCCCCAGTTCTGATTGGCTTGGTGAGGCGTGATTGGCAGGTGAGCTCCCGCCCCGCCCCCGCCCGGAGGGAGGCTGAGCCCCGGGCGGCGCTGTCCACACGCAGCGGGTCCTGAAAGCGGCTCCGGGGCGGCGCGGTGGCGCACTGTGCGCGCCGAGCAGGCGGAGGGCTAGCGCCGGCGGCGGCGGTAGCAGCACGGGCATTAGAGCCGGCAGGGGCTTCATCTCAGCACCAACAGCCCTGGCGGCCCTGGCGTTCCCGGCGTCAGGGACCCGCATCCTCTCCTGCGCCCCTTGCTCACCGCTCGGCAGACGCGGTGGCTGTCCCGGAAGAGGCAAGCCAGGGATAGTCCAACCGGACCCCCAGGAGCGGGCAGCGGGGCTCCAAGAGTTGGTAGCGTGAGGGCACAGCCAGGAGCGAATGGGCCGGGAGCCTCGGGGCCCGCGGGAACTTTGAAGGCGGCGGGTCCCGGGCTTCGAGGGTTGCAGTTTCGGGGCGCTCCGGGCTCCCAGCCTTAGTAGTGGTAGCGTCTTAGAATCCGCCGCGGCCCCTGCGCGGCCGGAGAGGGAGTTCTTCTACAACTTCGTCGGAGACGTCGGAGAGCCGGCGGGAGAGAGGCGGAGGGGCACGTTCAGCCCCAGAGACACGAGCAGCGGGAGACAGGAAGGATCTGGTGGAGGCCGAGGGGTAGACAGACCCTCGAAGCAGCGTGACCGAAGCAGCCTGGCAGCTCGCGAGCCTCGCTGCCCCGGAGTGAGGCGAAGGGCCGTGTGCTCGCGGCCTCTTGCAGGCGTCTGCTCCAGCGCCGAGCGCCCCTAGCTGTCCCGGAGGTGGGCCCCTGCGCTATGCCCTCGACGCCGCGGGCGCCTGGGCCTCTGCTTCTCGGGTGTGGGCCGGGAGGCGCCGATTGAGCCCGCGGAGGAGCGAAGCTAGCTGGAGTTGGGCGCCCGCTCCCAGACCGACTGCCTGAGCACCGTTTCCCGCCTCTCGGCTCAGCTCTCCGCGATCTTCCGCAAGAGGCTTGGAGAGGGACCCCACGGCTGCAGAGGTGTTTTCTGAGCCCACCTCACAGGGTGCCTGGCCTGGTGGGGCTGGTCCCTAAGTTCCCTGTGCAGCCCTTTGGCGCCGAGAGGCAACGGGCGTGGGCCGACCTGCAGTCTGGAGCGCCCCGATGGAAATACACTGTAAGCACGACCCGTTTGCATCCATGCATAGTAAGTAGGCGGCGAGCTCGCTTCTCTCACTCTCCGGCCGGGGTCGGGTTGGGGGTGCCGGACTACGGGGCAGGTAATAAGTTCTGGAGGGCTCGGGACCTCTGTAGCTGCGTAGACAACTTTGCAAAGTGCAAGGCTTTTAGGTAGCGGACGCGGAACGCGTTGGCCGCCAAAGCCGAAGTGCCTGATCGGTAAATCCCGCCTCCAGCAACGAGGTAGTGTAGGCGAGCTGCAGCCTTTCTTGGTCTCCTGAAGCTAATTCTCAGAACCCTGGTTCATACTCATAGAAGGCTCAGAACTGGGCCAGTTGGAGGGCAGGAAGTTTTAACAGAGGTCAGTGAGAGTCTCAGAGAGCGCCCCAAACCCCAACTCTGTTGGCGCCCTTTTCAGCTATGGACCTGACCAAGACTAATGCTTAGAATGAAAAGTGAGGCCCCAACCGGTCCCTGTATGTGTGAAGAAAAGAAGCGAGAGTTAAGAAAGTGCACCTGATCCAGGGTTCCAAATGTCTCTTGGGTCGAGGAGAGGGGATTAAAAAAAAAATCAACGAAGTCCGGGTCCCTAAGCTACACTTTAGTTTAGGAGTCGGCCAGTACTGACAGAGACCTTTAAAGACACCATTGGGTCGTTCTCTGTAGGGTGCCTGCCTTGAGGTGGCTTCTCTCCTAGAAAGAAAAAGAGAGGGATAAAGTAGGAAAGAAAGAAAGGAAGAAAGCAAGCAAGAAAGAAGCTAATTAGTCCCATGCAGGCGCATCTGCCTTCTGAAAGCCTGTGCGGTGTAGGAGACCGGCAGGGTCATTTCGGGCACCGGCAGGGCCCTGCTGGCTGACCCGCCGGGATTCGGCCAGTTCACCCATTAACACAGCCTCCTGCGAGATGAGCGCTCTTCTTATGGCGAGTTAACGCTGGATTAGATTCGGAGATTTCAAGGAAATTCCAAGTGGAACGAATCGCGTTTTCCTTCTGTTGGCTGTAGAATCGGCCAGGGGAAGGCGCCAGGCTTTGGCAGACTGCTCTCCGGTGCCCAGCTCAGGTCTCTGTGGACTGGAGATCGCGGAGTAACTCCGTGGCTAGCAGCCGGCTGCAAGCTCGCTTAACCTCAACCAGTCGGGATCTACTCTAGTCATGGGTCCCCTATTTAACAAAGGTAGCAGAGACCCGGCTAGAGAGAAGGCAAGCTGGGGCAAGAATCTTCGTGTCTTCCACGAGTGGCCTGGCCGCTGGGGAAGGTTTGTTTAGGCAGCCGAAGCAGGCTGCAAGCCGGTCAGCTTCTCTTTGTGTCAATATCCTAGTTGGAGGTAATCCTCCCAAGCGGCAACAAGATTCGCACAGAGAAGCGGCTTGCTCTGGTCCCAGCCCCAACGATTCCTCCAGGTTTGGGGACTGGGTTTAAGCGGTTTCCAGTCCACCAGGGCTCCAGCGTCTTCCATTGCATTTTCCTGCACAAAGTGGCTCTGGAGCCTGTCTGCTTTTACTCAGAGCGAACCTGAAAACAAATGAGTTGGGGGCAACACACTGAGAGGTGGGCAAGTGTTGGCTCAGTCATAAAGCAACTGGGAAACAAGATGGGTAGGGCTGGCTCCCCTGCTTCTTCCCTTACTGGCGGAAATCCAAAGGCCCGCACTGCCTCTCTCTGTCCAGAATTCTGCTGCCCAGAGGTCATGCCCAAGCCCTTGGGGAGATAGCATCAGACTCGGTGGTCTTCCAGTGTGCATCCGTGTGGAGAAGCAGCTCCTTCCAGGTGCTGGTTAACCAACTGCTAATGTCTAAGCCTTCCTGCCGGGCCTTCAATCTGCCCCCTCCTCGGGAAGTGCTCCCTCCTCCCATTCTCAATCTCCCTGGCAGCACAGTGGGGGCTGGGCCAGCCTTGCTTCCAGAGCTAGTGGAAACCCTTGGCTTCTTTGGAAAGACCCTTAGTTCTTGTGCCCAAAGCTGTGTGCTTGCCCAGTGTAGTCTGTCTCTGGGTCCCAATTTGCTGGCGATGAGAGCAGAGAAAAAAGGCTCTACAAGGTGGCTGGTATAGCAGGGTCCTTTGCTTCATCTTTATTTCTGGCTCTGGTCAGTTTTTCCTTGTTGCCTCCCTTCTCTGCCCCCCTCAGCCCCCAACCAATTCTGCACAGGATAGCTTCTGTTGGGAGGGACAGGCTCAGTCTTCTGAGTTCAGAGGTACCCCACATCCTCCTCCAGTTCCATCAAGCACACTGGCACAGTGACTCTTCCCCAGATGGTTCCTCCCTCTGAAGCATTTTGCCTGCTAGTTAACAAAGTACTTTTGAGGCCAATGCCACACCTGAGTGTGACCCAAACTGTCAGTTACCAGCCATTTTCCAGAACAGGATACTGAGGCTAGAGAGAAAAAAAGACTGGCAAAGATCAGCTGCAGCTGGTTCTTGGGAATAGAGGCATGCTGTTTGGCTTTGGAGAATTAATGGAAGGGGGGAAAAAGAAGGACTTGGTCCCAGAGAGGCCAGTTGGAGTGTACACACATGCAAGGCTCTGCCTCTATAGTCCAGCTATGTCTGTCTTCACAGCATGTGTGTCGGCACTTGGCTGTCCGCTTGCTCTCTGTGATCCTGTTTGCCTCTGCCTTCTGCGTTGGTGCATTTAGAAAGAATTTCAATGATCCGGGCTCTTGTAGTTCAGTCTTCAGCTGGCAGCAGGCATCACCTTCCTAATTATCTGTGCCTAACCATAGTTTTGGGGGAGTGTGGGCAGTGTCCTTTGTGGTCAATATACCCCTAACAAGGTCTGAGAAGCATCTGCAGAAACTAGTTCCTTCTGGAGCAGAGACACAAAGGTCCTAGGGTCATCCACAATTCCATCGTTCTATCAGCCTTCGAACCCTGCTCTTCCAGATGGGGCCGGTCTTTACTTTTGCTGCATCTGTGTGTGTTTCCCAGTTTGTACCTAACTTGTTTGCATTCATTTCTGTGCCAGTCTCTAAATTCTGCTCCTCTTAGGAATGATAGCCGAGTTCATGTCTTGGCCCTATGCCCTCCTGGCAGATGAGCCCTCACCTAGCTGGAACCCACGGTAGAACTTGGGACTTCAGTCTTTGAGGAGATACAAAGCTGGAGAAAGACCTGAGAGGGAGGGAGAGGAAACAAACCCCCACCCATAGAGACCTGCCCTCTAGAGATCCCCTTCCATTTGTTAGTCTATTTAGACTTTTCCATTCCTTCCCCCACTCCCTCTGCCTGCCTAATCTAGTCTCTGTGCCCTATTTCGCCTTCCCTTCTTTGCCTTCTGTCTCATTCGGCCCTCCTCTCTATGGTAGAGAGAGTATAGAGAGTCTATAGCATCTATACCCTGTGCACATACCTCTCTTTCCCTGTCCCACCTCCACTCTCCCTCAGACTTTGGACTTCCTTTCTTACCAATCCTAGATTAGCACCTTTCCTGAGGCCTGTCTTAAAGTGCTCTGTTGGCTAGATTCATGAATGAGGCAAGAGGACCAATAGGTTCTGGGGCCTGTCCAGAAAGTTAAGAAAAGTAAGAGTCACCTATGTCTAGTCCATGTCAGCTGGAGGCACTTGCCTTGGAATCTGCAAATTCCTTAGTATTTGGTGGCCAAAGGGAGGTAGTTTGGGGAGTCTACTGTGATTTAGGGAGACCTGACTCCAGGAAACTCTTGGGTTTGTTTGTTTTTGTTTTTGTTTTCTTATGGTAAAAACCTACAGATTCCCTACAGAACTGCTCTTGGCATTGAAGTGCTCTGAAGGCTGCCACCGTGTTTTGGGCAGGAAGTCTCAATTGTTAGTGGTTTAGTAAACAATGACTGCAGATTGGCTGCAATGCCTGGATCCTTAGATCATAGCAAATGTGTGCTGTGTCTTTCAGCTGCCTTTCCTTGACATGTGTCCTCCCAATGACTACACACCAATTATGGGTATGCTTTCTTTTACTTAGATCCAGCCTATTCTGGAAAAATTGGTTCACCCTTTTCCCCCTTAGATGATCTCTGTCCCAGAACAAAGCTCTTGCTCAGGGTTGCTGAGATCTTTCTGTTTTAAGTAAACTATGCAATTATGTCCCTAGCTATAAAACTCCGTTCAGGAAAATTTTCTTTCTTCCTATTTTTTTCTTCTCCTGTGTGCAATGCTTCAGAACAATCAAAATTCCTTAAAGGTACATTTTGACAATCAGAGGAAAATCCAGTGTAGTTTGGAACTAAGTGATGTAAATAGCCATTTAAAAATTGTGGTTTTCTTGGAAATAGCCTGAACTTGGAGTTTTGGGAAACCCATTTGTGAATTTGTTAGATACTTTTAAGGATAAAGGTTGTTTTAGGAGTGTTTTATCCCTCAATTTCAGATGTTCATGGGCCTGCTTGTAGATCAGTTTTGGACTGGGATAGGGTGGTGGTAGCCGAACTGTGGGTGTTGTTTCTCTGTTTTAAAGTTGGGGGGTGGATGTGTGTGACCTTGGAGGTGCCTTGACTTCTCTTCTAGAGTTCAGCCTGTCCTAGGCTAGGCAGTTTCCCCTCCTTGGCCTCTGAGTTGTCAACAGCATCAGGATAATTCTCTAACTTGGCTTCAGTTTCAATCTTCAGCAATGCAAGTTAGCATGCTTCAAAGCTATAAGGGCCAACAGACTCTGCATTGTATCGGTCCTTTTAGTTTACTCAGGTCCTGCTTCCTTTCAGCTGGAGGTGATTACCAGTTGGAACATCAGAGCGGAAAAGGGGCTTTCTCTGACTCCCTTTACTTAAAATACATTCTATGGCACTCGTAAAAATCTGGTGCTCAGTTGCTTTATTTCCTCCTAACCAACTTTAACCTGCTTGCAAATTGCAAAACTTGCCCAAAATTTCAGGGGCACACCTTTCTAACAAATCCTGGTTCAGTGGAGTGTGCCGTGTGCAGAAGACCCTGTGACTCCTTTCTTTTGTGTGCTCTGAGAGGGTACAATGGTCAGGCCTGTGCGTCAACCTCACCGTCTTAAAGGAAGGCTTTAAATTTTTCTTTCCTATTTTTAAATTAAGGCAGCGGTTAGGTTTTGTCTCCGTGATCTGAAGATGCTGGTCATTAAAAAGAAAGTCTTTAGTTCTTGAATTAGGTTGCTGATGCAAAAACACTTTCCCCCTCCATAGGTAGATCTTAGAACAGCCTTTTTCACTTCGAAGATATTTGTTAAAAAGAAAATGGATTCCACTATTTTCTTTTCCTCTTTAAATTTGATTATCCTAAGATATAATTTTCTCCCCAGGATCTCCCTCAAATTCAGCATTGTGTAGTAGACCGTGCTCCTTTCATATAGATTTCTTTTACACATTCCCCTACCGATTCCCGCAAATGAAGAGGAAAATGCTAGTAACTAAAAGAAAAACAAAAAACAGTGTGGGGAGCTACTAGTGGCTCTGTTGACTGCCTGCAGATGAACAAAAGCTAAGACCGGTGTTAAAAAGCAACCTAAGGTCCTCATGTCATCTGCATGATTGGACTCCGGGTGCAAGACATTTAGCCTGCCAGCATTTGTGAGCAGAGGGCTCTGGGTGCTGAGAAGGGCACTTCTACTATGTGATCGGTTCTAACCACCCTTCCCCTTGCCTTTGTTTCTGATCTGTTTCAGGACATGGAGGAGTGAATCAGCTTGGGGGGGTTTTTGTGAATGGACGGCCACTCCCAGATGTAGTCCGCCAAAGGATAGTGGAACTTGCCCATCAAGGTGTCAGGCCTTGCGACATCTCCAGGCAGCTTCGGGTCAGCCATGGTTGTGTCAGCAAAATTCTTGGCAGGTAAAGGACGGGCTCCAGGCTTCCCTCAATGAAAGATCTAAGAGACAGTCCGCAGCTGCTCAAGGTGCCAGTGTTGACAGTGAGACACGGCAGCATTTTGCTCTCCACACTCAGTACTTGAGAGTTTGCAACATCTATTGAGGTCCTCCTAATCAAAGAAGCTGTGGGACCCCCTGTTTTCAGTGACATGTGGAATAGGGTGACTTTGTCAGGAGGAGCAATATGTTTCTCAAAAGTCTGGTGGATTATTTTAAGGAACCCAAAAGTCAGAGGCTCTTGGGAATTTCTTCCAAACCTCTTAGGCGAGCCTGGGGTCAAGGGAATGGCTGGGGTTGGGGGGCATACATTATTTTATACAACCATAGTTGATTGTTTCTTTCCTTAGTTTCCTTCTTCTCTTTTGGTGCAGGGCTGTGTGCGTGCTAAGTGATTGTCTACCACTGAGCTATATTACCCACCCTCACTATCTTCTTTTTGAATGTTTTCAGAGAGCACTCAGTATTTAAAATCCAGCCATCATCTTCAGTTGTATCATCAGCCTTCTCAAGTTGCTGTAGGGTTTTCTTTCTGTGTGTTTTGTTTCTTTTTTTGTAGTGACAGGCATCCTAAGTACATATTAAATTAGACAAAACAGCAGCAAACACTAACTCTCAAATCTGACACTTGAAAGTTGCCACTTGACCCAGCAATTTGCTGCAAGCAAAATACTTACAATGATAGTCCTCTCAAAGGACTGTGCAGATGGTTAGCCTCATGTTTATTTTTCTTTTTTCTTTCTTTCTTTTTCTTTTTCTTTTTTGCCAGCCTCAGCATGATACAGGAAGATTTCAAAATGAGGAAATAAACCTTTCTAGGGCTGACTGGCATATGTCTGGTCAAGTTAGCACTTGGGTTGAATGGGGGCCTAAATGACTCTGGAACTCTGTCTCTCTCCATAACCCCAAAACATATTGATAGTTGTTTTGTTGCTGTTGTTGTTGTTTGTTTCTTTGTTTTTGTTTTTTAATGTCCTGGGTATGTGACATTGTTCTAGGTCTTCCCGGGCAGACAGGCACATTCTCAGGTTAGCTCTTCAGGGCTTTCTTGCTATTTCTCTCCCTGGGGTTAGTGATCCTCGTCTTTGTTCTGGAGCTTGCATTATGGTTCAACAATTGACACCTGACTGTCAATCATGAGCATTTTGAAGTATTTTCCAAGTTTTCTCAGTTACATCATGACTTTCTGTTCTGTCTGCTGGAATTTAAAATTGTTCCAACCGTGTCAACACTGTTAATAATAGTAGGAATAACCCACATAGGGGATCTTGATTAAGCCCAAAGGAAGACGTCTTAGGGACAGGAATCTGGCAGTTCCATTAGAGCCACCTATCCCTGTGCTTATTCATCTTCCTGCCCAGTGTGGGTCATATCAGCAATGGGGACGAGGGCTCAACCCACTTCTGTTAAACACTCAGCCAGCAAATGACTTCCAGCCTGAGTTCAGGAAGGAGCCTAGGAAATCCAGCCTGGTGGCCATGTTAGATGGTGGGTTAGGGGAAGATGGGAGCGGGTGCAGCAAAAGGAAGTAGCCTTCAGGGAGATGGAAGGAAGAAAGAAGACAAAGGGAAGAAAGAATAGAAAACATACAAGAAAAGAGGGTGAGAGAAAGCTGTCTTAGAAGTCACTAGTCTCACTTTTGGAGCCGAATGGTCCCTACCTTCTATGTAAGATGCTTCTTTGTGGGGGGTGGGAGGGGGAAGAGAGGGGAGGCCCTTCCTTTGTTTTTCCTGAGACATCTTTGCTGAGCTGACATTCTGTTCACTGTTTGAACACTTCAAGCTGCTGAGAGCCTTTCTCAGACATCCGAATGACTGGGTCTCATGTTCTAGAGCCCCAGAGCCCTCTACATCTCCCGTGGAGACCGAGGTGGACAGGGATCCTTCTAAAGTCAGGTTAGCAGACTCCCGTGGACCAGAATAGATTTGTCACTGGGCAGAGTGGCACTCGGAAGTTATGCGCCGCTCCGGTGCCTGGCCGTTTAAGTTGTCAACAATAAATTGGAATTTCATAGCTCATTATTTTCATAACTAAGAACCACAGTGGACAAAATGTCACTCTAATTAGAACTGCCTTTTAAGAAACAAGTTCAGCCCTAAAACAGTGTGACTGGGAATTTCTGAACTTGGCCTGTTTGACCCACAGATTGCCCCCACCCCCTAGAAGAATTTGATGGGTATTCACGAGGTAACAGATTATAGAGTGCTTGGTGTGTGGTAGCTGTGGTTTTCAAAGGCTGTGGAGCAAGGCAGGAAAAGTCTTTGGGAGCAGGAAAGGGTTCTTGTCCCTCCAGAAGGTATGTGGGCTGACAGGAATGTGGACATTCAGTCTAGAACTCAGAGCTGTAGAGGATCTGAGCATCATACGAAGGCCAAGTCAGATCACGGAGCAGGGCCTCTGTCTCCTCTCATTGTGAATGCCTGGTCATTTGAACTTTGGTGGAATGTCGCACACTAAAAATAAAACAGTGAGGATTTTAACCCCCATCCATGCACTCTACTTTATGCAAATTCTCTCTCTCTGTCCTTTTTTTCCCCAAAATCTTCACGGCCATTCTGAATTCTTGTTACCCTAATAGCTCTGCAAAGGAATCTTGGCAAATAGCCTCCCCTATTACAGGAAGAGGGTAACTGAGGCCGAGGAAGGCTGAGTTGGTCAAGATCACACAGCCAGTTGGTGTCAGAATCACTACAGGCATGGCACCTCTCCACTCCCAACCGAACGCTCTTTGTGGCTCTTTGCACCGAGGGGCACCGGGCTGGTGGCTGCCGTTCATCTTTTGTCTGTAAAAGCCAAAGGGCTGCACGGCTGTTCTGCTGAGATGAAAGGATGGTTATTAAGTCTGAATCCTCACTTGACGCAGTCTTGAGTTGGGGTTTCGGGAGTGTCTGTGTTGCCTTCTAAGAGCCTAGCCCACGTGTCAGTCAAATGCAAGACAGAGACCTCGAGTGTCAAGACCGCGGAATTCCACAGTTGGCACTGCTCAAGCAGACTGGGCAGGGAGCCCTGGGCTGTCACATACCAGCCATGTAAGCAGGGGACTTTATTCTGCTGCCTGGTGAGTTTCTGCATGGCCACTGTGGTTCTATTGGATTCATGTATTCTGAGAACACAGTGTGGTCTACGTATATGTAAGTCCTATCCCGAGACTATCCTTGCCCTAAGAGGACCAGGTGATTATTGGTTCATGGAATGAGTGAAGGATGCTTGAAGAAAAAACCCTACAAATAGTAAATCTCTCTGTCATTGTAAGGATTGCAGCTACTAATGCATAAAATGTTATAATCAAAGCAGAAACTTGTGGTAATGCGGAGAGTATTGGACTCAAAGTCTGGTTTGAAATCCGGGCTGTCTCTGTAACTAGAGGAGCTGGGCAAGTCCCTTAGTCTTCCAATCATTTATATTCTCTTCTGTAAAATCCGGCTGACTTCAAAAGATGTGTGAGGAATGTGGTAATGCGAAGAACTCCATACTCGAGAGTGTTGTGCCAGAATAAGGAGTTGTTATGTGATAGTAAATAATTGGCTTTCTCAGCTGGTGAGATGGCTCAGAGATTAAGAGCACTGGCTGCTTTTCCAGAGGACCTGGGTTCAATTCCCAGCACCCACATGGCAGTTCACAACTGTCTGTAAGGCCAGTTCCAGAGGATCCAATAACCTCACATAGACGTACATTCAGACAAAACACCGATGCTTGTAAAATAAGAGTAAATAAGTTTAAAAGTAATTGACTTTCTCTTGAGAGGTTGAAAGGACGGTAGAGTAGTCCAGAGATGCTGTGTACTAGAATTCAGGTGACTTTCTATCAAAAAATATTTTTTGTGGGTATCTGTTGAAGCCTTTTGTGATTAAGAACATTTTTGCTTCTAACAACTTTATAAAAAAGGAAGATAAGTTGGATTTTGTTTTATGCTTAAAATTGTAAATGACTCACCCTCCTCGATGACAAATAGATATGTCTTCACTTCCAGAATATTCGCTTACTTGGCCCTAAACAGACTTACCCAAGCTGAGAGCTTAGCAACCCTATAAACGTTCCACCATTGCTCTAGAACACATTTCCATCCATCCAGTAAAATCACTTCATTCTCTTCCTCTTCCCTTTCTTCTTCTTCCTCCAATTCCTCCTCTTCCTCGCCCTCTCAGCATGTATGTGGCCACATCTCCTTGAAAACTTCCTATCCTCCTGTCTCCATCCCAAGTACTGGGATTGTAGATGTGTGCCACCCTTACCTTACTTCTTATAAATAGTCGAGGTTTAAAACTTATAATTTCTAAAATGTCTTTAAAAAAATCTTTCAACCTCAAGATAATCTTCTTTGGAAGAGGGAATCAGGAATTCCTCTGCAAACACTGAGAGAGACATCCAGTGATAGCTAGAATTCAGAAAAAGAAGCGGGTCCCTTTTCCTCCTCCCCTCAAACGAGCTTTCGTGCCACCCCTCTCTCTGGCACGGCTTGGCTGTGAAACCCTGACATCCTATTTGCGTTAACGAGAAAAAGCTGATAGCATGGAAAAGTCCTTAGAAACAGCCATTTACCTCAAGGGAGGCCTCTGGAAGAGCTGTCGAGAATCGTGGTTGGTTTTTCTGATTGCTTGGGATTTGATTTCTAATACACATGTCCCATTAACGCTGGAATCCAACCCTCTTTAATTTTATATCAGGGTTATTGTTTCTCTCTTTTGGAAAAAAAATTGTAGAGAGTCTTCAGAGAACTCTGGACATTGTGCTGGGGATGGGAGGGCCAGCAAACTGGAGGTCTACACCATCTTTCTGGGGAAATTTTAGTTCAGGAGGGAGTCCTGACTGGGTACCCTAATCCTTTGTGACTCAGGGAAAGCATCTAACGTCTGTAAAGCTATGTTCACTATCACAGAAGGGGACTTCCCCTCATTGTCCAGGCACTCATTCATTCATCTTAAACAGTGTATGTGCTTCAGGGCTCTCAGAGGAAGAAGAGGAAAAACTAACTTGCATTTTTTAATGATCTGTAAAATGGTGGATGAATGTGAAAACATTTTGTTAATATGTAGCTTGCTGTTGCATTGTCCAATATATGTATTTTTATAATTATATTATAAAATGTAATATGAGCCATGTGGGCCGTTTGAAATTTTCTCATAGACTACTTAGGAAAGTGAAACTAGTATGATTTATTTTAATTATGAATTTTATTTAACCCAATGCGTACAGATTGTCATTTCAACATACAACCAATATGAAAATGTTTAGTGGGCCGGTCAGATAGCTCAGTGGATCAAAGCACTTGCTGCCAAGCATAGTGGCTAGGTGTCGATCCCTGGCACTCCTCGGTGGATGGAGTTGCTTTCTGAGCTTGGCACACACATGCACACATGCATTCACAAAAATACAATTTTTTAAGACATGCAATTTAAAAGATTATTGAGCTATTTAATAGCGTTTGGTACTACATTTAAAAATCTGATTTGCTGTTTATATTTTCAGCACATCTTAAATCACACTTTCAAATGTTCATCCACTTTGCAGGCTCCTGTGGCTGACTATGGCCCTTTCTTCTGGGCTCCCATGGCTAACTGTGGCCTTTTTTCTCTTGGGTCTAGGTATTATGAAACAGGAAGCATCAAGCCGGGGGTGATTGGTGGATCCAAACCAAAGGTTGCCACTCCCAAAGTGGTGGAAAAAATTGCTGAGTATAAACGCCAAAATCCTACCATGTTTGCCTGGGAGATCAGGGACCGGCTGCTGGCAGAGCGAGTCTGTGACAATGACACAGTGCCCAGCGTCAGCTCCATCAACAGGTGAGGGCAGGGTGGGCTGGGGCTGGCCTACTGAAGGATCCCTGCTCCCCTTCTCTGAAGATCTGCTTGTTCTCCTTGGGGAGGTCAACAGGGAGAACAATGGTGCTTGCTGGACTCTGTTACCTTTCTCCTCTCTAAAAGGGACAGGACTTCTCAGCTGAGGGAGAGGACACTGTGCCAAACACCCAGGCCACTTGAGTTTTCTGAGCCAGGAGTGATTGGCATCACCCAGTTCACTATGTACCTGTGTAGATCATATAGTATAAACTGTAGATAGTATAAACTGCCCTGATCAGGTCTTCAGAAACACCCTGTCCCTGCCAGGGGCTCTAGGTCTGAGTGATAACTCATCTCAGAGGCTCCCAGGCAGACAGTCCAGCCTCCAGTTTGGACAGAGGTTGAAGCACAAGGTGTGGGAAACGAAGTTCCCTTTGGGCTGGGGACATGCAGCTCTTTGTTCTAACCCTGCTGCCAAAGTGAAGTGAGATCTCAGCAAAATCTTGTGTGAGCCTGAGTGTGTGTGTGTGTGTGTGTGTGTGTGTTGTATTGTATTGTATTTTTCTGAGAGCCCAGGGCTCTAATGTGGGTTTTCTAATGATTCTAGTGTAGGTCTTCAGTGATATCAGGTGCACCAGAGTAAAAAAGATGCCTGCTCCCACCCTCAGCTCTCGCCCACAGAGAGACAAAAGCCTACTCCACCATGGTGCCAGGAATAGCGTTTTCCTGGAATTCACATGATCCAAAGCATATTGCCCGATACCATCAGAGCTTTAAAAATCATTTTCTGACTTGGAATAGATGTGGTAATACATCTGTGTAATCCAAGAACTCTGGAGGCTGGGGAAACAGTGATTTTGAGGCCAGCCTGGGCTACATAGCAAGACCCTCAACTCAAAAAATAAAATACTACATAAAATGAAAATTACATTCTAGAAGAAAATTTTCCTTCCTTTCTTTTCCCCTCGCCCTCTCCCTCTCTCTCTTTCTCTTCCTTTCCTTTTTAATGGGGCAGAATCTCTACTTGATTAGTAGACTCCGTATCTCTACTTGATCTGGAACTTGCTATGTGCTTGAAATGATCCTCCTGTCTCAGCTTCCTGAATGCTGGGTTTATAGATGTACCACTGCCTGGAGAAGGTAATTTTCTATTATAAATAGTGCAGTCTCTGACCCATGTAAGCATGCAGGCAGGAGCAACGGGTATAGCTCTGTTGGTAGACTGCTTGTTTTGCATGCAGGAAGCCCTGCGGTACATCCCTAGTTCCTCTTAAACCTGGTGTAGTGGTACAGGTCTGTAACCCCAGTATCTGGAATTACAGTAGAGTTCCCATCATCCTTGGGCGACATGGAGAGTTGAAGTGAGAGACTTGAGATCCTGCCTCAAAAACCCAAAGAAATAAACAATTAAACCGAGAAGCTCACAGTTGGGGATGGGATGGTGAGCTGAACAGAGACATTTGTTCTCTAAAACACACATTAGAAAAAGAAGTAGGGTATCCTGGAATTGAACCATTCCGATTTCTCCAGAGTCACACCCTACTGCGGCTAGTGCTGAGCCTGCCTGAGCACAGAGAACTACCCACTCTCGAGAGAAAGAGGAGGTCTCCTCTGGTCCCGATGGCAGCACGGTGGGCCCAGATGCCCAGCATCACCATGGGATGGATGTGCTGGCTTTTTAAGTCCTGGTAATTCATCGACCCAATCCCTACTGAGGCCCTGCCGTCTTGCAAGGTGCTGAAGAAGACAGAAATTGGGCGCAATCCTTTTAGATTTGCCCAGGCAGGTAGACCTGAGGAGGAGGGGACAAGGCCAGGGGTCTGGGGTGAGGGGTGTAGAGCCTGTTTTTTTTTTTCTCTGAGTTATGAAAGGTTACAGTTGCGAGTTCTCCACACCTGACTCGTTACAGGATTTCCTGGACACAGAACAAACCCGATTTTTTTCTGGGTATCCAGGTTATTGTTTTTTATTTTTAAAAGTAAATTGCATTTCAGAATGATGGCATTCTGCTATCAGAACAGAGAGGTGGCAAATCAGAGATCCGAGCCACCTTTCCAGTGAAAGTTTAGTGGAAGACGTGAATTTTACTAATACATATCACTCTATTATTAGTAGATACAATTTGAAATTTCCTGGTAGATATTAAGAAAAACAAAAAATATGTATAATTAATTGTGATTATATTTACTTAACCCAGCATAGAAAAAAAAGTATTTCAGTGTATGATCAGTACGGAAATGACTAATGAGCTATTTAATGTTCTCTTTTTTGGTCTAAGCTTTAAAATGTGATTGGCAGCACAACTAGACTCATACTAGACATAGTCCAGTGTCCCCATGTTTAGGCACCATGCCGCTTAGATCCTTATGAGGCAGGAAGTGTCCAGCTGGGGCTCACTGGAGAATGGAGAGGCAGGAATAGAGGTAATAGTGGAGAAGCTGGTCCACTCTGTAGGGTAACCTTGCACAAACACCTGGCCAGGATTTGGGGAGCCCACGTGTTTCCCAATGTAGGGTACACACACAATGGCATGGCCCACAGAATAACCCTGGGTGCCCCAGGCAGTCACAAACTTCATTGCCTCGGTGGGTGGGGCAGGCAGATGGCTAATGAAGGAAGCAGGTGATGTGTGAGATTCCAGAGGCTCCGGGGACTGAGGCAGGTGAGACAGCACAGCCCTGTGGGTGGCAGCCACTCCTGAGTGTCAGCTGAGTGCCACTGGGAGTGTGAGCCAGAATCTTTCCACTCCTCAGAGAGTCTAAAACCCGGCTCTCTGTGAGCAAGCAGATGTGGATACAAGCACACGAGAAACATCTAGATTGATCAATGGTGGCAATTCATTTCAAGGCCAGCACAGAGCAGGGCTCCAGCTTGATCTTCTGGAATGCGGTGGAATTCATTGTCACACGATTTAGGAAAATCTAAGTGCCATATCGAACACTGCGAGCCTTCTCCTACCTACTTACAGTAGAGAGGTCTGGTAGCCTTATAGAATCCATCTGAGGGACAGCGAGATGGCTTAGTGAGCAAAGGAGTTTGTTGCCATTCCTGAGGAGTCACGTGGTGGAGGGAGAGAACTAACCCCTGGGAGTTGTTCTGTGATCTCCACATGCACTGTCACCTAAAGGAAATAAATAAACAAGTGTGATTTAAACTACATTTAAGTCCAGAGTAAATCATTTCAAAGAGACACGTAAAGCAAAGCGAGAAGTAGTTACAGACGTGGCAAAGGCCCTGGAGGGTGGACTTGAATGAGTGGCCCAGGACTGCCTGGCACGTCTGATTTTGTGTGTCTAGAACTGTGCTGCTGGAGGTTCTGATGCTGGCGATGGGCCATGGCTAGATTCTGGGACTTCCTGAGTATCTTAGGCCACACATGTGGTCAGTTATTGTGTCCCCACATGGCCTCCCACAACCCTCAGACCTGCTGTCCTGAGGCAGGTGTAGCGCTGAGGCTCAGGTGGGAAAAGTGATTGAGATGGAGACCAGAGTAGAACCAATGATAAGATGAGGCCTGTGGGAAGGAGGCCAGGAGGAGACGCCCCCATTCTTTCCCCATTTCAGGGCATCACGGTATGCTTTGCTGACTGGATCCCCAGCTCTTGGCAGTGCTCCACTCGGGGGCTCCTCACTGCACCTTCAGTGAGAGTGCCCCAAACGTGATGTAGTCTCTTACCAGTGCACCCCCTGACCCCAATCTCACTGGAAAGCCTATGCCATCCACTGCAGAACTGCTTTTATTTTTTATAGGAAGGCAGAGCCTGCTGCATTGAGAATGATGCACCTTCAGATAACCAGCTTGCAAGGGTCAAAAGAAATATAGTCCATAGCTCTCTCCTAGCCGTGCTCCCACCAAGGCGGAGTCTCACTATTCCTGTTTTAAACAGCCAGAGAGGCGATATCTGTATTTATAGTTATCCTAGGGGCCACAGCGTCCTCGCTACCGCTCACCCCTAGAGGCAGGTGCCATCCTGCTGTCTGCAGGAACTTCCTCTGGAAACAGGGCTGATGTGGAGCCAGATATCACTGAAGCACTTCTGCCGGGCTGGTGGGGACTTTCTGGGATGCTGCGCCGCCACACTGGAGAGTCCTGTAGTCCAGGCAGGGTGTCAACTGGAGGTGGCCATCTCAGAGCTTACTGAAATGGTGGGCGGAGTGGGGTCCTCCCTTTTCTGTCCCAGTTCTGTGGCTCCTAAACGAGTGGCCAAGTGCTGGGACAAGTGGCATTCCTGGTCGAGGGAGACCAGCTCTGGTTGGCACCAATTGGTAGGCATGCATGTGGGAAAGTGGGGCCAGCATTACTGGTTCAGGTCAGGTTTCTATGGAAAAGCTCAAAACTTACACATACTTATTATTTATTCAGTAAATAACAATAAAACAATCTGCAGGAGCTGGAGGCAGCCTGCTGAGTGGTAGTTTGTTAACTACTTTATTTATTTTTGTTTTGTTTGTTGGCGGCAGGGGCTCACCCTGTGGTCCAGACAGGTCTGCGACTGCCGATACACCTGCCTTGACCTCCCGAGTGCTGGGATTGCAGGCATGTGCCCCATGCCAGCCTTACTTCTGCTTTTTAACCTTGACTTTGGCAGCAAATCTTCTGAGACGTTCCCTCCCTCCCCTTCTTCCTTCTTCATGCCGGTGGCAGGCTTCAGTGCGGCTGTGGATACACCCAGTTTAGTCCTAGACTTTTGGATTCTCAGTGTAGCTGATGGCCCGTGCATCTCTGTGTTGACGGTAGCTTTAGCAGTGTGGTTGAGGGAACCAGTATTTGGTACAAGACACCCATAGCCAACCAGTCCCAACCTGCAAGAGCCATGGTGGCCGTGCTCAGGCTGGCTGGAGTTCCTTCAGTGGCTTTCTCTCTCTCTCTCTCTCCTCTTTAGCTATGTGTGTGTGTGTGTGTGTGTGTGTGTGTGTGTGTGTGTGGTGTGTATGTATGTGCATGTGGAAGTTGGAGTTTGATGTCAGAAATCATCCTCGGTTTCCTACCTTGTTGACTAAGGTCTCTCAGTTGAACCCAAGGCTTGCTAACGATCAGTCTAAGTAGCCACCGTGCCATGGTCATCCTCTGTTCTCTACCTTCTGAGGCTGGAATTGTGGACGGGCCACCCAGCATTCACACGAGTCTCCCTGGGTTCTGAACTCTGGTCCTCATGTTTGCATGGCAAACAATCAATAGCTGAGCTATCTCCTCGTCCCCTCAGCCCCTCGCCCCTCGCCCCTCTTTTGAGACAGAGTTTCATATAACCTACACCGGCCTTCAACTTGCTATGTAGCCAAAGATGATCTTGAGTTTCTGGCCCTTCTACCTTTACCTCAGCGTAGTGGGATCACACCCAGCTTAGGTGGTCCTGGAGCCTGAAGGCAGCACTGTGTACGTGTGTGATAGGCGAGAACCGTAATATCCAGCTACATCCGAGCCCCCATCTCACCTTTTCCAATTCACTGCAAGGATCTCTTCCAGTAAAACTGTGCGAGAGATGACAGATGTGGTCAGGGAGACTTAGTTTTTCAAAAGGGAGGAAGGATGCTGAAATGGAATCCTTAAATGCTTACAATGTAAAAATCATTTAGATTCTGAAAAAAAGGATTCTGAGTCCAAATAGTTTCTATGTCTCATGCAGGATGTGGTTAGCAGAGGGATGGCTTCCTCCAAATGTAGCTCAGGGAAAAGTGCTCAGGCCTGGGTGCTAGGAGTCTGGTCACCCTGTGCTGTGTGACCCTGGCTAGATCACTGGAGCGTGCTGGACTTCAGTCTCCTCATCTGTATGTCTGTTGTGTTATCTTGGGCCATGCTTATGCTTAGCACTATAGGATGGGTCTTGTTCGTTTACTTTAGAAATGGTCTCACTATGAAACCCAGGCTGGCCTTGAGCTCAGAATCCTCCTGCCTCATCCTCCTGGGTGAGGTATCACACTTGCTCCCTGTGCCTTAGGCAAATGGGAAGCATCTGAATGCTTTAAAGTTGAAGCTGCTCGTTTGTCATTATGAAGACGGTAATGAGGATGATGACATGTGACATTTATTGGACATTTGATATGGATCGGCCACATCTCAGTAGTTTATTAATTCAGCCCTAATAATAATAATTCCATGGTGTAGGAATGATTCTTGCTCCCATTTTTCAGATGAGCAATAGAAACTGAAGGCTGGATTGAGTGCCAGCACTTTGGTTCTGGGGTCTGTTTGCTTCCTCCCTGTGCTGCAAGAGGCCTGTTAATGGTTTATGGCCTTTCATAATGCTTTGCCAGTGGTTTACAGGTATTTGAAAAGAAATGTGAAAATATGTACATTGTTTTGTTTCTCGACAAATTTCATAAAAATGCAGGGATTTCTGTTGGACTTCAGTAGGAAATTGAACATATATCTAGCATATCTGAATGCTCACTCATCTGCTGCATCTGTAGACACACACAGAAAAATTAGATCAAGGCTGGCAGGATGGCTCAGCAGGTAGTGACTTGTCACTAAGTCTGACAACCTAAGTTTGATCCCTTCGACCCACAAGGGGGAAGGTGGTGACTCCTGCAAATTGTTCTGAGGTGTGTGTGTGTGTGCGCGCGTGCACACACACTCACAATGTGATCTTAAAAAAATAAAAACTCAACTAAGTTGTGTAGCAACATAATTCAAGAGGTCAAGGAATTATTGCTTCCAGGTCTTTGTTTTATATATTCTGTGTTTGCCAAGTGGAAACAATTACTTTAAATATTGTGACAGACAAACAGATGTGTGCACATGTTGGCTGCATTTGAGGAGGTGTTTAAGCTGACTCATCAGAAAAGGGCAGATGACTTCACTAACGGGGCCAAACACAAATGCTCTACGATTAGACTTATAGCATCGAATGAACAAGTCTATTCCAAGATATCAGCTAACGATGCCAAGTGCCCTGGGTGCCTATGCCAAGCTGTAAGGTCAGGCCGGGCAGGGCTGGCCATCTAGTGAGGTTAATGGGAGGCACCTGCCACTTTCAGCAGAATCTGGAAACCCGGGGCAGCCTCAAAATGAGCATTTAGACGCAATGGTTTGGCATGTGAAGAGTTCCTGGTGGAATGCCGTGTGAAAAATGCAAGACATGATACTGTGCACAGCTTGGTTCTGATTTGTTGGTGGGAAATGGTGTCTTCATACAACAGCAGGAATGTGGGTATAATAACGTATCTAGTGTCAGTGATTTCCTTCCCTGTTTTTTTGAGATAGGGGTCTCAATATATAGTTCAGGCTGGCCTCGAACTTTCAATCTTGTGTCTCAGCTTCCTAAGTGCTGGGATTACAGCCATGCAGCACCATGTCTGATAGAGATTGTCTTTATATGTCCCCATGTCATCCACATTGTCTGCATGGGGAGATGGCTCAGGAGGTGAAGGACTTGCCCTGTGCAAGCAGGGACCTAAGTTTGATTCCTCGGAATCCACATTTACAAAAGCTGAGTAGAGTTCTGTGGAATGGCTCAGCCAGCAATGGTGCCTGCTGCCAACCTGAGGATTTTTGATCCTTGGAGCACATATGGTGAAGGACAGGACAGACTCCAGAAAATTGTGCTCTGTCTGTCTGTCTGCCTGTTTATTGTTTTCCTCTCTGTCTCTCTTTCTATCTGTCTCTTCTGTCTCTCTCTTTCTATTTCTCTATCTTTCTGTCTCTCTCTGTCTCTCTTTCTGTCTCTGTCTCTGTCTCTCTCTCTCTCACACACACACACACACACTTATATTCCCAGCTCCATTGTACCAGACACAGGCAGATCTCTGGAGCCACCAGCCTAGCCCAGTAACAACATCTGAGGTTGTCTTTTGGCCTTTACACATACTCACACACTATTCACAGGCACACACAGGAACATGCAGACATGCACACATATACAGGCATGTAAATAGTAGTCTATAATGAACACATGGTACTTTAATAATGACTTAAAATTCTACCAAGTAATAGTTTGGAACAGCGCTTTTCTTGAGAAAGTCACCATTTTATTATGTGCCCTGGTCTCCTGGAGGCCCCATGTGTGGGTCCTGCTGGAAGTCTGCACCAAGGTTCCCCAAGCGCCTGCAGGGTGTCAGTGTTGCCAGACTCTGGGCACAGGGAAGTCACTGATGCCTTTACTGCTTAAATACAGCAAGCCTTCATGCAAGGTTTTCATTGTTTATGAAGAGTATTTGATTACTTAAACAAGTGGAGAATGACCTAGGGGAACTCCCCGGTTGTGCTGAGGCCCACAGTGAAATGGACTCAGGTTCATGTCAGAACCACAACAAGGATTCTGGGAAGGCAAACTGGGACACTCCTGGCTCTAGCTGCGTGGGTCCTTTCTATAAAGTTTGTTGGTTTTAATTGAATAAAGTTTTGGTTGTGCAAGTGTGCAGTCTGTTGAACCTGCTCCTGAATCTTTGGCAGTAGCTGGGGCGTCTCCATCCTTTGTGGTTCTGGTGTGAACTTGGGTTCTGTGCTCTGTGGTCAGTTTGCACCTTTGCTAAGGCGGCCCTGAAGGCTGCTCCGGCCAGGGAACCGGAATCTTCGGTCTCTCAGAGACCACAGCTGGAAACTTTCTACAGAGTTTGTCAAGCACATCCTTTCTAGTTAATTTCCCTGGTGGGTGGGTGTATTAATCTTATTTGTGGAGTCTTTAGGGCGAAGAAAGCAACATGAGAGCCCTAACAGAGGACTGATAGGACGGATACGTTCAGTTCTTTAGTCCTGCAGGTGGAAGCTGAGTTATAGTGAGGGGAAGAGTCTCTGGTGGGGCTGAAAATATACCTGAGAGCCAGCTCAGCCCACTTGGACCAGGAGCCCATCAGCTTCTTTCTTCAGAAAAGGAGTCACTCAGCCAGGTGTGGTAGTGCACACCTGTAATCCCAGCACCTAGGAGAGTCAGGAAGCTCAGGATTTCAAGGATAGCCTTGGGTAGATAGGGAGCTTGAGGCTAGTCTGAGTTACATGAGATTCTGCCCCAGAAAACCTAACAAACCAAAACAAAGAAAATAAAAGAAACTGAACAGAGAGGCACCGAGGGTTCAGGGGTGATGCCAATCATCCCAAGACACCCAGGGAGAAAACTTCTCGGAACTCACAGTTCCCAGTCCGGGCGATTATCTCCCATCCCGGCCTGGCCCCTTTGCTGTATCTCTGCAAAACTAGCTAAGATTTCTTTTTCACTCTTCCTCCTCCTCGTTCTCCTCCTCGTTCTCCTCCTCGTTCTCCTCCTCTCCCTCCCCCTCCTCCACGTCCTCCTCCTCCTCCTCCTTCTTCTTCTTTTTTTTTTTTTTAAATAGGGGCTCATGTATACTACACTAGGTTTGGACTTGCTATGTAGCTGAGGATAACTTTGAACTTCTGATTTCCTTCCCTCCCCCTCCTCCCTAGTGCTGGGACTGTGGGTGTGGTACCAACACACACAGCTCCATCCTTGCTGGGGATGGAGCCCAAGGCTTTGCTCATGCTAGGTGAGCACTCTACCAAGGGAGCCACTCCCCAGCCTCAGGGTCTCTCTCTTTCCTTCTCAATGGTAAATAGTCATTTGTTTTTCTTTTTTCCCCCCTAACTGCCTACAGGATCATCCGGACAAAAGTACAGCAGCCCCCCAACCAGGCAGTCCCAGCTTCCAGTCACAGCATAGGTAAGAACTTTTAAAAAAAATTTGAAAATCTAATGGGCTCCAAATATTCTAAAGAACTTTTAATCATTCTTATGGACAGATAATTCTGCATAAAACACTTCACACGCGTCCTAATGCTCTCTCTTTGTCATTCTCCAAGG
This sequence comes from Microtus pennsylvanicus, assembly GCF_037038515.1. Classification (NCBI taxonomy): domain Eukaryota; kingdom Metazoa; phylum Chordata; class Mammalia; order Rodentia; family Cricetidae; genus Microtus; species Microtus pennsylvanicus. The sequence continues at coordinate 141,148,831 of NC_134581.1, forward strand.
GCTGAACCTGGCAAATGAATTTTATAAATACCGCTAAAAGGTTTTGAATTTTACTGATTATTATGATAAATAGCTTTCACCAGGAGACAGAAAATTGAAATCTAAGCCAAAAAAAATCCACTAATGGGGGTCTATAGAATGTCAGATAATTAAAGTAATAAATCAAGAAAGGGATACTTATTCATAACATTTTCTGCATCATTAGCCAGTAAGTAGTTTTGAATGTGTGTTTTTTTTCTTCTATAACCAGCCTTCTGCAATTCTTTGTGCACTTGCAGTCTTGAGTGAAGATGTAGCAAAACTTTCCAAACTTTTTTCCTCTCTTGCTCTCGCTTCACTCTCTCGTACGCTGCCAACTGTTGAGGGCTGCCTGAGGGGTTTCTGAGGTCCCAGGGGAAGTCTAAGCGACCATGATTCATAAGGGTGGACTCCTAACTTGTCACACTCCAAAGTCTAAACTTTTTTCTTGCTTCCTCTTCTAAGAGGAGTTGAAAATGACATTGATAATCAAGGCAGTTCTTGATGTCATTTCTCCACTTGGCACAAGGGGATACTTCTGGGTTGCTGGGGGAAAGTTGCTCTACTGTAAGGAAGCAGGTGGCTATTCAGCAGGCGTTTGCCGATTCGGGTACCACAGACCCCAAGAATTCTGCAGCACTGTATCTTAGGTTGTGCAGTATTCAGTGCATTTATCACTGCCAGGTGTGTATGTGCAATGTGTGTGTGCTTCCTTGAGGAGACCAGAAGAGGGCGATGGAGTCTTTGGAGCTGGAGTTAAAGGCAGTCAAGCTATTTGATACGGGTTCTGGCAACTGAACTCAGGTCCTCTGAAGTTCTCTTAGCAAGTGCTCTTAGCCAGTGAGCCTTCTCTCCAGCCTCCACTGCCATTTTTTCTTTAAAGAAAAACCTGAACTTCTGGCAGAGACCTGACTTATTGCTCTAATTCTGTCATTAGCTCACCCAGTCAACTAGACCAGTGTCTCACCTCTGAGCATCAGTTTCTGCCTTATTGTATGGGGAAGGGATACAAAATGGGTGTTCCCTGTGATTTCTGATTTCCCCAAGGGTGGCTCTTTGAAGGAAGGTAAGATAGAAGTCCTCGCTGCCCACGACCATTCTTCATTCTGTACTGCCATTAGACAGACTTTACTATGCCCTTGCTATGAGAACCCTGGGGTTGGGGAACAATGCCAGACAAAAGTCCCTGTCCTCGAGGACTTCTAGTCCCATGGAAAAATGTGGGAAGGGAGTTTGAAAAACAAAACAAACAAACAAAAAACAAATGAAAACACCAACAAAACAGAACACCAAAGCCCAGGAAACAGGTCTACATGAGGAGCAGGAAGGGGCCATTTCTCTGCTGGATGGAAAGACAGGGCTGAGAAGGGCTTCCTGGGTGTGGTGGTGGGGGGTGTTTGTGACTGAGATTTCACTTGTGGCTTTGACTGTTTCAGAGCACATAGCATGAAAAAGAATCGAACTATCCCTCAGTAGCATTACAGGAATAATTCTACAGTAATTCAGCAGAGTGATTTGTTTTACCCCAGAAATTTCTATGAAAACTTTATCTCACATGTATGCAGCTTCATATAGTTTACAGACTTGTTGAGCATCAACGACAGTTGGAGCTCACAGGTTCAGTGACTACTCTAAAGTCCTGTGTGAAGACAGAACTGGAACCTGAGTCCTCTGTGCCCAGTGTGACTGCAAAATACGTAACCAAGTGTCATCCGTTCTGTCAGGGAGACAGCCAACCTTGTTTTCCGCGTGGCTGTTGACGCGCCAAGTGGTCTCTTTATTCCTTTGTTCTTGCACCTCAATACAGAGAGGTCATGGGATTTGCATACATCTATTTTGAGGAGCCTTTTTTTTCTGGTAAAGGGAAAGGGAAGTTAGCAATTTCTGCATTGGTGTTTCTTTTCTTTTTTCTTTTTTTTCTTTTTTTTTTTTTTTTTTTTTTGGTTTTTTGAGACAGGGTTTCTCTGTGGTTTTGAAGCCTGTCCTGGAACTAGCTCTTGTAGACCAGGCTGGTCTCGAACTCACAGAGATCTGCCTGCCTCTGCCTCCCAAGTGCTGGGATTAAAGGCGTGCACCACCACCGCCTGGCTGCATTGGTGTTTCTTAAGGGAGATCTAAACTCAAGCTTGAATGTGAACAGAAAGGCCCTGTACCCTGTAGGTCTCTGGAGCCAGAGACTGCCTCTGCTCCATGGAAAAGTAGCTTATTCCTCCACCCGTGCCCCGCTCTGCAGAGTAAAGGCTCCATCTCCTTCCAGCTGGCGGCTCAGGGAGAGGTGTGTGAGAGCGGTCTACTAGTCTCGATGAAGAGAGGAAGAACCCCCACATCTCATAAGTGGAAATCCAGCCCATAGCTAGAGAGGACCTTCATAGGTCCCCTGGACTCTAGTCATTGTGAAACTTGCTTAAGTCCCTCCTCTTTTTCCCTCTGGGACTTAGAGACCTGGCCCTGGCTACAGTAAATCACCACCCTTGTTTCCCCTTCCAGGAAGGGAAAGTTTAGACCTGAGGATAGCTGTGAGTGCTGCGTAGCTAGACTACTTTGAAGCTCTTCACCATATGAAACCAACTCCCCTCATTTGGCGAACAGTAAAACAATCAGTAGCACCCTGGGGTGCTGCAACAGCCAAGTGAAAAGCGGGGTGTCAGTGGGAGGGGGACATGTTGTCTTTCTCCATATTTCACGGTGGAGGGCATTCATTTATTTCACGTTATTTACTCTCAGAGAGAGAGAGAGAGAGAGACTATCTGTATGCAGGCATGGCTGGAATGTAAGCAGAGATAAACGTGATTCAAGTATGCATCTAGGTCTTTTCCTGGCATTGGAGGTGGCACCAGCTGCCCTCCTCCAGTGCCCTCCTGTCTCCTGAACCCTTGGACTGGCAGAGATCTTAGCAATTCCCTGTATTTATTTATTTATTTATTTATTTATTTATTTATTTATTTATTTATTTTTTCGAGACAGGGTTTCTCTAGCTTTGGAGCCTATCCTGGAACTCGCTCTTGTAGACCAGGCTGGCCTCGAACTCACAGAAATCTGCCTGCCTCTGCCTCCCCAGTGCTGGGATTAAAGGTGTGTGCCACCACCACCTGGCAGCAGCAATTCCCTTTTTATTCTGTGCTTGCACTTTTTTCTGCTGGGTCTGTGGCAGTTGTACCCAGCCCCGTGTTTCTAGTGAGCACCCTTGTGACAGGCCCACACCCCTCTCCTTCTACAGTGTCAACAGGCTCGGTGACGCAGGTGTCATCGGTGAGCACCGACTCTGCAGGCTCCTCATACTCCATCAGTGGCATCCTGGGCATCACGTCCCCCAGTGCCGACACCAACAAGCGCAAGAGGGATGAAGGTAAGAGATGGTTACGCATCCCTGTCAGGGATGGACCAAATAGGGTCTATGAGGGGCACTCATAGAGGGTGAGCAAAAGTGCCAGCTCAACACCCTTACCTGCAGAGGACCAAGTTCCCAGGCTCTGTCCTTTCTCTGAGACAAGGAAGACAGACAAGCTCCTGTCTGGGACCCTTTCCTTGCTGGGCTCCACCCATTTTCACTCCTTTGGTGAGAAACTCCACTGTGGCCTGTGCTTCCCTGCTTTTAAGAGGATCCTGAGGAAAGAGGACCCCAGGGCTGCTGTGTAGATGGTCTTAGCTCGGTGACAATGTCTCCTCTTTGGGTTTTGGAGGCAAGAGATGGGTTGGGGAGGGGAAGCCACTGCTTTGCTCTGCAGTGAGGGGCATGTGTGGGGAGAAAGGGCAGGAACTGGAAACACTCCTCTGTGGAGAGATGATCATGAAGGGTGGAGGGAAATACACTATCCCCTTTTTGTCCTTGCACCTGAGATGAAGGAGCAGCAGGGCCTCCTGGGGATTTCAAAGATGACACCTTCTCCGGTGCTACCTGCGCTATTGGAGCTGGTCACCTCTGTGTAGGGCACAGGCTGCTGTAACCTGGCCTCCGCCCACTAAAAGACCCCCCTGGGAGTCCGTAAAACCTTAGTCAGAAAATGTGCGTGTGTGTGTGTGTATGTGTGTCTGTGTGCGTGTGCATGCATGCAGGCCGTGATCTGGGGCTGGAGAGCAGAATGACAGGGACTTTGATTCAGTTATCTATCTGCTGGCACGTTTCTTCCTCAGCATCATGTAAGGGATGCCTGTTGTCACGAATACAGGCCTAATCACTTAACATCTGCACCTAGAAAATTTAGTGAGCCCAGTGGTGGATTGGCCTGGGGTCTCTATGCCCCAGGCATTGGAGCTGGCCTCTGTGTGCAGTGGTAGTCCAAGTTGGCATGATTGATGGTTCTCGAAGTCAGCTTCATCTCCTTCCCTTGCTCCCATACTTCGGAACAGATGTCAGAAGTGTTTAACTCAGTGGGTTGCTGTGCCAGCTTGCTGCGGGAGGCAGTGGGCCTGCCATCTCTGTTGGTTTATGGAGTTGATGGTGTCATCTTTTTCTCCGTGTCACATGGACTCCAAGCAGATGTATCAAGCTGGTGCCTGGCTATGTTTGATCATAGTGAAGGGGTGGGTTATTGGATGCCACTTTGCAGCTGAAAAACTCAGGCAGAGATTTTTGGAGAAAGCAAAAAAAAAAAAAATCTAGTTTAATGTTTACTAACAGACATGTTTTGATGGCAGGAGGCCATGGTGCTAGAGAGTTAAAGTTTAACTGTCTTTGACCAGTTTGGCCTCTCAGCCAGGCACACAGTGGGTTATAGGGGCCAGGGGGCCTTGAAGGTTGGTTAATCAGCTTGTTTACTGAGGATGGTGGCTGCTCTGGGGAGACTGATTTTAAAACATTTATTTATTTATGGGTGGGGGTGCACCAGTGCCATGGCACACACATGGGGATCAGAGGACAGCACGCAGAAGTCGGGATGTAGTGGCGCGTGCCTGTGATCCTAGCACTGGGCAGGTGGAGACAGGAATATGAGCCCAGAGCCAGTGTGGGCTGCACGGCGAGGGCCTGTCTCAAAGACAACAAAAAACAGAAACAGAAACAAAAAAACAAGCAAGACATGACTGTTCAGAATGAGATGTAGGAATGGGTGCTCTGTGGTCCTCCCAGTCCTGAAACTTTAGTAGTCTTGAACTCTAGGAAGACTTTGCATGAAATCTCAGTCTGTGGTATGGAGGCTAAGAAGGACTTGGTAGTCTTAGAAGTTTTGCAGGATTGAGAAAAATGGAGACCTGAGTGAGGCCCCTCATGGCTGCCCTGCTTCAACAAGAACAGAGTAGATCCAGCAGAGAAGTGGTTTCTGTTGAGATGCCTCAGGACCAGGGGCCCTGCACAGGGCTCCTGCTTCCTCATCCTTTCTTCTGTATTCCCCCGGATCTCTGCATTAGCCCCAAAGAGAGGTGAAGGGGAAGAGCCAGCGCCCTCACTTTAGCAGGGAAGGTAACCGAGGGTCCAGGGCGCTCTGTGCCATTGGCAGTCACTCAACTTGTGTAGACTGGGAAGTAAAGGCACTGAAGAACCCTGCGGCTTCACCCCCTGGTGTTATCTGAACGCTTGTCACTGCCCCATCCTCCAGCTCCTCTCTGGAGGTGAAGCAGCCTGTGGCTGAGCAGAACCTGTGCTGGGTCCTGAGAGAGTGGCAGGCAGCAGAGCGTGGTTAGTAGGTTGGATAATGTTGTTGAGGGTGTTGGTGAAGTGAGACCTTGAGGTCAAGGGTTTGGGAGCAAAGGGTAACCCAGGCAACTGAGAGAGTGACTGGGCACAGCAGGGACCAGCTGGGATGAGGCGTCTCGCTCTGGACACGGAAGGGTGCTGGCCTCTAGGATGATAAGCAGGCCTCAGGAAGTCTCTGCAGGAAAGGGGTATTCGAAGGTCAGGAGGAAGACAGTCTCGCTCTGCATCTTCGTGTGGAGCTGAGACATCCTGGTGTGGTCCCCCACTTGGCTCGCTGGTGCACTATCATCTCCAGCTTGGATTTGGACTTTGCCCTGTGAGCATCCCTACCTAGACCTCAGGTCTGGGGAGTCAGTGATTGGATACAATCTCAGGCAGAGGACAGGCTAGGGGGATCAACTGAAGTCTCTAAGTCTCTCCACAGGGCAGAGTGTGAGGTGACACTCTCCATGGGGGCCGAGTGAGCAAGGTAGAGAATGGCCTGTTTAGATCTGAGGGGTCTAGGAAGGCTCATCTCAGGAGAGCATTAGAGGGCTAAGGAGAGAGAACGTGCCAGTTAAAGGTAATGGAGAGTGTGCCAGTTTGGGACTCCAGTGAGCATGTACAGAGAAAGGGCCAGCCCCGGGACTTGGACAGGGAGAGAGGTGGCAAACATGTCAGGTGCTGAATACTGACTATAGCCCCTGAAAATTTAGTTTGAAAATACAGCAGCTTTAGAGACTCAAGAAATACTGTGCCAGCCAGGCAGTGGTGGCACACGCCTTTAGTCCCAGCACTCGGGAGGCAGAGGCAGGTGGATCTCTGTGAGTTCGAGACCAGCCTGGTCTACAAGAGCTAGTTCCAGGACAGGCACCAAAGCTACACAGAGAAACCCTGTCTCTAAAAACAAAAAGAAATACAGCGCTGAATGTCTGAGGTGTTAATGTGGTTGTGGAAATGACTGGCCCACCATCCCTGTTCACTAGAAGCAGAAAAGAAGCCATGAGTGTAATTAACCATTTTCTGGAGTAACAATAAGGACACAAGAGTGACCGTGTCCTCCTCTACTCCTAGCACTCAAAGGCCAGCCTGGCTACCAGCAAGTATTTAAAAAATACTAAAATCAAAGCCGGGCGTGGTAATACCCAGGAGATCAAGAGTTTAAAGTCAGCCTCTGACTGTAGTAAGTTTGAGGCTAGCTTGGGTTATGGGAGCCTAGTCTCAAAAGATAAAAAATAAACAAACACAAATTCAATCAACCAAGCAATCCCCTACCCCAACCCAAAAATGAGTAGAAAGAAAAAGAAAGAAATGGAATTAGGGGTTGAGAAGAAGGCTCGGTTGGTAAAATGCTTGCCAAACAATCATGAGAGCCTGGGTTTGTACCCTCTGCATCCTAAAAAGCTTCAAACAGTGGTGTGAGCCTATAATCGTGTTCTGGGGAAATAGGCAGAGGGTCCTTGCGCTCACTGGCTCACCAGCCTGGCCTAACTGCTAAGCTCCAAATTCATTGAAAGTCCTGTCTCAATAGATGATAGATAGATAGATAGATAGATAGATAGATAGATAGATAGATAGATAGATAGATAGATTTGGAGGGTGATAGAGAAAACATTTGACATGAATATCTGATCTTGATATGCTGTGCACCCACCCACACTTTTGTGTGCACACACGCACACTTACACAGAAACAAGTGGAATCGATCTTAGCATATTTCCCTAGTCTAAACATTGTCATTCCAACATATAACCGAGCCTCAGGACATGCCGTGCTGCCTCTGTCTGCTGGAGCTAAGCTGTTGAAATATGGTGTGCATTTTACAGGCACAACACAACCTCAAACTGGATGTTGTCAATCCTGTCAAAACAATGAAGTTTTATAACTTGTGTGACTTTCGTTTTGTTATTTGCTTTTTGTTTTTAATTTATTAATGAGTATTAGCGTTGTATATGGGTGATGTGTGTGAGTTAGGGCCTTCGCATGCCACAGAGCACATGTGGCGCTTGCGGGTCAGCTTTGTGGACCTGATTCTCTCCTTCTACCTTTATACGGGTTCATGGTTGAACTCATGTCCTCAAGCTTGCGCCACGGAGCCTTCCACCCTGAGCAGTCTGCCTTCCTGGTTTCTGCTTTTAACATATAAGTGCACTGAAATGAAATGAAAAACATAGTAGACAAATGTGACGGTAGAACTTGCCTATAATCTCAGCCCTTGGGGGAATGAATGATGCAGGAGGCTGGGTGACTGTGAGTCTGAAGGCAGCCTGAGTGGTGAGTTCAAGGCCAGCCGAGGATACATAGCCAAACTGTTTTAAAACAAGAAGAAAAAGCCTTTAGCTGTCAGCTGCATGAGCCGTATTTCCAGTGCTCACCCATCATAGTGGGCTAATGGCTACTGTATTGAGCAACACGACACACGTAATAGGTGGTCAATAAATGCTTACTGGTAGAATGGGTAACCATGAACCTTCAGAGAGATCATAGCTAATGAGGAGGGCAAATGGAGTCTCTTTCTCTTCAGTCCCAGGATTCTGTCTAGCAGGTTAGGGCCTCCACAGAAAACCCTGCTCAAGTAGAGTTTCAGAGCCACACAAACAGCTTAGGACATTGGCAGCATGTCGGCAAGAGACCTTTCAGACTAGCAATTCCAGCTTCCTCTCCAGGATGTGTCTGGGACCATAGCTGGGGAGATGACCATTGTGCCCAAAGTTCAGATGGACAGTTGTGTGGTTGAGGCAGCATCAAGTCCCTGTGGCCTCTGGGTGTTTAAAGGGGGCTCCGGGGAGCAGAAGGCAGCTAGTGTATTGTGCGTGTTCCCTCATACCAGCTAGACTGGACCAAGGATGGGAGAGATGAACAGGGGCTAAACACAGAAGGGCAGGGGAATCCAAGGAGGCGGCTGTTTTGGTTGCTGTGACTTTTGGAGGCTGTGACAGCTGAGGCAGGTGGTGCTTCTGTGACGTGCAGAGTTTGAAGTGGCCTTCCTGTTCATGTGTCCCTCTGCTATCTTGGCTGGCTCTGAATATGCTTTTCCGTGGGATGGAACTGGGTAAGGGTTCTGTTTTGGGCGGTTGCACCCCCTGCCAAGATCTTGCTCAGAGATGTCTGGGAGCCTTGGGGGGGGGCCTGGACCTTCAGGATGAGGGCAAGTTGAATCTTGTGGAGAGGCAGCCTGGTCCCTTGGTTTCACCTGTGACCTTTCATGGAAAAAAGAAAATCTGTGGCAGTTGTCCCAGGACCCTGCTGAGCTTAGGGTTCAGTGCCAGAGGCGAGACCTCTGTCTCCAGAAGACCCAAAGGATCTGCCGGCAGACTGGACTTGGGAGCATCAGGCGGGGCTGTGATTAGCAGCCATGGGTGAAAGGGCAGCCCCTCTGCTGCTTCCTGGGACTTTGATCTCCAGCGAGACCTTCTTCTGTCTTCTTCCGCTGGTCTCAAGGGCCCCCATTCAGATTCCCTCGACCTCCCTCCCCGCCTCCCCTGAGTTTGAAAGGCCTTGAATACCCGAGGTCAGTGGAGTGAGAACCCTTTCACTGACTCAGAAAACCCTAACGATCCAGCACCTGTGTAGACTCCGGGACAGAAGCTCCTCTCAAGACAGCCAGGCTCCCTGCAAACAGGCTTCTGGCTTTTTAGGAAGGACAGAAAGACCCTAAGGTGCCAGTTTGTTAAAATAATGCCAAGTTCAGTGTGACCCCCATAGTGAGGTTGGGGCAGCTGGCTGTGGGCTCCTCCTACAACTGTCTGTTCTTGTTGCCAGGGTGTTTTTGTGTCTCTGGCGGTCCCTTTTGTTTGGAGGTGCCTCTCATGTTGGGTTCTGTGTGTTTTCTATTAGGCCCTCACCCCATACACTTTTTCTGTTTGTTTTTTGATTTCTCTTTCTTATCAACCCCAATAAGAAAGTCCGTCATTTGGTCAGAGCCCCACCCAGCAAACCCCTATAGGACTGTGATATGGAGGGATGGGAGAACAAGGCCCAGCGCTCACTCTAGCCAGAGGCTGGTGGGCTCTGGATTGTTTGGGAGGAGGAAGGAAAAGAGTGGGGAAACTTCCTGTCAGATTTCCTAGAAATGGGCAAAGCTGAGGCTCTTCTGTCGGGCGTTAGTGGCAGCCATAGACCTCGCCTCACGATTTATTTCACAGACCTGTGATCTCTGGGGAGCTCTGCCTCTTAGCGAGGTTGAACCTGGGACACAGGTTCGGAGCCATTCTAGAGCAGGAGAGGAATGGTCTGAGGACTTCTTGTGGTAAGATCTTGAGCAAGTAATCTGGTCACTGAGCCTGTGATTTGTCATTTGGGAAGGAGAGGTGGCCAGAGCCTTGTGGATTATCCTGAGGTTAAAAGGAAGCGGCTCCCCTAGAGGGTTTAAGTACAGACTACATAAATGGTGCTGGGGACTTGAAGATGTGAGGACAGTCTCAGGCGTGGGATGGCAGGCTCCAGCCACAGCTCAAGCTGCGTGGCCGCTGAAACTCACAGGTCTGCCCGCTGCTGACTTCCTGTTTATAACAGTCAGGGCTTGGAAAGGAGGGCAAGCTGGGGAGCCCACAAACAGCCAGGCTGAGCAACAGTGCCCCCAGGTGTCGGCTGTCAAGCCAGGGGCCACTCCGTATCCTTTCTCTTTTCCTTCAGAACTGAGTTTCCCACTCTCCTTCACAGAAAAAAAAGGGGGGGGGGCAGAGCAAGCCTCAGTTTTCCAAGGAAAGAGGTGCAGAGTGCACACCAGCTGGTGTCCCCCAGGGTAGAGGACAAAAGCAGAGTGCCTGGGGCTGGAGGGCTGGGCGTCTCAGGGGTTTTTAGAGTCACCAGCTTATGTCATGGCCAGCAGCTAGGAGGTTAGGACCATAATGACCTTCTCCAAGGTTATTATGTGGGTGAGAACGAGGTGTCCGAGTAGGTCAGATGGTAAACCCCAGAAAACCTGGATCCCCGAAACTCCTTGGTGTCCTCTGTGGTCCTCACTGTTACGAGGCACTGTGACCTTACTATTATTGCTGCAGGAGGAGCTCAGCCACTGGTGCTCAGAGACACTTGACCATGAGTGCTGACCTTCTCCTCCTCTCTTTGCTCAGTGCTGCCAGGCCACGAGTGTTCTCTGAGCCCTGCATCTCAGCCATTATACATCAGCACCCTCCGTCTGTCTGGCCGGGGCTGCCCAAGAAGTTGCTTAGCTTGGCCAGCCTGTCTGGGTTGTCCCCAGTCAGCTTGCTCCCTTGTGTGGATGCTCAGTGCTGGTCATTCAATCTTCACAACTGGCTAAGGCCATAGCTACTTCCAGGGTTGTCATGGAGGCCTGGAAAGCAATGATCTTTGCCTGACAGAGGCATCCGATCTCGTAGTAGCTTCTAGGGGGCAGGTAGGTGGTTTCTGCCATTTTGTTGTGGCCCCTGTTGTGACTTCCCTGGCCCTGTGAGGGATGTCCTGTACACTCATCTGGATGGCCTCTTCCCTGAATTCTCTTGTTGTCCAGGCAATGACCAAGGTCCTCACTTGAAGTCAGTGTTCAGAGCTGGGCAGCAGTGGGCTGGCTGCAGGTCGTGGTTTCATCTGGAGGTTGGAGTCTGGAACTCTGGGTGATGATCACCCTTTGGGTTTTTGGGTGACTGCTCCTAGCCTGCTCTAGCACCTCAGTTGTGCTAGTTTCTAGGCCTCAAGAACCTAATGCTTCTAGAATCCACGCCCAGCCCCAGAGAAAGGAATTTCGCCCCGCCTAGAGCCATGGGAGGCAGGCCGAAGTGGCAAAGGGCGTGTGAGCTTGCGAGTGTGTGCACCCTTATGGTCAGGGGTGTGGGAGAGTCCAGCACAGGCCAGAAGCTGGTGGGCTGGGAAGTCAGATTCTTGGGGTGAGGTCAAGGAGCCATGCTGTAGATTTCCAGAACAGTGGGGCTGAGATCATTTGTGTTATACTCCCCAGGGCGAGAAGCTCTGGTATCACCCGAGGACGTGTTGGGGTCCATAGAGATGCTAAGGACTGGATGTCTAGTTCCCAGTCCGGCTCTTCCTTGTCCAGCCTTTGAAACCATGAGCACTCCAGCCAAGACCCAGGCAGCCAGCTGCAAGGGCTCCTGGGCGAAGAGTCCAGGTGGTCTCCTGCCAGCTTCATGGGTCTTTCCCTCGGGCTTGGGGCCTGTCCCATGGGTGGGGGGCCAGGTTTCAGTTCCTCCTAGCTCTGGTCCTTCAGTTTCACTTTGATTCAGTGAGGGAGAGCCTGCGTGGGAGCCAGAGACACTGACCCTCCCCCCCCTCCCCACCCCCGTTTACATGCTTCCTTAGCCCAAGCCTCCCACAGTCTCCCAGACTCTAACACCCCTTCACTGCTTTGGTGTTCAGGGAAGCCCTGGGATATGACAAGCAGGTCTCAAATTTGGGGTATTGGGACCCCTTTAAATGTAAAACTCATTGAGGGCTAATTAAATTATTGGGCTAATTAAAGTGGGTAAAATTAAATTATGTATTTATTAAAATAACAACACTAAACGAGTGATGTGTATAATAGTAATAAATAAAGCATGTATAAGAACTGTTTTCCAAACCGAAAATTTAGTAGGCGTGAGGCCGTTCTACACCTGTGCAAATTTCCTTAGTGTCTGGGTTGACAAAGGACAGCTGGAGTCTCAGTGATGCCTCTGTAGCATAAGGCCACACATCCCAGGCTCTGCAGAACGCCACTTGTGTGCTTAGGTGAACGCAAATGACACCAGGGCATTATGGTGAAAATCGTTCCAATTTCACAGACCCCCCCCCCTTCCGAGGGGTCCTGGGAACCCCCTGAGTCTCTGGACTACACTTCGGGGATTTCTGCATAGGCTGCTCCTGACCCTGAATGTGCCTGCTCATCTCTCATACAGGGAGAGCAGATACGTGGTTTCAGTTAAAAGAGGTGGCGCCGGGGTCTCTCAGTCCTAACTGGAAGGGAGTGGCAAGGCACATGGGATTTGACAGTTTTCCCACACAGCGGATGTGTAGTGTAGTTTCTGACTCTCCTCTTGGCCTTTGCTTCTACAGAGAAACGTGACCACTGAGCATTTTGTATTCCAGCAGAATGTCCGTAGGGTTTGAGGTCTGACTTCCCTCTAACTTGCATCCTTTTGTGCTCCCTCAGAGTTGGGGACCCACTGATCTCTTTACCCAGTTCAGTTCCACACTAGCTTGCAGGCCCCTTCCTGGACATATTTTTGGTGGGAGAAAAATTCAGCTATGATACTGATTGGGAATGAAATATAATAAAATAAGAAAGTGCCGTTAGTATCTATCTTGATGCCCGGCACTAGACGAAAGCAGATATGAAAGGAGACTTTTGATCTGATTACGCAGGGGCTTCTGGGTGTTTCTAGACCATCAGGGGAGGTGACTCATATGCACGTGTGAGCACCATGTGTGATCATGTCTGATCTCACTCTGACACCCCAGTCTTCACTTTCACCGGCGTGCGTTATCATTTGCATTCATCTCCACTTAGCTGGGGAGGAAGAGCCTGCCCCGAGGCAAGCCAGGATGTGCCAGGGAAAACAGATGCATTGAAAGAAGTTATCAAGAAGATGATGGTGTGAGAGACGTTTCTTATAGTGAGATCAAGGGAGCCATGAGCAAACAGGTGTGGCCCCTTGGGAAAGGATTAAAAGTGAGGCAGGGTTAGAACTTCCCAGCACCAACCACCAGGTGGCACCATTGACCCAGGACCGCTTAGTTGCTGTCTAGGGTACCAGGGCAGTGGGTACTGGACATCTGTGAATTGGTAATGCTTGTTCCTGGGTGGGAGTGGCTTGTCTTTGTATTCCATTTACCTGAGTCTCCCTTCTCTGCCGGTGGGGAGGCTGACCATGGTTGTGGGGATTAATTCTGCCTTTTTTTCTTTTCCACCTTGGGGTCCAGATGTCTCGACACAAATGTTTCTAGGAATTCTTTGGTCTACCCTGAGCTTTTACTTGGTGTGTGACCTTGGGCAGGTCACTTCTCACAGGAAATATATTTTAGTAAAACTTTTCCTGGTTTTAGATAAAATGTCTGATTGGAAATGCTTCGGAGTGTGTGTGTGTGTGTGTGTGTCCCTAGGGACTGTTGCATAGTTCTCAATGTCCTCCCTCCTTAGCTTTGAATCTCTGCCCATGAACATAGAACAAGGCCTTTTGGCAGATGCCTGCTTGAAGACACAGCATCTCTGTCTTAAGCATTTCTTCAGCCCCCTTGTTGTTCTCCATCTCTGCTTCTGCCCTGGTCCAAACGTAGTTCCTTTCAGACTATTGCTTCTGGTCCACGCTGGTCTCTGCCTCCCGATTTCTCCAGGCTATATTTCGCACTTAGTGTCTCCTCTGCAATTCCGTTCTGAGCCGTGGCTCACAGGAGAGTTTAAACATTCTCACCCACACATTGCCCCCAGAAGCCCTCTGAACTTCTGAACAAAGCTGGCTGACTCATGAGACGGAGCCCCCACTACTTCAGGTTCAGTCTGTCAAACCAAAGCTCCTTCGGCAGCTCCTCAGCGCCACCTGCCCTTTCCTGCCGACATCAGGCAACCTGGGGTCTGTTTCACCCATCACTACTCTGGTGACTTTGGGAGCCACATGTGAGCCTCAGTTTCCCCATATGGAAACAAAGGCGCTGGTTGTGTCTGCAGCTCAGCCACAGGGACGGACTGAGCATGTAGGGTGCTGAGGACTCTCCCATTCTGGTACTGTGTCCCTTCCCTGCCCCACCATAATCCAGCTGACATTCCAGGACCTCAGGATCCAGCTTGTCACTTCCATAAAGAGGGATCCTCTGGTCACCTGTCCTTTCAGCAATGTTAATAAAAATAAAACACCTGTCACTCATCTATCCCCCTTGATTCCCAAAAGCAGTGAATCCCATTGGGGTGGGATACACAGCTACATCGGTCACCAGGTCACCTTAGTGCCCAGCTCAGGCCTGCAGCGGTCGCCTTAGTGCCCAGCTCTGGGTCTGGTGCATGGTAGCATGTATGTCCCATATGGGAGGCTGGGTGGCTGAGGCATGGGTTTGGCTGGTTAGTAAGGGGAGGCTGTGGGATAGAACTCACAGCCTTATCCATCAGACTCCTAGTCTCCTGTCCAACCCAAAGCCTCCAGCATGGCCACCAAGCCCCATAGAAGCGAGCTAGGAAGACTAGTCTACAGGGGATGGAAGATCTTCTGGCCTAGGGCACACATGCATACATACGTGTGCCTAAGATTCTCCTCTTGCCTGATGCCTGAGCATGTGTTCCTAGTGTGACTGGACTGTGGCCCAGACCAGGAACTACAATGAGAAACAATACAATCACCAGCACTGGCAAGTTTTGATGACATACATTTAATGATTAATGCAGTGCCTGCAACCAGTTCCCATACAGGTACTCCCAAGACCCTCTATTTTCACAGAGATTCAGAGAGGTCTAGGAAGTTGTCCGAGATCACCCAGCTCAGCCCAGAGTTTGGCAGGGTGGGCAGGGACCTGCCACTCTGGTTCGTCTCTCAGTGTCACAATAGGATAGTGTCAGTGTGGGGCTGAGTGTCCCTAGGGGCATGTCCTCAGCTATCTCCAGTTCTGCCCCGAGCCGGGACTTGGATGGACACAGCTCAGGCTTGTGCCACCGCTCGGGTCTCCATTTCTGAAACTTCTCCAGCAGCGCTCTGCTCGGCTCTCTTCCCGGACACATTGGAGCTAGTTAGCTCCGGTATCGGCTGGCCACTGACGTGGGTGACACCATGGGGTGTACGGGGCCCTCCCAGCTACTGCCTGTGTGTGCTTTCACGGCTGAAGGTCTTCCTTGATTTCTTTGTTAAAAGTGGGGGCTTCCCCATCTTTCTTGGTAACTAAAAATATCACCTATAATAGTTGATTTGCACTGGCCAGAGAAAATTATTTCTTTAATATCAGAGCAGAGTTGCTTTACCCTGACTCTAAGATTCCGTACAAAATCTTGAGGGAGTATTTCTCTATCTCCTAGTCTTTGTTTTTGTTTGTTTTTCGAGACAGGGTTTTTCTGTAGCTTTGGAGACTTTCCTGGAACTAACTCTGTAGACCAGGCTGGCCTTGAACTCACAGAGATCCCACTGCCTCTGCCTCTGCCTCCACAGTGCTGGGATTAAAGCTGTGCGCCACCATCACCCGGCCCCTCTATCTTCTATTCTATTGCCAGCCCCTGCTCCATTATTTTTCTCCCATGGTCTCACTGTAAAGCCATGCTGGCCTCCCACTCCCAGTGATCCTCCAGCATCAGCCTTCCAAGTGCTAGGATTGCAAGCACCATGTCTGGCTTTCTCTCTTGTTTAAAAATGGCATATCCGATTAATAAGATTATTCTGGCTAGGTTCAGAAGAAAAAGAACCAACCAGAAGTTATTCATGTATAGAGATAGGGTCTGATGCGACTTCTGCTGGTCTCGAGCTTGCTTTGTAGCCCAGGATGAGCTTGCGCTTCTGATTTTCCCACCGGGATTACCTGGACTGGAGGTGTACCGCACACCCGGTTTATGTCATGCGCAGGAGGGTTCCTAGTGCTTTGTAGGTGCAGCGAGGACTCTAGACGGCAGCATTTTAGCCCCATCCTGCAGAAACTCAGCGGAGTCCAGTTGTGCCTGATGGGGAGGCTGTTGTAGGCTGTGAGCTCACACAGGGGTGGAAGAGCCTGGGTTCCCTTGCCGGGTTTCAGCACTGCCTTGCTGTGTGACCTAAGCTGTGGTCCTGCTCCATCTGGACCCCCTTTTGGACTCTGGAAGTCTGACGAGTCTTCTAGCTCAGGATCCCCTCTCCTTTCTCCTCCCACGCTCACCCCCCCTCCCCCACACATCTTCTCTTCATGTCCTTTCTCTCTGAGACACAGACTCCATCCAGTACCTCTGAATGGCACTTTTGTTCAGTGAACATTTCTCCTCTGTAAAGGGAGACTGGCCGGGTTTGTATCTTTTAAATGCTGGACATTTTATCAGTTAAGAAGCCTCGTAGCGCTCTCTCAAGAGACAACCTCGGGGAGGCAGACTGAAGAGGCAGACAGGGAGGTCTGCTGGAGACCATTGACAGGCGAACAGCAAAGCCTCTCTGGGGCCCGAGGCTGCATCTCTCCAATAAATGGTTCCTTCCTGTTCTTCCGCATGGCTCAGAGAATCTTCCGGATCACCTTCCAGATCAACTTCACCTGTCGTCCTCCTGGGTCCCTGCAGGGAGAGAGGGGGACAGCAAAGTCCAAGTCTGGCTTGTCCTAGTTCAAGGCCCCTTTGAGATAGGGCCGAGAGTGTCGGACTCTCAAATGCTGGGCCCTCAAGTCTTTCCTCTGCACTCCCTTGTTGTTGATCTTGAGCAAGCTTTGCAGGGCCTCAAACTCCCCTCCCCTTTTCTTCTCCCCTTTTCTTCTCCCCTTTTCTTCTTGGTATGTGAGTGCAGTATGTATGTGGCATATGTGTGTGGTGCATGTATGTGAATGTGTAGGTGCACACACCTGTGCACACTCGTGGGGAGGTCACAGAAGGACATCAGGAATCTTCCTCTATTGCTTTCCGAGCAACTGTTTTGCCTAGACTTGTAGGCACTGAGTTCGCAGGATCCACCTATCTCTACCTAATATGAAGGTTACAGACATGCAACCATGCTCCGCATTTTATGCCGGTGCCCGGGGTTCAAATTCAGAGCCTTATTCCTGAAGAACAAGCAATCCTACTCACCGAGACATGCCCACAGTCCTTTCCCCTCTTTCCGCTTTTTGAGACAAGGTCTTGATGGGTAGCCTAAGCCAGCCTTGAACTCCCAATCCTCCTGCCTGCACCTCTCAAGAGCTGAGATTTCAGGCATGTGCTACCATACGCAGCTCTGTTTTCTTACCAGCTAAGGGAGAGTGAACAATTCCCTCAAAGGCCTGGCAATTTAGCAAGTCCCAGTGCCCAAGAAAGTGCTCTATAAACGCTAGGGCATCAATCACCTACTGGAACCATAATGCCGTACATCTTACCAATCTGCTTTGGGATCTTGCCCAAGGATGACTTTTGTCATCTATGGGGATGGGGGGAGACAAACAGCAATGAAGGCCAAGACTTTCTGGAGAATGCAGGTCCGACTGGTCAGTTGTCCTCTGGGGACTCTGGGACAATTTTCCTGCCTTGTGCTCCAGGTACTCTCTTGGAGGTGGTAGTGGTAATGACAGTATGGTCTTTTTCAGCAGTCAATCATGGTGGCGCTCACCTACAATTCCAGTAGGAGAGGGTGGAGGCAGGAGGATCGCTTGCTCCAGGCCTACATAGAGAGATCCTGTCACAAAAACAAAACAGAACTTAACAACAGCAACAAAAGTAGTGTCTCCTGGCTGGGTAGAGCCCTTGTATAGTGTCTGTGAAGCCCTGAGTTTCTGCCCCAGATTTACACAAAAAAAGGTGGCGGTGGTGCACACCTGTAATTCCAGCTCTCAGAGAGTGGAAGCAGGAACAAAAATCACAAGTTCAAGGTAATCCTCAGTTATTCAGTGAGTTCCTGCCTAGCCTGGGATAAAAGAGACCTTGTTTCAAAGCAAGCCAGCCAGCCTGCAAGCAAACAGAATCTGCTTCCCAGGGTTGGGCCGGGGGAAGGGGGACGCTCAGGCCTCGCTTTAGGACTAGGCTGTGTGTGCACTAGGCAATTGACTGATGTTTCCAACCATTGCCTCCAGCACACTCAAAGCCGGGGCTTAGGCTGTTAGATTCCAAGCCTCCAAGTCCTTCTGAGCCTTGGCAGGAGAGGAAAAACAGGCGGGAGCAGCAAGAAGGGGTTTATTAAAGGCCACGCCAAAAGTTGCATCCCAGGAACCTGCCTTGGCACCTAGCGATGGTCCCTTCTTCCGAAGCCGGAGCTACTCCAGGACTGGCTTGTTTCGTGCCCCCGCGGACCTCCCTCCAATCCCCAGGCTGGACCTGCAGGTTCTTGGCCCCGGGAGGGCTCGGCTTTGCCGGGCCTGGTGTAGAAGGAGGAATCAAACCCACCGCGGCAGCACTGGGCGCCCTCGGGAAGGGGTTGCCTGCCATCGCGACACGCGCTGGGCCTCCGCTGAACATTTGCAATTTAATTGACATTTGGCGGCTGGAAGCCAATCAGTATAAGTCAATTGACGTTCCGAGATAAAACTAATCGGCGACCGGGAGCTGCTCCCGCCGGCGCCGCTGCGGCTGGGCCTCGGGGCGCAGCGTGGCGGCCGCTGCGCCGCGGGCTGGCCCCGGCAGGTAACGGCGCTGGCGCGTGTCTCGGCCCGAGAGGGGGCAGCCCGCGGCCCGCTGATTGCCGCGCAGCCCACGGTGGCCGGGAGAGGCCCGTAATGAATGACTTTATTTGCCGGGGCCCTGCTGAGAACAATTGAGTTTGTTATGGTAACAACGGATGCCAGCTTTCCGCCGCCCCGGGGGGTGCGGGCGCGGGAGCCGAGCCACAGGAGCTGCGCAGCCGAGCAGATGATGCGCGCGCTGAGCAGAGGGGCGCCGAAGCCGGGGGCCGGGGACAGAGCAAATGTTACATCCAAGCCTGGCTCATCAGGAGAGCAGCTCCGGGCCGCCTTGGACAGTGCTGCAGAGGACGGATAAGGGACACATCGTGCATAGCCGGATGGGAATTCATAGAGTTCCCTTGCTTATTGAACAGACCAGTCTTCCTGATTGTATCTATGACTGTCGCCTTTGGCACTGAGCTTGGAAGTAGGTCCCCGTCACTTTTTGTTATTTTTACAAAAGGGACAAAAGGCATCCCTTCCTCAAATACTGTGGCTTGGGGAGTTGAGGGACAGCATTTCATAACCAGTTAGCTCTGCCTCCTGTCTGCATCCTCATGCTTTCTGGCGTGACACCTGCCATAGACAGACTTCCTTGTCCCAGCAGAGAAGGATGTCTTTGAGCTCTGAGGACAGGGACTCGGAGGTGCATCCCAGAAGACTTCAGGCCTTGACTTGGAGCTGTGAGCTAGTCAGCTTCTTGGTAATCTTGTTTCTCTTTGGTTCTAAACACACTGGATCTGCCCCCACCCCCTCCCCCTCCCCCTTCACCCCCACCATTTACAGGTGTACAGACTGATGCGCAGAACCTCAGAGGAAACAGGGTATGCTCTGCATGGGGGTCTGGACTGATAATGCAACACAGGTTTGCTTGTAAGAACCTTGTCCCTGTTCTGTTCTTTTTCCAGGCCTCAGTTTCCCTATCTGCAAAAAGGAGGGAATTGAAACTGCCTCACAGAGCCAGCTGAGTGGGAGACATCAACGGGGAAACTGGGGCCAGGGTCAGGCCTCTGCTTCTACCTCAGAGCCCTTGGGTGTTGCATGCAGTGTGACCACTGGGAATAAATCATCCCCCCTCCTCAGCTTCCTGAGGCAGACAGTGACAGGCTCTCTATGTGACAGGCATAGCTCACAGCAGCCCTCGGAAGCATGGGGACTTTGCTGCCTTCATTTTTGCAGATGGGAACCAGGGGCAGTTAAAGAAACAGTCTAAAGTCACAGAAGCAGTAAACTGGGGGCTAGATGCAAACCCAAGCGGTTGGTATAGATAGCAATAGCGCCCTTGACCCCTGCCCTGCTCACCTTGCTTCCTCCCCTTTGTTCTTGTGGCCCCCAAACTCATTGTCCACGTTTGCAGGATAGCAGGTGAGTGACATTTCTAGCCTTTTCTGTTGGAGAGATAGGGTCTCATGGAAACCCATACTGCCTTGAACTCACTGTGCGGTCAAGTCTGGCTTTGACCTCCTGATCCTCCTGCCTCAGCACTCTCAGCTGGGATTACAGGCATGTGTCACCATACTCCGTGACCCAGTGCCATTTCTTCTTCTGGCTTTGCTTTCTGTACCTGGCTGTGGATAGCTGAGAATAGGCAAGGAACCGGAGGCAGAACCTGGAGCCCTCCTTGGCGTAGTCCAGCAGAATATTTGAATTAGAGAAATCATTCTTTTTTTTTCCTTTTTTCTTTTTTTCTGTAGATCAGATCTCACGTAGTTGTGGATGACCTTGAACTTCTAAGCCTCCCATCTCTATCTTTGGAGAGCTGGGGTACAGGCATGTGCCACTGCACTAGCTTTGAGGTTTGCTGAAAACCAGGTGGAGGACGCAGGTCTTGCCTCTAGGAGCAGGCTTCCAGAGCAGTTTTTGGGGCACCTGTCTTTTGTCCCTAAAACAGTCTCTGGAGAATTCTTTGCATCACTGAGACAGTCCTTTCTCAGATGCATAGACTAGGAAAATGGTCTCCAGTCGGGGATAGCTCTAAACGGCAAGACTGGAAGAGCTGGGATAGTGTTCATCCCAGCCAGCTCTACTCCCTCATCCCAGCGTCTCCTCTTGGCAATGGTGTGATGTAGTGCCCCCTTTGCTGCCCTAAAATGAAACCTACCAACACTCATCCTTTAAAAAAAGTAATATAATGCCCAACTGTAACGAAAAGGGGAACATAAAATAAAGGGATAATGAAATGTGTACTTCATTACATACAGGCTCAGGTGGGACTGCACCAGGAGACACGGGGAGGCGGTTAGCGCTTGCCCTTAGCGCAGAATTGTCATGAATCCAGCAGCTACAAATGTAGACAGCGGTGGCTTTATGCAATATCAATGCCTGTGGCGGTCCTGCCATCAGTAAACCGAGTCTCTGAAATTGTGATTATGTCCTGATAAAACTCCAGCCAGTGCAGAGCGCCGTCTTCCTCCTATTTATATGGTGGTTGTATTCTTCGGAGTCAGTAGATGTTAAAACACCAAGGTTTTGTGGCTCTGAGTAAAAGAGAGTTAGGTTCTTGGCCCTGATGTTTATACACAGTCTCTAACAACCTGACTGCCGAATGTGTCATTCTAAAGGTATGTGGGGTTCATGACAATTATTTTTTGAGACAAGCAGACTTGCCCAGCCTCTAGCTTGATGCACAGGTGAGGACAACCTTGATCCTTTACCTCCTGCATCCTAGTGCTGGGATTGCAAGAATGTGCCCCAAGCCTGGCAGCACACAGCCATCTTCCTTGAAGCCCACTGTGCTTTGTGACATCTCTGGTCCCTCTCATTCACTGTCCTAACCCCCACCCTCCACAAATGACAGCGACTCACAG
This sequence comes from Microtus pennsylvanicus, assembly GCF_037038515.1. Lineage (NCBI taxonomy): Eukaryota > Metazoa > Chordata > Mammalia > Rodentia > Cricetidae > Microtus > Microtus pennsylvanicus. The sequence continues at coordinate 141,170,479 of NC_134581.1, forward strand.
ACTTCCCAAACCCTTTCATCCCATTACTCTTTACTGAGAACCACTTGACCAGCGCTGGAGAGATGGCTGCCAGTAACATACTTGCCACATAAGCACAAAGACTTGAATCCATATCCTCAGCACTCACACAAGAAGCTCTACATGAAGCCTGTCATCCCTGTGCTGGGGAGGAGGAGACAGGATACGTGGGGCTTGCTGGTCAGTACGTCTAGCTGAATTCATGAGCTTCAGGTTCAGCAAGTGATTGTCTCAAACAGGTGGCAACAATAGAAGACATCAACATCCCCTCTGACCTCCACATGTGAGCACACACACGCAGACACCAGACCCCCCCCCCCCTACCGCAGATGCCCACGAAGGGCTATCACTACAGAAGGTCTCCCTCTGTGTGATCTTCCTGTCGGAAGTTCTGCAAGTCTTCCTAAAAGCAAAGGCCTGCAGCTGGAGCTGAAGTGTAGTTGGTGGAGCGAGAACTTGCTTAGCTTGCAGTAGGGTTGAGTCCAATCCCTGGAACTACATAACCCAGCTGTGCTGACACACACCTGCAATCTCAGCACTCTTGGAGCAGAAGTTCAATGTTACACCTGGCTATACGAGACCGTGTCTCCCCCACAGTCCCTCCCCAAAACCAAACACACACACGCACGCACACACCCCTTCGTATTCTGTGTATCTACTGTGTGTAAGACCTGAACTGTGGAAACAAAAAAATCAAGCATGTCACTTAAATTATATGTAAGCTTCAAAGACTGCTGGACCCCCAGGGGATCTTGGTCAGTGAGTGCAGGCCCCTCATCTCTGTTCTCCGTGATCCCCTTGACTTCCTTACTCATGCTCCCAAACCCAACCTTGGCTGAAATATCACCTTCCTCCAAGAAGTCTTCTTTGATGCCAGAGCCCAAAGATGCTTGAACTAGAGATCCAGTCTAGCCTCCTCTCTGTATGTACCTTGCCATTTTATTTGCTCATTACAGACAGGGTCTCTAGTAGCCTAAGCTGGTCTTGAACTCCCTTTGCAGACTAGGTGGAGGAGCTTGAACTCTTGATCCTTAGAATCAGATAAGCAGGAAAATGTCACAGCATGAACATGTTCGAGGTGTAGAGATTGTTATTTTTATCGTTTTCCGGTGTACCTTTTCCCTAGGCATACCACTTGGCTGTCTAATGTAGAAATACGCTGAGTTCAGAGCCCAAACATGTCAACTTGCTTCCATAGGGAAGAAGAAAAAGGGCTTCCATGCAGAAAGAAGAGCCTTCTGGGCACTTGTGGTTGCTGTCTTCCATAAACCCGCCCCTCTCGTGTGCGCGCTTGGTGGGAAAACACACCAGACACACACAAAAGCCTCTGGAGTTCTTTCCAGCTGGGATGGGAGATGACACACGTTGGCAGGCAGAGGCCGGTCTCTGTGTATCCAAGAGAAGTCGAGCCAGGCCGAGTATATCTAACAGGTCAAGCTCTGAAATGAAGAAGCAATAAGCCAGTGAAATGGTACTATCACCGAAACATGATTGATCAATTGAATTCTATCAGGGACAGTGGACAGTGAGATTAACTCAGGCCTGATAGGTTCAATGAGTTAAAGCATGATGTTCATTTCAGCTTCATTTCACCAGTCTTTGCTTGTGAAATTGGTCAATCAATAGAGGTTGAAGATCATATATATATCTATATATCTATATATATCGGGGACTATCTTATGGCGAATATCATCTTGGCCGTTGGCTCCTGGCTGGGGCTGCCCAAGGCAGGTAATGGAGACAGAACAAGGATTCCATCAGCCCTATCAAAATGGCCTGGTATCTTCTCCAAATGAAAAGTATTTTTGGATCTCTGATGATATATCTTTTTTTTCCCCTCTCACTTTGATCTATGCCTAAACCCATAACCATCTTGGAGGAATATAGTGATTTCTCTTGAAAACATTTGTGCAATGATCAGACAGATACACTTCAACATATGAACCTTCTTTCTAGTTATATTGTCCTTGGAGGCGGAAAAATAAAAACAGTGATTTAAAAACTCAAATAGGGGTAATGTGAAGATGGCAGACTGTATATGATTTGAAACTATTATTTATTTATTTATGCACAGCTGGGGGAGGGAGACAGACTGCTGCGTGCTGGGGGTGGGGTTCCGTTTTGGATAAGGAGTCTTGGAGCTGAGCAGATAGTTAGGGAGGGAGGCCTTGCATGGGTTAGTGGACTTTGTACAGTACCTCTCTTTGGCTAATTCTTTCCAGCTCACCTTAGGACTCAAGTCGAATTCTTTCCAAGGAGCCCCTTTGAACCGTCCTGTCCCAGTCTGGATTATGCGGAGTAGGTTAGATTGAGTTCAGAGCACACGCCAGAATACCTGATCCTATGCCTTCTACTTTTCAGCTGTGGCCCTTGAGCAAGGAATTTAACTTCCCTGAGCCTTGTTTCCCTCATCTTGGAAGTTAAGGCAGCAATACACTTGGTGTTGTGAGTTTGTGGGTGTTTGTGAGAGTGGGTGAGTCAACTGCTTGACTCATCTGTCTGCTTTGCAGGCTCCCAACGCTTTTCTAGGTGCAACAGTGTGAGTGTCCACAGTCTGCATCCTCCACCTCAGGGTGGGAGTTAAGACTCGAACCCTCAAATCTCTGGAGCAAGGGCCACAGCAGATACCCACCTGGTACTCCTGAGTAGTAAACTGAGGGACTTGGTGATGGCATCAGGGGCCTCGTGGCCTGGGCTGGCAGCTTGATTTGGACCTTCTGTCTGGCCCCTGGCTTTGCCATCTGGCCTCACCGGTGCCATCCCCAAGGGAGTGGTATTTAGTCCCTTGGGTCCTTTCCATTACCAGTGCCTCTGACTCACTGGGTAACACATAGCACGGTCAGATTTGCTCGAGTCAAACCTGAATGCATTTGCCAATTTTACAATTTCGTGTTTTCCTTCCCTGCGAAGGAAGATTGGGTGAAACGAATGGCTGAATCGTGGTGGTTCCAGTGGAATTTCCCTCCGTGCCACTTCAGATTTTCTCAGCCTGTGCCCCTGGTTTAGGGAGGGATGTATAAAATCACCTGGAACGTTATCTGGGTTTTGGGCTGCCCTGGGCTATTTCCTGCCCTGCCACCCTGGTCCCTAGAGAGAAGTCTTGTTCCCTCATAGATTTCCTAAAATGGCAGCCAGCTGGCTCTGATTGTCCCTGCCTAGATTGCCATGACCTTGCTTGGCTTGGTGCTTTATACCTGTTCAGGCATCCTGACCTCAGGTAGCCGCTTCTCAGGCCCCCTTAGGTTGTTAGGCTGTCCTGATCCACCCCAATGTCAACATGTGTGAACTGCTTCAAATCCTAGGGAGAAATAAACCTGTGGCTGTTGTTCTCGCTCCTCCAGAGTCACAGAGGCAAAGGATGGTTTTCTGAACTCATAATGGAGGCTGGCCATTGTGGAGTTTCCCCGGAGCATGCAGCCCCATGGCCCCTTGCATCTCCTTAGGTTATTCCTTTAGTCAACAAGCACTGAGCAGAAGATCAGCATCTCCTGTTTGAGATAGTCACACAGAGCCTCTACCCTCAGACAGCAAGGGAAACGAACTAGCACACCTGCCATCTTAGAAACAGCACCTACTCTTCACCAGCTGTCTTGCTCTGTGGTTTGCAATGACTCTTTTGGTAACTCCGGGTATGGTGAGCATCCCATTTTGCAGATGAGAAAATTAAGAATTAGGAAGGTTAAAGAAATGTTCAGGCAGGACCTGGTGGCACAAGCCTGGATGGAATCTTAGCTACTCTGAAGGTTCTGGCAGAAGAATGGCAACTTCAAAGCCTGCCTGCAGAGTGAGCTCGTGGCCAGACTGGCTGACCCAGTGAGACCCTGTCTTAAAATAACAGGTGAAAAAGGCTCAGCGCTAGAGCGCTTAGAAAGTAGGTACAAGGCTCTGGCTTCAGTTTGAGTAAAACACACACGCACATGCACATGAGTACACATACACACACTGGGAAAGGGGAGAAGTTGCTTAGGTATCATGGGTTTGTAAATGTGGAGTACCCAGGCTTCCCCAGTATCCCGCAGTACATTCTCTTCATCCTCATGCATAGTAAGAGGCCTGGGAGTGCTCTGCTATGTATTTACTCTGTGATATTGAGCAAGAACTGAATCTCTCCAGTTCCCGGGACTCAAAATAGAGATCCGCTCCTTGAGACCAAGCTCACAGGAGGGATGGTCAGAAGTCAGCTTCAGACTGGAGTTGTGACCTGTGAAAAGCCCGCGGGCTGCAGGAAGGAGGTGGCTTTCAGGCTGAACTTGCTGGGCAGGGTGAAGGGTGTGCCAACACGGGGCAGTGCGTGAACTAGCATTCAGCGGGGCGGGGCACGGAGTGCACTAGCATTAAGGAGCAGGGAAGAGGCAGCAGAAGCCAGGCAGAAGTCTGCTTAGCACTGTGGGGATGGGGAATGCAGAAATTGGTCCTGACTGGGAAAGCAGATCACAGAGGCTCCAGAGGCTCTGGGGTCCTTGGGCCTGGAAGGAGAGGCTTGAAGGGTTTTCCCAATGCAAATGATAGTGACAGCAGAGGTCATCGAGAGGGTTGGAGAACTGGAGCTCCCACTGTCTCTGCCAAGCCTCTTTCATTGCTAGGAGAGATGCAGAAATGCTTTTGCTAATGTAGCCCCAGCTAACATAGCCAGCCTCAGCCCCTTCTGGTTCCTTACCCTTGGTGAGGCCCGTGTGATCTTGAGCCCCTCCTGTGGAGAAATTCCACAGTTGATTTTGCCCACAGCAAGGGTCCTGCAAATTCCACCCAAAACATTTAAGATGCGGATTAACACGACTGGTCTGTTTTTATAAATGTTGCTTTTACTTGTTTTTGTTTGTTAATTTTTGAGACAGGGTCTCACGTGTTCCAGGCTAGCTTTAAACTTGCTGTGTAGCAGAGTCTGGTCTTGAACTCCTGATTTTCCTGCCTCTACTTCCTAAGTGTTGAGAATTCAGGTATGGGTCACCATGGCTGTCTAGACTGCTTGTAGAACTGGTCACTATATTTGCAAAGATCAATTCCAAGTCCTTCAGCTTATTTGACCCAAGTTGGAAATGCCTTAGGTGACAACCGAGTCCCATCAGGCTGGCTCAGGACCCCAGTGGCAAATGGTGGGTCTTTATGTTGGCAGTGTGCCTTCTGGGTGCACAGTGGAACCACAGCTGATGTACCTCGGGAAGACCTGGGGCCAGAAGAAGGATGGAGAGTCTGTAAACACAGTAGTGGGGCCTAAGCCTACTGCCGGAATTGTAAGAGGCTCTGGGGAATGTGTTCCAGGGAAGAAAAGGGAGGCCTTAGGTCTGGGTGGTATTGCTCAGGGATAGAGCCCTTCTCTATTCTTCCCAAAGCTTTGGGTCCCATTGTAGCAACTCTCTTCTCTCTCTCTCTCTCTCTCTCTCTCTCTCTCTCTCTCTCTCTCTCTCCTGTCTTTCTCTGTCTCTCTCTCTTTCATACAGGAATGCCCCCACACAACGCACACACAGGCATGCACACACATATCCTCTCTCTCGCTTTCTCTCATACAGGGATGCACGCGTGTGCACGCGCGTACACACACACAAGGCATGCACACACATATACACACTCTCTCACACACAGAGGAAGAGAGAGGGGGGGGAGATGGAGGGGGGAGGTGGAGAGAGAGAGAGGGAGGTGGAGAGAGAGGCATGGCAAGAGAGAGAGAGAGAGAGAGACAGACAGACAGACAGACAGACACAGGGGTGTGTGTGGGGGGGATTTCTTCCTTTCTCTGTCAGGAGCCTCTCTCCGTAAAGAAATCTTCCTTACTGCTCTTCCATTTCTAAACATAGCGGTGACAATTAGATGCTGGTTGGCTGAAGCAATCTCTTAGGGCATTGGTACTGTGTGTGTGTGGCATTGCCTATAAATGCAATACAGAGAGGACAGTGATCATTTGATATTATTTAGCAGACAAAATATGAGTCAGTTTTGAAGGAGAAAGGAGTTAGAAATGGCTTTATATTCTCTCTCTCTCTCTCTCTCTCTCTCTCTCTCTCTCTATATATATATATATATATATATATATATATATATATATATATATATATATATATATTTTAAGACAGGATTTCATTTTGTGACCCAAGCTAGCCTCAAACTCACTATGGAGTCCAAGCTGGACTCAAGCTCCTAATCCTCCTGCCTCAGCATTTCAGGAGCGAGGATTACAGGTGTGTACCGCTGTAACTCAGCTTCAGTGAGAACCTCAGTGGTCCTCACCTCCTTAGTTTACTGATGGGTACTCTGGGGCCCAGAGACAGAGAGACACTTAGCCAAGCACACACAGCTAGAACCCAGGTTTGCCAGCTCTTAATACTTCTCCCACTGGGCCTGACTGCCCTGCTGGGGACAAGCTGTGAGGACAGAAGAGGTTTGCATGGTTCTGGTGCTCTTCCAGATCTGTGGAGAAACAGAACTTTGAGAATAGCCAGCGGCTGCTGCTGAGACTCCAACCTGGTTTCTCAGGGCTCCTCAGTGTCCGGCTGAGGCTGAGTCCCAGAGGCCATGATGCCAGAGGGGTTTTGCAGACTCCTATTTGTTTTATCTTTTTGTTCTCAGCAAGCATCTTCAGACATAAAGTGTGTGGTGGTTTTCAAAGGAAAAACCAAAACCCTGCAAGAGAAATGCAAACTCCCAGAATCCGCCATGCTGTGAAGAAAACGCAATGGCTTTATGATCTTTTAAGACACACAAGAGAAGGCTTTCTCCCACCAGATGGGAATCTCAGGCCATCTTGCTTCTTCCTGCTTTGCGTGACCAAACCCAATTGTATAAAGCTTTTAGCTTCAAAGCTGGGTTCTGAATAACATTGGCTTAACCTGAAATTTGAAGCCAGCATTTCTCTGTTTCCCGAGAAGGGGCTTCCTGCCCCTTGCTCCCCTGAAGCTAGCTTCCAGAATGTTAATTCTATGAGCCATGGTTGACTAAGCCCAGCACTGGGTCTATTACATATTATTTGATTTGGAGCCGAAAGAAAAAAAAAGATTTAAAGATACCATGCCCCTGTATACTTTTGCACTTTTGCCCATATCTGTCTATATATTTAAGCATACTATCCACGGTGTGAGTTTTTCTGTAGCCTGCCTCTAAGACCACAGCCTCCAATTAAGTCAACATCTCTGAAGCACCACAAACGGTCACACTGCCTGCCTGGCGGGTCAGACTTGCCCTTGTGCTGGGGATGATTTTTTGTGTTCATTTCTGTAGCTGCCTCTGAGCACATGATCTCTTGGTGTAGCTCATACCCACAGTGCACCCACTGTGTGCAGCATCCAGAGGCAGACTGGCATGCCCTTGCCCTCTTGGCACCAGATTCCTTTTTGCTAGAGTGCTCACCTTGGCTGATACTTGTGCCTGGCCTGGCCTGGCCTGGTTAGTTTTCAGTTAATGTTTGCCTCTCCCACGAGTGGAACTCCGGGAAGGAAAGGGCTATCTTGCCTGTGGCTGCATCCTTTGCATCAACACTTGCAGAGCTGGGCTGAGGCAAGAGGGAAGAGGTTGAGGGCTGAGTGAAGACCAGTGGAGGGGTCCTGACCAAATTTGCAGATGGAAGTTGTTGGTTGTAAATGCTTTGCACGGCTACTTCATCCGGCAGCGACAGAGATGAACTAGCGAATAGCACAGTGTGAGCACGAAGGGCCAGGGGCTTGCTGCAGAGATGCGGGGTGGCTAGAGTCCTGAGAACGGGAGCTGGTAAAGTACTGGGACAGGACGGAAGGCATCCTGGAGGAGGAAGTGTGTGCACTTGCAGGCTGTCTGTCCTGGAAAACAGGGCACAGGCCATTGAGAAGTGTAGTTTGTGTTACTCCTGGGTTGATTGGGTAACCTGCAGCTAACAGGCTGACAGCAAACACTATCTTGATTGGCGCCTGGTCTCCAAAGATGCAGTTGGAAGCAGAGTTTAGGAAACAGGGCCCAGGGTTGAGGAATGAAGCGGACAATTCTTTCCCCAGCTGCTCAAGTCTGCTCAGGGCTCCTTCAGTAAGACTCAAGTTTTCTGTGGCCTCTGAGCCTCTCTACAGGCTCCTGGGACTTCGTTTCTCCCTCTCTGTTCCTCTCCTACCCATCCTCTACTTGTGATTCAAACACAGCCCCCGCCCCTTGGAAGCTCTCCCCATGCCCACCCCCAAGGCAGGGGCATTCCCTCTAGTTTTACACGGCTACACGTGTGTATTTCTGTACATTGTTTTATGCTCACTGTCGGGCAGTGTGCAGTCCCATGTTTGCTTGTTTGATCTCTTTACGAAAGTGGGCTGTCCTATATAGATTGCATCCCTTGCCACTGCATCCTCTCTTCTTGTTTGCTTTATAAAAATTTAATTTGCCAGTTGGAGAGCTTGCTCGGAGGTTATGAGTACGTATTACTCTTGCAGAGGTCTCTGCACCCATATCACAACTGTCTGTAACTACAGCTCTAGGGAAATCAAGGCCTCTGGCCGCTGTGGGCACCCACAGTTATGAACACATAACCCCTCCACACAGACACAACATCTATACGTACACATACTTAAAAACAAAATCATCTTAAGTTTTTAATATTACCTGGTAATTTTTTGAATATTTACTAAATTGAACGTGTAATTATATCTTTAGGAATGGCCTAAATTTTTTCATGGCTGTTACTTATTTGTTTTTTGTTTTTATTCTTGACATAGAATCTTTTGATAGGCTAGTCTGGAACTCTCGCTATTCCTGCCTTCACCTCTTGAATTCTAAGATTACAGGCATGTACCGCTAGACCCAGCAATCCCATGACTTCTTAAGGAAATGTCACTTAGTTCTTTCCCCACTGATCAGGCATGTGAATGGAGGTGCTTGCGTGGGACAAGTTGGTAGCATCTGGGTCATCAAAGCAGCCTGAGTTCCCTTGAGTGCAGCCCATGGGTCCAATATTGACGTAGAGAAAGTCACAGCTGGATCAGGCCAGCTCTTTTCCTGAAAGATCCTGTAGAAGTGGGTCCAGGTCCCAGCTAAGCTGCTTGAGCCCGCAGTGCACACAGTGTTCTCAAGGGGCCCAAGGACCTGTTGTACATAACCTGAGTTGGCTCCATGCTCTGAACCCTCACTCTGTGCTGGGCCCTACTTGGTGACCAGTGACCTTGTCCACAGGGATCCAGAGTCAAGCCACCCTCCCTGGGCTTCCTCAGGAGATGAAGCTCCACCCTCCAGGGCTCTCAGCTTAGAGGGTCTAGCTGGCCAGGAAGCCTCCAGGCAAGGCAGAGTTGGGCCTTCTCGGGGAAACAACCAGTAGGAGAAAGAGAGGAGATCTTGGTGGGAGTTGGTTTCATTTGGAGTTTGCTGGCTGCCTGGGAGGCAGCGCGCAAACTGGAGAGGCTAGCTGAAGTAGGGAGGCAGAAAGCAATCTCTTAAAAATTGATATGATCTCCATGGCAGCAAGAAACCTGATGGGTGCTCTAGAGTGCAAGGTCACTGGGGCAGAAGTGGCTGGGACAGGATGGCTGGACAGAGAGTTGCTGAGTGGGAGCAAGCTGAGCATTGCAGGTGTTCGCGTGTGCATATACATGCATGTATGCGTACGTGCGTGCTCATGGGCATGTGTGTACGCATGCGTGTGTGTGAAATTTAAAACATACAAAAGATGGTTCAACCCCATTTTTCAAATTAATAATTCATTGTATTTTCTTTGAACTAAAAACACCATCCCCAGAGACAGACATGGTGGGCAGCTAACGTAGCAGGATACTTTCTTAACTTGTGCATCAGAATAGGCAGTGCTTGCAAGTTCTGAAACAAAAGGCAGATGCATTATATGCAATATTTCTTTTATATTTGTGCTAGAAAATATGTATACACAGAATACATGTATCTGAACATTAGTAAGAACACACCAAACCATCTTTTCTTCTCTGTTTTCACAAAACGCTGTGGACATCAGGATCCTGCACCTTGCTCATTCTTCACATAACCGTGGATCCTGAAGGTCTTTGCATCTTGGTTTGCTTGCTGTTCACCGCTGCATGGTTTTCCGTTGTTCCAGTAACGCCACAGCCTGTTTAGCCAGCTCCCTATGAATGAACTTGGGTTGTTTCCAGCCTTTTGTTCCAAGAGCCTTGTGCATCTATCACGTTCCATATACATAAGCCAGCTATAAAATATACTCCCAGAAATGCTGTCTCTCAGGGATAGTGCACATGGGATTTGGACAGGTTTTTGTCATGTCATCTAGCACAAGTGTGTGACTGGAATGGTACAAGTGTCCTCCCAGCTTCCTAGAACAGCGTGTTACAGACTGGGCACGATGCCAGTGACGGATGTGCAGGGTGAGGTACAGAAGGGGCGACAACACCCATGACTAAGTCTCTGACTCACCCTGAGCTCAAATCCTTGGGCAAAGAAACTGTGTCATTTCTGAAGGCCTGGAGCTTTCATCTGCAAAGCGGGGGAATAGTAACATACTGAATTAGTTCCTATTTTTGTTTCCGCCATGCAATTCCTCAGGGCAGGTAACTTGGTAATTCCTCATGATTCTGCAAGTTCAAACCTGCGATGCAGGCTCAGCCTTGTGTGAGTGTGCACGTGCTTGTGTGAAAGAGCAAAGCGCTGAGATGAAGAGGGGGAAGAGGAAGCAGGAGGATAGGCACCACCAGACAGAAAGCCAGAGAGGAAGGTGCTACTAATCTCATGACCTCCTCCCCTCCACCCCTTTTACACACTCACTCACTATCAAACCTGCAACACATAAGCACTAGGAGCACAAATACAAACCACGGCACATGTATGAGGGGTCCGTGTGGAAAGTCAGGGACAGAACCCCTAACAAATGGGCTTTGCACTGTATCTAGCATGTGATTATGAGCAGCTGACTCTGCAGTTAGCAGCAGGTGACCTTGTCCCGCAGCCCCTGAATCCCTGTCATGGGCAGGGAGCTGGCTGGAGGGTCAGTCCAGCCCCCTCCCCAGCCTCAGGGTCTGGCCACTCTGTGAGTGGCAGAATAGCCTCCACTTACCCTTTCTCTCTCATGCTCACCAAAGGTATCCAGGAGTCTCCAGTGCCAAACGGCCACTCACTTCCAGGCAGAGACTTCCTCCGGAAGCAGATGCGGGGAGATCTGTTCACACAGCAGCAGCTGGAGGTGCTGGACCGCGTGTTCGAGAGGCAGCACTATTCAGACATCTTCACCACCACGGAGCCCATCAAGCCGGAGCAGGTATGCTGTGACTCCTGCCCACGACACCTGCTGCCACTGTGCAGGCCTGGGTTATTCCTGGATGCAGGGGCATCTGTACAGTGAGGCTGAGAGTCTTTGCAAAGTGGGCTTTTTGTTGGTGTTGGCCAAGCTTGGCTGGTCACAACATTCCACAAGGCCAGGAGGATTTGCTCAGGGGGCCTCTGAGGCTCCTTGGCCTGCTAGCTCTGTCTGTAGCCAGTCACAGAGGCATGTGATTCCTATGGTTGCTGGGCCGCTAACAAATGTGTGCTTTCCCTGGGCTCTTTGGATAGGGGTGTATGTGATGAACTTCTGGGCCACTCCAGGTGGTTTTGCCATCCTCTCAGTTAGGAACATGATCTCGATATATAGACTCACTTTGTGGCCTCTGGCTCACAGTAATGGAGTGGATGGATGATATCTCATGATCTTTGGCCTTTGCTTGGCATCATGGGACTCCTGGCAGGTGTGGCTAGGCCAGGCATGGGGTCAGTCATCAGAAGGCCCTGCTCTGACAGGTAAGTCAGACACCAGCCTCTGAGATGAGGAGATTTTACAGACCATTTAGGCAGTTTGCTTTCAGATGGGGAAACTGAGGCCCATAGAGACAAAGCTGCTTGCCTAATACTGCTCAGCAAGTATTCACTAAGCAAACACTGGCAACTGTCTAGTACGGGGAAGGCACGGAACCAGATACTATGTGCCCATCAGTGAGCAGATAAACTTGGACTCACCCCCAAACCTGTAGATTTGTAGAAGAATCACAGCTTGGTACTAGAGAGATGTCTAAGTTCCTATGAGACTAGCCAGCTTGGCCCCTGCCATAGTAAACAACAATAGGGGTATGGGCATGGGGGAACGTGTCTGGCAGAGCGAATGTCAAGGGCAAAGGCCCTGAGCTGAGGTGGAGAGACCAGGAGTGGAAAGATCCAGTGTGGTGGGATTCAGGGAACAGGGTGGGAGGTGACGCTGAAGAGATGAGCCTGGTCGTATGGACCGAGGGAGGATGTTGCTCATTCTCTCACAAGTTAAATGACCCCTCCCATGCAAGTGACATGGCCATATGCACTGGGCTGAGCTGACCCCATCCTAGAACCTGGGTTTGTGGAGAAGACTCTCTCAGAGAGCCGCCCTCCACTGCTGAGTGTTTCTGAGAGCTGGTAGAAGCCACATATCATCTGAGCTGTGGGAGACGTAAATAAGAGACCAAGGGTCCAGGGCTCTGTGCCTGGCCTGACTTTCTCACACAAGGTTGCCAGCATCTCCATTAAACCAGTACGAATGAAATACAGACACTGAGTGTCGAGTCCCTCTGCATTTCGTGGGAGTCTCACAGAAGCCCAGAAGCTGTGTTCCACTTTATCCATCTAAATGTCTGGGAAGATGGGCCCAAGACCAGGCATTCACCAAGACGGGCCCAGAACTGTCCAGGCACCTCATCGCTCACTCTGGAGCTCACCGGTCCAACACATTTCCTGTATCTGAGCAGTGGGCCCAGAACAGTGCCAGACTCGGAGGGGGCTGAGGCACAAGCCAGGTGGCATCCCTGTCGGTTCTTTCGCAGAATGGTGTGATGTGAACTCAGGAGCCAGAGACCTGAGAAAGTACGATGGTTGATGTGGGATACTGAAGAGGGGAGGCTTAGCTGTGAGGGTTGCACCGAGGGCAATCGTATTGAGGAGGGAATGCTGCACGGATCCCAGGGCTAAGGCCATACCGGCTCAGGAGGAGACGAGGCCCAGTAGGGAGGAGGCCTGAGCTGCGCAGGCTCTGGGAAGATGTGTTTCGATGGTGTCCTTCAGAGCGCTGTGGCCCAGTGCAGGCCCGACTGTGAGTTCTGAGGCAGGATAATGACTGACTCAGTGTCTTCTGGCTAATCTGCTTCACCTCTCTGAGGCACGCCGTAATGAGGAGAGATGGAAGGTGAGGCCGGAGGGCTCCCTGCACACAGGCAGGCACTGGACTATGAATGACGCACCCTCGCGCCCTGTTCCCAGTCACTAGGGACAAATGATGACTTGAGCTGAGCAAGGGGCTGCTGCAGGGTATGACTCAAGCATCAAGGGTATGAGCTCCTCGAGCCCCCTCCTGCTCACTCTCTTCTGAATGACTGTTGGCGGGTGCTTCCTGTGCCCCTTGTGGTTCCCCCAGAGTGGTATGGTAGTAATGCCAAGAAGTGGGCCCCTGAGCTGCTGGCCGTGGAGACTGGCCATCTCATCCACTTGCCAGCAAATCAAGTGGCCTGTGTCTCTGTTAGTGGCCTGGCACGGGGCTTGCTGTTTCTTTCACTGAATGATCTAATGGGGGCTATAAAGAGCACGTCCTGACTGAGGACCTTGCTTTGAGCCCTGCCTCTGCTCTGTTGAACTCTTCGCTTTTTTTTCTGGACCTCAGTTTTCTTATTTGTGTAACCACGATGACAACGACAGCAGCTGCAGCCAACTGACAGTAAGAGCCGAGGTTAGTCACCTCTGTGTGACAGGGACTGAATACGGCCCACACTGGACCGTCCCTTTAAATGTCCCCCAAGCGGCTGGGTCATACCGCTGAGGCCCTGTTTATGGATCTGAACTTTGAAATAAACTGTATACCCATTTTCAGGCCCAGGATGGTTGAGGCTATAAGACTAGAGTCTGACCTCAGGCTCTTCCCTGTCCTCGTGTTGTTCGAGATGGTGTCATGGGTCTTTGTGTCCTGGAGGGTTCTGGGATCTGTTCCTGGACTGGCTAGTGTTTGCTAGGCCTTCCTCAGACAGTCTGTGGGTCATTCCAGGACATACACGGGCCTGGACAGATTACCCATCCCATTCCTGGGAAAAACATCACTAACTTAATGCCAGGGTGGCCTCGAGGTCACCGTTGGGAGCCTTTCCTGTTAATTTCTGCTCTGAGTGGGTGGCCATCTTGGACTGTCTTTCAAGGGAAACTCAGAATCCCCTTTGTCTTGGTGGGAGAGGTTAAGGAGACTCACTCTGGGCCAACGAAGCACTTCCTTCTCAAAATGGTTATTGAAAAATTAGTTCTGTTTTCCCTAGATGACAGGCGAGTGAAAGTTAACACACAGCAAAAGAAGTCGGTGGCAAAAAATATCTGCTGAATGAGTGCATGCATGTCTGTGCGTGCGTGCGTGCGTGCTTGTGCGTCTGTGTGTGTGTGTGTGTTCACGGCTGTGCGCAGATGCACATGTGTGCCCAGCAGTGGAATCTGTTTCAGTCAAACTCAAGTTGATGCTGGTTGTCACTGTGGTGGGCACTGGCTGTGGCAGAGTGGGTCCCTCCTCCGGCCACCGGGAGGACGCAGCAGATTGCAGCCTGCTGTATTTACCCTCGGCAGACTATTAACCAACACTAGGCTATTAATCTGGCTTTTGAGCCTTCACTAAAGCCCATAAAAGCTCACAGTTGTCAAATGGAGTTCATTTTAATTTCCTTTCAATCACAGTAAATTATTCAGGTGATAAATCAGCTGGAGCAGCCTCCTGGCTGTAATAGAAACCCTAATTCCTGCCTAATTATCCAGCCCATTGCTGCCAACAGATCAATACAGGAGCAAAATGGAACGGGCCCAGGGCCCTCCCTCCCATTGGGGCAGAGACAGAGAGACAGCTGGGGACGGGGATGTGCTGCTGACCTCCTGGGAAGTTCAAAGGTCATGGGGGGTTAAATCAGGAGATGGCCTGTTCCTTGTCTAACAGAAAGCCGCCAGAAGTACCTCCTGTTCTCCGGAGCAGCTTTGCCCACTGCATGGTGGCTCTTCTGTACGCCAGCAGGTGGACTGGTTTCTAACTTGGCCTGCTCCCATGGGCATCCTCCCCGGGGGAAGGGGTTGGTTGTTGGCATCACCCAACAAGACTGATCTTGTTCTTCAGGGGCAGACTCAGAAGCTACCAGAAACCAGAATAGAGACCTGGGCATTGGGGAGGGATGTGAGGCTCTGGCTTCAGGGAGCTCGTTTTTCTCCCTGGTGTATGTGTGTCCTGTCGTGAGGAGGTGAGGAGGGGTAGGGAGACGGGTATATCAGGCCACACTCACAGGAAGGTTCCTGGGGATGTCTGGAGGGCTGGGCAGATCTGGGCCTGTGGAGATGGTAGTGTTGCCTGGAAAGGGTGTTCTGCACAGCTGGAAGGGCACACGCAAAGGTCTGGAGGATGCCAGCATGGGGCCGGACTATCATCTGAGTGACAGGAAGTCAGGGACTCAGATCCCAAGTGAGGACATTTGATGTTGCTCCGAGATCAGAAAGTCTCAGAGAATCCAGGTGCTGTGGCCTGGACCATGCTCCTTCCTGGGAATCCATCTTCACTGGGACTTCTTGCCTCTTGCCCTGCCCCGGTGTGGCCATTGGCGCTTTCCTCCCGCAGCCCACCCCGCCACAAGAACTGCTTGTGGTTTCCTCCCTAGTCTGTCCTTTTCAGAACTGTTCACTGTCCCATGTCCCTTCACTTGCCCATAAGATGTTCTTGCTCTGGCTGGGCCTCACCCCCCTGCACTACAGGAGCCAAGCTGCTTCTGTGTCTAGAGGGTGGCTAACCTGTCTCTCAGGCTGGCATGTGCACATGTATGGTACACGCCTGCGGGTGGACACGAGGAAGAGCTTGGCAAGTGCTTAGCGGCACTTTCTTCGATGCTGTTCACACTCTAATCTGCTGCTCACTGGTTCCCTGCACGGAGCATCAGTCCACACCTGAATACACATCCCTGTCCCCTTGGTCCAGGCCAAGCAAGAGTCCTGTCTACTCTTGTGAGTCACCCACGGCCCCATAAACCCACACCCCCTGTCTCCTGTTTGACTCAGGATCACAGAGTGTTAACTGTTACCGTAGAATCATAGCCAGTGTGCGCTTGCTGCTCACCACGGGCCGTGGCAGATTCAGCAAAGAGCCACTCATGGCTTCTTCCTCCCACAAAAACCTCCTTCAGCCCACTATGCAGACGGCACAGCGAAGGTCCAGTGAGACGGCTGTACCATGACTTAGCCAAGGGAGCACAGCAAGCCCAGAGTGAGGATGAGAAATGAGCATCATTCCTCGGCAGGGAGCGACAGGAGTAGAGGGACTGTTTGCGGCAGGGCAGGAGTGAGCCGAGGTCTCGCTCCCCAGTGCGAAGAAAGAGCGGTACAGACGACACCCACACACGACACACACTCTTTTCACTTCAGTGTTCCTGTCTTTGGATTGAGATGCAGTGTTCAGTAACTCTTACTTTCTAGGTCCCTAAAGGTACCCAGTATGCCTAGACGACCCTCTCTCTTCCCTTCCTGTCATCATCCTTGCTAAGAGCCCCACGTGTGAAAATGACCTGGGTCTGGGGACTCAGCCTTCTTGGCATGCTGTGTAGACACTGCCCCGGAGACACCCATGTGTTCCCAGGCAGCTTTGAAAACACTCTCTAAGCCACTGGGCACTCTTCTCTCTTCCTGTGGATCAAGTGTAAGAGTGGATTCCCCCCAAATCATGTTGTCTGTTTCGCGAGGCAAGGGAATTCTTGGGGGGTGACCCAGGGAGGTGTCCCCGTATGAGAGCACGGGGCCCCCAGGCTTCAGCAATGTTTCTCCAGAGTTTCTGCATCTGTGTTGCTGGATTAGACTGGGCCATCCTTAAGATTCTTTTAAGCTTTAGCGTTCTGTAAGGTATGAAATTAATTGGAACCCATCTCTTATTTTTATTTTGATGTTTACATTTCCCCCCTCCTGTCTATTCTACTCCTTTTGATGACGGGCCAGTTCGGTGTCTGTGGCATTTAAGATTACAAGGGAATTGTCACAGCGCTGCCTGCACCTTGCTGGGATGCTCTCTCATTCATGTATTCATTCATTCATCCTGGAACTCTTGCAGACAGGCCGTGTCCGTGACACTGGCCACCTGTGCTACGGTATGCAGCAGAAAGAAATAATGGCTGAGACCACCTAAGGCCCTGTGTGCGCGCAGACTTGGGTCGAGGTGTTTCCCCTCAAACTACGCTGGCCACATCTGCAATTTAAAAGAGAGAAACAGTCTGGGGATGTAGCTCAGCTGGCAGAGTACTTGCCTAGCATACACAAAGCCCTGGATTCGGTGTCTACACCAACCCAGGGTAGTAATGCCCAGAATTCCGGCACTTCGGAGGTAGAGGTAGGGGGAGCAGAAGTTCGGCTGTCTTTGGCTACATGGTGAGATTGAGCCATCCTGGGTCCCACGAGACCCCAGCTCCAAGAATAAAATACAAATTAGAAAGGACAGAAGAACCAGGCATTCTTGTCCAGTAGCTTGGTTAGTTTTGAAGCCACATTGGAGGTTCAGCTTAAGGAATTTAGTATTATAGAGCTCTTCAAAATTATAGGAACAAACCTTTCCTGGTTTGCAAATTATATCTAAAATGCACACAGGTTGTTAACACTGTCGGGACCACTTCAGGTTCCCATCACTGTACTTCAAATGATGGGACCGCGGCACCAAGGGCAACAGTAGAATACTCTGCTGTGTCGGAGCTGGGGAGAGCGGTGTATCCTTAGGGGCTGAAAAGAAGAGGAAACATAGAGCCCAAACTCCCAGAGCTAGTGTCCTGATAGCCCAGGGTGCCTGTCCTGATGGCCCAGGGTGCCCGTCCTGATGGCCCAAGGTTCCCATTGTGAAGGCCCAGGGCATCCATCGTAAAGGCCCAGGGTGCCCGTCCTGGTGGCCCAGGGTGCCCGTCCTGATGACCCAGAGTGCCCGTCCTGGTGACCCAGGGTGCCCGTCCTGCAGTGTTTCTAGTGAATGAGGGGTTGGAGTATGCTGCTGATTTTGGCAGAGACCTGGCCTATGTGAGGTTAGAGTTGTCACCGATACACTGGCAAACTGCCCAACAGCTGGAAGGCCTGCACTGTCTGTGGAAAAAGCCATAGGCCAGGCTCATTCTTATCTTGAGAGACTAAGAGTAGAATAAAAGTTTCCAGTAAGAAGTTGAAGCCTCAGACCTGTGCTATATCCAGGTGTGGTTTCTCACATCATACTTTGCATAAGAAACCCAAGTATAAATTTATACTAACTGAATTATATCGGTGTAATCCCAGCGGTGCCTCAGAGAAGCACGTGGAAACTCCCTCCTCTTGACCCTTCTACAACCACGTGCATACTCCATACAGAATAAGCCACAGCTACTCAAAATGACCTCACAATTTAAAAGATGCAAACCTTGCAAGGGAATGCGAGTGAGACAGGAGACAGCTGGGGAATCTGACTCCAAGAACCTAAGAGAACAGGAAAATTAAAAGAAACAGTAAAAACTATTATAAAAGACTAAAATATCTTTTAAAAAGATACAGATTAGAAAATCACTTCTAGAAATAAAAGTGGTGGGTACCCATTAGAATTAAAAGTTCAATGACAGGGTAAACGCCCGCTAAGAAACAGCTGAATAGAAAATTAATTGCTTGGGAGACAAGAGTTGAGGAACTAGAAACACAGCAGAGAAAGGTAAAGAGTGGGGGAAATGAAGTCATAAAATCCCTGACTTCACCCTAAGCACCACTCTGCACAGGTGTGGCTGAGGGTGTAGCTCGGTCATGTAGTGTCTGCCTGAGATCTTAGGGTCGATTGCCAGCACAACACACACACACACACACACACACACACACACACACACACACACACACCACACACACACACACACACACACCACACACACACACACCACACACACACACACACACACACACAAGTCCTGAAATGAATCATCACATGTGCTCAGAATCCTGGTGCTGGGGAGGTGGAGCCAGGCAGATCTCTGGGGCTCCCTGGCCATCGGGTCACACCAATTTGGGGAGCTCCAAAACCCAATGAAAGCCTGTCTCTACAAGGTGGGCGGAGGAATGGCATTTGAGGGTGACTTCTGGCCTCCATGTGTACCTGCACACACATATGTGCTAAGCACACACCCGCATACACCCTGAACCCCCAGGAGAGAGTAATACTTGACTTATAATTAAATAATCAATCACTTATCATTTAAGGTGGTGCCTACCACCAAAGCCTCTCACTGAATGGCTAGACAGTGACTTCAGCGAGAGATTAGAGGCTTCCAGCTTCAGCTCTGAGAGGTGGAGTTTAGAAGTTGTCATTTCCACCTTTACTGCAAAAATAAAGCTGAGCACATGGAAAATAAACAGACTTTACTGGTCTATCAGAGAACTGAGGTCCCAGGGTTAACAGTTGCTGCAAATTGTGAAGAAGCATGAAAAGGCAGAGTTAGAGATCTCCTGCTTACGCTGAACCGAGCTCATACTGAAGTCCTATTTGCTGCCATTCCTACCACTTGATATATCATATGAACATTTTAGGACCTTCTTGTGTGCGTGGTGCTGGAGACTGAACCCGAGGACGGGGGGGGGGGGTACAAACACTGTACTACTGAGCCATAACCCCAATCTCGCATGTGCATGGTGCATGTTTTGATAGAAAGTGAGGCAAGAGAAAACAAAGCAAGAAGAGAGAAAGTATCCCAAGAAGAACTACACACAACACAGACTTTGGAAACATTCAAGAACTAAAATAAGTATAATTGATATGTTAATTGCACTAGTGGACAAAGTAGGCAGGCTGCAAAAACATGTGGGTAGTAGCAAATGATGGGGAGACTCAGAAGGAAGAGCTAGGAAGGAAAAGAGGAACCCAAGTCAAGCACACCTCTGCTGGGCTCACTGATAGAGTGCATAAGGCCTAGCAAAGAATAACCAAGCTTGTTGAGGTTGTATCAACAGGAAGTTCCCAAACTGAAATGCAGAGAGAGGGGAAAAAAAGACAAAAAACCCAAAACCCAAACCAAACCAAAACAAACAAACAAAAAAAAACCCAAATTAACAAAAAAAAAAAAACCCCAAGCTCTGAACTGCAGGGGAAATATAAAGAACCACACGCATGTAATGTGAGAAGAGAAAACAAATAAATACCTGAAATGGTAATGGCCAAGAGTTTCCCACAGTGAAAGACAAGTGAGTAACCCACAGATGCAAGAATCCGAATCTCGGAGAACCCCAACCCATACAAGCACCAAACTGTCCCCGTGGAGGCTTATCACAGTCAAATGTCAGGAGATCCAAGACAAAGTCACGCAAGATAGGAGAAAATAGAAAACCACCTTATCTCTTGGCGTAGACATACATGCCTTTAAGCGCAGCACTCAGATGTCTCTCAGTTCGAGGCCAATCTGAGCTGTACAGCGAGGCCCTGTCTCAAACAAACAAACAAGCAAGTGAAATAGAAATAAAACCCCGCCATATTGTTAGAGGAAGAAAGTGAAGAATTACAGATATTTCTGGTCGGAAACTCTGTAGACAGAGAATGAGGTTTAATATTTAATGTGCTAAAGGCTTAAGGTGCACCTCCTGGCAAGTCAGCCTCACTCTGGGAGATGGCCCATCCCAGGAGTCAATAGGAGATTGGGGAAAAAAGGATTGGAAGTTGAGGGGATAGGGAGGAGAGAGTGAATCTGGAAGGAGTTGGGGGAGGAATGGGGCTCAGTATGATTCAAATACATTATGTGAAATTCTCTAAGAAATAATTTTCAGGGACTGGAGAGATTGTTGGGAGGTGAAGAGCACTTGTTACTCTTGCCCCCACACAGTGGCTCACAGCCGTCTGTAACTCCAGTTCCAGGAGCTCTGACGTCGTCTTATGACCTCCACAGGTATTGCACACATTTGACGCACATATATGCAGACAAAACACTCATACGCGTAAAATGAAGCCAGTTAATCCAAAAACATTAGAAAGGGAGCATTCAAGTATTAAAGGGAGAGGAGAATTATCCGAGTCAGGAACTAAGCTGCACAAGAAAGGAATCCAGAGTAAATGAAGATGAAATAAAACCTATGGTTTTTAATGTTCTCAACTGGTCTAAAGCCAGTGTAACTAGTTTAAATTAATAATAGTAACAGTGGGTGGAGTAATTAATATAAATTGATTAATATAAATAGACACAGGAAATGATTGCAACAATGTCCCGGGGGTAGGAGGGAGGGAACGGGAAGTGCCTGTACTGCCTACCGATGAGGAGAAATGTCACTTTGGAGGTAGGCGTAGCATTATAACTGTGTATTACAAATTCCAGGGGAAGTACTGTAATTTATAAAACTTTCTAAAAAGAATAAGGGAAGTGTTAACAGAAGAAGCAAAATGGAATCATGGGAAAATGAATAAAGCAAGGGGAGGGTGGAGAGAAGAATGAGACCGCACAACAGAAAGTTATAAACAACAGCTATCAGTCCAGTTCTGGAAGGACCACTCTGGACGTAAGTGGTCTGAATGGGCCCATCAGAGGATGGCGAAGGGCAGAGGGTGTAAGAAAAGTCAGGGGACTCAACTAGACATTGCCTACAAGAAGGACACAAAACAGGAGAGAGTAGGTTTTATGAAGTCATGGTAACCAGTACAACGGCAAATTAAGAATAATCTAAATAAGGTTATTCAATAAGTTATATTGACTGTCAAAACCATGGCTAGTTTTGAGGATTTAGACACAAGTAGAAGAGATAAAAATGGCAGGCAATACTGACAACTACAGCATTCCAAGGTCTCATGCTGACCAGGTAGAGGGCAGACATGTGAGGGACTATTGGGGGCAGAGGAGTAAATTCAGGGTCCTCTCTAATCCGTGTTGTTAGATGTGACAGAATGCGTGACTTCCAAACCAGAAGAAACAAAGAGAGACACAGAGGATTCTCAGGAAATCCAAAGGAAGATAAGACGAGGGAGGAAGGGCACAAGAAAAAATGCAAGACAAATAGGAAGTTAGATCATAAACAATAGAACTCTATGGAAGTAGTCAAATTAAAAACTTTAAAATCCTAAGTCATGTGACATAACCAAAGCATACAAACATGCTATTTATAGAAAGCAACTTGAAACAAGATGAAACAGAAAGAATTCGAGTAATGAAATAGATAATATAGACCCATCAATGCTAGCCAGAAAAGTTGCCTGGTAATAGCACCACCAGAGAAAATAAATTCTAAGGTCCCAAACCTCCCCGAAGACAAAGGAGTCGTTTTTTTTTAATGATAGCAAAAACAACTCCAAGGAAATTAGCAGAGCAATCCCCAATTTCTACGCTCTTACCCACAGAGTCTCAAACATCAGCAGCAACAATTACTAGCCCAAATTCCCCGATATCGTTAGAAGACTTTAAGAACCCAGAGAAGCAGTCATGCTGACAAAATACCGGCAGGGATGTTTGTAGGACTCAAGCAATGTAGTGAACAAGCTTCATGGAGCAGCTCGCACGAGGGCCAAGTCGCAGAACCACAGGCTCTACATACGGTGACAGAACTTAGGGGACTAACAGCACCCCAGCTGGGACGGCAAGTCCGAGCAACTCCAGCAGCTCACCCTAGACACTGTGTTCTCTGATCACAGTGCAATAAGGTTAAAAAATGCATAGTCCATGGACTGGAGAAGTGGCTCAGTGGTTAAGAGCAGTGGCTGCTCTTCTAGAGGACCCAGGTTCAATTCCTAAAAACTACATGACAGCTTACAACTGTTCGTAACTCCAGTTCCAGAGACTCTAACATGCTCATACAGACAAATGTGCACATAAATAATAAATAAATAAATAAAATGTAAAATGCATAGTTCAAAGAAAATATATTTGAAGATTCAAAGCAAGGTCCAGTGACATGGCTCAGTGGGTAAAGACGCTTAAAACCTGATGACCCGAATTCAATCCTGGGTACCCACATGGTGGAAGAATAGAATTTCCACAAGTTTTTCTGTGGTTTCCATCTGTGTGTTATGACAACTCAGTATTCACACATGCATGAGTGCACACACACACACACACACACACACACACACACACACACTGTAATTATGAACCAAAGGCATTAATTTCTTGGAGTTCTTCCTACTTGTGAGAGTTCTATCTTAGTATTTCTTAATAAATCTTCATTTGATTTGATTAAAACAACAATAAAAACAAACCCTGAAACACCCAAAATAAACATCCTGGAAAAAAAATCCATGTGCCAAAAATTTTAAGTCCTGGTGGAAAACACACACACACACACACACACACACACACACACACACACACACACACACACAATGAGAGTATCTAGCCATGCATCTACACCATAGCTGAGCATTGAAGTGGAACAGCACCTGGAGCAGAGCGTGACCTTGAAAACATTTATGGAATCCTCTGTCTGCTTACCTGCAGACACATCTTCGTACTGTGTGTGTGCAGTGCCCTCAGAGGCCAGAAGAAGGTGCTGTATCCCCTGGAATTGGAGCTATATATGGCTGTGAGTCACCACGAGGGTGCTGGGAACAAACCTTGGCCCTCTGCAGTAGCTGCTAATGCTCTTAACTGCTGAGCCATTTTTAATACAGCCCCTGGGTGCATTTTCCCCCCAAAGGTAAAAGTCTAAGGAAAATTAGAAAGTCTCAGAAAATCAGAAAATGGCCAACAGAGTCCATTTCAATAAGGTCTATCCCAATACAGTCTATTCCAGAAGGAATGTAATACATTGTAAAAAATCCAAACAGTAAGTCAGTAATATACAAAAATGGGAGGCTGTCTTCTTGTTCCTCACCTAAACTGCCCCCCACAATGCCAGCGTTAACAGTTGCTCACACCACCCAACTTCTCCACCTCTAAGCTTGTCCTTCAAGGAACTGGAACTGTCTTGCCGGGAGAAAAGGAAACACAGTGACTACCAAGGGTATTGTCTGACTCAGGAAGGCTCCCGTGGGAGCACAGAGGAAACAGGTATCTTTGTGGTGCAAGGGACAAAACCAGGGCCCCAGGGGAAATCAAGGGAAGCGACTTATGTCTTGGGGAAATGATGGAATTTTTAGTCATGCCTATGTTCTGAGCTGAGGACCACCACCTGCTGCAGCCTGGTATTCAAACATCTGAGCTGAATCTGACAGCCCCGGGCTCTGTGAAGAGACTGGCAGCAGATGGCTCTTGAACGGTGACTCAGGGAATTTCAGGGCAGGTGAACACGAGGTGGAAGGTCTGGAGGAAGCTGGAGCGGTCAGGTGTGTGTGGAAGATTGACGTGGGCAGGTGAGCGGAGACCTGAGGAGGTATTACAGCAGACAGCAAGGTGTAGTTGGGTAAGGCCAAGAATCATGAAGCCTGCAGACCTAGCCTTTTTCAGCCAGCCCCAGAGATAGAAGGGAGGCATGCCTCCCATTGGAGAGGGTACCAGTGGCCAGGCACTGTTACAACCTCTTACACTGGTTGTGAGCTTCCTGGAGGAAGCACAGTCTTACTTGCAGCATCTGTCGGAGCCTCCTGCTTTTGGGTTTGATCAATGATTCCTGCTCTGTAGTGGTGAGCCGCGGCTGCGTTCCCGCCCAGCTAGCTTTACCCGAAATAATTACACAGAAACCGTATTCTTTTAAACACTGCCTGGCCCATTAATTCTAGCCTCTTACAGGCTAACTCTCACATCTTGATTAACCCATTTCTATTAATCTGTGTAGCACCACGAGGTGGTGGCTTACCAGGAAGATTCTTAACCTGCTTCTGTCTCAGAGAGGAGAGCTATAGCATCTGCTTCACTGCCTTCTACCCAGCATCCTCTTCTGTTTACTCCGCCTGCCTAATTTTCTGTCCTATCAAAGGCCAAGGCAGTTTCTTTATTAACCAATGAAAGTAACACATAGACAGATGACCATGGGAATCCATCAGATTCCCATCACTTCCTGGCAAGGGTTTACTTTTCTACCTTCTTGGATAAAGGTGTTTAAAGATGCTCGAGTGTCAGTGCTTTCACCTCAGCCTCCTCATATCTCACGTAGGGACAATGATAACCTTTGTCACAGTGCTGCCTTGATTAAGTGAGATGAGTGTAAAACGGGCTTAGAATAAAGAGCGCTAGAAATCCCAGCAGGTAGGTGTTGTTTTGAATAAATCTCAATGGTTTGGCTTTACTACCAATAAAGACTCCAGAGCCAGATGCTGGGGTGAAAGCCTGCTAGTTCAGAGAGAGAGAAAGCCCCTAGCTGGACTTCCTCCTTAGCCAACGTCCCAGAAGCCTCCTGCCTCCTCCACTGTCTCAAACAAAACTCTTCAAACTCAGTGTCCCTCCCTTCTACATCCTATGCATCTCTCTATCCATCCTCCTGACTCCCTCTTGTTCTCTATAGCTTTTTATAAATAATTTCATAAATTATTTTAAAAATATCCTACCAATTGGTTGTTTCTCTGCCTCTTGATCTATGGTTGACTTTGTTTAATCCTGTTAAAAATTTTCAGGCAGAAAACTCTTGGATTAAAGGTATGTGCTAGGGCACCACAACTAGAAAACAGGTTTTTTTTCCATAAATAATGCAATCTCTGACTTCACAGTGTGATCAAATATCCTACAACAGATAGGGCAGGGCGGGGCAGGATCCAGTTTGCATCAGAATGCCTAGACCTGGAGTAGAGAGGAGCACTGGTCCAGGGGCTCCATCTGCCTTCAGTGGTCCAGAGGTCCCATCCCCTCTGCAGTGGTCCAGAGGTCCCATCCCCTCTGCAGTGGTCCAGAGGTCCCATCCCCTCTGCAGTGGTCCAGAGGTCCCATCCCCCCTGCAGTGGTCCAGAGGTCCCATCCCCTCTGCAGTGGTCCAGAGGTCCCATCCCCTCTGCAGTGGTCCAGAGGTCCCATCCCCTCTGCAGTGGTCCAGAGGTCCCATCCCCTCTGCAGTGGTCCAGAGGTCCCATTCCCCCTGCAGTGGTCCAGAGGTCCCATCTCCCCTGCAGTGGTCCAGAGGTCCCATCCCCTCTGCAGTGGTCCAGAGGTCCCATTCCCCCTGCAATGGTCCAGGGGCCCCATTTGCCTGCAGCGGTAGAGCCTTTGTGCCATTGAGTGGCTGGGGCTTTCTCCTCCCCAGACTTTCTCTGCATTTACTGGCTACAGATTATACTGGCAAATGAACTCAGGCTTCTAGGGGAAATCCTGTTAAAGCAATGAAAATAACAATTTGTACCACTTTTAGGACTTCTGCTGGAGGAGCTGAGAAACCCTTGTAATAAATTATTAATTCTGGTTGGACATGAATAGTTCTAGTTCTGCAAACAAGGGCATTCCTGTTTCCTTTCTGGAGAAGCAGGGGACATGACAGGAGTTGGATATTGCTCAAAGCGGAGGGGCGGGAGGTGCTACAAACTTAGAGAGAGATTCAGAGGGGCCAGCCAGCGAGGCTTGGAAGATCCCTCCTGGAGGAAGGGAGGGAGCTGTTCCCAGAGACGCTTGTCACTGTCACTCACGCTCGGGCTGCACTGCATGGCCCACATGGCAGGGCCCTAAGGAGAAGCCAGGATCAGTCTGGTGTTGGAATCTAACCCTGCACTCAGGAGACACTCGCGGGTTACTGATCCGGATTCTGACACCCCCAGAGAATGTCTAAACGATACAGACAGGGCTCCCGCCTGCCCCAGCAAGGGATTGTCACATGGAAAGCAAAGGGGAGGAGGATGAGTGACAAAAAGGGCATGGACGTGAGTGTGCTCTGTCTGGGCGGCCCGAGTAGGAGGTGCAACAAGGTGTGAGCGATGGTTCCGGAAGGCCTATACTATAGACTTACATATACATGTTCTCTATACTGTTCTTAGTTTATACCTATGTATACACACGTGCATACATGTAATTAAATGTTATATGTGTGTGTACATAATCTGGACAATGCACACGATTAATTACTTTGCATCATCCAGTTCAATCCTTAGAAAACCTTTCAGGAAAATATTCTCATCTTTTCAGCTTCGGAGCTCTTCGCTTTTGGGTGTTGAGTATGGATTGGTGGCCTCCCGAGGCCACATCTGGATCTGCTGTGGCTTCTCTGTGGGACGTTCTTCTAGGAACAGGCATGTTAATTTATTATGAATGCATGTAGGATGGAATCTGGCCACCAATTTACAGAATATGGGCTGTCTGGAGAAAAAGTCCCTTGTTGCCTGTGTCCTGGGCAGCATGGGGTTTGAGGAGGACACTTTTGATTCTCTTTAAGACCTGAGGGAGAAGCTCAGTGGTGGGGTGTGTGTGCAGTATGTATAATGCACCAAATTAAAATAAAATAAACAGACAAGAAAGAAAAGGCCAACATCGATGTATGGGATCTGGTAAAGGCGATCACTTTGCCCTGTTTTGCCTTGGCCGACTCATCATTGTATTGTTCTGAAGGTTGGGAGCTAAGTACAGAAAGGGGGTCATGGGCTCACACAGTCTGTTGTGGAACTGCCTAGTGGTCAAGAACTGCTTCAAGTTTCTCCAAGGGGTGTGGCCCAGCTACTGAACCCATAAGGGGATATTAGACATAAAGCAAAGGCTAACCAGCCTATAATCCACAACCCCAGAGAATCTAGGTAGCCAGGAGAAGCCTAAGAGAGAGATACATAGATACCCATGTGAAGCAAAAATAGAAAGAACTCCTGAGAAAATTGGGAGGGGGAGAGGGAAGGGAAGGGAGAGGAGAACATGAGGGAATGGAATGGTTGAGATAGGGGAAGGACAGAGAGGGAGAACAAGGAAAGAGATTTCTTGATTGAGGGAGCCATTATGGGGCTAGCAAGAAACCTGGCACTAGGGAAATTCTCAGGGATCCACAAGGATGACCTCAGCTAAGACCCTAAGCAGTAGAGGAGAGAGTGCCTGAACTGGCCTGCCCCTGTAATCAGATTGATGATGGCCTTAATTTTCATCACAGAAACTTCATCCAGTAACTACTGGAAGCAGATGCAGAGATCCACAGCTAGCCCCGGGCTGAGCTCCCAGAGTCTAGTCGAAGAGAGAGAAGAATGATAATATGAGCAAAGGGGTCAAGATCATGATGGGGACACCCACAGAAGCACCTGACCTGAACTAGTGAGAGCTCACTGACTCTGGACTGACAGCAGGGGTGGGGGGGGCCCTGCATAGGCCCAAAGTAGGCCCTTTGAATGTGGGCGACAGTTGTGAGGCTAGGGCAGTCTGTGGGGCCACTGGCAGTGGGACCAGGGTTTATCCCTAGTGCTTGAATTGGCTTTTTGGAACCCATTCTCTTTGGAGGGATGCCTTGCTCAGCCTAGATATGGGGGGAGGAGGGACTTGGTTCTGCTCCAAAGTGATATGCAGACTTTGTTGACTCCCCATGGGAAGCCTTACTCTCTCTGAGGTGTGGATGGGGGTTCAAGTGGGGTGGAAGGTTCGGGGAGCAGGAGGAGAGGAGAGAGAGGGAATTGGATTGGTATGTAAAATGGGAGAAGATTGCTTTAAGAGATTAAAAAAAGAAGAATTCCACCACAAGGCAGGCATCGCTGCTCCTCACATTCGTTCCTGTGTGTATTTCCCAGAGCACAAGTGGACCACCTGAATTTTTTTAACAATATTTATTTATTTTATTTATATATATTTTTTATTTATTTATTTATTTTATTATTTATTATGTATACAATATTCTGTCTGTGTGTATGTCTGCAGGCCAGAAGAGGGCACCAGATCTCATTACAGATGGTTGTGAGCCACCATGTGGTTGATGGGAATTGAACTCAGGACCTTTGGAAGAGCAGGAATGCTCTTAACTGCTGAGCCATCTCTCCAGCCCAATTTTAAGCCATGGAATAGGTCCTGGAGCTAGTCAGGAATCTAAAAAAATCAAGCATGCTGTCATAGTTCTAGAAAAAGAAGCTTCTTTACCGCAATAAGAACCTGTCCCAGACTCAGTAGGTGGAGACCTCTAGAAACAATCACCCCAATGTTGGTTCCACATATGATCTTCTAACTAACTCTCATGGACAACGACAGAGGGACGTGGACCAGTGGGTGGAATTCGCTAGAAAGAATAGCTATGACTTTAGTATCTTAAAATAAAAGCTACTATTTTCTGTTTGAACTGATCTAGAAATACCAATCTCTTCCACCATCTATTTGATTTGTTTATCTTGACATCAATTCGATGTTGGAAGATACTGGAAGCAGCACTGGTCAAAACCAGCTATCCAAAGGGAGTTTTTATTTCCTTTTTTTTTTATGGCAGAGACAGGAGTGTGGTTACATCTGTCCCAAGAGTCTTCCAGATCATAGTCTTCTGACAGTAAGGATTCTAAGGTCTTGACTGTAGCGCTCTTTGTTGGAGAGGATCCAAGACACTTCTACAGACACTCTTCCCAACGCGGTCTGTCAGTGACTCCAGCCTGGGTCTCTTTCAGGCCGCTTGGCTTTCCCAAGAGGATACCAGTACCTCTCCTAGCCAGGTCTGCATGTGTCTAAAGACAGAGGTTTCTCTGTTATCGTTGGCTAGGACTTAGAGTGCTTCCCACTGTTGCTAGTTCAGCCCATACATGTGATTCCTGGGGAGCACTGCTGGGCAGCGTACAACGTCTATGTCTTCCACTTATTCTAAAATGTTTTCAATTGGGTGACTGGGCCACCTAGATGGTGTCCTCAGTGTTACTTTCCCTGAGTTGCACTTTGAGGTGATCCATGACCTCCTCTGTATAAGGTCACCCATGGGATGACCGTCAATGACTCCATTGATTCTTAGGGGGCTGGGAGAAATAGTGCCCGGATGACAGTCAGTCTGAGAGCGCTGAGTACCACACAGGTCTCCTCTCATGGCCTCTGTGAAGCTGCTCGTCGCTTTCTCTTCTCCAGGTGGTAGTGAGGAGAACCAAGAGTGGCTCCTCCTGCAGCATCTCCATCTGTTTCTCATCTTGATCATCTTGGTCTTGGGGGTGTGGAGATCAGGGTCATCAAGGCTGTGAGTTCTAGCCTGGCTCCAACAACCATCAACCTCAGAATCTTGGACAGGCGAGGTAGCCTTGCTAAGTCTCAGTTTCTCAGTCTGCAAAATGGACATAATGAGAGTGAGCTTTCTTGAGCTGTAGGAGAGTTAGCCGAGGATCCCTGTGAAGTGGAGAGACTATGCCCACCATGTCATGTGTGATCCATTTTCATTACTACAGTTGTTATTTGTCTCCATGCTTTATTTATCCTGTGTACGTGCTCATGTGGAGGGTGGAGGACAACCTTCAGGAGTCTGTTCTCTCCACCACATGAATCCTGACTATCAAACTCAGGTCACCAAGCTGGGTGACAAATGCCTCTTCCCGCTGAGTCATCTCGTTGGCTCCTTGCTCCTATTTCAGGCTCTGATTTGGGCTTTCTTTTATCCCCCCTCTACACTTCTCTGTATTTTTTTGCATTATGTGAGCTCTCTTCAGTCTTTCCTGGAAAGTGGGAAATGAGTTATAGAGCAATCGATGTTAACCAATTTGATAATGTTCAATAGACTAAAAGTTGTTGGAAGACTTCTTTGTCCCTCTCGAAGTTTCTCGATTTCAGGGACTTTTATTATGAAAATGCTCTTGAGATAATATTTACTCTTTTTCCTTGGACAGTGATCTAACTCTTTTCCTTATACTAAACCATCTGCAAAGGTGTGGCTTGTGGGTAGGCAAGCACGCAAGGGTTGAACTCACAAGCTCTCTCAGTTAGGTCTCCAAGAACGCTGAAGGCAGCAAATGCGATTAGCTCCATGGCAACACCAAGTTCTGGCTTTGAAAAGTCACTCTAGGTGTGTGAAACCCCAGGCTCGTGCCCTGGAGACCAGGATGGCCATTTGAAATGAGGAATGGGAGATGGGACCGGAGCCACTGCCAGTGGGACCCTATGAACCATTCAGGTGGGAAAGTGTCCGGGCACACCCTTCACCGCACCCATCCCAGAGTAGCCTAATTGACCAGCTCCAGGACAGTGGGAGACCCCCAAAACAAGGTGAAAGGTGCTGGAGAAGCACAGGTGCAGCATAGCCGCTGTGACCTCCTACTTTGGAACACAGATGGTAGCACACTGTGTTCAGTTTTCTATTTTTGCTGTCTTCTGTTAACGAGCGTTTCTTGGGATTGTTCCACAGAAATAAAATGCTGCTTTTTGGAGCTGGTGAGATGGCTCAAGGGTAAAGTCACTTGCCACCAAGCCTGACCCCCTGAGTCTGATCCAGAGTCCACACGATGGAAAAGAAAATAAAACTGTCTTCTGCAGCTTGTGCTGTGACTGCCATGTGTACGTTGTGGCATTAATGTGCACACACACACACACACACACACACACACTACATAGATGTTGTTTTAAAATGTGCTGCTGCTTTTCTTTTTTTTTTCTTTAAATTTTGAAACAAGGTCTCATATAGCTCACGCTGGCCTCGAACTTGCTAATATAGATGAGACTGGTCTTGAATGCCTTACCCTCCTGCCTCCATCTCCCAGTGTGCACCACTGCACCCAGCTTTGTTTTATTCTCTTTATAACAGTTATAATAACATTCTACCGTGTGAGCTATCGAAGATTGTGTAGGGTGTGTGCTTTTGGTTGCTTCTGATAGTTTTCTTCTTAAAAGTTTGTAGTGAGCATTTCCCCTCATGTTTCTTTCTGTCTGTGAGACACTCTCCTGACATATGTTCTCAGGGATAGAATGGCTGGCTTGGTATATGTGCATTATGAATTTTTTCTTTTTAAAAATATTTTTGTTTATTTATTTTTGAGATTATAATTTAATTATAATAGTTATCCCTTCCCTTTCTGCCCTCCAAACCCTTCCACATATCCCTCCCCATTCTCTTTCAAATTCATGACCTCTTCTTCCACTAATTTTTATTACATGCATATATATATGTGTGTGTGTGTGTGTGTGTGTGTGTGTGTGTGTGTGTGTGTGTGTTTATACATATATATTCCTAAATGGAACTTGTCTAATCCCTATGATGTAACTTGTATATATGTTTTCAGGGCTGACCATTTGACACTGAATAACCAGTTGGTGTACTTGTCCCTGGGGAGGACCACTTTTATATTCCCAGCTTTGCCTGTAGCTCCTTGTGTGGGGTTGAGGCCTTGTGGTCTTTCCCCCATCCAGTCTGGCAGCTCTTGTTGGGCAATCATGTTGGTGAGACTTTACCAGTGTAGCTTCTGATGTTACTAGGAGAGACAGCCTCACAGCAGACTCCCTGATCCTCCAACTCTTTCCATGCCCTCTTCCACAATGTCCCCTGAGTCTTAGGTGCAGGAGTGTCTTGTAGATGTATCCATTGGGATTGGGCTCCTCAGCTGTGCATTTTGATTGGCTGTGGTTTTCTGTAGTGGTCTCCTTTGGTAGTAAAGATGTTTCCTTGATGAGAGGAGACAACTACTCCATTTATTTATTTATGGTTTTTTTTTTTGAGACAGGGTTTCTCTGTAGCTTTGGAGCCTGTCCTGGAACTAGCTCTTATAAACCAGGCTGGCCTCAAACTCACAGAGTTCTCCCGCCTCTGCCTCCCAAGTGCTGGGATTAAAGGCGTGCACCACCACCGCCCGGCAAGACAACTGCTCTTAACTGTGGGTATAAGGACAAATGTTTATAGATTGTGGTTATGGATTATGCTGGTTTAGTGCATTGAAGGCTGTAGACTCTCCTCCAATAACCATGATTTCATTAGCACTGAGTAGTTAGCTAGACCTGCAGGACCAGGCAAGGTCTCCCTCTTGATGAGCAAGTCTTAAGTCTAATTAGAAAACAGCCGGCTACCATAAGGTGAGCACGCCACTGCTGCGTCCGTACGTCATCATGCCATGCTGGTTGTGGATAAGGTTCATAGGTGCCATAGCAGGGTAGCCTGTCAGTTGCCTCCTCCTTTGGAAGCTTGCGTTGCACCTTCTGGTACCATGAATGCTGGTCTTCAGGGAGGAGGCTTTCAGGTCATATTTAACTCAGGGGTCTCTGGGCTCTGTGTCTGAAGTTCATGATGTCTTCCTTCAGCAATAGGGAAGAGTAACCTTCCACCTTTGAGAGCTAGCTAAGGGCAGCATCAGTAGTCTGTATGTTCTGGGGCTCTCTTAGAAAGTCCTGACCAACAAACCAAAGAAGGCCTCCCATGTCTGGGGTTGGGGGTTTTGTTAGGTAGTCTTCGGCTCTTGGGGGCAGGATTATGAGCCTTGATGAGAAAGGCTAATTAAAGCTATATATGTATATTTATTCATGGAATCACATGCATTATGGCTGCATTTTAGGATAAATAGTTCTTAGAATAATTCCTGGTGGCTTTTTCAGACACCCGTATTGTTATTTTGCCCACCCCTTTCCTTCTCTTGTATTTACCTCCCTCTCCCTTCCCCAAGGGGCCTCTCTTTTTCTCCATTTCTCCTACCGGAACACCATGAATTTTTAAATACAGATTTAAACTGCTCCCCTATGAGGCTCATGCCCCTGTAAGAGTAAGGCCTGGCTCTAGGAACTATGGCTTCAACCTTTTCAGTCTGGAAGACGAGAAATGAGATGTTGTGGTTTTAATTTGTTCTTTTTTGACTGTGAGTGAGGTCTGCTCCCCCTCATACACTTTAATTTTGAAAAAATTACAGAAAGTTTTCAGAAAAGTTGTAGAAGTGGATCAGCCAGTTCCCACATACCTATCACCCAGTTTCCCCTAGCGTTAATGTCTGGCCTAACCACAGCTCAGCATTTACCAAAACTAAGAAACCAGTGTTGGTACAATACTAAAAACTAAACTCCAGGCTTTCACTTTCGAGCAAAACTAGGTGTGTTTTGGTGAAAGCAAGGCTTGTACCAGAACCCCTCTCTTTCCTGAGCTCAAGAGTACCACACCTTAAACCTTCACACCATACCCAGCACTTTGTGCTGTCTGCCCAAGCCTCTAAAGGTCAGAAAGGCTGGACTCCATGGAGCATGGAGCATGTTTTCTCTCCTTATTTTGGGAAACAAATACAGCGTCTGCTGTTAAATGTCCAGATAGGCTCTTTGTTCCATCAGCAAGTGCCAAGGCCCGGAAGTAGGATGCTTCATCCATTAGAGTCTCAGGGAAACGAGTGGACCACACAATATCTCCTCTCTACGTGTACACTGAGCACAGGGCGGGGATGGCTGGGCTGATGCTCCTGTCTGGAGATTTGTTGCGCATCCGGCTAGAGATTTCTCAGGGTGTTGTCAGGGGGTGAGAGTAGCAGAAGAGGACCCGGAGGTAGGAACAGAGAAACTCCTTTCTCCTAACGCTTCATGGATACCAAGCCTTCGTGTAAGTAAACAAAGCACTTCATCACACAACCGCATTGTCTCCCAGTAGCACTGGTCATTATGTCCTTATCTGGGATAGAAATCTGAGGTGTATTTGTTCTAAAACACACACAGGAAGAAGCTGAGCGGGTGCTTGAGCTGGCTTCTCCTACAGAGCTCTGTGTGCTCCCTCTCCGTGCAGTCTGTGGTCTGCTGTTCAGGGTTGCCCTGCAAAGCATTAGGTTAGGTGTGTTCCACAGAGGAGGAAGTTGAAGCTTGGGGAGGTGAGGCCACGGGTCTGACAGGAAGGGCTGGCGTTCCCAGCCAGCCTCGCCATCTGTGTGTGATCCGCCTCCGGCACAGCTGCCTGCAGTATGACAGAGTCTCCTGGGTGTTTTTGAGCTGCCATCACCACATCAGGGACAGCAGCTCTTCTGTGCCAGTCCATTGCGGACTCCTCTTTGGGGACATGCCTCTGCCTGTGCTTTTCAAAGCTGGGTTTCCAAGCCCTTCTCATCCTCTCACCGCCCAGTCCCGAGATCCCCTTCTATCGTTACCTGACATCAGGATATTTCCAGAGCTTGGGTCCAGAAACTGTACTAGGTACAGAGGAGACGAGGAGGAACATGGTGGATTAAAGCAGCTGCCCTGAGGGAGCTTCCATTCTCCGGGAACAAAGAAGGCATCTGACCTAGAGGCCTAGAAACTTCTGTGGGTCCAAGTCGATTCTCCTTCTTGCTGGTCTCTGAGCATCCTGGTGGGACAGTGGCACATTCTAGTGGCTGTTCTAGAGGCTCAGGATGTTTTCTCCCTGGAGGCCTGGCATTCTGCAGTGCTCCAGTATGTCACCACAGGCTGAGGGCAGGTCTCCAAGCTGCACGTGATTTACCGTGTCTCACCGCGCCACATGTCTTTAAAATTACAGTGCCCATTTCCTGCCGAAATAATTTTCACAAAGAGTGGCTCCTATTACCACAAGAGGCGTGCAGACGTCATGATTTATTATTATTTATGGTCCCAAGGCCTTGTTTATGCAAGACGGGTTAGGTGCGTGCGATAGAAATGCCATTATGCAAATGACATTGAATGTCCTTACTGCGCCTAAATAATTTTTGTGTTGGACGATTAAACCTCATCTGTTATTGATATGGGCTGCAGTCGGGCTATTACAGAGTCCCAACAGTACTTACTCCCAGTAATGGGAAAATTGAGAGAGAGAGACCAACACAATTGCCCCAAGTGGGCTGTGATGGTCTGGAAGGAGCTAACACCTCTGAGGCCTGAGCAGAGAGCGCCGCGGACTCCTCCTCGGGATAAATAAGGCAGGCAGCGCAAGCAATAAATTAAGTCCGGGTTGGAGTGGGCGCCTTAGAGGATTTGCGGCCCCTCAGTCTTGTGATTTAGCTATTTGATTTAGCCAGGGGACCAGAGCTGGGGCTGAGGGAGATCCTAGGGTGGAGGGGAGGGGACCAAGGGACCAAGGGTGGCACCTATGATGCTGGCATCCAATCTGCTTTGCCCATGCTGCTTCTGCGCTCTCTTGCTCGTGTGCGCTCTCACGCCCACTCCCACCCCCCCTTTTTTGACACAGCTGTGAAGTCCCATTTTGATCAGTGTTGATAGCTTATGAATTCCAAAATTGACAAAATTTACAGAAAAATGAGGATAATCCATCTTCCTTAGCAGCCTGTCAGGAGCTGGCCATACTTCATAATCTCCAATTACAGATGCTATTTTCCGACATTTACATGCAGATATTAGAACCAAATGAAAATGAGAAACAAAGAGAGAATGGAAATGCAGCTATTTATATGTATAAAAGACAAACAGGTAAATTCGAAACATTTAGATTGGATTTGGGGGTCCCTCTAGGAGGTTGGAAAGAGACAGCCTGAAGCACGTGGGGTTTGAGAACAAAATGGTAAGAAGTGCGGTCTGCCTGGGTTCTGGCAGTTTGGGTTAAAAATGGGGTAGAAACTGAGGACATTTGTCTGGGAGTAAAGGGTACAATAGCGTCTTCCCCAGGGCTGTGACACAGATTTCACAGAAGGGCACACTTAGAACCATCCACGCTTATGGGGAGGGGTGTCTGCCACTGGGTTGACTTTTTCTCCAAGATCGATATCAAAAAAGTTGATCAGTTCTGATGACAAATGCCCAGACTTCCCTTTATAAGGGGACTCAGGAAGGTGCCACCGCCTGTTGGAGAAGGGCTCTGGCCAGGTGCACGATGAGTTGCCAATAACTTTTCAAACGGAATATAAATAATAAAATTAATGGGAAACGAAGGGGTACCGAAAGATGGATCGTGCCTGCTTCCTTCTTGGGGCTAATCTGGCGAAGAGAGGAGGGCATGGGAGGCGGCTTAGTGATGAAAATGTTCTTCCCATAAAATTGAAGGGAGAACAGCCTTGCTGCCCTTGCAGCTGTATGTGGCACCGGCTTCTGGAAAAGCCGGGGTATTAATTAGCACTGCTTTGGATTAAACTCTCCCAACCATGTCGGATGGTATGATTTTTCTCTTTGTGAGCTTGACACGGGGTGGCAAGGAGAAGCCTGCCTGGATTTCTCAGCCTCCTGTTACACCAAACTTGTCTTCCACTTAAGGATCAAATCTCCTCCTCTTCTGGAAATGAAAATGAGATATTTGGGGGCTTTTGCCGGGTAGTTGGGCTCAGAGATGGTTTCGTTGGATGAATGCAGGGATTGGAGATGGGTCTCAGTTGCCTTTGGCTTGATAGCTTTTGTTTGCTTGTGCAGAGCTTGTTTCTAGCCAGCATATTTGTGTTATCTGAGCCTTGATTTGCAGGAAAGGAGCTAAATGAATGTGAGCATCACTGGAAAGGGGACAAGGCACGCTTTAAACCAAACCAAACTGAGCCTTTAGGAGAAGTGGGCTTGTTTACATGTACAGTCTCAAGGCAAACGGCTTGCTTGTTTAAATAAATTATAGGCATTAGCCCTGAAAATAATTATTATGCTTTGTTTCCTGTTCCGAGGTGCAGGCTTCATGAAATTAACACATTACTGCAAAGTGCAGACAGTGTGTAATGGAATCAGAGGCTCTGGCGCGAATTTAACCTTGACAGAAAGGCACATAAGCAGAAAGCGGCACTGCCGTCGAGCCCACCTTTTCTTTACTGTCAACTCAGATGAAATTTGGGCTTCTCCAGAATGGCTGAAACCTAAGGCCAGGCAGCATCTCCTTCCATCAGCTTCTAGTAAAGTCAGGGTGTCACCTTCGGTAAAGAACACAGAACAGAGCCCACAAGCTGATGGGTAGGTGCCCAGCTTGGCCTTAACGATACCACGCCCTTCCTTTCTCTATTGTTTCCCATGTGTGTGAAGATTAATTGTTAATGTTGACATTCGATCTGAGCATGTCCATCCTTTGAATTTATCACGTAGGAGCTTTCTGTGGCAGAGGCTTGCTTCAACACTAAGCACCACAAACAAATCATATACAAGCTTCAATATTAAAAGGGAGAATATGGGGGGAGGGCGGTTGCTAAAGGGATAACTCAGTGGTGAAGAGGGCTTGCTGCTCTTGCAGAGGACCTGAGTTTGTTTCCAGCACCCACATGGTAGCTCATAACCTTCTGTAACTTCAGTTCCAGGGCTTCTAATGCCCTCTTCTGCCCTCTGAAGGCACTGCATGTACCTGGTGCACAGAAATTTGCATATACACAGAAACTAAGAAGAAAAGGAGAAATGGTGAAGTTAATGATGTCTGTGACTGAGCCAATCTAAGGGAGTTTTATTTTTTAAAAAATATTTAAAATTGTAGCATTTGTTATGCTTGTGTGTGTGTGTGTGGGAGGGGTGTTTCCGTGAGTGTATTGCCCATGGAGGCCACAAGAGGGCACTGGATTCCCTGGAGCCTGGGTTATATGTCTTGGTGAGTATCTCACCACAGGGGCTGGAATTGGGTCCTGAGAACAGAACTCTGGTCCTCTGCTAGAGCAGTCTGTACTCTGAAGCACGAAGCAGCCCCTCCACCCCAGTCTGGTAGTATTTTCCAGAAGACGTACGTCATTATTGAGCGAGGATCTGAGGGGCAGAGGGAGTGGGCACTGAGGCGGGAGGTTTAGTTAGCAGTAGGTGAAGATGCTGGAGACTGTGAGAAGTCACACCTGGCCTTGCAGCTGCCACCCCCCCCCCCTGCCCTGGGCAGCAGCGCTTCACCGCAAGGCAATCGAGAAACAGAGAAATGAACATAGACTCGGGAATCAGCACATGCATTTGCCCCTGCTCTGCATGTTCCTCAGCCTCAGTATTCTCATCTGTGATGCGACAGGGCTAAGGACAGTGACCGAGGGTTGATCAGGGCGGCGTTCTTTCTCTTGCACTTTTTTTCCCTTTTTATTTGCTGATGGGGGCTGGTTTTCACACTTTCATGGTACTTGGCACCTGTACCTCGTGCTCACCATCTGTAAGGGGGTTTGCGATACCCTGCGGGATTGTTCTGAGGATTAAATGAATCAATACCTTTTAACCTGCAGCAGTCCCCTGTGTGTAGGAAGCACGTGGAACATGCAAGCTATTTCCAGTTTTTAAGGTGCGTTAGGATTTCTTTGAGTTCTAGCAGAATCCTCTAAACCATAGATCGTGGATCTGTGTTCATGGATTTCTTAGCCTTCTTTTTTTCTGGAAGTTCCATCGCAGTTTCTGTTTGGCCTAGGGAATCTTTAGTAACAAAGAGGCCATTCTCTTCAGGCGCCCTGTGTTTGCCTTTGCAGAGAATTGCCTGTTAGTGAGTCCTTTCTGACAGGGGACAGAAGGGGCAGGGAAGTGGCCTTTTGGCTTAAGGGAGGGGTGGGAAGAATAGGCGTGATTCTACTCTGCTCTGCTAGTGGAGGGGGTCAGAAGAAGGGGTCTGCCCTGCCCCACTCCGCCCACCCCTTCCCTCTCCACCCCACCCCTACTGCATCCGGGGCGCCACCTGTACCCTGTCCCTGCTCTATCTGATAATTCTCTCTTCGAAGGGCAGTGGTCTGTTATTTTCTTGGTCCCAGGAAAACCTCCCTCTCCTCCTCACAGCTGGACAGTATGAAAGAAGGCGAACTGTGGTCATCTTGGGGTGGCTTCTCTCCTCCCGTGATGAAAAGGGTCCCCTTTTTTCACCCATACTCAGGTGTCTCGGTAGATAAGAATCGCACATTTCCTTGAGAGGAATGACCCTCCCAGTTTATTGCTAGCTTTAAAGCGGGATGGGACAGTCATGGGGAAAGCTGTGGCATTTGGCTGCATAAGACGGAGCTTTGTTTCTGGAACTTTCCTTCCTTCTACACATCAGGACCTGAACTGATTGATCATCTGGAGCAGGCCCAAGCCTCACGCGAGTCTTCCTCCCCTACCCTCAGGCCTCAGCCCTGCAGGCCCTCACCCTTCCCATGGCCCCAGATGTGGGCATCAGTTCCCAAAAGGCCCCAAGGTTCAGATCAGGACAATGAGGGTGTCCTTGTGGGGAGGGGCCTTCCAGTTTGTGTCTGGGGACACATGTAAGCTTGCCGATACCACACTGGTTGTGGGGGGGAGGGGGACGCGAATGCTTATATTTTGTGTCACATACAAAATCACTTCTTCTTCCTTCTAATAAAGTTGGAGTAAGTGTTCATGGCCTTGGAGAGCAACATGAGGAGCCAGGAAATGAGGACCCCAGAATCCGAAGCAAGTGCCCCAGCCACAGAAAGGGTGCAGAAGGGGCGGCGGAGCCCCTGGAGCCCTGTATGGAATCAGACAGGAAGTTACCAGCCTGGGAAACTCAGGGGACATTTGATGGTGGTGGAGTAGAGAAAGCTCACCCGAGGCCTCCAGGGAACAGTCTGAGCACTGTTCCCAAAGCTGGCTCTGTGGCAGTAGAGTTGACCCTCAGGAAGTGGTGAATTCCTTGTCACCGAGACACACATTTGGTCAGCTCTGAACACCAGATAGATGCTGGCGTCTTGTCTTTGGGCCCCGAGCCTTGAGGCTCACCCAAGGCCTACCAGAAGCCAGAGAAGGGTTTCTTCATTTCTCTTTGCTGAAAGTTTCCCTGGGACGGAAGGCATGCCCTCTGACCTCACGCTCCTTTCTGGAATGTCTCTGCTTTGCCCATCCCTGGAAGCTTTTTAGGGTGCTCTGGGGTTGCAGACAGAAAGAAGATACGCCATCCAACTTTGCATGCATGCATCTCCTTAGAAGCCCTTTGCTCCACTGAGAATCGTTTTGACTTAGACACGGCCACCGTCCTAGAGAGACAGCAGATACAGTTTCTGCCAGTCCTGTCCCTTATTCTGCTAGAGCTGAAAGACCTTCGTCATCGCTTGTCCTCTCCTCACACTGCAAAGCCCCTCAGATACCACTGGCAGAGCTCAGCCAGGCACCTGTCCCTGTCCTCTTGGTTCCAGGCATTTGTGTCACCACTGTTTTGAGCCGGGTCAGGAGCTGCTGTCACAAAGATAAGGGGGACTCTGTCACTCCTTTAGAAGCTGACACTCTCACTGCAGGATGGGGACCCTGAGTAGTTAAGACTGCAGTGGTGACGTGGCTTGGTTGATATCTGCACACTGGCGTGTCTAGGGGGCACAGAGGAGGGCGATCAGAGGCTTTCCAGGATCTTTGACAATTCCTGCCTCAAGCTGCACTTTGTAGACGACAGATACTATTACTAGTGTCCTTCATAGTCTACAAGCAGCAAAAAGTTTATTTTCAAATTTTGCTTCATTTAATTTGGTTAGTGGAGACCGAATGCTAAAGCCTGTTGGTTTGCAGTTGCTAGTTTGAAAACAAATGCAACCTTTTGTTTTGAGAACGTTGTAGATGAACGTAGAGTAATGCAGAGGAATCACATGCCTCTTTCACCCAGTTTCCCATAATGACCTCAGAGCTAGGCGTGGTGACTGGCAGCCGTACCCCCGACACTTATGGAATCCGCCATCCCCTCTGTGCCTCCACTTCTTAGCAGTTTCATTGAAGTATTTTCCACCCTAACATTTTGGTGTTTTTCAAGTTCGTTGTTGTTCTTGTCTGTTTGTTTTTAAACATGCCTGGCCATGGGTAGTGGAAGGAAAGGAAAGGAAAGGAAAGGAAAGGAAAGGAAAGGAAAGGAAAGGAAAGGAAAGGAAAGGAAAGGGGAAAGAAAAAAGAAAGAGAATAGAAAAAGATTTGCCCTCCAGTTCTTGCGCTCTTAGCATTCCCTCTTCTGTGTTTTCCTGGCCTTCCAAAATTGCTCACAAATCTCCAAATTCCAGATAAGAAAAGGAGCTGAGAACAGGAAGTGTGTGACCATTTTCACGTTTCACTTCATGAACTTAGGTGAGACCTAGCGCTGGCCTGTGTCTAGGGCAATGGCTACGTATGAGTGAAGTCTTTTTCTGCTCCGTCTCTGCCTCTGGGCTGAAGGACTGCTGGCGTGAGCAGGCATGAGGACACCCGGGCTCATGAGCATCCTGAGCTGCTCTTCCTCATCTGCCCACATCCTCACCTGCAGGATGTGGCAGGGAAGGTACCAGGCAGGAGGAAGGTGTGAGGTCTCCTTTCTCCAGAATGGTTTGGAATTCACAGTCCCTGAAGGCAGAGGCTGGAGTAGGGATGCAGCAGGCTGGAGAAGCAGAGCAGGCACGGGGAGAGGGGGCAGAGAACAAACTCCTGGCTCTTCTAGGCCTCTTGGATGCTCTCATTATGGCACGGTACTCGAGGGCTGCTGGTGAGATTACTTCTTCCTTGCTGAGACCAGATACCTGGAAACAGCCAGTTAAGGGGGGTGGGTTTATTTTGCTTGGGTTCTGAGGGATGCAGTGTATCCTGGAAACTAGAGAGTAGTGGCAGAAGGATGAGAAGACTGGCTGCACAGCATCTCTTGTCGGCTGAATGCGGTGCTCAGTCCCTGCTCTACCGTGCCCCACTTCACTACTAAGGCTTG
Organism: Microtus pennsylvanicus; assembly: GCF_037038515.1. Lineage (NCBI taxonomy): Eukaryota > Metazoa > Chordata > Mammalia > Rodentia > Cricetidae > Microtus > Microtus pennsylvanicus. The sequence continues at coordinate 141,212,536 of NC_134581.1, forward strand.
AAACAAATCTTTCAAAGATTCTTCTAAAGATGTTGAGCAGAGTGCAACCATCTCATTTATCATACCTGAAAAGTTAGCAATTCCTTGATGTTTTCAAGCACGAGTTTCCCATTTTATGGCATGATTATTTTAGTACACGTTTTACGGTTTGACATATTTCCAAGTCCCTGTCAGCTTGGTGGCCTCCTTGCCTCTCTTTTCTCACCTTGGAATTCACTTCATGAGGATGGAGGTGGTGCTTTGTCTTGTGGGCCAGTGATAATGGCAGAGAGTTATCTGCGTTAGAAAGGGATTAGAGGTCATAGAGTGAGCAGCCCCAGATGGAAGTCTCTAGAAGCCTTGAGGTGTTCTTACGGGAAGAACCCTTACTTCCTCAGTCTCTGTCTTCAGGCCAGGCCCTGAGGACTCTCCCCCTCTTCCCTAGCCTCGAGCCTCCTCTGGGTAGGGGCGGAGGTGAGGAAGTGTCTGGTCCTTCAGACAGACACCTAAACACTACCATGGGGAGTGGGGGAAAAAAAGAAAAGGAAGGAAGGGGTGGGTGTCCTGGTTCTGACTGGGCTCCCAGGGTTGTCCGAGGCCGTGGTACCCCAGCACGGAAGTCCCCCGCCCAGCCCTGGCTGAGTGGCACCCTGAACTCTCAAGCCCGTGCTGTGCCTCTCTTCTCACTTCCCTCTTTCTCACGTGTCTGTTTCTTCTCTCCTTCATGCTATGGCAGTGGTGCCCGGTGCTGATGAGACAATACTTGGTGCAGCCCCAGGCAGTGCTTTTCCAGGTAATTTCCTAGGGACCCAAATGACATCCGTGCACACTCTCTTGGGACACGTGCCTCAGAGTCTGTGGCTAGGACTCCTCAACCGCTCAGTACTTGTCTCCAGGTTGCTTTCCCTCTCCCATCCATCAGATTTTCATGAGCTTCCTGAAGGCAGGCAGCCAGGATTTAGAACGAAAACACCATTTCACCCTGTCTCACTAGCATAGCCTTTCCCCCTAGAATGGGTCCAGGAGAGACTGAGCCGGGACAAGAGTCCCTTGTGATCACTCCAGGCTTCATTTCTGTCTCCCATTGGGCCAAGATTTCGAATGACAGAGAAACATGAAGCGCGCCCACTCCTCTGATTCTCGGACTTCAGACATCAGAGACGGCAGCTCTGAGTGTCTTTGTAACTCTGGTGTTGAAGAGAGGGTGAGGCCCACCACGAACTGGAGTCTACTCTCTGTCAAGGAGGGTACACAGTCTGAACTGGTGGGTACGGCCGGGGGTGTCTGTGGCTGCAGGCAGAGGGGTTTAGTTCTGTTATCTGTGCGGGACTGGGCAGTCTGTGAACTCCTGGCCTCCGTTACTGTTTGTTTCTGGGTCATGGAGGAGGACGGCAGCAGGGGCTCCCAGGAGAGGGAGCAGGAACCTGACATGACAGCTTCAGACAGACTTTGCATGGCTCAGAGAAGGGGAGAGTGGGAACACAGCTGGGCTCTGTGACTGGGGGTGACTGGGACGGGAGGAGCCCAGAGTGTGGGTGTATCAACACACAGTGTGTGTCTGTTCGCACCCTCCACATTCACTCCCGTTGGCTTGCCCCCGGCTTCCCGAGTAACAGAGAAATGGAAGAAGACAGACATTGCTATCAGGAACGGGGCACCAGGAGCCCTCTCTCATCTCTGGCTCATCTCTCATCTTTACGTCTCTCTCGTCTTCTTTTTTTACAAGAGTCTCTCTCTCCTAGGCCCCATTTTCCACAGAGGACTTGTCTGAGGTGATCTGAGGAGTGATTACACATGTCTAAAGTCCGTCTGAGGGAGTCCAAATGTACTATAGCGAAAAGGGGAGGCTGTTGTTCCAGGGCCCAGCAGTGGTGTGGGTCTGCTGGCTGAACCCCGAATTTGACTGAGCTTCCAGCTGCCAAAGCTAAAGGGGACACACAGTGGGTTTCTAATGTGCTAGTTGTTTAGTCGGAGGCAAATGAACAACTCAGCATGGGAAATAACCTTTTCCCCAGGGAGAAAAGAGAGGGAAGGGCAAGGAATTTGAATATTCTAATGGGCAGTGTCTCCAGAGGTTAAGAAAATACCTTTGCATGACCCATTTCTTTTATTGTCTTTAATAAATGTGCTTCTCCAATGGACTTTGGCCAACACTGGACAGGGACCCAGCTTTCCCGTCACCTGGTATACGAGCTGGAGGAGGCAGGGTTACCTTGTCACTTGGAGCTCCTGTTTAAAAACTTTCTAGTTAATTCTTTTGTTTTTCTGCTTTTTTGAGACAGGATCTCACTGTGTAGCCCAAGCTAGCCTGGAACTCTGGATCCCCCTGCCTCATGGGTGCTAAGATTATTAACATGGACTGGCATTCCTGGCCTCCAGTAAATTCTTGAGATCTGTAGTTTATGTCATGTGGATGGACAATTTATTCATTCATTAATTTATTCATTCATTCAGTGCACACTTGCGGGGAGGCTGTAGGGAGGCCCTGTGTTCTGAAAGGAGAGAGACAAATAGCTGTTATATATGGAGGCGTAATGACAGAGTCATGCAAGAAGCACAGGAGTGATGATTTCATAGAACCAGGGATGGCTTCACCAAGGAGGTCAGATTTGAGCTGGGTCTATGGACAGTGTAGGAGCTCTTTTCATATGGAGATGGCCCCTCCAGACAGAGAAAGATAGGAGCCTGGAATGTTGGAAGCCCAGCCCGCGAAAGCCCTGGAGATGAGAGAGAACACCACAGGCAGTTCCGAGGATAGACTGGAGGAACAACTGAGCACCCCCATAAAAGATAGTAGCCTGCTCCCAGAGGAGCAGAGGAAGAATTGTCAAATCCCAGCAACAGCACTGGGCCCCTGCTGGGTGGAGACAGAGCTGCTAAAGCCTCCTTTGTGAGAACTACTGCTCACAAGCCTGAACTCTTCAGTGAGGTTCTTTCTCTTTGCCTCCTGAAATGCTTTAGTGACCGGCATAGTGAGCCTTCGCCGCCGCACGCCGAAAGTACCTAGTCTCACGAACCCAACAGTTGGGAGCGACTCCATGCACTCACGCTGTCTGACACGGAAAAATCAATTATTGGTTTCCACCTGGAAATTTAAATACATGAAGAGACAGGAAATCCCCATCAGCCACACTTTTGCAAATGGCTCTGTCTCCTTGGGGGAAACCTACGCTCTCCCGCATAGCCTCAGCTGCCAGCTATGTCTGCAGATAGAGTCCTGGAGACTGTGGCCAGGGAAGGTGTGGGGGCTGTGCTGACACTTGACTGGATGCTGAGGGCCTGGAGGAGCTGCTTGTTATTTAGCTTTCTTTCCACGGAAGAGATCCATGGTAGTCCAGTTCCAACCGGCCTACCTTTGTGTCCTCTCCCTCAGCCAGTGCCCCATTCCCGTCTGGCCCCCTCCTTCCCTTCACCTCTCAGCTCTGCTCAGTTGTTCCAACTCAAGGGACAGAGCTCGCTCAGCCCACCCCCAGAAACCTTTCCTGACCACACCCCACCCCACGAGAATGAACAGCCGGGTGCTTTCCTCTATCTTGGATGGGCTTTCTGAGGCTCTGCATCTTTCTCCGGGAGCTTGTGGGAGGGTCTCTTCTGTCTCGCGCACTCGCATGCACGCAACAGGGCCTAGCACGGGTGAAGCAAACATACATTCACTGTGCTCAGGCATCCAGGGAGACACAGAAAGAGGAACTAGAACCCTTGTCCAGGCATCCAGGAGCTCTAGAAGGTACCACCTCAAAAGAGACGCCCCCTAGAGGCATGGCAGTGCACTGCAGGAGGTAGCTGCCTCTGGGGGGCTTTTATTTCAGAAGCTTTCTAGGGCATGAGCCGCAGTTCCATCCTACAGGGAGGGAATCTGGACTGCGACCTTTCCCCAACAGCTCCCTGTTGCATGGAATGCAGAAATGCTCTTCAAATGCTGCTGTTTCTAACTCGCAGCAGGAAACGAATTTTCCTCTCTACCCACTCATATGTGAACCACAATTTACAAAATAGGGCTTAACTTTTCTAGGTGTGAAAGCCTTGGTCTCTGTTCTATGCCTTCTAATTCCACTACCAGTGAGCTGGGGATATAGCTCAGCCAATAGAGCACCCGTCTGGCATGCATGAAGCTCTAAGTTCAATCCCCAGCACAACAGGAAATTGAGTGTTGTGATCCATGCTAGCTATCCTGGCCCTGGGGAGCTGGATGTAGGAGGATCAGAAGTTCAAGGTCATTTTCAGCTACGTAGTAAGTTTAGGCTAGTCTAGGCTACATGAAACTCTGTCTCAAAACAACCCCAAAATAGCAACAAGAACGAGCTAAAAGAAAACAAAACGAAGAAACTCAACTTTAAGTAGTTGGAACCAACTGTTTGATTTCATCACTGTTACATGTTGGGTCTCACAGTTAGAGAACCCCATTAGGGTAGCTGTCAAGATGCTGGGGTGAGAGGGACCCATGTTTGAATCCTGGGGCTGAGGTGCTGGTTGGCTTTAAGTTCATCAGGTTTCTTCTAGAATCGACGTCTCAAGTTTTTACATTGAGAAGTGGAATAACACAGCCCCCTTCATGGGCAGAGCTTGGCTTGAGATGGAAGGCACAGGCGAAGTCCCTGACACAGTGTTCTCCAGAAGCTGGGGCTGGGGTGGAGCTGAGAGGGACTGCAGGCGCTGGGGTCCCGAGGTGTGGCCCATTGAGGACAGCTCGGAGAGCCCCCGGGGTTGGTCAATCATCTTCCAGAAGAGGCTGATTCAAAAAACTGTAGCAAAGAATCCCTAGGCCCATAGCAGGCCCGGCTACTCCATGGAGAAGCCAGGCTAGGGCCCGGGTCTACCTGCACCAGGGACCACTAGAAATCTGCAGTAATTAACATGGTGTGTTATTGGCACCGGGAGAGATAAATAGACCAGGCTGAAAGCCATCTGTGCACATACGGAACCTTGATATATAGGTAAGGAGATGTACAAATCAGCAGGAAGAAATGGACTCTTTAATAACCAGCAATGGGCAACTGGTTATCCATTCAGAAATGGGGAGAAGGGAGAGATTAGATTTTTATACCAGACACAAAAATCAATCCCAGGTGGATTAGAGACCTAAATGCAAAAGGCAAAGACACCTGATCGGGCCAGCTTCAGGTTCTGCCCAAACTCCCCAGGCACAAACATGGCCTCATGGGATGGAGAATGAGGCCTTGGGGAGGGGCACAGGGATGCTCATACAGAGTGACCTGTCACAGTGAAGACAGGAGCGGGTCTTCGCCATCTTCCCGTCCCACCTCAGTGCCTCCTCCTCCTCTGGAAGGTCTTCTTCTGGGGACCATTCCTCAGGGACGTGTGTCCCGCTCCACCGGCTGGCCCTGCCAAGTGGTGCTGCAGACTCCACCCGCTGGCCCTGCCAAGTGGTGCCACAGGAATAGCAACCATCATTATCCCAAGTACACGAGGAACTCCAAGTTGCAGGCTCTCAGCCTCCTCACCCACCTACTACTGTCCCCGCCTGCCAAGTATGTCATCTTGAACAGACAGGATGTGACCGCCATTAGTTAGCAAGGCCAGGCCAAGAGAAGCCCCCGGCCAAAACTTGGGACACACAACTGAAATCTTTGTCCTTCAATGTTTGTAGTGGGATTTGGAAGGGGAGCGAAGACATGTCGTTTATGGATACAGTGTCGTCCTTCCTTGAGTGGGAAGGTCCAGGCTGGTATTTTTTCTGCCTTCCCTGGAAGCCATTCTGCAATGGCTTCAATGTCAAGGAGATGGCTCATCACAGGCTTAGATTTCATAAGTGACTTAAAGAAATGGACACGACTCTCTGCCCAGCACACCTGGTTGTCGTGGGTTTGATAAATCTGACATCTGTGCCTGGAATGTTTATAGCACACAAGTGTTCATAGACTTCCAGAATCCAAAAGTCACTGGTCAAACTGCGACTCGGCTGGCTCTATGGGCTGAATTAGAGCTGGGAACTTCTCATCAGCTAGCCCCTGGATTGGGAGTCTCTCTGATCTTCTGAGGACTCAGCCCTCTTTCTCTTGGACTCCTGTTTGTCCATCTGTGAAATGGGTCTGGATTGGGTGATTCCTCAAACTCCTTCTTAACACTTGTTTCTGGGGTCCCACCCTGTTGTCTGAGAGCCCCCAAACCAGAAACCAGGCTGTCCCTGCCCTTGACAAGTAGACTCTTATTTCTGCCTTGCTTGCTCTGACACCCTCCCTGGCCTCTGGGGCTGAGCCGGGAAATCTGTCGGTTAGATATGACTTCTTGCGATGCTGTGTGAACTCCTCCCCATCTTTTCACCTGGGAACAGTGGTCCGTTCTGGAGACATGTGCTGCTCCGTTGAGCTGCGTCTGCCCTTTCTGCCTGGGTTTCCCGGAACCTCTGTGGACAGATCATGGCCTTGCATCTGATCAGGGTGCCTCTAGGCTACATGCTGAGATGTCTGCTTCCTCTTTCAGACCACAGAGTATTCAGCCATGGCCTCGCTGGCTGGAGGCCTGGATGACATGAAAGCTAACTTGACAAGCCCCACCCCTGCTGACATCGGAAGCAGCGTGCCAGGCCCGCAGTCCTATCCCATTGTTACAGGTGAGCATACCTGGATGGGAATTTGGGAGGGAAAGGGAAGGAGAGAGAGAGAGAGAGAGAGAGAGAGAGAGAGAGAGAGAGAGAGAGAGAGAGAATGTGAGGTTGGAAGTTGTTCTTTGTGCTTTTGGATATGACTGGGCTCTACTTTAATGGGGTTAGAAGGTCCCAGCTCGGGTCAGGTGGCAGACTGCTGGGAAACACGGGACACAGGTTGTGGCTGAAATGTGACATGACTGCGCACTGTTTCACAAAACTAGAGGAAAATGAGTGCCGAGCGAGGCAGGGCTTGCATTCAGAGGTTCCCTGTGGTGGCACCAGGCACTCAGAGGTCTGGGATTTCTTCCTTTGGCGAGCCAGGACATTCTGTGGTTGGCATCAGCTTCCAGGGGCCTCAGGCTGGTGGTGCCGCTCAGCCAGGGTTCTGCCCAGCATGTGCGGGGCCCGAGTTCTGGCCCCAGTGCAGGGCTCCAGCCTGCTGTGTGCCAACTATCTTGGGTGAGCTGTACCAGTATTCCAGCTGTGGTCTCCCGATCTGTATGCTGGGGACAGTGACAATGGCTGCAGTACGGGACTCTTGTGAGGATGACCAGGTCCCCACGCACGAGGCGCGTGGACTCTTGCCTAGCACAAAGTAATGCCAGCAAGTGTGTCTGCTGTGACTCCCCTGAGCCCTCTCATGCTGGTCAGTGTAGGACTTGCTGTTGTGGGGGATCCCCTTCTCCAGCCCAGCACTGTGGAGCCCTGGAATGGTCACTACAGCCAGCTCTGCGAGGCAGGAAGCAGAGGGTCTTCAGAATATGAAACACAGATAGTAGGGGCTGGCGGGCTATACTTGGGCTGGAACTTGGGATCCAACCAGAGATGGCAGGATGTCCCCATTGGCTGATAGACATAACCTGAAAGTAGTAACAGAACCAAGAAATTCTCATGTATTTGAAGCAGAAAGATGAACGAGGCAAGTTCTAAGGCCCAAGGGTCCCTTAGTGACAAGAAAAGAGGCCTGTCGCTGAGACCTAATAACCAAATCAGCCCTGGGGCTCAGGGTAAAAACAGCCAAGCCCTGTGTGCAGGTCTGGTACGACGTGAGTGTTGGGCAGAGCAAGAGTGACTTGGTACTCGGTTTAGCTAAGCTGGGGAGCAGCCTGAAGCCAGCTGAGCTTCAGGGGTGAGGTGAACAGAAGGGACGCCAGCCAGGGAGCTCCAGGAGCTGAGGTGTTTCCCCAGGACCCCTGCCGGAGTTCACTAGGGACCTCCATGACAATATTACCGTTACACAGGGGCAGAAGCCAAGCTGAGATGTGCCCACTGTATGGAGTAAGAAACTGAGTCACAGCCACCCTAGGAAACTGCACTGCAGAGGAAACGTTTGGGGCAGGACTTAGGACGTGGGTTTGGGCACATGCTTATTTAGGCAGCTAATAGTCCAGTGAACACTGAGGCTAAGATTCTTGTCTGTGGGAACGAGATGCATGCTTGCTAGCTAAGGCTAATCTGGCCTTCAGATAAATCTAATTGGGCCTCATGGGGCTTTCAGAAAATTTGAGCCAAGACTTTAAAAAAAAACAAACCAAGCCTTCTGATTTCTCAAAATATTAGAAGAGCTGGCCCCATTGGGCTGTAGTCCCTTGGACCATGGCAGGTTGGGGCTCAGTGGCAGCAGCTCCTCAAACAGGCCTCAATGGCTCCCAGCCAAAGGCCACCATAGTCACGTTAGAAACCATGCATAGAAAGGCATGTGTATTATACTTGGATCCGCAGAGTTGCAGTTGAAAAGGCCAGCAGCACGCTACAGGGGCTCCCAGACCTGCAGCGTGCTACAGGGGCTCCCAGACCTGCAGCGTGCTACAGGGGCTCCCAGACCTGCAGCGTGCTACAGGGGTTCCCAGACCTGCAGCATGCTACAGGGGCTTCCAGACCTGCAGCGTGCTACAGGGGCTCCCAGACCTGCAGAAGGCTGCAGGAGGGTCAGGAGTAAGATACATGGATTGGTTTTCAGATCCCTGGACCAGACATTAGTTTGTGTTTATTTGAATTTCTTCATTTTTAAAGTCACATTATAGCACAGAAAAGAAGTATAAACATCCCTGACCAAAATTAGGGCTATGCTTAGTTTTGAAATGTCAGGGATCTTCTAGAGCAGGGCCTTGGAGGGTACACCTGTGGTATCCAGCACTCAGGAGGCTGAGCTGGAGGATCAGGAATTGGAGGCCTGCCTTGGCTGCATTGTAAGACCTAATTTCAAAACACAAAAGCAGACATACAAAATGGAAGGCATATTCCGATTATCAACATAATCATTAGCTTCCTTATAAAGAAGTAATATTTAGCATAATAGAAGAACAAATCTTCAACAACAATATATACAATCCCAGAGAATAAATTTAGCTTTAGAGCCACAGTGACAGAACAGAACAATGGAGAGATGCTTCTTCCTAGACTGACTGTCAGAAAGGCACCTCTTACAGTAAAGTAACCCCAAGGAAAGCACAATAGACTTTAAGAAAAATTGTCAAAATGGTGCTAAATAAACACTGCAGGATAGCTAGAAATGTTCTGAAATAAAGAAATAAGTATATGTTCTAGAACATTCCAGAACGTATGACAAGGTGACAAGGGGCCAGCAAGATCAGTCAGTGGGTAAAGTGCTTGCTGCCCAACACACACACACACACACACACACACACACACACACACACACATGCACAACCAAACAAACAAAAATAATAAATGTAATAAAATTTTAAATAAGAACAAAAACATGTGATAATTCTATAATAACTAAACCTATTGTAGAAGTTGAGGTTTCAAACACATGGGCTGGGATGGACAGCGCAGAAACAGGTCCAAATACATGTGGCCAGATCCCCATTTCACTGTCTCCATGGGGACAAATGGTTTGAGTTAACAGTATGCTAACTAGCCAGATTTAGTCATGACAAATTGTGCTGTATATCAAAACATCACAGTGTACCCCTAAACATGTATATTTATGTATCATTTATAACAAATTCCAGTTAGTCAAAACTTTTTTTTTAAAAAAGTCATAATAAACTAGAACAAAAAAATCTTTGGGAAAATTATAATCTTAGTGTAGAAAAGGCCTTTAAAAACCTTTCAAATGCAAATAATTGAAAAATGTTAAAAGCCTTTTGTATGTAAAAACATCCAAAGACAAAAATAAAAACTATGGTAGGGAATGTAATACAGATGATAAAAGTTAGTTTGTTTAATATGTAAAGAACTTTGTGTACACAAAAAATATTGCTAAGCACTATTTATATGTGTGTGTGTGTGTGCCTGCTTATCTGTATGTGCACCATATATGTGCACATGCCCAAATAGGCCAGAAGAGGGCACCAGGGCTGTGGGAACTGAAGTGTTTGGTTATTGTGAGCAGCCTGGTGTGGGCTCTAAGAACCAAATCTGGGTCCTCTAAGAGTAACAGTTCCCTTAGTTGCGGAGCCATCTCTCCAGCCTCTGTAAAAAGGGCCTTTAAAAACAAATAAGGCGGGCAGTGGTGGCCCACGCCTTTAATCACAGCACTTGGGAGGCAGAGGCAGGCAGATCTCTGTGAGTTTGAGGTCAGCCAGGTCTACACACCTGTTTCACATCTACTTGTAAATAAAATCAGAACAGTGCCTGGACTATGAAGCACGGGAGGAGCCAAGTGATGTGTGTCTGCTAGAGACATATCCTGAACAGCTGTACTGTGGACATAATGAGGTGACCCAGGGCTTTCCCGTGCACAGAACACACACACGAAGGGGTATAGGTGGGGGACTTATACAGGCTCATCCTGGCATTATGGTTTACCAGCAGGTTGAGGAACTTCTGGCACAGCTCCAAGTGAGACACAACAGCTGGGGTCCTAGGGAAGTATGAGGTCTGTGAAGACTGTGGAGATGGCAGGTTCACACTTACATGGAAATGAAGTGTAGTTCCCAATTCAAACGCCTGTGAACAGGTTTTCACCTACTTGAATGTTTGGTGGGACGAGGCCATAGTGAAGGAAAAAGAGAAACATGGTCTGTTTGTCTGTCGGCCAACAATGCCCCTCATCATAGAAAGTAAACCCCAGGAACATTCCAGACCTTGGAAGGCTGCAGAGCCGCTGGGCCCTGGATCTTTTCATTTCCCTCAGCCTGTGTTAGTGGCTGTGTGGGTGGCAGTTGATCCGCCTGTCTACCTCTGTCCATCTTTCCTGGCCATAACGAGAATGGGGGATGGGAGTCCCCGAGTTACCCCATCCCTGCTTCCATATACCAGGCAGCCCAAGGAAGGTCTCATTAGAGCCCGAGTCAGTCTCTCTGCACCGTTTATATGCCGCATTAAATATTAAGCTAAACCCTGCTCTGCCAGCCAGGGCCACGCTTCAGAAACCGCTCACCATCTGCAAATTTGGTGACATGACCAGCCCGTTCCTGCTCTGTCAGCAGGTTAGGCCGGTCCTGATTGGGACTAATTACCTGCAGGTGTGTGTCCTTGGGCCCCAGGCCTGCTGATGGGGCAGCTACTGGGTTTACCTACCTACAAAAGGGCATGGCGGGTGTGGGGCCAGGATCCTAGCTTCTGCCTGCCTCCCCACTGGTCAAAGAGCTGACAGTCTTGCCCCCAGCTGGGCCCCCCTGACCTTTTTCCTTTGAGAATAAAGGAGTTAGGCCAACATATGTCCCTGTGGTCTCTTCCCTGGGGACCAGGTCTTTGCATCAGCGGATTGGAATGGCAGGACATTGAGGAAGGCCTCTTTTGGCTCACTTTGGTAGTGGCCTGGAATCTGAGACATTTCTGACATCGCTCCCATCAATCCACAGAGGCCCTTCTATAACACGGTGGGTGAGACCCACAAAGGCAGAGAGAAAAGCTGCCAAGTCCCCGAGTCTCCAGCTCTGCCTGCTACAGTTACTGTTGGGAGCATTAGGACCCCAGACACTCCTGTGCGCTCTTGATCTGAGCAGGAGCTGAGGCTAGAGGAAGGAGCTCAGAACAGGAGCCAGAGGGGAGAGGTTGAGTCTACACTTGTCACTTAAGTGCTCTTGTGTTGGGGGCAGATTCCATGTCCTCTGTAAGCTTCAGTTTTTCTAGTTATGAAATGGGAGAACAACCGTTTCTGCTGCCTGACTGCGATGTTTGGGGGATTGTCTTGGTTTTTCATTTCTGGTTTGTAATTCTGGTGATGCCAGCAAGATCCACTGCATCTTTAGCAAGAGCTCGGTGGTGGTGGTGGTGGTGGTTGTGGTGGTGGTGGTGGTGGTGGTGATGTCTGTATTGGTATCTGGCATTTTGAGAGGGCATTTTGAGCGTACCTTGCTTAGTGCTAAGCATGGTGCTTAATATATATCTTGGTTCTTGCATAAATGAGTCCGTTACCTCCATCCTTGGTGTATAACACAGACTATCCCAGTGTCAGTTATCTATGGGGATGGGTAGCGAGGCAAACTCTTGGGGACTCTCAAAGGGTCCTTATTCTGCCTGCACATGTCCACAGAAAGAGGCTCAGGACATTTGTTGTCAGGACATGTGGCTGAGGGGCAGGGAGCGCAAGTGTCTGAGTGCAGTTGGGATGTTTTCTCATGTGTGTGTCTTGCAGTTCTGTGGGTGTGCACACCTGTGTGTTCTGACACACACGTATGCATAAGCGTGGAGGCCAGAGGCTGATGTTGGGTGTCGTTCTCGATCCTTCTTGACTTTGTTTTTGAACTGGAGCTTTTCACTGTCCCCAGAGTTCACAAACTCAGCTGTGACGGCTGGCCATGGAGCTTCGGAATCCGCCTGTCTCTGCTACTCAGCGCGGGGATTACGGGGTGAATACTACCCCACCTTTTAAACATGTGGCATTAGGGAGATGAGCTCAGGCCCTAATGCTACTGCAGCAAGCAATGGACAATCTCCCCTATCTGAGAAACACTAAAAACCTCTACATCGCTTTTGGCTTATGAACTGAGGAGCTTGGACCCTTGGGGGCAATCTTCAGGGTTGGTTCCAGGCCCCTGGTGGGCGACCCCCTCATACTGAGCGACTCTGGAGCTTTTCTAAGGAGGCTTCCTGCTCAGATGTGCTCTGCTTCTCACTCAAGATCCTGCTGGCTAGCCGCCAGGCAGCTCTGAACAGCCAATTGTTCATCCTTCCGTGGGGAACACCTCCTTTGACCCACTTTTTAGGAGGCTTGTGGAGGCTCATCAGACGTAGCTAAATACCTCTTCCTTCAGAGTGGAGTCATAATGAAAAATGAAAGCAAGACCCTGAGAAATGTCTGTGTACCCAGGCTGCTGAGAAGTGCTTGGGGAAAGGACGGTGAAAGTCATAATACCGCATGAGAGCTGGGACCCAGTGCTGGCCCACCAGCTTCCAGGGGGAGAAAATGGGCTGTGGAAGTGGCTTCGTGCCTTTGAAAGGGTGATATCAGTAGCTACTCATTCTGTGGGGTCCCTGGGGACAGTCTCTACCCTCCCTGGGTGTGCCTGCATGCAAGGGTGTGTGGGGATGGGGGTGGCATTTACAGTCAACACCGAATGAATACACAGTGAGGTTTCACAATGTCGGGAGCTCTGGAACAGAATCCCAAGGGGGAGATTATCGAAAGGCTGGGTGGGGAGTGGGCTGAGGTGGTGAATCAGTCTCCCCAGAGTGCCAGCATGTGATCAGAGATGTCAGTTATGAGAAGTCTGGGGATTATTTGGGGAAAACACACTTCCAGCAGAAGACACAGCCCCAGATAGTGTCCTCTAAATGTATAGAGAGAATGAGGGGCCTCAGGGGTAGGGCCATTTCTCAGTTCCCTCTCAACTGCCAGTTGGGCCCAGCCTATAACTCAGATCTTGGGGTTTCTCAGACTTAGTAGAAACTACCAAGCAGGGTAGTGGGACTCTTCACATAGCCCTGCACAATTCCTTACCAAAACTGGGTCAACTCTGCTGCCAGTGACCTTACTATCTCAAGAGCAAAGAACCTTCAAATGGTACATGCTAGAAGTTGCCTTCAGCTGAAGCATCTTCAGGTTAGGAGCTGAGGATCCTGCAGCCTAGGCTGGCATCTGTGCTGTGAGCTCACAGACCTAAGCATTGCCCCAGATATCCCTCAGCTTGGCATGTGCCCTTGGCATATGTCTACCCCAAAGAGTTTTTGATGTGCATAACATGTTTTCAACACTAAAAATATCATCTTTCATCTTGAAGATCAGAGAAAGATTTAAAATGTCCACCAGGAGGAGACATACAAAGTTCACAGCGGCTTTATGGGAGGGCTCATTGGGGTTATTAGTATTATTCATTTTCTATGACTTGCGAGGCAGAGAGCAATGCACAAGTAGGCTGCCTTTTGTGTAACTGTGCACTTGGACACTGTAAATGCATGCTTGTATTTGTGCATCTTACACCCTGGAAGGGGCCTCGGGCACACACGACCATGTTTAATCACAGAGTGTGAGAAGAATACGTTATTATTGAACCGTTTATATCTGCAAAAATGGTAGTGTGGTGTGTGTGTGTGTGTGTGTGCGCGCGCACACACACACACACACGAGCCATGGCACTCACATGAAGGTCAGAGGACACTCTCCTAAAGTGGGTCTCTCCTTCCAGCCATACAGAAGTTCCAGGGATTGAGCTCAGGTCACCAGGCTTGCTTGGCAAGAGCCTTCACCCACAGAACCTCTTTGAAATCCCTGTTTACATTTTTAGGCTTCTGAATGTTGTCTGTTTAGCAACTACCAAAACAGTTTAAAAGTGGCCTCAATAAAATCAGAGGGCTTGACCTAAAGATTAAAACACCTCTCTTAGCAGGGCAGTGGTGATACACACCTTTAGTCCCAGTACTCAGGAGGCAGAAGCAAGAAGATCTCTGTGAGTTTGAGGTCAGCCTGGGCTACAGAGCAAGTTCCAGGACAGCCAGGGCTACACAGAGAAACCCTGTCTCAAAAAACACCTCTCTCAAAAGCTTGGTGGACTTGCTCCTCTTGGGTCAACACGGGGAATGTGGAAAGAGGCCTGCCCACTTCGATGCCCCCGGGGAACACCTACCTAGCCCTCCAGCTTACCTGACTTGGTAGCATTCTCTGGCAGTTGGGTTTCCAGCTCTGCCTACTTCATTTGTGGGGCCCCTCCAATATCCTTTGCTAGCTGCTGAACACCTGCAGCTATTATGAGCCTTTGCAGTAGCAGTGAACTCTTTCTTTACATCACCAACTAGACAACATCGAGACTAGACCGCTGTATAAAAAGACTCAGCACCCAAGATGGAGAGTCTCCTCTTTCCCTGCAACGCCGGTCTGTTTGCCTTCCAGAATGACTTGGGGCAAATCCAATTGGATTTAAAATGCTTGTTTTCACATCAGTAAGGAAACTCACGGTCGTTGGTCCTTGGGTTCTTAGGATCCCAGAGTTTTAAATTCTAGTATTTGTCAGACCACTCTGAGCCCCCAGAAGCCTAGAGGTCTGCTCAGTTGAGAGGCAAAGTGAAACACAGGCGTCTCCATAATTAACACGCACATTGAAGAAGCGATGCCTTGCTTTCAGGCTAGCCCAGTGTTCCCAAGAACCATTTGTTGAATGAATGAATTAATATTTGGGTAAGTGTGATGTCAATTAAAAAAATTAATTTCCGCTGAAAGTGCTCTACTTGCTTCTGACCTTGGATTTTGTAGGATAAAAATAAACGAAGCTGGATGGCCCTCCTGGTAATGTACTAGTAGATTTTTTTATTTTTTACACTCGCTGGCAGCTTGGAAGGCTATTGTTCCAAACAGCCTTTCAGTGGGTCTCTGGGCCTCCAGCTTCCCTACGCATCCCGCTGTGACCCATCCTTCTAAAGCAGTGACTTCATTAGCCGGTTCTGACCAGAGAGCTTCCAGATCTTCTCCCTGTCTAGAGAACAAAGCTCCTGGCTGATTTGTATGGTTTGTTCACGCATTCCTTCGTTCCTCCTGCCAACAAGACTTGGGTCTCCCTGCTGTCGGCCTGTGTGGGGCCTGAGGTGTCAGTACCTTTGCTTTGATGGAGGAGGCACACGTGGAGACCTGTACAAGGCAGAACAAGGCAATGGGAAAGTGTCATCTTCCCGGGAGACCCTGTGCACGAGTGCTTGTAAGGTGGGGGTAAGGTGGGAACGTATGTGCCTTCTCTTCGGCCAAGGATTCGAAGAACGGTTTTGTGGGGATGCATTGTTGTCTAAGGAAAGCCATGTTTCTCTGCTCTCCGGGGTTAATTTTTCATCACTTCTGTCTGTCTGTAAATAGGATTTTGTTATGTATGACTAGTCTGGAATTTACTATGTAGAACAGGATGGTCCTACATTAGTGGACAGTCCTTCTGATTCTGCCTCCCAAGTGCTGGAATTTCATGCCACCATGCCCTGCTTACCATGCCTCTTTCTTCAAAGTTCAATGTGTTCATTTGGTTTTGTTCTTTGGTTTTCTCCGACATGGTTTCTCTCTGTATTCCTGGCTGTCCTTGAACTTGCTCTATAGACCAGGCTGGCCTTAAACTTAGGGATTCACCTGTCTCTGCCTCCTGAGTGCTGGGATTAAAGAGGGTGCCTGGGTTCCTTCAGCTGGAAATGGGAGTGGTTTTCTCCTGCCTCCCACCCCTGCCACCGCCCTGCTTTTGATAGCACTGAGATCCCTGTCTTCACAGGACTCTGAACAGAGCCTTCTGTGTTCTGAAGCACAGCCAGGCTGGCCCCGAGGCTGTGAGAGCTGAGCACATGACATGGTGTCTACATGACTCTAGAGCAGTCTGCCTGCCTCCGCCCTGCAGCTTGACGACTGAGGGCTGGGGGACCTCTGTTTCCAGCTGAGTTCCCTCCAGACACGGGAGTAGGACCTTGCTGTGCGACCAGAATACCTAATAGAACAACCCGAGGGAGGAAAGAAGTGTTTCCCCATGGTTTCCGGGGTGTTGTCCCATCCTACGGGAGAGCGTGACTGAGAAGAGCAGTTCACACCATGGCAACCAGGAAGAAGAGGACAGCAATGCAGGGTGAAGCCATGGCACGACACACCCCGAGGACATGCCTCATGGGACTCACCTTTTACGACTAGGCCCCATCACCTCCTTTCTCGGCCTCCCACAATGCTGTCACATATGAATCTGTCAAGGTAGTTCTTGGTACAATCAAATGGACCATTAAGATGAACTATCACATGAGTTGATGTCGAAAGGCATGGCACTCCTTTCTGGGCTATTTAGGTCTTATTTTAGAAATCTGGGTCTCAGGAAACTAGACTGAGGCAGAGGCAGACTTTGAGGTCTTCACACAAAGGGATGGCTGCCATGGAGCCAGGGACTCTGGTTTTCTATTCTAGACAACTCCTGTGTCTTAGTTCCTGGTTGTTGCTATAGCAGGTTCCCTCAGTGGCTATCATAGCAGGTTCCCTCAGTGGCTATCTCGGCGCCTGGATATAGGCCTGTCTTTTCACCTTCTTCCATCTGGTCACACTGGAGCCCTGGCTCCTGCTGGCCTCCTAACTAGGATGCCCTGTTGTTTGCCCTGAGGTGGTAGCCA
Organism: Microtus pennsylvanicus; assembly: GCF_037038515.1. Lineage (NCBI taxonomy): Eukaryota > Metazoa > Chordata > Mammalia > Rodentia > Cricetidae > Microtus > Microtus pennsylvanicus. Next base: position 141,229,583 of record NC_134581.1, read on the forward strand.
AGTGTGAAAGGAAGAATGGATGCCCTGGAGTCAGGTCAGACCACACCCTAGGCCTCTGTCACTCCTACGGCTCTGAGAATAACACCTCCCCGCTCTGGCCATCGCGTTTTACACATCTTCGGAATGGGAGTCCCAGTCCCAGCCAGTCCCCTCACTCTAGGACTGTAGTGAGGTGTCCCAGGAGACAAGGTGAATGTCCCATAATCTGTAAGCACTGTGCCCTTTCCTGTGAACCCACAGAGAGCCTGTCACCCTGCCGGCACCAGGTGTTCCAGGTTTGACTCCTAGAAGGAAGATGAAAGCCAGACCAGGGCTTTGCCTATAAAACACTTCCACCCTGGGGCCTGGGAACCAGTTACTCTCCCCATGTGCCTTCCTTCAGCGCAGGTCTCCTGGGAGCAGTCTCTCTCTCTCTCTCTCTCTCTCTCTCTCTCTCTCTCTCTCTCTCTCTCTGTGTGTGTGTGTGTGTGTGTGTGTGTGTGTGTGTGTGTGTGAGTGTGTGAGAAGCTCTCCCTCCCCCCGACTGTCCCAGTTAGAAGTGATGCTCGCTCATCTAGGCCCTGTTCCCAATCCTCTCTGCCTCCTCTAATCTAGCCTGGTGCACGGCTTGGAATACAGTAGGGACTCGGGGGGAGTGGAAGGCAAGTGGACAGATGAGCTATGATGATTGGTTGTTGCTAATCGCCCCTCACTCCACCCTGCTAGGTCATGGTCAAGGTTATTGATATAATTCACACACTCACATACATATCTTCTGTGAGCAAAGAGGCACATTTGATTTTGAGATATTATCATAATTATTATTTCTTTCCCAATCCATTGGCTTCTACTATCTGCCGCCTCCACTCCCCACCCTGCTGCCGATGTTCCAAGCCCAGGAAAAAAAAAGCCTCTCTAATTTATCTCTATTAGCTTTTATTTTCATTATCTGAGGCTGTAGGACTCCTACACTCTGAGAATGTCTATGAAGGCCTGACGAGGCTGCAGTCAGCCCGAGTCTTGGGGTGCCCTCTGTTTATTGGATGGGCCTGTCTTCTTTCCTCATGGATCTCTGTATGTGTCTATTGTGCCATGTTCAGGATGTCCTGGACCTCCTGGAGGAAGTTGGCAATCTATGTGAACTCTGGAGCCAGGCCTCTCTCCTGAAAGACGGTCTTAATTTTGGACAGCCAGAGGCACACCCAAGTTAGGGCCCAGCCGACCTACAGTCACCCCTGGGAAGGAAACACACATTTGCCTCTGCCCCGCCCTGGGCCAGGCAGTGTTCCCAGTCTTTTGGTTTATATTGACTTGTCCAGTCAGCATCTCATTCTGGAAGGAGGTTATTCTCACTGTCTCCACTTTGCTGTGTGACAACAGGCACAGGGGGAGGTGCATAGAAATTTGCTGAATGCCATACAGCTTGTAAATGGTTGAGTCAGGATCCAAATGCAGACAGCCAGGCTACAGAGGCCACGCGCTTGACCATGGAGCCTCTCACCAGGCCTGCTGTGCTTGTGACAGACAGGAAGTACAGCAGAGGAGATCTCAGTGGGGCAGACCGTTATCCAGGGGACAGAGCACATACAAAGTGGATGGCAGTCGGCCAATGTCCCTTTTATCTTGGGAAACCGTATTTGCTATTTTTCTCATCATTGACACATGCCTGAGCAGAGCAGCTGAAGGAAGGGTAGGCTTATGTTGGCTCACTATCTCAGGAGGATTTCCATCTGTCACCATGGAGAAGGTACAGCAGAATATGTGGCTGGTGGAAGGTGGGCATGGCGGGTTCCTTACACCGTGGTTTAGACAGGAAGCAGAGGACACAGTCTGGAGCCAGGAGTGGGTGGACTGTCCGGAGACCAGGTCCTACTGGGCTACTTCTCAGCCATGTCCTACCTCCTACAGCCACAAGCTGAACCCAGCCATTCAAAACATGAGCCTGGGGGTGGGGTGCAACTCAGACTCAAGTCATAACAGAAACTTGGGCCCTCTCCATTCTAGCATATTCTTACCTGGGCCAGGCTAACTGGAGATGTTCAGCAATCCCAGGATGCTTAGCTTAGCCCCTGGAAGGCTTCCCCATCCCACAGACTGTCTTCCAGTATGAGGAGCCCACACCAATCCAGCAGCTCCTACCTAGACCCAAACTTTATTTCATTCTTTTGTTTTGAGGGGGGAAGCAATAGAGAGCTGATCATCACTGTTTCTCTGTCAACTTTCTGGCCAAGCCTCTGAGGAAGCGCTCATGACTTTGGGTTTGGTTCTCTTCAGATATGTTCCCAGTTCCTCACCTTCAAGCTGAGAAGGCTTCCTGCACCCTTATCCAATATTGCTCTTCCTGGCTGAGAGGACAAAAGAGGCCAAGTGCAAGAGTAGACTTGAGGGTTTGTAGAAAACCCCAGCCGGGTACCTGACAAGGCTAACAGGTAGATCCATGGGATGGGAAGGCTGGCCGGCCTCACTAACTAGAGCCTTCAAATTTTGCTTGAAGTCTCCTTTTCTAGACTCCCATTTCTGTCTATTATCAAAGTGGATGGGTTTGGGGATGGGGTGGGGGCGAAGGGCCAAGAGGAAAACAATTAAGGGTGCAGTGGTTTCACCAGCTGGACGGACTAGGAATATTTTAGCGGCCTTCACTACCTAGAACACCAGCTCTGGTGTTGTTACTGAGAGGAGCAGTGTTGACAAGGACGGCCAGGGTAGGGCTAGATGATGAAAAGATTCTGCTCGGTTCATTAGTTCAAAATCTCTTCTGGATGGAGGAAGAGGTTCCCAGAGGGATCAGCCCCAGGCTCTGGGTTCCACGTGTTATTGCCTAGTCCCCAGAACTCCCAGTTCAGGGAGCCCTGTTTCAGCTGCTCCATTCCGTGGTCTGGGGGCGGGGCCAAGTGGCCAGCCTCTCTGTGACTGGAGCGCACCTACAGCAGGAAGTGATGGTGGCCGCCTGGCACCCTCTCGGGTGAATCCCTTCTTTGACCTTTGTGATTATTCCTGTTCAATCTCCCCTCGTGTTTTTCCTCCCCGCTTTGAGGTGCTCAACTCCTGCCCCCTCTCTAGGGTATTAAGGATGTGAGTGAAATTGATGACCAAGATGCCTCGGGTCTTTATGATGATGAATGACTTTCACTGCCAAAGCTTTTATTGTCTGTGATTTGGGGAGAAGGAGAACTGATATATCAAGGCTGCCTGTCACACATTTAATACAGTTATAAATCCTGACGTCACTGGTGGTCAGGAGCCGGAGCGTTCCACCGGCCTCCACTTTGCAGAGCCTTTATGAATTTTTATCCTCCTTGCCCCTTACTTGGCTTGACTGTCACAGTTGCATTGGGGGGGGGAGGGGGGAGGATGGGCACATTGAAGTGGTGATTTTAAATATCTCCGGGACACTCTGGTCTAGGGAGGAGATGAGAGCCCTTCCTTTACCTATGGTCTCAAAGAAGCCAGTTAAGAGCCTTGGGTTCTAAGATGAGCAAGAAATTCCTCACTGGGACAGCGCCTAAAGCCTACCCATACAGACTCTCTCACCTCTGCACAGCCGGCCACGCTGGCCATGGCTTTCCTAGCGACTCAACATCCGCTACCTGCTGGTACTCCTTCCCTCCCAGGGAGGGCAACAAGGAAAGCCTTAACTTTTGATTTACAGAGGAAGAAACTGGGGCTAAGCAAAGTGAAGTGTTGGCCCTCATGGGCCACACCAAGTAGATACCAAGGGAATTCCCCTAGGGTGAAGCCACAGAGCATCTCCATCAAGTTTGGGGCACTTGCCTAACTGCCAGTCCTAGGGAGAATCTTTGACCTCTGCTTTAAGAGCCTGGGAAGGATTTTAAATTTTCTGACTCACAGTCTCCACACCTAGAAACAAGAAGAGCTCTCTCTTCCTAGACTGTTGGAGGGTCACATGGGGTCATGTCTATACCTTTCCTAACAAGCTCCCGGGACAGCAGAAGGAAACGGTTTTTTTTTTTTTTTGATAAAAGGAGAATAAAGAAAAAAAAACAAATTTCCACGTCCTCCCAGCCTCCCATTTCCCTCCCCCTCCTCCCACTCTTCTCCCCCTCCTCCCACTCTTTTCCCCCTCCTCCCACTCCTCTCCCCTTCCCCCCATTCCTCTCCCCCTCCCTCTCCAGTCCAAAGAGCAGTCAGGGTTCCCTGCCCTGTGGTAAGTCCTAGGTCCTCCCCCCTCGGTCCATATCTAGGAAGGTGAATATCCAAACTGGCTAGGCTCCCACCAAGCCAGCACATTGCGTAGGATCAAAACCGCGTGCCATTGTCCTTGGCGTCTCATCAGCCCTCATTGTTCGCCATGTTCATAGAGTCCAGTTTTATCCCATGCTTTTTTGGTAACAGTCCAGCTGGCCTTGGTGAGCTCCCAGTAGATCAGCTCCACTGTCTCAGTGGGTGGGTGCACCCCTCGTGGTCCCGACTTCTTTGCTCATGTTCTCCCTCCTTCTGTTCCTCATTGGGACCTTGGGAGCTCGGTCCAGTGCTCCAGTGTGGGTCTCTATCTCTATCTCCATCCATCGCCAGATGAAAGTTCTAGGATGATATGCAAGATATTCGTCAGTAGAAGGAAACGTTTTTAAAGACTGGAGGGACAGTGAGAGAGGCATGCACTCGGGAGCCAAGGAGGGCCACCTCTTCCTTCCCTAGGTGTGGAAGTGGCCAGGGGAGGCTTCCTGCAGAAACCTACACTGGAGCCTTGGATGGGGAGGGTAGCCAGGCTGGGACAAGCCTGTAAGCAGAGGGAATAGTGTGGTCATGGCGAGGGAATGTACCCAGCAGAGATAAGCAGATGGAGGCAAGGGAGGGACGGGTCACAGGGACTCCCAGGGAACTGGCTCAGAAGTTAAGACATCTCCAGGGCCTCTAAATAGCAAGTGGTATCCTATAGGACTCTCTTGGGGGTGGGGTCTTGGCAGAGGACATAACGTAATGAGGATGAGACATAGCAAGAAGCTTTGACGGGGTGACAGAGGTTGCAAACTCTCAAAAGAGAAAGGGTGAGGACCTGGGCCAACTGTAGTGTGGGTTAAGGAGGAACCATAAGGCTAGAGCTGGCTGGAGCACAACGGGGGGGGGGGGGGGGGGAACAGAGGATAGCTGGGAGACTGAAGTCAGGGAAGCTCCCTGGTTGGAGCTGGGAGACTAAACAGACGAAGAAGCAAGAAACAAAAGCCCCTGTCCACATGGGCTTGAAACCCCAGCACTTCACCCAGACGGAGCCTAGTGGAGTGGCGGGGAAGATGTTCTCTGAGCTAATGTGCCCTCAGTCTCGGCTCTGTGCCAGACATGGTGCAGGCACTCCCAGGGAACGATGACGGGGTCCCGGGGTCCTCGGTGACTCTTGGAGGCGGTCAGGCTCGAGTCTTCCAGTGAACAGCTGTCCCGGCAGTCTTAGAAGTGCTAGGATGGCAACGCGTGTGCCGGACTCTGAGTGTGCTCAAGACAGGGAGTGTGGGGGCAGGGCTATGGTACCCGGGGAGGCGTCTGCCCAAGGGGAGATGCTGAGGGCATCACAGAGTTTGCTAAAGCATGGAGAAGAAGTGAGGAAGAACAGGTTGTCTGTGGTGTGGTCTATCAAAATGGTTGGGAAAAGGGCAGTGGGTGTCTGGCTGTGAACTGGAGGCACTGAAGAGCCACAGACACAGCCTTCTTCAGGAGGCTGGAGCCGCAGTGGGAACCTCTGTTGTGACTGGAACTGGTTATGAGGATATTCCCTAGTCCCCAGCTGGAGCGGCAGTGGGAACCTCTGCTGTGACCGGAACTGGCTATGAGGATATTCCCTAGCCCCCGGCTGGAGGCTATTGCAGGAGGGGTGGGTGGACCCGTGCCGAAGTGCCCGAGCTGGGCCCTCTCATCCAGGGCCACCAGAGCCCGCTGGATGCCCTCATTGTGCCTCTCCTGTGCTGGGGAGAGACAGGAGCATTGCTGGCTGCCTCCTGCTGGTGTGTGGAGCGCCGGGCAAACCACATGAGATCCCATCTCCCGCATAATGTGCAACCGAGGACAAAATTAGATTGAGGAGTAAATGGAGCCGAAAATTTCCGAAGCATTTCCCGTCAAGAAGCTGTGTGATTGCATGTTTTAATTCTCTGCGTTTGGGTGGGGATGGCTGGAGAGAGAAAGGACTTGGATGGGAGGGCGCCTCTGGGTTCCTGGGGCCCGAAGGCCAGAGGGGAGAAGAGATGCCTTTTGTGTCTGTGACTTGAGACTCCACACAGCTCCCTCTGACTTACAAAAATGTTCAGTCTGAGTAGATTTGCTTCTTTTTGGAGCTAAGGAGACTGGGACTGGAAGCTGCCTTGCCTGGGGTTGTGTAAACAGTGTGCAGGCAGCAGGACCGCCAGTTCCCGCGTGCGTGCCGTGTATGCACAGCGGCACACACCTATAACCCCAGCCTTTTGGAGACTGGGGAAGTGGGGATCTTGAGTTTGAGGCCGTCCTGAGCTACAGAAGGAGTTCCAGGTCAACCAGGACTACATAGCAAGGCTCTGTCTTTAAATGCCTAACCCCTCCCAAAGCAAAACCTAACTCACGCTGATGTCACACTGAAGAACCCTCTTCCCTCTCTACACACACACACACACACACACACACACACACACACACCTCCTTCCTCTAGTTCCAACCCTGGAAATTACAGGAGGCAAAGCCACGGCTTGCTCACATTTGCAGTATATAAAAAGTGAGGTTGGGAGGACTAAGGAGAGGGCGCCATCAGAAAGAGTTTGCCACACGAGTGGGAAGGTCTGATTCTATCCCCAGCACACACATGAAGAGCCTCGAGTGGTGGTGAGTGCTTGTAATCCCAGAGTCAGGGAAGGAGGGACAAACCCACCTCTGAGGCCCACTGGCAAGCAAGTCCAGGGCCCCACTAAGGAATTTTGTTTCAAAAGGAAAAATTAAAATAAAAGGTAAGGCCAGTGAGACAGTGAAATAGCTCAGCCAGTAAAGTTCTTGTCACTGAGCTGGTCGACCTGAGTTCAATCCCTGAGCCCTACATGATGGAAGGAGAGACCCAACTCCTGACAGTTGTCCTTTGACATCCACACACTCACTGTGACGCATACACACACACACACACACACACAAGCAATTAGGAAAAAAAAAGTGTGTTCTCGTGAGGAACACCAGCAGAGGTTGACTTCTGGCTTACACACAAGCAAGCACACTCATGTGCACACACACAAGATCATCATATGTGCCCTCAGGGACACACCAACACGAAATAGTCAAAGAAGTGAGGCTTAGCCACAGCTGTCATTTGCTGGTAGCATAGCAGCAGAGGGCAATGGCAGATCCTTCTCTATCAGGTTTCTCTGTGTGTTACCCCATCTTTCTCTACCCAGTGGCTTTCAGAAGGCTCCAGAGACCCTCCTTACATGGCTGTGTGTCTGCAGAGTCCAAGCAGATACCAAGATTCTCGGGGTTGCTGCCAAAAGAAACAAAACAAACAAACAAAATACTTTCCGGTTCATTTCATCTGGGACCCCAAGCCCAAGACTAGTGACGAACTCAATGCCAATTTCCTAAGCTCTGTGACTCAAGGGAGGAAATGGAAGTGGGAGGGAGCTGGAGAAAGCAAAGGGAGGCCATGGGTGCAGAGACGTGCAGGGTGGTTCTAGAACCCAGGCCTGGGCCTGGCTAAGCTGGCTCTCTGCACAAGGCTGTACCTTTGCCGTGCCTTCACAGCTCACAGAATAGGCATTTAGTCGTCTCTAGCATTGCTAAAGCCTTTTAAGACTTTTTAGTGGGCTTTTAAAAACTGGGGTCTAACTATGTTGTCTAGACTGGTCTTGAATTTCTGGGTCCAAAAGATCTCCTTCAGGAGGAGGTCCTGTGGGATCAAACCCAGAATTCATTCTCTCTCTGTCTCTGTGTCTCTCTCTCTCTCTCTTCTGTATATCCCAGGTTATGACGCAAAGGTTGGGTTTGAACTCCTAATCTTCTTACCTCTACATCCCAAGTGCTGGGGTCACAAATGTGTCCCTCTTTGTCCAGCTGTTCCACTCTTGCTTGTCACGAGACCAGGGCTGTGACCTCTGCCTCTGCCTCTCTAAGCTAGTTTCCTTTACTGTGGGCTTTAGCTGGGGAGTAGACAACAATCAAATTCAGGACAGCTGACTCCCACGTCCCTTCCTGCATGATGCTCCCCATATGGTAAACTCCCATCCCTGCACGGCCCAAACCACCGTGCCTTCCGTGATCCCACCTGTGCCTCCTGATGACCCACAAGGGAAGCAGGGCAGGCCAGGGGTGATTGATTATCTGCATTTCACAGGAGAAACCAAGATCTGAGCTGGCAGAGACTTGCAAGCAGGAATCTGAGCGATTCTGGGCTCTGAGAGCAAGCAGAATCATGTGACCGTACCTGCTTCTCTGGGAGGGGAGGGCCGTGCTCCGGCTGCCTGCAGTGCCAGCCCAGCGGTGTGATTTAATGGGTGTTCTCTGCAGCACATTCATTTGCTACGCCCCCTAGGAGGTGCAACAGCAGGGCAGGCTTGGTTTTCTTTGGTGAGCAGCACACCTGCCCAACCCTCCTCTCATTCTTGGTGGTTGCTTACCAAGGCTGGCCTTACTCATTGGATTGGAGAAAGAGATGAGGGAGAGAGTAGGTTGTGTCAGATGTTAGCATTGCCCAGATGTGCTCACCCCCCCCCCCCAGACAGGGCTCTGTGACACTGACATCTAGACCTCAGGATGTGACAAGGACAGGTTGTGGGGCTGGTTCAGGGTGGACCCGAGTCCCTTGCAAGAGACCAACATGTATCAGTGGTGTGGACCTTTACCTACTGGCTTCTTCTTGAGTCCTTCAGTCCTTCAATATTTCTTTAGTATTATTTGATCTCCTAAGTAAGCAGACCAGGGCTCTGGGTTCCAAGGCAGGATGTTCCAAGAGGGGAGGGAACATACCTGAGGTATAGCAAGGGACTGGTGGGCTTTCTCACTCTCCGGCCCAGGCTGGTTCTGCCCCAGTGGGCTTTCCCTTTGATCCTCCAGCTCTGACCTCACTCCTTAGCTTGTAAGGACCAGCAGGCCCCTCCTACCATGCTTGATCTCTGCTAGACTAGAGCAAAGGCCTTGGTGACTAAGAGTACAGGCTGTTGGGGTCCTAAATCCAATCCTCATCACTCCTAATCTGGTCCATTTTCTGCCTGTGCAACCTTAGGCAAATTACTAAATCTGTCCCAGCATCACTTGACACCTACATTGATGCGCTAGGTGTAAAACCAGCCTAACTGACACTTGGGGCATTTGCACAGGCTTTATGTATATGAAGCCTTCGTTCCTGCTTACCAGTCTAAGTTTGTAGATGAAGGAACTGGTGTATGCCCAAGGCTGTCAGTGGCGGGAACTCAGCACCTCAATAACAACAGCACTGGTTACTCTCTTCCGTAGGAATGTGGGGATGGCTGAATGGCACAAGGCACTTAAGTAAGAGTGTCTGATAGACAGTGGGAGCTCCCCAATGTCCACACTACTCTCCAGCCACAGTGCATGCTCGGTGCAGGCTCTCCGGCCACAGTGCATGCTCGGTGCAGGCTCTCCGGCCACAGTGCATGCTCGGTGCAGGCTCTCTGGTCACAGTGCATGCTCGGTGCAGGCTCTCCAGCCACAGTGCATGCTCGGTGCAGGCTCTCCAGCCACAGTGCAGGCTCAGTGCAGGCTCTCCGGCCACAGTGCATGCTCGGTGCAGGCTCTCCGGCCACAGTGCATGCTCGGTGCAGGCTCTCCGGCCACAGTGCATGCTCGGTGCAGGCTCTCCAGCCACAGTGCAGGCTCAGTGCAGGCTCTCCGGTCACAGTGCAGGCTCTCCGGTCACAGTGCAGGCTCGGTGCAGGCTCTCTGGTCACAGTGCATGCTTGGTGCAGGCTCTCTGGTCACAGTGCATGCTCGGTGCAGGCTCTCCAGCCACAGTGCAGGCTCAGTGCAGGCTCTCCGGCCACAGTGCATGCTCGGTGCAGGCTCTCCAGCCACAGTGCAGGCTCAGTGCAGGCTCTCCGGTCACAGTGCAGGCTCAGTGCAGGCTCTCCGGTCACAGTGCAGGCTCTCCGGTCACAGTGCAGGCTCAGTGCAGGCTCTCCTGCCACAGGGCATGCAAAGCACAGGCTGCATCACTGTGGGAGAGGGGTGAGTAGCTCCCAAGGCTCTGCACACTGGAAGAAGCAGTGGGTCCCTCTCCACTCAGCGGCCTCCAGTTCTATCATCACCTGATGCACACAGGGCCCAACCTGGCAGCAGCACAGCAGAAAGGGGGTATGTGTAAGGGGGTCATGTGGAGAGTGGGCCGCAAGGGTGGCCCACAACTCTGTCTCAGTCAAGCCTCCTGACTGTCCCAGCAAAGAGGAGCTGTGTGAAAACCCTAAGCGGTCCTGTAGCACCTGCGCCACTACAAGATGGTACGCGAGCCGGAAACGGGGCTGAGAGACTTCAAAACACATAGACAGAGACAGACCAAGAGGGACACAGACACGGGTCATCCTTGATACAAGAATGCCAACCTTTATTGTGCTCAGGGGCAGCTTGTGTAGGGATCTTTCAGCTGCAGACTCATCAGGCTCAGAGCAGCTGCAGGCACAGGTGTTTTGCTCAGTTCACTCCAGCAGACAAAGAAAGTCGAGGGGCCAGGGATCTGCAGCTCCCTGGCTGTTGCCTTTCCAAAGTCTAGTAAGTGGCAGAGCTGGAGTTTGGGTCTCAGTAGGTTGAGTGTCTAGAAAATTCTTTTAACTAAGTGTACACTTAGCCATATAAGTGTTGAGAACCAATGGAAGGTTTCCAAAGTGACCTGGCATAAGCAGAATGGCACTTCTGAGACCAATATGGACAGACAGAGGGTAACTGCAGGGTCAGGGAGCCATAGGTGACAACAGCGGCATCAGGAGCGGACATGCTGAGTGGGCACAGTGTTGTGTGCACATGTGTTCGTTTCATCCATGCGGCAATGCTGTCATACAGACAGAAGGGTCTTTGTTTTATGAATTTGAAGCTGGGATGTGGAGAAGCAGCTTGTATGGAGCCACACTCCAAGTTGGGTGTAGCGGACTTGGAGCCAGGAGCTTAATGGAGACCACAGTCCGAGGCCTGTGTCCCTAACCATGCTGCCTTGCCACCTACCTTGTACAGATGGAATGTTCTTGAATCTAAACAACGTCTTCCTGAGATCTCTGTGTTTCCTGTGCCTTCATTTTTTTTTATTTAGCAATAATGTATTAGATACAGACGCCATCTCCCAGGAGGACAGGCTGTCCTACAACCTTAGGTCTGGGGAGTGTGTTCTACAGCGGCAGTAGCTACTAGAACTGGGCAGAGCAGTATGGGAAATAGGTGGCAGCAGTGCTGGCAGCCCTGGGCAGGAGGACACTCAGCAACTGCGTCCTCTTCAGTCTAGGCTAGCAACTGTGTGATTCTGAAAGCATCAAAAGACCAAAGGGGGTCAAGCATGGTGACCCACATCTGTAATCCCAGCACATGGGAATCAGGAGTTCAAGGCCACCCTCAGCAACACAGTGAGTTTGAGGCCAGCTTCTGTCTCAAACAAAACAAACAAACAAAAAAGAGGCAAAGACGTAGTTTAGTTCTCCAGCAGCTTGGAGATGACTTGGTCTGGGCAGGAAGATATGGGAGAAGGGGTGTGATTGGCACCCATCAGCAGTCTAACCTCATAGAGGTGTGTCCTGGTGCCACCCCCTGCAAAGAACTTTTCACCCTCTGTTAATGAAACTATGGGGTGGGTGGCTTACCAGACTTCTTTGTCTATACAAGTCTTGGTGAGAGATGCACAGCCAGGCTGGAAGGCAAAACGTGCCCTACTTCTGACAACCTCACCCACGCTTATTCTGTGACTAGGCATGACTGATCCCCTGTACAGCAGTGAAGCCTTGGGAGACTGTGGGCAGTCACTGGTATTGCCACTAATTACCCTGACCCCTGAGGTTTGGGCTTGGTATCTGCTGCTATCACTTTCCTACCTGCAAATGTGATAGTTAATACTGCTTGCCAGCTTGACTGGCCCTAGGGTCATGCCCGAGCAGACAAACCTCCAGGCTTGTCTGGGAGCAGTGTGTTGGATGGGATGACCCACCGTAAGTGTGGGCAGTACCATCCCGTGGGCTGGGGCCCTGGACTGGATAAAAGCAGAGCTGAGCTGAGTGCCACCGTGCATCTCTCCCTGGTCCCCACTGTGGAAGTAATCTGTCAATCTGCTTCATGCTCTGCCCCCATGACTTCCCGCCATGAGGGACGGTACTCTCACCTGGTGAGCCGTCAGGTTGCTTTCTCCAGGTATTTTGATACAGCAATAAGGAAAGTAATCAACACAGTGTCCTTGCCACTCACCAGTCACTCTTCCTAATGGCAGCGTGAGCAGGCCAAAAGTCTCCTTCCCCACTTTTTAGTCTGCTGTTCATAATACGCTAGTGGGAGCCCGGGAAACCAAGCCACCAAGTCTGTCGGAGTGATGTGCCTCTGAAGATTAGCTTTTCCAGAGTTGGAGGCAGGAAGGACTCAGAGCAGGCCTTAGACCTTTCTTTTGGCTGTTCATAGGCACACAGAGAGAGGCTGACATTGTCTACTGGGGTATTCTAGGCAGGCGGGACAGGCCACCACTGAGCATTGGACACTGGTATAAACAGGCCTGATGAATTTTGGATGAGTATTTGTTACTTGTATAAGTGACATGGCCAAAACGCTCTTGGCATCGTGAGGCCATCCTGGAAAGCAAGGACTTTCTCCTATGGCAGCTCAGTTCCAGAACAAGGGACAGCAACTTCACGCATCTTAAATATCATTGTCCTTCTAGACCCTCGGGGAATGGACACTGTCTGGCTCTTAAGAAAAGAAAAGTTAATTTTGAATCAAAATGTTAATTTTGAATAGAAGGTAATACATTCATGTGATTAAATATTTAAACTGTAGAGGAAAATATAAAATGAAAAATAAGCTTCTTCCTTGCCAATCTCAGCTTTCTTGTTCAGTTTTGTATAAACATTTATCACCTTAACATCTTATTTGTCTCTTAGCACATGGCTCTTATCCATTAGTTTTTACTGGCAGGGATAAAACTATACAGTACAGAATCCTCTTTTGCATTTTGTTTTCTACATTTAATAATATATGTTGGAGATCTTTCCATAATCCCCACATTCAAATTCCTTCTCCTCCCTTTCTTCTAATTAAATGCAAGTCTTGGTGCTTTTTGCTGCGTATCTCCATGGTAAAGTCTTGGAATCAGAACTGCTAGTTAAAGGGAAGGTACATTTTGTATTTTGCAGTTTATCTGTTGAAACCAAATATATGGGATGATGCATGGTGTGGACAGGGGAGTTGAGGGTCTGAAGTCAGAGCCTCAATCGGCATGCATTTCACCCTGTCTTAGTTAGGGTTTTTATTGCTGTGAAGAGACACCATGACCACAGCAAGTCTTATAAAGAAAACATTTACTTGGGGCTGGCTTGAGGTTCAGTTCATTATCATCATGGTGGGGAGCATGGCACTGTGCAGGCAGATGTGATGCTGGGGTGGTAGTGAGAGTCCTACATCTTGCAGGCATCCTGAGCATGGTATCCTGAGCATAGGAGACCTCAAAGCCCAGCCCCACAGTGACAAACTTTCTCCAACAAGGCCACACCCACTCCAACAAAGCCACACCCCCTAATATTGCCACTCCCTGAGATTATGGGGGCCAGTTACAGCGTAACTACCACACACCCTTACTCTCTGAATACTTTATTTCAAACTAAGGATTGCAAAGTTTTCCATCTCCCAGAGTGGTTGTGGTGCTCAGATACAATGTATATACAGAGCCCCTGTGCTTGGCGCTCAGTAAGAGCTACATGCATAATGTTTCGGTTGTTACAAGGGCTATTCTCCTGTCTGAGTTCTCTGGGGCACTCAGGAGCATCACTGAGCAGATTTCAGATACTGCATGAGTGAGTGACTGGACCAGCCCTAGTTGCCTTGTGAATCCTCCTTCCGCAAACACAAACCCCTCCTCTCCCTGAATTAGAGCTGGTCTTGGCAGAAAGGCCCAGAGTCACTGGTGTGGTGGGGCTGCTTGTTGGCCTTGCCAGTTGGAGCTCTGCCTTCTACCTTTCACTGTGTTGGACCAACAGTCACCAGTGAGACAGAGGAAGCCACAAAGGTACACAAGAATATCGACTAAGCCCTGCATCTGCTCTCAAACTCCAGGCAGATGGAAGTCACTCTCTCAAAACCAAAACACAAGGGCTCAGCAGTACATCTTGCCTAGCACATGCAAGTTCTGGGTTTAATCTCCAGTACCTTCTGACCACACACACTAACTAGCCAGGTATAGTAGTGCACACCTATAATCCCAACACTTGGAAGTAGAAGCAGGAGGATGAGGAGTTCAAGACCAGTCTCAGCTACTTCGTGACTTTAGTGTTTGGGAACATAGGACTATCTCAAAACCAAAACAAAATTAATAAACAAAACAAAGGAAAATCCCCCAAACACAGGATTGGGGAGAGAGCACAGATCCCAAAGACTTCAGAGAAGTGGCTGAGGTTTGCCCAGAAGAAGGGCTGGGAGGACTGGAGATGGAAAAGTAAATGGTGCCCAGTTACTTCCTGAGCGCTTGTATTTGTCCTTCTGGCTCTACAGACCCAGGCCACACTTTTAGTCTGGCTAGTAAGAGACAGGCCAGTCAGAATTAGTTACATGCGAGAAATTAGCAATTTGAGAAAAAGAAGAGTAGGCTTATTGTTTCTAGATAAACAACACTCCTGAGCTAACGGCTAATAAGCCTGTCCTTAGGAGCCCGCCAGACCTCCTGTGATGGCTAGCTGCCACTCATCTCAATTAGCTGACCACTGTAGGCCGAGATGGGTTGCTACGGCAGGGCCCCCTGTGAAACAGCACATCTTTGATAGTGACAAGTTCAAAAGAAGAGGGACTTCTGAGCAGTCCGTTTGTACATTTCAGCTGCCAGTGGGGGCTTTGAGCTAGCACCGTGCACACTGTGCGCAGGTTCGCACGAGAGGCTGTGCGGCAGGCCTCATTCCCTCTCCAAGCCCTTGGTATTGCTCTTCCGTTTCCCCCAACGTGGCAGTTGTCCATCTTGCTAAAAACCTTCCTCTCATGCCCCTGTCTCAGGCATGGTTCCTACAACAGATAGCAAATACACTTTTGAAAGATTAGAAACATAATCGTTTTAGTCATAATTGCTATAACAAGATACTAGGGAAAAATAACTTCCAGAGAGATATGCACTCAGTCTCTAGTACCACAGTTCCCAGCCCAGGATCCAGTGGACCTGCCTCTTTGAGCCTTTAGTGGGATGTTGGATGTCTGTGCTTTGTTTGGCCTCCTCCACCATCAGGGGCTCTCCTCTCTGGCAGCTACCTGGTGCCGGGCAACAGTCCTGACTCTAGCCAGGCCTGGCAGTGGATGGAGCTGCTGCTGGTGAGGTGGGGGCAGATGGGACTCTAGGGCCTTGCGGATGGGTAATGGTGAAAAATTGGTAGTCTAGGGACTGAACATTTGGATGTATTTTCTTTGTTCTTCAGGATATATATTTATTTTAGTATTTTTAATTTTAAGATAAATTTCATTATAAATGCTTGCAAAAATTATGTTTTTAAATTTAAGATCACATTAGTTATTAGCATGGACATAGTCAAGATATTCCACATGAAAGGGAACTATGTGAAAAGCAGGACTCCCTCTATACCTAGCCGTCTGAGCAGCCCCATCTCCTTCAAGAGGCTCCTTCAAGAGGCTTCATTCCTGGACACACGGCAAGACTGACTTTTAACCTCTTTTTACCAGGTGCAGCTCAGAGGCTCTGGGGTGGCCAGGGGGGTGGCTGTGTGCTGGTATCAGGCAGACGCTCTTGACAGCAGCCAGCAGCACCAGCCTCTCTATTTGTCCCAAGACGGAGGACACCAACTTATAGGGTATTAGCATGGGAAGAACTTTTTCCAACTGGTTCCACCATAGTCCTTTATAGCTGGGATGGAAGGAGAGGCTACATGCAGAGACCTCCTTCCTGGCTACCCGGGGTTGTCAGGACCACGGACAGCAGCCCCTCTCTTGGCCAAGGCGTCATCACTAGCTTCCTGTCCACTCACCCCAGCCCAAACCCATTCATAGATTGACTGCCTCTCCATTGAGAATGGAGTGGCGTGTCTGTCCTGTCTCTCCCTCCCTACATCAGGTAGGTGGAGGGGGAGTTGAGTCTGTGTCCCATGGCATTCAAAGTGAAGGCTTTGCACACTGTCAGAGTAATGAATTCTGCAAGGGCTCGAAGCAAGGGCTGGAGGATTTTTGTGTCATGTGTCTAAGAGTGACAACCCCCAGTGGTTAATTACTGCCACACGATGAGAACCGAGCTGGTAGCAAAATGAGATAAGTTCATTATGAGCTAAATTTGAAGTTAATTGGATTCAAACCCTCCCCCCCCCCCCACACACACACCATTAGTATACACACAGACTACCTAGGAAGGGGCTGGGTGGAAGAAAAAGTTGTATCTGAGCAGAAACTGGTAAGCCAGGTCTGGTCATTTTACAGAGGTAGCAAAGAAGAGCCTCTGAGATGTGGGTAAGAGGGAGCCATGGCTCCTTCGGCCGAGCAGAACTGAATCATTGGGTTAAGATCACCATGACAGGCACTTTCTGCACCTCCTTCTGACCAAGCCAGGACAGGCAAGGTAGGGACAACAGTAGCTCTTGATCTCTGGAGAGTTCCAGTCCAGAGGCAGAAGGAGGACAAGAGTCAGGGTGTAGGGTTGGTGGGGGGCATTGTCTGGTGTCAGAATGCCCAGGGTTTGGACGTGGCTCCATTCTTTACCAACTGGGTGAACTTGGGCAAATGCCTAAACCTAACCTCTGCATCCTTGTTCTCGTGTCTGGAAAACGGCCGGGAAGAGAGCTTGTCTTATGAAGGTGTTGAGGGTTATCTACAGAACACAAACGGTGCCTAGAACATTGCCCATGCTACAAGCATAGCTGGTATTAAAGATTGGCATGAGAAGTCCTGCTCCAAAGCACACCTCATAGAAAAGCTGTGGCTCTTTTGGTTGGCCAGTGTCCAGCGCGCAGAGTCCAGGGTGAGGGATACACACCACCTCTGCACAAGAGCGTTCCCAGACTTTGAAAACGGTCATAAAGAGTGCCATTGTTTCAGTCCTTAAAAGTACTATTTTTCCAATTATAGAAAGAAAGACTCAGATAATCTTATTACTTTTCTGAAAAGTCACACAGGTAGTAGTAAGTAGTGGAGGTAAGATTTGAACTCAGGCCCGTGTATCTCCCAGACTTAACCCTTCCCTGCCACATTCTGAGGTCTAGATTTGGCTTCAGAGGTAACTGTGGAGGGTGTGTGAAAGAATTGCTTATGGGGGCATCCTGGCTCTTGAGGCCTGGCCTCACAGACCTGACCCAGCTTCACCTCCCTGGAGGGAAGGCTGCCCTCTGGCGGCCATGCTCCTCAGGGCAGCTGTGGCTGTGGCTTGCCTTGGCCCAACCCTGCTCTCTCCCCTAGACGCATTCCAAAATGTCTGGCACCTTCTCTTCATGTGTTCATCCATGTCCACACAGCTTTTGTTGTCCTTCATCCAAAGACTTTCTGGAAGACTTTTGGACTCTAACCTTGGACTTTCTGCGTCCACCAGCTGGCAGGCACACGAGCTGTCACAAGCAGAGCTCCTATGAACTCACAGACGGGTTTTCACAGGGGCACTTGGTCCCATTTTTATTGGTGGTACAACTGGTGGAATTGCTGGGTCACATGGGAGCTCTATGTCCAGCCTTCTGAGGCACCGCCAGGCTTTCTGAAGTACGCGTACCATTTTACATTGCCTCCAGAGGAAGACGAGAATTCCAGGTTTCTTCATCTACAGAAGATTATATTCTGTCTTTAAGATGCATCTGTCCTGGTAGGAGAGAAACACTCTGTCACTACGGCTTTGAATTGCATTTCCCTAATGGCCAAGGCGCTGAGCAGCTTAATCTGGGCTTCTATTGCTCCTTTTCATCCAGGTGCCTATGAAAGTCCTTTGCTCATTTGGAATTGGTTTCTCTCTCTCTCTCTCTCTCTCTCTCTCTCTCTCTCTCTCTCTCTCTTTCTCTCATTAATTTCTGATGTTTTTATATATTCTAGATGAAGCCTTTTATGAGAAAATTGATTTGAAAATATGTTCTTCCATGCTATGGTCATCTTCATTTTCTTTTCATTTTAAAACCTCCTTGGTGAGAAGGGGCATAAACATGAGCCTTTGTGTCCTGCTGTGTTTGGAGATGTTGATTCTGGATCAGCTAAGCAAGAGCTTAGTATCTTATTAATTGCTTTGCACGGATGGAGGCAAGTGATAGAGAAGGGGACAGGGGAAATGCTCTCAGAGTCACGGGGTCCACGCTCCAGGCCAGGAGAATCCTCAGAGGCCAACACGGCAAAGCTAGGCCTTGAATTCTCTCTGTGTTTCCTCCCCAGGATGTGGCCAGCCTCTGCTTGGATTCAGACTGGAGTCCTTGGAGGCCTCAGGAAGTGTGTTTGTAGTAGATAATATGGATTAATAACAGTAGATCTCACATAGAAATCTTGTATCAATCATCAGAGGCTTAGTAGACCAGACTGCGATGCAGGGCCTACAATCGCTTGTCTTGCTCATGCCTTTGAGCAAGTGGGAAGTGGCTGAATCAGGGGAAGATGAGACATTCTCTACCCTATCTCCCTGCTTCTTGGATGAAGGCTAGGTGAGATGTGTTCTCATGGCAACAGCAGAAGTACCCAGCGCCACACCCAGACACACACTCACGCATCAAGTGCTGCCTGGGGAGAACCTACTGGTACTCTGTTGTCCAAAGCAAGGTATATGGCTAAGGCCCCACAGGGGCAGAAAAACCTTCTCTGTTCAATAAGGAGAGCTAAAAACTATTCCTTTCCATTTCCCTAATTTTTGAATGTGGTTATGTCCTTGCTACATCTTTGGAGTCCCGCCACCACCACCGTTCTTTTTCAAGATGGCGGCAGGAGAGGTAAAGTATTGCCTTTTGTAGATGAGGACACTGGGGTTCAGAGTGGTGCAGAGTCTCCCAGAGTCATACCGGGTCAGCGGTAAAGCAGGGCTCGCAGCAGGAGCTGGTGCTCTCCTCACTCTTCTGCAGGCTGCTCTAACGCATTAAGCTGGAGGCAGTCCTCCGCCCTGGTCCACAGGGAATTGTGTCAGTGATGAAGGTAAGACGGATAGTGTCCATCAGCAGCCTCAATCCTGACTGGTGCTGGTCCAGGGCGGAAGTGCAGAAAGTTGAGGTGACACAAAAAGCTGTCAGTCTGACTTCCTCAATTTTCCCAACAACAACCATGTGTTCCGGAGAGTGGTCGTAGCTACAGGGTAACGCAAAGGAGCCCCCAGGAACCAAGAGACTCGGTGGCAGGTTTCCTGGTAGAACACACGTCACCATTTGCCAGCTTCTCATAGGGCACACTGCCAGAAAGGGAAAGAACGAGCCCAGCAAGGTCGGAGCCAGCACCAAGCCCCACTGAGGAAGAACCTGCTTCCAGCAGCCTGAGGCGTACCTATAGTCCTCTGGGCAGTGCTTCACACCTGCGGGGGATTAAGGCTATGCGGACTTACAACCTCATGCCCACAGCCCTTCACACGTGTGCACACTTAGGCCTGCAAGAGCCTCAGGGGCTCTGAAAGACTCAACTGGGAAGTCTTTTTAAAGTTGGGGAAACTGAGGCTGAAGAGAGAGGTAGTCTGACTTGCCCAGGGTCCCACAGAGGTTGGACTGGAACAAAAGGACCCTGGGTGGTCTTTTGTCTTCCCCCTCCTGAGTGCTAGTGAGTGTAGTGTGTCCAGTGTCATACAGCCCTGTCCTGGGCAGCACGTGGCTTCTTCCCTGGAGACTGACAGCCACCTCCATTGTGACTTCCAGTGGCCTGTCAAAGGCCTCCTCCCTCTCTTCTGTGTCACCTGCTCATCTGGTCCTGCTGTCCACCTTATCAACTTGCCCTCCCAATTGCCAGCCACCCTTTCTCACTGCTCCCCACAGTCCCAGCACCCCTCAGTATCAGTAGAGGCTCAGGCTGAGGGCCAGAGCCCTGGACTCAAAGCTGAGCTCTGCTTCCTGCTGGATGGGCCATTGTGCATAGGTTACTTATCCACATTTCCTCCATCTTCCCCTTCCACACTGTTGTTAGGACAATGGTGTTAACGTGTCGAGAGTGTTCGGTGGCAAAGCAAGGGCTGTTCTGTCATTAAAATCTCATCACCTCAGCTTTGTCCATTCCCCTCCAGTGTGTTTCCATTGCTCTCGGATAGGGGACAGGAAACCTTCTGAAGGACCAGAAAAGGCTGTATGGAAAAGCGAACTCCTGCAGGTGACTTGGGGCTGGACTGGACGTCAAATGGGTAGGAACCTGAGGAAAGCTGCTTGAAATGGGAACCCCTTGAGGAAAGGCTTGAGGGTACAAGCAGGTTGGTGACTGGCACGTGTTGACGGAGCTGGGGAAGCTCAGATTGAGGAAGCCGCAGAAAACTAAGCTGAAGATTTCTTAATGTCAGAGGTGGAGGGAGCTAGTCTTTCAGGCTACGGACACCATCCATGACTTGACAATCCCACCAGCTCTTTCCCTGGCTCTAGCAGGGGAGCTACTTTTCCAGGCCCAAAGCAAATCCAGCTGGCTAGTTCTGTTTGCCATTTCTCCACATCCTCCGGTAACTCCTCTTGTCTTATTGTATTGCCTGAAACTTTCAGAATAACTTCCCTTGCTAATAAATTTCCTTGTCACATTCTTGGCTTTGATAGGAAATCCTCCAAGTGTTTCAACAATGAAGTATAATATAAAATATTGACTATCTTAAAATCAGTGTAAGGCCAGAGTGTACTTCGATCTTATTTACTAACATAAAGAACGAAGTTTGGATAGTAGCCAATGTCTTTTTCATCTCTTTCATACAGCCAGTTTTTTTTTAAATAGTGATAGGAAGTTCTAACCAATATGTTGATACTGAACCATCCTTTCATACCTGGAATGAAACTCGTTTGGTCCTAGCCTGTCGTTGCCTCCCCCGAGTTGTCCGATCGGTGTGATAGTGGTCATTTGCTCCCACTGTTGACAGCAGCGAGAACGAAGTAACTTAGTACCACGTGAGTGAGTCATGATACTGACCTTTAACCCTTAATCCTTCTGCTGTGTCTGCTAAGTGCTTACATCACAGTTAGGCCAGGTTGGTGGAATGAATTGGGAAGACTCTCTTGGTTTATAGACTAGGGCATTTAATAACATAAGAATATATATATCCCCTGAAGATTTAAAGCAATTTCTCCCAAACGAGAACAAATAGAAACTTGCTCAGGAAGCTAAGTGGACAAGGCATTTATTGCTTAATAAAGACATTCATTCTACCTCTCCCAACACTATGAGGCCGCTGGTATTTTCTGGCTGCTCTTGTGTTAATTATGGTAATTTATGTTTTCCTAGAAAAATCAAACCTTTTGTCCAGAATTTCATGTTTATAAGTATGCAGTTCATATTCTTCTTTATGAATATTATTTTTCTATTATTTTAGTTCTATCTCTGCTCATTCTATATCTTTTAAAAATTTTAACATTTCTTTATTGATTCTTTAAGAATTTCACATCATGCATCCTAATTCTGCCTACCTCCCAGTCCCCCCTTTTCTTTTCCTCATCCCTACAGTGCCCTTCCAAAAAGAAGATTTTTAAAAATCAATCCAAAATAAAACAAGCAAGCAAACAAATCAGCAAGAACAAGAACAAAATTTAAAAAAACAAAACAAAACCCTTCTTTCCTTCTCCATCTTTCCCACCTCTCCAACACCTCTCCATTCATCCTGCTGGCACTGGGAGTGGTGGGTCACACAGTACATACTTGGTCCCATCAGCTTCACTAGCAAATGTTGTCACTGGTCTGGTTCAAAGCCTCTGGTTTCTGGTACACCATCATCACTGGGTCCTCACTGAATCTCCCCTGGGATATCCTGTGGGTATCGTTCCATGGGACCAGTCCCTTTATGAGCTCCAGCAGGTCTTAGGTGGAGTAGATGTTAGGGTGGGCCAACCTGAGCCCTGGCTGTGGGCCTGGGTGGTAGCTGAGCTGGTCAGTCCAGGCCACTGGGGATGCCTGACTCAGGCAAGGGGCAGAGCAAGCTCCCCTATGCCCTTGCCCTTAGGTTCGGTTCTCCCTTGCCTGTGGTGTAGGTTGGGGCCTTCTCTCACAAGTACAGAGGCCAGCTCTCCCATGGGGATCAAGGCCAGCTCTCCTGTGAGGGTCAGGGCCAGCTCTGTGGCTGCAGTGTCCAGCGAGAGGCAGGGCCAGTTTTCCCAGGGTCAGCGAGGGTGGGCCTGGCTCAGCATGGCCCTCTGATTTCATCACACATGGTTCCTTTGGCCCCCTGTGGTGAGGCTGGCCACAGACATCAGCACTGAGCTCAGCTGCAGCTGGACCACGGACCCAGACATGGCCCTCAGCAGCAGCCTGGGCCCATTTATCTTGATAAATCTATGGGATTTGTTTTAAACCTTGACTTGGGTCTGTCTTTTCAGACAAGACTGGGCTGTTTAGGGTGGTCTGGCTATAGTCGTCACTTTATTTTCAAACACTGACCCTTGGCTGTGCCTATCTTTTTGTTTCCCCTTTTATTTATTGATTCCTTCCTCCTCCTCCTCTCCCCAAGTGGCTTTTATTGCTTTTTCCTATGGTCTTCCGAGTCGAGCTCTTTGCCAAGGTTCTGATTTTCTGAACCTTTGCTTGAAGGATCAAGGTTTTAAACTGTGTACCAGCGGCAAAAACTGTTGACCAAACACGACCCAAAGGGCAGACACTTGTTGAAGAATGAACTGGATCCCAGGAGGCAGACACCCTCGCTCAGACTCTCTGAGTTTCCATGGGCACACACTGTCCTTCTCAGGACCCTGAGCTAGGGTAGGCCCTGGGCTGAGGAGTCTGCTGTGTCCAGTGGACCCCAAGCTGGTTGCTTCTCTTCCTCCACCAGATCTCAGTTTTCCATCTGCAAAATGGCAAGAAGAGCCTCCCTAGCCCCCTTGACTCTCTTCTTAAACAGGAATGGCGGGGACTGCCCGGACTCCCAAGACCCTTGCTGCTCCAGCCGAGTGGCTTCTCTCACTAAAATGTTTTAGCCCTGTGCCCTTCTGACCTTAGGGTACAAAGACTTGGAGCCCTGACTTTGCAGAGAGGTACAGGGAGCTTAATGGGGTAAACCTCCTCCATCATCTCTGGTCCTGCGAACTCGACTGTTTGCTTCTGTCTTGCTCCTCCTTGAGAGGATTGCCTGGTTGCAACTCGTGCCGAGGATGATGGACTCTAACGTTAATCCTGGAATGTTTGCTCAACTCCGATATCTCATGTAAAGACACCTGAGCCAGGGTTCCCAGCTCAAAGCCAGGGAAGTGATGAGCAGGGGCAGGGGACCCCTTTTGGGGGCTTCTGGAGTTCTGGAAGTTCTGGAAGGTTGGTGGACTGTGAGATGGGGCCGCCTCGGGAATGGTCACTGACTGATGGCCCCAGAAGGACTGTGGAATCACTCAGGGCATGCTCACGTTCTCATGCCACATGCTGGGGTGGGTTCTTTGAGGGGTGTTGGTTAGTGATGGCCCTCCTCTAGCCACCAGGTCTGGCCACCAGGTCTGGCTTCCACGTCTCGTCACTGGTCTCCCTGTCATATATAACCTGCAGGAGGGTTTGAGGGCCACAGACAGGAACACGGTTGTGCTTTCCTTGCTTAAGGCATTCAGTTACCTTGAGATTACTTTCCACAAGCCTTTTGGATGTTTAGTTACCCTATAGACTTATGCACAAAATGCCTACTATGTGCCACAAGGTACCTGCTCTGCCATGGGTCCCCCTGAGATCTGAGCCACTTGCTCCCCTTCTGCTTCAAGTCTGTTTTGCCGTCTCCAAAATGTCAGCGTGGGCTAGCCAAGGGGAGTTCTCCGTGCTCTTCTTGCAATGATTCTTGAGGAGAAAGACTCTTAATGGATTGCCACCTCTCTAGCAGGGCC
This sequence comes from Microtus pennsylvanicus, assembly GCF_037038515.1. Classification (NCBI taxonomy): domain Eukaryota; kingdom Metazoa; phylum Chordata; class Mammalia; order Rodentia; family Cricetidae; genus Microtus; species Microtus pennsylvanicus. The sequence continues at coordinate 141,253,579 of NC_134581.1, forward strand.
ATGGGGATGGGCAGGAAGTCATCCCTGCTCTCCAAGAGCTGCGAGCCTCCACTGGAGGGTCTTGACCTCCATGTGCCAGCGGCAAGGCAATATTGGGTTGGGAGAAAGGTCCTTCATGTTCACTGAATAAAGGAAGAGATCTGGGTCTTGGGATGGAAAATGCAATACAAGGCCAACTATGGGGGCTGGAGGGTCTGATGTCCTCCCACCACATGGTGTTGGGAATGGAGGAGGGAGATGAGTGCACCTGTCTTGGAAGGCAATGGTGGGCTACATGTGACAGGAGGAGGATGGACCATATGCTGAGAACCAATCAGGGGCAACAAGGTGGAGGCGGAGCAATCAAAGTCACATGAGTACACAGCCTGGTATGTGGCACTGACATTGTCCCACCTCCCCGAGGTGTGTGTGTGTGTGTGTGTAAGCCTGTATGAGTGATATGGGGAATAGGGCACACTGGTGTTCAGCTTCCAGAAGTGACAAACGTGTAGAATGTCCAGGGAGCTATGGCCAAACATCAGGCTGCAGAGATGCTCACCCTGTGATATGTTGCTTTGATTCTTCAGGCCGCGACTTGGCAAGCACGACTCTCCCTGGGTACCCTCCACACGTCCCCCCCGCTGGACAGGGCAGCTACTCTGCACCGACGCTGACAGGGATGGTGCCGGGTGAGTTTGCACTGTCTGCATCTCCACAGCAGGCGGCAGATGGGGTGGCCGTGGGAGGGCACTCTCTGCCCCAAAGCAGCCCGGGTGACCTCCATGCTTCTGAGAAAGCAACCTGAATAAGTCAACAGAGGTTGACTCAGCCCCTTCTGCAGCTGGGGCTGCAGCGGGGCTGTGCTGAGGAGGACATCAGAGGGTGGGTCCTTGTGTGACGCTTAAAAAGCCTCACTGGGTGTCAGGGCCCAGAAGGGTGCAGGGCCAGCCAGTTGGAGTATCCCCTATCCTTCCTTCCCTCCCTCAACTTCTCCTTTATTCCCCAATCTGTGTAACATGAACCACATGGAAGCCCCACAGGCTGCTCTTGGTGGTGTTAACTCTTGAGTGTGAGAAGTGTGTTTTCAAGGCAGACAGGCTGTCGACTCCTGAGTTTGCCACTAGACTGAACACCATGAAAGCCTTAAAACCTGTCCCTCTACCAGTGGCGTGTCAGCTTTGACACCGAGAATAGAGATCACCATTCTTTAAAGGATGCCCTCTGCTGCCTTCTCCCCATTATCCCATGGACCAGGGTGAGTCCACAGAACCATGGGGCTCCTTCCTCCACTCTGGAGGCCCACCCAGATGGAGCTGAGCTTCTTCTGGCTCTACCACAGGGCTGTCCTCTTGAAGATGCCCTAATAACCTGTTTGTGAACCCCTGATGGTGAACTCTTGGTAGGGACTTGAACAAGCTTGATTGTAAGATATATAAGGCTTCACAGGTGTGTGTGTGTGTGTGTGTGTGTGTGTGTGTGTGTGTATTCACATGACAACAAGTGGAGCAGGTTAGGGCACAGACAGGCAAGTGGAGTTTCCCACACTGCGTACCCTGGCAGAGACCATCAAGGAACCCCACAATTCAAAATTCCATCCTGGCCTAGTTGCGTGCGCAGTGTATTTAACAAGGTAGGAGGATGGAGCATATTTCATTTAACGGTTTGTTAGCTTGATTTATGCCTTTTAAATATGAGGCATATGGGAAATGGCCTCCACGAGCACTCTTGTCCGGGGCCTTGCCAACACCTGGGAGGCCTGCCAGGTTGCACAGCAAGAGCGTCCTCTTTCCTGCGGCAAGGATGGCCCTGTGGCGGATGCCGGAGAAATACAGCACCCAGGCTCACGGAGGTGGTGGGCACACACTGCCACCACCACACCCTTGGGCTCCTCTTTCCCCAGCCTCTGCCAGTTGGGGTCACAGACCACATTCAAGAGCGGCTCTTTCCCTTTCTATACACTTCTCTATCAACAGGCAAACTCCTTTCTCTGTGCTTACATAAACAATGCTGTCAGATGGGCTAGCTCGAGGGCATTATCCCATTCTCCTAAATGGCTGGGACCCAAAGAAGTTAGTGGACTTCACCGGGCTGCTAATGGGCTTGGCCCTTAGCAAACAGGCTCCCTAAGTCCCTAACCCTGGCTTTTCAGGAGGAAACTGCTGTAGTCACCCTGGGTCCTGGTCCCAATTACAGCCGATCAAAGTCATATCACCTTGATGGGCCTCCCAGAAAACCCTGGCCTCCCCTAGAGACCAAGTTGAGAGAGGCAGCCAAACCTTTCCTGGTTTATCAAAACAAAGCCGCCCTCGGACCCTGTCGTTCCTCCAGCCCCAGTACCAGGCTCCACATGCAAATGGCTGTGCCTGGCTGAGGCCCCAGTGGGATGGTGGTAGCTTCTCATCCAGTAGGGACAGCAGCAGGAGTCACGGGACCATACAAAGCCACAATCTCCCATCTGTTGCAATGAGAACACGGGACTTCTGGGACTCCATCCTCCACCACAGAGGGGAACTGCACAGAATTGAAGGGAGGAAAGCAGAATTATGGTTGGGGAGCCTGCTGCTCAGGGAACCTGAATTCTTCCTTCTCCATATCCCTCTGCTGCTTCCTGCCCTGTTCACCACTCCCTCCTCCTGACTGGCTCCGACCTTTCTCTTTTCCCACACTCAGAGCAGTCAGTGCCAGATCAAGACAGCTTAGCGCTTGCTCCTCAGTGCCCTAGCCACTGTTGCATCCGGTTTCTGCGTTGTCTCCAAACCTGTTTCTTGGATGGCCTGTCTTCCCAGCACAGAGGGCCTTGCCTTTCAACAAAGCAGTGGTCTAGCCCCCTTTCCCAGAGTGCATTGCCAGGGTCTGGCCCTTGCTTAATTTGTGGGCCCCTCTTCCAGCCCTCCCTGTCATTCAGTATCCTGGGCTGGACTGCTTCCCACCTTGGCCTGTTGAGATCTAGCCTCGGTCTCCAGGTCTGAGCACAAAGGTCACGGCCCACAAACTTCCAGGATGGTCCCTCCTGGAGCCACTAGTGTTTGGTGTTCCATCAGCTATGTTGTGTACACCACTCTCGGAGCTGTCTCAGCCTGGGTGCCATCATAGTCCCGAGCACGTCCTAGGTGTCCTCTGTTTGTGTCGGCTAGGGGACAGTAGCAGGGCAAAGCAGATAACCGGTGCTTTAATTTCCTGTGACAAGCAGAAGAAAATCCCCAGTGCAGTGTTCGGGATAACAGGAGAATTCTCTCACGTCTCTGTAACAAGTCTGAAGTTAGGATCACTGGGCCAAGATGCTGGTGCCGGCACAGTCCCACTCCCTGGGAAGCCCTGGGAAGTGGCTGCTCCTCAACTCCTCCAGCTTCTTCCTTCCTGGAGCTGCAGTGCTCCAGGGCCAAGTCTCTACACCACCCTTCTCTTCTCTCCCATATAAGAGCACTCAAGTTCCCAACTTCTTCATGTCTGCCAGCCTGTCTTGGCACTCACAGGATTCACACAGGAAGCCTCACACGTCAGATTCTAGGGACTGGGACGAGACTACCCCGTGATCTGTTTGAGGGCTTTGATCTTACATTTGTTCAGCTTTCTGCTGCTTAACCTCTCGGGTTTCTAAGCCCGTGAGGTATTTATGTTGGGATCCAGTTCTCACAGCCGTGGCGGTCCTGTTGACATGTTCTGAGAAAACAGTTGACATGACTCCGGGGGAGCCGTTATCTGCTTTCCCCAGCTCTGAGGTGGCCGCACTGGGATGGATGGTTTTGCTGTGTGAGTCAGTCTCCCATACTTGCTGTGGGCCTGCAGTGCAATCTGCAGGGAAGCCGGAAACCCCATGACTCCCTGCCTCCGCGGGCTTTAGGGAAACACTAGGCTGTTGCTGCTTCCTACATGTGAGTGGAGGCTTCCCTTTCTAATATTCGCTTTCAGGGCACAGGCAACAGGGACTGCCTCCAGGGTCCACTCAGGCAGCTGAACTTTGGGCTGTGAGAAAGCGGGCCTGTGAGGTCTGTGTTGAGTGGCAGCTTGTTGGCACGCCCCACTTCCTGGCCCTGAGGGCTGTTGCCAGGCTGTCTGCCCCTCCTGCTCCCGGGTAGTCTCCTGTGAGCTCCTCTGGGGTGTTTGTGGAGTTCCTTCCTGCAGCCCTCTGCAGATCCGTTACATCCACAAAAGCAAAGGCCGCACGTTCTATCTGCTTAAGGTGGAGACAGTTTTCAGTTCTTATTTTCATCAAGTCTCAGCAAATGCCAAAAGTTTTGCACCAAAGATTCCACAGTGCCTTGATCGGTGAGTAAGCCTGAAGATGTTTGTGCAGCCCCACAGATATTGACATGGCATTTAGAACTCTTAAATACGCTGGGCAGCGGGGAAGGGAGTTTGCTGCCCTTTGGCTTTAGTGAGTCTGAAAAACGGGGTTAACATCTTTGAGAATCACTCAAGGCATCAAGGGCTCCTGCCCAGCCCCTTGCTTTGCTCCTGCTCTGGAGTTTTAGGCAAAAGTACCAGCAGGGCTGACAGTGTTCCCATCTTCCCCAGGCTGTAGTGAATAAAGCTGATAGACAGGAGACCTGTCAGGGCAATGTGCATGAAGGAGCATGACTGGTCCCTGTGGGCCCTGTGGTCCCTGTGGGCCCTGTGAGCCCTGTGAGCCCTGTGAGCCCTGTGGGCCCTGTGGGCCCTGTGGGCCCTGTGAGCCCTGTGAGCCCTGTGGGCCCTGTGGTCCCTGTGGGCCCTGTGAGCCCTGTGAGCCCTGTGAGCCCTGTGGGCCCTGTGGTCCCTGTGGGCCCTGTGAGCCCTGTGGGCCCTGTGGGCCCTGTGAGCCCTGTGAGCCCTGTGGTCCATATGGTCCATGTTGGCTCTATGAGCCCTGTAGTCCCTGTGGTCCTGGGCACTGTACTCAAGGATTGGGAAACATGACTTCTAGGACCCTTGCGATGAAGTTGCACACTGAAATGACCGTTTTGGTCTCTGAGGAGGTGATAGGCGAGGACAAGGACAGAAGGGGCATCTGGGGCCAGAAGGGAAGTCTGGAGCAAGCTGCAGGGTGGGGCAGGACTGACTGTGCTGTGCCCTGATGGCGAGGGACCTGCTCCTCTGGCCGCAGCACCGTGGCTTTCTCAGCTCCTCTCTTCCAGCCCGCCTGGCTCATGAACACTTTTCTGTTCCCCTACACAGACAAGCCTTCTCCAGTAACCCTCGTGTGTTAATTCCCTGTTCCACCCATAACAAACGATCATAACCCAGTGACTTAAAACAACGGAAATGTTTCTCTTCTAATTCTCAAAGTCAGAAGCCCAAAACAATCTAATCAGGCTAACGTCAGGGTATTGAGCTCCTTCTGGACACGTAAAAGGGAGGACTGTTTTCTTTCGCCCTCTAGCTTGTGGATACTGCAAGCATCCTTTGGCTTGTGGTCCCATTGTTTCATATTTAAAGTTGGCAGTGTTGGGCCTCAGGTGCGCTGCCACCTTTCCCTCCCAGCCCTCCTCTACCTCCTGCTAAAGGAGTCGCGTGCTCACCTCAGGTTCATTGCCCAACCAGGCTAATTCCCTTTGCTTCAGGACAGTTGGCCTGCGACCGTAATTCTCTCTGTCACCTTCATTTCTCTCTGCTATGGAGTCTTACCTATTCACAGGATCTGGGGACTAGGATGTCAGAAAAGGAAGGCTTTTTCCTGCCCTGGTGAGACTATCCCTGATTCTGAGTTCTGCCAGTCAGGCTTAAGGGGTGGGGCCTAGAACCTGGCTAGATTTAGCAGGCACTCCTGTGCGGTCTGCCAATTCTTACAAAATCATGCCCGGCACAGGTGGCGGATATCATTGGGACACTTTATTCCCACCCCGCGCAGAGACCCTTCCCAGAGTTAGAACAGAACCCAGTGCACTGGACGGGTTTGGAAAGGCCCCCAGAGGCTAGCCAGCGAAGAATTGGAGACTCGGCACTGATGGGAGGTGGAGCCATTGCCCTCTGGGTGCTTCTCAAGAGAAAGAACGGCTTTTGCTCCTCCTGTGGAGTTCCCACCCCCCTGCCCCCTGCTTTTTGCCTGCGCTCTCATTGGGCCTTCTGCGGAACTCTGGCTTGGGCTGGGTCCCAGAGTGCACACCTGTTGCTCGTTTCTGACTCTTTGCTGCCCTCTTGTGGCCTGAGTCATTCTGCCGTGCTAGGAACCGACTAAGGAACCCAGACACAACGTGAAGAAGCCACAGGAGGTCCATTCTCTTGTTAGCTATTAACTCTTCAGGCATTTTCTAAGAAACACTAAGTGCTGGTTCTGGGTCCAGTGTGGCATTTCAGACCCAGCTGCTGCCCTCAGGGAGCTCACAGTCTAATTTGGGAGACAGGTTTAAAAAGTAAATCATCCCATGTAGTGTGTTAAAAGTTATGGCATCGAGGAGATGACTCAGTGAAACACCTGTGTGCAAGCTTGAGGCCCTGAGTTCAACCCTCTGAACCCACATTGAAAATAAAAATCTAGGTACGGAGGCACACATTTGTCATTCCGGCTCTGGGAGGGCAGAGCCAGAGGATCCCGGGCCCTGCTGGCCAGCTTGCTTGTTTGGGTGAGCTCTAGACCAGCGGGGAACTGTTAAGACAAGGTGGAAAGTGCCCCCTGAGGAGTGACCCTGAGGTTGTGCTATGGACTCCACACACATCCACATGTGCAGATAGATAGATGATAGATAAATAGATAGATAGATAGATAGATAGATAGATAGATGATAGATAGATAGATAGATAGATGATAGATAGATGATTGATAGATAGATAGATAGATAGATAGATAGATAGATAGATAGATAGATAGATAGATGAAAGATAAAAAAAACAGGAATGTATACAGTGCCCAGGAAGTTGGAGGAAGGGATTGTTGAGTCGACTGGAGCAATGGAGTGGAGTGAAGGCAATCAAGAGAGATGTCTCAGAGATTGTTTGAGCCAAAGCTTGAAGATTGGATTTGCGAATCAGAGGTGTCAGTATTGGGTAAGGGACCAGTATTGTCATCTAAGAGCCCCAGACGGACCAGAGAGCATGGGCACCTGGAGACCAGAGAGTGTGGGTACCTGGGGACCAGAGCGTGTGGGCACCAGAGGACCAGAGAGTGTGGGCATCTGGGGACCAGAGAGCAATGGCACCCGGGGACCAGGGCACATGGGCATCTGGGGACCAGAGAGTGTGGGCACCCAGGGACCAGACAGTGTGAGCACATGGGGGCCTGGGAGGACTGGGCCTTAAGCTTTGCAGGCCTAGAGGAGAAGAGCAGGAGAGGCAGAGTGGGCCTGATGGAGAGGCCCCTGCTGGCATCATCATCACCCTCTTGAGCATCAGGGCATGAGGCAATGCTCTGATGGAGATTTCTGGAATGTACCCAGGACCTGAGGCCTCTGTGTCCTCCCAAATATCTCAGTCCTATGTGGATAAATCCACCGAGATGTCTCTGGGCGTGGGGAGAAACTGGAAGCCCTCAGAGGTCTTGTTACACTTCGGGAGAAGGTGCTACAAAGGCAGAGGTCCTGCCTGAGGCAAGGAGATTTGGAGTCTGGTCCCAGCAGCCAGACTGTCAGACACTGATAGGAGGACCTCGTGCATGATCCTGGGGCCTCCTGTTCCTAAAACAGGGGGCAGTGGGTGGAGAAACAGGACTGACTGCACCCTAAGGAGTTTCCTGGTCCTGCCTCTCCAGGGCTGGTGTCCACACCAAGGAGTTTCCTGGTCCTGCCTCTCCAGGGCTGGTGTCCACACCAAGGAGTTTCCTGGTCCTGCCTCTCCAGGGCTGGTGTCCACACCAAGGAGTTTCCTGGTCCTGCCTCTCCAGGGCTGGTGTCCACCCTAAGGAGTTTCCTGGCCCTGCCTCTCCAGGGCTGGTGTCCACACCAAGGAGTTTCCTGGTCCTGCCTCTCCAGGGCTGGTGTCCACCCTAAGGAGTTTCCTGGTCCTGCCTCTCCAGGGCTGGTGTCCACACCAAGGAGTTTCCTGGTCCTGCCTCTCCAGGGCTGGTGTCCACACCAAGGAGTTTCCTGGTCCTGCCTCTCCAGGGCTGGTGTCCACACTAAGGAGTTTCCTGGTCCTGCCTCTCCAGGGCTGGTGTCCACACTAACGTCATCTAGCCAGCCTAGGAAGCTCTGGAGTCCCCCCATCTCTACTCTAAATGGGCAAAGGTACACAGTCCTTCCACACTTTCACTGGAAAAGCCCCCCAAACAGCCTTGGAGGCCAGGACAAACTCTCAAGACCACCATGCCAGGAATGGGTGCCCAACAGCTTGGGAATCTGGAGCCTTGGAGCTGGTAGATGAGGAGAAGACTGTACCTTGGGTACTTCTCTGTGTCACAGTCTCGGGCTCCTCTGATGATGGTGGTTGACCCAAGACTCCAGTCATGGTACATGAGGCTGGACTGAGATTCTGACTAAGTTTCCTCTAAACTCCCTTGTTCTGTTACTTTTCTAGTGCCATAGTGAGACACCATGGCCAAGACAGCTTGTAAAACTAAAGCATTTCATTGGGGGCTTGCTTACACTTTTAGATGATCAGTCCATTATCATCATGGTGGGGAACATAGTGGCAGACAGAGAGGAGAGAGAGAGAGAGAGAGAGAGAGAGAGAGAGAGAGAGAGAGAGAGAGAGAGAGCGCGAGCAAGCCTGGGCCTACTATTAGCTTTTGAAACCTCAGAGTCACCTCCAGTGGCACACCTCCTCCAACAAGGCCACACCTCCAGATCTTTCCCATGAACTGGGGACCAAGTGTTCAAACATAAGAGCCTATGGGAGCCATTCTGGTTCGAACCATCACAGGCCGTCTCCTGGTGGTATTCCTTGAAAACAGTACAGTGACTAGGTTGCGGTGGCCTTGTAGATAAAAGGGCTACAGTCAAGATTTGCTTTAGAAGACGCGAAAGCGTTTGTGGGAGTTGTGCACACTGGATGCATAAGGGGTGAGGTGAGCCTGATGCCTTCAAGGCCCTCCCCACGCTGAGAGGTTGGGGTGCTTGTTTGGTACAGAGAGGAACATGGGAGACACATGGAGTTCTGAGGAGGCTGGATGGTCTTGCTGGGTCTTGCGTTGGGCCATGATCAAGCCAGATTCTGATGTGGAGATTAGAAGTGAATCCAGTGCTGAGGAAGGACTGCTGTCCCAGCCCCTGGCCCCACAGTCAGTACAAAGCAGCTTGACTCAGGCCTAGATCTATCTGCAAATGCCTCCAGTACCACTGTTTGCCAAAAGGCCAGCCAAGAGGGCCCCGGGGAGTTCTCTCTGGTTATCTACGTGAATCTTGCCTGGGGGCAAATCGCCTCATTTGCTTAGCAGGGGATGGGGTGGGGTAGGAGAGACTGAAGCCCTAGGAGGAGTGGGGCCAGATAGCACCCTACCACCCCTTTCATGCTGGAGTGCCCAGGGCTCACACCAGCTTTTGTCCACTGGGCATCAATGGTCTGACCACTTAAGGCTGAGAACCCCTACTCTCTCCTGCCCAGCCTTCCTTCTGCTTTTTCTCACATTATCGTGGATATTAGCCCCTACCAGACCAGAGATCCTGCAGGGGGCCCACCCTGGATCTCCTACAAGACTGTAAAGAGGAGGGCAGGATCCCAGACAGGCCTTGTGCCATAGGCCTATTCCCTTTTCAGGACTTTACGACAGTCTGATGCCTCAGGGGGAGTGTGGGGAGATGTACTTTGCCTCTGAGATTCCAGAAAGGAAACTGGCAGGCTGGCATTAATAAACGTTCTGCGAAATGCCTGCAGATCGCAACATTAACTTTTATTAACTATTACATTTAATGCTCATAAAAATTTCATCATACTTGAAAACAATTTGAGGTTAGACTGCCTCACTTTGCAAATGTTCCCAAGTCCACACCGTGATTGCTAAGAAATCACAGCTAATAATCTCTCACATCGCTCATGGTCAAGTGGTTTCCAAAGCAAGACTATGGATATGAGGTTTTTGTAATTTTCAAGGCGAAATTAATAGTGTGCTGTAGTTATTGTGCTGTAGGGGCACAGGGTGGTACTTGGGTGCCCGGGGAGGAAGGACCTGGCACGGACCCGATTCCCTGTTAAACCCCCTTGACCACAATGAGTGAAGGCAAGGCTTTCAGATGACGAGGTCAGCAGCCCTGTTTCCTTCGGGGACCTAGCAAGACAGTTCTCACCTGGAGAAACTTGTGCTGGTCAGGGAGGGGAGGGGGATGAGCAAACCAAGGGCCAGAACATGATGGTACACATAGGCCCTGGGCCGTGCATTGTCCTGCATGCACTGGGACCCTCCTGAACCAGTTCTGGCCTATGTTTTACCTCTTTGGCTTGCGGGAATCCACGCCCTTCTTTTCCAAGACCTTGTAAGCTGTCAGCCCTCAGCTGGACCAGCCACCACCTCTAACTCACTGCACCTAAGACAACTCTCTCTGAGCCCAGAGCCCCCAGAAGCAGCCGGAGTCAGTAAGGTGAGGCTTTTGTCCTCCAAGGAAAGTGTTCTCAAATGATACCAAATCTCCACTCTTCTGGCACCCACCCCCTAACCTGCACGGTGTTTACCATCTGGAGAAATGATACACACTTGTTACCCAAGTTGCCCCTGAAAGCGCCTTGTGAGACAGACATGTTCACCCTAGTTCAGAAGCGAGTTAACAGTTCTGGTGGTGATGTGTCTAGTTTGGATCACGCCTTAGGTGACCTTGGTGCCCCTGGAGAACCAGGAGGACTTGGAGCCTGTCTGATAGGCTCTGGACCCAGGGGAAGACTATGGCTTCCCTGGTCCTCCCCCGAGGCGCCAAACTCTGCTGGGATGCTAGGACACTGTGCTTCAGGTTCTGGGGTATTTCTTTCTCCATCCCTAGCCATCTGCCAATGCTAACCAACACTTACTCTCTCAGGCTACCTACTGTGCACTAAGTTCCCCTGTGTACACCCGGGGCCTTGCCCAGGGTTAGCTCAACTCCAGGCCACCACCAACTGTGATCTGCCTGCTTGGAGCTGTTGGGACTACGTGCCCCCATCTCCTGATTGCTTTTGGGGTTAGACCCAGTCTGGAGCTCCTCTCGGAGGTGGGACTATGCCTGGTCCCAACACCCGGTAGATGTCTGAGAGCTGTAGGTGGAACTCACATAAATACTACCCTCGCTGCTTGCTCGCATAACTGGCCTGAGCGGAGTCCAGGCTCAGGGTCCAGGGTGTCATTACACGGGGCTTGTGCTCCACTTAAACGGTGCCCTAGTCCTTCCAGTATTGGCTCTGGCTGCTCTCTGGAAGATACTGAGACAATGGCCCTTGTTACCCTCTGTTTGAGCTATTTATTTTTTTCTCTCCACTCTTCCCTCCTTCCCCTCCCAGGGGACTCGCCTCTCATCCCTCATGCTTTCCCTTTCACTTGGCTGTCACTCTCATTGTCCTCCTGGGGCCTGGAAGGCAGGGTGACAGGCAAGAGGAGCCCAACCAGGCCGGGGAGGCTGGAAATATAGTCATTAATGGGAGCCGGGAAGCCCAGATGTCCTCCCTGAATGCGGGTAATTTGTTTTTAATGAAAAACCACGCGGTGACCCTGAACAAATGAATTGTCTTTATAAGGAGCCGATGTGCAGAGGCACAAATTAAGGACTTAAGGGAGACTCAATGCCAGGCTGGAAAGGAAGGAAGGAAGAAGCAAGGAGGGGGTGAAAACGCGAGAGAAATGAAAGACTTTAAAACGACACCTGTCTCCTCCTGTTCTTTTGTCTAAAGAACATCCCAGCTCAGAAATGCTTTGGGAACTGTTCTGCCGGACCGGAGTTCAGGACAGTTGGGACTGTCTTGAGGCATTTTCCACCCAAGTGCTAAGAATACGACCTCTTATTTGCTCAGAGCTTTCTAATTTCTGAACCTCGCTTAGTTGTTGGCCCAGTTTACAGAGATGAAAACTGAGGCCCAGGAGAAAGGGTTGCTTTAGAGCTATGCGCAGCAAGTGCAGGTCTCGGAGGACAAGGGAAGGACTTCACCCACTCCAAGTTTGGCTCTTCGACATTCTGTACTTGTGTCTAGAAGTGGCTTTCTCTGTGAGGCGCCAGAGAAGGGTTGTGGCCTGAGCTGGTCTGTGACCATGTCTAGTCTGAGGGACTGGGACGGAAATAAATGCACTGGTACTTGCGGAATGCCTTGCTTTTCCAAGAACACGTTTGGTAAGGGGTCATACAGAGAGAACACCCAGGAATGAGACTGGGGGCAGAGACGAAAACAGAAAAAAACTGATTGACACAAAAAAATCTGTGTCTGACTTTCCCCACTCAGAAATCAGCCCTGCAGCCTCCACCTCCCGGGCTCTTTTATGAGGGGATGGAGCAGGTCATGGTGGGAGGGGCAGCCGTGTGGGCACTGTCTCAAGAGAGGCTGCAGCTGGCGGCCCACAGTGGGCAAGTCCACCCTGTTGGACAGGTGGTTGAAGCAGGCCTGGGTTGGGGACTGCAGATGGGTTCCGTGCTAACGCATACCTCTCGGGGTCCAGAAAGGTCTTCAGGCAGTCTACAGCAATTTCACCCTCCATGGTGGAAAGAGAGGCCTGGAGTCCCAAGCAAGGACAGGAGAGGCTGTGGGTAGAGTCACAGGGAAGGCAAAGGAACAGCCAGCCTGCCAGTCTTCCTTGAAGCAAGGAAAGGAAGCATCTTGCCTCCCACCCGCACACAGACTTGGTGTTTCCAGAATGTTCCTGGCACCAGAGCTTCTAATAAGTGTTTGAAAAACCCTGGTCCCCCTTGTTCTTCATCATGTTCCTGCTGGGGCCTGTGGGCCTGGCCAGCTCTGAGAGCCCTTCCTGCTCTGACCCAGTGGATATAGATGGTGACCTCCCCAGACCAGCAGAGTAGGCCTGGAACCTGAGGCATTGTGTGTGTGTGTGTGTGTGTGTGTGTGTGTGTGTGTGTGTGTGTGTGTGTGTGTGTGTGTCGGGGGGCGGGGGTCCTGCTCCTTCCAGCTCTGCTTTTTTACCCTAGTCAGGTATCTGGACAAAATGCAATGACTGAGTTCTTTCTCTGGGTTCAATCCCTCTGGAAGTGGGAACCTACCCAGAAAATCAGGCAAACAGAAAACTCAGACCACAGCCCGTGGCCTGTGGTCACGAAGTCTTCACCCTGGGTTAGTCCTTTGCCTCCCAGTACTGACTGAGCCCTTGCTTCCCCAGCTACCAGAAGCAGACCCTCTTTACAGCAGGCGTCCTGGAATTGAGGGTTTATCCTTCACCACCTTCCAAGGTGGATTTCAGCTCCATCAGGCTGGCCAGAAATCCCAATCACAGACCAGCAGGGCTGCCCACATTCCTTGTAGGGCTGCACACATGACCACCCCACCCTTGCGAGGCAGCTGCACTGCTCACCTTTGTGCCCAGCCCTGCTCCTGGAGTGGCCACACCCCTCCTCATTCCAGCCCAGGAAGCAGGGCCTCTCTGGATGCATCCCAGGGCATCCTTCCAGAGACGCACTTACAACCGAAACATGGGCAAGTTGCTCTTTCTACAGTGGACAATTACAAACACCAGGCAGGGCTGCCAATTGGCAAGTAAATTCCGGAAGTGGCTTGGCTTCATTACGTGGCCAGGGAGCCAGCTGGGTGGGGTCCTCCCTTGTGAGCTAGCCTCTGGCTGTCCCACTTCGCTGGTGTTTGTTCCCACATTCATTCTCTAGGTAATCGCAGGCTCTTCTGTGTGGCTGAGCCCAGATCACAGTGTGGGCACAGACACGACCAAATGGTTCTGAGGCCCTAAGAGCTTCTCTGAGGAGAAGTGACCGTGTTTCATGTTTAGGATAGAGGGAAGCCAACTTGAACATGGTGTTTGGGAGTGGCTTTGCTGGAATGGTAAGCCCAGGAGGCAAAGAAGATACAAAGAGGATGAGGTCTGAGGGACACAGCAGCTGGAGGCTGGCCTGCCCACGGGGATGCGTGCCTGACTGGTGACCAGCTCCAGTCCCATTCATGATGGGAAGGCTGGCGCGTGCAAATCTCAGTCCCGAAGCCCGGGGCTGATCCGTGTGTACAAACAGGAGGCTCAGTATTTAGGGGCAGGGAGGAGCAAGGGAGGTACCCTGAATGGCTGCCTGCTTTGGAAATTTCTATGCATTTGTAATAACAAAATTACCATAATTTGCTCGTTAACACAGCTAGATCAGTCAAGCATTGTTCCATCGCAGGCGGGCTGGGAGGTGTGCGCCTCTCTGCACACTCCGCACACCCCAGCCCGCCTGCCAGCCCGTTGGAGCACTAGAAATTAACATGCAAATGGTCCTAATTCGGTGGGCGAGCTGTCAGGCAGGCCTCTCCGGCCTCATCTCCGTGAAGGCCCTGACAGCCCAGCTCCGAAGCTGGCCCACCCTCCTTGCTCCAGCCAGGAGGAGCTCTGAGGGGCACCTCCAGACTGACAGCTTGGCGGCCTCCCTCCCTCGGCTAGCGCCATCAGGCCTGGCGGCAGACTCCCTAGGGAGCAAGCAGGGGCTGCCACCATGCTGGCCTGAGGCAGGCTAGCGGGTGGGCTGCGGGGGAGGCTGGCCCATGCTCGGGCCCACCGGCCTTGGCTGGCTTGGGCATATGGGGCGACGTGAGAATGGAGAGGTGTTCCCTGACGCCCATGGGCTCTAAGTCACCCCATGGCGCTCTGGGAGTACCTTCTCTATCCGCACATGTGCAGGAAGGTGGTTCAACTCCTGATTCCAGGATGGCTGGGCTCAGAGGGAGCTCTGCTTCTATCCCGACATGCAATGGACACCTTCTCAATGGCGCCCTCTCTCTGCACTCCTTGTGAGGGGGTGCAGGCCTTGCATGTTAGAGGCGGTGAAATTACCTGAGTTCTTCCAAGCACTGACCCTCATTGACTGCTTGCACCCCTCAGGCCCTGGTCATTCACTGTCCATCTGGAAGTCAGTCGGGCACTACCCCATTTCATGGAGGATCGAGCTGGGGCATGCTTCCCCCTTGTGACTTGAGGTACTTGGATAGAGCCCTGTAGTCTCACAGAACCTTTTGCTTTTTTCTTTTTATGAGGTGAAGGCTGGCTCTGTTGCCCAGGCTGGCCTTGAACTTCTGAACGTTCTATTTCAGTTTTTTTTTCTTTCATGGTGCTGAGGGTGCCACCCAAGGCAAACACTCAATCATGGAACCGCCAATTTAATTTCTGCTGAAGAAAGGGTTGCAGGGCTCCCCCTAGTGGACAAGTGAGATGCCTCACTCCCTACACTCCTGTGCACGGTGGAATCACACACACACACACACACACACACACACACACACACACACCCTTCGTTTACTCAGTTTTCACATCTGTTCTCTGCCAGAATCCTCACCACAACCTTAAAGTCCCATCTTCCACTACTCTTGTCATAGGCTCAATGAGAGGATGGGCAGGCCAAGCACAGCCAAGGCTAGACCAGAGTATATTCCATTTTACCCAGCAGTCCACCACCATGCATGGTCTTAGATTTGACGTGTGGCCCCGCCCTCCCCAGCCTTATGGCATAAGGCCCCAATAGTCAGAGTTTTCCATCCTTTGGAGAGACTGGTCTTGTAGTGAATGCTTGTGATGGCTTCCCCATGTCTCCTCACAGACACCATTGTTCCTGCAAACCTTTATCTTATTTTATTTTATTGAGCTGGGGTGCAATGGCTTGAATGAATATGGTCCCCATAGGTTCATGGGGAGTGGCATTATTTGAATGATTAAGGTGTAGATGTGACCTTGTTGGAGCAAATGTGTCATTGGAGATGGGCTCTGAGGTTTCTGAAGCTCAAGCCAGGCCAAGTCTCGCTGACTGTTCCTGCTGCCTGCCAGTCCTGATGTAGAACTCTCAGCTCCTCTCCGGCACCATGCCTGCCTGCATGCCACCTTGCTTCCTGCCATAATGACAATGGACTAAACCTCTGGACTGTAAGCCAGCCACAGTTAAATGTTTTCCTTTGTAAGAGCCCCTGTGGTCACAGCAACAGAAACCCAGGTACTGGCCTGCCAAAACTTGCAATGTAGACCAGGCTGGCCTTGAACCCACAGAGACCCATCTTCCTCTGCCTCCCAAGCACTGGGATTAAAGGCGTGCACCACCACTGCCAGCTTCCAGGCCACTCCTAATAGCAGCCCCATGACCCGAAACCAGGTCATGTTCTCCTTTGAAGGCAGATGTCAGAGTCCTGCCATGACCCTTTGACCACTCTCTCCCCATCTCTTCCCTCCTCTCTCTTCCCTCTCCAGCCATACAGGACTCTTCGCTCCTCTGCCCGTCGCACCTCAGGGCCTTTGCACAGCCGGTTTCTGCTGTTCTTCCCGTCATACCACTTGGCTAACTCTCACTTCCCTTTCACTCACAGGGAGGGCATAGGAGCCACTCTCCCTAAAACCTCATTTCCTCCTCGGCGCTTCCTACTCCAGCTCTACTTTGTGTCTCCTCCTCCCTGCACAACGCTGTCTGACACGCTATGCTCTGTATCTCTGTGCTCCGGCTTTACTGGGCGATTGGTTCCCCAGACCGTGAGCTCTGAAAGGCCTGGGACTCCTGACTGATCTGCTCAGGCCCTTGGCTCCAGGTCTAGCTCAGGCACCCTCTCTGTACCTGGAATATGAGCAAAGGGGTGAGATAGTGACAATGTTTAATACCTGGCCTCAAGGTGGGCACTGGCCAGGCTCCCAACACATGGGGGACCTCTCCACCTGCTCAGCACCTTTTCTCCTGGGAAACACCTCCATTCTTCTCCCCTGATCACCAAGATAGCTCTCCTCTCCTTCCCCTGCCCCACTTGACTTCCTTTCCCCAAAACTACCTCAGACAAGTCTGTGGGGGCAGTCACAGAGGACACATAGGTGAAGGGTCAGTAATATTTAAGAAAGAAGAGGTCTCAAGCATAAGATGGTTCTGAGTGTCAAGGCACCTGCGGCCATGGCCTACGGCTTGAGTTCAATCCCTGGGACCCACATAGTAGAAGGAGAAAACCAACTCCCAGAAGTTGTCCTCCAGCTTCAACATGTACACAAATACATGCATACATACATACATACTTCATATGTCATACATCATACATAGATCAATGCTCTTAAAAAATATTTAAAAGAAGAAAGCTTTCCATCAGGACAACCAACTTCCAGGTGGACTTGCTCACTATGTTCCTGGGGAAACTGAGGCCCAGGCTGGGGAAGGGCTTTGATTTAATGAGTTTTGGAGTAGAGGCAAGAGCATGCCAGGCATGTGTTCTAGCCAGGGGGATGCTGCAAATCCAGCTGCCTTCACAGTGCCTGTACCTTACCAAGCACTGTGAAGAATGGTAGCCCCAAAGTATGATGGGAGGCCTCCCACACAGCAAGTCCTTGGGAGTTAGCCTGCTGGGGACAGCCTTCTTAGCCACTGACCTCTGAGGAACCCATTTCAGAGGCCTGGACTCTTAAGCCTCAGAGGATGCTGGGAAATTCTACAGTGTTGACCAGCGTGCCTCCAACGCCATTGCACACAGCCAGGAGAACATCTGAGCAGAAGGTGGTGAGCTCCTCAGCTTGCTGATTCCGGAATCTTTATTTCAAACAGCTCTCTGCCAGAGGCCAGCCCCGCCCCTCTGAGGACCAGTCCTCTCTCCGTAGTTTTCAGATTGACTCACTATATCCTGACAGCTGGCTCCACCCAGGTTCTAAGCTAGAGACTGATGGGTTTTTTGTTGTTGTTGTTTTATTTTGTTAGTTTGTTATTGCTTTGAGACAGTGGTTCACTATATAACTCTAGTTGGTCTGGAACTCACAAAGGTCCACTCTTCTGCCTCCCACACGCTGGGATTAAAGGCCTCAGATAACCCAGTCTGTGGTGTGTACTGTAGTCTAAAGTCTCAGAGCTCTGTGGATGGCTGCATGACCTATGCTGAGCATCCAGACTTGAGCCCCAGCCTGCAAATCACAGGACATTGCTCCTGTCCTGGGGCAGCTCTGCAGGGAAATCTGGACAGCAGAGTCTAAGAATGGAATTGTTGGCCCAGCGAGGAAGGGAGAACAGAAAGAAGTGGGTGCACTCCACGGCTTCTTTTAAGAAAGGAACACCCAAAGGATTGTGCACTATAGAAAAGGGGGTATGACTCCTTGAGACCAGCTAGGGATGGATGGGAGCCTTG
This sequence comes from Microtus pennsylvanicus, assembly GCF_037038515.1. Lineage (NCBI taxonomy): Eukaryota > Metazoa > Chordata > Mammalia > Rodentia > Cricetidae > Microtus > Microtus pennsylvanicus. The sequence continues at coordinate 141,271,621 of NC_134581.1, forward strand.
GGGAGCCCCTTCTTGCAAGGAAGGAACCAGGAGAGCCATAGCAGCTGAGGACTCCAAAGGCTCTGATCTCTGGCTTCCTTTTCAACCCTGACTCTGAAGAAAGAAATAGGCCTCCCCTCACCTGCCCCCCGCCAAGCCCCAACTTGTCTCGAGTACCTGTCTCAGCACACTGGTCCCCAGCCACCTCAGAGGAAGGTAATTTATGTGTGTACAGCCCCCTCCTGCAGACTGCGGGCTCTCCGTGGGCAGGAACCGTATCTGATTCATCTCTACTTCCCAGTCCTACCCCTGCATGCTGGGGGCAGGAAAGGTGTGCAAAATTGAGTGTGTTCCTCGGGGTGCGGCGGGGCTCTGGGCTTCGGAGTTCCCAGCCCACACTGAAGCCACACATCGCAGTAGTAATTGCAGAGGTAAATCTTGTCTGGTCTCCTCGCAGAAGCTTGGGGAGGCATTCCATAAATATGTCAGCAGCGGCATTAAAATTTGATGGCAGGCAGTGCAGGTCGGGACTAGCACTGTGACTTCCCAGCAAGGTACGACACCTTCACCTGCATCTCATCAGTCAGTCCAGGATGCTCAGGGAAAGCCCAGCCGTAGCCGCAAACAGGGCTGCTGACTCCCAGACCCACGGCTGCTCTGAGGGACAGGCCAGGTCAAGGCCACAGGGAGGTACACTGGCTTTGGGCTGGCGCCAGGCTGAATGGAATCCCTATACGCCCTGGAAATGTGCTGGGACATTAGAAGGTCTCTGACTTGGAGTGGCCGGGGACAATGTTTTGAGACCGGGAGCTGGTGATAGGACCAGGGACAAGGTCTTCACAGTCAGCCTGGAGGAAATTCAATATTTTCAAAACACAAACAAATAAACAAAGAGCACAGATTAAAGAGATCGAGACTGGAGTATCATTAAGCAAGCCAGGAGTCACTGGTCCAGGGTCCGGTCCCGGAGCATTCCCCAGGGGCAGAAAGCCAAGACACCATTCTCGTCTTGCATCCACCTTACTGTTGCCCTCTCTGGGAAACTGAGGCTAAGATAATTGGAAGGGACAAGCTGGAAGAGACACGTGATCAGGAGTCCTGGTTCCTAGTTTGAGGATTTCCTTACAACCAATGATTTTAGATACTTGTTGAAATGTAATAGAAACACCTGAAATGTATTTTAACATTATATTTTGTTAATTCTTTGAGAACTTAATACTTACATACAAAGTATCTCCATCATATTTTCCCCTCTCCCCTCCTAACTCCTCCCAGATCCACCCTCCACTCCTCAGCCCTTCCCAAACTTCTGCCTTCTTCTTCTTCTTTTTATTTTTAATAACCCACCAAGTCCAGTTCACATCCAATTCGTATATATAGGTGTGGGGCCATCTACTGGAGCAGGGCAGACCCACCAGGACCGGACTCTTAAGAAAACTGGCTCTTCTCCCAGAAGCAGTCAGCTGTCTACAGCTCCTTAGTTGGGGGGTCTGGGGGGTGGCTCCTACGTCTCTCACTCTTCATGCTAGAATGCCGACTGGCGTGGTCTTGTGCGGGTCTTGTGCAGGCAGCCATGGCTGCTGTGAGTTCACAGTGCAGTGGCCCTGTCATCGCCAGAAAATGCTGTTTGGCTCCAGTCTTCCCTGACCTCTGGGTCTTAGAATCTTTCTGTCCCCTCTCCTGAGATGGCCACTGAGCCTTGAAGGGAGGGAATGTGGTGCAGATGTCTCATTTGTGGTGGGATACTCCACAGACACTCACTATCTCTACTTTGATCAGTTGTGGGTTTTTGTGTTAACCATCTGGACTACATCTTTTAACACAGAGGATAAAAATCCCCAACATGTTCATTTTTCAATCAGTCCTATAAAACTCTGAGTTTAATATCATCTGGGTCACTCTTTTTAATTCACAAAGAACTTTCGAGTGTGTCAATATTATGTGGTCCCGTGAGTGCTGGGATGACAACAGGGCAGCCCCTGTGATTCAGTTACAAACTTGTTGACTTTTCCAGTGCCGTTTCAAGTAAGTGCCAGCGGGCATTGGGCAGGCCTGGCAGTGATCTCCCAACTGTTAACAGAGAGGGGCCACTATGCTCTTAGACTGCAGAAAACTGGACACATCTTTCTGTCATTAATTTTAAACTCACCTGCAGCTCAGAGTGTCCCCTGTTCCCAGGTTTGCCAGCCAAGGTCCATACCCTGCAGCTGCTGTGACAGTGTTTGCCAAGTGTCCACACCACCTTGGGTCCCCTACAGAAAAACAAAACAAAGCAACAACAAAAAACCCAAATGCCTGAGACAGAAGCTTATTCGAGATCAACAGGTATGGAGATTCAAGTTCAAGATCAGACTCTCTGGTCTGAGCCTGTGGCAGGGTGACATGGGCTTAGCAGTAAGTAGTGACATGGTGGGGCTGGAGAGATGGCTCAGCAATTAAGAGCATTGCCTGCTCTTCCAAAGGTCCTGAGTTCAATTCCCAGCAACCACATGGTGGCTCACAACCATCTGTAATGGGGTCTGGTGCCCTCTTCTGGCCTGAAGGCATACACACAGACAGAATATTGTATACATAATAAATAATAAATAAATATTTTTAAAAAATAGTGACATGGTGAATAAGGAGGAAGAGAGAGGTACCCACCCTCAGAGAGGTAAAGGCCACCTGAAAGACCCACAGTCCCTCTTAGGAGCACCACTCTGGGCACCAAATCTTTAACACGTGGGCCCTTTAGGGGAGGCGTCCAACATCCTGCTGAATCGGCCTCTGGACTGGGAGGAGCTGGGGTTCCCTCCCTCCATGCCTTTTGATGCTTCCAAGTGTTGCCTGGACTGGCAGGTAGGCAGATAGGAATTTTGGAAGCAAGCAAACGATGAGGTTATACGTCCTCTGAGACCCAGACAAACCACTTCCTGGCTCTCTTAGTCAAAACAATTTCCAGCTGCCACGCTGCGCCTGAATCTACCTTGCCCTCTGCTGACATCCATGTGCCTTTGACACAGACTTGCTCACGGGTCTGGGACCTGGGCTCCTCCTACCAGGCATGTTGACCTCTTGGAGAAAGGCCGCTGTGAATGCTCAGTGAGATGGATGTGCTGAAACTCGGTCCAGCACTAGTATGCGGGCCTAAGTGTAAAGATGTAGCCCCAAATCAGAGATGCCAGACGAGTTTCCCTAAGTTCATGACTGGGTTCAGGTGGAATCTCGTCAGAAGAAACCATTTTACTCTTTCTTTCCAACTCTTAAGCTGCCCTGAGTGTGTTCTCACAGTGAGCTTGACATCATTAGACACCTTCGTGGATATGTAGGAGCGTTTTCTTGGTAACTACTATAGTTTAGATCTGGAAGGATCCCTGAGGCCCTTAAGTTAAAGGCCCCAGTCTGGCGCTATTGACCTGTAAGAGGTGGGGCCTATGGGATTCTCGAAGTCGTGGGGACATTGAGGGGGGATTGTAGCCACAGATCTTTCCACTTTCTCCCTTCCATTTCCTGTCTGTGAGGTGAGCAGCTTCACTCTGTCGTGTCTTCTGCCATGATAGGCTGCCCTGCTACACACTTCAAACCAACGGGTTTTGAAACCTCAAAATCATGAACCAGAATAAACCTGTTTCCTCTTCAAGGTAGTTACCTCAGGTCTCTGTTACGAGTGACAGACTACACATTCTATCTGAGCAGTGGAACCTGGGGCCTGGAAGAGTAAACCCGGGCGTGGGGGCTCCTAGGAATAGTTTGTGGTCACTGTAGGCCACACTCAGCGCCCACAGTTGGCATTGAAGATATGGGCAACAGCCAGTAGCAGCATTAGTGCTCAGGCCTGCGCTCACCCAGGTCCCTGCAGCTCTCCCGCACTGCTGTGGGCCAGCAGCAGCCAAAAGGGGCCCATTGTGCATTCTCTCCTTGTGCCTGCTCTCTCTCTCTTTCTCTCTCTCTCTCTCTCTCTCTCTCTCTCTCTCTCTCTCTCTCTCTCTCTCTCTCTCTCTCTTGGTTTTTCTCTTCCCTCGGCATTTCTGAAGGAAAACCTGAACTGGTAGGAGAAGAGGTTTTTCCCAGCGGCCGATCGATACGCACCATGCAGGGCTGTCCAGGTTGACAGGCTGACCTTTCCTGGGCTTGGGTTTTTGCCTCCCTGTTGGGAGCCCAGGAAGGTCTTGCTGTGGAGAGGGAGGGCAAACATCCCTTGGCCTCTGAAGAGCCAAGCTGGAGGCTGGATTCAGGGAGGATGGAGAGAGAAACCTCTTGGTTTCTGCCACCTTCACAGATGAGAAAACTGAGGTTTGGTAAGAAGTAAGGTGTTTACTGGTCACTCAGAGAGACTTTGGCACAGCTCTGTCAAATATAGACACACGCAGACATACATACCTATGTATATGTTGTGTATATTTCTGTATATTCATACATATGCTTGTGTATCTGTGTATATCCTGTCTGTATGTAATGTGTGTATTAAATAACACAACACATAAGCTGGCTGTGTCTGTGTTGTGTCCTCATTTTGATCACTGTGGTCATGGACAGTTCAAACAGCAACCGTCCAGGTGCCCGCTGATCCCTGATCCACCACCGGTCACGTGGTTCTACAAGACTGGGAGGAACCTTAGCCCCTTCCAGACCTCTTCTCCCCCTTCCTCTTCCTCTTCCTCTTCCTCTTCCACCCTCATCCTTTACCACAAAGATTTTCTCTCCCAGCCCAGCTTGACTCCTTCAGAAACAGAAGTTGACTGCGAAGTCACTTTGAAAGACTTTCCATATGTTAATTGCAGCCGGCCAAGGTCTGGAGCGGAGGTGGGAGCCCACCATCTGCAGACAGGTCGGCCCCCAGCGAGCTCGCAAATCCCTGTCATCTGGCAGGTGTCGTTTTGGGTTAATTAAGAGCTATGAGGAGCCTGCTTTGCCTGTCACTTCTGAGAATTTTTGGAAACTTTGACTTTCTTGCCATCCCTGGGTTTTGAGCGAAGGGGAAAATGAAAACACCTATGATGTTGAAATCGCAGGTTTCCCAGGCAACTGCATCCGAACATTTTATCACAGCCCCCTCTGAACTTCATTGTCGTGAGAGTTTCACTTTTGTATTTGACCCATTTGTATTTGGAAGGATGTGATGTTTGGGGATCCCACGTCTGTCCTAAATGCTTTGTTCGGCTTGCTTTCTTTTTGATTTTTGTTGTTTGCTTGTTTGTTTGTTTTTGACAGTACTGGGATCCGAATCTAGGCCATTGCACATGCCCTAGCCCTCCTCTGACTTTCTGTTTTGAGATGGATTCTCACTGTGTTGCACAGACTGGCCTTGAACTCTCGCTGTGGTGCCGACCCTGAACTTGCCATCCTCTTGTTTCTCAGACTCCAGATTGACTGGAATGACAGGCCTCTACCATCAGGCTCAGCTTGAAGCTGTATGTTTCTTCTAAGAGAGGAGCTCTTCCTTAACTTAGTCAGCTCAGTGACTTCAATGGGACTCTGGTAGCCAACAGGAGCCTCCTTCAGTGACCAGAGCCTGGGTCGTCACTGTTACCTGAGAGCATATTATATTAAATGCACACATCTGGGTTCTCAGCATTCTCTGTAGGGTGATGCTAACATTCTAGAACTTGCCAGGCCTGAGCTTGGGTAACATGGTCCATGCATTTGTCAAATGAAAGCATCAGTACACTTAAATGTATTGGTTTCGTTACATGCAAACTTCATATCCAAAGGGAAAATGTCTTCATTATCTCAGTGATGAACATTAGTTCATGATATGCACGCCGGAATACTTAAGAGAAAATGTACTGATGTTGGTAACTTAGTTTAAAATGTAAAAATGACAAGTGACAGGGTAGAGTGATGGAGAGAACAGCGTGGTCATGCCGGGGATAGCCAAGGACGGGAAGAGGGTGGCCAGGGTGGTGTCCTCTGAAGCTCTCCGGAGCCCTGTGCTGAGGAAGGAGGCCTGGGGTGGGCTCCCCTCTCCCCTGCCTGGAGTTTTCTCTGTCAGTCATGACAGTTTCTCTGTCAGGCTGAAATCCAGCCCCTTTCCCCTCAAACTGGGGTCTGCAGATTATTTATAACCATGATGCCCCTTGACCTTCTCCACAAGCTTAGGAAGTTGAAACTCCCCTTCCCTCCTACTTAGAGAGGAAGAAGCTGAACCTCAAGGAAGTAAATCCACATGCCTACGGCCACAAGTCTGCCAGTGACATGGCCTGGTCTGTAACCTGGGTCGATGTGACATCCCAAGTCATTTTCTTTTCTCTCAAAAAAGACTTCGTTTTTATTTATGTATATGCCTGTGTGTCTGCATATGTGTATGCCACCAGTGTGTGGGTGCCCTCCTAGGCTAGAAGAGGGCATTGAAGCCACAGGGGCTGCAGTTACAGGCAAGTGTGAACTGCCTAATGTAGGTGCTGGGAACTGAACTCTGGTCCTCTGGAAAAGCAAGTGCTCTCCTTCTGAGTTGTCTTTCCAGCCCCCTACAGGCCATTTCCTCTTTTCTTCTCCATGGTAGGCAGCTCTAGGTGAGAGCAGGCTACACATACCTAGGGCATGGCCTGGGCTGCTTCTCTCTGACCTTTTCATATAGCTAGAATCCCATCCTGGGCCACCACTGGCCAACTCTGTCCTGCCTTTGCTCACACGGTGCCTCCTGGGGCAAACCACCCTTTTCTGGATGCTCTCCCTTAGGTCTTCAACTAAAAGCAAGAGGGAATTAGGCCCTTGTTTACCGCCTCATAGAAAACTATGATGTCCTTCCCAGTTTTGCCTTGTTCCCAGGCTTCTTTCCCACCCTGGCCTGTGACGCTATGATCTACACTGTCCTTACGGTGTCCTTTGACCGCACGTCTTCATCATAACTCCATTGGCCACACAAAGACGGCACCCAGACATCTCTGACTTCCATGTCTGGGGAGAGCACCAACTCTAGTCTGCAGGTGTTGTCTCAGTGTGTTTTCTGTTGCTGTCACAAAACATCTGAGGCTGGGTAATATATAAGGAAGAGAAGTCCATCTCGGCTCACTGTCCAGGAGGTGGGAAAGTGTGCGGGCATAGCAGTGGCACCCCGCCAGGACGTGATACTGTGGAGAAAGCTGAAGGGTAAGGGTACCCACGAGCCAGGCAAGAAAGTTTGGACTGACTCTCTACAGCCCACTCTCCTAAGAAGAACTGAGGTCCCTCTGAATGACCTTGTCACCTCATAAAGACCACCCTCAAAATAGCCATGTGACACTCAAGTTTCTGCATGAAGTTTGGAGAGGGCATCCATATTCAAACCACAGCAATGAATGACAAGCCATATGGATGCATGGGAGATGGGCTGGAGTGAGTTTCGCCCTGAAAGTTGGATCTAGGACTCTCAATTTTAAAGTGTACACACACACACACACACACACACAGGCACGCACGCACACACACACACGCATACACATTCCATATAGGGCATGTACATCTTTAAGATCCTCCAATCTGGCCCTTCCATTTTCTCATGCCCAGCTCTTCAGCTCTCTCTGCCTTCACCCCTAAGCCCAGATCTTGGCTTGCTTTTGCATAACTAAGAACTCAGCAAAAGCTGAGAATTCCTCCTAAAGCCTGGTTCCAGTTTGTTAGAGGGGTTTCTTCCCATTTTCCTTCCAGTACCGTGTGTCGTTGCTTCTCTCTGGCCCTGTGATGCAAGTGCTCACTGTAGTCCATTTCCTGTTGCTGTAGTCAAATGCCACAGTACTTTCTAGAGAACGTAGTTCATAGAGTGTAAGGGCTGCCTCAGCTCACAGCTCCAAGGCCTGGGAGGTTCACTCAGGTAGCTGTATCTGGGGAAGGTTCTTCTTGCTGGTGAGGATCCTATTGAGTTCGGAGGTGGTTAAGGACCTCAGATAACCAAAGAACTCCCAGTTCAGGTTTCTCTGCTCGGGAAGCCACAGTTCCATGGTGTTAATGTCCTCCCGCATGGACTCTGATATCTTTAATTACTTCCCCGAAGCCCCGCCTCCAAAAGTCAGTTCAAGCTCCCACACTTTTAATGCTTCTTTTTTTTTTAAGATTCTTTTTTGTTGTTGTTGATTTTATTGAGCAGGAAGATGAGCATAGCATTTTTCTCTGCTTCCCTTACTTCCTCTCCCTTCCCCTTCTATCCTCTCTTATGGTCCCCATGCTCCCAGTTTACTCAGGAGATCTTGTCTTTTTCCACTTCCCATGTAGATTAGATCTATGTATATCTTCTCTCCTAGGGTCCTCATTGTTGTCTAGGTTCTCTGGGATTGTGATTTGTAGGCTGGTTTCCTTTGCTTTATGTCTAAAAGTCACTTATGAGTGAGTACATATGATATTTGTCTTTCTGGGTCTGGGTTACCTCACCCAATATGATGTTTTCTAGATCCATCCGTTTGCTCACAAATTTCAAGATGTCATTTTTTCTGCTGTGTAGTACTCCATTGTGTAAATGAACCACATTTTCCTTATTCATTCTTTGGTCGAGGGGCATTTAGGTTGCCTTCAGGTTCTGGCTATGACAAACAATGCTGCTACAAACATAGTTGAGCACAGGTCCTTGTGGTACGATTGTGCATCCTTTGAGTTTATACCCAAAAGTGGTATTGCTGGGTCTTGAGGAAGACTGTTTCCTAATTTTCTGAGAAATCACCATACTGATATCCATAGGGGCTGTACCAACATAAAGCCAACCACACTGAACCTCATAGAAGAGAAAGTGGGAAGTACACTTAAATGTATTGACACAGGAGACCATTTCCTAAATATAACCCCAGTAGCAAGACCCTGAGAGAAACAATTAATAAATGAGACCTCCTGAAGCTGAAAAGCTTCTGTAAAGCAAAGGACATGGTCAACAAGACAAAATGACAGCCTACAGAATGGGAAATGATTTTTACCAACCCATAATCAGACAGAGGATTGATCTCCAAAATATACAGAGAATTCAAGAAATTGATCATCAAAAGAACAAATAATCCAATAAAAAATGGAGTACAGACCTAAACAGAGAACTCTCAACAGAGGAATCTAAAATGACTGGAAGACTCTTAAGAAAATGTTCAACATTCTTAGCCATCAGAGAAACGCAAATCAAAACAACTCTGAGATTCCATCCTACACCTGTAAGAATGGCCAAGATCAAAAACACTGTTGACAACTTATGCTAAAGAGTATGTGAGAAAAGAAACACTCCTGCACTGCTGGTGGGAGTGCAGGCTGGTACAGCCCCTTTGGATGTCAGTGTGGCGATCTCTTAATGCTTCTTAATGGAGATGAATGCCAACCTGACTTTTGTGTGGGCAGATTCGAACCATAGACAATGCTTTCATTGGTCCCTGTTGAAGAGGAGGAGACTGCTCAGAGAGGTTTAGTCCCTTACTTAAGGCCACACAGACCCTGAGAAGTGCCGATGGTTGAGCGAGCTCAGCCCGCCTCAGGAGTGCTGCAGCCTGGGTTCTCCCTTGTGCTCCCATGCACCATGCAGAGCCCAGGATGGAAAGGACCATGGCACTGGTGATTCCACGCGTCCAACTGTAGACAGCATCCAGACCTGCCTTGAAGGAGAGCCAATATGTGCTAAACCTGAGATTCACTGGAGAAAAACCAGTTCCACAGTTGCCCGAATTTGAAGGAAGCTTTATTTAAAATATTAAATACTGACCAAGATGAAATTTGGTCAGGACAATCCTGGGAATATTCCAGGAGTGGCCCTCGGGCACAAGTTGTCTGGGGCTTATATGAACAAAACCATGGGCCGCTGTACTTTGCCCATGAGGCTTTGTTGTTACTTTTTAAGAACTACAACTACCAACATTCCAGGAAGTTTCCTGGTCCTTGGGCAGGCGGGGCTTATAGGTTAATTTGGGGTCTTCTTTGTGCTTGGTGCTTTGTGGATGGAGGTCCCACAGACTGAGTGACTGCTATCAGGACGCAAACCCACCCCCAACTTGGGCCTTACAGAACCTTACTTTTTAAGAAATAAAAGCTCTGACTTAAGGGGTTCAGTATGAACCAGTAGAAAGAGGCAGGAAGCCCCAAGCTGGGGCAGTCTTTTTTGCTGGAGAAATTCACAAGGGAAGGTGTGACCTTTGACCTTGGGTCTGTTGACTTCGCCTCGGGAAGCCCCCACAAAAAGCTAGAAGTAGGAACTTAGGTTTCCTACCCTGTGAAAGCCTGCTCTAGAGGAGGATTTTATACCCTCAATGGCCAGTTCCCTCGCTGTAGCCACCCCTACCTCCGTCAGTAGCTTGCACAGCCAGGGACATGCTAAAGGAAACCCTTCTGTGCTGACCCTTCCTTAGGGGCTCTGCGGCTGCCTCTGCTGGGGCTTCTCGGAAGACCTCACCATCACACCTCACCTCACATGCTGACTGGCCTCAAGGCACGGCCCCAGCTTTCAGCTTGGCTCCAAGTCCCTGCCTCCCTCTGATGATGGAGTTCTACCCATCCTGAAGGCTGGGCTCCATGACCCTTCAGTGGTCCCAGAAAGGGCCCCAGGACTCTAAGCTAAATATATCTTGCTTTATAAGCTGCTATTGTGAAGTTCCAGCAGAAATAAGATGCCCCTCAGTGTCAGGCTGGTGGTAAGGAGGTTGGGGTCCTCGACCTAAAAGACACAGGGATCTAGGTAGGATCTATGGCAGTGGTTCTCAACCTATGGATCCCGACCCCTTTGGGGCCTTATATTGAATATAAATGTATATGTAAATATATAAAGATATTTACATTACAGTTCATAACAGCAAAATTACAGCTATGAAGTAACAAGTTAATTGTATGGTTGGGGTCACCACAACATGAGGAGCGTATTAAAGGGTCACAGCCTTAGGAAGGTTGAAAACATGTGGTCTGTTCTGTCCTTTGACAAATGAGGAAAGAGAGGCCCAGGATGGGAAAACAGTGTCTTAAAGACAAGCAAGTTCAAGGCCAGGAGACAGAAACCTGGCCTTGGAGCTGTGTTCTGGCCTGAGTAATAACGACTGTGATGCAGCTTTATCAATACCGTGAGCATCACAGGGTGCTGGGAGGTTCAGTGAGAATCTGGACATGGAGGACTGATGGAGGAGCATGCCACTATGGCTGACGTGTGTTGAGCCTTCTCTGGATGCCCTACAAGTACCACGCGAGCTTTGAACTTGCCCTAACTTTTCAAAGAAGGTGCTGAGGTACAGAGAGGAGTTGAGCGATCCATTGAAAGCCCCAGAACTTTGAAGAGGCAGGCTCAGGATTTGAACCCATGAAGACTTTGTGCCAAATCGATCAAGGACTGGCATCCACCTGGTCAGTCTGCTGTCCCACAATCAATTTTGGTACTCTATGGACCAGATCTGTGGATAGCTTCCCTGGTAGTGAGACCCTGGCTTCTCCACCCTGTACACTCCGCTAGCTTACTGTAGAGCATGCCAGATAACCAGGCACCATTGCAGCGCCCCCAGCAGGTGGCTGGATAGCCTCTGGGTCAGTCTCGTGTTTCTGAGATGGCCACGCTCCCCTTACCAAGAATGTACTAGTCTAACAGGGCGTGTCACAGGACAAGGACCCATGTGCCCGCCTCACCATGACTCTGAGCACACCAGATAGGGGCCCCGGTGACTTTCTTTCCTGCTGGGCACTGGATGCTGTGGTAGATAATGGATCAGAAATTGCTTTACATCTTGGCCTGCAGCAGATGCTACAACAGGTCCCTGGCTGTGGAAGCTGATGATGGAAGACGAAGCGGTGGCCGTTGTCCAAGTGAGAGGTCTACTCGGTGATTTGTCCCCGGCTGACCTGGGTGTTTCATTCATTCGTTCCCTTTCTCGCTCACCCGCTCAGTGAACAATTAGTCATCCGTGCGTGCTAGATGGCTGCCAAGCCTGGCGATGAAGCTTGGGATCGAGACATAAACAGACAAAACTCTGTCCCCAAGGAGTTTTCAGCTTCGTGGAAGAGACAGATAATTAACGAGATGAGCATGGTGAACAAGACAGGTTGGGATACAATGAGCTCCGTGGAATAAACCATGGCAGGACAGGAGGGTGGGCTGGTCGGGAAAAGCATCCCAGGGAGGGCCTTTACTCCATGGGGCCCAGAAAGAGGGTAGGAAAGAGCTTCAGGGACTCTGTTCCATGGGGATACCAGTGAACTACTGGGCACCCTGTCTGCTGGAAACAGGACACAGACCTGCAGGACCAGACTGCACCCAAGGCAAGGCCGCTGAGACACTAGAGGGCCATGCAGGACACTCTGTGCTAGCAGGAAAGGGTGCCTTCTGGAAGCCACGCGGGCAGAAAAACATGGTGCTGCTGGCTTAGGCTCACTCCTAGTGGATTTGGATGCTGCTCATGTACCTTCGCAGGCCTCCAGGGGTCCGTGTCACCTCACTCCAGCTGAGTGGCCTTGAGACTCACTCCACTGGGGATGGAGCTCAGAGAGGCTTCCTGGAAGAGGTGGCCAGGCAGTAGGAAATAGAGTGCTAATCAGAGATAGACCAGGCACGGCACTATGAGGACGTCCCTCTGCTGGGGCAGTTCATGGTGTCAGAGCCTTAGGGACAGTGTGTCCCCCTATCCAGGCTTCCATATCTCCACGTTCCCCCCAGCCTGCTTCTCAAAGAGGAGGAGGAGGAAGAGGGAGAGGGGGAGGAGGAGGCACTGTAGCGCTGATGGATAGGCCGAGGCTGGGCTGCGCGGCCCAGCACTGTCACCACGCGCTCCCTCTGTATGCCGGAACCTGACACCCTGACCACTGAGGCATAAAAAACGGAGAATTGGAAGACTCAGCCTGTCAGGCTGGGAGTGGCCCCAGGAGAGGCCTGAGCAGGAGTGTGTGTGCTTGCGCATGTGTGCGTGTGTGCGTGTGTGTGTGTGTGTGTGTGTGTGTGTGCGCGCGCACGCGCGCGCGTGTGTGTGTACACTCTGCCTGGGTTTTCCTATGAGTTGGGAGGAGGACTGATCTCTTCCAAAGCCTCTTGCCCTTTGGCCTTTGTGCATTCCCTTTAGGGGGATCATGGAGTCACGCTTGGCCGCAGGGCGTCTCCCAGGACCATGTAACCTCTGTCATCTCCAGCAGGGGAGGGCCTTACCTGGGGTTCAAGCAAACCATTCAGTGCCCCGCTGGCTTTCCTTGCCCTGCTCCAAAGCCTCCGCTAGACACAGTAGGCTCTCAGACACTCAGTGCGAAGACTTGAGAAAGCAGTCTGCCCTCTGGGGCCCCAGCTGTAGGGAAAGGGGAGGAGGAAGTGGGCATAGTCTGCTGCTCAGAGAGTGTGGGGATTTGAAGCTGTGACCTGGCCTAGCTGGCAGAAAAGAGACTCCCTTGGGACTGCTGAAAACCCAGGGACCAGCCAGGGTGGGTGCTTAGCTCTTCAGGTTGCTGGATCTTGGTGAATCATCCTCTGGGTCCAACCTACCCTCCCTTCACCCATGAGCAGTTCACAATGCCTTCCTGAGCATGCTACAAGCATGGACAACTGTCTCCTCCACAGGGCCTAGAAGACCCCAGCCTACTTCCTATGTTGTATTTCCTAAGCATTTAGCCCATCCCTTCGAGGCAGCAGAGCTGCTGTCTACATTCTCCAGACACGGGGGAGGCCTGTGTCTCATTCCCCACCCAGCTGGCTGCCCTTGGCACAGTCGCTCTGCGTTCACAGCACAGGGGGACCACACTAGAGCTGAGGTCGTGGAGAGTGGAACCAACCCACACTAGGGTCCCTTAGGAGCCTCAGCCGGTGCCAACAGCCCAGCAGACTAGGACCAAACCTAGGCAGGTGTACCAAGTGAGGCCCCACCCTGTATCTGGTGACTCCGCGCCTTCCATTCCCAAGGTTACAAAGTGCTTTGGGGTGAGAGAGACAGCTCACGGCATGAGGATGTGGCCCTGATGTACTATAATGGATTACCGAAAGTGCCCGAAGCCCTTGGAGGAGACAAGTGCCTTCAATATTCAGTATTTAAGCTGGCCTGAATCCACAGCCTTTTCTGAGCCTGATTTCACGTTTGTCTCCTGTTTGTCCCTCTTCCTACCTACTGCAGGGAGTGAATTTTCTGGGAGTCCCTACAGCCACCCTCAATATTCTTCCTACAATGATTCGTGGAGGTTCCCCAACCCAGGACTGCTTGGTGAGTACCTGTCTTGTGGGGTCCCTGGGTCCTTGGCTGCCCTACTTGGCCTCTCCATTGGGTCAGGGTCCCTCCTGAGGTCTGGCCACTGGGGTGAGATGGGTCATTTACCCCATAAATGTGGACTATAGGGGCTGTTATGGTGGTCTCAGGGCAGTCAATTTCCCTGCAGCTCAAGTGAGGGAATGTGAGACAGGAAAGAAGAGAGAAAAATGCTTGCCCATGAGGAATTAGTATTTCTTAAGAACCATTAAATATAGTGCAAATTCCCTAAAATAAAAGGCACTGAAATGCAGACTTGGATTGAATGGCGCTGGCTGCCTGGAAAACTGTCTTACGAAGGGCTCTGAGGCCCAGTGATTGATTAATGATGTCTGCTGTGGGCACAAGTAGTGCCAGCTCTATTAGCAACCAGCTGCCCTGTGGCTTGCCAAGGCATGCTGTGTAGGGCTCAGCTGGTGCCTAACTTTTATCCAAGACTCAACTGGAGAATGTCCATGGCTGGAACAGCCTGGTCTGTGAATATCATCAGTATTTGTACACAGACAGACAGACAGACAGACACATACACACACCCCAAGCAGGACTAGCTTTGGAAGAGCCCTTTGGTTTGTTAATTAAACCTGCATGAAGCCAGCAGGTGAGTATCCACCAAAGTTGGAGTAACTTAAAACAGAGGTCCCGGATACAGATTTCACCCTTTAACCCCTTAGCAGGTAGAACCAGCCAGTCAGCTTGCAGGTTACAGTACCGATCTCACTCCTATAGTCAGCTAAAGGTGTTCTACTTGGGGCAGTGAGTGGAGAGAGGAGGAGCATTTGAGACTGCTCAGGCCTATCTTTCTATGTTAACAAGGCCTCCTTCAGCCAGAGCCCACGAATTCCCCGGATTCTTAATTATTTCCAAACCCTAGGCCTGTGAAGTCTTAGCCTTGACTCCTTCCCCACTCTGGTGTGATTAAGACAGACACGCGGAGCTGGGCGGTGGTGGCGCACACCTTTAATCCTGGCACTCGGGAGGCAGAGGCAGGTAGATCTCTGTGAGTTCAAGGTCAGCCTGGTCCACAAGAGCTAGTTCCAGGACAGGGAGGCTCCAAAGCTACAGAGAAACCTGTGTCAAAAAACAAAACAAAACAAGACAGAGAGATGGTACAAATGCCACGTTTCTCACTACCGCCTGAACTGGGCATGGGCCATGGTCTTGGGACCCTGGACTGCTCCTAGCATTCTGGTGTGCCATGCACACCTGTGGATGAAATAGGAGCATGGGCAGTTGGTGCTCCGTGTGAGGGAGAGGCCCAGCCTGCCTTACAAAAGACTCTGAGACTCTCATGAGATCTGGTTTCCTTCCAGCTGAGCCCTGATCCCAATTCTATATGGAGACTCACAGGGAGTGTGTCTCAAAGAGGTCCAGGGCCTGTGGGAATGGCTTTCTAAGGCCACATTGACCCAGGGCTGCTACGCAGGACTTCATGGCCTAGGGAACACGAGAAGGGCGGAAACCCAGCCCATGGGTGGCACAAAGCCCCGCTAAGAGGAGTCACCATTGTGTGCTTTCTACATGACATCAGTGATTAGCAGTGATACTCCCTTCTGGGGGCTTAAGGAGCACAGCAGCGGGGATAAACCCACCCAGGGGTGGCATAGGAGTTGAGGTAGTTGTGAAATATGCACAAACGAGGGACTTTGAACAAGGCTGAGAAGCTGGGAACAGATTGCAGGGCTGTGGCGTGTCCAGAGGGGTGGCACTGGGGGCCTTTTCTGCTCAAGTCTGATAAAAGCCAGTTCACAGCCCATAACATCAGGCTTTGTCCAGTGATGTTACAGGCTAGGGGTGAGGGAGCCTGGAGCAGGTGCCCCTGTGCTAGGTGCTGAGGGCTTTCGGGGGGACTAGAGAAAAGGGCAGAAGCAGAATCAAGACTGATTATCTACAGTTCTGTTAGCACCGGGAAAATGCGGTGCGGGGTCATCGCATTTTATCCTTTCCAAAGCCCTATGGGAGCCACCCCACTGTCTCTGAGAGTGGAGGAGAAGAGCAGACTCATTCACCCCAGGTCACATGTGGGCAGGTGTCAGAGGAGGTGTCTCCTTGACTCCAGAGCCTGTATGTTTAGACAGTGTGTGATGGAGCTCCCTCAAGCTCCCTAACTGATTCAGGCTGGCCAGTTACAATTGGAAGGAGACTTAGGTCCCTGCAGACACAGGTGAGAGCCCTCCACACTCAAGCCTTGTGTGTGACGAGGACAGCTGGCTGGTTTTGAGAGCCAGGTTAATGACTTATAATTGCAAACAACAGAATTCACTCTGGTTAAATTAAGCAAAAACATATTTAGTGAAGGACATCAGAGGCTCTCAGGATCTCCAGGCAGACTCGATAAACAGGCATGGGACAAGAGCCAGGAACACATTCAGAGGCATGACCGGGTTGCTCTGCTGTAAGCACCCCATGGCTGCCAGCTGGCAGGAGGCAGCTTTCCTTAGGTGCTTGACAGCCTCGGGAGCTGTTCCCCACCACCGTTCAGGCACAGAGGCCTTTGACACCTGTTTCTAGTAAATGGCGTCCCTCAGCCCACTTGCCGAAGGTGCTTCCTTCCCCATCAATGTCCAACACAACAGAGTCTAATAGGCAGCTCTCAAGTAAAATGCCTGTGACCCAGCAGCAAGGGAAGCCAGGAGGACAAGCCAGAGGCAGGCCTGTGCCACAGGAAAAGTGCCAACATAGGAGGAGTGGGAATCGTGTGGGCCTGCAACATGATACCCGCCTGGGCCTCAGTTGGCTTGGGGATGAAATGAGGCTGGTTACCATGGTAGCCTCTCTCACCGGCACTGAACGTGAAGCTCTTGAGGCCCGGTGCTCTGACTCCATAGGGATCCTGCTTGCATGTAGATGAAGACACGTGGCTCAGCTGACCACAGCCTTGCAAATAGCTCTGGTCTGCTCCCACGCTCCCATCATATGGGCCCTGCCACAGAAAGACCCAGTCTGATGACTTCTTGGGTTTGGGGTGAAAGAAGCCAGGAATGTGGGGGCCTGGCCTGTGTTTCCTCAAGCTGGGTGAGCCCCTGAAGACATATATCACAACTCACTCTTCCCACTCAGACCAGCTTTGCACAGGCTCCCCGGTACCCCAAGCTGGCCTGGCTGAAGCCTCCTTTACCAAAACAGCCAGAGTGAGGGCTGACAGCTACCCTCAGCACCTCATCTCATGGGTTCCCCCATCCTGTGGGATCCCCCAGGCTGGCGAAGGGGCAGCAGAGGCAAGCAGAGCTGGCAGGGTTGGCAGCGGAAAAGCAGGCCATGGTCAATTAGGATTAGAATAGGGGCGCCTGTGGCCGCTGTAAAGGGATTAGGGAGGGAACCAGCCCTGAGACAGCCGGGAATGGCTGTGTCAAGAGGTAAATTGATGATAATGTGAATTAGGGGGGAAAAATGACAGAAGGAAGGACAAGTTTATTCCTAGATGGCGGTCTAATGGGTGCCAGAAAGACAGACTGCTTTGTGAGGTGATGTTTTCATTTTCTGTGGTAAATCAAACCCTCAGCCGAGGCTGCCACCCAGGCTGGCTAAGCCCTGAGAGGCGAACAGAGCTGTGAGAGAGACCTGGAAACCTCACCACAGGGCTGCCAGAGAGGGCTTCTTTCCTTCTACTTCCTGCCCCTTGTAGACCCTTTGTGGATATAGCCCCCATGATTTTCATATCCTCCTGCAATCTCCAGACCTGCAGGGAATGAACCCCACCCCCACCTTGTTGCTGTCCCATCCCACAGAGGAAAGAGTCAGGTCTGGAATAGGGACGTGACCTTGGAGGCAGCAGGAGGATGCCTTTGGGGGATTCCCGGGTGTGCGAGGCTTGCCTGGGCCTCAGCCCAGCCAGGAGAGGCCACCACACTCTCACTGCCTGAGGCTACCCTGTCTTCCTGAGTCAGGGGCAAGAGTGGATCAGCCTGTGAGGTGGAGCATGGAAGGAAGTCAGGATGCTTGAGTCCTCTAACTCTATTGCATGCTAGCCGTACGTGGTTCGACAAGTGTCCTCACCCATAAAACCATCATAGTTCCTACCGGATAAGAGTTAACGGGTGTAAGTCCTTAGAAGGTGGCATTTCCACAGCATCATCACACCCTCATTTCAGGGTGCCCTCACATTTGCCCCCCTGTGACCCCTTTTTAAAGAGGAACACAACTGAGGCTCAGGGGAGCAAAGTCACCTGGTCATGGCCTTCCACAAAGACACGGTTGGGCCTGTGAAGAAAACCACACAGCTTCACTCCCAGTTAGGGTGTCCGGGAGAATGGTCAGGCTCCACGCCCAGTAGTGGGGAGACCCAGTCAGGGTTGGTTGGATTTGAATGAGACTCCAGAACAATTCCAAGCCCGTTCTTCTGGGAATTCAGCCCATTAGGCCCACCCCAATAAGACCGGCTGATAGGACCCCAACTTCTATCAGCTGCAAAGAGTCAGTCGCTCTGCTGTTTACCTGGAGCTGTGTTATGGTGGATGAAGCCCTCACCAAGGATACATATCTTTGGTTCAAGCCCAGGATTCAGCACTGAGGTGTGATATGAGTGGGTTTTTATATTGCTGAACATCTGTCTCCTTGATGTGAAAGATTTGAAGCTTTGTGGTTCTGAGAATCCAGCCAGATCCCTGGATCCTCAGCTACCCAGGTCCCTGGATCCTCAGCTCCCCAGGTCCCTGGATCCTCAGCTCCCCAGGTCCTTGGAGAAGAATTTTGGTACAGACAGGAAGAGGCCTCACCCCACATACACTGCTGCAGCTGCTCCATGTCCACGCCCATGTCCACGTCCAGGTCCACGCCCATGTCCACGTTCACGCCCATGTCCAAGTCCACACGCATGCCTGAGCCCAGGCCAATCCCACTTCTGTCAGTAGTCACCAGAGTTTGTCTGAAAGCCTAGCTCCCCAGGGCACAAACTCCTTTCTAAATTCTTTTCCCGGAGGCGGGGTCTCAGCATAGGCTGGCCTCCACCTCTGGGCAGTCTCCTTGCCTCGGGCTCCTAAGCCCTGGTTGGCACATGCAAGCCAGCATGTGTGGGTCAGTTTCCCCTTAGCTCTGAGTGTCCGGCCATGTTGAATAAGTGGCTCTCCGCTGTTGCCCCTCCCTGCCACCACTAAGGTCAGGAAGGGAGCGAACTAGCAATGATTGCACAGGGTGGCCATGGGGTTTCTCCACTCCTGCTTGCTCGCTCGGGACCATTGTGCCTTCATACCAGAATCCTCCCTGAGCAGGGCTGGGAACTTGGGGCAAATGCTAAGAAGGCCAGAGTCTAGTCCTTGCCTATTCAGTATTCTCTGCCCTAAGATAGAGGAAACACACCAAAGAGAGAGGTGACCACAGCGTGTGACTCAACCTGGGGAGGAAAGTGAGCTCATGGGAGAGTCTCCCCAGAGGAGAGGGCAGGGCCGAGGACTTGAAGGAGACATAGACAGAAGAGAGGGTGGGAGTATAGGGCCGGGAACCACAGGCAGGGGTCCTGCGTCTGCTAGAATGGGGTCACTGGCCCTGCCCCTACAGTTGAATGAGATGACCCATGTAGATGATAGCGTCAGGCACAGACTTTGGGTATGGTATGGAACATGGCTGGGAATAATGGGAAGTGTGGCCAGTAAGTCCAAAGAGGTTGGCCAAGGCTTGTCAATCAAACAAAAACCTGAACCCTTTTACTCTTATAGGTAAGGTCTCAAAGATATTTTTATCCAAGTCCAGACACTAAATATTTTAGACTTTATGGTCCATAGGGACAGCTACCCAGTTCTTCCCAATGTCTTGGAAGGAGCCAGAAGCCACACAAAAGGAAGGAAAGACCACGTGCCACGGCCAGGACAGAAACCAGGGGCTTCCGTCTACATGCAGTTCTG
Organism: Microtus pennsylvanicus; assembly: GCF_037038515.1. Taxonomy (NCBI): domain Eukaryota; kingdom Metazoa; phylum Chordata; class Mammalia; order Rodentia; family Cricetidae; genus Microtus; species Microtus pennsylvanicus. The sequence continues at coordinate 141,291,533 of NC_134581.1, forward strand.
GGCAGCCCTGATCAGACTGGCAGTTTAGGGAAAAGATTAGGACAAAGGTCTTAGGGAAGCGGACAGTGGCCTGAGCGGATGAGAGGACAAACAGGGACAGAGGTGGGGAGACTGGTGGGAAGGGGAACCCCAGGCCTGACCTCTGTGCCCTCTCGTCTCTTTCAGGATCCCCATACTATTACAGCGCCGCAGCCCGAGGAGCTGCACCACCTGCTGCAGCCACCGCCTACGACCGCCACTGACCCTCAGAGCCATGTGCACCAACTCTCACCATGCATATCATTGAGGTAGACAGCTTCCTGATTCCCAAGACAGACAGAGGGACCCGACAAGTCCGTCTCCCACCCCATCCCACACACACTTGGAGCACCCTCCCTCCATTTTCTCCTGCCCCGGATCCAGGTAGGGCTGTTGGACTTCTGGGTTCTCATCCATTTCAAGAGTCAATCTTGACGAGCTTCTCCCAGGGGTGACAGGCTTCTCTGCTGTTCTGAAAACCATTGCGGCCAAGCCCAGCCTGCCAGTCCTCCTGACCGTCTGCCCGTCTTGGAAAGGCCAGCTGGCTTCACAGCACCCATGTAAATACCTTCTTGCTTCTCTGTGGACCTGAGGGTCTAACAGAGCAGATTACCCACAATGCATCCCAGGATATCTTCCAGCTCTGCACAGAACACCCCCCTCTGCCCTGGGGCCCTGTCAGTGCTCCAACTCAAAGCTGTCTTTGAAACTGACAGCAGCCACCTGGAGGATGCCTGGCCTCGAGCTCACTCCACTTCTCTGATATCTACAAGGCTCACTGGTGGTCATGACGTAAGCTTCCCTTGAGGCTCTGCCCAAGAGAAATACACCTCAAGGAGACGCCCTGGCCTCTTACCTTCATTTCCACTGAGTCACCACAGCGTCAATAGTCCTTTTCTTAGTCCAAGGACTCCAAGAGAACTGTCTGGAACAGCTGCTCTCCTAAAGTAAGAGGTCGTCCAAGCGTGGATGGCATTGTGACTCTGGATGGCTCTCTGGATCAAAAGATCATTGGACCCAGACCAGGGACAAGCCTGAGGCTTTCCTGGTCCTTCTGGCCCCTGGAACCAAACTGAACGTGTTTTCCAAGGCATGCCCAAGTTCAAGTCACTGTGGACATCAGCCATGGCGTTCACAGCTGTCCTTTGGGACCCCAACAACTGGATTCTGGGCAAGCCTGTCCCAGCCACAGGGACAGTGGCTAACAGAAAGGACTGATGTCTGCACTGAGGACCAGCACATTCTGTGGGCATCAGCCAGGACCTGGGCTTCCTTGCAAGCAGCTCTGCCACCCTTGGGAAGCACAAAGTGTGGCTGGGCACGGAGGTGGTGGGGATCTGGCAGGTCAGCCTGTCCGTAAAAGGTGTCAAGACGGAACTCGCTGTGGGAAAGGTGGAGGAATATGTGGGAGACAGAGGAAGGGGCTGGGGAGGGCCGGGACAAGCAATGAGGAACCAGCCGGGGGTGTGTAATTTGAGGGTGGGCTTGAGTCTGGAGTTCCCAGTGACACAATTCATTCATCTGGGACCTCTGTTCTTCACACGGTCCCTCTTGCAGAGAAGAACCCCTGTCTCAACTGAGGACAGCAAGCAGTCATTTCCCTGACAGTGTCCCTAGAGTCTGCTGTCTAGTGGAACCTCAGACCTTTTACCTCTCTGAGCTTCTGCTGGGCTGACAGCTGGCCGATCTCACTATTTTTCCTTCTCTCCCTTCCTCTCTTCCTCCCAGGGAGCTGAGGCAATGGCAGTGTCACCTGGGTCAGGCCCTCACTTTTGAGCAAGCATATGGGATCTTGCTAATGATCCAATCAAGTGTGAAACAAGAATGGGAACCACAGAGTCTCAGTTCTGAGAGGAAACTGGGGCCCAGTTTAGGGAAGCCCAGGATCAGACAGGGAGACCAAACAGAACCCCATCCCCTGCAACCCCGCATTGTTTTGTGCCTCAATACCTCCCACAGGGTAGTAAGACAAAAGAAGAAATTGAGGCTCAGTAAAGTGGAGTCCCAGCAGAGGCAGGCTGGGACCTGGGCCCCTTCTGACACATGGTGGTGGCTGTCACTTCCATCTACCTGGAAGAGAAGGTGGCAGTGAAGATGGCAGGGGGTACCATTGTCCCAGTACTCCAGACCAGGCTTCCGGACTGGAAGAACTGCCAAGGATCCCTGTCCCCAAGTTAGAGGCAAGGCACGTGAGCTTGGAGCAGGCTTAGCACCTGAGGAACTTGCTAGCAGAGAAAAGTAGCTGGGGCCTCAGCCCACCCCCAGGAGACGAGCGACCTGCATTCAGCCTTCCTTTGTCAGCTAAGGTAGGAGGAGGCTCTGTCCTCACTCCTTCTCTGTCCCTGCTACTGCTCTGTTATAGTGATGCTCACCCTGTGCTCCTCCCAGTTCCAAACTGCTGGAGGGCACAACCTCCCCGTACCGCCTTCAGTGCACCACCTCCCTTCCTCAGCAAGCCCACCCCGCCCCACGGTGGCTCCCTCCCCGCCACCTGATCTTGCCCACACAAGGAACTCCATCTGTATGTCTCTTCTCTCCGAGGAAAGCACTCGAGGTGCTGCTGGACCTCAGACTGGAGTCTGTATTTATTAGACAACCCCGTGGTTCCTGGGAGAGAAGCCAGGCAGAAGCACAAGGGCACAGAGGTACATGACTGCTCACGCACACATTGCTCTCGCCAGCTCCATTGTGGGTGTCTTCACGTTTACATACCTGCTCTCTCCAGCTAGCACACCCTCACACTGCAGATGCACAAGCCAGAGAACTCAACACAGAGTCTGGGGTTTCACCAGCACCGTGGCAGAAGGCGGGGCTATTCCTCCAAGGACCTTCAGTCCTGTTTGAACTTTGTGAAAAATGACATTTTCACACCACTTGTCTAGCTCCAGCCGGAGAACTTGTGATGCTATAACAAACCCACTGTCCCCTTGCTAAGTCACCAGCTTAGAGACTGTCTTCATAAACGACATTGCACAGTGCTTTGTAGTGCTCCACTACCCCACGAGGCCAAGATCCTGACACTCGAGGCTCACTGTGAAGATAAGGATGAAGTGAATCCTCTGGTCTTGGAGCCACATTCTTTGCCCACAGAGTTGAGATCCCATCACGAAGTGTATGGCTTGAAGACTCCCACCCCTGAGGCCTCCAGAAATCCCCAGACCTACAACACGGAAAGAAAGAACAGAGCCCAAAAGTTGGTCTAGTAAAAGGAAGGGTCTGGGGACTGGTGGCCTTGAGGGTCCCATCAACACTGACACTTTCAGTCTTTACCTAAACTCCCACAAACACCTCTGAGCTTTCCCATGAAGCCTTTCCTTGCTGTACCCTGAGGCTCCAAGGACAATGTGTCCAAGCCTGTGCCACAGTCCCTGGCAGGTCTAAATATGAATGTCCCATGAGCCATCCCTTCTTTCTCTTTTCTCTGCCCTTTCTACTTTGGAACAAACTGTGACAACATACAAGGATGCCTGGTTTAGAACCTGGCCTCTCTAGATTGCAATACTTGAGGCCGGTCAGGTGGTTCGAAACCACCCTCTGGGCAGGGAACAAAGCAGCAGGGTATGGTACATCCCCAGGTGTCTAGAGCATGATTGGCCCGTGGGTTGGCATCTCAATAGTGAAAACTTTAAAAACACTCTATTGGCCAAAAGAAAAAGATGCCTATGGGCTGAATCGGGCCAGTCAGTCACCAACTTGTGAACCAGTCTTGTGGAAAGCCCTTCTGTTCTCTCCTTGTTTTTTCAAGAACACTTGGGGAAGATGGGAGGGAGAAACAGTTTCTAGAACTTTGGAAGCAGCGGTGGGTTTGAGGGAGCTTCTGGTTTTCTATGTGTAGAGCCCCAGATGTGGCCACAGGGCGTTGAGGAGTGAAAATCCTCTTACGAGCAGTCAAACTTCAGAGTGACTGACATGTCTTTGGCAGCCTTAGCTCCATCCACCCCTTTGTAGGTGACATTTCAGCTAGAATTTAACAACAAGCCATGGGTAGCAAATCTTAAAAACAAACCGAGCACTTCCAAGCATACACTAGGAACAAGTGGCATTGGAATCGTGGTCACCCTGGAGACCCCTGCACAGGCCAGGCCAGGCTAGAGCAGGTTGACCCCATAAGTCTCGGAGTTAGACCAGCTCCCTGGTGACCGTGGCCTTGTCACCCATCTGGAGTCTGCCTGTGATAGTTTCCAGGCACATAGTGGTGCACCTGGGTAAATTTATTCCTTTATCGCTTTAACCTCCAAGAGGTCCAAGGCATGTGCATTTCTTAAAAGGAAACAAAACACATGATTGCAGACTTGGACAGTCAGGCCACGACATCTTGCCTTCCATCTGCCCTACCTCCCAGTGGCCCCTTCAGCTCCTTGGCCCTTGTTGTCCCTGGACCTCAAGATTCCCTTTTGCATATTCATGAGGGAGCCACAGAGTTGATCCACACTTTCTTGCTGTCAGCTAAAGGCTGTTCCTGCAGTGGCAGCCGGGTCCCCAAGGGCCAGCTGCAGAACACTTAGTGAGTCCCTTGCACAGGTGCTGTTTGGATACAGATGCAGCGAAGGTAGAGTGAGCTGCACGCTGGGAGCAGCAGGCATCCATCTTTCTTTTTGTCTTTGGTACTGAGGCCCAGTTCCTGGCCCCTTCTAGGACCAATGGGGTACTCATATCTGATCACTGCCATTCATGGGTGTCACCTCCAGATGAGGTTGAACGCAGCCACCCTTTAGTACCTCTAGATTCTTCTGCCTACACCTTAGTCTCCTGAGTAGCAAGCACCAAGTTCCTGTCCTCATTGTGGGCATGGCATGGCATACTGGTGAGCTCTCGGTTGGGACCAGGCTCAGCCTGGACAGCTTTGGTTAGAGGGCAGAGAGGGGAGCAAGGGAAACTAGCAAAAGGTTAGAGACTTAGCAGTTGTGTGTCTCTCGCTGTCTCTAAGTCCTGACTTCAGGAGATCAGCCTGTAGTCTCACTTGCCCCGACCTGGTTCACTCGCTTGCTAAATTGCACATGGGGGTGTAGTCCCCCAAACCACCATGCAGATGGCACATCCTTCGTCCTCTCATCTTGAGAACATGTAACGATGGGTTTTTGATTGACAAGGGCGCATTTCACTTAGAGTGGAACAGAAAGGAAACTATTTAATGACCCCCCTTGTTTTCAAGCATGAGACATTTTAACGAAACTATTTCATTGGATTTGAGAGAATGGAGAGTTGGACATTCCAACCGATCAATAGCCAATTAATTGCTAAAAATTAAAAAGAAAATAAATCCCAAATCTATTTTAAACATCATGCAAAACTCAGAGCCTCGTAGTCAGGCCTTCTTCTCCATGCCGTGTGCTCAAGTGCATGGACACAGGGGAGTTTACACACATATACACGTACAAGCACACACACACATACATGTACAAGTCTCAATACACAGTCACTCACACACACAAGTCACTCACACAGTCACACACACAAACTCACACAGTCATACGCACATACACACAGACCTTTCTCTAGCACACACACACACACACACACACACACACACACACCCTCTCTCTAATACTAGGACATGAAACTCAGAAGAGCTGCTGTGTCTCCCGATGCCAGTTCTTGCTGGCTCTGCTTGCCTTTGGTCACAGAAGGTGAGTGGACCCAGCAGCAGCCTGTCCTTGGGGCTCAGAGAGGGACAGAGCTGCCCCAGGCCCAAGCCACCAGCACAATGTAGGTAATGGGCATGAGGACCTGTTGTGGCCAGCATGCTACTTCTCTGCCTGGTTACAGGGCCGCCCCCACACTCCTGCTGGACGATGTTGCCCTGGTTTGCCACCCTCTAGTGGCCTCCGGACATTGAGTATTTGTGGGGATGTAAATGACATTCCGATAGAACTCTGCCAGGAAGACAAGTGAGTTTTGCTTCTCATTCTTTAAGATGGTTAACACTGTCCTAGGGACTGGCCCAGCATCAAAGAAATGCATATCTGCTGTATCCGCCAAAGTTTGTGATGCCTGCATAGACGCTTGTTAAAAAAACATACAAAAAAAAAACAAAAAAATAAATACAACCACACAATTGAATTGCCTTTGAAAGTGGGAGACGATCTATCTCCAACAGATTGAGAAACAAAAAGCTTCTTAAAAGTGTGTATGTTTTATATTCTTTTTTTCTAGTAGAACTGACTTGAAATATTGGTGGTTTTTTTTCTTAGTGATGTGTGTTGCTTTTGTGTGTGATAATATTTGAATGTAATTACAGCAGTGCCAATTTGCCAAAGATGTTGGACATATTTTTCTTTTGTTGGGGGAAGGGCGGGGCTTCGGGTGGGACTTGGGAGGACACTGGGATGGTATACTGGTTTAATTTTTTTTAAACTTTTTTTTCTCGTCAAACCTGGGATTTGTGGTTTTATTTTAAGTTAAATGGTTGACTGCAACACCTTTATTTTAAATTAGCTGGAGAAACATGCAATAAGGTTGGCGTAGTCTCAATATCTGTGTCTTTTCATAAGTGACTGTTTCTTGTGAAGAATTGATTTTATGTAACCTTTATGTGAGATAATTATTTGTAAATATTTGCCATAATTTTATTGGTTCCTAAAATAAAAGTAATTTTTTAAGTTGAGAAAAAGGATTTGATTGTATTTGTTTTTACTAATCCGTACACGGTCTTTGCCAACCTTGAGGAAGGCCCCTGGCATGGTCAGCAGCTTCATGGCTCTTGGTTAAACCGGGGTCAGAAACAAATTTCGACACCCAGTATATAGGACCGTACATGTGACAGAAGGGGCAGACTGTGCAATGAAGGGTGATAGCCCCTGCCGCACACACTCACATACACTCAAACTTACACTCATACACACACTCTCTCTTGCACAACACACTCACATTCTCTCACAACACTTACATAACACGCATTCTCACACACTCATAGCACACTCACACATACTGATATACACTATATATACATATATCACTTACATACACTCATACTCGCACATACACACTCACATACACTGTCACACACACACCCTTACACACTCTTTACACTCACACACATTCTCACACTCAAACACTCTGACACACGCTCACATACACTCTCGCACACAGACACTCACACATTCTCACACATTCACACTCAGACACTGACACACGCTCACATCCACTCTCGCACACACTCAGACACTGACACACACTCACATACATTCTTTCACACACTCACAGCCCATACTCACACACACTCACTGTGTCACTCGTTGGCATGGAAGCCTTCGCTAAGCTCACTAACCTCTGCTTCTTCAACGCAGAGAAAACCGGGTCTACCCACATCGTCTGCTCCATTTGTTCATCAACAACTGACTGAGCATCCCCTCTACCCCAGAGCGAACAAGAACCCCGCTCACATCACACTCATAACTTAGTAGCTTGGAGCATGGAGTAAACACAGCTGAATTACTAAGTGAGGGGCATACGCCTGCACCTATGCTTTTGACCTTAACCCAGGCCGAGTCTCCTCAAACCTGAAGTGCCTGGGGCTGACAGCTCAGAAGCCTCTCACACCAGAATACCTCATCCCTAGTCTCCAAAGCACAGCTCTATCTGGCCTGAGCTTGGTGCCCAGACTCCTCAGTCCTGGGAGGGAAACCCTGTCTCTAAGCCATTAGAACTGAGCAGCTGGGCTGCACAGGAACCAGGGGTAGCTTTTTTTTTTCCATTAGGGGGCAGGGCAGCTGTAGACCCCAGTCATGCCCCTGCCGGGCTTTGTCAGTCTGCAAGGGCAGGCGGGGACCGCTGTGCCCCTTGGCACAGTGTGTGTAACTCAGTAATTGCCAGAGATGGAGTGGGCGAGTGACCATGTGGGGGCCATGGACTGCGACTCATTCATATTTAATAAAGCTGCCTGCGTGGCCTCCATTCATTTCTGCAATGGATGGTGACGATGAAGATGATTCCTCCAGGAGGGAAAAGGGGGATGAGCGTGCAAGAGCCCAGCTCTTCTTCCTTCCCAACCTCGGGCTCAGAGCACCAACTTGAGAGAGAAGCGCTTGTGTTTGGGGGTAGGTATCACAGAGAGGGAGCCACCAAGGCTCCTGCTTCTGCTTCCCTGGGGACGGAACCCTTGCACCTGCTGTGTGTCTATGATAGCCAGGGCAGGTGTAGCCCCACATGACAGCTGAGTGGAGGAGAGGGACAAAGCCCCCAGGAGATGAGGGTGATTGTAATTGAATTGGAAATGTTTCCCACAAGTTGCTGTTCGGAAGTTTTGTCCCCCGGTGATGCATATTTTTGCATGGTTCTGGTGTTTTCATGGAGGAAAGGGGTGGGTCTCTGGTAGCCTGTTATTACTGCCTTTTCCCTGTCCCTTTCTCTGCACATCCTGGGCCAGCATGTGAACTCACTGGTTCTGCCTCATGATCCCGCCACCATGGTGTGCTGCCCAAGCGCAGGGGACCAAACTAATAGGTGCTGACCCCTCTGAAACGGAAATCCAAAGTAAATCCTTCTTCTCATGTCACAGCAAAAGAAAAGTAATAAATCTAGGGGCATAAGTGCCAGCCAGCCTGAAATTCTCTCCACTTGGCATCAACCACAGAGCAGGAGGAGGGATGCTGGGGTCTGAAGAGCAAGGCGACACCTCAGGTCCATTCATTTCTCAGATTCCCTCCACACTAGACCCTGGTAGGGGCTGCATACAGGGAAATGACTGCTTACCCCTGTGCACTGGGGTCCTACCCTCTGAGGCTCTGTATGTCAGACTCATAGCTAACCTGACTGTGGTCCCAAAAAGATGGTTACCTGGGCCCATGTCATTTCCTAGCAGGTCAGGCTGCCTAAGCAGTAGGGAGGTGGCAGGTGTAGGAAGGCCCTGAAGCCCCTCCTCAGCGGGCTGCAGAGACAGGGAGAAACGAGCATATCTGTCACATGGCTATGTGGGGGGAGGGGAACCTCAGGCCTGCTTGCCAGAGCTGACTTTAGGAGAGGTTCTTGGCCTGCCATGACCAGGAAGTGGAGTGGTTGGTACGCTGGTACCCAGAAGCCTCCTTACAGCAGACATAGCCATCGTGGTTTAGACTGCTAGAGACATTAACACCCCAACTGATCGGATTTGGTTTCGGTTTGCTTATTGTTACGTCCTGATTCTTTTTCTTCCAGGAGTAAGCCTTGTACACGATCTTTATATAATTTTTTGAAATCAACAAAGCTGTTCTTGGCTTGTTCTCCCCTGATGCTAGGAGGATTCAAGCCCTGCTTCAGGCCAACCCTGAGGGCGTTTAGTAAAGAGAGTTCCTTCTGTATTTGTTTTCAAGGCTGAGTAACTTCAGCACTACACACAGGGTGACTGGCTGACTTGTTTTCCTTCAGTCTGGGGCCAAGATCAAGGTGCGTGTGTGCAGATGCACAGAGACAGGATCCCTCTGAGGTCTCTGCCAGCAGGATGATGAGAATCTGGGGAACTGTCCACAACCCCACCCAAGACTACAGAGACTCAAGTCCAGCCTGGGCTGGCTCGTCACACGCCAGCTGTCCTTGGCATGTCTCATACTGTGTCTACCCACTAGACTGTGCTTTCTGTGCTGGAGACTTCTGCCCCACCACCACCTCCACTTCTTAGCTCTCCAGTACGGCCTCCAGAAAGATCTTTCCTCACACCTGCATTTAATCCAGCATCTGCCGGACTAAGTAAAGGGGTTACTTTACAATTTTTTATAAAATTAGTAGGGTTATAGGTACTGGGTAAAACATGACTTTGTAGCTCAAAAAGAGATAGAAAAGTCTCAAAAGAAAGGAGTAATGTATTTGAAATATAAATACTATATAATACAGATAAGATTTTATATGTGATTAAATTTTTTTAGCAAAATGCAAAGGCAAATAGATCAGTGGTTGGTTAACTAAATCTAAGAAATATGAAAAGATACACTGCCCTTAATATACAAAAATTTTATATGTGAAATATGAGGATAGTCTCCTCCTCAACAGAAAAATGGGTCGAAGACACACACGGCTCATTCACAAAAGGACACAAACCGCTTCTCAGTTCAAGCTCAGCCTGTGATTCAAGGCATAGTTCAAGTTTGCAGGGTTATTTATTGTTTTGTTTTGTTGTTTAAAATGGGATTTCACTTTAGCCCAGGCTGACCTTGAACTCGTGATGGTCCTCCTGCCTCAGCCTCCCAGGCATTACAGGTGAGCCACCTCACCCAGCACAGACACTGTTTGCAAAAGGACAGAGGTCCTGTCAGTGCTGGAGACGGTACAGAGAAATGTCCACCAGGCTGCCCCTGAGCTGTCTGAGAGGGTGAGACTAAAGCAGAGCTCCCATTTCTAGGCCTGACGCTGGTCCCTCAGTCGCGGGAAAGTGGGCAGGTTCGGAGGAAGATCAGCGGTGTTGTCTGGAAGGGCACGTGGCAGTGGAGGTTCCCCCGTCATCCACAAACATGTGTAAATATCGCAACAGCGCTAATGTAACCAAGAAAATCACTTCCTGTTGTTTCCCCTTCAGTGATATTTTCTGCTTGGCTGAGCTTGCTTAGCGCACTGGAAAGGCCAACTCATCAGTTCTTGTTGCTAATCAAGAGCAGTAATTGTCCGAGTGCACAGCCTCCCGACTTGGACTCTGCTGAATAGGATAACAAGTTCCGAAAAACGCTAAGTAGTGGTTTCTAAAAACCGGCCTCTTTTAATAAGGAAGGCCCCCGAAGAGCGTTTGTAAAGAAAGCCTTTCTGTGAAGTGGAATGAAAACATTGTGCGTATTTTACAGAGCATGGCAAGTACGCCGGAAACTTCCAGAAATTCTTACACCACGGACTCCGTAGATGCACTCTCGTTTTCCCCCTCACTGGGAAACGTGCGGATTGGTCAAGGCGATGCCAGCCTATAGAATGAAATAAGCGTAGCGCATAACGTCAATGACAAACCCAATAGAAATCTGTTCGGGGTTCACATCGCTGGCACTCACAGAAGGCAGGCAGCCTTCCACAAGGTGACCCGAGGATCCAGGCTTCTTTCTTCTTTTTGGCTCTGCCGTTTTCAAGTTCGCCGTATTTGAAAGCATTATGCCTGCAAAAAAGGAAAGCACCTGGAGACCATGCCATGAAATGTTTCCATCAGCAGGGCGGAAATGATATGCATTCAGAGTCTTTTAGCCAGAGCCTAGTCCTGTGGCCACAGACCATTGCAAAGGAGACGGAGAAGCAGCCTAGCGTGTGATGAGGAAGACCGAGAAAGCAGGTTTGGGGAAGGACTAACTGCGTCAGCCTAACACCCACGAATGCTGAGAATTGTTACCTTGGCTTTTCTCAGAATGGCCTAAACACGCCCTGCCTTGCTTCAGACCTCAGCTCTGCCCTGCCCTCAGGTAAACCCCAGCTGACACCTTAGAGACTAGCATACTTCTGTCCTGGAAGGGTGGAAGGCCGTTCATGGTAGGTCCTCCGCAAACCTGCTTGGGGACCCTCTCTGATCTGCTGCCCCCCTTCTAAATACAGCTCTGGGTTATAAACAAGAAGGCCTGTTAGCATTTACTAAGTGCTAACTATTTACCAGCCACTAACACTTAGCGGAGTTTTTCCTGTTGCTCCAGAATTACGTAACCAAGGCCAAGTGTTGAAGTCATTTCCTACAGTGCTGATGTACTGCAGAGACTAGGCCTGACTCTCTAACCGCCTCCACTCACCATCCATGACCACCACCATTGACAAATGCAAGAGGCTTGAGACAGAAGGCGTGGACAGCAAGGGGAACAAGCAAGTTCATCAGAGAGGCCACACACTCCCTCCCTGTGAGGACGGCTAATTCCTCCTCAAGCCAAGCAGCAACAGCTGAGAGAACCCCTCGCGAGACTGGAACTTCAGCTACCTGTTTGAGCATCTTCTCCATCAGCCAAGATTTTGGCCTGCCCTTCTGTTTACTGGAGCAAGCCTTACAGACCAGACTGTGATAACACACACCCCTTTCATCCCAGTAGCCACACTAGTTTGCCATAGAAACCAGGCAGTGCATGTCTTTAATCGCAGGGGTGCACGCCTTTAATCCCAGCCCTAGAGAGGAATATAAAATGAGAGGAGACAGCTCACACACATAATCTCATTCTGAGATTCCTGGAGGCAGGATCATCATTTCAGACTGAGGTAGAGCTAAGAGCCAGTGGCTAACTGTTTTGTTTTTCTGACCTTTAGGTTGAACCCCAATTTCTGTCTCTGGGTTTTTATTAATCATGCTGAAACCCCTTCTGTTGAGCATGGAGGCAAATACTTGGAGTGTTCAGTAGTTCAGGGACAGTGTCTGCAAGGTCCTTGGGATGCAGGACTGTGTGAAACAGGTGGGAGTCAGCACTGTCACCAGACAGCAAGAATGGGCCACTCCTGCTAAGCATGCTCACTGAGCCCTGTAAGGACTTTCTGTATTCCCCCCAGATGGGAAGAAGGTGCGTGCCTGGGCACTGAGCACCAAGCAGGAGCTGGATGGCCACTCGGCAACACTGACTGGCCCATTTGGTACACCTGGGCAAGGCCTTTAAAGGCATAAAATGCGATTTCATTTGTTTCTCTCTCTTGTCTCTTGTGCTTTAAAAAAAAGGTGAGCAAAATGGCTCAGTGGGTAAAGGCCCTTGCCACCAAGTCTGATGATTTGAGTTCAGATCCCTTGGTGGAAGAAGAGGACAGCTTCCCTCAGATTGTCTCTGAACTATGCATACACAAATGCACAATAAATACTTAAGAAATAATACTGGCCAATGATAGGCCTCAGCTGGCAAAGGTGATTGCCACAGAAGCCTTGCATCCCTGGTGCCCATATAAAGGTGGAAGGAAAAGAGTCAACGCCTCAAAATTGTCCTTTGACCCCTATGCATGTGCCATGGCATTGTTGTGCACACAGATACATTATGCACACAATAATAGATAGATAGATAGATAGATAGATAGATAGATAGATAGATAGATAGATAGATAGGCAGGCAGACAGATAGACAGACAGATGACAGACAGACAAATAAATAAATATTTTAAGATAACACACAACATGTGATAGGCAAATTCAAGGGGCTGGAGTAATGGCTCAGTGGTTAAGAGTCCTTGCTGTCCTTCCAGAGGACTGGCATTTGGTTCTTAGAACCCATGTCATGTGACCCACAACTGCCTCTGGCTCCAGCTCCAGGGGATTCCTCCATAAGCACTCACAAGCACATGTGCACATACACACACAGGCACCGACACATAAATAAAAATTAATATAGGGGCCAGCAATATAGCCCAGTGGACAAATGGACTCGCTGCCAAACCTAGCACCTGAGCTAGATCTCGGGAACTCACATAGTGGAAGGAGACAACCATCTCCAGCAAGTTGTCCTTTTGACCTCCACTTGTGTGGCATGTCATACTGCAAGTGCACACATGCCAATCAGTCAGGCAGTCAAATAAATAAATGTAAAATAAAAGACTTTTTAACCAAAATAAATCCAAGAGGAATTTACAAAGCAGGCAAGTGGCTCTCACGTCTTCCCCACCGCAGACTCTCAGGCCTCTTGCCTCTGAGCACAGCCTCCGTCTAGTACCCTTGATAGCACATGTAGAGAAGGAATCACTTTATTTAAAAGGCCACAGTCTAGGTTCTTAGGGGCATTTCGTTGTGAAGAAGTGCGATGTTTTCCTTGGCAAAGCTAAAAGAGCAGACTTTTTTTTCCCCCAAATCCTTGTTAAATATTTATTCTATTGCTGGTAATAGTTAGTTAGATCCGCTATGAATGACTGACAAATTCAGAATAACGGTGGCTTAAACAGGACAGATGATCTGCTCTCACAGATGGAGCTGAAGGTCAGTGATCCATGGCTGATATGGCAGCTTGGCCAAGGAGCCCCATGGGGAGCAGAGGCAGTCAGCCTTGGCCCTCCCAAGGCAGCATCTCCTTAGCCACTTGGCCCAAGACAGAGCATGGGGATTCCAGGCTTCAGAACGGAGGAGACAAAGAGAAAATGTCCCTCCAGTGAGGTTCTAGAAAACTACTACCTGGAATGTCTGCCTACACCCCACTGACTGACTTAATTGTGTGGTGACATCTAGCTGCAGAGGAGGCCAGGACTATGACCTCTGTCCCCGTTTGTCCATCTGCGTATCCTATTAATATAACTGGGAGGAGCTGACGGAGCATAGCCCTGGTACCCTCAGGACCCCATTGCCTACTCCACTGGTTCAGTTTAGAGACATGTTTAGTGGAGTTGAATTGAAAGGGGGTGATAGGGTAGTCCCGTGCAGAAATGTCGGAGGATCTGGACCTCTTCAGAAACCCACCAAGGTCCAGATGAGACCAGACCCTAGAGAACTGTCATCTTCTTGCCCCATCCCTCTTTCATCCAGATGAGAAGGTCCTCCTCTGGAATTCAGCCTCCCTATCTGCACAATGGGGACTTAAGATAGAGCCTTGTAAAGACCAGTGTTTTTGCTTCACAAGTCTAGGGAGTCTTCTATGGTCCCCATAATTGGCCACACTCAAGGGGCCAGAAGTCACCATGACTCACCCCGAGGCAAGGATGAGCCAGAGATCTGAGGGCCGCTTGTGTCTGGACCCCCCTGTGGCAGTCCTGGTAGCTCAGAGGCCCTCTGCAACCCCAAGTATCATGCTGCTGCTGAGTTGGTGATCTGGATCTCAGTGAGTACTGCTCCCCGCATGTGGTGGTTAACGCCATCATCTTGACCAGCTCTAGAGTCGCCTCGAAGACAAACCTGCGTGAAAGAGTTTCCAGATTAGTGCACTGAGGTAGAAAGACAAGTCTGAAAGTAGGTGGCACTCTTCCATGGCCAGGGTCTGGACTGAAGAAAAAGCCAGTCGAGCACCAGCGTCCCTTTCTTTCTACTTCTTGACCACAGATAGAGTGTGGCTGGCTGCCTCACACCCCTGCCACCTTAACTCCCCCACCATGGTGGAACTGTACTCCCAAACTGTGAGCCAAAAACCCCTCCTCCCTTATGTTGTTTGGCCAGGAGTTATTTGTAGCCAGTAACTAACTAAAAATTTCAGTATTCTGGTCACAATGAAGCTTTGGAAATAACTCCCCATCTGAAGAAATACCAAACTGCTAGAAACTGCCACTCATAAGGGGAACTATTAAAAATAGTGATTTAGGGGCAAAGTTTGCCACAAAAGGCAAACTTTGAAAACGGATGTATTAGTTACTTTTCTATTGCTTTGCTAAAACACCATGACCCCAGAAACTCATAAAACAAAGGATTTGTTGAGGCTTATGTTTCCAACAAAATAAGAGCCCATCATGCCCGGGAAGTATGGGGCAGGTGACAGACACAGTGGAAGGGACAGATAAGAGTTCACATCCTGAACCACAAGCAGGAAGCCAGGAGAGAAAGCAAGGACAGGTGTGAGGTTTTTAAACCCTTTCCCTCCAGCCAGACCATACTTTTTAAGCTTCTGCAAACAGCACCTCCAAGTGGGGACTATCCAAATGCCAGGGCCTATGGGGGATATTTTCATTCAAACCACAACAAAGAAGTCTGTTCTTCAGAGATGCCTGTCTGACATGCAGTGTCCTTGAGGAAGAACAGTGTGTCGATGAGAATGAGCCACGGGCATTGCTGTTCAGTCTCTGGGCAGCCTTAAAGAACATTCTATAGAGTTCCACTAACAACACTGAAGCTCTCAAGAAGCACTGGGACCCTCCCTCATGATTAGAAACCTGGCTTAGGGGAGGAGAAGTCAAATGTGCAGTTAGACAGACACTTCTTTGAGTGGACTAGAGTAACATCCTCAAATTCTCTGAGCCTGATTAACTGATGCCAGTTATATTAGCAGCTATCGAGGGGGTGGGAATTTTTTGGTAAGGAAGGGGTTAAGTATTGGAAAAATTCCCAGGGTACCTGGAGGTTTGAAAGGATTCAGGTGAGCTTCAGTGGAGGAAAGAATCAGTCCTGGATTAGGAGGTGTGGAAGATGCAGCTCAGCAAACATGTGAAGGCTAAGGCTGTTCAAGAACTTTCCCCAGTCAAACCTATGCTTAACTAAACAAGTTTGGAGTAATTTTATTTTATTTTTGTGTATCTGTGTCTGTTTATGTGTATGCCACATGTGTGCAGGTGCCTGAGGAGGCCAGAAGAGGGCACCAGATCCCCACGAGCTGGAGTTACAGGCAGTTGTGAGCAGCCAGGTGTGGGTGCTGGGAACTAAACTTGGGTTTGGGGGAGCAGCAAGAGCTCTTAGCACTGAGTCACTTATCCAGTCCTTAATCAAAGAGTTTTTAAGATGAGAAGTGTGTCTGTGATGTTTTTAGACACCCATTACCCTTGGGTATGTGTGGGGACACAGCCTCAAGCAGGAATTCGGAAACTGGGCTGGTGAGAGTCCGCTGTCCGTGGTACTGAAGCATCCTTCTGGCCGAGCCCAGCCAACAGATGTTCCTCCTTCTGCCAGAATGCAAGGGTTTCTATCCAACTTCCCCATCATTCTGAACCCGGGAAAGGCTTTAATTTTCTATCTTGATGAAAAATGTGTGGTTTATACACTGTCACGCAACAAATGGAATTAGGATTTATTTTCACAACTTACATGGTGTGTTTGGGTTTTTTCCACATGTCTTTGACAGTCCTATCACATTTCTGACAGTTACAATATTTTTTCCTTTCTGGGAAGTTGGGAAGAGGCAGAGAACATGTTTCCCCCTGCTTTTTTCACTGAGTCTTGAGAGTACTTTGTACAACATAGCCCTATGCATACGTGTTTAATGTGTGTGTATGGGTGTGGGGCTATGTTTGTGTGTGGTGTGCTGGGCTGCAGTGTGTGTGTATGTATATGTTAGTTACTGAGCTGTGCATTTGCATATGTATTTGTGATGTGGCGGTGGTGTGCGAATGCATCTACAATAAAAAATTAGCCAATTAGATGCTACTCCAATTCAGATATCATCAATAACAAACCTCTCTCCTCACAATGTCATGCACTGACGTGTATCGGGCTTGCCAGCAGTTGGGAAGGGTCAAATTGTTCACCATGCAAATTCCATGTGTTTTCAATTAATCTCACATCTGTGTTTGCAAGTGTGCTGCTTTAATTACACAGGTGAGGAAAATGTCTCACTCCCAATTATTGATGGAGGAACATTCCTTTACTCCATGCTTCAGAGTCTTCATCAGGAAGAGCTGCTAAACAGGACATCAGTCCCCATCCTCTTACTAATTCCTTTTTCATTATTACTGCAGATTTACAACTTAGGAGTCAGGGTGCTGAGATTTTTCTCCCACTAGAAAATTCGTCTGTATCCTAGAATCAGCTTGTAGCTCAATGTAAATTCGGTGTAGAATTCAGTCAGTTATTAAGTGGATTTAAGTGGCTGAACCCTGGTGTAATCTGACCAGCAATGCATGAAGGAAAGAGTTGGAGGTGTAAAAAAATGTCAAATAGCTTTCTCAGATGCATTAAACTATTAATAAAGATAAAACGATCTTTATGTTTGGGGTTTAGAACATCTTTTTTATGATAGCAAGAAGCCACTTTGATTCACGACTCGTTGCTTTCGGGGTCTGGTGTCATTATTCAGAAGGTGTCAGGAAGAAAGCGAGACAAGCTCCTCGCAGAGGGAGCGCCAAGGAAGGAAGGATGCTGGAGCGGAGGATGGCTCTGGGTCAGCTGTGCTAGGTGAGGCGATGACAGGGGATAAAAAAAGAACGTGCCCGCTCGCGGAGTGCCCTCTCTAGAGGACCCTCCTCTTGGCTCTGAGCTATCGTTTTCTGTGGCCCTTCTAGGATTGTTGTGGCCCAAAGTGGCCTTCCTGGGGCATCTCACAGAGATGCTACGCTAGTCACATTCCATTGCTCTCATCCACATCTTCTTGCTCTGTCCTGACCTGTATCCAAGGTTGGTCTCTGGAACAAATCATCCGAACTCTCCAACTTTCTGACTTTCAAATGAATGGACGTAGCCAAAGGCGGGGTCATTAGTGGGACACTGGAGGGATAGAGAAGTGAAAGGTCAGAGAGTTTGTCCTCTCTTCCTTCCTGGTTCATCCCAATGGCTGGTTTCTGGAGTTTGCAGCTCCTCTCCAAGGCTTCCTCAGGTGCTGGCCACCACACTCCTCCTCTTGTCCTCAGGTCTCAGGTATTGTGCCTCCCCTCCCTGCTGCTGCTCCCCCATCTCCCATTGCACCCCAAGTCCTACTCCCACCTCAGCCTGTGCTGATCACTAACTTCTTCACAACTGGACTATTTAAGGGGCAGCCACTTCTTCTGGGGGCCCCTCCTTTGACTCAGAAGAGCCCTCCCCTGGAACCCCTGCTGTTTCAGGGGCTGCACAGACAAGTGGGAGACAGGCAGGCTGAGGCAGAGGGGAGTGGGGAGGAGGGAGTCTCACACAGCACATTTGTTACATGAGGACCACTGGGGCATGGCTGCTTCTCAAGGCTTCTCAGGCACATCGCTGCACATGCCTGTGCTGTCCTTCCAATGCATGCTGGCCCGGCAGCTTCCAGGAACCAGGGATCAGAACAGGCAGGCCCTGCCCTCAGCGAGTTTACAACAGCAGGTTAGTCCTGTGTGCTAGACTATGATGCAGTGGCTCAGACTCTGAAGAACAGGTGAGAGGAGAGGAACATGAGGGTCAGAGAGCAAGGTTTCCTGGAGGAAGAGCATTCAAACTATGGCCGTAAAGGATGAAAAAGAGAGGTCTGAGAAAGAGAGTTGGGGAAAGGACAAGGGACAGTGCGTTCTTGGCAGAGGACGTGTGGCATATACAAAACTCCAAAGGCAAGGGCTGGAGACCTGGCTCAGAGGTTAAGAACACTGACTGTTCTTCCAGAGGTCCTGAGTTCAATTCCCAGCAACCACATGGTGGCTCACAGCCATCTGTAATGAGATCTGGTGCCCTATTCTGGCCTGTAGGCAGACATGGAAACTAACACTGTCTACTAAATAAATAAATATTAAAAAAAAAACAAAACACTCCAAAGGCAAGGGGGAATGTCAGGAGTCAGAGAAATGACTTGCAAGACAAAGGAGGGACAATGGAGAAAGTGCCCAGGGTGGGCAGTGCCACCTGATCTGCAGCCTCCTCCCAGTCTCCTCCCCACCTCCCAAACCCTACAGGACTTTTAGAACCCCAGGGCTCCTGGACAGAACTGGGTTTCTATCTGCATAAGAGCCCCTGGTCCACAGTGTGCCGCGTAAAAACAGGCCGGAAATGAAGGGTTCCACCTCGGACACTGGAGTGAGATGGGTCCTGAAGTACAGCGAACCCGACATTTTCCACATGGAGACGTGAGGTCTGGAGAAGCTCAGGCCTTCCTCAGGCCATGTGAGCTTTAAGATAGCAGACCAGGGTTAAGGCTGCTAAGACCAGTGTGGAAGGAAAAAGTCATGGTCTAATTGGAAACCGCCTCATTTGGGAAGGAAAAATCATGGAGAGGTGAGAAGGGGCAGGTTCTGGTCCCTTCCTGTGCCATTGCCAGGCTGGATTGTCTGGTAACTCAGGAGAGCCTGGCCCTTTACCTGGATGCACCCTGGGTACCTCCATCCAGCCCCTGGCTCGGCATAGGTGACTGGCGCTTCCCACTGAAATCATGCGAATATTAAGCTAATCAAAGCCTTGCTTGAGAAGGGATGGGGCCAGGAAGGCGGCCCTAACGAGCTGCGTGTCACTCCCTCCACCCCACGCGTCTTGTGCTGTCCCATTTGTCTGGCTGTAATCTACATTTCAAATGATTACATGGGAAGCTGAAGTGGTAGTGACAAGGATAAACGAAGCTTGTTAAACTAATAGCTGCACTAATGCCCAAATATGTGAACTTCCCGACGCAGGCCGCATCCCAGCCTGGCGGAGCTGTCAGCCCAGCTCCCCCGGGCTCCACCGCCAGCCGCGGCCACATGATGAATGGCCCTGTCGACCAAACTCATCCGGGGCCCAATTAAACAGGCAGAAATGAACTAGAGCCGTCAGGCAGCCGGGGAGGGGGGAAGTGGGATGGGGGAAGCCAAACCAGACACACAGAGAGGCTGGGGGAAGGGTGGGAGTCAAAGCAGATAGGGGGAGTAGGGAGAGAGAGGTTCAGTGGGCCAGGGAGGGGGTGGCAGCTGTGTGGGAGAGACAGCAGCTTGGGAGAAGGAAGGCAGAGAGCTGAGGACAATGTGGCAGAGTGGGAAGGGAAGGAGAGACAGAGACAGTGACAGAGACAGGAGACCAGTTTGAGAGGGACACCAGGAAGGCAGAAACCAGCGCCCATTGTGACACACAGGCACCCAGAGTGGGAGAGAGACAGCCAGAGAAACAGCGCAGGAAAGACACACGGTACCCTTAGCCCAGCAAAGAGGACAGCGTTGGCATGGAGTGAGAGGAGGGAGGAAGTGGGATGGGCAGGGAGAGGAGAGGATCTCGGGAAGAGAGAACAGTCCCCTGGCAAGCCATTGCAGCTTGCGGCAGCGGAGAAGCCGTTCTGTCAGAAAATGGTCATTTAATGGTTTGCCGAGCCTGCGACAGATATGTCATGTGAGGCGGCTGGGCGGCAGTCCCAGGGCATTTCCTTTATTAATTACCAGTTTCCAGCAGCGCCCTCCATTGCTGCCTCACGCTCAATCAGCCTAGCCCCCTGACTGGAGCTGCCCCACCCCCACAACGCCACTGCCAGGCACTTGGTCCCATTTTCCAGAGGAGGAAGACAGAGGCAAAGGCCAGACAGGGACAGGTAGGATCAAAAACCTACTGGCAGACCAAGCCTTCCTTTCTGCCAGTCCCTGGTGGGCAATGGACGCCCCCAGGACAGAGAGTAGACACCCAATCCCTCCCTAACCCCAGGCTAAAGGAAGGCTGAAGCCTTGCCCCTGGCCCTTTCATTTTTAAAATACACTTTACCTTTTCTTGTTTACTTCTGGTCTTGGTTTTTGAGACAAAATCTCTCCGTAGAATCCAGGCTAGGTAGAAACTCTCTCCTCTCCTCTCCTCTCTGGCCCCTCAAGGGCTGTGGTTACAGGCATGGGCCACAAGGCTCAGCTAGACATCACACTTTGTAAGCCACGAGTGTAATGGCCTAGCATTTGTATCATGATCTTACATGTTCACATGCAATTCAGTTTTACTGTGTCCTGGTCCATCCCTTCCCCTCTCAGAAGTCCTTAGGTTTTCAATCAGAGTCAAGTCCTTCTCTGTGGCCCTCGCCTATAAGAAATGCTTCATCAGAATATGTATTGAGGGGGCTAGAGGGATGGATGGCTTAAGAATACTGGTTGTTCTTCCAGAGGACCCAGGATCAAATCCCATCACCCACATGGCCGCTTACAGCCATCTGTAACTGTTTCAAGGGATCTGATGTCCTAGTCTGGCCTCCTCAGGCAGCAGGCATGCCCTTGGTACAGACAAACGTGCAAGAAAGAGACTCACACATAAAATAAAATTAAGATTCAATAAGGAATATGTAATGACACAGGAGCGCAGATAGTCAGATGCACCAATGGCAGGCCCCACCCACCGGACAGTCTGCAAGATGAGGCTGACACTGGGTAAGTGGAGCTAAATTCTCCCAGAGACCCACAGAAGACACTCATATGCCACTGAGGATGTGAATCTGGGTGCTTGGTCTGAAATCCCACCTCTCCAACTACTCCTGAAGTCTCCAGGTTCTCTCTCTCTCTCTTTCTCTCTCTCTCTGTCTCTCTCTCTCTCTCTCTCTCTGTCTCTGTCTCTGTCTCTCTCTCTCTCTCTCTCTCATACACACACACACACACACACACACACACACACACACACGCACACACCTTGACCCTATACCCAAAGGAGTCTGCTCCCTAAGGCCTTCATCCATTTACGGTGTCTGGCTGTGGTAAAGACAGTAGACTCCATCCAGTGAACCACTGCACCCACACCTCCAGCCTCCTCGCCTGTCTCCTGACAACCCTCCATTGCCTTTGGGCTCACACACCATTCTCAGAGCTGGGCTCCCAGGCACTTTGTTTGGTGGGAGGCTCCCTGGCTGTGATATAGGAGCCTGGGGCCTCAGCCGCCCCTGACTCCTCTCTCTGCCTTTGTCTTTCTCTGCACCCTCCCCAACCCTTTTCCTCTCCTCTCCTCTCCTCATCTCAGGGTCTGTGTAAACAGGCTATCTTCTCTGGTGTGCCAGACTTGTTCTGGCCTCTCTGGAATGTCACAGGCAAATCAGATGCTGGAAGGAGTCCAAGGATGGAAGGCCAGCCATGCGTGCCATGAATGGTGTTGGATACAGCAACTGGAGGAGCCAGTGTCCCCGGGGCTGCGGAAGGAGGAGACTCTTCAGAGCTTCTGAGAGCCCTCCAGCTCAGGGTTCCTGTGACTGTGTGTCTGCTTCTCTCAGTCCAGTGGTAAAGGTCCTCTGTTTTGCTTCCGCTGGAGCTCTACTTGCTGTTGGCTAATTTACTAGGATCACAGTCGGTCTTGGCACAGGCTTGGCCAAAGCTACAAGCCACTCCTTCTTCATACTGAATGGAAGACTAGAGCTTTCCTGGAATTTTCTATGTAAAAGAGCTGGCTGACCTCAAGCTCAGAGATCCACCTGCCTCTACCTCCCGAGTGCTGGGTTTAAAGGCATGTGCCACCACCTACCCTCAGGAAGCTCTGAGGTGGGAGATAATGAGGCCAATACACAAAATAAGGGAACCCAAGAAACTGGGGAAAAGAATCCTGAGGATTTGCTTTAAGCCTTGATTCAGCCAGGCCTGAAGTTAGAGGTGTCCATTCCTTTGGCCCAGTTATTACTCTGTTCTTTCTTACGGCATGTATTTTTTAAAAAATTCCTTTCCCTCGCATCAGAAATGAGGCACAGAACTAGCACAAGGCCCTTTCTTGTGTTTTGTACAGCAGTTGGCACTCAGCCCCCTGCTCAATGTGAGCCACATTGGGTGCCCTGCTCAGACACACATTGTCTTGTCACTAGGGGGAAAGGCTCAGCCGCAGGACTCTGGGTCTCCAACTGCCTGTCTTGCAATGTCTCCTTAGGGCATTGGGACAAAGGAAAGCTGACCATGGTGTCCCTTCTCTGAGCTCAAAGGTAGCTAAAGGCTTTGAGAACTTGACTGAGTTCTTGTGTGCAAGGTCTCTCACTGAACCTGCTGCTCACACTTTGGGGAGGCTGGCTGGTGCACAAGCCCCAGGGACCTGTTGACTTGGCTCCACAATGTTGGGATCACAGGTGTGCATGAGCAGGCCAGGCTCTTCCCGTGGGTACTGGGGATCTGAACTCAGGACTTCAGGCTTGTGCAGCGAGCCCTTCATCAGCTGAGCCATCTCCCCAGCTTCCTTGGGATCTTGGAAAAGGCTGTCTCCAGAGAGAACAAAGGGCGATTTCTCAGCCAGGGACTCCAGTCACACCACACTGCCATAGGGTTGTGTAGCACCTGAGCCTAACAGTCAAGAGGAGCCCCAGCCTGACACAAAGGCCTCATCCCCTCCTTTCTGTCCCAGAAACACCCAGAAAGTTCTTCTTAGGCCCAGCCCAAGCACTATTCTTGTGGCCAACCTTCCTTAGTTCCCAGAAACAAAGCAACTCTGCTGGTCCACCCCTGAAAGCGGTTGCTCCTCTCTCGTGGCCCATCACAGTCTGCCTTACACTAAGTGCATCTTCTACCCAGCTTCATTCTCCTCCTCTATCTGCATCAAACACTGTCTGGGTTTATCTGTTAGGCACTCAGTGGTCGGTTGCCCCAAGAGGTGTTTCCCTTACCTGCTTCCCCGACACAGTCTGTTCCCTTCATTTTCTTACCCTCTCAGAATTTTAAATTATTCTTTAGTGGTGCTTACTTATTACATTTTATAATCAAATATTTATTAGCATGAATATTTGATTGATGTTTATATCATTTGACCAGAACATATGCTCCCTAAGGGCTGAGATATATGTGTGTGTGTGTGTGTGTGTACACATGAATGTGTACTCATACACACACAGACAGACAGACACACATACAGACACACATACAGACACACGCACGTATATGGGGGCCAGATGTCAACGATTCAGCTAAACTGGCTACTAAGCAAGCCCCAGGTATCTTCTTGTCTCTGACTCTCTAGTGCTGGCTGTACAAGAACATGCCATTGTGCCTGGATTCAACGCAGAGACTGAGGGCTGAACTCGGGCCCTGATACTCACATAGAGAACACTTTCCTGGCTGAGCCACCTTCCAGGGCTAGAAGGTATAGGTAGCTAGAATGCTGTCTGAAATATCAGTCCGTGTTAGCAGACTTGGCACTGGTAGAAGCAGTGACTGAATAGGTATACAAACAAATGAACAAGAAAATAAATGAATGTCTTGCCGAGCCCTTTACCAGCTGCACCAGAGACTTTATGTCCCTCACTGTTCCCAACACAGTCACTGTGAGTAGCCAGGGGACGGGGTGGCAGCTATCAGCCAGTGCACAGTCTTCAAGCTTTCCTGGACTATTGATGGCTACCTTGGACACAGGGAAGCTTGAGCACCAAATTCAAGCTAGGCCAGGAGCTGACATATTTTAATAGCTGTAAAGAGCTCTTTGCACACTGGGGCTGCAGAAATGCTGAACAAGCCCCCTGCCCCTAAAGCGCGAGCGTACATTTTTCCCGAGTTGTTCTGACCCATCACCTCTCCAATGGGCTATGACACCGTTCTCAAATTTTATTACCACAAGATGGGCGTCCTCAACTCCTCAGTAAACAGCCTTACCCAGACCCCATGCACTCACAGGCAGATCCAGAATGGACAATAACCCCAGGCATGGTGGAGTGTTTGATGGGATGACCACGGGAAAGCAAGCCAGGAGCCAGCTTTAAAAACAATATTTATTTATTACAATTGGCAGAGCAATGGAGAAAATTGCCACTTAGATGGGACTTTGCATTTGCTGAGCATTTTGTAATCAACACAATTTCTCCCGACGATTTTTGAGGACAAGATCTTTTTGTCTTTCCCATTCGCAGGCAGGGAGGAAATGGGGGAAAGGAGATGCCATGCTTTCAATTATGCAGAGCACATGCTGACAGAACTCTGGCTTGCTGGAACGGAAGCGCCTTTTTCTCATGTCTGCTATGTCTGGGGTCTTATTTACATGCAAGGCCCTTATTAGACAGTCTGGGTCCTGATTCGCTGCTGGCTTCTCTGGGGTACATTTCCATTGTTCCACTCAAAGAAGAAAACAATGTATTGGCATATGTCATCTCTACTCATCACGTTCCTTGGTCACCTGTCCTTTGAAATGTCATGCAAGTGGTATAAGCGAGGTTAGGCTAGGTAATGCTGCTGTAACAAATGGTGCCAGGTTTCAGTGCCCTCATATAACAAAACTTTATTTTTATCTCAAGCCATACGTACACTGTGGACCAGCTGCATGGGCTCTGCTAATTGTAGGTACTCAGAGACCCAAGCAGATGGAATAACTTGTATCTAATACAGTCAGTGATTTGGTGCAGATGTGGTATGTGTCACATCTGAGATGACTTTGGAATAGGCATTCACCACCCAAAAAGTAATACCTCTGCCCGAAGGGCTAGAAATAATTGACAACTCACACTAATAAATTAAAGCTGTTTTTCTTCTTGTCTAGAAAATTTCCAATTCTGTAAACAGAAAGATGTTTTATAGCTGATTGTACATCTTTAGGAAGACAAGGAAGGGAGAGAAGGAGGGAAGGAAGTAGAAAGAAAAGACAGGAAAAACTAAGAGTTTTGCAAAGATTGGTTTTTTTTGTTTTTTCCCCAAATCAAGACATGTTAAAGGGGAAAGCACAGATAATGAAATAGGACAAGAAAAACAAATAAAAGGTATGCAAATTGCCCAAAAAAAGCCCTAAAAAACAAAACAACAAAGCAACAAAAGTTGTCTCTACTTGTAGTGGACATGACTGTGTATGTATAGGAGAACCTAAATGTTAAATGTATACAAAACACAATGCAACAAACCCACTGGAATGAGCATGTGAATTTAGAATCTCACTATATATTAAGCCAATAGAAAAGTCAATTGCATTCGACATACAAACAGTTTTAAAATGATGTTAAAATAAATACCATTTGTAACATCATTCAAAACACAAAATACTTGTGTGGATGTAATAAAGATGACCTGAATTTTCCACACTGAAATTACAAAAATGTGCAGAAGAAAGATGCTTTTCAAATGACCAAATGAAATGGAAAATTTAAAATCCATGTTGACAGAAGACTCAATATTCTCATGATATTAACTGTCTTAAAACTGATCTAAAGATCCAAGTCATAAAGATCCTTAAGTTTTATTTGAAAGTCAGGTGCGATGGTGTACACCTTTAATCCCAGAACTAGGGAAGCAGAGGCAGGCAGATCTCTGTGAGTTTGAGAACAGTCTGAGAGTGAGTTCCAGGACAACCAGGGATATATAATAAGGTCTTGTCTCAAGCAAAGGACCAATAATAGCCAAAAGAATTTTAAAAAATCAATTAGAAATAAGAAGATTTACACTACCAAACATCGAGACTTATTATGTTAGGCTCCAACAACCTAAGAAGTTGATTCTGACGAAAAGAGAGACAGCAGTTTCAGTGGAACAGAATGGAGGGTCCAGACATGGGTTGTATGTCTATTGTCACTTGGTTTTTGTCAAGGAAGCCTAGTCAGTTAGTAGAGAAAGAAAAATGTCTTTGACAATGGTCTGGAACAATGGTTATCTATGTGAGGAACAAAGATTCTAGACCGGTCTCATCCCATACACAAACACTAATTCAAGATGGAGCATAGACGTTTACAAAAGTGAAACTATTAAAAGAAAATGTAGAATATGTTTCTGACCTCTAGGTAAACACTTGATCTTAGCCAAAAGGCCGAGAAGTAATTACCTCTAGGTAAACAAACAGTTCTTAGGATATATATAAAATAAATTATAAAAGGGGGAAAAGAATGAATTATAAAAATAGAAACTTCTCTTATCAGAAAGTACCATCAAGGGCTGGAGAGATGGATCAGTAGGAGTACTCGTCAGCGTTCTGTTGCTATGAAGGGACACCATGACCAAGGCAATTCTTAGAAAAGAAAGCATTTAATTGAGGGCTTGCTCACAGTTTCAGAGTGTGAGCCCATTATCATTATGACAGAGAGAGTGATGGTGAGCAGGTAGGCAGGATGCTGGAGCAGGAGGTGGCAGCTTACATTCTGATCTGCAGGCAGAGGGAGAGAGGGAGAGAGGGAGACTGGACCAGCTTTTGAAACCTCAAGGCCCACTCCCATGTGGCATACTTGCTCCAACAAGGCCACACCTACTTCAACAAGGCCATACCCATTCCAACAAGGCCACACCCACTCCCACAAAGCCACACCCACTCCCACAAAGCCACACCTTCTAGTCTTCCCAAACAGTGCCACTAACTGAGGATCAAGCATTCAAACACATGAGCCTATGCAGACCATCTCATCCAATCCACTACAGGAAGTAAAAGCATTTGCTGCACAAGCCTAATAACCTGAGATCAATTCTTGGAGCCCACATAGGAAGGACAGAATTGGCTCCTGAACATTGTCCTCTAACCTCCAGGTCCACGCTGTGGCATACATACAGTTGCACACATGCACACCAATAAAAAAATAAGTAAATAAAAAATAGCCAGGCAATGCTGGCACATGCCTTTAATCTCAGACATGGATGGCAAAGGCAGAAGGATCTCTGTGAGTTCGACTCCAGCCTGGTTTGCAGGGTGACTTCTGGGACAGGTGCCAAAGCTACACAGAGAAATCCTGTCTTGAAAAACCAAATAAATAAATTGCCATCAAGAAAAAAAAAAGTAAAGCATAAAATGAGAGGAAATACTCAGAGCATCACCATCCGATGGGAGTCTTAAGCAATGCAATAATGAGGAAAAACAGCAGAATTGGGCTTGGACTGCAGCACAGTGGTAGAGAGCCTGCCTAGGACGTGCAGTGCCCTGGGTTCAGTCTCTAGCACCAAATAGCAGAAAACAGAATTTCTAAAGAAAAAGGATAAGCTCTTGAGCAGATACTTTACAAGGAAGATCTCCATACAGCTGACTAGGACACATTCAGAGCATCACTTGGCATTAGCTGTCAGAAAAATGCAAATCAGAACCGCAATGAGCCTTCGCTCCATCCCACGGTGGAAGGCTGAACCGATAATGCCAACCACAGCAGACACTGGGGAGAATGAAGGCAACTGGGATTTCTGGGCTTTGCAGCTTGTGGTGTCATATAGGACAACCACTTTAAACTGTTTCATGATTTTATAAAAAGCTAAGCATTTATCTTCCCAGCAACTTCATTTATTTATTTATTCATCCGAGAAAAATTAAAATATGTTCTTGAAAAGGTTGGTAAAATTAATTGTTATAGGATTTTACCCACAGCAGTTAAAAGCAGAAAAAAACTGAGATGTCAGAATGAGTCAGGCATGGGCTAGCCACCCAATGGAATATTGCTGAGCAATATACAGAACACAGAGACACACACTGAGGACAAATCTCAGAACATCGTGACAGAAGGAAAGAGTCAGACACAGAAAGTGCACAGTCTTGTTGTGGGATGTTGCAGCAAACTGTGTAAAAATGTGTCTCTGTTTTCCCTTGCCTGCCTAAGGCACCTGATTGGTTTAATAAACAGTTAAATGGCCTATAGCAAAGCAGGGAAGGTTAAGTGGGACTTCCAGGGAAAGAGAGGAACTCGGCAAGAATCTAGGCATGCGGGAGACACCAGTGAGACACGGGAGAAGTCGGACATACCGAGTGGAGGAGAGGTAAAAAGCCATGCGGCAGAACACAGATTAGTTGAAACAGGTTAATTTAAGTTATAAGGGCTAGTTAGACAAGCCTAAGCTAACGGCCAAGCTTTCATAATTAACTGTAAGTCTCCATGTCATTATTTGGGGTTTGGCAGCCCAAGAAAGTCCAACAAGGAAGACCCGCTACACAATCTATGATGCCGTTTGTTCTAGCTCGGGAGAAACTAACTTTCATTAGAACTCAGAGAATCTCTATGTAAAAAGGTTCTGTCTTAACATACATCCAGGGCACTGATGGCGAACACGCTCACAATGTGTGCAGTCTCCTGTACCCGGGGAAGTCAGACAGCAGCACCCTGAGATGCTCTGGATCAAACCGTGGCTCTATCCCTAAGTAAGGGGGGAACAATGGTGCCAGGCAGGTGCTCTGTACACACCTGGGTGTCCAGGCCTCCTCACCACAGCGACTCATCCTCACAGTGGCTGTGAGTGTCTTCCTTCCACACATGACGGGGCTCTTTGACAGAGTGTTGCTACAGCCCCACGGCAGGCTGACCTGCTGAAGAAATGGAAACTGCTGAGCCCCTGAAAGCAAGGAAACCCCAGAACTGATGACAAACTCCTGATGTTCCCAAGGAAAGACCCCTCCAGGCAGCCTCATGTGTGGATTAGTGAAATCTGGATCCACGAAGGGGGAAAATGTCCCCCTGAGAGCAGCCACTCCTTCCCGGAGACCCCCAAGATCCCAGTGAGGAAGATGTGGCTGCTATAGTCCACACCCCACAAAGAGGCTGAAGCCGGGAGAGGTCACATGACTTGTCATGCCATCCCAGAGGCCAGGCAGTGGGAGATCTTAATGCTCTCTCCTGCTCACTCAGCCTGTCCCCATTTAAATGGCAACTGGGAGGTAGTGTGGTCCAGTGGGTAAGGCTGGCAACTCTACAACACACAGACCTTAGTTCACGCCTCCAGTTCTTGGGTCTGAGAACCACTCTGGGTTTCAGTGTTCCTTTGGTAAAATGGGAAGGACCATATAATGGCAGTTAGCTCTCTCTCAATTACTCACGGAACTAAGTAATTGAGGTGAGGGAGCAGGGCCCCAGGTTCGTCGTAAGTGCTCAGGAAATGGTAGTTGATTTTGTTTGGCCTCATGACCTTGACATCACTTTAAGCTCTCATCCTACAAGACTAAAAACATCTGGATCATGTGTGATGTTTGCCACCCCAAGGAAGGCTGGGGGCCTAATTAAAATTGCTACTCTGTTTACATTATCAGCTGTCAGGATTTTTTTTTTCTTCCCACAAAGCAAAAATTTTTCTTATCAAAAATCTATCCGCTAAAATGCTAATGATCGCCAGTGATTAGAAAGCGCCGCTCGGATTGTGGAAGTTCCCAGTGGGCCGCTCAGACATGGCTTATAACTCGTCAGCTGGAGAAACGTCCTCCGCAAATCAAAGTTTGCTGTATGTGACCGAAAATAAAAAGGAAAAGAGAGAGAGATTTCATTTCCTTAACGCTTCACTGTGCGGGTCCAAGAGGGACTTTCCAGTTAAGTGACAGAGACCACATTATTAGTTGTGGAGTCATTTCTAATAGAAATCTCCCAAGGCAGGTTATTCAAGATAGACCTCAAAACACCACCAAAGCCTGTGCAGCTTATCTTATCCAGTGAGCATTCTGTCTGGCCACATGGAGGGGGACACCGTCTACTTTTCTTGGCTTCAATCAGCCCTTGTTTCCCTTTTCCTTCCTCCTTCCCTTTTGAGAGGCCGGATCTACAGGATTGGGTCTCTCAGTGTGCAGCCATGATCTCCAGACCATCAACTATTCCCCATGGTCAAACCTGAGTACCTGTGGCTTCCTAGGTTGGGTCTTTAGAGGCGGAGTAGGGGTTGGTGCGATGGCTCAGCTGGCAAAGGCCTTTGCTACCAAGCCTGACAACCCGAGTACAATCCTTGGAACCCACATGGTGGGAGGAGAAAGCAGATTCATACAACTTGTCCCCCTTCACACAGAAAGAGAGACAGACACACATATACATAGATGATAGGTAGCTAGATAGTGAGATGGATGGATAGATAGAGATGTGAGGGGGTCCCAGCAGGGCCAGATGGGCCAATGATGCAGCACATGGGCTCAGCCTGTACTTCTGGCTGCCCACACATTGGCACCATCAGAAGCCAGACGCGTTGCACTTATGACACCTCACATCCTGATTGTTTGGCCTCTCTGGAGCTACCAGAATACAGAGCTGAACTGTGGCAGAAGAGCCACTCAGGACACAGTTATCTGGTGGCAGCCGTTCAGCGCAGCTGGAGGGTGTAAGGTCGGGAGCGCACAGTGACATCTATAGCACCCACTCAGCAGACAGGCCGGGGCTGTGTCTCAACCCCTCACTACCCATTCAGTCAAGATGTAACTGAGCCTCTGCCACATGCCAAGAACTGCGCTGGAAGCCAGTGATCCAGCGGTGAACAGATGTTGTCCTTGTCGGGCCCTGCCCCCTAGCTTCCAGTCTGGTGAATGTGGCAACAACCAGCGAAGTAAACAAATCAATTCCATAGTTACAGACTCAGGCTGGTGTCTTGAAGGAGACCAACAGTGCTATATTAGCAAGGAATCTTAATGTCTGGCTGAGCCAAGTGTTGCAGTGGTACCTGATACCATGTCCTGAGTGCAAATTTCTGGCCCCGAACTCAAGTCTACAAGATCAGAAATTCTGGAGTGGGGCCCAGTAATTTGCAGTTTACCAACCAAGCCTTTGAGTGACCTAGGCACATGATCGAGTTTGAGGCCCGATCATGTGATGGCAGGTTGGGTGGTGTCTTAGTGTTCTATTGCTATAGAGAGATGAATGACCAAGGCAGCTTATAGAAGAAAATATTTAATTAGAGACTTGTTTACAGCTTCAGAGGTCAGTCTGTTATCATCATGATGATGAACATGGTGGTACGAAGGCAGGCATGGATGCTACATTCTGGTCTGTAGGTGTGTGTGTGTGTGTGTGTGTGAGAGAGAGAGAGAGAGAGAGAGAGAGAGAGAGAGAGAGAGAGAGAGAGAGAGAGAGACAGACAGACACAGACAGAGAGAGAGAGAGACAGACAGACAGACACAGACAGAGAGACAGACAGAGACAGACAGAGACAGAGAGAGAGACAGAGAGAGGTGGGGGGGAGGGGATACTGGGCCTGGTGTGTACTTTTGAAATCTCAAAGCCCATCCCCAGTGACAGCTTCCTCCAACAAGGTCACATCTCCTAATCCTTTTCAAATGGTGCCACTCCCTGGCGACTGAGCATTCAAATATGGGACCCGTTCTTATTCAAACACCACAGATACTGAGGAGTTGTGTGAGTCACCTGGGAAGCGGCCTGCAGTGAGGCTGCAGGAATGAAGGCCCCTGAGAAAGCAGCCTCAGCTGTGTGGCCTCGGGCCTCAGTTTCCTCAGCTGGGAACTAGTTCTCCCACAACTGCTTCGTGACACTCCCTGGGCTGGGCTTAGCACAGACTCTGCCCAAATGTGAGCTCTCTGGTGGGAACTATTCCAGCAAGGACAGTAGCAGCTCTCTGTACCCTGAGTACAGGGTAGGCAGAGAAGGTAGGAAGATTGGTTGCCAGAACTCCCTGGACAGCCGGTCTAATCTAGTTAGTGAGCTTCAGGTTTAATGAGAGACCCTGTCTCAAAACATGAGAAGGAGAATAGAGGAAGACACTCAACATCAACCTCTGACTGCCACATGCATGTGCACACACAAGTACACATATACCTACATGAGCACATGCATGTTTTGTCACATCTTTGTTTGTTTGTTTGTTGATGGGGACAGGGTCTCACATATTCTAGGCTAGCCTTGAACTCACTATCAGCAGAGGATGACCTTGAATTTCTGACCCTCTTGCCTCCAGAGCCGGTGGCAGCAGCACGGAATCACAGGCTGCACCTTCACTCCTGGTCTAGGCTAGGCAGTACCGGGAATAAAAGCCAGGGCTATCTGCATGCTAGGTGAACCCTCTACCTAGCCCCCAGTTGTGGAGAGCCACAACCATAGCCCCCAGTTCCTTGCCTCTCAGTCTGGGAGCTTTGGAGGAGCATGCTTCCATCCCCAGTTTTGAGCTGCTGCTGCTATGTCTGTTCCCCCAACTGGAGTACATCTGGTGTGTGTTCCCGCTGGGTCTCCCTCTCCTGCGGTTCTCACTCACCACAAAGGTTCCTGGCTCCTGCCTGGTTCTTTAGGCCAACCTGCAATAACTAAGTTCCCTCCTCCTGAGGCTGCCCCCGCAACAAACAAGACTCTGTGTCACCTTGGGGAAACCGCCACGTGTAAGGTCCCTGTGAAAGTTAGGGAAATTCATGGAGCTAGCAGGCAAACACAAAACACGGCAGCTAATAAAATCACACTGCTTAGAATGGACGAATCAATGAAGTGAGCTGAGGCCAGTCGATGGTCCAGGTAAAGCTTTTATTTGCATCATTATCATGTGTAGGACCTGTTTGGCGATGAGTTTAATTCAGTGATATCACTGATCTCTCATTCGGGCCTCAGAGTTGCAGTGTAGAGCTGCCGCCCACTCCCAGATATCAGCAGGGGGAGGACATATTAATGTAAAAACGTTTTTCTAGGGCCACCGAGATGGTTCAGCAGGCAAAGGTGCCTGCTGCCACCAAGCTTGATGACCTGAGTTTGATCCCCAGAGCCTGTGGGATGAAGGGAGAGAACCACATACCCAGACTGTCCTCTGACCTCCACACAAGCATATGTGATGCCCACCCAGGAGAAAGAAAGGAAAGTGGAAACAGTAAAAATTTGTCATGATCGGATATCAGGACCTGTGCTGTGCTTGGAAAATTCTCCTTCTAAAGGATAGCAGAACGTAGGTGGTGGTGGCGCACACCTTTAACCCCAGCACTCAGGAGGCAGAGTCAGGCAGAGCTCTGTGAGTTCAAAGCCAGCATGGTCTACACAGCAAGTTCCAGGCCAGCCATAGCTACATTGAGGCATTCTCAGAAAAGAGAAAAAGAAGGAAAGGAGGGAAGAAAAAAAGAAAGGAGAGAGGGAGGGAGGGGGAGGAGGGAAAGAGGGAGGGAGGGACGGACGGACGGACGGACGGAGGAGCAATAGCAGAGGCTCCCCGAGTCAGGGTAAGCTAGGAAGGAGCCTTCTGTAGCCGTGGCCACTCAGCCTATTCTTGAAGAGTTCTGGGCATGGTAAGCTCACTCTATCTAAGAAACACGGACCTTAGAACAACATTGGTTGAATGGCAGATTCTGATCTGCCTTTGTGGTTTACTCCTTTTATCTACTCTTGTTGGTCCAAAAAAAAAAATGGAGAAAAGAGGTCCAGTTGTTGCTTTCTCATAAAAGCCCCTCCAGTACTTTAGGATAGGGAGATATGCTGTGGTCCAAAGCAAAAGACCTGATGACTTAGATTTGGGGCTATAATTCTGGTTCCACCTCACTCTTGGCTATGGTTATATTGAGGGAGTCACACAATCTCTTCACACCAGTCACCTTAATGAGAAAACGGAGCACTACCCTTCCCAGTCCTTGAGAGGATCAGTGAGCCAGGTCACCCAAGCGCCTACAAGATCTCTTCCACTCAGGAGAACTGCTGTTTCATTTTCATTGTCCTCGCGGACTAGATTCTGTCTGTCCACTCTCCCCCTAAGGGAATGCTTAAGACTGCGGGTTTTGGTGGCGCACGCCTTTAATCCCAGCACTCGGGAGGCAGAGGCAGGTGGATCTCTGTGAGTTCGAGGCCAGCTTGGTTTATAGGAGCTAGTTCCAGGACTGTAGTAATATGGAGCAGCGGCGGGGCTGCGTCCTCAACACCCCAGCCGCCTGCTCGGCTAGCTTTTGCCCCGAAATAATTACACAGAAACTGTATTCTTTTAAACACCACTTGGCTCATTTCTACCTAGCCTCTTCTAGGCTAACTCTCGCACCTGGACTAGCCTATTTCTTATCATATGTATAGCACAGGTCTTACCGGGAAGATTCTAGGTGGGAGTTTCATCGCATGTGTCTGCCTGGGAGCGGGGCACGGCGTCTCTCTCTGAGGCTTCTGCTCCCGAGAGGAGAGCTGTGGAGTCTGACCTCACTTCCTCTTCCTCCCGGCATTCTGTTCTGTTTACTCCACCTACCTATGTCCTAACCAATAAAAAAGGGCCAAGGCAGTTCCTTTATTAGCCAATGACCTTCCTCCATCACAGGACAGGCTCCAAATCCTGTCTCAAAACAAAACAACAAACAAAAAGGCTACTTCTTGTTCCTCAGCTACAAGGCACAAGAAAGTGTTCTAAAACTTGAAAGTCATGTCAGGGGAAAGGCTGAGTGAGGTTGCTTAGCCTGCAGTGTGGTAAACACTGAACGCGATGGTTCCGGGCACTTTTGTAACTTAAAATGGGGACGAGAAACCGTTTAATGACAGATATGCCTCAAACCAAACTGACTTTTGAATAGCTTGGATGTGTACCTAAGTGAAATGTCTTAAATAAAGATTAGGCGTGTGTGCAGAGCCCTGCTCTAATTACTCGCTGGCGCAGACACCCTCCCTTCTTTGGAGACGCGTGCAGAGTCTCAGTTCCCGTTTCCCCCCAGGTATTGCGCTTCATGGTGATGAATGGAAACTGATTCTTGGAATAAAAATGCTATTTCCATGGGGCTGTGGCGGCGGTGGGAACGCTGTTAGCTGCTGTTTGAAATGCATACTCCTGGCAAGGAGACCTGCTGCTGCCTCCGAGAACACCTCCCGGCTCAGCCCGAAGATTCTCCGAGGACCCCAAAGCTTTTCGATGGCAGGAGTTTCAGAAGCACCGGGGACTGCTGCTAGGTCGCGAGCAAAGCTGCTGCTCCTGCTACAGCTGTTCCAGGCTCAGTTGCTTTTCCTTGGCCAGTCAACCATGGCGTCTAGGAAACCCCACAAGCAATGAATGCTTCTCCTGTCTCCTCTGGTTGCCCACGCCTTTTTTGGTTTGGGGCTGTGGTTGTCTGAGTGTGACTATATTCCATGGAGGCGGTAGCATGGATTATCTCATTAGACTCGGGGTGTCCATCTGAGCTTGGCGACTTTATTCCCACTGTATAGATAAAGCAGTTGAGACTTGGGTCTCAGCTGGATTGTTCACAGTGAGTTCAGCTCTCGCTTCTTCATGCCCTGTCAAGAAAGGGTGGCTAAATTAGTTTAAGCAATAAAACCAGAGGAGAAATGAAGCAGGTCACTTCAAGAACCGGAAAGTGTCACCCTGCCCTTTCTGCATTGTTCTGGTCACCAGAGAAGCAGTAATAAAAAGAAGCTTCCACAAACTCATTCCCAAGTTACCCCTATGAATAGCAGTGCGAGCAAACCCTAGGTAAGGAACTCATAGCAAGCTTTCATTTTCAGCCACTTGGATTTCGGGGCTATTTGTTACTACAGCATAATCTATACTATCCTGACTGGTACAAAAATGGCCAAAGTGCTGCCAAGGTTGTGTGGATGGAATCTGAAGCCAGTTTTTCCTAATAAAGCTTATGTTTCAGATACTGCTTACCACACTCTCTCCCTTCTTCCTTGCTCCCTGGTTCTCTGCACCATCACCACTCCCTGTCCCAACCTGCTGATCAAAAAAGCACACTCCCCGGGCTCCACTCTTCCTAGCTTGAAATGCTCCCGGGTCCCACAAAGGCAGTTGTGCCCACAGCAGGAAGAGCATGGATGACCTCGCCCACCTCTCTTCCCCTATGCCCTTTGCCCTCCCTCCTGTCTGCACTCTCCCCGTAAAGCTCCAGTCTTACTGGGTTCTACACTGTATTAAAACTACTCTGTGGCTGGACCTGTTGGTGCACCTATTCCAGCTGCCTCGGAGACTCAAACAAGATGACCACAAGTTCAAGGCCTGTCTGGAATACAAAGTGAGTTCAAGACCAACCCCGGGCAATTTAACAAGACCCTGTCTCAAAAACAAACACATAATATAAACAAATAAATGTAGCTCAATGGTTGAACACTTGCCTGGTATATACAAGGTCATGGTTCGATTCCCAGTGCTTCAAACAAATCAAAGCACTCCCTGTCTCTCTGGCGCCTTAGGAGAAAGGACTGGTGCTCTCACTGACTGCAGCAGGTTTCTGTCTCCTGTCCGATGGTTTCTGTATCGGCCATGACATGAGAACGTTCAGAGCTGACACAGTGGTTCAGTGGGTAAAGGGGCTTGCCACCAAGCCTGACAACCTGAGTTCAATTCCCAGAACCCACATGGTGGAAGTTGAGAATCAAGTTGTCCTATGATCTCTACATTTGTGTGCACACATGAGCATTTACACACGCACACACACGCACACACACGCACGCACGCCAAGCGCCCCCTCCCTTCACTCCCCATAGTGCTGTCCCCTCCATCACAGCCCGGGTCATTGTGCTCCATCCTTGTCTTCACATGCTGTTTCCCCACCCCCGACTGATGCACCAGGACAAGGACCCCAGCAGGCTCCTTCCTGTGTTTCCAGAGTTCCCTCAAGGCCTGGCCCAGAGTGGGGGCTTCTGACATTGTCAAATACCAGCCACCCCACATATGAGCTCCAACAGAGGACAAAATGGTGTGGGTGTGTATATCTGTGTGTGAGTGTGTGTCTACGGTGAATGTATATCAGTGTGTATGTGTGTCTGTGTGTTGCTTTTGTGTATGTATCTGTGTGTGTCAGTGTGTGTGTGTCTGTGTGTACCTGTGTATGTGTCTGTGTGTATCTGTGTCTGTGTCTCTGTGTGTATGTATGTGACTGTATATGTTTCTGCGTCTGTGTGTATCTGTGTCTGTGTCTCTGTGTGTCTCTGTATGTGTGCCTGTGTGTGTGTGTGTTTATGTATCTTGTGTCGGTGTGTGTGTTTGTATGTCAGTGTGCATGTGTGTCTCTCTGTGTGTGCCTTTGTGTGTATGTCTGTGTCAGTGTGTGTGTTTGTATGTATATGTGTGTACGTGTGTATGTGTTTGTGTGCCTATGTGCATGCCTGCGTGTTAGTGTGTGTGTGTCTACATGTCTGTGTGTGCCTGTGTAGATGTCTATGTGTCTGTGTCTATGTCTCTGTGTGTATGTGTGTACCTGTGTGTGTATTTGTGTCAGTGTGCATGTATGTCTGAATGTGTGCCTGTGTGTCAGTGTTTTTGTGTGTCAGTGTGTGTGTGCCTGTGTGTGTTTGTGTGTCTGTGTGTGTCAGTGTGTATGTGTGCCTATGTGTTTGTATGCCTCTGTATGTATCAGTGTGTGTGTCAGTGTCTGTGTGTGTCTCCACATGTGTCAGTGTGTGTCAGTGTGTGCGTGTCCATGTATATATCCGCATGTGTCAGTGTGTGCGTGTCCGTGTATATATCCACATGTGTCAGTGTGTGTCAGCGTGTGCGTGTCCGTGTATATATCCGCATGTGTCAGTGTGTGCGTGTCCGTGTATATATCCACATGTGTCAGTGTGTGTCAGCGTGTGCGTGTCCGTGTATATATCCACATGTGTCAGTGTGTGTGCGTGTCCGTGTATATATCCACATGTGTCAGTGTGTGTGTGTGTGTGCGTGTCCGTGTATATATCCACATGTGTCAGTGTGTGTGTGTGTCCATGTATATATCCGCATGTGTCAGTGTGTGTGTGTGTGTGCGTGTCCGTGTATATATCCACATGTGTCAGTGTGTGTGTGTGTGTGCGTGTCCGTGTATATATCCACATGTGTCAGTGTGTGTGTGTCCATGTATATATCCGCATGTGTCAGTGTGTGTGCGTGTCCGTGTATATATCCGCATGTGTCAGTGTGTGCGTGTCCGTGTATATATCCGCATGTGTCAGTGTGTGTGCGTGTCCATGTATATATCCGCATGTGTCAGTGTGTGTGCGTGTCCGTGTATATATCCGCATGTGTCAGTGTGTGTGCGTGTCCGTGTATATATCCGCATGTGTCAGTGTGTGTGCGTGTC
Source organism: Microtus pennsylvanicus (assembly GCF_037038515.1). Taxonomy (NCBI): domain Eukaryota; kingdom Metazoa; phylum Chordata; class Mammalia; order Rodentia; family Cricetidae; genus Microtus; species Microtus pennsylvanicus. The sequence continues at coordinate 141,330,150 of NC_134581.1, forward strand.
CGTGTATATATCCGCATGTGTCAGTGTGTGTGCGTGTCCGTGTATATATCCGCATGTGTCAGTGTGTGTGCGTGTCCATGTATATATCCGCATGTGTCAGTGTGTGTGCGTGTCCGTGTATATATCCGCATGTGTCAGTGTGTGTGCGTGTCCGTGTATATATCCGCATGTGTCAGTGTGTGTGCGTGTCCGTGTATATATCCGCATGTGTCAGTGTGTGTGCGTGTCCGTGTATATATCCACATGTGTCAGTGTGTGTGCGTGTCCGTGTATATATCCACATGTGTCAGTGTGTGTGCGTGTCCATGTATATATCCGCATGTGTCAGAGTGTGTGCGTGTCCGTGTATATATCCACATGTGTCAGTGTGTGTGCGTGTCCGTGTATATATCCGCATGTGTCAGTGTGTGTGCGTGTCCGTGTATATATCCGCATGTGTCAGTGTGTGTCCGTGTGTGTGTCCATGTGTGTCACATTTTGCAGCTTCGCTCCACTCTCTTGAAGATCAGCTGAAACAAACAAAACAAACAAAACGTGTTCAGTTCCTGAGCCCCAGACGGGTTCTCCCCGGGCGCCACCGTGTTTTCAAACATCATCTGCGCTCCCACTCCAAGGTCTATCTATCATCCTTGCCAGAATCTGTCCCTGAGGGGCTGTGGCAGGAGAATCGTCAGCATTTACCACAATCAGAGCTGGTTCCATCACGAGGGAGGCTGGCAGGCTGAGAACTGCTTGTCTTCTCACAGGGGCAGGCACTCCAGACAGGATTCTCTCCTGAGGCTTCATCTTCCTCCCTCCTGCTAATTTCCTTTTATCAGAGAGATAAGGCAGGACAGATGCAGAAAAAGGAAAAAAGAGGGGGAAACAAAGTCCACCGGCCCCTCCCCGTGCTTGCCTTTCCCACCTTAGCTACCTCACACTGATACAATGCTACTTGCTGTGTTCCCACCACAGGGTACTTGGTGAAGGTCTCCTGCACTTCCTCGTGCGTTCAGTAGCAGCTTCTGTGTCTAAAGGTCGGGCTCATGACAACCCCGCTAGTGGTGGGAGGCCCGTCTCGACAGAATCCCAGTGGGAACTCCGGCAGTCTGCTGTGAATAAAGACAGGATGAGGAAGGAGTGGGGTGAAAACAGACAAGTAAAGGCTTTGGCTATGCCCAGGATCTGCTTCCAACCCTTCTCCAGTTTCAACACTTACACTTCTAGGTCAGGCAGGAAGATCAAAGCAGGTATGGGAGACTATTCCACTGTGTGAGAAGACAGACGGTTTTGGTACTTGACTCTGGCCAGACTTATGCTCAGGAGCAAACAGGGATAAGTGTCATAAATCAGAGGTCAAAGAAAAGGTCGAGAGAGATGGTGGCTGCCTCCTAGGGTTCCCTTCCCTCTGTACGTCCTGGTGGAAGAGCCCAAGACGTTGATCCATGAGCAGAGAAACTGTCACAGCACGCCCTTATCACCTCTAGACCCCAAATAGAAACTCGGGTGCTCCTTGAGTCTCAGCTTTGGGAGGACTCAGAATGAACAGGATTGAGATGTATATGCTAACCCAGCACTCTGCAAGCTTCCTGTGGTTCTTCTCCTGGCGGTGCTGAGCCTGAACCCCTGAGAAAGGGTGGCCTCTCTCTGGACCTCCAGGAATGGGCTGACGGGTGGAACTGAGTTCATTTTTCCTCCTGAGTGGAGAGACAAGGCTTACAAATTGGATGAGATTGATGTGGGGTCTGCAAGTGAAGTTATTCCACTTCCAAAGGCCTCATTCGGAGATTTGCACAAGCAAATAATCTTTGTCTCATCCTTGCACAGCTAAACGAGACCAGGTGGTTACGGAGTGAGGCTGCCCCTTGTCTTCACCTCCTCTGTGCTACATACTCTCTCTTTCCACCATGTTATCACGCCCCTGAATTTCCCATCATGCTCCTAGACTTACTAGACTCTAGAGTCATGAATCCAGCTAGATAAACTTCCTTTATAAATTACCGAGCTTTCTGTATAATTTTATAGCAACAGAAAATGGAAAGAGGAACCAGGGCACTATGATTGTGCTGCTGATGTGACCTCAGGGGGTCACATATAGCAATAACCACGCTCTTTGCAGCTCTTCATGGCACCTTCAGGCGGCACATGAAGGAAGGGTCTTCATTTGAGCAAAAGGACAACGAGACTCAGTGAGGAAATGGAGGTCACAGCGCTGGAACCGGGCTTTCTGATGCTCAGCCCTGCTACCTTCCTTAGGCCCGGGTTTGCAAGTGGCTTTTGTCTTGAGCTAATGGGAAGGGGACGAATGATTGATTAGGAATGTCTGCTATGAGCGAAGGCCAGAGTGACACCAGAGGTGAAGTATATTTATGGACCCTTCTCCAAACCCTCAGCAATATACCCTTTTTTTCCCCTCCTCAGAATAAAACAGTTTTGAAATTACCTCCTCCTTCCTGTCTCCAGCTCAATAAAATTTTCTGACCGAATGGCCAGAAAGTAGGAAACTTCAGCGTAACGCTACCTGGGAAGGAAGGTTTGATAAACAATTTAACATTGACTTCAAGATTGCAAGGGGAGTGTTTAATTTGCTCAAGAGACCCACTGTCCTCAAGGACTCCAGTCCATTAGCTTTTGTCCAACTAATGACAAGTGAGTTTTCTATATTCATTAGAGCAGACTTGGGATTTGGCTTCGGGGGCAGTGAACTGGAGAGGAAATCACACCAGACTCAAGAGGAATGTTCTTGATTGCTTGTTGTGCATCTGGAAAAGAATAAAATGGTGTTTTCTAGAATCCTTGTAAGTCAGACATGTCTGTGATGTGGATGGAGGGGCTTCAGGGAATCAGGACCCACCCTAAAAGACCTTTTCAGGTCAAGCCAAACCGGCGGAGCCCAGTTCAGGTGATCTCACCAGAGAGAAGGGAGAGACAACCTGGTGCTAAAGAACTCACAGTTTAATAAAGAGACTGAGGCAGCACCCCCACCCTGCTGGTGGGAACACTGAAAGGAGCCCCTGGTGTTCAGTGTTCCTGGGATCCTAAGCCCCTGCCTCTCCTACTCTGATGTTCAGCAGCCAGCTACTCTCAGAGCCATGATCACAGAGATCCTGGAAAAGAAGCCCTGGCCATGCTGCACGGCTCTTTTCTCTGCATCTTTATTTCCGCTGCCCCGTGTCAGCATCTGGGCTGCTATCTGAGCCCCACACGCATTACTCCCAAATGCTTCTACAAGGCCAGGAGGCTGCTGAGACCGCGGCCTGTCTGAACAGTATCTTTGTGGAAAGTATGTCCCTAGACCATCTGTGTCAGGCAGGAAGGAGATGGCCAACCCAGAATCAAGGCAAGAGGGAATCTGGTGGTGATGTTTACACAGGTATGGCCTGATTAAGAAAAATCAGCAAATAGCCTGGTATAGTTTTGTAGCCTTGTAACTCCAGCCCTCTGGAAGGCTGAGGCAGGAGAATTGTGAGCTCAAAGTCAGCCTGACCTACATAGCCAGACTTTGTGTCAAAACAAACAAAACTGTACAAGGGCTTGGGAGATACCTCAGTCAGCAAAGTGTTTGTTTAAAAGGACCTGAGATCAGCCCCCAGAAACCACTTAAAAACCTAGGAATGTTGGGACTGGAGAGATGCCTCAGTGGTTACAACACTTGCTGTTCTTCCAGAGGGCCCAAGTTCAGTTCCCATACTAGGTGACTCACAACCGCTTGTAACTCCAATTCCAGGGAATCTGATGCCCTCTTTTGGCTTTCAAGGGTGCTGCATCTATGTGGTACACATATATACACTCAGGCATGCGCATACACACATACATACATACACATAAAAATAAGTTATATATAATTTATTTAACATATATATTTAAAAATCAGGAGTGATGGCATACACTTGTACTTTTAGTGTTGGGGAGGCAGAAGCAATGAACACTGAGGCTTACCACACAGCCACTCTAGATTACTCAGAGAGCTCCAGGCAGTGAGAGACCCTCCTTTCTGAGACTGATACTCTAGATTGCCACATGGCTCACAGATGTGAACTCTTAGACACGTGAACATACACAAAAGAAAGGAAGAAAGAAAGGGTGAGACCAAGACAGAGGGAACAGAGTACCAGGATATGCTGGTTAAACTGTCCCCTAGGAGCAGAGGGAGCCATTAGCATCATTCTCCTGAAAGTTATCAGGAGAAAACACCGAGAGAAAAATAGCTACTGTCAAGCCACCAGGAAGGAGCTAGGCACTAAATAGCTCAGCCTTCATTACCATCCTCCTGCCTTCTGCTGGTGCCTTCCAGAAAGCCAGGAAGCTGTAAACCTTGGCAGAGTAGAAAGTAGGGAGACGAGGGTGGAAAGCAGAACAAGGGACAGACCCCAGCACCTCTCCCTCCAGACTGCTGCTTCTCTGTGTCGAGATCAGTGTTCTCTTCCTCACCGTTTTCATTATGGGTCAGCATCAGTCTGTACCGCTGGTGGAGGTGACGCTCTCACCATCAGGGATGATGTGGGACTCCCCTCTGTGTGCTGTGAATATGTTTTATTGCCATTGGTTAATGAACAAAGCTGTTTCAGCCAATGGCTTAGCAGAACAAAGTCAGGCAGGAAATCCGAACAGAGATATAGAGAGAAAGTAGGCGGAGTCAAGGAGACACCATGTAGCTGCCGAAGGAGAAAGACAGACGCCAGAACTTTACCTGGTAAGCCACAGCCTCGTGGTGATACACAGAATAATAGAATGGGTAAATTTAAGATGTAAGAGCTAGCTAGGAATATGCCTAAGTCGTTGGCCAAGCAGTGTTGTAATTAATATAGTTTCTGGGAGACTGGGAAACAAACAGTCTCCTTCTACACACATCTGTCCCCAACACAGCCACCCTTTAGCACCTCCAAACATCCTGAACAAAAGTCCTTACTCTCCTGCATGTCCATGAAAGACCAACTAGGAAATCCAGCCCAGGACAAATGCCACCTCCTCCTTAAAGACTGTCCAAATCTACCAGCTGGAAGTTGAAACTTCCTTCTCTGAAGCCTGTACTGTCATTGCTCACAGGGGCTTGCTGCATTCTCCCTCTCTTTCTCTCACTTTCTCTCTCTCTCTCTCTCTGTGTGTTTCTCCGTGTCTCCCTCTGTCTCTGTCTCTCTTTGTCTCTTTCTCTGAGTATAATATCTGTCTCTGTGTCTCTATGTCTTTCTGTGTGTCTCTGTTAGAGATTTTTTTTTTTTTTGGTTTTTCAAGACAAGGTTTCTCTGTAGCTTTGGAGCCTGTCCTGGAGCTAGCTCTTGTAGACCAGGCTGGCCTCAAACTCACAGAGATCCGCCTGCCTCTACCTCCTTAGTGCTGGGATTAAAGGCAAGCGCCACCACCGCCAGGCATCTGTGTGTCTCTGTCTCTGTCTCGTCTCTCTGTCTCTCTGTCTGTCTCTGCCTCTCTCTCTCTCTTTCACACACACACACACACACCTGACTCCTCTGTGAGAATAAAAAGTGGCACCTTGTTCATTCTAGAATTGATCCTAAGTCCCTTGAAACAGCCGCGGCCCCATCCCTGAGGAGAGCATCCAAGAGGCCATTCACTGTCACAATTCCGTGAGCACTCAATAACATCCTGCACGTGCCATTCAGTGACAGACTGTCTCTAAGGGCAAAAATGGATCCCCATGCCATCCTGGAAGCCTGGACTCTCGACAGGGTCACTGTTCAGGGGCTGGGACCTATTCCAGAACTAGAGAGTGAGTACTAACACCGCTACAATGTCCTTCTGTCTGTCTCGCGCAAAGCGAATAGAAGCAATAACAGCGTATCTGGCGCATCTCCACACAGAGTTCCAATGACATCTATTCTGCTCAAGGGCAGCGTCCAGGAGGCCATCGGATGCCCCAAACACACCAGCGAGTGATATGGCTGCTCTCTTTCCTGTGCACTTAGCATTTTTAGCTCTCTGGGCACCTGAGAGGACCACATGACATATCCACTTAGAGCTAGGTGTGGCCGACTTGCTTTGGCCAAGAAGGTGTGACTGGCAGTTCTGCTGTCCCTTCCTAGGGGAAGCTTTAGGAGTCCACACACGATCTGCCACTCTGTCTCTCTCCCTCTGTTACACTGAGCAGCAGTGTTCCATGTAATAGCCGTCCTGTCAGTCAGGGCCTGGCTGCCTATGACAATAGCATGGACCAGTGCCCTTGGCTGATTCCTAGGAAAAGTGCTGTAGGCCACCGAGACCTGGGAGGTGCTCGTTACCACAGCATAGACTAGCTGACCCTGACTAACGCCCATGGGGCCTGTTACCTTCTCCATTTCACAACAAGGAACTAGCATCTATTGCATGGGCATGTCTGAGTATTACCTGGCTTGGCCAGTGTAAACTGGAATGCAATTAGTTCTGAATAAACATTAGCTATGTGTATAGCCACAGCTCATACATAGATCTAGATGTAGATATAAAGTGATTTTTTTTACGGTAGGCAGTTTTCCCAAGACATGTCTCAGGGAAATCCCAGGCCCTCGGCCTGGAAGAAAGGCTCCAGTCTCCACAGGCCCCCACAGGTTCTACTGGGAGGTTCCCCCCACCCCTGCTGTTTCACTAGAAGCCAGCACTTGAAAATCAGCAACCTCAGCAAATGCCAGCCCTTTCTTGGTTCTTCCCATCTGTCTAGCCATCGACCTTGACTCGTGAGCAATTGCTGCAGAGTGCGTGAGAGCTGGCAGCCATGGATTTTCTTTCCTTCTGGGTTAAATTTCTGGCCGTCAGTGAATGAGTGTCTATTACCTGTAGTTCCCCGCCTCTGGAAGAACCGGAAGGCTAAGGGATGAAGGGGCTGCCACCGCCGCAGGGATGGGAACTCCGGAGATCCGGTCCAGGATCATATGCTCCCCTGAGATCTCTGATCACCAGAATATCTTACTATTCTTGATCGACAGAGTGACATGACCCGCCAGTACATCTGTAGTATGCAACACCTAAATTTACTATGTAACATTCTCCTCTGCTACTCATGTTCAGTACTTAGCAGGCACCGGGCAGCATAGTAGGCTGAGATTTCTGTCCCCACCAGCTTGCAGACTGCCTAATAATAGCAGCAGTTGCAATGGCTAACATTTTGAGTGTTATATAATGTCAGGCATTACCTTCCAATAAGAGACAAAGATGGCCGGGCAGTGGTGGCGCACGCCTTTGATCTCAGCACTTGGGAGGCAGGCAGATCTCTGTGAGTTTGAGGCCAGCCTGATCTACAGAGTTAGTTTTGGGATAACTAGGGCTGTTACACAGAGAAACCCTCTCTCAGAAAGAAAGAGAAAGACAGAGACAGAGACAGAGACAGAGTTGGGGGAGCAAGCGTGGGTGAGATACTGTCACCATTTCAAAGATGTGGCGGCTGAGGCACAGAGAGGTTACAACAGAGCCCATGATGGTTAGAAAATGGTGACACCAGGATTTCAGGGTAGATGAGCCTAAATCCTGAATTCCCAGGCCATAAAGAGTTACCAGAGAAGGGAGCAGGCATCTCAGAGACTGCTCACAACAGCCTGTGGGTCTTGGTGCTTTCCTGTTTCATGTTGAGTTATTGGGGCCAGAATTAGGAGGGGTTCATGAAGTCACGCAGCAGGCAGATGATAAACCAGGACTCCATCCCAAGGGCATGACATCAAAGCCTCTTCCTTTCAGGAAAAGTGGAGATGGTGTAAAGTGGAAGGGAGTCATATCAGACAGGGTTCTCTGGAGAAACAGATCCAAGAGACTACATACGCATTTGGATGTGGATACATGTATTTATGTGAGATCTATGAGACGGAGACTATGTACACAGGAGGGACCGGTAGTCCAGCAAGGCCATCTGCACACTGCAGAGGCTGAGAACCTGGCAACTATAGTCTACCAAGCTGGACGCCTCAGCAGTCCCAGCCAGGCTCTGAAAACATGGATGCTCCCCCAGAGAGTCACTGTGTTTGAGTCCGTGTTGGAAGGCTGGAGAGGATGGAGCCTGACCTCATTCGGAAAGAAGTAAAGGGGCACACGCTGCCTTCTCCTCAGACCTCCTCAGAAAGTGCTGCCCGCTGTGACTGTGGTCCCCTCTTTCCTTCAGTTGCTCTTCTCTGTAAGTTCCCTTGCCACATGCTTGGGGTGAGTCTCCTACGTTACTCATCAAGTCACATCAAGTTGACAATCAACCATACGAACAACCTGACAGAAATGACACGTTTAATGGACACATCAGCAGAGTTTGAAGGAGCAGCTGGGAGTAACTAATCCCAGGCTGAGGAAGGAACACTTCCTACAAGGGATAGCATCTGAGGAGAGGGGAGAAAACCCTGAAGGAAGGGAGGGAAAGTTGGTACTGTCACACTAGGGAAGAATAACTGGGACCGAGGCAGCCTGAGGCTGACATTGCCCCTCTTGAAGGCTGGCACTTTGAAAGCCCCTTGTCTTTTTTTCCCTCTTCCCTTTATTCCATATCCAGATAGCCTCGAAGAGACAGCAGACTTCAGACACCCTGATTCCCTTTCCCAGAGCATGGGGGTGGGGCATACTGGGGGCATGGACACTCCCACAGAGACCCAAACAAATTCTTCAGCCACACCCCCACTGCATTGGTGTCTCCTCTTCATGAGTTCACGATTCATTTGTTTCCTACCTGCTTGTCCCCATCCTGGAAAAAAAAAAAACTGGACGAGAGTAAGGGGGGAATAAAATAATAGGGACTTTTGAGTCTAGAGCAGCCATTAAATACTCTGCCCATCCGGCTGTATGAAATGGAGGAGAGACCCGTGGGGGCAGAGGGCATTGCTAAAACTGCCTTGGTGTGGCAGCGGGAGACAGGAGAAACAGACCTGGAAAGGGTTTTCCGGATTGTACTGAGGAGACGGAAAACAATGGGTCCCCACACGGAAGCGATGCTCACAGAGCTCTCCGGATCCGGATCCGGCAGGCAGTGGCGGAAACGCTCTCCTCGCTCCTTTACAAGAAGGACCGAATTAATTCAGGGACTGTGCGGCCATGTACTCCCTTTTCGATTACAGACAGACCTAGTTTTTGCAGAACTCATTAACTAGCACGTCTATAGGGACCTGGGCTTCCAAGCCTTACTGGACAGGTCTCAAGAGCGGGCTTCTGGGGAATCCAGATGCCTGGCATTGGGCAAGGCCTGGGAGGAAATCCGGGGCCTCAGGTGCAGCTCTAGCTGGTCATGTGCATCCAAAGAAGGTCAATCAATGTGTAGAGGAGGCGGGAAGAGCTAATAGGCTTCCTCTCCTCCCCGTCGCACGCCAGGCCATGCCTACTCAGTGTCTCACGCCAGGTGACATCAGCCGAGAATTTCCCATCAGTGGCAGCTTTTCCCCTCGCACCTCTGTCTTAAGGCCCACGATACTCACAGTGCGCAGCGGGAGTGGCCATCCACTTCGCAGCTCCTGCTGAGTTATCAGTTGCCAAGGGTCACCTCTCTGAGGTTTTGTTGTCCCAGCCTCAGTGTGTGATGTGATCAACCAAGAAATAAGTGCAAAGGAGCAACTTTGGGGAAAGAAAAGGTAAAATAATGCAATATTTTACATAAAACTTCCCAAAAGCTTCAAGCTAAGATGGGAGTGGAGATAGCCCAATCAAGCGACCACATTCTAGGAAAGACTGAGACAGGGGCCGGTTCCTTGCAGGGGCTGCATAGCACAACAGCCAACTCAGCTTCCGGAACTTGTCTGCTGGGTGCATTTCCCAGCTCTGGACTTAACAGCTGCCTAGTCTGCGAAAATGGGGGTGCTGTAATTTCTCAATCAAGGTATTATTTTTAAAGTACTTAGCACCAATTGGTGAGTCATTCGCTACCCCCAGGTTCTTCGGGCGTATTTACAGGCTGATGGCCAACCACAAACTCTGCCTCTGCTACCATAGAAACCAAGCTGCACTAGGTCAGTGGGGACCCCTGGTGGCAAGCACTGGAACTGTTAGACCACGGTTTCTTCGGTTTCTTCATCGTCTTTAATCCCACCCAAGAATAATGAAAACACTAAGCCCCTCTTCTCCCCACCTTTCTCGGTTCATAGCTCAGTCCGTTGCCTCAGAGACCCTCTTATGCATAAGCAACCCCTTCTCTAACTTTGGCCTAGTTACCTTTAATTAAACACTTCCTTCCAAATTCATTGTTTACCTCTGAGCCCTAAATCTGTTCCTCTTCTGGCTGATATGCCTAACAACGCTGTGCGCACTGCCCAACACAGCCACCAAGAGCTGCAGTGACTGGTACTTTTAAATTTAAGTTCCACACACTTAAAAGTGCTCGTTAGAATTAAACAAAGTCGGAATCTCAGTTTCTATGCAAAACGATCCATACGGCAAGTGGCCTGTAGTCACGTGGGTTGGGGTGACTGAACTAGACTGTGCACAAAGGACCATTTCTCTCACCGCAAGCCCTTCCCTCGGGCAGCACTGCCCCACATCTCCCTAGATGACCCTTTGAAGGTATTCGGGGAGAGGGGGCTGTGATGGTCCGGTGGTTAAAGTGCTTGGCGCATGAATGTGAGGACCAGAATGTGGCGCCCCAGAGCCCACATAAAATGACAAGCGGGCTTGCTCATCCACCTGTAATCCCAGCCTAGCAAGGCAGAGATGGAAAACACAGAGCAGGATGGAGAAAGAGGCTAGCCACAGTGTCGAGCCTTGGGCTTCATTGAGAGGCCCTGTCTGGAGTAAGGTGTAAGAGGGGTCCACAAAGAATCCTGATATCAACCTCAGGCCTCCAGATGCACAGGCACCCACACACGTGTGTGCACACATCCATGCTAACACGCAAACACACACATACACATGACAATGGGAAGAAGAGGTGATGTACGGAAACCCTCTGGGGTTTAAGGAAACTCATCTGATTCAAGTTGTTTTTTCCTTAGCTGTCAGCATTCGAAATGAACAGCTCGGCTGGTTTCTCAGAGACCCTCTTACTCTAAACACCATCTTCTCTAACCTTGGTCCAGTTGCCTTTAATTCGACTCTTTCTCAGGGGGCTCTGTGGATGTGGGCTTGTGTTTCCCTATCCAGCTCGTAGCTACACTGCAATGTTGTGCTGGACGTGATCTGGAACACAGGCTTTTTACACCCAGCCCCCAGGAAAAGGAATGGCCACATGGGTTTCCAGGATCCCCTTTAGGGATGGCTACATAGGCTGCTAGGAGTTCCCTTTCGGCTCTAAGAAAAGATTCCCTTTGAGAATTGTCTTCTCAGTGGAGGTTTTTACAACCATCGGGACCCACAAAAGATTTATTACTCCATAGCTTCGTGGGCTGACCTGGGAACTAAATGGCCGCTTACTATTGATCTCACAGGACCACCAGCTCTGAGGTCTAAACACTGACTATGCCTCAGCTGGAGCGATCAGGGCTTAGAGTCTGTACCTTAACCACAGGCACTTTGGGGACACCTGTGAGCACTCGCTGACAAGATGGAAGGAGGGAATAAAGCCACCCATCATTCCCACTTCCAGCACAGACATAAAATGCTCTTTTGAAGTTGCCTTGATTGGTTCTAGAGGGAAGGAGCAAGGTGAGCCTTGGGAGACAGTCCCCTGCTCCTGTCCTAGTGTGACTATCCAGCCTTGGTAGTCAGTCCCCTGCTCCTGTCCTGGTGTGACTATCCAGCCTTGGTAGTCAGTCCCCTGCTCCTGTCCTGGTGTGACTATCCAGCCTTGGTAGACAGTCTCCTGTCCTGGTGTGACTATCCAGTCTTGGTAGACAGTCTCCTGTCCTAGTGTGACTGACTACCCAGCCTTGGTAGTCAGTCCCCTGCTCCTGTCCTGGTGTGACTATCCAGCATTGGTAGACAGTCTCCTGTCCTGGTGTGACTATTCAGCCTTGGTAGACAATCTCCTGTCCTAGTGTGACTGACTATCTAGCATCCTGACAACGTCAGGAACAGGCACAGGCACGGGCATGGGTTTCCCCTGAGGGAGCTGAAGTCCTAAAAGACAAACTTAGGGGAGGCCACACTCCATGTGACAGCTCAGAGGATGGATGCTATTCCTATTGGAGATGCTTGCTGCATCCTTCCTTCCTGCCATTTCTTAGAAGAAAGCTTAGAATGTGGCCACCTTTCCCTGCTCTCAGTTGATTGGGCCGAAGACCTGTCTCTCATAGGCTGGCCCGTCTCTCATAGGCTGGCCCAGACACAGCTTCTCCCCAAGAACAGAGAATGGATGGGAGCAGGAGGCCTTAAAAGCTCCAGGTGAAAGTGCCCTACAGTGGAGGCCCTAGTGGACCACACAGGAGCAGATGAGCAAGCAGGAAAATCAATGAGACAGCAAACGATGCAAGAAACCTCAAGAGCAGCAAATGCAAGCCCAACCTCTGAAATACTGGAGGTGGCAGAGGCCTTTCCTGGCCTGTGAGGCCTACCTGTGCCTTTTGAAGAGAAATGTCCTGAACTTTTGTGACCCTTTCCCTTTTCAGTGCCTAACGATGTTGGGGATGAACCTCAGGACCTTGCTCGGGCTAGGCCAAGAGTGTCACCACCGAGCTATATCCCCAACCCACTGCCCCCTTTCAACCCGAACTTCCGGAGGGGCTCTATGTCTTGCCTCACAATGATTCCCAACCAGGCTCTCTGTCTTAGCAGAGCTGTGAAAGACTGATGTTGTGTGCTTATCTTTGTCTCTCTGCTCTCCGGAACAATTCCTGTAAATACTGCAGAAGGCCCTAAGGACCCCAAAGGAGGGAGCCAGATACACAGACAGGGTCCGGCATTTGTTGCACCAGCTTTTCCTGGTACCTCTGGGCAAAGGACAGAGGTGTGGGTCTGAGAATCATGCAAGACAGAGAGGTAATGAGAAGCCCCGGCTAACTCTAGGTAACGGGTCACTATAGAGAGTGCCTGAGCCAGCGTTCGGGGACATTTTTCTGATTTGGCTGATACCACTGAACTGATGAGGGGGCTGTGTCCCCTCCATGTTTAGGAATGTAATGTGGGGAGTTCAAGTGTGATCTGTGTAGTTTCTCAGAGTATTGTGCCTCCAAGGGACAGTTCAAGACGACCGCCAAGATCTGGGAGCCTCTTCTGGCCCCTTGTCGATGCTGTTCTAATGAAAGCAGTGTGCTGTGGAATATTATTTTAACCGGGCAAAGATGTGTTACATTTGCTGGGGCTGTGGAATATGACTTTAATTATATAAAAGTGTGTTACATTTGTGTATGTAAAGATGTGTTGCATTTGTTTCACCTTGCCAAGATTGGTCTAATAAAAAACTGAGCCGGGCGGTGGTGGCGCACGCCTTTAATCCCAGCACTCGGGAGGCAGAGGCAGGTGGATCTCTGTGAGTTCGAGACCAGCCTGGTCTACAGAGCTAGTTCCAGGACAGGCTCCAAAGCCACAGAGAAACCCTGTCTCAAAAAAAACCAAAAAAAAAAACTGAACAGCCAATAGCTAGGCAGAGAGGGCTAGGCGGGGCTGGTGGGCAGGGATAATAAACAGGAGGAGAAATCTGGAGAACAAGAGAAGAAGAGAGGAGAGAACGAGGGAGAAAGAGGGGACACCTGGGGCCAGTCAGGCAGCCACCAGCCAGCAGCACAGGACAACAGAAGGAAAGGCAAAAAGCCTGGAGGCAAAATGTAGATGAAGAGAAACAGATTAAGTTAAGTTAAAGGGAAAAAAACACTAGCCAGAAATAAGCATAAGCTAAGGTTGAGATTTATTACTAATAATAAGTCTTCTTGTTATGATTTGGGAGTTGGTTGGTGGCCCAAAAAAAAAGAAAGCCTGAGCCAGGCAATGGTGGGTCACACCTTTAATCCCAGCACTTGGGAGGCAGAGGCAGGCGGATCTCTGTGAGTTCGAGGCCAGCCTGGTCTACAGAGCGAGTGCCAGGACAGGCTCCAAAGCTATAGACCCCACCCCACCCCCCAAAAATAAATTCTGGTACAATACTATATACAGTAATCCTCACCAACAATCACTATGACAAACTCTTGTGACAAGCGCCAGACCAACTTCCGGCACCTGTGCCACAGTTGGCATGCAAACTAAATCCCTAGAGTGGCTTTTCTTCATTTTTAAATATTTGTTTTATTCGCATATGTGTATGCCTGGGTGTATGTGCGTCCACAGAGGCCAGAAGGGGGAATGGGATCCCTTGTAACTGGAGTTACAGATGGTTGTGAGCTGCCACGTGGGTGCTGAGATTCGAACTTGGTACTCTGTAAAAGCAGCCGGTGCTCTTAGCCCCTGAGTCACCTCTGCGGGCCCAATTCTGATAGTATTAAATACACTCATGTCAATTAAATTTTGATTGTCTCCCTGAGATCCAGGGTGGTAAATAGGGTGATGGTTTGAATACGCAAAGCCCCTCAAAGGCTCAGGATTGAAATGCTTGGTCCCTAGATGCTGGTGCCACTTAGAGAGGTTCTGGAAACTTCAGATGTGGGGCGAGACCAGGAGAAATACATCACTAGAAACTGAGCATTGGAAGCATGTTATCCTGGCTGCTTCCTGTCTCCTTACTGTTTCCCGGTGGCAGCAAGGGACTGGCTTCCCTCCATCACACACTCCACCACCACCGTGTAGAGTAAACGGTTCTACCGTGCCATCCCCACCCTGAGGAACTGATCCCTCTACAACCAGGAGCCAAAATAAGCCCTTGCTCTTTTAACTTGTTTCTTTGGGTGGCGATAAAGAGCTGGCGACAACATGTTTCACCCCAGTCTCCAGTGGAAGCTGCGTGGTGGCTGTGCTGAAGAAGATTCTGAGGACCAGAGTGGGGACTTAGATTCTACACAGTGAAAATTGGGACATGGAAGAAGGTGGCCACAGGTAAAAACCACATGGTCCACCCACAGGAACATCCCTGTGCAGAACCCTGATCCAACAGAGACCAGGAGCCTGCATTTGGTGTGGAGGTCAATGAGCAAAGCCGGAAGGCTTGGAATAGCAGAATTTGGATGTGAGAGCACACACATCCAAGGGCAGCAGCTGTCCCAAGACTCCTGTCAACGGTGATGGCAGGGAACTCTGAGGAGAGCCAGCTGCAGAACAAGCCTGCAAGGTCACTGTGACCCCTCCTGCCAATGGCTCCCTCAACTTATCCAGTGGGGGGAGATCCTGTACCTGCTTCATCAAGAAACTCAGTGTTGATTAAAACTGTGATTCCCAGCCCAGCAGCAGTGTCAATGTGATGGTCCCCAAAGCCCTTCACGTGTCTGTTTATCTACCTCAGAGATTCCCTAGGTCCCCAGACCAAAGGAAGCCCAGGGCTCTGCAATGCAGCCCAGGTCCCAGAGGGGCTCCACAGGGGGGCATGCACCTTGTTTCTGACCCCTGCACCATTCCTATCCCAGCACCCCCACCCCTGTACCATTCTCCCCTCAGCACCCCACCCCTGCATCATTCCTCTGTCGGCATCCCCACTCTCCCCTCGCCTACAGGAGAACACTGACTTCGGTATGCAAGCTTTGAATGGAATAAAAACTGACAGGGTACAGCCATGTTTAGGTCCAAGCTACCGAGCAGTCACGCAATTATCTTTGTCAGAATTCATTTTGTCTCTACCCCTCTACCCCTTAGGTTGTTGCGACTAAGATCTTTGAGAAGTTTGAAGAAACTGAGGATGAGATGAAGGGGAGACTAGGAATATCTCTAGAAGAAGATGGTTTCAGAATGGGATAAACAAGGTCCTGGGCAAGGGGTGAGCATGAGGGACTCAGGAGAGAGGAACTCAGAACCCCAACAGGAAGAGAGGCAAGTCATCTGATGCTTGCCCCAATTTTAACCCCCTCTCAAGCACCCCAATTCAGGGACAGGGTCCTATCAAAGCTCAGACCCCTACCTATATAGAAAGCACTTGGGCATGGGAGACTCAGAATCTGGCCTAAAATACTCTCTGAGGTGCCCCTTTGCTTTAAAGAGCCCAGCCCAAACCTAGAACAACCCAGGGAAGGACAAACACAGACAGGTTTTCTCTCCGCTCCCCAACATCATCACACAAGGATGCTCTTCCAGACTCCCAGACTCACTGAGTTTCAGGGACCTCAGAGGTCATCCAGCCCAGGTGTTCAAACTCTGGGCTGGGAAATCAATTTACTGAACTGAAAGTGATTTTAAAATGAGATAAGAGAAGGGATAAATGTCAGAATATATTGTTTGCAGCGAAAGAAATTGCTTTGTGAAACTTTTGTTTCAGAAGCGTGTGTGTGTGTGTATGTGTGTGTGATTGTAAATCTGTCTCTGTGGGTCACAGAAGCAAACGTTTGAAAGCCACTGATTTAGCCCACACCCCACTGGTGTGGACTGCCTTTGTGACATTTTCAGTAAATCATATGGCATTTCTTGCTCACCATCCACTCCTCCACGAGAGTCCAAAGACTCCTCATGTGGCCAAGGCCCCTTTCAATGCCCACTGCCCTGTGTCCAGGAAGTACTTCCATGGAGCTCATATGTGCCGCTTGTCCCCGCCCCCCTGGTTTTCTCTTGTTCTCTGACCATCCCTCTAAATAAACCCACTCCGCTTCCCACACCAGCCTTAGGGGAATAGAGGACAGTGTGACTGGCCTCTTGGCCATGCTCTTTGGGGACTCTATAGCTCATCTTTTTCTCTTGCCTGCCCAGTACCCCTTATGAAGGCTTTGGCCTTCATGCTGGATCACCATCTCTGCCTAGCTCACGGTCTGTGTGATTTAAAGAGACTGGCCCCATTCCTGGCTCCAGAATCGGCCAGCATTGAGCATCCCAGGGACTGGATCCAGAGGGGGAACCTGATTTAGACTAATCCAACCAGAAACAACCAGGAACTTTCAGACAAAATTCACAGAAAAGGCATTAAGAAACTAAGATGGTGGACAGGAGACCCCAAACTACCACAATGTCCATCTTTATCAGTCCAGAGGCTGGGTAAGGAGCGGCACCCCGAGGACACTCCTCCACCAGGCCCCAATGACCTGCCACAGCCAGGAAAGGCCCATGCTACCCTCCAGGACAAAAACTGACATTTCAGAGTTGAGATAACACTGTCAACACCAAAGTCCCAGAAGTCTTTTCTTCTCCATGACCTTTCCATGACCTTTCTATGCCCTTCCATGACCAAGAATCATGCCAGCACCAATCACTTCATATCCGTGAGATGAGATATGGACTCAGACAAAATGCAGAAACAAAAGCTTGATTCCAGGACAGGCTCCAAAGCCACAGAGAAACCCTGTCTCGAAAAACCAAAAAAAAAGAAAGAAAAAGAAAAAAGAAAAAGCTTGAAGCCCTCACATCCCAGAAAGGCCTGTACAGGGGTCTACCCAAGGTCCCCACATCACAACTCACCTACTTACATTCATTATTCTTCTGGACCAGCTCTGGAGGTGAATAGGCAACATTTCTCCTCTATGGTGATGTGGGATTCCCCTCTGTATGTTGTGAATATCATTGGTGAATAAAGGAACTGCTTTGGGCCTATAGCAGAGCTATAAGGGAACAGAGCTAGGTGGAGAAAACTAAACTGAATGCTGGGAGAAAGAAGGATGGAGTCAGAGAGAAACCATGGAGACAGACATGCTGAAACTTTGCTGTGGGCCGCAACTTCATGGTGATGTACATATTAATGGAGATGGGTTAATTTATTAAGATATAAGAGTTAGCAAATAAAAAGCTATAGCTAATGGGCCAAGCAGTGTTTTAAATAATATAGTTTCTGTGTGATCATTTCAGGGCTAAGCGGCTGGAACAACCAAGCGGCCTTCTCACTACACTCTCCCTAGAGTGATCTTTTAAAAATAGAAATTGGGCCATTCCTTTCCCTGTATAAAGAACTTTCAAGGCTTCCTCTGCCCTGTAGAGCAAAAGCCACATTGCTTACTGCATTCCATGGGGCTCTGGATATCTGCTTCTCCCACAGATCCTACATGATTTGTCTGTTCTCACCCACTCTGGCTTCTCATTCCCAGCTCATGCCAGTGTTAGCCACTTCCTCCCCTCTGGCCCTGGCACCAAACCTCAACTTTAACATGACCTCCTCAGAGACCTCTCCTCCAGACACTCACTGAAATGAAGGACGTCCCACCCAGTTTCTCTTCCTAGACCCACTGATCTTTCTCTTTACAGCACCTGCTTCACAAATTTGCATCTTTACACAAATTTATGTAAAGCCATTTTTTTCCCTCCCTGGTTCAAGCTGCACTGAAAAAGCCTAGGACAATACATGAGTGCCCCTCCTTCATAGTTATTTGTGAGATAGATGAATTAATTTACTAAGTCAACGCTTACTGGGCCTTCCAAGTGGTAACAAGGATCAAGTGAGTTAACACTACCCAAATAGGAATTATTTTCCTCATCTGATGTTTCTGCCCACAGAAAACTGGCAGACAACAGTATGAGCCAACCACTGCCTGCTTGGGGATGTTTCCAGGGCAATCTGAACAATAGCAACCATGGGAAAAGTCAGGGATTCACCACGGTTTGCACAACAAGGGCCATTTACAGTCTAATCATTTGAATTAATCTCATGACTTGAATCAGATCTATTTTTGTCAAGCAAGCAAATAAATATATATCGATATTTAAGAGGCTCGTGCATGTGGCTAAAATACGACCGCATTTCCCACAGTCATTGTCTCTGCAAGCGCATTCCCAGCTGTGCTGGCTCGTTTAGCTAATCTGCAGTGAGTACAGTATTGATCCAAGCAGTAAGGGAGGAGACATTAGCCTGGTCACATGCATGGCGGCATGGTCACTTCACAGACTGACTGGCTGAGGGGACAGTCTGGAAGTCATCCTTCTGCTGCCCTCGCTACCCCTGGATATCACACACACACACACGGTGGCATCTGAGTTCACAGGACAGGGACAGCATGATGGCCACATCCCAGGGAGATAGTCTCACCCCCACAAAAGCTCTCCCCATTCATTCCTTCACTCTTTCATTGCTGGTAAGACTTCACACACTTAATGTCTAATTCTTGCTAGGATGAGCTGAATGGACATTCTCTCATGCCGCTTATGGAGATATAAGTGAGCACAACCAATTGGAAAGCCAACTTAGCTGTTCCTATTCTCTGACCCCGAAAGAAGTAGGCTTCTCTGAGTCTACTCTCGAGTAAAATAGTCACAGACGTGCTTACGGTCATTATCAATATTCCAAAATAGGGGATGGCTTCATGGAATAGACTAGGGTATGTCTTCACAAGCAATACTCTTTAGCCGTGGAAAGCATCTGTGAATAATCAGGTGGGGAGGAAGGGGATAGAGGGGAGGGAGAGAAATAGCTTTCAAGCACTATAGACGATTTATACATCATCATTCAGAAGTGTTCCAACTTATAATTTTACATGGGAAAATTGCTGCATTGATTAAAGAGAGGGTGTACCACGGGGAACGAGAAAATGTTCTCAATTTTGTCTACATTTGAAATAAGAAGAGCTAAAGGTTATGTTTTGCAAATGCATATACCAAAATATTAACAGCCCATGCAGGGCTTCCAGGTTTCTTCTTCCTGAGAGATTGTCTAAATTTTTCAAGCGTATTCTCGTAGACTCAAAAAGAGAAAAAAAGATTTATCTTTGTTTGCAGATACACACATCTGGCCAATGAGCACCTGCTAGCCATGAGGTCTGTGAAGCCATGGTGAAGGCAAGAAGAGATACAAGAAAAAGGATACCTTGTGAAAGGCTGGGAGCTGGAGCCTGTGTTTAGTGGTGCACACCTGTAACCCCAGCACCCTGGAGGAGAATCAGGCAGGAGAATCAGGAGTTCAGGGTCAGTTTTTGATGTCTTAGTTACTATTCTATTGTTGTGAAGAGGCAAGTCTTATGGGGAAAAAAAAACATTTAATTGAGGATTTGCTTATAGTTTTAAAGGATTAGTCCATGAACATCATGCATGGCACTGGAGCAGGAACTGAGAGATTTATATCCTGATCCACAGGTAGTGGGAAGAAATAGATGGTAGATAGATAGATAGATAGATAGATAGATAGATAGATAGATAGATAGACAGACTAGACCTGGTGTGGGTTTTTGAAACCTCAAAGTCCATCCACAGTGACAAACATCCTTCTACAAGGCCACACCTCTTAATCCTTCCTGGACAGTTCCACTAACTGGAGACTGAGCATTCAAACACAAGAGCCTATGAGGGCCATTCTCATTCAAACCACCTTACTCGGCTACATAGTGAGTTTGAGAACTGTTGCCACATAGAATCCTGTCCCGAAATAATGAGAGTAACCAGAACAAATGATTTTTTTCCGAAGGCTTGGAGATTTGAAAATATATCACCTGGAGAACATGGTGAGTTCTTTTGCTTGGCTAATTGAAATCCACAGAAAATTTAGTGGAGGGTAGGACCAGATGGGTTAGAAACACACCTAAATCAGACACTTGGGAGATGTTAGGTCACATGATGGGAGTTAGAGAAGTGGCATGTTAGGATGCTTTCTCAAGACAGTGCCTGCAGGGAAGTGTAGAGAGGGGTTGGATGAGCCACACTACAGCCATGGCACAAATAGAGAGGCTGAAATGTGCCCGGGTAAGAGATCCGTGGACAGAGCCAGTGGACTGTTCCCTGCCCATCTCCCTCCAGATGAGAGATCCGTGGACAGAGCCAGTGGACTGTTCCCTGCCCATCTCCCTCCAGATGAGAGATCCGTGGACAGAGCCAATGGACTGTTCCCTGCCCATCTCCCTCCAGATGAGAGATCCGTGGACAGAGCCAGTGGACTGTTCCCTGCCCATCTCCCTCCAGATGAGAGATCCGTGGACAGAGCCAGTGGACTATGTATTCCCTGCCCATCTCCCTCCAGATGAGAGATCCGTGGACAGAGCCAGTGGACTGTTCCCTGCCCATCTCCCTCCAGGTGAGAGATCCGTGGACAGAGCCAGTGGACTATGTATTCCCTGCCCATCTCCCTCCAGGTGAGAGATCCGTGGACAGAGCCAGTGGACTGTTCCCTGCCCATCTCCCTCCAGATGAGAGATCCGTGGACAGAGCCAGTGGACTGTTCCCTGCCCATCTCCCTCCAGGTGAGAGATCCGTGGACAGAGCCAATGGACTGTTCCCTGCCCATCTCCCTCCAGATGAGAGATCCGTGGACAGAGCCAGTGGACTATGTATTCCCTGCCCATCTCCCTCCAGGTGAGAGATCCGTGGACAGAGCCAGTGGACTGTTCCCTGCCCATCTCCCTCCAGGTGAGAGATCCGTGGACAGAGCCAGTGGACTGTTCCCTTCCCATCTCTCTCCAGGTGAGAGATCCGTGGACAGAGCCAGTGGACTATGTATTCCCTGCCCATCTCCCTCCAGGTGAGAGATCCGTGGACAGAGCCAATGGACTGTTCCCTTCCCATCTCTCTCCAGGTGAGAGATCCGTGGACAGAGCCAGTGGACTATGTATTCCCTGCCCATCTCCCTCCAGGTGAGAGATCCGTGGACAGAGCCAGTGGACTATGTATTCCCTACCCATCTCCCAAGGCCTGGCAGTGCAGCAAGAGTCACCAAAGACTTATACTGTAGATGCAGCCAAGATCATGGAAGGACTAGAAAAATGTCAGTCACAACTTTGTCATTACGTTCCAGAATTAGAAACCAGGGTAAGATCAGTGTGCCAGTGTGTCTGTGCCAGGACAGAGCTTTTGGGCCCCCAGCTGATGGCAAACACCTGGGCATGGCCTCCTCTTTACTGCTTGAAAGTCATTTGTTGCCACTCTGTGAGTACCTACTTCCCTCATTCATTAAAATCGTCTCTCACAGATCCTGTCCCCAAATCAAGGTCCAGGCACGCACAGAACACAAAGACTCCCGTTGCGCCCCCATACTCACCTCACATCCACTGCTGTGAACTGACAGGGCCTTCTTTAAAAACTGAAGGGTTGGGAGTGGAGCTTCCTTTGGTCCTAGGGAACCGGAGAGGTTAGGTGGGAGCCATGGCCCCAGCAAGCCCATCTGCATTCCCAATTCCGGGACCCCAGAAGTGATAAACAGGCTGGCTCATTACAAAGCAAAGATATGCACCATCAGTCCACGCCTTTAGGGCTGGGCTACCATTTAAGGAGAGGCAAACAGAATAAAAGGACCTATTTTCAAGAGACTCATTTAAACCCAGAGAGGAGCCGTAATAATGTCCACAGCAACTCTGTTTAATTCGCCCTGGCTCTCTCAGAATTGCCCTGAGATAATCAAAAGGAAGTGAAGAGGAACCACCCCGACTCCCATTCAGAAAGGATGTCGTAATTAGCATTGGTGTCCGGATTCTGCTGTCAGGCAGGCTTTGGTTGCAGTGGGCCCTCCTGCTGTCTTCCCTGGGCAGGAGACACTCGGTCCTTCTTCCCTCACCCTGAGGTTGGGAAGCACAGAAATGACACATCCATGACTGTATTTCTAAAATCATCTCTCAAAGAGATAAATGACTTCTTCCCCCCAGCCTGGTCCGACCCGGAGCCTGGGAATAGATAAATCCATTTACTCAGAAGCTGAGACCCATTTTTCTCTCGGTGCCATCCATAATCCCATCTCCTTCAATGTGGGAGATGCTCGGCGTGATGAATGAATCTTGGTCACAGACAAGAGGTCAGATCCTCCTGGGAAGGCGCAGGCAGCCAATCACAGGGCCTAGTCTATGTACAGCCTGTCCAGGATTCTTTGAGTGTTAGGAGCCTCTACACCAATGGTCTCCCAGAAGGAAACCAACTCCAAACCAGAACCGCTTCCTTTTCCCACCCAGCTTCTTTAACTGGGCCAGGGCAGGAGGAATCCGGAATCTTTCCTCGAAGAACAGAAAGAATTTGGTGTTCATAGCTGTAATCTCAGCACAAGGGAGGCAGAGGCAGGAGATGGAAAGTTCAAGACCTTGTCCCAGTAAACAGACAAAGCCCTGGGGCCTCTTGTAGCTGGATGGAAAGACTGGCTGGGACCAGAAGGGGACAGTCCCTGAAGCCTGACCCTCAATGGACAGTCCACGCTCTTGACTCCTCCCAAAGCAGAATGGGCGTACTTGAAGACTCCCCATTGTTGGTGGTGATGCTTCACAAGACAAGGCCACCAAAATCATCTTCTTCATCGGTTTGTTGTCTGTATTTGTCAAATTGGAACAATCTAGAATAACTGGGGAAGAGAACCTCTATGGGGGTTGTTTAGGACAGACTGGCCTGCGGGCGTGTCTTAATTGAGTTGGGAAATAAGACTATTCCTTGGGCCTCAATTCCAGGCTGTGTGCGTGTAGACAAGAGACTGGACACCAGTGACCATAAAGACATTTATTTCTCTCACTCCTTTACTGTGCATGTGACATGACTAGATACCCAGTTCCTGCCTCGGCGGATCTCTGTGAGTTCGAGACCAGCCTGGTCTACAAGAGCTAGTTCCAGGACAGGCTCCAAAAACCACAGAGAAACCCTGTCTCGAAAAAAAAAAAAAAAAACCCCAGTTCCTGCCTCGATTTCCCCCAAATGAGGGACCACAACCTGGATTTGTAAGACAAATGAACCTGTTGCTCTCCCTGAGTTGCTTTTGGTCACGGCAACAGAAACGGAACAAGAATGTTCTTCTAGCTGATCGCTACCTTCCTGGTCTCCTCGGCACCCCCAGCCTCCATTTCCTCACCACGAAGAGAATCTTACTTTTATTCTTCAAGGATTTGGTGAAACCAAACACATCCTCTGGTTAAAATATAAGGATGGCACTATTCCATCCTGACTCATCAGATCATGGCAGAACACATGGTCCAGCTTGTCTCAACCTGAGCTACATGTTAGCATCCCTGAATAAGACTGAAGCCTGAAGCCCACCCCAGGCTGGACAGCGCCACCTCCTGGCTGCTGGTGGACTTGCACCTGTACCTTTCTCTTGGTCTTAGCCAGAAGGCTGAGAAGTGAGGTGGACTTTCCAGTATGCAGCCAGGATAAGAAACTCTGGCCTGTGCCTCACACCCCTCCCCTTCCTATGTACTAAATGGTTTACTGAGTCCCATGAGCTTGCACTAAAAGAAAGACTGCACTCTGGTTGCTATGGGGCATTTTTGATTGTCAACTTGAATGGAGAAGAAACACCTAGGGCATTGGGTGAGGAGCACTTCCGGGTTTTCCGCAATGGCTCTTCCAGCGAGGATTAATCGTGTGGGTATGAACCACTCTGAATGTGGACAGTACTGCCCTGTGGGCCAGAGTCACGGGCTGAATGAAAAGGGAAGAAGGAACTCATCACTGAAAATCAGCTTTCTCTGCTTCCCGAGTCTCCAAGATGTGAGCAAGCAGCCTCCTGCCATCCCGATGGAGAGAGAACTATTCCCACTGCCACAGTGCCCTCCCCACTCTGAGGGGCTGTATTCCCTTAGCCATGAGCCGAAATGAACCTCTGCTTCCTTAAGTCACCTCTTGGTCAGGTCGCAGCAAGTAGGAAAGAAACAAATATCCTCTCTGGGACACAGCCATGGGGATACTGTAACGTAGAATCACGACCAAAAGCTACATTTGCAAGAGGCCCTGGCAGCCAGGACATGCTTCAGGTTTCATGAGAATATCTGGCAAGGAAGTACGGGCTGCCCTTCTGTGCTTCAACTTGTACAGAAGCGCCCGCAGGCGTCCTGGCCAGTCGGGAAGCAGGGCAGACCCAAGGCCATTCTACCCCGCTGTTGTGTCTAGAGGCTGTTTTCTTATTTCTGCACAATCCCTTGCTGTGATAAAGGTAGGGACTGCCCTGGCAGCCAGTTCTGCAGTACAGATCCAGGAGGGATCTCTAGAGATCCAGCTGAGTCCTGCTCCCCAAGCACAGCTCAGATTCCATGCACGACCAACTTTCTACCAAAAGTCCCTCATTTTCCCTAAACAGCTGAAGTTGTTTTTATTATCTGTAACTAAAGAACCCTGATTCATGGGGATGCAGCAATGGCTCAGTGGTTAAGAACCCTGATTCTTCCCAGCCTACCTGGCCTTGGGAGTGGGTCCCAGATTAAATTAGTGACAGGGAGGTGGCATTGAACTCACTGATTTGGGCCAGGGGCGGGGCCCTCTGCTTTCACTCACAGAGGGCAGCTGCCTACTGTAAACCTCAGTCTCCACAGATGCGCAGCATTGATAGAGGTGCAGCCCGAGCTGAGTCCTTCCGGTGCTCAGTCATTGTCCCCATGTGCTCCTGCGGTGCAGGGGTGGCACCGTTCCTGTCGGGGAAGATCTTCCAGATGGAAGAACCAACCAGAGCAAGGGCCCAACAACCAGAGTAGAGGCCCAACAGCCAGACTGAAGGCTCAACAGTCAGACCAAAGGCCCAACAGCCAGAACAAAGGCCCAACAGTCAGACCAAAGGCTCAAGTGTGTCCGTCTTGGGACTTTGGAAAACAATGAAGTGTGGAGCAAGAGGGAAGGCAGGTGGATGAGGATGTGGCCTCTGCCTGGCTGAGAGCCTCAAGGCCATGATAGAAGCAGGTCAGCCATCACACCAGCCAGCATCCAGCGCTTGCCTTCGTGGTCTTAATAAGTGTGGTGGTTTGATGAGAATGGCCTCCATATATTTGAAAACTTGATCCTCAGTTGGCAGAATTGTTTGAAAGGGATTAGGAGGTGTGGCCTTGTTGTGTCACTGAGGACTGTCTTTGAGGTTTGAAAAGACGTGGGCCATTCCCAATGTGCTCTCTCTCTCTCTCTCTCTCTCTCCCTCTCGTGGATTGAAATGTAAACTTTCGGTTTTGTTTCTCCAGCTGTTTTGCCACCCTGCCTTACTCTGCCATTATACACTCTAACTTCTGGAACTGTAAGTCCAATTAAACTCTTTCTTGTATATGTTGCCTTGGTCATGATGTTTTATTACAGCAATAAAAAAGAAATTAATACAGTATCTAACTTACTGTGAATTGTGAGGTGAACAAGTCACATGTGGTCCCATTTTACAGACAGAGAAACAGAGGTTCTGAGGTCGGAGGCCAACCAAAGATCAGAAGTGGAGCTCATGAGGAAGGAGAATGCACAGCCGCTCTCTTGTGATATAGGGTCTGGTCCTTCTTCCCCAGAGCCCATTAGCTATGCAGGACTGGTGCTTGGCAGGGGCTACACCTGCACATCGGGCAGCTTCTCTCACCGAGCTGCCTCTGGACCTCAGAGAGCCTATTTCGGAACCGAAGATGGATCCCAGGCCTTTGCTGAAGAAGATTAAGACCTCAGCCCTGTCAATCTCCCCGCTGTAAGGCCCTGATACCAACCTGGAGCAGCTCATCACCTCAGTCACAGCTTGCAGTAAAATGGACCCAGAAGTCTTGCTTTGTTTGCTGCCAGGGTCTTTGGAGAAATGAAAGCAATGAAGGCGTTTGGTTACTCCTGAGATCCAGCTGTCTGTACACCCTTCCACTGGGGCACGATGGGACCAGAGGGACTTTGCACGTACCCAGGGTGGGCATTTGTCCTCCTGATCCTGTTTCTGTCTCCAAGTCCCACTCCCTTTCTCTCTACTTGATATCTCCCTGACATCCCCCTGCCTTACCTCTTCCCTGAAGAGGAAGGGGAAACAGCGCGTGGTAGCAGAGGGGACAACCCAATGGTGGGACGAAAGCCCCAGGAGCAGACTCCTGTACTCCAGTGCCCACAAGCTGGCTTTGGTGGTAACCCTGAGTAGCCCAGGTGTCCCCTTTTGTTTACAGTGTCTCAGTGCCACTGTGCTATCCCAAAGCCAGCCCTGTGAGAAGTTCCATACCATTAACTCCTCCACGTCACCATGGTAACAGGCTCCCGACTCTCCCAAAGACAGGAGATGCTCCGTCAACACCAGGGTAGGCCTGCACTCCATCCCCAGATGAACAGAGAGGGGTGGAGACTTCACTCGTTACCAGCTGAGGTCACCACCTGCCCTCCTGTCATGCACCCGACACAGAGCTTGCCCCAGGAACCAGCCTCCACCTGAGACAGCCACCGCCACCGAGAGTGTTAGCAGATGGCTTTCCACCTGGTTTAAGTAATCTTGCCCCAGGATCACATCCCCTCCTTGTCTCCCTCAAACACTGATGTCTACGCTGGCTCCATCACAGACCCAGGCAGACGCAGCAGCAATCCACAGCAATGGTAAACTCAGGCTCTCTCATTGACTGCTGTTGTAAACTTCTGAAGTCTACGTGTGGTTTCTCCCATATATATGAGAAATCGAAGGCTGGCGAGGTGAGGGGATGCTATGAGCATGTACTTTTGAGCCAGGACATGTTTTACTTAGCATATTTAATGCTCAATAATTCTTATGGTATGACGGGCACTTTTTTTTATTACAGTGTGTGTGTGTGTGTGTGTGTGTGTGTGTGTGTGTGTGTGTGTGTGTGTGTGTGTGAAAAGGGACAGCTTACAGGAGTTGGTTCTCTCCGTCAACCATGTGTATTCTAGGGACTGAACTCAGGTTGTCAAGCATGGCTGCATGTGTCCTTACCCACGGAGCCGTCTTGCCAGCCTGTAAAGTCTCCTGAGAAGTAGGTACTGCCAATTCACCTTATAAAAGAGGAAACTGAGGCACAAGTAAGTTGGATGATTTGCGCAGAATCACAAGAAAGGCTGGAGTCTAGATCCAAGCCCGAACAATTTGTTTCCTGAGTTTGCGGCCAGAATCACGATTCTGGCATTGGTTGTAATTCTACAAGTCCTCACTCCCAGCTGCATTCCACCACACCCGGGAGGCAAGACACTGACCGTTTGGCCATCGGCCATCTCTCTGGTCTCTATACCTGCCTCTTACTGAAGTGGCTGGCCTCTCAGAGTGGCCTCTATCCCCGACTGGCGTGGAGAGCTTTATCTCCCAGCCAGTCTAGAGCACTCTTTTCCGGTTTGTCCTGCTCTCTGAATGCTCTCGCCTTTCCACTCACGGTTCTGGGCTTTAAAAGGCTCCCATTTGGAACAACAGACGGGACTTGTCTTCTTCAGAGGAAAGAGCCCTCCGATGGCTTCACGAGGGAGGTCCCCCGGTCCTCACACATTCACCTGTCTCAGAAGACCATTAACGCAATCACTTAACAAGCGCCTGCTGTAATAGAAAGGAAGAAAGAGGAGGAGCATTGTTAGTGGTTTGAAGGGGAAGAGAAATCATAAAATCCATCAAACCTGTATTTGTCTCATTAAAAGTGTTCCTAATTTATAATGTCCTGGAATGCAGAGGCCGTCCAGCTGTGCAGGCCCGGTAGTCCTGCCTGGTGTACAGACGTCCCCCCTCACACTCCTGGGCCCCCTCTCCCACCTCGCTGGGACTGCCATCAATTTCTGCTCATCAGCAGCACTTACAGTAAATGGATTCATTTGTGGCAATGGGAGCTGAGAGACAAAGGTGACAATATAATTAAGGTTTTTAATTCTATGCCTGAACAGTTAAGTCCAGAACTCATGATAATTAGCCGGCTGTAATGAAAGATCTTTAATCGTTATTTTCCCTTTGTTTCCTGTAATTGTTCATGCCGGCCAATGACATTTGTCCTTTCATTTGAATCTAGCTGCACAGTTCCATTATGCCCATAAAGTGAAGAAAATATGGTCATTTACACAGAGCTGGTCATTTGCAAAGTCAGGGGTGAGATGGCCCACAGAGCTTCTCAACATGCTGCTGCTGAAGAGGGGGCGAGGCTGTGACTACTTTCTGAGGGAGAGAAAAAAACTGAGCTCCAGAAATCCCCATGCAAGAAAGGGCAGGTGACCGAGAGAGCAATGGACCCTGCATAGTGAACCTAGCCTGAAGACTCAGTTTGCACAGCAGTTCCGGAGGTGGCTGTTGCCACGGGAGTGTTTGATTCTGGAATGAGCATAGTGTCTTTGTACGATTTGGTGTTCTGTTATTAGAGTGCCCCGCTGGCGTTCTGTTATTAGGGTGCCCCGCTGGCATTCTGTTATTAGGGTGCCTCTCTGGTGTTCTGTTATTGGGGTGCCCCGCTGGCGTTCTGTTATTAGGGTGCCTCTCTGGTGTTCTGTTATTGGGGTGCCCCGCTGGCGTTCTGTTATTAGGGTGCCTCTCTGGTGTTCTGTTATTAGGGTGCCTCTCTGGCGTTCTGTTATTGGGGCGCCCCGCTGGCGTTCTGTTATTAGGGTGCCTCACTGGCGTTCTGTTATTAGGGTGCCCCGCTGGCGGTCTGTTATTAGGGTGCCTCCCTGCTTTGCTCTTCATCCGTGCGCATGTTGACGGGCACGAGCGCCTTTTGCAGCTCCTGAGAAGCTCAAAACGGCGAGGGTTGTTTCGTTTCTATGTGTTTCTTAGAGGGCTGCATCTTGGGCTTGAGAAAGCTTAAGAAACACATCGTTCACGTGACAAACACTTCTAGAGGAACTGTCACACGGCAGGCAGGTGCTGGCATGAGAAGGCACTCAGAGCCCCTGCTCACATGGTCTCCATAACCTGAAAGATCAGACTTTTCCCCCTGGACTGCTATCGCAGAATGACGCCTTCCACAGTGTTTGTTGCAGGGACGACATCCTCCCCCTTCTCCACCCCTCCCCACTGTGTGGCGGGACCCATGCCTCTCCCTTGCTGTGGATGTTTGAACTCCTCTTCAACCATGAGTCCCACTGGACAGGTTTCTTGAAGGTAAAAAACCTGCCAGGAGCCAGTGAGCGCAATAGAGCCAAAGGACTGGAGCTTCTAGTGGAGACGGAGGAAGTGGGGTTTGAGTTTGACCTCACAACTGCCCAGGACTCAAGGAGACTCCAGCTCCGGAAGACTGAATGGTGAGATTGTGAACGAAGGGGAACTTGGCCTTTGTCCAAATGTAAGGAATATTTGTAGTGACGTGCATGGGGGTGAGCAAGCCTGTGGTGACCTGAGTCCTGCCAGTGGCTCGCACAGACCAGCTCAGCTCTGTCTGGAAAGGACAGAAAATAATCAACACAAGATGGGTGCTGTCTCCTCTTCAGTCGCCTTTAATTCCCTGAGGAGGAAGGCAGGCCACCACAATAAAATCCCCTTGCTTGTCTTCACCCTGTTCACAAAAGTCAGAGGGGTTGTTTGAAAATCACACAGCTGCACTTCTCAGTAAAAAACCTTCAGCGGCTCCCCCAGGTCCTGAGGGGAAAAAAAATCTCAAGCCTGACTATAGTCAGGAGTGAGTGCAGCCTGCCTTCCCCTGCGCTCACCCCGGGCCTTCCCTCCAGGCAGGCTGCTCAGCCCAGCATGGAGCAAGCTCATTTCAGAAACTGACCTTGGTCCATGCTGTTCCCTCTGCCTAGGGACAAGCCCCCCTTCCAACCTCCCTCTGCTTGGTGAATGGCGTCCTTCTCCCCAGCCCTGCTAAAAATGTCACTTTCCCAGTAGCCGTCTCTAAATGATGCTGCTATTATTTTATTTCTGGGCAGCTTCCTGTTGTGGTGCATAAATTCATTGAGCGAACTGAAGAGCGCATTTGCTTTCTGCGTTCAGCCAGGGTCTGTGAGCCCTGTGGGTCTGAACCCATGACCTCAAACCTAGAATAATGACCAATACAGGAAGTGCTCAGGCCCGCCTAAATCAGCCCTCAAAGTTAAATTAAGCCAGACCTGCTAAACTAGCCCTTGAAGACCTTGGCTTAAGTGAAAAGAGGTCAAAGGCATCTAGAACTCCTGAAGGTGGGAAGACTGGCTGCCACACGGGAAGCAGCTGATAAGTGTCCAATGAGAGCCCAAGATGTTCCTGTGGGAGGAGGCTCATGAGCCTGAGCTCCTATCCTGGGGTGTCAGCAGGACAGAGTGGGGATTGCTCAGGTGGAGGTGGCCAGAGACCCATCATTTAAGGGCAGCCTCATGGCCGAGTTCTGGAGCTGGCTCTTCCAATGTGAGCCTTTTCATTGGTCATTCTCTTCACTTCTCTGAGCTTGGGATTCCTGACACTCTAGCCAAGCAAGCTCCCTGCCTGTGCTCCCACCTCCTTCCACCTTGGATTCCAAGAGGAGCCATACACATCAGCCTTGAAGCTGAGGTCACTTTCTCAAGCTCAGTTCATCGACCCCGTTGCCTGTCTGCCATAGCTGCTTATCCTGGGGAAGGTTCCCTCAGGCTAAAGTGCAGGCTCATTGTTCATCAGAAACGCTCATCATCGGGAGCTGGAGAGATGGCTCAGTGGTTAAGAGCACTGACTGCTCTTTCAGAGGTCCTGAGTTTGATTCCCAGAAACCACATGGTGGCTCACAACCATCTGTAATAAGATCTGGTGCCCTCCTCTGGCATGCGGGCATACATGGAGGCAGAATGTTGTATACATAATAAATAAATTTAAAAAAAAAAGAAAAAGAAAAACCAAATAAATAAAATTAAAAAAAAAAAGAAACGTTCATCATCTTCTGCCAGTTTCTCTACCAACCACCCAGAGAACAGAGGAAGGGGAACCGCGCTGCTCTCTGTCCGTTCTCTGATGTGGGAGTGTCATATATCGATCTGTTGATTAAGCAATAAAGAAACTGCTTGGCCCTCATAGGTTAAAACATAGGTGGGAGGAGTAAACAGAACAGAATGCTGGGAGGAAGAGGAAGTGAGCTCAGACTCCACAGCTCTGCTCTCTGGAGCAGAGACACCATGCTCCTCTCTCCTGGGCAGACGTGAGAGCTCTGCTCTCTGAGACACAGGCGATGAAGCTCTGACCCAGGATGGATGTAGGCTAGAATCTTCCCGGTAAGCACACCTTGGAGTGCTACACACCTGATTGGAAATGGGCTAGTCTAGGTGCGAGAGTTAGCCAAGAAGAGGCTAGATATAATGGGCCAAGCAGTGTTTAAATGAATACAATTTGTGTGTTGTTATTTTGGGCATAAGCTAGCAGGCGCTTGGGGTGCTGGGGACGCAGGCCCGCTGCTCTTATTACTACAGAATGGCGCCCAGACGTTTGGACAACTGAATCCACTGAAAGCCTGAGAAAGCTTGGGAAAGAGTAAAGCATGTTTTCTTGGTAGCAGTAATTTCTCGTGTCTGCTCTGCTTGCCAGAGGCACACAAGTGCTCTCATCTAAGAGGGGCTTCCTGACTCAGCTTTAGCTGCAAAACCATGCAGCTCATTAAGAGGTCTTGCCACGAAACACTTAAATGGTGTTGACGAAAAGCTGAAAGCATGCTTTTCGGTTTTCAGCCGTAGCAGGAAAAAAGCTGCGCCGTTTAAAAATGCCGGCTTTCTGGGCCATCCTGCCAGGGCAAACTCTGACTCTTTTACGCAGGCGGTTCGTGCGGTTTGCAAGCACAGGCTGCTGAAGCTCGCTTGCTG
This sequence comes from Microtus pennsylvanicus, assembly GCF_037038515.1. Taxonomy (NCBI): domain Eukaryota; kingdom Metazoa; phylum Chordata; class Mammalia; order Rodentia; family Cricetidae; genus Microtus; species Microtus pennsylvanicus. The sequence goes on from NC_134581.1 coordinate 141,362,217, forward strand.
GCAGGGACATTGAAACACTGTAGACTTGTGGCACTGAACGCGGCTCTGGCTGGTACCTCAGCCACAAGGTTGGAATGACAGAAAGCTAAGGAATGGGCTACATCTAGCCGGCAAAGCCACAGCTTTAGTCCTACTGATATTGCTTGGTAAATTAAAGACTCATGTGGTCAGAAAAAGAGAGATATACAGTAAAGAGAGACTCAAAGACAAAGAAAATTTCTAAATGGTTTACAGTGTGTTAAAAATATATGCAAGCTAAAAGTTAAAAGTTCTTAAAAGTAAAAAAAGGAAGAAAGAGGGTAGTTAGGTGTGGTAGTACACACCTTTAATCCCCAACACTTGGGAGGCAGAGGGAGATTGACCTCTGTGACTTCAAGGTGTGGTAGCACACGCCTTTAATCCCAGTGCCTAGAAGGCAGAGGCAAACAGATCTCTGTGAGTTCAAGGTGTAGTAGTTTACACCTTTAATCCCAATGCCTGGGAGGCAGAGACTGGCTGATCTCTGAGAGTTCAAGGACAGCCTGGTCTACAGAGTTATTCCATGTCAAAGATATACAAAAAAAATCTGTCTCAAAAACAAAATAAAAGTAAAAATAAACGAAATAGAGGTTAAAATAAAACGCACAAAGATGGAAAATACACAGGGACTTTTGATACTGTATGCTATTATGCTCTCTTTGAATTGTTTGAATGCTGAGAAAAGAGCAACAGCTGCTAAAAGATATTTGTTTATAAATGCTGATGAACTAATCCAACATAGATATTTTGAAAATGCCTTGACTTTGAAATTTGGATCTAAGGACATGATGCTTTGGAAAGGAGTTTCTTATCTTGTTTTCACAGAGGATGAGACCCTGTTCATTTCTCCTATTCGGATATGGTATGACGGACCACGCCCTCCTGAAGGGTTGCTGTGAACATCTTCAGAAAATTGCTTCGCTCAACTGCCAACTGAGATGAAACTAGCACACAGGTTATACCATGAAAGACCTAATTAATGACGCCCCCATTCAGCAGGAAGCAGTTTGGAGAGAAAAAACTGTGCCCATGTTCCCAAAAATTATTTATAAGCGTTTTTTAACATTTAAAGGGGGATATGATATAGATATGAATAATTTGTATTAGTATAGATTTTGCTTTATTGATAGAAATTTAAGGTCAATTTTGTTATATGTATATGCATATTTCTGCTATTGATTAAGATATTGTGATTGTGTAGTTCATTAAAAAATGTAATGTATAATTAAGAAATATAGGTTAATGGATAATCATCAGTAATAGTCAAGCTTGTAGTCATGTTAGTTAGATTTCCTAGATATATAGAGACACATTTCAGTTAGATAGACATTCTTCATATCTTTCAAAGACTGCAGAATATGGCATTTAATGTTTTAATAACTTAGGACTTTTCATGACAATGAGACACTCTGCTCCTGGCAGCACCAATCTACTTCAAGAAGAAGATGGGCATTGAAGAGGATCCTTATGGAGTTTGATAGCCATTTGGACAAGAAACTGCTCTTGCCTGGACTATTGCATAAACTGGACACAGAGAACCCACAGAGAGAGGACTACTGAACTTGCCTAAAGGTGAGATGATCTTTCGGGGTTCCTGATTCATGAAAGAGTCTGCAAGACATTCTGCAGGACACAACAGATAGTGACTGAACTGACTTTGAATTTTCCTGCTTCACGAAAATATCTGCTGGATACCATGGGCCTGAAGGCTGAAGATGGATGCCCCAAAGGTACAAAGAAACTTTGGATGACTGTCCAGGCAGCGAGATGTCTCTGTCATTTCTAGAGTTTTGGATTTCTTGTTTGCTTGAGTAATATTATATCCTTCTGGAGTCTTTGATGGAGTTAAAGAATATATAGATAGTTATAGTTTTCCTTAGTTATGAAAAAAGATAAAATAGATGTAAGTATTGTAACTTTTACTTGATAACTGTTTTGTTATATGTAATTTTGCTATGTTAAAGTTAAACCCTTTCTTTTTTTGTTTAAACAGAAAAAGGGGAAGTGATGTGGGAGTGTCATATATCGATCTGTTGATTAAGCAATAAAGAAACTGCTTGGCCCTCATAGGTTAAAACATAGGTGGGAGGAGTAAACAGAACAGAATGCTGGGAGGAAGAGGAAGTGAGCTCAGACTCCACAGCTCTGCTCTCTGGAGCGGAGACCCCATGCTCCGCTCTCCTGGGCAGACGTGAGAGCTCTGCTCTCTGAGACACAGGCGATGAAGCTCTGACCCAGGATGGATGTAGGCTAGAATCTTCCCGGTAAGCACACCTTGGAGTGCTACACACCTGATTGGAAATGGGCTAGTCTAGGTGCGAGAGTTAGCCAAGAAGAGGCTAGATATAATGGGCCAAGCAGTGTTTAAATGAATACAATTTGTGTGTTGTTATTTCGGGTAAAGCTAACCGTGCGGAGCTGGGTGGGAATGCAGCCCACCGCAGCTCCTTCTACAGTTCTCTCTTCAGACCGCCTCCCTCCTTTAGGCTCTTGCTGCTGACCTCCAAGAGTAGAAGATTCTTGGTCACTGTCCCAGAGTCCCTCTCCAGACAGTGTGAGCCACTCAGTTATGCCCTGACAGATATTTAGTCCCTGACCAGACAACCCAGCGACCCCAGCCCAGCCCCATCCAGGCTGCTGATATCAGCCCTCTGTCTTCTCTGCGTCCCCTCCCTCTCATTCAGGTTGCTCTGCCCACATCTCATTGCTCCCAGCCTCCTGTTCCATCCTTGACCCTCTGAATCCATCTTCTCCCATTGCTGCCACATTGCCTTCCAGAAGTGAGCTCCAAAGCACAGTGCTCTGCTGGCTGGAGACTTGTGGTGGCTGCAGAGACCTCTCAGAATGCATCCCCCATCCGGAGCTTGGTGATCAAGGTCTCCACCACCTTGCTCTAACCAATCAGGCTGAGTCTTACTTGTCATGACAATGGCTTGTCTCTCCAATACCCCAACCAAGAGGTATAGTCACCTCTTACCACCTGCCCCTCTAGTCTTGCTGTCCCTCTTGTGTGGCGTGTCCTCTCTGCCCAACCCTGCTGCCTCCTCCTCAACGCTTCTCCCACATGCTATAAAAACACACTACACACATACCCCTAACATACACACTCTATACATCACACATCCACACACACCATAGAAATACCACATACACATACCATACATGTCATATAAATAAGCCATCCATACTACACATACACACACACACACGCACACACACACCATACATACCACATGCCCACGCTCCATTTCCTTGTGATTAAGCTCAGCTTCTCTACTCCCATCTGCCCCCACTGTGAAAGGCACATCCTCAAGCTCACTCAGCAGCTCCTGAGAATCTAGCTTCTGTCCTTAGCTTGGTGAGCTGAGTGTTTGGAAAACGCTCACACCCACCCAGGAGGCCTGTGCGGGGTGAGGCCTGGCCCCTTCCCCCAAGATGGATGGTCCATTCACCAGCACAGGAGGAGCAGAACTCATAGTCACCTTGAGTCCCCTGGCCAGTGCATCCCTCACTGGAGACAGAAATGCTCGCATGCCTGCCTGCCACCAAACAGCCACAAGGTGACTTCACGTTACTCCGGGATCCTGACAGAGGAACCCGGGGGTCCCTTCCACCTGCGAGGGAAAATTTAAAGATTCCTATTTCCCTTGCACCCCCCCTCCCCGTTCTCTCTGTAGTGAATAGGAGCACTGGGCGACTTGGCCTGACAGCATCGCTGGGGAGGGCAAGTGGGGACCCCAACAGAGTTTATTAATTTCAAGTGGAGGAAGGAATGGACCCTACGCAACCTTCTTCATCAGCCTCCAGCCCATACTAGGGTCCTACTCTGAGAGACACAGGCGTGGAGGGCACAGCCTGCAGCACTTCCAACCTCAGAAGCCCAGGTCCCTGCACTGTCTGCCTGCCCGAATTCAACAGTCAACAGTGGGACCTCTGCAGCTTCTGAATTGCCTGCTGCCAACCACCAGGCACTTTCCGAATAATGGCCATTCAGGCTTTAAGGCTGTGAGAATAACATCACCGCCACCCCTATTTTACAAGCAGAAAAACTGAGGCTCAGAGAAGAGACATTTCTGCCCCCAAGATCACACAGTTTCTGAGTGGTAGGCTTCTAAGGTAAGTAAAAAAAAAAAAAAAAGGTGGGTGTCAGCCTAATTTCAGAGGTACCGCCACTGCCTGGCTGTCCCTGCCTCTGGATACTTGCTCACTCCAGAAATCACCTTGGACAGACTCGGGCTCACAGCACAAGGTCCTGGCACAGAAGCCGCCTTCATGTTATGAAAAACAAATGTGGCGCCATGTTGAGAGCCTTCAGCATGATGCCTGGAGCATCCTAAGGCAGACAGTGCGTTCCTCAACTGACTGCAGGGCCCTACCCTCGATCACCTTCCTCAGGACCCCCCTCCCCCGCACTTCCCATCCTGCCGCTTGGCTGAGGAAGAGAACACAGGCTGTGGCGTCAAGTCCAGCGCCACTCCCTAGGGACCTTTGAGAAAAGTACATAGGACATGGCCCATTTCTTCGGATGCCAGCTGAATCTTCAAGTTTTCCTTGGGACACATGAGGAGGGAGGACAAAGCTACCCTGCCCACTTCACCAGGTGAGGACAGAACAGGGCAGCAGAAGCCAAAGCCCTTTGTGGTCTGAAGAGGAATAAGCCTGGGAGCTAACTGGGTGGCTGGACCAAGTTCTTGTCTGCTGGAGGATGCACAAGAATCCTGAGCCCAGACACAGATAAAGTGTGGGGATGGGCAGCATCAAGTTTGCCTTGATAACCAGGGCGTGGATGAGCTGGAGGGGGTGAGTGTCTCGGTCAGGCCCAACCCTCAGGCCCCACCCCCACTGATGATTTCTGGGGCCTTGTGTCCCAAGGGCCTGCCAAGATCATGGTGACAGCAAGTGCCATTCCTGATGACTGGCTCTGGCCACAGGGCTGTTCTTGTGCCCTTGAATCTATTAAACAGAGCAAAGTGATTAATTATTTTACTGTCTTTATGGCATCAACTTTAACTTGCTTCCCATCCAGATTTCCAATTACATAAGCCAGAGTCTTAAACTCAGGAGGACATGTATTATTGAACTATTTATAATCAGAGTTTTTCAGAGCAGAAAAAGCTCTGCCAGGCAGGAGCTACACAACCAAAATTAATGATTCGGAGATCCAAAGACAATCTTTCTGCAATCAGAGGGGTGTGGGCGGCTGGAGGGAGAAAGCAGAGAGGTTGAGTTTGAATTAAGTACAGAAAACCATTTTCCACTGAATGACACAGACCCTCGACGGGAGGGCGCAGCAGATGGGGTGGTGAGTGGAATTCAGGGCATACCTATGCAGAAAGCAAGCAAAGGGCCTATGGAATCCCAGTACCCAGGAGGCTGAGCAGGAGTTCCAGAACAGCTCTAGCTACACAGCGAGCTCAAAACCAGCCTGAGCAAAAGAGCAACACCCTGTCTCCAATAAAACGGGGAGAGGTGAGGACAATCAAATGCAGTTTAGCGGGGGCTATTTGAAGAAAACAGTGCAGCCTGGATTACCATAGCTGCAGCACCTGTGGGTTTGTGACACCGCCCCCACTCCTAATAACCGACAGCTCCGTGACGTGTCAGGCCCCCTCCAACAGACTGGCAGCCCTGACTGACCAGCTGCTCCCATGTCAGTTCCTTCTTGAAAACTCGTGTCAACACATGCTCCTAGCTGCTGATTCTCCTCCTCTTCACAGGAGAATGACCCGCCTCTGTCCTGTGCCCACCCCTAAGTGACATCCTACTGCTCTGGGCCATGGACATATCTGCACCCTGCATGGTCCACAGCCAGCCTTCGTCCCTATGGGAGCAGCTTTTTCCCACTTCGGTGTCCCAAGGGGCTGTGGGTCCTGTGTTTCGCCAACATTTTGCCACCCATCTGGTGAGGTTCCACGTCACTCCCTGGTCACTAGACAGCTGTCCCCTTGCTGTGTTCTCATTTTAGTGGGAGATATAGGAGCTCTCTGGGGTCTTTTTAGGGGGGTTATAGGAGAACATTTTGCATTATCACAAAATACTTGAAACTGGTTCATCTTGAAAATCGCTGTACTTAGCTTACAGTTCAGGGAGCTGAAATCCCAAATGGCGTGATTCTGCTCTGGCAAAGGCCCTTGGGTTACATCACACAGTGCAGAGAACATCATGACTGCAGCATGTGTGGAAAAGAGAGCATGGGAGATAGAAAAACAGAGACCAGAGTGAAGCTGGCACTGGACTTTTATCGTGACCCAACCGAGGAAGAGAACTGGACTCTCGTGATAACTTTTCTAGTCATATCCTAGCAACCCAGTGGCCCAGCCCCTCCCCCTGAGCCCCGCCCTTTAAAGAGTCCACCACCCCTGAGCATTGGGGTGTACTCTAGACGTGGCTCCGTGTGAGACTGGGCAAACCAGATAAAGACCACAGCAGCAAACACTGAGTCATTTGTGGAGCTTCTGCCCGCCTTGACCAAGCCACTGGGTCCCACCTCCTCACAGCCACCTTGAGGACTAGGGCTTCAACAGGTGAGTTTGGATGAATTCAACGGCTCTAGCAACCCTGTAGGTCTCCAAACCACACCCTTTTGTTTATTTATCACTCTATTTATAAAGATTGTACGGTTCCTTTATGTGGATACAAATATAGTTCCTAAAGTACGAGACAGTCCACACTGTGTGATTCAGCAGCCTTGAATTTGTTTTTATGGCACATTGAGTTTGTAAAACACTATGAATGATTTAACATTGAATTTTGTTTCATTTTTACAAACTCAATAGTATTTTTTGCAGACGTTTTGTCTTCATATTGCTTTATTTTTAATCTTGTTTGCCTTTTGCTTGTACATTATGGTTACCGTTTTTGGTTTTATGAATTTTGTTTTCAGTGTGTTTCTTGTGTTTTTTTCTTTGGCTTATCATCATTGTCATCATTTTTTCCACCTGTTAGTTTTCCGAAGAGAGAAAAGGGTAGGGCATGGAGTTAGGTGGGTGGGGAGAGGAGGACGAACTCGGAAGAGCTGGGGAAGGGAAACCATGGTCAAGATACAGTGTATGAAAAAACCATTTTCAATAAAGGAAAAAAGACTTGAGCCTGCAGTCTCCTCATCTGTTGATGGAATGAGCATCACAGCCTTAGACGCTGTCAGCCAGGGGCAGAACCAACCACCAAACTAGACCAGTCCATGGGTAGAAAGAAAGGTTTGCGTTGTTAAAACTGCCAAAGTTGTCTCTCACGGGACAGAGAGTAGAGAAAAGGGGCAGAAAAGTAAGAGGGTTTTTCATGACAGTAGGGTAGGGTCTTCGGGGTGATACAGGCGTCAGACCCTGTCCAGAATGACTGAGTTGACCCTCGCCTGCCACAGCTGACCTTTGTGGTCAAAGAGAGGTTCCCGGTGAATAGATGCTGCTGGAAGAGTCATTTTCCTAGTAAGCAGACTTCCTACAGCTAGCCCCTCTTTAAAACAACTCTGTTCACCTATCACCTTTCCAGGGAGTCCTTCCCTAACCATTGACTTAAACGTGCCTTTAGGCTTGTTTACCTAATAACAATCCTGTTTACCCAGCCAAAATCTTTCTGTCTAGGACGTGTCACCAGAATGCCATGGCTGGGACTCTGTGGGTAAACACACAGGTTGTGTTATGGGCCTGGGGCCATTCAAAGACTCACCAGTCTGACCATGGATAAATCTTAATAAATAAGATGCTTTATTAAATACTGGCCAGGACCACGGATACTGGCCAGGTCCACACCTGAGGCTGGGGAATCCCAGAGCATGGTGCCAAATTACATTAGTCAGGGGTTTATAAAGGCAAACCTCACAAGGCTAAGCACTTTCTGCAGGGTGAGCACACATCCAGACGTTCCTCCTGCCTACGTGGGATCAAGGACACCTGTGCAGGTAGGGCAACCAAACTTGTTTCCAGAAGCAAAACCATGAGGCGTATTATTTCACGTGACCAACAGCTCCCAGAATTCCAGGACGTTGTCTGTCCACAGGAAGATGGGGTTGCCATTGTTTTCTAGATCCCCTAAGCACAGTAAAGTATATAACACAGCTGAAGGTGGTAGAGCTGACATGTGAGAGAACCTGGGCCCCTGTGTCCGTGTTAGAGTCCCATATTTCTGAAGCAGTCCGAACTAGCAACACTCCAAAAATAATGTTCTATTAAATTTTAATTTTAGATAAGCAGTGACTATGTCTTCAGTTATAATGTGTCCCCATATTTGAGACAGGGTGACCCCAAGTGACCTTTCTAAAGGAGATCTGGGACCTTAAGATCACTAGGTTGTTTTTTGGAAAATGACTTGGACTTTTGAATTTAGGCTTGTTTATAAAACATTCACTACAACCAGCTGTCCTATCCTATGCATGCCTATTTGTGTGCATGTGTACCTGGGTGGGTATGCACTGGGGTTCCTGTGCATGGGGCAAGGGCAGAAGTCAATGTTGAGTGTATTCCTCAATCACTTCTCCAGTTTATTTTTGAGACAGGGGCTTCCACTGACCCTGGAGCTCACCAGTTGGCTAGATTGACTGGTCAGCAAGTCCCAGGGATGCTCCAGTCTCTGCCTCCTCCTACTTACTCTCCTTGCCTGGAAGTCCTGCCTATACCTCCTTCCTTGCTATTGGATGTTCAGTTTTTTATTAGACCAATCAGGTGCCTTAAGCAGGCAAGGTAAAACAGCAACACATCTTTACATAGTTAAACAATTGCAACACATCTTTGCATACGTAAATAAATATTCCACAACATTTCCGTAGCATAAATAATAAAAACCCAGAGATATATATTGAGGTTCAGTCTGAATATCAGAAAAGCAAAGCAGCCAGTCACTAAAAAGACCTTTTATCTCTACTAAATCTTCAGACCAAATGGGCAAGATCCTGTCTCCACGAATCCTCAGACTCCACACTTCACTGAGTTCCTGTTTCTTCCCCTTTATATTCCTCTCACTGCCCAGCCACATCACTCCTTTCTCCACCTCCCTGGTGCTGGGATTAAAAGTATGTGAGTCCAAAACACTAGGAGTAAAAGTGCGAGTCACCACCACCTGGGTCTGTTTCTGGGCTGATCTTGTGTAGCTTAGGGTAGCCTTGAACTCTCAGAGATCCATCTGCCTCTGTCTCTCAAGTCTTGGGATTAAAGGTGTGCGCCACTACTCCCTGACCTCTGGTGGCTTAGCTTTGCATTCTGATCTTCAGACAAGCTTTATTTATTAAAATACAAATAAAATATCACTACACATCCCCCCTTTTCCTCTAAACAAAGGTTTTAGCTTTAACATAGTAAGACTATATACAATAAGAGCAACTATCAGGTAAGAATTACATTTACAATACCAATCCATTTGTATTTGACAAATTCAGATAAAATACTCCGTTACAGATCTTATCTTGGTGAGTCCAAAGTTGTGTACCTAATTTATTTTCTATCCTAACTTGTATTACTAACCCAAAAGTATCTTTTCAGACCTCGAAACATTTTCTTAGATAAGCTTTTATGTTTCTTCCCCTTACAAACTTTACAGAAAGAAATTCTTACATGAGTTTTTTTCCTGAATTTGGTAACTATAACTATCTCATCTTCAACTCCACCAGAGACCCGAGGAGGATGCAATATTACCTGAGTAAACAGAAAGTGCAGAGAAGGCAACTTCCAAAGCTGTAGAAATGACAAAGACATCCGGCTGCCTGGACAGTCACCCAAGGTTTCTCTGCAACTTTGGGGTATCCATCTGCTGCACAGCAGTGCCTCTTAAAGGAGCCATATCCAAGTTTTTGCTTTTTCTTCTCTCTCTCTCTCTCTCTCTCTCTCTCTCTCTCTCTCTCTCTCTCTCTCTCTCTCTCTCTCCAGCTTTCTCAGACCCTATTTGGAAATTCAGGCCCCATATTGGGTACCATTTGTAGTCTGAATTTTCTTTGGGTGGCCAATCAGCTTCCAAATAAAGACAAAGAGACTTATTAATTATAAATGCTTGACCTTAGCTTAGCTTTGTCTACTAGCTCTTTTAACTTAGTTTAACCTGTTTCTATTCATCTATGTTTTGCCTTGGTGGTTTTTGCCCTTCTTTCATTCTATATGTCCTACTTTCCTGCTTCCTCTGTTTCTGGTTGGCTGGCTTGTTCCTGGAGTCTCTTTTTCTTTCTTCCCTTCTTGAGCCTAAATTCCTCTTCCCAATTACTCTCCCTGCCCGGAAGTCCTTCCTATACCTCCTCCCTCACTATTAGCCATTTAGCTTTTTATTAGACCAATCAGGTGCCTTAGGCAGGCAAGGTAAAACAGCAATACATCTTTATATACTTATACAAATGCAACACATCTTTGCATAGTTGAACAAGCATTTCACATCAGGGGGGATCATCACTGGCTCTTCTTGCCTGGGCAGATCTCAGTGAACACACCTTTGGGTGCTCCTCCCTTCCAGACACACTTTTGGGAGTTCCTCCCTTCCATAGGTACATCTGAGGCATCACAGAGGAAGAGATCTGCCCATATTCCAAAATCCCTCTACTTAGTGTCACTAATAGTTCTAGTATGCCCACAAACTAAGCACAGTCTAAGGCTGGGAGAGTCCAGGGTTTAAGTAGTCTCAAGATGCAAGCTGTTGAGGAAAAGGAAACCACAGACAAGCCTGAGTCCCTGCTGGAGGCACAATAGTCTGCAGCTTCAGGTCCCACAGAGCAAGTGCCTCAGTGGGTAACTGATCAACCAGCCCAAGTGTCATGGTGGGAGTGGCTGGGCCAGAAGATGTGGCTCAGGAGTATAGACTCTTGAAGCTATGCCATGGAGCCATAGCAGCAGCTCCCCAAGAGAGATTTCCAGCATAGCCCAGAACATAAAGACTTTTCTTTTTCTTTTATGTATATGGGTGTTTTACCCATGTACCTGTTGAATGTGTACCATGTGTGCCTGGCACCTTCAGAGACCAGAAAAGGGCACTAAATCTCCTAGAGCTGGAGTTACAGGCGATGATGAGCCATGGTGTGGGTGCTGGAAAATGAATCCTGGTCCTCTGAAAGAGCAGCCAGTGCTCTTAACAGCTGAGCCATTCCTCCAGTCCCTAGAAGCAAGATTCTGAAGTTAAACAGGTACAAATTCAGGTCATGGCTTTGCTGATACTGAACGATGTGACTCTCTCTCTCTCTCTCTCTCTCTCTCTCTCTCTCTCTCTCTCTCTCTCTCTCTCTCTCCATGTGTGCATGCATGTGTATGTGTTATTTCACCTTTCTGAATTCAGTTTCCTCTCCATAAAATGAGGTAACGCCAAACAAGTGTTACAAAATCACCAAGAAGGCCAGTGATGGAGCTCAGTGATAGAGTGCTCTCCTAGCGTGTGTAAAGCCCAAGGTTACATATCTAGCACTACAAAATAACAATCATAAACTAATAAATAAATAAAATAAAATCACCCAAGACAGAAAAACAAAACTAAACAATAAATAAAACCATCCAGGATAGCGTACCCAAATACTTAACCTCATAGTCAGTGACCAACAAAGGAAGGAAGACCCAGGGGCTGGAGAAGCAGGGAGGAAGAACCTGCTTTTTCATTACTGCTTAGTTCTCATGAATATGAGCATCATCCACCCCTACTTCTGTATATCTGAGGTCCCTTCAGCCAGGGCAGGGTCGAAGAAAGTGTTTAAGGCACCTCCATCTTTCTTTCTATCAGGGGCACAGAGTTCCCCTCACCATAGAAAGAGGGTTCCTAACAGAAGTTGAACTAGTCTCCAATCTTATATATTGATGGTTGAAATAGGTTCCTCAGCATCGGAACAGACCGTGTGAGCTGCCCTGGGGACTCAGGCGCTGCTCACTTTGCCCCTCCAGGCCGGAGCCTTGTGTCTTCAGAAAAGAACGTCCTCTTGTGGACCTGCACGCTGAGGATGCAGGTGAGGCGGGGGCTCTGGCATCCAAATACTCGCCTGCAGCAGCATCATTCGCCTGCTCCCGGAAACGCTGCCACCTGCGCCTCTGAGCCATTACCGTTCGTCATGTTTATCTGCATTTAGGTGCAGTGGGGATTCACACGCTTCGATCTGTCTCTGCTCATGAAGCAATGGCCCAAAAAATGGTAATGACCCCTCTGATGCCACAGCACTACCGTGTTCCTCGAGCCCAGGACGGGCAGACTGCAAACAGAAGCACGAAACACCATGGGCTATTTGAATGGCACACAAGCAACATATTATTTCTGTCAGGGGTGTGCATGTGATTGTGTGGGTGTGTGCAGTGCGTGTGCGAGAGTTTTGGGGGGCGGTTAGAGGGTTACATCAGATGTCCTTCTTAATAGCGCTCCACGTTATTTTCTGAGCCATGGACTTTTACTGAACATGACTCTCACCGATTCGACTAGGCTGGCTGGCTGCTGAGCTCCAGGCTCTGCCTGTCTTCTCTCACCCCCAGGGTTGGGGTTACAGACATGCACAGTTGCATCAGCCTCTACGTGGGTGCCAAGGTTCTGATCAGGTCTCCGTGTTCACACAGTAAGCACTTTGCTTACTGAGCCCCTTTGCCTATGGAGTCATCATTTTGAACCACCTCTTTGGCCCAGAAGGTAACTTTTAAAATAAGTGTGTCTGTCGCTTTCACTACAAAATCATTTACTGCTTGTCTGAAATCCAAGCTCAGCGTACTGTCTGTGTTCATCCAATGACCCCTTTTCTGATATGTCAAGTGGAGCTCAGATGAAGAACTTTCAGGTAATCAGGGCCTAAAGGGCTGGGCTGTTCTCCAAGCAACCAACCTCACACCCTCTTGCTTCCAGCAGGTCTCCAGGGCAGGTCCAGGATGCCTGGTGCCCACTACAAGGGGACAAAGCTGTCCCTAAAGAGGATGGGCTTCTTAGTCTCCCTTGATACTCCAGATGCCATGGAAATCTGTGTCCTTCTTGTCCTCACTCCTTTTGTTTCCTATGGTGGCAGGCCTGCAGCCAGAGGACTTCTTGCCGGCCATTTGCATGCATGACCGCCATCTTGGTTTTCACCTGGACAGGTAGCAAGGAGGTCCCACAGACTCAGAACCTTTGGTCCTAAGGCCGGGAAAGTCCAGCTGGAATGAACTCTGCTACCTGAGGGAGACCACCCTGCACAGGACAACTGCTCTCAAGGGTTTCACACTCATTACTGCAGATAGCACAGTCCTGGGTTACAGCCCTCGAGTGTTTCCATTCTCGGCAGTTCCTAGAAGGAAGAAGGGGCAGTTTAAGTTGTGTCTGGATTCAAAGCAATGAGCTCAGCTTGGCATAGCAACAAGACTGTGTGGCTGTGTGTGTGTGTGTGTGTGTGTGTGTGTGACTGTGGAGGAGGGGTCTGTGTGTGAGTGTGTGTGCAGTGTGCATAGATGAGTGTGTGTATGTCAACATCTCTAGAAATGTGCACAGTACTGATGTTGGAGCAGTACAGGATTTCCTCAAATGTCCACGTGAAAATAAATACCATTACTTATGAGCAGATGGAGTTTGGCCCAGGGAAATTCAACCCGGCAATTTTCCTAAGAATAATTTTTAAAAAGAGGGCCACAACATCTGAGCACTCAACAATTTGTCAAGCTGGAAAGCTTGTGGACAATGAAATACAGTGCAGCCATTAAAATTGATGGCTGTGGTGAACACGCATGATGTACGGAAGTTAGCGGCAGGGCAGGGCGCCATTCTACGCTGCAGTAGCCTTCTTACTCAGAGCTGGTTAGGTGCCCGGCAAGTCGAGAGGCAGGCAGAGCGATTTCCTGGGTGTTGGAAGGAGAGACAGGTCAGGAAGTAGACATGGCCCACAGAACCACTTACTCCCCAAATCCTCTCTGCCTGGGGGTCAGGTGGGGAATTGCAAGGGAGGCAGTACTCTGCCGCTGAGGGGGAGACCCCTAATTTCTTCCATCGCCATGTTTGGGCCAAATCTCACAGGAAGGGAAAAGGCACTAGAGGCTTTCATGCCTGCACCCACTGCTACCCTCAGGCAATGGCTCTGGGACATGAAACGAGAGGGCAGAGCCGTCTTCGCCCTGAGGAATTCCCTTCAGCCCCAGAACCACGAGGAAGACACTCAGAGAACTCTGGCTTCCAAATGAGACACTGAATCTTGGCTACAAGAGAAAGCCGTGGCCAGTGAAAAGATTGTGAACAGACCAGCCTCCTGAGGGGCCAGAGACAGGTGTGACTACACTTGGTAGGTTTTCTCTTCTAAACTGGCTTTGAAAATGAGCCCAGTATGTCTGAAGTATCCTTAAACCAGAGCCATCTGGCCATGACCATGGGGTCTCATGAGGTCACTGATCAAGCCCAAGACACACATCTCTGATATGGGGGTGAAGGTCACATGAGCAGGATCCCGGGGCCACAAAAGGAAACATACTGTGGCTGTACCTTCCCATCTCTTAGTCATCTAGAGAGTGGGACAGAGAAAACTGTGACAGAGGAGTAAATTCTGGGTGTGACAGAGCTGAGATCACAGCGATGAAGAGTCCCCGAATAGTTATGACTTCACCAGGAAATTACTAGTTTTCTGCATCCAGCACAAGGGCACTTAGGAGGAAAGCCTGGTTCCCAGAGGGGACGGGCTCCAAATGGGCACACCTTCCCTGAGCTGTGGAATCCCTGACGACTAAGCGCCCTACAGTTTGCCACACACTGGAAGACCTACTTCGGCTTGGCTGCAGGGAGCAAAGCCCAGGGAGGGGAGGTCCCCATTCGTGGTGTGGTTTTGCTTGTGAAACCGAACTTTCCTGGAGTCTCAACATCTGACACCAGGGCAGAGGCGCTCAGCCTACCCATTCGGTTTTAGCTGACAGAACTTTCTCCAGAAGCAAATGTCTCCGAAGGCCTGTATGAGTCTAGTCACACTCTGCATGGTGTCATGGCCACCACTCACCATCACCTAGCAACCCACATCCCATAATAAGCAATGCAGACTCTTTACAAGAGAAGGAGGGAAGCCCTTGCTAAGGGCCCTGTAGCACAGGGATGCATGTGGCACCCACTTTTAGACCCCTCCCCTGGAAAACGACCCTGCTGATCAGAGGCAGCACCTGCACCAGTGCCCCAACCTCCTTCAAGGGCCATCCCTGTCTCCGGAGCACCCGGTGTCTCCCCCGGTCCCCAGTGGAAGTCAGACCGGAAACCTCCTGAGGGACTCTTACTCTGAAATGATGGTGGGACAGAGCAGGGAAGGTCCTAGAGATTTCTGTGCTGGGGAGCCATCCTTCCGTGTCTGGAAACAGCAGCTAAGGCAGGCCACGGACAGAGCGCTGAGACAGGAATCCAAAGAGCCAGCTCTGGAACACAGAAGCTGGAAGACCCTGAACCCCAATTTCCCCACCCATGAAACGGGAGCATTACGGCATGCTCTGACTGTGGGTGGGAACGGTGACGACTCTCTAGCCATTAACAGATGGGGAAAGAAATCGGTGCCTGCAGGAAAGGGTTGAGTGCGGGCGGGGGGGGGGGGGGGGGGGGACACCCACCAGTCTGGTGCTCCGCTTTATTCCTCCCTCCCTCTCTTTTCACGCTCGCAAAGGAAATGCTCCGTTGTTTTGTACTCAGGACCCTGCCCTGTGACACAGAACATTTGATTCAAATTAATTCAGACAGAAAGGCTTTGAGGCCACTTTGTCTTGTTTTGTTTAGCTTTGCTATCTGACCGAGAAAGGCTGCCAAGATCCAACCTCCACACTCACAAGTCCTCACAGCCGTGCAGCCTCGGGTCCAGCCTGCATCGCGCCTCCTCGTCCGTGCACCAGCCGACATCAGACTTCGCAAAGGTTCCAGGATATGCAAAGGAGCACCATGCTTTCTCCCTCCAAGATGCCAAGAGAACCAGAGGACAGCTCCAAGGCCAAGCCACTTACAGACAATCCTTAACAGTGACACCAGCGGGGCAATGACCTTCCTAGGAATCCCTCGTAGTAACATTTCAGCCCTGGCCTGCGACAGGCTCCGCTGACTCCTGGACATAAATTACTTGTTCATTATCAGTCCTCGACACGGGAAGACGGCTACAGCTTGATTGTGTCTGTGTCCTGTGGCAGGTATTCGCATGGCGGTGTGCCGCTGTCCATGGTCCTGTTTTATATGGTCTAGCGCTGCAGCCTTCATCATCATCATCATCATCATCGTGCAGGCTCAAGACCCAAGTCCCCTCCACCAGCTTCAAGCTTCATCCAGGATGCCTGAGAGTCTTGGGATCTGGGGGCAGTGAACACACACACACACACACACACACACACACACACACACACACGTGCTCACAACAAGAAGCCAGGGGCAAGGGGATATGGAAAGTCAGTCCCATCACCAATGGGCACAGAGTCTGGCTTGACTTAATGCTTAAGAGCCTTTGCTATAAGTCAAATGCGGTGTTAAGTAGACTTGTTAGTTGTGCAGTCATGTCTATAATCCTAGTGCCGGGGGCCGGGGGGGGGGGGGGGAGCTGAAAGATCTCCAGAGTTCATTGGCCAGACAGTCTAGCCAACCAGTGAGCTCTGGGTTCAGAGAGAAAGCCTGTCCCAAGAAACAAGGCAGAGAGTAAGAGTGGAAGACACTTAGTGTGACACTCTGGTCTCTACAACTTACGTGCACATAGATACGAGCACACACAACTTACGTGCACATAAACACGAGCACATACACACACACACACACACACACACACACACACACACACACCAAGATGCATCAGTTGGGATCTTTTGGTTGCACATAATAGAAACCCAAACCCAATCAGCTCAGGGGAAGAGGGAAATGGCACACACATTCACTTAAACAGGAAAAACAAGGTACATTTAGACCAAGACATCTGACCCCACCCCGCATGACACAATCCCTGTCACTCTCTCCACATCTCTGGTGTCTCCTGCTGGTTGAACTGTCCCCACCACAGCCCAAGACTGGAACTCTGTCAATGCAGAGCTTACAACAGAGAGGAAAGAACCCGTATTTCCCCACTGCAATAGGAAGTTTCCGAGGACACTGATTGGCTCCGTGTGATCACATGCTGTGTCTGGGCAAAGCAGTTCAGCACTGACCGAAAAGCGTGTGTTCTCTCTGTGTTGTTGCCCATAACTTCTATGATGGGGGAGTGTCATATATCAATCTGTTGATTTCATTGGCTCTAAGCAATAAAGAAACTGCTAGGCCCATTGGATAGGCCCACCCTTAGGTGGGTGGAGTAAACAGAACAGAATGCCGGGAGGAAGAGGAAGTGAGGTCAGACTCCACAGCTCTCCTCTCCAGAGCAGACGCAGGAGAGACGCCATGCTACCTGCTCCAGGGAAGACGCACACCATGCCCCAGCTCCGACCCAGGATGGACTTAGGCTAGAATCTTCCCGGTAAGCGCACCTAGGGGCGCTACATAGATTATTAGAAATGGGCCAGAGCAGTGTTTAAAAGAATACAGTGTCCGTGTAATTATTTGGGGCATAAGCTAGCCGGGTAGGGCAGGCGGCTTGGGGTGTTGGGGACGCAACCCTGCCGCCGCTCCATACTACTACAAATGACGCCCAGACGTGTGGCTAACTAAACCCACTTAAAAAACCTGAGAAGTTGTAAAAATAAGGGAGAGAGAGTTTAACACAGATTTTTGCTGTTTGTTGGTGGCGTGCTGTAGAGAGATTTCCTGATTCGGCAACAGCAGCAGAAAAAACGCTGTGTCGTTTCAAAGAGTGGCTTCCTGGGGCTGTGCCGCCAGTGCAAACTCTGGCTTTATGTTTGTGTTCCCGCTTCGGATCGGAAGGAGAGTGCTCTGAGACCTTGACGACGACTCAGAGCTCCCCGCCTGCTCCTGGGCAGAAGGCAGAATCAGGCTTAGGCAGGCGGAAGAGCATGGCGGATTCCTGCCGCCATTCAGGGACGTGTTTTCAGACTGCGCAGTGCTCTGCGTGTCAGATTTGGATGTAACTTGGATGAAAAGAATTTCTGTGCTGCACGCTCAGTCTCAGAATTAAAGTGCTGAGTGCCGCTCCTACCTGGTAGCCCCAAGAGGCTTCCTGACTCAGCTTTAGCTGCAAAGCCTGAAGCTCATTAAGAGGTCCTGCCACGAAACACTTAAACGGTGTTGATGAAAAGCTGAACGCATGCTTTTTGGTTTTCAGCCGTAGCAGGAAAAAAGCTGTGCCATTTAAAAATGCCGGCTTTCTGGGCCATCCTGCCAGGGCAAACTCTGACTGTTTGAGGCAGGAGGGCCGGCTACAGAGAGAGGACTTGAGTGTTGTCTGTTGTAGCTCGCTGGCTGGCAGGGACCTTGCAGCCAATACCTCAGCCACGAGGCTGGAAAGCTAAGGAATGGACTGGATCTAGCTGGCAAAGCCACGCCTTTAGTCCTACTGATATTGCTTGGCAAATTAAAGGCTCTTGTCGTCAGAAAAAGAGAGATATACAGTAAAGAGAGATTCAAAGACAGAAAATTTCTGAATGGTTTAAAGTGTGTTAAAAATATATGCAGACTAAAAGTTAAAATTCTTAAAGCAAACTTCTGTGACTTCAAGGTGTGGTAGCACACGCCTTTAATCCCAGTGCTTAGAAGGCAGAGATAAACAGATCTCTGTGAGTTCAAGGTGTAGTAGCACACGCCTTTAATCCCAATGCCTGGGAGGAAGAGACAGGCGGATCTCTGAGAGTTCAAAGACAGCCTGGTCCACAGATATAAGCTCAAAAAGCAAAAAGTTAACTTAGGAATGTCTCAGCTTAGATTCTTAAGCGCCTAATGATTTAAAGGCGCAAATCAAAAGTGCTCCTGGATAGTAAAATATTGCAGATTCACAATAGGACAGATTCAGACCACTGAATGAGTCACACTGTTGGATGAATGTACGTAGGCTTGGGAGAGAGAAGAAAAAGAATATAGAGAATAAAGTTAATGGTTTAAAAAGAAAAAAGTAAAAGTAAAGTCTTTAAAGAGACAGAGTACAGATAGTTATAGATATAAATAAAAATAAGCCGCGTAAAGATGGAAAATTTACAGAAAGTCTGGATTATGTACATTGTGTTTTCTTTAAAATTTTTGACTGTGAAGGAGCTAAGTACAGAGAGACATTTCATTATAAGGGCTGCCAAGTGGAACCAGAACGGATATCATGAGGGTATGATTTCAAAATTTGGATCTAAGGATATGATGCTTTGGAGAGAGTCTTCTTTTGTTTTCACAGAGGACCAGACCCTTTGGATTTCTTCTATCCCGATTTGGTATGATAGACCACGACCTCCTGAAATGTTCCTGCGAACGCCCTCAAAAAATTACGTCACTCAACTGCCAACTGAGATAAACCTGGCACACAGGTTACACCCTAAATGATCTGATTAACAGCGCCCCCATTCAGCAGGAAGCAGTTTGGAGAGAAAAAACTGCGCCCATGTTCCCAAATATTGTTTATAAGTGTTCTTTTACATTTAAAGGGGGAAATGATATAGGTATGAATAATTTGCATTGATAGAGATTTAAGGTCAATTTTGTTATATGTATAAATGTTTCTGATGTAACTTTTACTTGATAACTGTTATATGTAATTTTGCTATGTTAAGGTTAAAGCCTTCGTTTTTTTTTGTTTAAACAGAAAAAGGGGAAGTGATGGGGGAGTGTCATATATCAATCTGTTGATTTCATTGGCTCTAAGCAATAAAGAAACTGCTAGGCCCATTGGATAGGCCCACCCTTAGGTGGGTGGAGTAAACAGAACAGAATGCCGGGAGGAAGAGGAAGTGAGGTCAGACTCCACAGCTCTCCTCTCCAGAGCAGACGCAGGAGAGACGCCATGCTACCTGCTCCAGGGAAGACGCACACCATGCCCCAGCTCCGACCCAGGATGGACTTAGGCTAGAATCTTCCCGGTAAGCGCACCTAGGGGCGCTACATAGATTATTAGAAATGGGCCAGAGCAGTGTTTAAAAGAATACAGTGTCCGTGTAATTATTTGGGGCATAAGCTAGCCGGAGCCGGGCGGCTGGGGTATTGGGGACGCAGCCCAGCCGCCGCTCCATATTACTACACTTCTAGGTATCCACCTTCCCCTCCAGTTCTCCTCTATCAGCTCCCCATGGAGTCAGCTCCAGGGAAGGTGTGGTTTTCCCCAAGATGCACAGCTGGTGAATGATTTTAATATTTTAGGCATCACCATCAGAATCTCTTCTCCAGCCAAAATGCCGACAGTGGATTGATTAGCTTCCTGCCACTATAACAGAAATCCTGAGAGAATAAACTTAGAAGGAAGAGGGTTTGTTTGAAGCCCTCTGGCCCTCTTCCCCAGTGACCTAACTTCTTTTGGGGTCCTGCCTCTTAAAGGTTCTATCACTTCCCAATATAGACATGAGTTATTCAGCAAATGGGTCTGTGGGAAACATTTGAGACTCAAACTAAAACAGAAGCATATTGAAATATGCCTGTAAACATCCAACATCTGCACAGGAAGTGTTCACTGTGTGACCCACTTATAAAACCCAAGGCAAAGACAGGCAGTGGTGGAGCACACCTTTAATTCCAGCACTCAGGAGGCAGAGGCAGGGGGATGGATCTCTGAGTTCAAGGCCAAGGCCAGCCTGGTTAACAGAGTAAGTTCCAAGACAGCCAGGGCTACACAAAGAAACCCGATCTCACAAAACACACAAACACACACACACAAAACAAAGCAACAAAGATAAGAGCTATACTCTGTCCCAGAGTAGGGTGGGGTGTACAGCAGCCACCTTGGGGATGTCATTAGCTTGCTAATACAAAGAGAAATTCTAGATAACAGGCACAGTTATTGAGGAGACATAGAGGTTGAGCACCCCTGGATGCTGACTCAGGGTAGTAGGGGGGCACTGACCTGCCAGTATCAGGTCCAGAAGAACGTGGCACATGAGGATCCTGGGATTGGAAGCAGTTTACCCAGGTCTCTCCATGGGGACGCAGATGCATTGCTTCTTCCACTCTTGCTCAACACCCCTCCGAGTGCACTAAGCATCCCTTCTCTTGTTCTCTGACAGAAGGGACAGCAGCCTCCTCACCTTACCTACTCATGTGACTCAATGCTTGTCAACTCACCATCCCTCAACTAGTGCCAGACCTAGAGGTAGGGTCTGCCAAGTCTCCGTTTCTTCCCAGCTCTTCCTAACCCCCAGTGTGGACAGCAGCTGCTTGATAAGAATCTGAAGGATGGGTGCTGAAGAGATGGTTCAGTCAGAAGAGCGCTTGTTTGGCAAGCATGAGGACCTTAGTTTGAACTTCAGAACCTACAGAAAAAGCAGGGTGTGGCAGTGAACATGCTGGTCAGAGGGTAAACAGATTCCCGGACAACTAACCTATTTGGTGAAATTCAAAACCCAATGTAAGACTCTCTCAATCGAAGAGTGGAAAGCCCATGAGAATCAACGCTGGAGGTTATCTTCTGACTCCACACATACATGCACACGGGACACATATCCGACCACATATAACATAAAGAATTCAAAGAATGAAGTATTTCTAGGCTGAGCTATCCAAACTTGGGGCTCCCTCCAAGCTCTGGGAAGGTTACTCTCTGAACTGATTTCTGAATATGGCTTCAGAGCTAAGTGGATACAGAGAACCCAACACACATGTACACATACATAAACACACCAGCAGATATGCACACACAGATACATACACACACATACACATGTACACACATGCATACATATACACATGCATACATTCTCACATGCATGCATATATACATACAGATACATACACACATGCACACATACATACTCACATTCTCTCTCGGTCTCTGTCTGTCTCCTCTCTCTCTCTCTCTCTCTCTCTCTCTCACACACACACACACACACACACACACACACACACACACATTTGGAAGGCCCTAGGTCACCAGGGTCTCAGTTTCTAATCCAGGAGGACTATAGTCAAGGCTGTTCCTAGCATCCTGCAAGACAGACATCTCTGCCTAGAAACCATCAAGGGGCAGCAAGGGCCAGTGCACTGTCGGATCCAACCAAATCCTCAGTCCCCAAGCAGAGGAGGCTGTCAGCGCCTCACCTGCCATCCTGCAGAGTTCCCATGAGCCACGCCCAGGGCCTGGTACACGGAAAGTGCTTGACCGAGCCTGCCGAGTGAATGAAGAAATTCATAGAAGGAAACTGGCCAACCGAGGGAGAGAAAGCAGCATTTGCTAAATGACACTCTGTGATGATCTGTGTGTGTGTGTGTGTGTGTGTGTGTGTGTGTGTGTGTGCGCGCGCTCTGTGTTGGCTATCTATCTCAATTTAATACCCATACTCCATCCCCAGGAAGAGATCGGTGATCCAACCTAAGCCCAAAGAGGAGAGGTGACAGGTCCATCATCAGACACAGCCCCACAGAGCTCAGGGTCTACACAGAGTGGTGTGTCACAAGGGCAGAAGCGACTCTCTTCTCAGCACTGTCCCCCATCCATATCTAACACTGTGCCTGGCTTAAAGGAGATGCCCAGTTGTTTTCTGAGACTGTGGCTGAAGTCACAACGATATCCCTGGGTGACTATTCTCAGTGGCAGCGAAGGGACACAGAGCAGGAAAGTCCCAGACCTGATGGTCAAGGCCAAAAGTCACACAAGCTCCCCAGGGATGGCTCTGCCCTCCTCCACACTGGTCCTACGAGGCAGGTTGCCCACAGTGGCTAGGCCACCCTATGTGGCTGGTTAAGGGCTTCAGCAGCCAGAATCCCCGGGCCAAGCAAACCCCAAGGTCCCTAAACTTTCTACTTCCACAAAGTGCTCTGATCTTGTCAAATTGCTACCAGAGGAGTCATAGCTGAGTGCACACTTGCCAGGTTCCCGCAGCTCTCCCGAGAGCTGTCACCATCTTCATCCATCATAATTGAAGCAGTCCACCTGCTCCGAGCCCGTCTTTCAACTGTATCGATGGTGGAGATGCGGAAGATGTGTCTTGTCATCACCTTGACTTTTTTCCCTCTGGAGAACACAGAGGTCAGAGGGGACCTGGGGCACGTGAAGGTGACGGCACAAGTCCTGACCTCCTCGCCGTGGCCATCTGCCAACTTCTAGCTGCTTTTCTCCACCAGGACCAGGGCAAGCCAGAGGCTCCATTCCCTCCCAAACAGGTGCCCGCACCTGCCTGCCATCTTCAATTCTGCAGAAAGGTGGTCCCCGGGGGAATGTGGATTTGGAGTTGGTTCCCCTTGATACCTGGATGAGGAAGTACCCCATGACACATCTGTACCGTCCCTCCTCCCATCTGTACCTTGGTCCTGAATCTCAGAGGAGAACTGCTTACCACTGGTTCCCTGTTGGGTTTGTGGACAGGCAGAGGGCATAGATGGGAGCAGAGGAAGATGGACAGTTCTCAAGCTGTCCTGCTTCAAGGACTCTGCCCCACCCAGGCAGCAGCAGCATCTTCCTGAACCGGGCGCTGCCTGTTCATAGAGCTCCTTCTCAGAAGCTGCCAACAGCCCCCTCTATGTGCAGAACAAACACCAAGGAGCTTGTGCAGGCATCTGAAGACTCAGGCAGTTCAAGGAGCAGCAGGGGCCCCTGGGAGAATCAGGTTTAAGAAAAAAAATGTATTTCTTAGCCATCTGAGATGCCCTAGAACACTAAAAGATGTCAAGGAGAGAAGAAGCTGCCAGGCCTGTGCTTCTGATCCTCTCTCCGTAGCCTCCTCCCCATTCAACCATTTCTAGGCCTTAGCTGGCACTGTTTCCTCTCCTCTGTCCCTCACTCTGCTGCCCTCTGGCTTGACAACCCATTTCCTGAGCACCTGCTCTGTGCCTTGGGTAGAGAGAACTCAAACCCTGCCTAGCTCCCAAACCACTACCCCGCTTCTCCCTCCACCCCACTGAGCACAGCCAGCCAGAGTCACATGACCACACAGCCCTGTCTACCCCTCCCATGAGGAATCACCTGCCCCTCTTCTGATATCTCTTAAAGAGTAGGGGTCAGGGGTTAAAGTCTGGGGTGGACAGGAGCACAAAGAAGTCCAGGCAGCGGCCTAGAAGGGCTTTGTCACAGTGCCAAGTATTTTCAGACTCAGGCCAGGCCACTTCTGCACTGTGAAACAGCCAAGCACTGGCCCTTGATTGCTGTGCCTCCGCCACAGTTCAGAGATAGCAGGCAAATCCTGGTTTCATCCCTTCAGCTCTGGGTCCCAGCTCCTTGTTTTACCTCCACAGCTCAAGTTCTAGCCTGCAGCTCAAAGCGGTGGAGCTATAGCCATCCTGGAAACGGCAGGAGCCTCCTCTACAGTGGAATTCTCATCTGAGAAAACTCATTCTCCTTACTGGGGCCACGTCCTGGCCCACCTCTGCCCACTGAAGGAGGTGTCCATGGGCTGGGCAGGTGAGGCAGGAAGTGTGATGGTGACAGTCCTCTTCCCTCTCCCCATCCCTAGTGAGGACCACTTCTAAAATGGCCCAGGAAGCAGCCCCTGCATCAAGGAGACCTCAGGAGGCCAGAACAGGGTTCTGCACAAAGTCAAAACTGCAGCACCATGGCTCATTGTGGACCCCTGGCCAGGAAGCCCTTCCATCGGGTCCTGGAAGGGGGCAGGGCAAGCCTAACATCAATGCCTAGAGTAAAACTGGAAACAAAAAATACAGATGGAGGTGAGAAATGGCGGGGTACACCTGTGACCCCAGCACTTGGGAAGCTGACTCGGAGGCGCCCACAAGCTCAAAGTCAGTCTGAGATACACAGTGAGACCTTGGATCAGAAACCAAACAAAAGAGGTAAGTGCGTGGGAGGTGAAAGGGCTTCTGTGTACTTCATAGTGCCAGCTCCACACCTTCAGTAATATGATTGACCTTCCTGACTGGCTGGCCCTTGAGTCTGTAGAGCTTGCTTCCTCCCCTGAGCTCTGTGCTGGCGCTGAGGTGTTGTCTGCGAAAGTCTAGAATGCAGCACGCATCTCCCAAACATACCCAAAAGGGACGCTATACCTCACAAAGGGTAACAGCGTGGGCCTCAGTCTCCCACACTGGAGAGCGCGGTAATATCTCTCTACTCAAATTGAATCAGGAGGATGAAATAAGATTGAGTACAGTACCCAACCATGCAAATTCTTACTACCAGGATCACTGTCTCCAGTTTAAAATAGGTTTGCACCGCTGGAAGCGAAGGAGCAAGACATCAAGCCAGTTCTTAGTACAGCATCTGGCTCCACGGCAGCTCTCAAGGAAGGGTCCATTCGTGCAGTCTGTCCCTCCACTGACCCTGATGCAAGAGACGACGCTGCGGTTTGGAAAAGTCCTCTTTCCGGGTGCACATGCACTTGTGAACACTCACCTATGTCTCCACCGTTTCTGGAATGCATCTCAGACCTTGCCTCTGCCTTGCTGAGAGCCCCAGGGGTCTGCAATTCAGGACTGTACTTGGTGCGTGGGGAGGGTGGGGTGTTACAAGGACCCTCCCCCATTTACCAGAACCACACCACCCACCTTCCATTGCCTGGCATCCCACTCACTGTCTCCTCTGCTTGCGGCTCTTCAACCAGTCTAATCCAAGTCTCTTCAAGAGGCAACACTGTGCTGCCTCTGCCAGGAGGGCTGATCTTCCAGCACTTCGCCCGTGCCTACCGAGGTCCCAGTTTCCTTCTGCCTGGTGTCCTGGCAGCCAATGTACTCACATCTTTTCTCCATTAGCCCATGTCCTTACTTAGGGCAGGAAAGCCACCTCAGCTTCCCAGGGCCCAACACTAATTTTAGGCGTAATTTCATGATAGCAATTTTGTGTGGTTTTGTACAGTTCTATGCTTTGAAAGCATATTTCTATCAATTACCTTAGTTTTAATCTTGAACTGCTCCTCCCATGGTGGTAGGCTAAATATCATACCCATTTGACAGATGAAGAAACTGAGGTTGAATTTCCACCTCCTTGTTGTGTTCCCCCTCACCCACGTTGCCCAGACATTGCAAGATACACTTGAGAAATAAAGCATGGGAAAGCTGTAGCCTGCCGCGCACCGCGCCCCAGTGTCTGCGCTCTGTGTGCTTGAACCCAGTTCTCGAACTTCGGGCAAGAGGCTGGAGGTTGAGAATACAGACAGACGCACACAGACGGAGAGACAGCGACACGGGTCATCCTTGAATTCCCCAAGAATGCCCCCTTTATCGTGTTCAGATTATATAAAGATAGCCACACCCCAGCCAAACCCACCAGAAACCACTCTCCTGCCATCAGGAACTCCTGAAGGTCTCATGCTCAGAGCAGCTGTAGGCACTCAGACCAGGGGAGAACAAGAAATTCAGGATCTGGGGTCTCACTGCTCCCAACAGTAGCGTGAGAAATAGTATTCTGTTTGTTTGTTTGTCTAAAAAAAATAAAGATGGCCTGAACTAGTAGAGATCATTGACGCTGACATTCACCCAGGCAAGACTGATCAGTAAAAGGTGGAATCAGTGGGAGATGGCAGGGCCCAGGGGGAGAAAGCTCAGGATCCGCATTTCCCAAGTCAGATTCCACAGAAGTAGTCAACTACAAAAGCCTGCAGCCAGGAAGTCCAATTTAAAATGCATTCTGTTGTGTTTGGTTTCTGTAAGTCCTCTGAATTCATCCCCTCTTAGTGGGCTAGGTATTCTGTGCTTGTCTTAGCCAACTTTCTTCCTCTCTCTCTCTCTCTCTCTCTCTCTCTCTCTCTCTCTCTCTCTCTCTCCCTCCCTCCCTCTCCTTTCCTCCCTCTCTCCCTCCCTGCCTATACATATGTGTGTGTGTTTATGGTTTATGTTTATCTCTTTCTTTGTGTCTGTCTGTCACACGTGTGTGTGTGTGTGTGTGTGTGTGTGTGTGTGTGTGGTTCGTGCACGTCTAAAATCCTCTATTACCCAGTGCCAGCCACCCCATCCTGGGGCTCTCAGGTCTTGTTTCTTAATGATGATTGATGGCTTTGAAGATGCAGCGAATCAATAGGGTCTGAATTCCTAAACTCTTGACAAGAGCTGAGGAGAACTCACATCTCAATGTCGGCCCCTTGAAAGTGGATGAGCCCCTGCCCCTCACTCTCCTGCTTCCTCACTGCTCACATTAGCCCAAGATCGGGCTTGGCAAGTCACTCAAAGAGACGATTTGCCAGTTGGTGCACAGCATGGGCCGTCATTCATTCAACCGACTCTCGGCCATGTTGTCTGCACAGCCTTGTACCCGGTACTGCGGTGGAAGCATGAAGGGAGAAGAAGAGGAAAGCCTGGCTCCTGTTCTGGTGAACTCAGTCTACTGATGAGAGTAAAGCACACAAAGTGACCCTATAGAGGGGGGGACCAGAGCCTCTGCACCAGGCACCCGGTAGCTCCTCCAGTCCTTCTCTGTCCTCTGGACAGTCCTTTAAGGGACATGTCATCACTGAGGCTGGAGTCTCAGATGAGGTCACCTGGCCAAGGGTAGAGCTTGGAAGCAATAGAGGTAGGATGGAGGCACATTCTTCATCTGAACTTAAGGCCGTGGAGGGAGGGGAGACGCTGCCGAGGAGCCTGGGGCTTGTGAGCCAGCTTTCCAACCAGAAGCATGGTTAAAAAAGAAAGAAAAGAAAAAGAGCTTTGCCGGTCTCGTGCTCAACACAAAGCAGATTTCAGTCTTTTATTTCTTGTGGGGAGTGGACACACACTTTTTGTTTATTTCTCATGGAGAGTACACACACACACACTTTTTTATTTAGCTTTTAATTATTAGGAAAGAGAAAGAACATGAAGTTGGATGGAGGGAGGGATCTGAGAGAGAATGTGATTGAAAATATTGTAAAATTAAAAATTAGAGAAGAGAGAGAGAGAGAGAGAGAGAGAGAGAGAGAGAGAGAGAGAGAGAGGCATCCACTGTAGTTTGACCCTGTAAACAGAAGTTCAGGAAAAAGGAAGGTGTTAGTTTGCCAGAATCCTCAAGCAGTGGCTCTCAACCTTCCTAGTGCTGCTACTCTTTAATACAGTTCCTCACGTTGTGGTGACCCTCAACCATAAAAGTATTTTACTACTACTCCATAACTGTAATTTTGCTAATGTTATGAATCGTAATGTACATATCTGATATGCGGCTATAAAGGTTGAGAACCGCTGCCTTAAAGAGCGGCATCAACACAGGACGGAGCTGGGTCAAATGAAAACAGACCACAAGCGGCATCTCGTTGAGTGGGAAACAGGGACGGAGCACCAAGGGTGAGTTTCTGCTCAGCAGAAGATCCTAGGACAGAATACGGTAGAGGCTGCATCCGCTGCAAGAGAGCCCAGCACGGGACCTTGGGGGACTTAGTCTGGGTCCCCGGTCCCAAGCAGCTGCAGAGGATAGCCGCGTCCCGCTGAGCGCTGCGGAGGGCAGGAGGCGGCTGCGGGGCGGGCGGCCAAGCGCCCCGACAGGTAAGTGATTGGATTAAGAGACCCGGCTGACAGGATGTCCGTTCAGCCGCTGAGGCTAATCAACTTCCCCATCCTGTCTGCTAATAAATCCTGCTCCGGGGACCACTCGCCTGATGATGGCTCCTCGGGGACCGCCGCCGACTTCTCCCGGAGCACTCGCTCGCAGTCTATTAAAGAGGCAGCGCGCGCCTGTCAGGTCCTCAGTCCCGTGGCGGCTCCGAGGTGCCTATCACCCAGGTGCGGCGGCCGCCAGCCATTGTTCCCGCCGCGGGGGTGACAGCCCGGCCGGGGGTCCCTCGCCTCGGGGGGTCCCGGACCCCCTCCTGGCGGCGGCCTAGCGGACCCGGCGCTCGGCCCTCGGAGCTGCCACCCGCTCGAGCCCGGGCTCTGCGCACCAATTAGCAAGTGGCAGTGGCTGGATCTATAATATCTGCAGAGAAGATGTATAAATAAATTAAAGCTTTAATTATTTTCTTGCATTCGCAGCAGCTCCAGAGAGGTAGCCAGAGCTGAGCTGTTGAAGAAGCTGCACTTGGCTTGACTCTCACCTCCCCCACTCCCCAAAAGGCGCGGGGTGGGGGGTGGGGAGGATGAGAAAGATTTCCTTTGTTGCTCAATATAAAAGTACAAGCCTTTTGACCTGAAGTCCCAGCTGCTTCTAAAATAATACGCTCCCACTTCAGTAACACACACACAGAGAGAGAGAGAGAGAGAGAGAGAGAGAGAGAGAGAGAGAGAGAGAGAGAGAGAGAGAGAGAGAGAGAGAGAGAGAGAGAGGCTTTCCTGTGGGTAGTGTCTATAAGCAGAGTTCAATCCCATATTTTCACCATGTCTGAAAGAACCTCCAAGGGCGTTATTAAATATGTGAAATACACCAGAAATATCCGAGCAATCCCCATCTGGCCCTGGGAAGGAGGAGGAAAGGGCTGGGGAAGTAATAAAATGTGTTTATTTTTTAATTTTGATGACATGTTTTACATCATTAAAAAGGACAATTATTTTTTAAAATTCAGCCAGCACGCTTCAGTGATTTAAAAGGTCTGCCGCCACAGAATCCATCAGATCCCCCTTCCAAAAGCCCAGCTTGGTCCACCCTCAAGGCCAAGCTGCATTTTTAAATATCCTAAACATGGACATGATTCCAAGTCCAAAAAAGAAAGGGAGGGAAGGAGGGAGGGAGGGAGTAGAAAGGGAGAGGGGGAGGGAGGGAAGGAGGAAGAGAAAGAAAGAAAGAAAGAAAAAAAAAGAAAGGAAGGAAGGAAGAAAGGAAGAAAGGAAGGAAGGGCGAGCCCTCATCTCAAGGAACAGAAAGGGCAATAACGTTAGAGATTCACCTGTCCTTAAAAAGGTTTTGGATCTCCAAGCCCAGGGGGTCTTAAACTCTGGCAGAAATTCGAAAGCTTGGTGGAAGTGAAACTGATTCAAAATGGCCCAGCCTTTGCCAACTGGCCAATATCTCCAAAGCAAAATACTATTGTTCCTCTATGAAATGCCTGCTGTCTGTGCTCCAGAGTGTGGTTATCTCCTTGCCTGTGCCACCCACTCCTAGAGAGAAAAGCAGCCAGGAGGTTACCAAGCCCCGCACCTAACAGCCAGCCCTTACCCTTCTCTCTGGATCTGTTTCCAGCATACATCAAAAGGCCAGTGCCTGACAGTGCGGGTCTACTTAAAAGCAGCTGCCTCCTGCTCACACTTCCTAATGTATTTACCCGGGAAACGTACTAATATTATGTGAAGAGTGGTCTCAAGGACAGCCACCGAAGTGTCGCTAGTGGGAAGTTGCATATTGTTCAGCAGAACAAAATTAGGCAATGTCCAATAAGGCGAGGTGGTTAAGCTACATTTCTGCACCTCCTGGACTACCAGGTGGCTGTCACAGATCTATACTTAAAAGAACAGAAAGATTTTAGAATTATCATAACTTAAAATAATCCCTACAGCCTGGTTCCTTCTCTGTAAAAATGAAAAATTAATGTACAGAAAGTGATAGGCTTCAAGACATTAAGAAGAGTTTTCCCTTGTCATCCGGATGGGCCACGATTTTTATCATCTCCCTCTCTACTCATCTCAGAGTCCACCCTGGTCGCTTCTCTTGCTCATGACACAGTGACGCAGACAGCAAGTTACAAAGACAAGAGCTTCATTTTGGCTCACAGCTCTAGTCCAAAGCTGAGGGACAGAATCTGGTGATAACCATTTCATCCTCAGAGTCTTGAGATGACCCAGACATCATGTTACGAGAGACAGGGAGTATAAGTGTGTCTCTTCTTGTGCGAGAGACAGGGAGTATAAGTGTGTCTCTTCTTGTGCGAGAGACAGGGAGTATAAGTGTGTCTCTTCTTGTGCGAGAGACAGGGAGTATAAGTGTGTCTCTTCTTATGAAGCCACCGGTAGTCAACCTCTGGCTGGCCTGGGAAGTACTTTCTCATCGCTGTAACCAAACATCTGACGGAGTAATCTAGTTGGAATGTTTATCCTTGCTCATGGTTTCAGAGGGTTCTGTCCTTCAATGCAGGGAGGCATGGCAGAACACAGCAGTCTCATCACAGTAGACTCGAAGCAGAGAGGCAGGAAGGATCCTAGAATAATCTACCCCCCCCAAGCACCCCTCCACAATAACCCACTTCTTCCAGCCAGGCCCCGTGTCCCAAAGTTTCCAGAACCTCCCAAATTAAGGCCACCAGCTAGGAACCAAGCATTCAAATCATGAGGAACTTTTAGATTCAAACCACAACACCCTATCCAGGTCTAACCACACCCATTGGTATCCCTGTAACCAGAACACCCTCTCCAGGTCTAACCACAATGGCATCACCTGTAACCACAACATCCTATCCAGGTCTAACCACACCCAAGTGGTATCCCTGTAACCACAACACCCTCTCCAGGTCTAACTACAATAGCATCACCTGTAACCACAACATCCTATCCAGGTCTAACCACACCCAAGTGGTATTACCTGTAACCACTGTGGCTGGGGATTTTTCATTCCTTTCCTATCTCACGGTGAGGATTAAACTCCGCTATTAGTTTCTATGTGGGTGGATGGGGTACCATAGTCAAACCATAGCACGGTATTCCTAACCTTAAAAAAAGATCCTAGCATCCAGGAGGCAGAAGCAGGAGTGGATCTCTGTGATTTTCAGGCCAGCGAGGATTTCACAGTGAGATCCTGTAACTAAAGATAGATAGATAGATAGATAGATAGATAGATAGATAGATAGATAGATGCACTACTAGTACACTAATAAACAGAAGCAGCAAAAGAATTTCTACAGATCATTAAGTGTGTGTCCAGGGTAGGCTCTGATGCTGGCACATGCTGGAGAATGCATACTCCCTTACCCTCCCCTGAACCATGTCTTCAGTGTGGGTGTTTATCAGTGGCATTACGTGAATATGGACAGGGTTATACCCACGATATGATCTTAGAGAAGAGGCAAAAGGACTAGGAAGCATAAGCAGGAAGATGGTGTCACCTGAAGGCAAGCTGGCATCAGGGTGTGGCTCCAGAGAAAAGCCAATGGCTAGTCAAGGTCAGCCCAGGTCTGTCCTGTGCCACCCAGCCTCCCGGTCCTCTGGCTCACTGTGGAGGGCTAATGTTCAGGGATGAGGTGGGGTCTTCCTCCCGTGTTTTCCTAAAGCTTTTGCTATCTTTAAAAAGTATATTTGTTGGGGGCTGGAGAGATGGCTCAGTGGTTAAGAGCACTGACTGCTCTTCCAGAGGTCCTGAGTTCAATTCCCAGCAACCACATGATGGCTCACAAACACCTGTAATGCCCTCTTCTGGCCTTCAGGCATACATGGAGGCAGAATGTTATATACATAATAAATAAATAGATAAAAAGTATATTTGTTTTTTTTATTATGTGTATATGTGTCTCTGTGTGGGTCTGTGCACGTTGAATGCAGGTGCCTGTAGAGTCCAGAAGAGGGTGTTAGACCCCTGAAGCTGGAGTTACCTGCAGCTGTGGGCTGCCTGCTGTGGATGCTGGGATCTGAACCCTGGTCCTCTGGGAGACCAGTGTATGCTCTTAACCACTGAATAGACCATCTAGCCCACGGCCTTTGCTCTTGGTTCAACCAAACTATGATCTAGATAATGAGGTGATTTTAGCAGAATCAGAACAATGAGTCAGAAAAAAAAATAGAGAAAGGAACAGAGGGATTGAAAGCAGTTCGTTGTTGGTTGGTGTCAACTATATGTCCACCCCAGAGGGGGGGAAAAACCTGGGAGAAGAGAATAAGGATGAAGGTTGGATGCTGGAGAAGTCCCTGAGAAGAGCCCTGAACTCCGCCCTTGTCCGTCTGAGTAGGGCTTACAGAGATAGCAAAAGCCTTCCTTGGATTTGGAGAGCTCTAAAAATGGAAGAGACCTGAGTCTTCCCCAGGGAGCCCAGGGAGACACGAGGCATGGACAAAAGGTGCTGTGTGAGAGATGGACTAGAAATGGCCATGAGGGTTAGGAAGCCTTGCGGTGCTTCAGGATAGGAGGAGAGTTGGTTTTCTTGAATCCCTTAAAAGTCAGGACGGCTGAGATTTTTCTCACTTCTACGGTGAGTCCTGCCAGGAACAGGGCGCAAGGGAGCTGCAGCCTGTAGGTCTGAGGTCCTGAGGAGACAGGACAAGGGCACAAGAGCAGCCATGGGATGGGCATCTCCATCCATGACCCCTTCCACCCAAGAAATGTGTGCAAACTCAAAAACCTTGGTGTATAAAGTAGGTATATAAATCAAGCATTTACTGACAACAAATCATAAAGAAATATATCTTAAAGCAATCCTTAGGTACATATTACTTTACCATTTGTTAAAGACAAAAGCAAATTTACATACTAATGAGATGAATATGCTTATCTTTACAGAAAGAATTAAATCCTGCCTGAATATTTGATATCGTAGGACATAACGCATCATTAACATTTTTCAGAGTTGATTAGTATTTTGATTTCATAGCTGTAAGTATTGATAATGCTGCTTTGCATAATAAATACGCAGTATAAAAATGTAGAAATATGCTTAGGGCAATTTCAGAAGTTGTTGGAAATTCTGTCCTAACCCTAGGTCAAAGTTCACGTCATGATTTTATGATACTCAAGCCACAAGTCAAAGAGCAACCTTTTAGAATCCAGCTTGCTAAGACACCACAATGAAATTATAAACTAATTTGATTCTTAAATGCTGAGGAATGGCAGGAGGGAAATACTGAGTTTTTGTTTTCCATAGTTAAACCATCATACTTCTCTAAAAACGTAAAACACTGCAATTTCCTAACATACGATCATCTCAGAAAGAAGCCCCAGGCAGCAATGCTGGGGGGGCGTTACACAGGATGAAATCATGTGCATAATAACATACACACATGTTATATGTTCAGAACCAAGGCTGCAACGATGTCAACGCCCTGGGTGCAATCACCTTTAGTTTTTGAATAAAATTTTGGTCATTGAGTACTTGGAAACCTTTTTCTGCTGCCACCCCCCCCAACACACATACACACACACACATCTGGTTATGGTTTAAGAAGCTGGAATAGAGGAAACCCTAGAACACAGACAACCCAGTTCTCTAGTTGTTACACTGAGAGACCTGCCCCACTAAAATTGAGGTACAATCCGTCAGATGAAAAGAGAGAAGAGAACCCCTCAAGCAGCTGAGATCACTTACAGTTCCCTGAGACAACCTTCCCACTTTGTCTTCTAGCCAGACAAGCAGGACAAGAGGGAAGCTGGGGGTTGATAGGATCACACGGGAAACCACACAGAACCAGATTGTAGCCCCAGCTCTTCCGATACCCTGTCCCCTTCTCCCAACCCCAGCATTGTAAATGGCCACAGGCCAACAGGACAGAAACCAATGGAGGGCTGGGACATCCCTGGAGCATGTGACTGTGCAGGTAGGTGACACCCCAGCACTGTTGGGTATCCAGGTGCTCCTGGTGCCCGCTGAGCCAGCTTGTCTCCAGCCATGGCAGTCTGCTAATAACTGCACGAACTGCACAGCCATCAGCACCACCTGCCCACACAGCCCTCCAGCACCTGATTTATCAGGACGGAGGGCGCACTCTTAAAGGGTCACAGCCGGCCGTGGATCTCCGGCTCCTTTAGCAGTAAGTGACAGAACATATTTTCTCTGCTAACTCCACTGTATGTTCCAGGATAGATTATTTTAAGAATCAAGACTAAATTGAAACAAGGCAGGCTTGAATTCTCCTCCCAGAGACTCACAGGAGAGGGTCATCTATCAGCGTGACACAGCAGATACTAGAGGACTGATTCCGAAGCCGGAGCCTGTGGATCAGCTCCAGACTTACTCGCCTGTGTGACCTTGAGTAAGTCCCTTGCCTGCGCGGCCTCAGCTTCCTCACTAACTAAATCCCATCCCAGTACAGCAGGATGGTTTTTGTCAAGTCTGTCAAGGAAGCCCAAACCTTTCCATGGACATGACCTGCTGACACAGGAAAATGTCTCAAATCCCTCATGAAGGTAGAGATACATTTGAGGAGAGTCAAACTCTCGAAGGGTCCAAGGTGGGCAAAGCCTGTGTTGGTGAAGGTGCGGAGTTATAGGGGCTTCCTAACACTGTTGTGAGGGGCAGCCTGATGACCCCACAGAGGGTGGATTTCTGTCAAAAATGAGCTTGCTCTTGGCCACAGCAGCGCCACACCTTGGAGCTGTCTGGAGAAAATAATTGGCTGTAAGAACAAAGATGTAAAAAGTTAGGAACTGGAACCCGACTCTGCTGGTAGCCGTTTTAAAAAAGAGAAGAAAAAGAGGTAAAGGCCATCTGGACCATAGGGATTGGCTAAAGTGTGGTGTGTGGTAGAATATTGTACATCTGGTTTAACAGTTAGTTTAAAAAAAAACACTAGTGATGAAAAATATTCCTTATATGGTTTCCTTAAAAAGCAGGCTACAGCAAAACCGCGTGAAGAAAGAAATTTACGGGGGCTGGAGAGATGGCTCAGTGGTTAAGAGCATTGCCTGCTCTTCCAAAGGTCCTGAGTTCAATTCCCAGCAACCACATGGCGGCTCACAACCATCTGTAATAAGGTCTGGTGCCCACTTCTGGCCTGCAAGCATACACACAGACAGAATATTGTATACATAATAAATAAATAAATATTAAAAAAAAGAAAGAAATTTACTAAAGTAATGGCAATGGGCAATGAGATTGACAACTGGGCGATTTTAGTTTTGTGTATGTGTGTTATCCACATGTCCTGCAGTGCTTGGTGCAGCCTCACTTTTAAAACAATGAAGGGCTGTTGACAGAGGTTTCTGTCCCACCCGGCCCCACAGTCATTCAGTCCCAAAGAAACACACAGAGGTCTACATTAATCATGAACTGGTTGGCCTATTAGCTCAGGCTTCTTATTAACTAATTCTTACATCTTAAATTAGCCCATCATTCTTGTCTGTGTTAGCCATGTGGCTTGGTACCTTTCTCAGTGAGGTGTTCACATCTTGCTTCCTCTGTATCTGGGTGATGACTGCAGACTACTTCCTGCCTGGCTAGTGGCCAATCAGCATTTTATTAAAATACAAGTAACCAATCTTTTCAGGGTACCAGACCACTGTCCCACAGCACTTCCCCCTGCCCCCGTTTTTCACATTAATCATAAACTGGTTGGCAGGAAGTATAGGCAGGGTGATGAGAACAGGAGAATTCTGGGAAGAGGAAAGAGTCAGTCTGCAGCCGTCACCCAGACACAGGGGAAGCAAGATGAGAACATTTCACTAATAGAGGTACCAAGCCACGTGGCTAACACAGACAAGAATTATGGGTTAATATAAATTATAAGAGTTAATAAGAAGCCTGAGCTAATAGGCCAACCAGTTTATAATTAATGTAGACCTCTGTGAACGGCTGCAGGACCAGGTAGGACAGAAACCTCTGGCAACAGAGGGTACTTGTGGTAATAATAATTTTTCTTTCTCTGTCTCCCCAGGGTGTGTATGAGGATCTGAGTGAGAAAAGTGGACCACACAAAGGACTAAAATTACACTGTCCTCCCCAAGGGCCTACCTTATCTCGGTGTCCCCACTAACAGTTCGTGTCTCTCTGCCAGTCTGAACTGGCTCTGCCTTGCCTGTGTGCTATTTATGTCCCCATCTCTCCCCATGCTCCAAGAAGTCATCACACAGGGTGGGGTGTCCCATGTCTTGTTCTCAAGATTGTATAAGGGGGCTAGACAGATCAGATCTCTGATGGGGGAGAGTCTTCTGTCTTGTGTTAATTTCATTGGTTAAATAAAGAGACTGCCTTGGCCCTTTAATAGGACATAAAATTAGGTAGGCGGAGTAAACAGAACAGAATGCTGGGAGAAAGAAGCTGAGTCAAGGAGTCACCATGATTCTCCCACTCCAGACAGACACAGGTTAAGATCTTCCCTGGTAAGCCACCTCGTGGGCTACACAGATTATTAGAAATGGGTTAGATTAATATGTAAGAGCTAGCCAATAAGAGGCTGGAACTAATGGGCCAAGCCGTGTTTAAAAGAATACAGTTTCCGTGTAATTATTTCAGGGCATAAGCTAGCCAAGTGGGCGGCCAGGTGCCGGGGACGCAGCCTGCCGCTCCTATTACAACAGATCTCTGCCAAGACTCGCTGTACACACACCCTTCACTGTGGGCTGAAAAAGCCCTTAAGATACCAGGCCCTCTTCTCTGTAAGTCTTGCCTTTGTGGGATGATCAGAATAAATTGGGGATTCTGAATCAGAGACTCCTCCTTTCTCTGGAGTGGATGGATGGGCCTGATGACAGTCACAGTGTTCTCACAAGAGAGTGAGGGATGTTCATCTCTCACACACACACACACACATCATAGAGATATGACCACAGGGGCAGAGGCTGAAAGGAAGGAAACACAAGCCTAGGCTGGAAGTGGCAGGGAAAGACTCTCTTAAAGCCTTCCTCCATGTTGCTGCTGGGTGAGTAGCCCCAGGCATACTGTTATTTCCAACCCATAGAACCAATTCTGTGTTTCTGGACTCTAAGACTGTGAGAGAATCCATTGCTGTCTGAAGCCACTGGGTTTCTGAAGATTTGTTACAGCAGCCCCGGGAATTGGGTACACGTGCCCCCACTGGAGCCCAAATGGAAGGTCCATAAACAAACGCTGTTAGCAAAGATTCCAGTTAAATGTTACTGAAGGTGTCTTATCCCTGGGTCATTTGACAATGCACACGAGCTGTTTTAATGCCAAAGGGGCAGCAGAGAGCTCAGCACAGGTTCAGTGACCTTGGAATGGGGCTCCACCACTCCCCAGACCCTCTGCCTGGCCTATATATCTGTTCTAGTCCTTATATATGGGGTCCTGTGTTTAGCTTGAAAAAAATAAGATTCTTTTTTTAAAAAATGGTTTGGCACAATCCAATTTTAAGAAGTTAGCAGAGCCAGGTGGTAGTAGCACACACCTTTAATCCCAGCACTCGGGGGGTAGAGACAGGCAAATCTCTGTGAGTTTGAGGCCAGGCTGGTATACAGAGCAAGTTACAAGACAGGCTCCAAAGCGACAGAGAAACCCTGTCTTGAGAACTTCTCGGTTAGTCCAACGCCTTCCTATCCAGACCAAGAAACCAATGCCCAGGGAGGGCAAGGGACTCATCCAAGGTCCTACTGCCATTGGCAGCAGAGAGGAGGTGACAGTGCAGGCCTTTCACCGCCATCCACTCAGCTGGAAGTACGATTCCGGGCACCCTCCCCCTCAGAGTCTCTGCTTTATGGGTTGCTGTGGCTTCACAACAAACTGTCACACTCTGCTTGGCTCAAAGACAATAGAAACTTACTGCCCCCCTCCATTCTGGATAGCTAAAATCGGGGTGTCTGCCGACCATGTTATTTTAACTCTAGGGAAAGATTCTGCTGGACTCTCCAGCTCCCAATGGCTCCTGGCATCATCTGTCACTTCCCCTGTAGTCTCTGCCTCCATCTTCCCTGGCTTTTCCCTAGGCCTCATGGGCCTCTTTCTCAGGCCACCATTATTTGACCCTCTAGTATGGCATCATCTAAACGTCTTATGCCCCATGTCAAAGTCACATATTCTAGGTGTATAATTTAGTCATGGAGAGTGACACTATTCAACCAGATACACAAAGATTTGGGGTCTTTTCTCTAAACCAGTGGGTTGAAAGGCCCATTGGGAGTCAAATAACTAAACATCCAGAGGTGTCTGTGTCTCTCTGCGCTCCATGGTTGAACTGGTGGCCTGTTCTTCTGCCCCCTTACAGCCTGTTGTCCTGGTCAGTGTTTTGTCAAGTGGACACAAATTAGTTATTTGAGAAGAGGAACCTCAGTTGAGAAACCGCCTCCCTCGGAGTGACCTGGAGACAGGAGGTGGAGAGGGCAGTTTCTTGGCTAGTTTTGAGGTGGGAGCCTGGCTCACTGTGGGTGATGCCACCCGTGGGCAGGTGGTCCTGAGTCGTGTAATACATGGGTAGCAAGCCAGTAAGCACCATCGTTCTGTGGCTTCTGCTTCAGCTCCTGCCTTGAGTTTCTACACCCGTTTCCCTCCGTGATGGACTGTGATCGAGCTGGGTAAGACAAACCTTCTCATTCCAACGTTGCTTTGGGTCATGGTGTCTTTATCGCAACCGAAAGCAAACTAAGGACACTTGTACATTTTTTAGAGACAAACCGCCAGCCCCCAACAGCCGTGGCACAAAGGGGAACTTGGGAACAGGGTGCAACAGAAATCCAGAGGATTGTCAGTGTCCCCAGTCTGGGATGGTTCTGACATGCGGCCGCCGACCAGCAGGGGGCAGAGCGGTCTCAAGGACAGAGTGTAAAGTGAGGGAAGCTGGCTTTTCCCCGGTCTGAGAAAACCGCTAGTCAAACTCCTATTAGCATAGATGGAGAAACTGAGGCCCAGACAGAGGAAAGAGCTTGTGCAAGCGCAGGTCTAGAGGTGGGACCAACCCTCCAACCACTGAGGCTATTCGAGCTCTGCCGGCAGGTGTCGCTCTCCCAGGCTCCGTCCCGAAGGTGCAAACAGCTTGTCTCCTTTTAACCACAGTGTCCCCCTTCAACCAGAAAACACTCCAGGGGGATGCGAGGATGCTCATGCTGGTGTTGTTTATAGGAAAGAATTTGAAACATGAGACTTGGAAACCCAAACAGGGCTGAATTAATAAATTATTAAACACTCGTTTATGCACGATTGTACAGTTGTTAAAATTTTAGTACTTTAAACCGGGTGGTGGTGGTGCACTCCTTTAATCCCAGCACTCGGGGAGCGGAGGCAGGCGGATCTCTGTGAGTTCAAGGCCAGCCTGCTCTGCAAGAGCTAGTTCCAGGACAGGCTCAAAAACTACAGAGAAACAATTTTTTAATATATTTTATAAATATTTTTTAAATGTCTGTGATAGAAATAATCGACTACATTCCCAATATTTTCAAAGTCCACATAAATATTTCCTAATCCTAATTAGCATTAATTGAAAATTAGACCTTGGAACTGAGGAGATAGCTCAGTGGGTAGGAATACTTGAAGTTTGATCCCCCAAACCCACCTGGAACCATGAAGTGGAGGTGCTAGCACAGCTGGAACACACGCACTTAGGGGACAGAGACAAGAGGATGCCTGGGGCTAATGAATATATATTTTAAACTATACTTATGTGTATACACCATTAGACATTAAGTCTGAGTAAGTGTGGCCCTGCCCCAGGTGAGGATGCAGCTCATAAACGCCATCTTCACAAGGCTGGTCTTCTGCTCCTGGTATTAGGGTACTCATGCTGCATCATAGAACCCCCAAAGTCAGCCCCAGGAAGCAGCTCCTGCCTTCTGTCTTTGAGACATAGGGGAACCAAATCCCAATGCCACAGCCCTGTGTGGTTTTCACGACTACTGACACCAAAGGGGGCCTTATGTACACCAGAGGTTAGAGCTACTGACACCAAAGATGGAGGGGCCTTATATACACTAGAGGTTTGAACAGTGGACAAACTTATGCACACAGGAGACAAGGCAGCTTATTGTCAAACAGCCCCCAACAGATGGCATGACGAGCTTGTGCTTCTTGCACCCCAAAGTTGGAGGGTCCGTTTCCTTACTTTGCTTCGGGTTGTAATCCAGACACCAAAGTGACTTACTACTGAGCAGGACACGTGCACCAGCCTCACAGGAGGGCAACAGCCTCACAGGAGGGCAACAGCCTCACAGGAGGGCAACAGCCTCACAGGAGGGCAACAGCCTCACAGGAGGGCAACAGCCTCACAGGAGGGCAACAGCCTCACAGGAGGGCACCAGCAACAACTCATGCCACTCCTGTCTACACATAGGTCTGGACATGCACAAGACACAGCACTGAAGACTAGAGGGGTCTCGGCAATCAAACAGCACAGCTTTATTGTTTTTAATATTTAATTGGATTTAATCAAATCTTTTTTAAAAAAATCTTAAATTCCAGCTTTATTGAAATAATTTAATAAAAATTTTAATATAAACTAATTATAATTGGAATTTTTGTCTTTTCATCTCACAGGTAAGATGTGTGTGTGTGATGTGCGTGTGTGTGCGTGTGTGTGTGTGTGATGTGCGTGTGTGTGTGATGTGCGTGTGTGTGTGTGATGTGCGTGTGTGTGTGATGTGTGTGTGTGTGATGTGCGTGTGTGTGTGTGATGTGTGTGTGTGTGATGTGTGTGTGTGTGATGTGCGTGTGTGTGTGATGTGTGTGTGCGTGTGTGTGTGTGATGTGCGTGTGTGTGTGTGATGTGTGTGTGCGTGTGTGTGTGTGATGTGCGTGTGTGTGTGATGTGCGTGTGTGTGTGATGTGCGTGTGTGTGTGTGATGTGTGTGTGCGTGTGTGTGTGTGTGATGTGCGTGTGTGTGTGTGTAATGTGCGTGTGTGTGTGTGATGTGTGTGTATGATGTGCGTGTATGTGTGTGATGTGTGTGTGATGTGCGTGTGTGTGTGTGATGTGCGTGTGTGTGTGATGTGTGTGTGTGTGATGTGCGTGTGTGTGTGTGTGATGTGCGTGTGTGTGTGTGTGATGTGCGTGTGTGTGATGTGTGTGTGTGTGATGTGCGTGTGTGTGTGTGTGTGTGTGATGTGCGTGTGTGTGATGTGCGTGTGTGTGATGTGTGTGTGTGTGATGTGCGTGTGTGTGTGTGTGTGATGTGCGTGTGTGTGTGTGTGATGTGCGTGTGTGCATCTTTGGGAGAGGTGCACTCTTCTATGCAAGTCCAAGTGCAGGTGTGCAGTCAGAGGCTGACACTGGAATGTCCTTCCTTCAGTCTCCACCTTACTTTTGAGGTCTCTTACTGAAGCTCATTTTTTTTGGCTGGCCAGCAAGCACCTGGATCCGCCTCACCACCAAAGCTGGTGCTAAAGGCATGAGCCCATGGGCCTGAGTTTTATTTGTTTGTTTGTTTGTTTGTTTGTTTTTGTGGTTTTTTTTTGGTTTTTCGAGACAGGGTTTCTCTGTGGTTTTGGAGCCTATCCTGGAACTAGCTCTTGTAGACCAGGCTGGTCTCGAACTCACAGAGATCCGCCTGCCTCTGCCTCCCGAGTGCTGGGATTAAAGGCGTGCGCCACCACCGCCCGGCTGGGCCTGATTTTTGTAAAGGTTCTGAGAATCAAACTCATTTATCATACTTGCACAGAAAACGCTTTACCCACTAAGCCATATCCCCAGTGCTCACTTGCTCTCTCGCGCGCTCTCTCTCTCCTTCCCTTCTTTACTCCTCTTTCCCTTCCTCCCTTTCTTCCTCCCTCCCTTCCTCCCTCCCTCCGTCCCTCCCTCTCTCCCTCCCTCCCTCCCTCTGCCAGGGCCATGCTCTGTAGCACTACCTGGCCTCCGACTCCCAGATTCTGACATTACAGAATTGCACCATCACCCCCAACTGCCTTTAATAATTTTAGAAGGAAAGTAACCCTAATAAAAATGTTTTTAATTAAATAGTGAAACATAGGGTATGTGAGACCCTAACTTTACTCTTGCCTGTGATGTGATTAGGGGCAAGGAATTTGGAGCAAAGTGGGATTGTGGGTTTTCACTGTATTTTTTTCTTTGGTTCTTCCATATTTACTTTGTATTTTTCTAGATTTTTGTTCAATGAAAAATAGTATGCTAGAAAAGGGAGAAATTCACCAATACTGTATCTTTTTAACAGTCACATTAGCTCTCCAGCTTACCCTACACCAGCCTGAGGAGATTTCCTACCTTTCCTCCAGGGACAGGTTTCTAATTCTGTTCCCACTCCTCATATCTACTCAGACTGCCAGCAGGAGCAACCCTGGGGTACTGAGCTGCCTCCTTAGCTGGCTTCCCTAGGCACCGGGGTGAGAGAATGACCTGGCAGCTGCCCCTAAGATGCCCTGGTGTCTAGTCTCCCGATGAATGGTGTTCTCAGCCTTGCCTTCCTCCCTGAGTACTTAATGCCATACTGCTTCAGGACCCTGCGTAGAAACTTCCGCTGTGCCCTGAACTGACATCAGTGCCCCATCCAAGTGGATGCTGCTCATGGCCTCATGCTTGAGCGTGAAGGCATTGCCTCCCCTAGAACTGGAGTCCCAGGCAATTGTGAGTCCCCAGATTTGGGTTCTGGGAAGCAAAGCAGGGTCCTCTGAAAGAGTAGCAAATGCTCTTCACAGCTGAGTCATCTCTCCAGCCCCTTCTATTTCCACAGCAGACTGACAAAGCTCCCTTAAGGAACGGCCCAGGTCCACCACACAGGTTCCCTCACAATGTGACATTTAAAGCTGAACACAACAGGGCAGTGGTGGCGCACGCCTTTAACCCCAGCACACAGGAGGCAGAGGCAGGTGGATCTCTGTGGGTTCGAGGTCAGCCTGGACTACAAGAGCTAGTTCCAGGACAGGCTTCAAAGCTACAGAGAAACCCTGCATCTTGAAAAATCAAAGAAAAACAAAACTGAACACACAGGCAAGTCTCATGGTACATGGCTGTAATCCCAGTTGCTCCAAGAAGGCTATGGCAGGATAATTAAATGCTCAAGACCTGTCTAGGCTATAAAGCAAGACTGTGTTTCAGACTAAATAAAAGTAAAA
Source organism: Microtus pennsylvanicus (assembly GCF_037038515.1). Taxonomy (NCBI): domain Eukaryota; kingdom Metazoa; phylum Chordata; class Mammalia; order Rodentia; family Cricetidae; genus Microtus; species Microtus pennsylvanicus. The sequence continues at coordinate 141,405,527 of NC_134581.1, forward strand.
GGAAGTTCGTGGATACAGTTCAGTAGTGGAGGACTTGCTGTTGTGTGAACACACTTTCTTGTGGAGATGCAACACACATGTCTACACACCCCAGACAGGGGTCTCATGACAGACCAATACATGGACACCACCAAAGTCCAACTTGGTGAACCCTGAGTTTTATTGGGGTTACTACAAGAGTAAGGTTGGTGGCTTACTTACAGGAGCAGAAATGACTCAAAGATACCTACATCACCACCACGCAGCCTGGGTGACAGCCCATGAAAGCTGAGTCTCCAAAGCTCACTGCAAAGCCTGCAGGCTGTCCTTTCCAAGTGACTCTCATCTAAACCTCTTCCAGACAGCTCAGCTGCTTTCTGCTTTTCCCGGGCATCTTGGGTAGTCTCATGAGTCTTCTTTGCAGCTTGGCTTGTCTGAGAGGGACTGAAAGCTGTCCTATTGCTTACTCTGGGAGGGGGGAGGGGCCTAGTGATCTTGGTCAGTTTCAGGGACTTCCTGAAGCTGTTTTGAGTTAATTACCTTCATGCTTAAGGAGCTTCCCTGGACCATGCAATGTTTCAATCTGGGAGAAAACTGTTGCACAACGCTTGCCTAGTTGGACTTGAGAAATTTTTAGAAAAGACTCTGTACCTGGAAGTTTGTCCTTCGTGGCAAATAGAGACAAGGTAGAGGCTTTGGTGCCCCAGAGGTTCCTGGCATGCACCTGGTTTGTTGATTCTGAGGTGGTGTTTTTGTTACATGCTAACATCTCTGAAACTGGTGTGTAAGTGAGTGTAACTAACAACGTATTTTTCCTTAGTACATCAATACCTGTGTAGCATACAACTCATCAATGGCAACATCCATTCAATAAAATCAGCTGACCTGTGGCTATAGTGGCCAAACTGTATTTGTCAATGACACAGGTATGTCAACACCATGCTAAGGTTCCACATGTACCATCCCATGGCCTTTCCCCAAATGCCTCGTCAGCCCCAAAAAACAAAACCAAGAGTGGTGGGGACACTTGCCGGGGTCACCCAGCAGCGGTGCAGCCATAATCAGCTCTGCGGATGAAATTTTGGCTGCACAACAGAGAAATCCATCTTCCCAAGAGACGAAGGACAACCTCCTTACTTGCTAAGGTCAACCAGCCATCTGGATTGTCCTGGGCTCGGTGACTTTCTGTGCTAAAACTAGGGAGGTTCCTAACAAAACAAGGTGCCTGATCAAGCAAGAGTTCTCAGTTTCTCCTGACTGGTCTGCCTGCTCTTCAATCCTGGCTCAGCCTCTCCCTGTGCCTACGCAACCTGGACCCAGCTGGGATTCCCCAGGACTTGGGTCTCTTCACTCCTCAGTTCATGGAAGCTGCCAACATTCCTTCTTCCCTGAATGCAGGCAAGATCCAGTCCCTCATCCAACCTGATGCCCTTGCTGAGCTGGTGCACCCACTGTGGGACCTGGACCACCACCTCTGCCTTCCAGGCATGCATGGCAGGCACAGATACTGTACGGAGCATTGTTCTCACACACAGGAGACATCTCAGATGTCCCTCCCCATCCTGCCAGCTTCCCGGGAGTGAGGCTCCCCATCTGCTTTGTTCCAGCCCCCCCACCTCTTCCTGCTTCTCTCTCCCCACTCCTCAACCGAGAGACTCACACAGATCCCAGAGTTCAGGGCACAGCTGCCTCCCTTACAGCCCTTGTCCATTTACATACGACAAATGGACATATGTCGCCCTAACCTGACAGAGATGGACTTTGCCCTCTGCTCAATCTCCAGCACGTGACAGGGTTCTGCAAACCTTGGAAACAATGGACTAAATGGACCCAGAAGTGAATCGCCACATGATCCCATGGTGCAGAGGTTGTAAGTACCCCATTTTCTCAGTCAAGAAACTGAGACCCGGAAGACTAAGGAATGGGCTCCTAGACTCAGCTACTTTAACCAGTGGGACAGAACAGAAGCCTGGCCACAGCTGCAACCCCTGAAAACCCCCGGGGTTCCTGACGCTTCCAGGAGTCCAGCATCCTGCAGTCAGGTCTATCCAGCAGCTGGCTCACACTGTGTCCTGACACTGCACACTGGAAATTCTCTCCCTGCATTTGCCACTAGAGTTCTGTTTCTGCCTTGTATTTTTTTCTGTTCTCCCATCTCTGCCTTCTCATGTCTCCCCATGCTCTCCACAGCCTGGGAAAACCCAGACCTGCGAAGACTTTAATGAAGAAAGTCTTAGCATAAAGGAAGGCACGAGGGGTGGAGTGGGGGGATCCACCATCATACCCAGGGGAACCAGAAGCAAAGGAGAAATAAGTAGTGTGCACTTCTCTTTTTATGTCTGTCTCTAAGAGAGAAGACAACAAAAACTGGGGAAAAAAATGAAATCATGCATTGAAGAAGAAGAAAATGAGTATTTGGAAAACTTGGGGAAATAGATATAAAAAGCATCATTTGCAAGTGGCTTCCCCTTCATAGCAAATCCCGTTGAGCAGCTCAAAGTGTAAACAGATTTGAACAATAAACTTACCGGACCATATACAATTATTTCTGGGGAGAAATGGATGAGCGCTTGGTTAGACAAACGGAAGAGGTGGGAATGAGTCTTAACACTCTGATCTAGCAAAATGGTCCTTCAAAATTAATGGAACAAAAAATTATATTGGGGAAGTGCAGCAGCCAGGGGAGCAGGCACTAAAATAGGAACCATGAAATGAGAACGCATTCGTACGAGTGCGAGCATAATGAAATGAATCTAAGAAAAGGTCAAGTTCGGGAGATGATCAGATGGGCTGCGGCTCCACACAACCCTTGATTTGCGGTGACATTTGAAGCCCAGGACTTTGTCATATACAGAATCCGTAAGAAATCATCCATTCCGTGAGCTTTTTTCTATAGCTGAAGGATCTCTGGTCCAGAGAGGGTGAGTGACTCGCCCAAGACCACACAGCTTGTAGGTATCTGACCTTACACTGCATTTAAAGCTCTAGGGGATCGAAGGAAGTCATGTGCTTCCCTGGTTCTGGTCTATTTGAGTGACAGATACCACCTTCATGGTTCGGAGAGGCAGAAAACAGGAAATTTTTTCTCGTCGTGTAAAGAGAGCACACTTTCTGGAATCGGGAAGAGCCAGATTCAAATCTAGATCCTACCAAGGACTACCCAAAACCTGTCGATCACTCCTGGATGTCTAAGCCTCAGTCTCCTCCTGAGTGAAATGCAGAGAGCATCTCACACTCAGCAGGATGGGATGAGGTTCCCAGGAGGAGCACCCAGTGCAGAGGAAAAGCCCAAAATAAGTTCCAATATTTAATCAATTCAGCCAGGCAGTGGTGGCACAGGCCTTTAATCCCAGCACTCGGGAAGAAGAGGCAGGCGGATCTTTGTGAGTTTGAGTCCAGCCTGGTCTACAAGAGCTAGTTCCAGGACAGGCTCCAAAGCTACAGAGAAACCCTGTCTCGAAAAACCAAAACAAACAAACAAACAAACAAACAAACAAAAAAAGCAAATATTTAATCAATTCCTCAAAATTCTAATTTTTCCCCAGAGTGAAGAAAAATAATGACAAGAAAGGAAATGGATTCTAGAGGCTGAAGGTGGTGGTTCAAGACCAAACCGAGCTACAGGCAGTTTCCTGGACCGTTCTGACAGAAAGAGATCAGGAGCAAAGAGTGGCCTCTGAGCTCACTGTCTCCCCTCTGAGAGGTCAGGAATGAACTAAGAGAGGAAAAGCAGATTTAGGTGGTGGCTCAAGCCTGTAATATACTAGGAGCAGCTTCCCAGTGTGATCCCAGTCTCCTCTTGATGGTGAAGGATGGTTTTCCCTAGGTCACACCCCTCAAGGACTTGAACTAAAGCCCTCTCCACAGACTATTCTCCTCTTAAAACTTGAAGCATGTAGGGGTGGGGGAATGGTCCCCCAGGGTCATGTGATGCCTTGCCTGCCCTTCAGCAAAGGGGTAGAAGAGCCCTGCTAAGGTGGCTCCACTTCCCACCACAGGGGGCACCAGAGAGGCACTGAGCTCCCAGCTGTCCTCTGGAGCGGGGAATTAATTTCATATTTTATGTTATTTTATTTCAGTGTGTTTGATAGTACTCACAACTGCTCAGATCTGAAAGGTTCTGAAGGGACTCCAGCCATCAGTCCCTCCCTCCCCACAAAACTTCCAGGTACAAGAAAATTAAGGATAGTGACATGGATGGATACTTTAGCTCTGATCCCATGAGAAGTCAAAGCAAATTTGGCTGGAGTTGTTTTCACAAAACATGAGCAGCATGCTAGTTTATGACCAGGTGAGATATTAGTGTCAGAGATCTGCACATACAGAACCTGGGAGTCCCTCTTTCAGCAGCTGTGCTGAGACCCTTTGGTGACCATTTTCTAGAAGCCAAGCATATAAGCTGAATTAACTAGCCGGCAATAACATGCAGGCTCAGATTCTGCTGTCCTCACGATGTCTTCCAGATTGTCCCAACAGAACTGCCTCGAACTCCCATGGCTCTGTACGGACCATTGTCTTTTTAATTTAAGGTGTGGCCACAAATCAAATAGCATTAGCTGAGAGTCGGGGCCATCATTTCTCTGTTGTCTGCCTTTAGCGGTACATTGTTGGGGACCTGGCACATGGCCAGGGAGCAAAAGCATATTTGGAATTAAATTAAAGTTGTGGGAAATATAGGCTATATCAAACGGACTCAAAGACCAAATTTCCCCCTTATTCTTTCTAGAGAAATCCCAGGTGGTTTCTGTCGAGAGACTCCGAGAGTCCTGGCCTCTGTTCAGTCATGGGCTTGGTTGTGGCACAGAGCTGTCAAGGAATGAGAAGGAGGCTTTTCCTTGGCAATGGGTAGCTCCAAAGCCAAACTCTACCTTACTGCTAACTCCCTTGGGCTTCAGTTAACTTACCTGCCACAAGAAACTTTCATTGCCTTTGAAGGCTATAGCTGGGATTTAAATGGACAATGCACAAAGTGTCTGCATCATAGCAGGCCCTACACTTGGGCCTTCCATTTTCCCTTCATATTGTAAAAAGACACAGTGGATACTAAGGGCTAAGGCTTTTATGCCAGGCTGAGCTGGGCTGGGTTTGAAGGATCCTGTCTTCACATACCTGAGTGTGACTTTGAGAAAAATTCCTGCTTCCCACTTTCTGCTCCGTGCTCTCTCACCTGTGGAATGGGAACAATAGAACCAGTTGTTTGGAGGCAGATTAATTGAGATTAGTCAAACCCTGAGGATATTGCTCAATTTGCTGAGTTCTGGACACATGGGCGCTGTCATGTGCTTTCTTAATCTGAGATGACACATCAACCAGACTCACAGTCAAGGTCTTGGCTTTGTGGGTTTGGGGTCCTGGCTCAGAGGGTGCAGACCAAAGGGTAGAGAACCCATCTAAAAGATCCCACACCATCGCTTGGTCTTGTCAGCACCACGGACAGCTCAGCCAGCACTAGCACTGGGGTGTGCAGCTGGATCTACGGCTCTGCAGGAGCTCTAGGGGGCAGTCAGCACAGGTAACTTTAAAGGTATCGGCTTCATGGGTCTTGGTTTCCACAAATCTGGTCTGGAGAAGCATCATATCAGCTTCCCATCCCACCTTTCCTCATGTGACCCCCTCCTGTGCAGCAAGACCCACTTATTTGTCACCTGGGTCTTATCATTGTGTGTCACTGAGTCAGAGCCTCTAGTACCACACAAAAAGACAACTTGACAAATGGTGTTTTCAATGTCATCTTTAGCCAAGGAGCCATAACCATTACCCCACCCACTCACGTCAAGGGCCACCACATAGAGTTATGTAGCGTGTCCGCTCTAAAACTCCAGAGGTTGCCATGTACATAACAGTCTGTACAGACAGCTCTCCCTAGAGTTTTGTGGTCATAGTCTACATGGCTGCATCAGACAGTTCTGCCTCCATCCATCATGCCAGGAAGAACATTTCTGATAAGATTTAGCTGTTTAACCCAAGGGTGGTGGTATACACCTGTACGTGGAAGGGTGAGACAGGAGAATCACCACAAGTTCCAGGCCAGTCAAGGCGAGATTGTGAGTCCATGTCTCCCAGGAAAAAAGAGGGGCACTGGAGAGATGGTCGGGTGGGTAAGGACACTTGCTGCGTTAGCATAAGCATCCGAATTCAGATCCCTGGCACCCACATCCAAACAATGCTAGACATGACCACACATGTCATAACCCCAGTACTGGGAGGTGGGGTGGGAACACAAGGATTACTGGGGCTTGCTGGTTGCCAGCCTACCAAAAAAGGAAACAAAATAACAACAACAAAGCCGGGCGGTGGTGGCGCACGCCTTTAATCCCAGCATTTGGGAGTCAGAGGCAGGCGGATCTCTGTGAGTTCAAGACCAGCCTGGTCTACAAGAGCTAGTTCCAGGACAGGCTCCAAAGCCACAGAGAAACCCTGTCTCGAAAAACCAAAACAAAAAAAAATAAAAAAAAAACAAAAAAACAAATCCAGTTTTCAGATTCAGTGAGGTACCCCACTTATTCCCCTTATTCAAGGGAATAAGACAGGAGCAGTGGAAGGGAGACACCATTTTGGCATCCTCATGTGTGCCCACGTGCACACCACACACACACACACACACACACACACACACACACACACACACAAAACTCAAAACACCAAAAAGCGTTAAACTGTTTAAAAATTACCTGCACAATTCTTCAGTACATTTATGTTACTTTTAAAAATAAAGTTTGTGTTATTAGTACTTAATAAGCTCATTCAGTCCAGAAGAATTTTTTTAAATGTAGAGATTCATGGTTGGAGGGAGGTTTTTAAATCCAATTTATATACATCTCTTTGTTGTAGAGAAGTATGATGGGAAAATCAATAAAAAGATTTTCAAGCATAAAAATACATTACGTTGGGATAAAAGTCTGTGGGAGAAGTGGATCGGAAATGCAATTTCCCACTGTTAAATAAAAGCTCGTTTGCATGTTTTTTAAAAGGATGGTGGCATCCAATTGCTCTGATGTGTGTATTTTATTGGCTACATTTAAAACAGCGATGTCAGGGTTTTATAAAGTCTATTTTCATAACACACTAGACATTACAGCCTTTACAATTACTTTGATTGTTCCAAAACATCCTAAATACTAGTGTTAAGACGTTCAAGAAGGGGCAAAGATCTTTCAGAATTATTTTTGGCACCACTAAACAAAATGGTTGACCTCGTTGATGCAGCTCACCCCACTGGACACACCAGCCTGCCCCAACAAGAGATGCCAGGTCTTCAGAGGAGACATCTCCCCCATGGGAAGTGTTTGTTCTTTGCTTCTCTTTGCACCAGGTTCAGGCTCGGGGGTGGGGACTTCAGTACACGGGAAGGATGGTCTTTGGCTTTTCCCATCAGGCTGTCCTGGGTATCTGTTCTCCTCCCTCGCCCTGCCAAAGATTTTCTTCTATGCGGCCCAACTCCCATCAGGCAAGTGAAGGCACTTCATCAGGTTCTCGCCACACCCACCTCAACGGTGTGGACCATCCATTCTCCTCCACCCCCATCCTTCACTGTGCACAACGTACCTGACACTCAGTAGGGCCACAGAAAACAGGCCTAACCATGTGACAATCCCAAGTGTAGACAGCTCTGCATTTTCCCAACAGAAAGTCCCCCCCCAAAAAAAACCTTAAAAAAACTTCTGTCACAGTCATTTATATAGTGTATGTGATGGTAGAGTGCGTGTGTAGAGACTGGAGAACAAATTCCATGGCTTTATTCTCTCCTCACACCGGGTAGTCCTGCAGTTCTAATAATCCAGGTCGTCAGAAAGGCTGCAAGCACCTTTACCCAATGAGCCACCTCATCATCCACCCACCCCCAAAAATATTTTGGTTTTTTTTAACTTACAGTGTAAGGTTTTCCAGATTACTGGTGAGATTATAAAAGTCTACTCATAATCTTTAATTAATTTAATGTTTTTTGTTTTACCCATATTTAAAGCTCTTTGTGAAAATACATTACTATATCTGCTTGGTGGCTATCAACAAATATAGTTGAATTATAAAATCTTATTAATATTAGCAGAAAGTCTCATACAAATGACAAGCACATTTTTGAAGACTTCCTTTTTCCCCCCACATTTGCCGGGTTCTCCAGCAGATAGGGCTGAGGCAGAGCCGGTCCCACCGATCTCTCCCTGTGGCTGAGTGAGTGTCGAACCCAGACCTCCCCCATACCCCCTCTGAGCTGGGAGTCTGTCAAAGCAATTTGCATCAGGGCAGGAACTTATATAGAACTGAGGTAGTGGGCTGGAGTCTTGGGATGGGGTGAGGTAGAATGAGGAATAAGAGCCAGTAATATCCTGCCACGTCAGCAGTGGCTGGGCAGAGGCGGGCCTAGGTCAGGCTGTGCTGAGTCACTCCTCTCCAAACTCAAATTAGGCTCAGAAAGTTACACTGGGCTTCACCAAACTCAAGTCAGGCTCAGAGAGTTACTCTGGGCTTCACCAAACTCAAGTCAGGCTCAGGAAGTTATACTGGGCCTCCTGAGGCCCAACATGCATTCATACTCATTCCTGCAGCAATTGCTTCTGCTCTTCACAGACATCTTTGGCACTAAATAATTACGGAAATAACAGCTCCTAACCTAAACCTCCCGTCATCAGCACTGCCTATAATCCTGGGCTGCTCAGAGGGCAGAGAACACAACACAAAAAGAGAACGCTGTGTTCCCTGGAAGGACACAGCTTTCCTGGACAGTGAGTGACCACAGTGTTTACCTCTGTGCGAGCGGAATTGCAAGAAAAGAGATGGGCCCTCAGCGGGAAAACATCCTAAAAATCATATCTGTAGTTTGTTTTTCCTATTAAAAAATGATCAATTGGGGGCTGGAGAGATGGCTCAGTGGTTAAGAGCATTGCCTGCTCTTCCAAAGGTCCTGAGTTCAATTCCCAGCAACCACATGGTGGCTCACAACCATCTGTAATGGGGTCTGGTGCCCTCTTCTGGCCTGCAGACATACACACAGACAGAATATTGTATACATAATAAATAAATAAATAAACAAACAAATAAATAAATAAATAAAATGATCAATTGATTACACACGGAGTAGAAAGAAAATTACAGTCAATTCTAATTCCTGGGAACCCCTTTGGCTGTGATTCTGGGATAGGTCTCTCCACTTCTTTTGGTTGGTGTGTTGGTGTTTGCTTCCTTCCTCTCCCCTTTCAACAGCAAATGAAAGACCATCCTCTCCCTTCTCTGTGTGTGCACGTGTGTGTTTGTGTGTGGGTGTTTATGTGCATGTGTGTGTTTGTGTGTGGGTGTTTATGTGTGTGTGTGTGTGTTTGTGTGTGGGTGTTTATGTACGTGTGTGTGTTTGTGTGGGGGTGTTTATGTGCGTGTGTGTGTTTGTGTGTGTGTGTTTATGTGCGTGCGTGTGTGTTTGTGTGTGGGTGTTTATGTGCGTGTGTGTGTTTGTGTGTGGGTATTTATGTGCGTGTGTGTGTTTGTGTGTGGATGTTTATGTGCATGTGAAAGCTTGAGGATAACTGTGGTATCAGTCCGGTATGATCCACCTTGTTGAGTTTTTTGTTGTTGTACTTTGTCTGGAGACAGTCGCATTTTATAGCTTTGGCTGACCTTGAACTTGCTGTATAGACCAGGCTGACCTTGAACTCACAAAGATCCACCTGTCTCTGCCTCCTAATGGCAGGATTAAAGGCGTGTGCCACTTTGCCCAGCCTTAGTTTGTTTTTGAGACAAGGACTCACAGTGGCTTGGAGCTTACCAAGTGGGCTAGGCTGGTGGCCAGTGCATGCCAGGGGCTCTCTCCAGCACTGCACTGCAAACCTGCTCTTCCTCTTCCCTCCGCTTCTTCCTCCTTTTTCCTTGAAGTGTGAGCATCAAATCCACACTTTCTTCCTTTTTTTCTTTTCTTTTTTTGGTTTTTTGAGACAGGGTTTCTCTGTGTAGCCCTGGCTGTCCTGGAACTCACTCTGTAGACCAGGCTGGCCTCCAACTCAGAGATCAGCTTGCCTCTGTCTGGGATTGAAGGTGTGCGCCACCACCGCCCAGCCCAAGACCTCGTCTCTAAGCAAGTGTGCTGCCAATGAGCTCCATTCCCGGCAAACCAAGACAGTCTTGCTTTGATAGTTGTAATTAGCATTAGCTATTTTCTTGCCTTTGTTGTTGTTGCTTGGAGACAGCATCTGTTTACACAACTCAGGCTGGCTTTGAACCCGCAGTTCCTCCTGCCATCCTACCCACCTGCACCGCCACAACAGCTCACTGTGAGTTCTGGGATTTCTCTCGGGTCACCAGACTGGATGAGCAGACTTGAGGAGCAGGTACTTGTCCCCACGGAGTCATCTTGACAGCCTCCAAGAAGATACTTTGATTGCCAATGATCACAACCCCACAGCATCTGAACTTTAACGGTGAGGTCATCCAGGCCTAACCCCTTGACGTTATCGGAACAGAGACTCCCAGTATGTTGGTGCATGAGCGCACCAGGTGAGCTTCAGTGACTTTTCCAGGAATGAAACCGACGTGGAAACTGAGGCGTTTGTTTATTATTTTGTTTTCTTCACATCCTGCCAATGACACTGTCCGCAGCATCCACGTCACGATGCCACAGTCTACTCTTGTATTTTTGTGGCTGTCACCCTCAAAGTGATTCTAGCCACAGTGTGCTTTTCTTAAGTCCCGATTTCAACATACCAGCGATAAAGAGAAAATACCATCAACATTCACAGGGATACGACTTCCTTTTTCTTCAAGTCAAATATTCGCTGTAAGGAAGGTTAAATTCCTTACTGCTTCACTGTGCTTTCTTGTGTACTGATAATGAAACACTTAAGTATTGAAGTACATATTATTTTTATTAAAATTACTTTCTTTTTCCCTTTACATTGTATGACAGTTAAGGCGCCATATTGATTTTTAAGTTGTGCAAATAAATAGAGCATTTATGAATTTAATTTCAAGATACTAAAGGGGAGATTCTTTCTTAAATTACTTTATCAAAGGTCTGGTTGTGTTGAGAACCACAGGCTTGGTCTCTGTTTCAGTTAAATCTAAACTTTCCCCCAACAAGGTGCCTGGTTTGAATGCCTTTTCCCCAGGAGGCGACACTATATTGAGAAGCCTAGGGATATAGTGGTGTTTTGTTTAAGATCTAACAGATAAGTTTGCCTGAAGATCAGAGTGCAAAGTTAGCCACACTGGTCAGTCATCCGGGCCAGGCAGTGCTGGCACACACCTTTAATCCCAGCAGCCACACTAGTTAGCCACAGAGGCCTGGCAGCTAGAGAGGACTGTAAGGCTGGATGAGACAGGAACTCGCTCTCTTTTCAATTTGAAGATTTCGAAGAGGTAAGAGCTCTCTAGCGCTTGGCTGCTTTGCTCCTCTGATCTTTCAGCTTGAACTCCAATATCTGTCTCTGGGTTTTTATTATTCATGCTGCATATGGATTTCTGTAGATGTGATAGGATGGGAGGAAGCAGGTGTTCTGGATGTCCTGGTCCACCATGATGTGGGCAGCTTCTGTGCCTGCTGCCACAGGTGCAGCTGCTATGCCAAGCTGTCCCTGCTGGTTTGGGCTGGGACCCTCTGAAACTGGGAGCCCAAATGGCTGGGTAACAACTACACAAAAGAATAGTCTCTGCCTCTGCTAGAGGAACAGCGCACGAAGGCAGGTATTGGTCCGCCCGTGGGGCCCTGTGTTTGGAATTCTGCGTTAAAGTCCAATTGACTAGGGATGTTGGTTCACCCCTGACACTGTAGGGCCCAAGCTTTTATAGGTGAAAAGCCATTTGCTTCTTCTTTTTTTCCAGTTTGTTTGTTTTTGAGAGAGTCTTTCTATGCAGTCCTGGCTGTATTGGACATGTTATATAGACCAAGCTGACTGTGAACTCATAAGGATCCTCCTGCCTCTGCCTCTTGCGTATTGGGATTAAAGGCCTGCACCACCAAGCCCAGCAATAGATACAATTTCTAAAATTCCTTTTAAAGGACAAATCCAGATGGAACGTCCTGGGCCTGGTGACTGAGAGGAGGCAAGACCTCAGATATGGAGGCTGCTGGTACAGCTCCTGGCAGAGGGCAGAGGAAATAAATGTGGGGTGTTACTGCTAACTTCCTCAGACTGGAAACCCCAAGTCTCCACCACCATCCCTCCCTGCCCAAAATCGTGGAGAGCCAATTCATTTCCTCTCCCCGGCCCTGGCCACCTTCAATAATCTCACTCTAATTGGAATTTGGGGATGTCAGCATGACCTTCATTTCCCATCCCTGAGTCTCACCCTGGTTCCCAGCTCTGACCGATGCCGAGGCGCCCATAGCTCCAAGCAGCACTGGCGGCCGAGGAGGGGACTGTGATAGGCAGACTCCTGTGGGTGCCGTGGGTAGGACTATGCCCCAGACTTCAGCTACCACGCGGGGGAATGGACCTGGCGTGGCTAGTGATGAGCCACACCGCCCCGGGGGAGTTGTCTCCAGCCTTCCACAGTGGCACGGCCGCAGGTTTATCTCGCTCGCTGAGAGAAGACATAATCAATTCCCCAGCTGGCACTTTGCGCTGAATACCTACTTTTTCAGCTTGATAGCAAGACTAAATTAGTTATTTAGCAACTAGGCCCTAATTTAGAGCGAGCGGGGGCCTTGACAAGGACCATTGTTCAAGGCCGTCCCCCATTTGCCTTCAGAGAGGAGGCCTGCAAATCCCCAGAAAGTGATAAATAGACAATTAGAAAATAGATATATTTGGTTAGATCTACAAGGCTCCCCAGCGCTGTCAAGCTCACAATGAAGGGGGCCAGGGTAAATTGGTGGCCAACGAACACCAGCTGCACGGCCATCCGTCCTGCAGACACCCAGCCATATGTGGCCATTTATAGACCATCCTGAAGAATAGATCGGACCAATAAGACCAGAAGGAACTAAAAATACTTGACAAAGTTGGCTGCTCTTCATTTAACAAGAATAAAATATCTAATGGGGTGTAATGGAGGCCATCAACCACACGCTGCCAGGCCCAAGCGCAACACCACACTTTTAACTATTAATGCAACTCTGTTTCTGTAATAAGTAGGAGAGGCACATCAGCTCGGTGCACAGGGCAGGTGTGTGGGCGGGGGAGATGATTGGGGGCTCTTGGAGAGCTGTGGCTGAGGACGGCTCCCGCTTCAAAACGGAAGGGACAGAGGGATAGAAAACCGTGAAGCCAGCGTGGGAACCAGCATGGGCGGCCCGTACAATTCCCAGAGGCTCCAGGTGGGCCACTCCCAGGTATAAACTCAAAAGGCTGGAAGGCAAGGGCTCAAAGTGACGTTTGCACAGCCAGGTTCACAACAGCAGTATTTACAAAGTGCAAGCCCTCCAAGCACCCCTTGACACATGAAAACACACAGCACGGAGGGTGCATGTAGCATCGATAGTTTTCCAGCCTTTAAAAATGAAGAAGGAAACACTGGTACATGCTACAACATGGATGAGCCTGATGGGCATCATGTTAAGTGAAAGAAGCTGACTGCAAAAACACAAGCATCACCAGACAGGAGGCTGTGACAACAGTGGCACAGCAGGTTTCCTGTTCCTTCCGGGAAGCAGTCCCTGAGCTCTGCTCTGTGGAGAGCAAGGTCCTGGGATGTAGGGCCAATGTGGATATGAGGCCATACCTGTCCTCACAGGGTGCAGGTGTCCTTCTCTTGAAGGAAACACATACACATAAAATAAACATCACAGCTGTGGGAGCCTATGGAACTCACATGACTGAGAAAAGGCAAGGTAACTTCGGTGTGCCCCTCCATGAGGGAGACATGCTAGCTGGGAGGTGCTGGTCATGAGCTGGGAAGATCTGGCCTGAGAGAGCAGAAAGAAGAAAGTGGACAAGCATGGACCTCCTGGACTGCGCAGCACACCCCCACTGGGCTGGGGAGGGACAGCACGGAACATAGATCAGGTGATGTCTTAAACCGTCAAGGCAGCCTCCATCTTGGCTCATTCACTCTGAGAATTAACGATGGTATTAAGATGTGCAGAAGAAGAGCTGGAGAGGTGGTTCAGCGGTTAAGAGCGCCTATTGCTCTGCAGAGAACTGGGTTCAATTCCCAGCACCCACGTGGCATGGCAACTCATACCCATCTGCAACTCCATTTCAGGGTATCTGACCTCTCCTGGCCTCCGTAGGCATTAGGTACACAGGTAGTGTTCAGACAGACAAGCAGACAAAACACTCATACACATAAAGTAAATGAATCTGAATTTTGAAAATAAGTTTTCAAGAAGATAGAAAGATAGATGAAATATTTTTATTGCTCTCTCATTGCACGTGTTACTAGAAGCTTGGTTTTATTATTGCGTTACATCTCTATACTAGCAAAGCACGGGTATTTTTGTTGATAATTTTCCCCTTCTTGGCTTTGTATATCAGGTTTCAGATCATCTTACAGGTTGTCAAGCTGTCTTACTCTACTGAGAAAGTGCTAACTTCTACTTTCGTGCAGAGTGAATGCCATCCCCTAGTCCTGCAGTGTGGTCATTCGTGCCAGCGTGGGAGAGACCGGCCCAGGCATGGACTGGGAAGTGTGCAGTGGGAAAGAACAGTGTGCTGACTCCAGCTGACCACGGCAGGGAAGCACTGGTTCACGTACCGTGTGCTGACTCCAGCTGACCACGGCAGGGAAGCACTGGTTCACGTACCGTGTGCTGACTCCAGCTGACCACGGCAGGGAAACACTGGCCCACGTACTGTGTGCTGACTCCAGCTGACCACGGCAGGGAAGCACACTGGCTCACGTACTGTGTGCTGACTCCAGCTGACCACGGCAGGGAAACACCGGTTCACGTACCGTGTGCTGACTCCAGCTGACCACGGCAGGGAAACACTGGTTCACGTACTGTGTGCTGACTCCAGCTGACCACGGCAGGGAAACACTGGTTCACGTACTGTGTGCTGACTCCAGCTGACCACGGCAGGGAAACACTGGTTCACGTACTGTGTGCTGACTCCAGCTGACCACGGCAGGGAAACACCGGTTCACGTACCGTGTGCTGACTCCAGCTGACCACGGCAGGGAAACACTGGTTCACGTACTGTGTGCTGACTCCAGCTGACCACGGCAGGGAAGCACTGGTTCACGTACCGTGTGCTGACTCCAGCTGACCACGGCAGGGAAACACTGGTTCACGTACTGTGTGCTGACTCCAGCTGACCACGGCAGGGAAACACCGGTTCACGTACCGTGTGCTGACTCCAGCTGACCACGGCAGGGAAGCACTGGCCCACGTACTGTGTGCTGACTCCAGCTGACCACGGCAGGGAAGCACTGGTTCACGTACTGTGTGCTGACTCCAGCTGACCACGGCAGGGAAGCACTGGCTCACGTACCGTGTGCTGACTCCAGCTGACCACGGCAGGGAAACACTGGCCCACGTACTGTGTGCTGACTCCAGCTGACCACGGCAGGGAAGCACTGGCTCACGTACTGTGTGCTGACTCCAGCTGACCACGGCAGGGAAACACTGGTTCACGTACTGTGTGCTGACCACGGCAGGGAAACACTGGCCCACGTACTGTGTGCTGACTCCAGCTGACCACGGCAGGGAAACACTGGTTCACGTACTGTGTGCTGACTCCAGCTGACCACGGCAGGGAAGCACACTGGCCCACGTACTGTGTGCTGACTCCAGCTGACCACGGCAGGGAAACACTGGTTCACGTACCGTGTGCTGACTCCAGCTGACCACGGCAGGGAAACACTGGCCCACGTACTGTGTGCTGACTCCAGCTGACCACGGCAGGGAAACACCGGTTCACGTACCGTGTGCTGACTCCAGCTGACCACGGCAGGGAAACACTGGCTCACGTACTGTGTGCTGACTCCAGCTGACCACGGCAAGGAAACACACTGGTTCACGTACCGTGTGCTGACTCCAGCTGACCACGGCAGGGAAACACTGGCTCACGTACTGTGTGCTGACTCCAGCTGACCACGGCAAGGAAACACACTGGTTCACGTACTGTGTGCTGACTCCAGCTGACCACGGCAGGGAAACACTGGTTCACGTACCGTGTGCTGACTCCAGCTGACCACGGCAGGGAAACACTGGCTCACGTACCGTGTGCTGACTCCAGCTGACCACGGCAGGGAAGCACTGGTTCACGTACCGTGTGCTGACTCCAGCTGACCACGGCAGGGAAACACTGGCCCACGTACTGTGTGCTGACTCCAGCTGACCACGGCAGGGAAGCACACTGGCTCACGTACTGTGTGCTGACTCCAGCTGACCACGGCAGGGAAACACACTGGCTCACGTACTGGAAGCCAGCGTCAGACTGGTGGTGGATTCTGAGACTCACTTTCAGAGCGTACATTCTAGAGCCTTCTCTCTCTGATGCTGTCTAGAGAGCTACAAACTCAATTCCTTGACCCCCCTTTTTTTGGATGGGGTTTCCTGTGTTTCAGATTAGCCTCAAATTTGCAGTGTAGCTGTCTTAGTGTTCAGCTGCTGTGAAGAGACACAACGACCATGGCAACTCTTATAAAGGAAAACATTTAAATGGGGCTTGGTTACAGTTTCCGAGGTTTAGTCCATTGTCGTCACGGTAGGGAGCGTGGAGGCACACAGGCAGACACGGTGCTGGAGAGTTAGCTGAGAGTTCTGCATCCAGATCCACTGACTTGGCTTGAGCATTTGAAACCTCCAAGCCCACCCCCAGGAGACTTAGGATCCTCCTTGTTGTTTAGGTTCTCTGGGATTGTGATTTGTAGGCTGGTTTTCTTTGCTTTATGTTTAAAAACCACTTATGAATGAGTACATATGATAATTGTTTTTCTGGGTCTGGGTTACCTCACTCAAAATGATGTTTTC
Organism: Microtus pennsylvanicus; assembly: GCF_037038515.1. NCBI lineage: Eukaryota > Metazoa > Chordata > Mammalia > Rodentia > Cricetidae > Microtus > Microtus pennsylvanicus. The sequence continues at coordinate 141,422,346 of NC_134581.1, forward strand.
TAACTCCATCCATTTGCCTGCAAAATTTAAAATGTTGTTATTTTTTTCTGCTGTGTAGTACTCCATTGTGTAAATGTACCACATTTTCCTTATTCCTTCTTTGGTCGAGGGGCATTTAGGTTGTTTCCAGGTTCTGGCTATGACAAACAAAGCTGCTATGAACATAGTTGAGCACATGTCCTTGTGGCATGATTGAGCATCTTTTGGGTATATACCCAAAAGTGGTATTACTGGTTCTTGAGGAAGGTTGCTTCCTAATTTTCTGAGAAATCACCACACTGATATCCAAAGGAGCTGTACTAACTTGCATTCCCACCAGCAATGCAGAAGTGTTCCCTTTTCCCCATAACCTCTCCAGCATAAGTTGTCATCAGTGTTTTTGATTTTGGCCATTCTTTCAGGTGTAAGATGGAATCTCAGAGTTGCTTTGATTTGCATTTCTCTGGTGACTAAGGATATTGAGCATTTCCTTAAGTGTCTTTCAGCCATTTTAGATTCCTCTGTTGAGAGTTCTCTGTTGAGGTCTGTACTCCATTTTTTTTTAAAATTGGATTATTTGTTCTTTTGATGGCCAATTTCTTGAGTTCTTTGTATATTTTGAGATTAGACCTCTGTGTGATGTGGGGTTAGTGAAGATCTTTTCCCATTCTGTAGGCTGTCGTTTTGTCTTGTTGACTGTGTCCTTTGCTTTACAGAAGCTTTTCAGTTTCAGGAGGTCCCATTTATTAATTGTTTCTCTCGGTGTCTGTGCTATTGGAGTTATATTTAGGAAGTGGTCTCCTGTGCCAATGTGTTAAGGTGTACTCCCCACTTTCTCTTCTATGAGGTTCCCTGTGGCTGGCTTGATGTTGAGATCTTTGATCCATTTGGACTTGAGTTTTGTGCATGGTGATAGATAACATACATTTTCTTTAGACCCCGGTCCTGTCGATAGATGACAGATAACTGTCCCCTGGTCCCTCTGCCACCCTGAGGGACTCTGTAGACCATAGGAGACTTAACAATCTCTGTGCACTCCTAAGTAACATTGCCTTATTTGCCAGCCCATCCCCCTCAAGTCAGCTAAGGATGGTTGAAGGAACCTCGATAAATATCCTTCATCCGTATGAACTGAACCATTAGTCTGAAAGACCCACGATGGGATAGCGGGGTCTCCACAGATGGAGACGAGACCCTGTTCTCAACCCACCACCCACTCAGGGAGCCTCCCACTCGGCCACTGCTGCTTTCATGCATTATTCAATCACAAATGTCACCCTACACTGGCCTGAGTGTGTCCTTCAGTCTGAGAGTGTCTCCAAGTAGCGCGGGGCGGGGACTGGGAGCCTGGTGACTTTGAACACACCTCCAGGATGCAGATGGGCCAGGTGCTTTGGCAGCATGGGATAAAGCACTCTTCTGGGGAAGGCGCAGGAGGGTTGAGTATTTGAGGGCACAATGACAGCTACAGAAAACAGGCCATCGCGATTGTGATAATGTCTGTGGTTTGGACTTTGGGTGGTTTTCCCCCACACCCCAGAATAAATATTAGGCTTGTTATAAAATTCCCTTTGGTTTCATACCTCGGCCCAATCACGCCTCTTGGCTCATTTGACCCTCAAAAGCACCTTGGACATAAATAGAATGGATTCTTCTTTGTCTTGAGTCAGGCATGCTGTGCTTGCATCCTGGTTCACTTTGTTAGAGTCTGGCTCAGTTCCACCGCTCACTGTTTTTTTTTTTATTATGTCCATGAACCCAAATGTTTCAGACCTCCACTCTTTTTTCTACTTGAATCATAATCAATAATTAACTCATTTAGCAGATTTTACTAGTTAAGACTCACAAGTGGTAACAACCAAACTCAAATAAGCTTAATCAAAAAAAAAAAAAAAAGAATGACGTTGAAGATAAAAGGACGTACAGGCTCAAGCTTGGCCACACCCTCCTTCCTCTCTCTTCTCTGATGGGGTAGCTGGGGAACAGTCATGGCCCCTCCTCCCTGTCTCTGATCTCTTGGACCTGTCTTCTCCAGTTCTCTGACTCAAAGAGAAGGAAATGTGACAGCTGAGCGTTCCTGAGCTTCCCCTCTTCATTTTCTACCCACAGGGAAGAAAGATGTCTGGCCACTGTCCATCTTTAAGAGCCTTATGAGTGGGACTCACTGACGTAGGTACCACTCTTGGACTAACCAGCAGTGTGAGCCTCCATAAGAAAACATAGCAGACTGGAGGGCCATCCTAAAGATGATGTATGGAGATTTAATTCAAGGGACACAAAACAGAGTGTGTCTCTGAACACAATACTTCTTGAGTCTTCCATGTGCAAGACAGATGCACTCACAAATGTGCAATGGGCACCTACTGGGTGCTAGCCACTGTCGTGGTCACTGGCATGCCCATGCCACCACCTTCGCTGTCACATGATAGTGGTCATCCCCGATCGCTTTTGCAGTTGTGGTATTATAAACACAAACAGGATGAACCTGAAGTGGTCACTTTCCCAGGGAAACCACAAACATTGAACAGAAGCAACTGAAGGGAGAGGGCTTATTGTAGCTCAGGGTTTCCGAGGGGCCAGTCCATCGTGGGCGAGGAGGCATGGTGGGCGGTTCCTCCCTGGTGACTCAGGAAGCAGAGAACAGGACTGGACGTGGCCAGGCTAGGCTGACTCAGAGAGGTCGGCTCTCCAGCGACTCACCTCCACCAGCCAGGCTGGGACATCTAAAGGTTCGTAACTTCTTAGGCAGTGTAACCACTGAGGCCAGGTGCTCAATCAAACACAGGGGCCAATGCCACCTGGGGGGCGGGGACAGACACTTCACATCAAACTGTGAGAACAGGATTTACACCAAATAAGGTCGGGAGAGAAAGGGAGATAAAATTGATGTGGGGGGGAAGGAGGACCAAGTGTGGATAGTAACATGTTCTTTGAAGTGAAGTGAGATCGAGCAAATGGCCGGTGATACCCCTGAGCGGTGTGAACAAAGTTAGAGTTCCCATCTAGCCCAGTGGTGTTAGCTGAAGCATCGCACCCAACCCTCACTCCACAGAATAGTGACGTGTTTCTGATTGGTCTTAGGGAGGGAGGGAGAGAGAGAGAGAGAGAGAGAGAGAGAGAGAGAGAGAGAGAGAGAGATCCTGTGGAGCTCAGGGGATGTCTTGGGCAGTAAAGCACTTGCTTTGCAAGCAGGAAGACCTGAATTCAAAACCCAGAACCCACGCAAAAATCAGGGAATGGTGCCTGTCTCTTATAGCCCTGTGCTGGAGAGAGACGATAGGATCCCAGGGCTCATAGCCCAGCCTCCCGGGCTAATTGGTGAGTTCTAGGACAATAGGAGACACTGTCTCAAACTGGAGTGGACAGAATTCCAGAGGATAATACCCAAGACTGTCTTCCAGCCTACACACACGCGTACACATACATACACAAACATACACATGCACACACACATACACACACGTACACACATACACACATGCACACACACATACACACATGTACATACATACATACACACATACAGAAACATACACACATACGCACACACACTCGCTGCACACAGAGGAACTTGAGCACACACGTTAATAAAACAGATTCCGTAGCCAGATACATTTTGGAAGCACTGGGCTGGCTTTAAAGAAAATCTATTCTCTTTGCTGCAGAATTTGCCAGACTCCAGCAGGCCACTGTGCCCTGAGAAGCACCAGAGAGATTCTCCCAGTCATGTTTTGCCTTGACTCGCAAGTCAAAAGAGCTGTCAGACGTCCTTATCAGTGGTGGGGGGTGTTTATTTCTCTTGGGCATTTGTTTTGTTTTTGGACAGTGTCTCACCATGTAGCACAAACTTCAGCCTCCTGCGTGCTGGGATTGTGGACCTGTAACACCACAGCTGGCATTTATAGGTTTTGTCTTGAGCTCACAGATCACGGACTCTAGACTCCAGAAGAAGCAGGGTCACCGTTCCCCAACCTCCTTCACAGGTCTGAAGGGCGTGTGAGCAGTTCCACCAGGGAGATGACAGACTTCTGTCACAGGTCTTGTGAGAAGGGACTCTCCTCCTAGAGAGAGACTGGCAGGCCTTCTCTTCCTGCCCCTGAAGGCAGAGGTGACGCTCTGAGCTGCTGCAGCCACTCTGTGAGCGTGAGAAAACACATCACCAACACCATAAAGCGGGTGAGAATGAGGAAAAGCTGTTCTGGACCAGCTCTGAGCAGCCTCACTGGACTTCCGCCCAGTGAGCCGACAAGTTCTTACCAGTTCCGTTCTCACCCCACATCCCTCTTGGGCTCTTCTCTTTTTTTCTTTTTAATTGTATTTATTTAGAAGCAAGCCTTCAGAATGTCAACAAAACAGCTGCAATTTTTTTCTTTTGCAATTGCAGAGTGGTATTCCGTTAACAGAACAATTTATCTTTGAATAAGCTGCATCCGAGACAACTGAATATAAAAAAAAAATCAAAATTAAAAGAAAAACTACTGTTCCCGTATGTAACTAATTTACATTGTGCATCAACAAAAACCTGCTTTAGATTTCTATGTGGATTTACAGCCCCAGACTGGACCAGGAACAAATACAGGCTGAAAACACCACCAGGACAGACACGCTTGGCAGTGTGTTAATTGTACAGAAACAACAGAAACGGTGAGATACGGCTTCAAAGCAGATCTTACACAGCCCTACGTTTCCTTTTTTTTCTCATTAAAAGGGGTGAGTTGTGTACATGGGTATTAAATGCTTTATAGATGAGAAAAAAAATCTTAACTAGACCCACCTTATTTCATCGCTGTCTTCCTCCTGTCCTCCTCCTCTCCCTCTTCCTTCTTTTTCTTTTCAGCCTCCGGCGCCCTGTTTTCTGCGGCGGGGGTTTCCTTTCGCTCTGGAGGCAGCAATATCGGCCTCGTGTTTTTTCTTCAGCTGGGCAGCCTTCTTTCCTCAGGGCTGCCCAGTTCCAGCAGTGCTGCTCCACATTGGGTGCTCCAGGGGGCTCTCCTTTCATTTGGGGCGACTCTCAGAATGGAGCAAGGAGGCCGAAGGAGGCCTCTTGGGCGCGCTGGGGACCTTGAATTTCTTTTTGGTCTCCCGTTTGGGTGGGTGTAGGTTTTCTCTTGTGAGCCTTTGCCATGTCTTCATTGCCGCTTTTCTTTAGCAGACACAGTTCCTGCCTGGATCTCCGAGACTTCTTAGAGAACCCTGCGGAGTTGGCAGAAGCGTCCATAGGGACTTCTTCTATGCTCGCTCCGGCAAGCTTGCACAAAGAAGGCGTGTGAGGACGTTTGCCGCTCAGCTCCCTAGGCTCTCCTTGCCCACGTTTAGTTGATTTTCCTCCGTGAGGCAGGGCTGCCCAGGGTCTGTCAGCTCTCTCATCGTCCCTCCTATCTTGGACTAGTAATGCCTTCCTGTTTAACATCTTCCTTCGTTTGAAGGCTCAGATTTCAAAGAAGTTGTTTATCTTCTAATCTATCATTCCAGCCAATATCATGAAGGAAACTTTGTATGTACATTAGTTCTAAAACTCACTGTGACATTATGAACAAAGCAATACATGAGAAAAGTCTCCATTAAATCTAAATTGTTTGGATGTCTAAGTCATATGCAGATTTTGAAGAGTGTATATGGGAACCCAGCAGAGCTGTTCAGATGGGGCCAGCAGCAAAGGATTCTGGTACTGCCCACAAGGGCTGAAGGGATGGGGTCATTTCACATCTTTTTAATTTTGCTTCTGTTGTTTTTTTTTTAATTTTGGGGTTTTTGTTGTTGTTGTTGTTGTTAATTTTGTTGTTTTGCTTTGTTTTTTGTATTTTTGAGACAGCGTTTCCCAGTAGGTATGGAGCCTGTTCTGGAACTCTCTCTGTAGACCAGAGCTGGCCTCGGTCATGTTTTCTATTATTTTTAAAGGATTTATGTTGTAGAATATTATTTTATGCTGTGGAATATTTGTTTAATGATGCAAAGATGTATTGCATCTTTGTTTCTTTTTTTTTTTTTTTTTTTGATTTTTCGAGACAGGGTTTCTCCGTAGCTTTTTGTTTCCTGTCCTGGAACTAGCTATTGTAGTCCAGGCTGGCCTCGAACTCACAGAGATCCACCTGCCTCTGCCTCGCGAGTGCTGGGATTAAAGGCGTGCGCCACCACCGCCCGGCTGTGTTGCATTCTTTTATGTTGCATTTAACTCTGTGAAGGTGTGTTACTTTAACTGTCTAATAATGAGCCGAACGACCAATGGCAAGGTGGGAGAAAGGGTAGGCGGGGCCGGCAGGCAGAGAGAATAGGAGGAGAAATCTGGGGAGAGGGAGATTGAGGAACAGGATAAGGAGGAGGACTCCAGGGGACAGCCACTCAGTTACACAGCAAGTCATGGAGAAAGAAGTAAAAAACACAGAAATAGAGAAAGGAAAAAACCCAGAGGAAAAAAGTAGATGGGCTAATTTAAGAAAAGCTGGCTAGAAATAAGAATAAGCCAAACTAAGACCATGTATCTGTAAGAAAGGATAAGGCTCTATGTGATTTATTGGGAGCTGGGTAGTAGTCCCCTAAAAGAGCAAAAGAATAAAAAAACAGATTTATTTTATTTTTAGTTGTCTGTGTGGGTGTACATGCTGGCCCCTGCGGAGGCCTAAGGTCTCAGATCCCCCCAGAGCTGGAGTCTCAGATGTTTGTGAGCACCTGGTGTGGTGCTGGGAAGTGAACTTGGGTCCTCTGCAAGTGTAGCAAGCACTCCACCCACTAAGCCATGTCTACAGATTTGTTTTCTACTTATTTATTCATATTTTTGTTTGAGACAAGTTCTCCATATGCTACCCTTGCTGATCTAAAACTCACTATGTAGACCAGGCTGGCCTCAAACTCATTGAGGTCAGCCTGCCTCTTCTTCCCGAGTGCTGGGATTAAAGGCATGCACCATCTTGTCTGGTCTATTTTCTATTATTTTTAAATGGAATAAAAATACAACTTATTATATTTTGACCCAAAATCATACAACAAATTTCCTTAAAATCTTAGCTGCAATGTAAAGGAGTGCCTTTACTTACGGACTACCATATGAAGATGGGGGTTCTATTTCCAGGAGGTTCACGCCCTCTTCTGGCCAGCTCTGGTACTGCACACACAGGGTACACAGGCAAACACCTATGCACATACATTTAATCTTTTTTTTCAAGACAGGGTTTCTCTGTGTATCCCTGGCTGTCCTGGAATTTGGCCTGTAGACCAGGCTGGCCTCAAACTTAGAGATTTGCCTGCCTCTGCCTCCTGAGTGCTGGGATTAAAGGTGTGTGCACACTAACAGGCTATTTTTTTTTAAGTTCAAAAGTCTCCCAGACAGTATTTCTGTGCTAACTGTGTGATCTTTCAAGGACATATTACTGAAAATGCAGGTGTCTGTAGTGTCCTGTCGAAGGAAACCTGAAGTCGAGTTGTTTTAGCAATGTCTTCATGAAATACTTCTCAGTATGATAACTGGCTCTATTAAGAATTTTGTGTCTTGGGGCTGAGAGTGATCTGATTAAAAGCACTGGCTGTTCCTGCAGAGGACCTGACAGATTCCCAGAACCCTCAGGTCAGCTACAAACACCTGTAACTCCAGCCCCAAGGGATCCAGTACTTCTGGCTTCCTCAGTGCCTGCATGCATGTGCGCACACACACACACACACACACACACACACACACACACACACACTAAAAATTTAAAAACAGAATTTAAAGATTTTAAAAGGATTTCTGTCTCTTCTACAAAACAGTTAATATTAGTTTGTCTGTCATAAGCCACTGACAGGTGTGCCTGGCCCCCAGGCCACCTGAGAGGTTTTTTAAGAGCACGCATGTGCATGTCCTGCTCTCCTTGGCTGAGCCAGACAGACTGTCTAGGGTGGGGCTCACTTGTCGATATTATCCCGCACATCACTGTGCTGTGTATTCATAGTTGAGGATCATTGCTCCAGGCGCTCATAAGCATGAAAACCTCCTGAAAATCATAATTACAAAATCCCCTAATCTCTGTTTTCATCTGGCGACCAGGAGGCTCAGCCAAATTTAGCTCTAGTAAATCTCTTACTTCTGGCTTTCACTTTCCCTTCTTTCTCCAGGCTTCCAAGTCCCAAATCACTTGTGTCCAGTCACCGGGCCTTCCTCCAGCCCGACCAACTACTCCAAAACACAAACACGCATACGCATGCCCGGTGCGCGCCCACGCCCACGTATGGGTACACACACAGCTACATGGCTGCGCTTGATGCCCTCTCTCCTTTAGAAGCCGGATTGCGGTGTACATGCTTTACGGTGGCTAAAACTTAGACTGATTCGTTGCTCTAATCAGAAATATCAAACATTCCTATCCCCTCGCTTTCTGCGGTTAAAAACATACTTTACTTTGTAACAAAATAACGTGGCCACACTTGAGCCTGTCTATCAAGCCATTCAGATGTTTTGTGTTCTTCCCGTCACTTCTGACAAAGTGAGATGGAGTTGGACACCCTGTGAACTGTCTCTGTGCTCTAATGTGTGAGCTGCGCTTCACTAGAGGGGATAAGATAATCCGCTGTCATTTCTGTTTTGATCATATTCATTTTGGGCCGAGAATTTATTCTCCCTGCACCGTATCGCTATTTATGGGCTACAGCCTCCCGCTTCTGCATTCCCCAGAGAACGCACCATTAAAACTCTTAATGTGACACCTCATATTTTAGTAGACTAGAAAATAGTTACAATTTTAATTTAAATTGAAATGACTATGTAATGGCTGGACAAATCAGCTAGAGCTCCCCAGAGCTCTTAATTGTGATTCTCCATTGTTTTGTATGCATAAATGTCTTTCCCGAGCTCGTTCTGAAATACTCTCTCATGTTTTTCAGCAGCTCTAGCTCATTCCAAACTCACTTATTTAATAATTTTCTATGGTGAACAACTTCATGATTAAGCTTTAATGTTAAATATAAATGGTTGGAATAATACGCTTAATCAGAGAATTTAGGGGGGCAAAGAAGATCCGACGTTTAAGCGATGGTGAGCTGAAGAACCGAGTGCATGAGGAGGAGACGGCATTCAGCCGAGAACAAAGCAGATTTTGATAGTTTAAATACGTGCATATATCGGATATAAATGCTGACACAAATGTCTAGATTTCCTCGTGCAATGGGACGTGGCACTCGGTGACAGAGCAGCGGTGACTGTATCTGGTGTGACCTCATTTATGAATGAGGGATGCAAGGCTCAGAAAGGAGAAGTGATTTTTTCCCCCCAAATCAAATGACTTATTAGCCAAGATCAGACTCAGAGAACAATCAGCAGCGAAGTAAAAGACAGCAGAAAGAATTCTGCAGGACCGTCACACAGGTACTTCCCAGAGTCCTCTTGTCCCCCGGTGCTCAGGGGCCAGACCGAGCGGCAAGGTGCACGGTTGCCTCCCACGAAGCTGGGCTGTGCGGAGGCATTTCGTGCTATCTCATGCTAAGTTTCAAAACTAGAGCTGGTCTCCTTAGCTCGGTGGATAGAGCTCGCCCAGCATGCACAAAACCCTGGGTTCAGTCCCCAGCACCACAGAAACTGAGTGTGGCAGGGCATGTGGTCATACAAAGCACTCGGGTGACCAGAGAGGCTCAGAAGACCAAGGTCATCTCTGGCTACATGGTGAGTCGAGGCTAGCCTTAGATATACAAGACCCAGATCAAAAATTATTCAACAAAACCTGCGATACAAGAAACGTGATTTTTAATCTTGCCAGACAGTGACAAGTACATATACATATAAGTATATATGAGTGCTTAGTACACATACAAAAGCTGGAGTGATGCAGGCATGCTAATCCATGAAGCATTCCATGTTGAGGACCCGGAGAAAACTGGCAGAGTGCCTATCAAATATCAACTCAGCTCCCTTGAATCGTGTTGGAGGTTTGAGGTGATGGCTTATGGCTAAAGCCCTTGCTGCATAGATGGAAAGACCTGATTCAGATCTCCACAGTGCACATAAAAAGTTGGGCAGGCACATCTCAGTGCTCAGAAGCCAGAGAAGGAGATCCCACAGGTAAGCTCCCTCACTAGACTATCCGGAACTGGGGAGCCATGGCTTCAACAAGAGACCTACCTGAATAAGTTGGGTAGAAAGTGATCAAGGAGGATGTCCAATGACAATTGTGGACATCCACATATGAATGCACACACACACACACATCTGTGGACACAGACATGCACCCACACACGTATGAACACACACTCACACAATTCCTATATTGTGTAAGGTATGTGTGAGATACCATGGAACCCCTCAGCACAGCACGCTTCCGTGGGAGGCTACGAGGAACTTTGCTGCTAAATTAAACCCAGGATAGAAAGGTGGATCAGTATGAAGAGCGCCGGCTGCTCTTCAGAGGATCCAGGTGCTAGACTCAGAGCTCCTGCATGGCAGCTCACAGCTGTGTGTGACTCCAGTTCTAGGGGACCTGGTGCCTTCTTCCGGCCGTGCAGGGGCCGGCATGTGGTGCACACATGCACACACAGGCAAAGCACCCACATACATGAAATGATATACAAATCTTTTTTAAATGTTTTTTTTATTAAAGAAGCATAATTGCTGACCCTCGGGGTTCAGAGGAGACTTCGAGGGATTTAGCCATCACTGGATGTTTAAGCCTCCTGTCAAGAGTCCCAGGGGACCCACTTCTACCTAAGTACCCAGGACAGGGAGTTTGTCATTTTCAAGACAAGCATTTTTTTTTCCTTCCAGAAGCTAAAGATAAAATCCTACTTCAGATGGAGCCAAACCCGGCTCCTTACACCACACATTTGATCCTCTTTGTACCCCCTGGGTCCACCTGGGAAAGGTCAAATCCCTCTTCCACACTTGCTCAGATGTTGCTGGGTCACCTCCATCCCATGCACCATCCCTCATGGCACACAGATCCAAGTCTCTGGACAGCCCACCCCACGTTCCTGAGTGTTTCATTGCCAAGAGTGAAGTGCGTGGTCCGTGCACAAAGGGAATTTCTTTTCGTTTTCTTTTAAGTAGTTCATTTTTGCAAACATCAGGGAACAATTTCCTGAGAGGCAGCATGACTTACGGTGACAGAGGGACAAGGTTATCCGAAGCCCAGCGCATCAGACCTTCCGGAAAACCCTTAAGTGAAGAATGCTTGTCTCCACGAAACCTTTGTCATTTAAAGGGGACAATGACTATCTGAAGCAGTCAAGGTCCCTGTTAAATCTGGCAAGGCTGGGTAACTGGAAGCAAGGGTGTCTCGTGCAAGGGGACCCTTTGGTCTTTAGCGACATCATTATCTGTGGGTTATTATCATTACCACAAATACTAATACAGTTTATTAAGCACTGGCAACGACCCAGGGCAAGTGAGTTTAAGTTCATATTAGATCCATTTTCATTATCTAAAGGAAAGAAGAGGATGAACAAAGGACTATAATGTGAAAATCTAAAGCAGGAAAAATGAAAAAAGGTTAATTAAAAAAAAAGAGTGTAAAGAGATAGGCGCCAACTGTTCGTCGTCAGAGCCATGATGGATGGTGCCTCTTGTCACCCTGGACTTGTCCCCTATGATTTCTTCCCACCTCGCTCTCTCTCTTAAAAACATTCTCAGCTAAGGACACGGCAGGGTCAGGAGAGGGTGAGAAGGGAAACGGAGCTTCATGTCGAGGCCCTGTCCCTGAAATCCCGAGAAAGTTCCAACAGCCCCACACAATACCAAGTTTATCATTACGCAGATTTAAAATGTAAAAATAAAATCAGTATTTTAAACCCTGGTGGACAGCTCCTTCTCTAAATCCCTCCTCCTCAATAAACCTGATATCCAAAAAAGGAATTATTAAAGTAAATGTAGTAAAATGTCAAAGACTGCAATTGTCAGACTAAATGTTTTACAGGGGTCTGGAGAGACAGGGGATACAGTTTGGTTCCCAGCACCCACATCAGGTGGCTGACAACCACCTCTAACTCCAGCTCAAGGGATCTGAAGCCCTCTTGTGGCATCCTTAGGCACATACCCACACAAAGGCAAATATACATACATATAACTAAAAATAAAAGTCAATTGAGAAAATAAAATATCATTAAGTAGACACAGTAGTGTCTAGTTAGAATTCCAACACTCAGGAGGCTGAGGCAAGAGGGTCTTGAGTTCAAGGCCAGGCTAGGCCACATAGCAGGACCCCACCTTGCCCACTCCCATTTCAGAGCCAAGCGTGTTTGTCTTGAAGTGTCTGTCCTCCAGAGCTTCTCGGTAGGGGTGGGCTAGTCTCCCCTGACTATCAGGAGTAAAAACCACTCTGAGTTCTTGAGAACAACTAGAAAGCAAAACATCTCTAACAGAGAATCCTATCGTTTATCCCATGATATAAAAGCCCTACAGTGACAACAGGAAGCTTAGCCCTGAAGTGAGAGCTCAATAGGGAATTCCAGTCCACTGCCTCGGTTTCCCCAGTTGTCTACAGGACGACTGTCTAACCTGATGTTACCTCTCTGCTCCTATGTGTTCCTTTGCTCACCATGGAGACACTGCTGCGCTCAGGACTCTCAGTTGTCTCTGCTGGCTGTGCTGAGCACTGGCTTTGGTTGTTTTCTGCTGCTCCTCCTGGTATGTTAGTCACTATTTATCCTTTTACTTTTGCTTGTCATACACTTAATATTTAACCCCCTCATTCAAAATTCTCCATACCGTCCAGAATAGATAGCAAGTGATTAGAGAAACACAATTAAAACCAATATAAAAATGGTATCTCACTGTGATTTTCTGTTTAATAAGTCAATAAAGATCTAGGTCAGCCTGAGCTAGAGTGAAAGGTGCCTCAAAACTCTCTCCTCAGAATCCCCAAGTGAAGCTGGGTAGTGGTGGTGCATGCCTATAATCCTAATATTCAGGAGCAGAGGCAGTTCTTGAGTTCAATGCCAGCCTGGTCTACAGAGCAAGCTCCAGGACAGCCAGGGCTACACAGAGAAACCCTGTCTCAAACAAACAAATCAAAAATCCCCAAGTAATATACTACTAATGTACAAGGGCTTACATTCTATGAATTGCACAGTTTTTGGTAAACTGAGGTTCACTTTCTTTTTTTCTTTTTGGTTTTTTTGAGACAGGATTTCTTTGTGGCTTTGGAGCCTGTCCTGGAACTAGCTCTTGTAGACCAGGCTGGCCTCGAACTCACAGAGATCTGCCTGCCTTTGCCTCCCGAGTGCTGGGATTAAAGGCGTGCGCCACCACCGCCCGGCCTGAGGTTCATTTTCTAGGCGATGCCATTCCCCACAGAGGAAGAAGAGAGAACACTGTCTTATGCCTTCCAAGAACAGATAAACTGGGTTTCATAAAACTAAAACTTCTTTCATCAAAAATTACCATCAAGTTAGGAAACCCAGACATAAAGCTAAATAAACGAAAAATAGAATGAGGTGCTGGCAAGACAGCTCATCAGCTTACAGTGCTATTGCTCTTGCAGACAACCCGAGGTGGATTCCCAGCACCCACATCAGGCAGATGACACCCGCCTGTAACTCCAGCTCCAGGGAAACCCAGCGCCTCTGGCCTCCAAGGGCACCTGCATTTACACGCACAAACCCACAAACATATACGCACACATTTAAAATAAACTGTAAAGCATCATTTAGAATGAGAAAAGCATTTGTCTATCACATGGTATCAAACTCATATATGCCACCTATGATTGTTGATACCAAACCTACGTCTATAATTGTTGAAATAGGGGCAGCGGGGCTGCGTCCCCAGCACCCCCGCCGCCTGCACGGCTAGCTTTAGCTTATGCCCCGAAATAATTACACGGAAACTGTATTCTTTTAAACACTGCCTGCCCCATTAGTTTCAGTTTCTTATTGGTTAGCTTTTACGTATTGATCTAACCCATTTCTATTAATCTGTGTAGCCCACAAGCTGGCTTACCAGGAATGATCTTAACCTGCATCTGTCTGGAGTGGGAGAACCATGGCGACTCCTTGACTCAGCTTCTTTCTCCCAGCATTCCGTTCTGTTTACTCCGCCTACCTAAGGGTTGGCCTATCAAATGGGTCTAGGCAGTTTCTTTATTAATAAGAAATCACTCCCACATCATATAATCTGTAAACGGCGCCTATGATTCTCACAAAACCCCAGCTGAAACCAGACAAAGGATCTGGGTAGCTGTTTTGTTTTTATATAGATGAGTAAGTGCCTGAAAAGATGTTCAAGGTCTTTCATCATTAGGAAAGTACCTGGTAAGACACACCTACTAAGACGGTTAAACTAACAAACATTAGGTGTGGCAGTGTGGAAAGCTCAGGACCCTCGTACGTCACTGCTGGGAATGTAACATGGTGTACAATGTCTTTGAAAAGTTTGGTGGTGCCTCAAGATGACGGCAGTCAGTGTTTCACTGCTAGGTACACACACAAGAGCACTGAAAGCCACATTCACACAAACTTGCACACAAATGTTCACACTGACACTAAGATTTAAAGGTATTAATATCCAAGTGCCTTTTATCAGCTGATAAGATGAATATGAATATATTCACGCCATGGAGAGTTATTTAGCTATAAATTAGAAGGAAGTCCTAATACAGGAATCATGATAAATCTTGAAAACATTAGGGAAATTAGATCCCAAAGGCAACATATGCGATTCCACTTTGTCCGAGTTAGCTTTGTTTTTGTAAAAACAGGTTTATTTATGTGTGTGCATATGTGTATGTGTGGGTGCCTGCTGCGAGGCCACGTGGAGGTGGAATTATAGAGGTCTGCGAGCTGGCTGATGTGGATGCTGAGATCTGAACCCCAGTCCTGATTGAGCAAGTTCTCTTAAGCACTGAGCCATCTCTTTAGTCCTATTTTGTCCTGGATAGCTTTGCCAACCTGACACAGCCTAGAATCTAGTCTCGACTGAGTGAATGCCTAGATTGGAATGGTCTGTGGACATTTCTGTGCGGGATTGCCTTAATCGTGAACTGAGGGCCCACTGTGGGCACGTTTTCTTGGGTAGGTGGTTCTGAGCCATAGCAGGCTAGCTGGGGCTGAAGAGATGGTTTAGTGCACCTCACACTGTCCTTTCATAATTCCTCACGCTGTGGTGACCCCAACCATAAAATTACTTCATTGCTACTTCACAACTGTAATTTTGCTGTTGTGAATCATAATGTAAATATCTAATATGTCTACGTGATCCCAAAGGAGATACGACCCACAGGTTGAGAGCCACTGGTTTGATTAAGGCACAAGCTGTTCTTTCAGAGGACCCAAGATCAATTCTAGCACCCACATTGGGTGGCTCACAACTGCCCTTAAGCCCTTAAGGAATCCAATACCCTCTGACCTCCTAGAGTTCCCGCGTTAACATCCACAAGCCCACACACATAGGAACAACCTGTTTTAATGTTAAGACAGGTAAATACGGGTCTGCGAAGAGCCAGCAAGCAGTATTTCCCCCACAGTTTTTGCCTTTGAGTTCCTGCCCTGATTTCCCTCAGTGATGAATTGTGGCCTGGAAGTGTCAACCAATCCAAACCAACCCTTTCCTTCCTTAAGTTGCTTTTTGGTCATGGTATTTGTCAGAGCAACCAAGTGAAACTGGTGTAGAATTATATGAATTGTGCGGAATAGTCAATCTGTAAAGACAGAAAGCAGATGTGTGTCCATCAGGGCTATGGGGTCAGGGGATGGAGAGTGAGTCTTTCCAGAGACAGCTTGTCATGATCAAACTCTTACAAAATTAGATTGTGGAGATGAACGCATAGCTAGCAACGAGCTTTATTTTGCCCCATTTTCATGTGTGCATGTGTGTGAGTGCACGTGTCCACAGGTGTGGGTGCGTTTATGCACGTCCATGCAGAGCCCGAGGCTGGTGCTAGCAATCACCCTTCATCACTCTACGACCAAATTCACTGAGCAAGGCCTCTCAACCAAACGCGGAGCTGGCAGCTTGCTCTGGGAATCCCACCTCCACCTTCGGAGGCCGGAATTCCAGGTGGGCATATGCAAGGGTTCTAGAAATCCTACCTATGGTTCCCATACTTGGATAGCACAAGCTTTTACCTCAGAGCCACCCAGCCCTTATTTAATAAAAAAAAATTACACTTATTACATGGAAAAGAAGAGGGGGAAGGGGAGCATGCGATAGAAGTCAGAGGACAGTTTATCCACCACGTGGGGTGGGGGGCAGGCGTGGCAGCAAACACCTTTACCTGCTGAGTCATGTCACTGTCCCAAAAGGTGGAAGCTGTAAGATGTAACTTATATGTCAAGAAGGCTGTCACTAACAGTGTAAAACCCTGCAGCAGTTGGTTTTCCTTACCCAGGCCACTCTCCCCAGTGGGGTACTCAAGTTCCTCAGGCCTTCCTTACTCTCGGCTAAATCTCCAACCCATCTATTCGCTCTTAATAGTTGACGTCACTTCCTTTTCCCTTTAAAATCTCTACTCAGCACCATCTGAAACGCTTTGCCTTTGCACACGTTCTGTCAAGAACACCGCAAAAAAAAAAAAAAAAAAAAAAAAAGAACACCGCACTTCCCGCTCTGTCTAGTGTATCCCTGTTGGTTTGTCAAGAATAAACACTGTTTTTTCCAAGACATCATTTCTACCTTCGATCATGTGTCAATACTGAAAACATCTGGCTGGCCCTCACGGCAGATTCTGAACTCCCTGGTTTACTAGGCAGCACCAGCTTCAGCTCCAGAAGCACGGGCCTGGAAGCCCTCAGTGAATGTTTATTGAATAAATGAATGACAAAACACTCCCTCACTACTGACCAGAAACAGTGCTATTTTTCCTCCAACTAGTTTAATTGGTAAAATCCATACAAATGTAACTTGAGTTCTGTCCTTTAGAGACCAATAAAATGAAATAAAAATACAAATTTGGGGCCAATGTTGAGTCTTAGGGAGATTACCATAAAGTAACATTTCATGGGGCCTGCAGTTTGGATACTTATCATTGTTGACTGGACATACTTACTGAAGTCAATACGCTTTTATACCACATATTAAATGTGTTGTTTAACTCTGGTAACCACAGCTGTGACTTAGTTAACGATCTCAATAAATCCTACTTAAATCAGAGACAGGAAAAAATTATGCAAATGAATTCTTATCTGTTTTTCTGCCCAAGGCATATTTGATAACAGATAAAACACACTCCAAATAGTCTACTTAACAGTCAGCAAGCCATTTGAGGTTTTATTCCAATCAAAATTAGATACAAAGAGAAGCCTGGTATATTCACAAATGGTTTTAGTGCAGAAAGAAATTGTACATCAGAATGAGTCACAGGAAGAGCTGGCATCCCTATGGAAGTGAACAGAGAACAATCAAGTTACAAACACACCAAGTCACATGATTTAGAAAGAGTAATAAAGAATGACAGAAGGGTTGGCTGCCTCAAATTCAATCATAAAATAACATTTTTTGTTGAAAAGACAAAAAGGTCTTGGTCTTGAAAACAGTTATTTAGAAATGAGCTTGCAGTTCCAACCAGTCATAGGGTCTCTCGTGCACCAACACGCCATCCTCGCTCATCCAGGCAGGAAGAAAGGCATCCATTATTTACATCTTGCAGCTAGACAGGATATCTTCCACCAATCTCTTGTAGACCCAAGCATCACCCTTAAGCCGATGCCTCCTGATGCCCACCACGTCCGGTTTCTGGAGCTGGCACACTTCTAATTCAAACTGCATTGTCACTTTGCCAAAATCAGACTGCGTTTGACACTTTAGTGTGTAACTGAAAAACATTAAGATAGCAGGTAGTCAGCGAGCCATAGTGTTCCGGATAATGTAAGAGTTTTCTAGACTTCTAAGCGCTGGCGGGAAGTGAGCCATTATTTCACTGGAAACAATAAATTCTCCATACAGTTTCCAACTGTCCTAGCTATGCTGTGGGGATGAGGTGTGACCGTGTTTTCTCAGATGAGCGATGATCCCAAGAGTAAGGTATGAAAACCTGACCAGCATTCTCCCTCAATCACAGAAAAGTCCTTCTTAAATAGTTGGACAGAGTAGGCATACCTGGGACACCTGGCATGTCTTTATATGGCCTTTTTCAACAGGAATGTGAGGTCATTTCCACAATATTCCCAACAAAGGAAAACGAGGGAGATTTAGAACATTCTTACCTCTGAAACTTGTGACTTTTACTTAAAGAAAGCTGAAGCAACCAACCCTCTGGAAAGAGATCCGCTTCATCCAGGGGGTGGAGGCTCGCACCTTTAGTTCCAGCACTCGGGAGGCAGAGGCCCGAAGATCTCTGAGTTCAAGGCCAGCCTAGCCTACAGAGCTAGTTCTAGGACAGGCTCCAAAGCCACAGAGAAACCCTGTCTCAAAAGGGGGGAAAAATCTGCCTTGAAGACTTTTCTCATACAAGTTTAGAAACTATGACTGCTAGCTGTAACACTTTCCAGCAAAAATAAGAGCAGGAAAACAGTGTGCCACCATGCTGGAAGCATAGGGCATATGTGGTCAAAGCTGCCAGGTTCCCTTCCCTGGCAACACAAAATAGGGCTTTGACTATGAAAGTGGCATGGACTGAATTCATATAAACATAATTAATTACTTTACATTTTAGAGCTATGTCTTACTGATCTTCAATAAATAAGAACACAACCACTTGGGTTTCTTTTAAATTTAAGTTCTCTAAATATTTAAGCATTTATGTACTTATTATATTTAGGCACTGTTCCTCAGAAGTATGACAATTTGGGGGATTTTTGAGACAGGGTTTTGCAGGCCTGGGTTCCCAGAACTTGGGAGCTACAGGAGATTTCTCTCAAAAATAAAACAAAACAAACAACAAACAAAAAAGATAGTATCTTTCCATATAGCCCAGAGGAGCCTGGAACTTTCTATATCCTTTAGGCTAGCCTCATATGAGAAAAGTCATGCATGTACCACCAGGCAAAACTAAAACTGTTTTTATTATTTATTATGAAACTTCACAAACATTCTTTGTCTTACTCAGTTACACCGAGTTTGAGAAAAGGGTAAAATATCTTAGAAATAAGCAGCCAGAATCAGAAATGTCAAAAGGAACATCCTAGGTACAAGTCTACAGGAAGGGAAAGAATAGTTTAGCTCTGTAAAGACAAATCCATCCTCCTGGAAGACTAAAAACCATAACAGCACTGAGAAGCCGAACACTGTTTTTTACTTCATCACAAGGTAAAAGCGACCAGACAGTAACAGATCAGAGTGGGTTGGACCATTCTAGTTGCTCCCAATGTCAAGTCAAATCACCAGTTGGATTTCAGCTAATGGTCTGTTGTTGAACCACATGCCAAAGGAGAGACCAGCACAGGCCTGTGAGAGTCAGCCAGAGCTTCTGGGACCAGAGAAACAGTACCACACACAAGCAGCACTAAGCAGGAGTTAGACAAACATGTTCTAATGAGGCTGAAGGAAAAATGCAAGAGCTCACACAGGTGACCTATCTACATATCTATCTATATACGGTGATACATTCACAAAGGATTGTCTTTAAAATATTACTCAGGCATGGCCATGGTGGCACAAGCCTGTAATCCCAGTGTTTCAGAGGTGGAGGCAGGAAAATCACAAGTTCAAATCCACCCTGGACTAGTCAATTGCATTCCAGATCAGCCCAAGATAACCTAGAACTTAGGGTGCAAAGTAGGAGAATTGAAAGTTGAGACCAGCCTGGACTACAGTACAAGGTCCTGTCTCAAAAAAGTAAACAAGGAAACAAAAAAAAAATCAAATTCTATATAGATTATCCTGTCTGCATGCTTTTGGTAAATTTAATAAACAGTACACACAGCTATATAATAAAGGGATTTTAGAAGCTGGTGCGATAGCATGCTTGTAATCCAGTGCTTGAGAGACTGAAGCCACCCAGATCAGAAGATCTATAGTAAGGCTGTTTCAAATAAATGAATAGGGTTGAAGAGATGGGCTCAGTGGTTAGGGCTGCTCTTTCAGAAGACCCCAGTCCAATTCTCAGCATCCACACCGCA
Organism: Microtus pennsylvanicus; assembly: GCF_037038515.1. Lineage (NCBI taxonomy): Eukaryota > Metazoa > Chordata > Mammalia > Rodentia > Cricetidae > Microtus > Microtus pennsylvanicus. The sequence continues at coordinate 141,442,269 of NC_134581.1, forward strand.
GCTTACAATGATTGATATATATATATATATATATATATAGTTCCAGGGGATCTGATGCCCTCTTCTGGCCTCTGCAGGCACCAGGCATACATGTGATTCACATATATACATGCAGGCAAAACATCAATGCACATAAAATAAAAACTAAAATCAAAATAAATAAGTCATTTAAAAGACACAATTGGTGAAATTCTTAGAAGCAGGAACAATTTGCATGCTCAGAAGAGACCAGGCTACTCAGATCATGAGATTACACCACGAAGCTTCTGACAGCTCACCCAGCAGGGACATTCAGCTGAATTAACTCCTTAACCCACTGAAAACTAACTCCAAAAGATAGTTGGTCGAAGAGAAGCATTCTACAAACTTCCACATGTCCAATGTGTCTCAATGATTAAGATTACAACTGGAAAATGCTATAACAAAGCAGAAAATTAAAGGACCTAGAGGATTGTCCTAAAATAAATGGAAGCCCAGAGTTCTCAATTCTGAGATGAAGCCTAATCTTGAAAGTGGAGACCATGAGTGCTTTCAGCTTAAAAGGAGATCAACTACGAACAGTGGCGCTAGCCCCGCTCTGGAGAGGGACGCGGTGGGAGGGAGTGAACAGCAATGGCGGCAGTGAACGACTCACCCTTTCTGTACAAAGTCCACGTGCTTCTTGGGGAGCACAGCCATTATTTCATTCAGGAGCTGGTCAGGGTTCAGCAGTTTGGTTGTCGTCACATTATAGTGCAGCTGAGAGAGAAGAGAGGTGGAGTCAGCCACGCTGACACAAAAGCCCAATGCTAACTCCTTTTCAAATGGGAACTCTTCAAGAAAACGCTGGAAGAACAGACCACCGAGCCAGCTGCTTTACCACAGCAGTGGGGACTCAAGGGAAGATGTCTTCATCAGAAACTATTGTATTATTCCCATTAAAAAAAAATGTACCAGGCATGGTGATGCAAGCCTTTAATAATAGGAGGCAGAGACAGGCAGATCTCTTTGAGTTCAAGGCCAGCCTGATCTAAAAAGCAAGTTCCAGGACAGTCAAGACTACATAGAGAAACACTGTGTCCAAAAACAAAGTGTGTGTATAGATCCGATGTGTGTGGCAAGCACGGGAGAGCCACTGTGAGGTCAGAGCAGGACTGCATAAAGCTGCTTCTCTTCCCCTTACGTGAGGTCAGGGATTGAACACCTTTACCCACTGAGCTATCTCATCAGCCTCATGTCAATTTTACATGCTCATTTTCCTTTCTTACCAATTTTTAAGTTGCATTTCAGTGTGTGTGTTTGTACGTGTGCATGTGTACACACAGTTCTGGCTTTAGAGTCAACAATACAGGAAAGGCGTTGTGGAATCTCTCTCCATGGCAAGGAAAGCTACTGAGGTCAGGCATGTCAGGGGTGTCCCTACATGGAGGTCCAGAGAGGCCACTGTGTGAAGCTGTGCAGGTGAAGCCTGGCTTGTGTTATAGACCCCAAGATGCTGGAGATGCCAGAGTGGTGGGATGCCTGCCCAGGAGAGCTGCTAACAGGGAGTGTGCTGAAGCTAGCAAGGCTAAAAGGAACTGAGTTCTAAGAGCGCTCTGACATCAGACGTGGAGATGCAGAATTTGGAGTTTGCCTTGCTGGTTTTTGGTCTTTGTGTAGAATTTCCTCGCTATGTTCCCTTTCCTTCATACAATGAATGGTACATTCTGTGCCACTGTATATTGGAAGTATGTGATCTGCTTTTTATTTTGACTTTACATGGGGTAACAATTAAGAGATTGCATGAGTCTCAGAAGAGGCTTTGAACTTTGGACTTTTAAACAATGTTGAGACTGTGATAGACCATGGAAACTGTTGAATATGGACTAAACACATTTTTTCATTATGACATGGCTACAAGCCTCTGGGGGTCTGAAAAAGAATGGGCCCCCAGAGGCTCTTATATTTGAATGTTTAGTCACCAGGGAGTGGAACTATTTGAAAAGATTATAAGGATTAGGAGGAGGTGTAGCCTTGATAGAGAAGTTGTCACTAAAAATAGTCCTTGAGATTTCAAAAGCCCAAGCCAGGCCCAGTAGCTCTCTTTTTCCCTGAGCCTGCAGATCAGGATGTAGATCACAGCTACTGCTCCAGCATCTGCTTGCTATGCCTGCCGCCATGCTCCTCACCATAATCATAATAGACTAAACCTCTGAAACTGTAAGCTAGCCCCCAGTTAAACACTTCCTTTTATAGGAGGTGCCTTGGTCATGGTGTCTCTTCACAGCATTAAAACAGTGACTGAGACACTGCTAACAGCTTGTTTCTTTTCCTTTCCCCACCAAGTATATTGTCTACACCAATAGATTACACTCTTTAAAAGTGTAACAGGGTTATTAAGCAAGATGCAAACCTCTTAGCCAGACCCTTAACGACCTTCCAGCCCGTCTGCCCAAGCTGTCACTCCCCATTTTCCTTACACATACTACAACTCAAAGTTCAAACTAAGACTTCCAAAATGGCTCAGTGAGTAAAAGTACTTATTCCCAAGGTAGATGGGCTGAACTCAACCCCCAGGATCCACGTGGTGGAAAAGAAACCAGACTCCTATAAGTTGTCCTCTGATCTCCATGTGGTATGCATGTGCACACACAATAAACAACTGTTTCTAAAAATTTCAATTCATTTCCCATGCATGCAAATATTTCATGAGAACCTATAAAAGTATCTATGTGTCAGGGACTACTCTTTATTGTACCAGAAACAGGACAACTAAGCTCAAGTCTCCAAACCTGAAGGCAGCTCTTAATTTCTCTTAGCATATATGTATTTCTCATGGATCCCATGCTTCCCTATCTCTACGTTGTCCTGTGATCACTATCTGTGGTTCTGAATTATATGAAATACATGTTCTCTGAAGAGGGTGACTAAATCACCTCTGCATTCTTTGAAAAAAAATCATTTTTAGGTTTTTATGTGTATGACTGCTTTGTCTGCATGTCTATACACCACATGTGTGCCTAGTGTCTACAGAGGCCACAAGAGGGCAACCTATCTTCTGAAACTGGAATTATGGATGTTTGTGAACCACCATATGGGTGCTGGGAACTGAACTCAAGATCTCTACAAGACAACAAACACTCTTAACCACTGTGCCTCTCCAGGCCACCTCTGCATTCCTAAAGCCCACCAAATAAGAACATGCATGTATTAACTATTCAAAAATGTGTATAAATGAATAGGTAATTTAAAATAGATAATTTTAAAAAACAGTAAATTTATTAGATACACTTCTCTTTATTTTCTCCTATCCATCTAGATATCTATCTATCCATCTATCCATCCAGGTTTTTCTTTTTTCATTTTATTTTTGAAGATTTATTTATTCATTATGTATACAGTATTCTATCTGCATGTATGCCGGCAAGCCAGAAGAGGGCACCAGATCTCATTACAGATGGTTGGGAGCCACCATGTGGTTGCTGGGTCTAGAACTCAGTACCTCTGGAAGAGCAGCCAGTGCTTTGATGCACTGAGCCATCTCTCCAGCCCCACATCTAGCTTTTTTAAAACATAGTTTCTCTGTGTAGCCCTGGCTGAGACCAGGCTGGTCTCAAACTCAGAGATCACCTGCCTCCGCCTCCTGAGTGCTGGGACTAAAGGTGTGCACCACCACTGTCCAGCAATACATTTCTTCTTTTTTTTAAAAATCAAAAGGATGAACTGGCAAGATGGCTCAGTAGGTAAAAGCTCCTGACATGCAAACCTGACATCCTGTGTTAATCCCTGGATCCCACACTGGACGAACGAGCAGCGACACACACACACACGCAGACACACACACACACAGGGAAAGAGAGAAAGAATGGATCAGTGCAACCAGGTGAGGGGGTGGTAGTTGCACATGCTTGTAACCCCAGTATTTAGGAGGCTGAGGAAAGAAGACTGCCCTGGTTTAAGAGCAGCCCGGGATAGAGACCCTGCCAGAGAGCTTGGGGTTAAAGAGACATCTAGTTAAGAGTCAGCTTCTGAACTTTTAATAGACTCTGGACCACTTACCTTGCGCCTTCTTGGACCATCTTTGGCAGAGCCCCTCTTCTTGCTCCTAGTAAATGCAGTAAGAACCTTATCCAGTCCTCTCTCAAGGCTTCCAAACACATTGGTTCCTTTCCTTTTAGGGGTATCCTCCACATGTGCCTGGTTGAGGTCCACGTCCACTGAGCGGCACCTTAAAAACAAACGGAGCACTAGCGCCCCTGTCCTGCTGCCCTCGCGGCTCCTGAGCCTGTCCCTCTACATGCCCAAGGGCTGGCTGCAATCGAGTGACAGAGCCAAAGCACCTCAGTCCTCTCTGGGAGGGGAATAAAGCCATCTCCCACCAAACTACTTACCCTTTCGTTTCTGTTTATTTATTTGGGAGATAGCAGGGATTGAACCTAGGTCCTTATTTATACTGGAAAAGCATTCTACAATAAGCTCTATCCACACTCTTCTTTTTATCTTTTATTTTTGTGACAGGTTCATTAAGTTACTCAGGCTGGCCTTGAACTTGCAGTCCTTCTACCTCAGTCTCCCAAGTAGCTGGGATTCCAAGTCTATGCCAAGGCTCAGCTCTTTCACTTTTTTATTCAACTCAAACATAGAAACATGCAAATATCAGAACAGTGAACATTCACCTGTCCTCCTAGGGTCAACCATTACTAATATTTGGCCAATGGCTTTCTCTGTGTATACAGACAATACACAGATTCAGTCCCCGTGCACGCCTGCCCACCTCCTGAAGGTATAATACTTTTACTCTGAAACACTTCTGTGTACACCTCCAATGAGTGAAACTATCTTCTTACCCAACCATAATATCAAAGACATTAAAAATAAAAAGATAATAACTGCAGCATATCTAATAGTTTATATTGTACTTCTCCAAATAAATCGTGCATCTAAAAACAACTGAAATGCAAAAAAGGCCTACTTATGCCTTGGGTTTTTCACCTAAGAGAAGTGAGCTGGTTTTCTCTGTAAGCCGAATTAGAGTATTTACCATCCTGGGGAGTGCAACTGTTAGTGCACATCTACCCTCTACCAGCAGAGCCACACAAGCAAGTGGGCCTTGGGGAAGGAAGGCATGGCCATAGGCAGGGAGTCTGTCTTCCAGCTTGCGGTGCTTTAACTTAAGGTGCCAGTCCCACAGCTTATCGGTTTCATTACCCCGCCCCAGGAAGGAGCAACAGTGGCAGTGACCGCGCTCAGCCATAGCCTGTCCTCTAGCAACAGCGGTCCGGCTCCAGCAGCGTCTGTCTCCACTCCCTGTCGGGACTTCCTCATGGGTGAAGAGTAGTCCCATGACCTACACTAAAAATTGGGAGTTTGAAAAGCAACACTTACCGCCTCTCAGGGCTAATGACACCCGTTGTTGTGTCTGCCCCTGTGGAATTCCCTGGTGTTCTGACTGGGGCTTCTCTCAGGCACTGCTTTCTAGCTATTAAAAAAAAATAACAACACAAACCATGTGTAGCTGACAACACCTCAATCAATAATACATACATCACTTTCCTCATTGACTCCAAAATATTGGCACCACTTGGCAAGTAAAATTGCTGGCTCCAATTATGTAAGGAAAATGCTTCCAGATGACCGATGTTAAGAAGGAAATCACCTTGTGCTGTAAAGCATACCTTTAATCTCAGTGCTCAGGAGTGGATGCTCCACAGCTCAAAGCCAGCCTAAGGTGTACAACACCCTGTCTCCAAACAAAACACCCTCAAAAAAATAAATCATTTTGCCTTACATGTAAAGATTTAAAACAAGACATGAACCTCACTGCGAACTAAAGCATACTGAAAAGTGTTAATTCAATTTACAATCCCATTTAATTCCTATTATATAAAGAAATTCATTCCCTTCTAAGTTTGAAAAAAATTAGCATGAGTTTTGTTAATGTGACTGTATCTTTATTCCAGAATTTTACACTTTACCCTAAACAGGGTAGGCATTGGCAGATCTGGTTACCACTAACGGAGCGGCCTTTTGATTTTATGTCTAAAGGTTCTGTTGGCTGGGGAAGGCAGCAGAGTAGGAGAGCACTTGCCTAGCACACCCAAGGCTGTGTTCAATCCCCGGAAAATACACAGACACACAGGTTTTATCTACTTTAGTGGTAACAATGATAATAAACTTTTAAGGGGGGGTTGTTTTGCTTTTAACTAATAAAGTCTATTCTCTTGAGCTTTATAAGAACAACAGTAATTTTTAAAAATCTGTTTTTAAAAAGTCTTTGTATCCTAAGAGAATGTGCTACATATATAGCAGCAGACCTGTGACTACCACTGCCTGGACTACACAGGAGCTGCAAAAGGAATTACCATTCATGTCAAAACAAAACACAAGTAAGATGCACTGGTGGAAGCTCCCAGTTACATCGTCACCCCTTGCACTCTGTTTAAAGACGAACAGCCAATATTCAGCTTTCCACTAACACAGTCTTGCAGGGACAAGATCTGAAAACTACATCTCAAACAACCCACATTTCAAAACCTTTAGAATCAAATTAAAAGCATCGACAATAAAAAAATATAATAAGAAAAGATTTTGTTGCCAAAGGGTTTTTGTTGTTCTGTTTGTTTCTTTTTAGTTTCTGTATGAGGTTGGGGAAACCCTGAGTTGGTAAAGCACTGACTACAGAAACATGGAGACTGGAGTTAAAGTCCTTAGCACACTGCTGGAAAGAAAACCCAGTCTGGATTGGACTGGCATGAACTTCTAATCCCAGCACTGGGGAGACAGAGACAGATGGGTCCCTCAAGTCTGCTGGCCAGCTCAGCCTAACTGGCAAGCCTCAGGACCCACTGAGGTCCTGTCTCAGTAGTGTAGGTGGCTCCTCAGGAATGACACATGCGCTCTCATTCTCTGTCTGTCTCCACCAGGCAAGGTGGTGCTCACCTACAATCCAACAGGACTTTTTTTTAAAAAATATGTATTTATTTATTAAGCATACAGTATTCTTTCTGCGTGTATGCCTGCAGGCCAGAAGAGGGTACCAGATCTCATTACAGATGGTTGTGAGCCACCATGTGGTTGCTGGGAATTGAACTCAGGACCTTTGGAAGAGCAGGCAGTGCTCTTAACCTCTGAGCCGTCTCTCAGCCCCAATCCAACAGGACTTAGAAGTAGAAGGACAGAGAATTCAAGGTCAGGGGGCTGGAGAGATGGCTCAGTGGTTAAAAACATGGTGCTCACCACTCTGATACATATACACACATATATATACAGACATATATGCAGGCAAACACCAATGCAAATAAAATAAAGATAAATAATTAAAAAAAAATAATTCAAGGCCAGCTGGGCAGTGGTGGCGCACGTCTTTGATCCCAGGCAAAGGCAGGTGGATCTGTGAGTTCAAAGCCAGCCTGGTCTACAGAGCAAGCTCCAGGACTGCCAGGGCTATACAGGGAAACCCTATCTCAGAGGGACCAAAAAAAAAAAAAAAAAAAAAAAATTCAAGGTCATTTTCACTTACACCCTCACAATGAGTCTAAGGTTGGCCTGTGCTACATGAGACAGTCTTCAAAAAGCAAAGATAAATAAATTAAAAGACAACACAATTATAGTAAGAGGGGTAACAAAAGAGAAATCTTTGTTGGGGAAAGATGAAATGACAACCACTTGAGATCCTGTAGTTAATTGAGACTAGTGCCACATATAAACACACCTCATCATTCCAAAATGGACTCACGTTTGGAGAAGACTATGTGTTGATGAAATGAAAAACTCATTAACACAATAATGGAACTCTAGCAAATATTTACACAAAATCTTTCACAATGTCGTCACGTACAATGATGACCTCTTGAAGTGGCTGTCAACCCTACTAGCAAACTAGAAGTGCGATGGAAGAAGGGGCTTAACAGAAGTTTACACGGCAACCTCAGCGCTAGGGTTCATTAGGATCTCAATACAGCACAACAGAAGGACATGATTGCTGCAGGGATGATAAATTAGCTGCTGCTGTTAAAACCAACACAGACAATAGATCAAGGTCAATAAAATTGCTTCCAGCTCTAGTTTCTGTCTTCGCTTACAGCACAAAGCCTGCAGGAAACATGACAGAGCTCTCCTGCATACATGAACCGCTTGTCTTAGGGAGACCTGATCCTAGCAAAGTGGCCTTAACACTGGCACAGCAGAATGTGTCCAGATGAGACAGCAGCCAACCATGTGTTCTGAAAGGTCAGTCTAAATAACTGGCGGAGGAAGCCAAGGAAAAGAAGTGTCGTGTGAAGGCTTGGGGGGAGTTACAGACCCCCTGCCTTCTGGACTCTGGCGGCCCTACTGCAGGCAGGACAGCCAGGTTACTAAGAAAGAACCAGATGGTGAGAAGAGCCCAGTAGAAACTCCAGCCTGAGTCATCCTCAGTGGAGTGAAGAGGCTAAGGCTGTACACACAACCTCAGCACTGCACTCCACTCCTGGAGACACGATAAGCTCTACGTTGCTATCCTGTGATGCTGTGATTCAATCACAGATGGGAGAGAGGGGCTGAAGAGATGGCTGAGCAGCTCAGGGTGCTTGTTGTGCTTCCAGAGAGGACCATAGTTTGGTCCCCAGGACCTACATCAGGTGGTGACAAATACCTATAACTCCAGCTCCAGGGGACCCACCACGTCTTTAAGCCTCCTCAGGTAAAATCCTTCCGCCCCTGGCCACACACACTCATAAATGTAAATTACTACAAGTTACACATTGTCTCCAGTTCCACCAATGCCAGTACATATGACGGGAGCTGACCCGCCCTGGAAGCCAGAGTACAAGGCTGGTCACCTCCAGAAGTCAGTGTCCATTACAACAGTAAGAATCACATTTGAACCTTGAGATCTCTGCACACTTTCTCTTAGTAAATACCTTTTTTAGGTGTTGTGTAACTGTTTGGCGAAGTGAGCATTTCTCTCTTATACTGGTTCTTACTAACTGGAGTCCTTGGCTCAGGGCACACAAAGTGCTCTTCATCCTTCACAGCAGACTTGGGAGTGTACACATTCTCTTCGTCCTTTAGTTTATTTGCCAATGCTCTGCATACTGCGGGAGTTGGTGATTGAGATGCCTTACCATTTGACTCTGCCCAATGCTTGGTAACCTGGAGGGAAAGGTATTAAATAAAGCAGACGTAGGAAGAAAAGCCAATTCTTTACTTTATCCTTTAATAAGCAGCAAGTCAACTTGCACCGCTCTTATTAAAATGAAATGCCACCAAAGGACACTGCGGGACAGCGGGACACTTGACAGTGTCTCCAGGTCTCCTGAGCACGGGCAGATCAACATTTTAAGATGGAGTCTTAACACACTTAGGATTCCAGACAACGCTGAGAAGAACCACACATAACCTCCAAGTGATGGTTCTTACGCCCACTTTGCATTGGTTTGACTCTAATATACACCAAAATAAGTTTTCTCAGTGATTAGAAACAAAAAAAAAAAAAAGAATAAGAAAGGAAGGAAAGGACAACTGACTGAATCAGGACCAGAGAGCCTGCACTCTGACCCCGACACCCACGGAAAAGCTGGGCGTGACACAGCAGATTCCTAAAGCACAATGGCCAGCCATTCCAGCCAGTTGGTAAGCTCAGGACTCAATGAGAGACCTGGTCTCAGAAAATAAGGAGGAGAATAACAGAGGAAGATTCCAAATATAGACCTCTGTCCTACACACACACACACGCATGTTCATGCACACATGCACACACATACTTTAATAAAAATAATACGATTACAAACATTTTTTTAAATTTAAGTTGGATGGTACACACTTTAATTCCAACACTCAAGAGGCAGGCAGAACTCTTGAGTTTGAGGTCAGCCTTGTCTACAGAGTGAGTTCCAGGACAGTCAAGGCTACCCAAAGAAATCCTGTCTCCAAAATTAAAAAAAAAGCACAAAGATTTAATTATTTTTATGTTATGAGCATGGGTGTGTGTATGTCCATGCAGCACATGTGTGCTGTGTGCACGAGAGAACAGAAGGCAGCACTGGCCCCCTGTAGCTGGAGTTACAGCCAGTTGTTAGCTGCCATGTGGATACTGGGATTAGAGCCTAGAGCCTCCAGAAAAACAACCACTGCTCGTAACTGCTGAGCCACCTCTCTAGCCTCCACATCAAAACTATTTTAATCCTTTGAAATTTGTAGCTGAGTTTACAAAAAAGTAAAGAAAACCAAACTGAAAACAGAAAGAGGAAGCCAATGTTGAAACTTACTGCCTCCGACAACCTAATCCTAGACAAGCCTGGAAACACGGAGACCTGGGGCCTCTGCAAAGCTCTCAAACAGAGCCAGGAGGGGCTATGGTAAAGCGAAAGACAGTGGAACAGAAACACCCCAGAGGAGTCAGTAAGACGTGTCCGTCTTCGCCTTGGTCCTCAGAGCAAGTGGACAAAGTGTCCTTTAACAACGTGTGAGAAAATGAAGTTGTCATATTAACTCAGGGCCCAAGTTCCACAGTTTAATTACAGACTTAAACTTATGTAGTATAGAAGGCTTCAGTCTACCTTAACCAATACCTTCAGTCCTTAACCTAACTCTCAAAGACTTCCAAGAGTTCAAAGAAAAACAAGCACATATATATTTATACTTATATATTTCCAGTCAGACATGGTGATATTGGTGGTATACCTTTATAATCACAGCTATTCAAGAGACTGAGGGAAGAGGATAACTTGAGTCTAAAGTCTGAGGCTAGTTTGGATAATATAGCAAGATCCTATCAACCAACCAATCAAAATAAACCCAAAATATAAAAGCAACTTGGGCCGGGTGGTGGTGGCACGCGCTTTTAATCCCAGCACTCAAGACGCAGAAGCAGGCAGATCTCTGTGAATTCAGAGGCCAGCCTGTTCTACAGAGCAAGTTCCAGGACAGCCAGGACTACACAGAGAAGAAACCCTGTCTCAAAACAAACAAACAAAAGAACAAGTCTACAAAATACTCTGGTAGATTATAAAGAGCCCCAGAAATTAAAAAAGGATAAAAATTAAAAACTTGGTATATATAAAATAGCAGACTAAGTAAAAATGAAAACGGAATTCTCAAATGGGAAGATAAGTGTAAGGAAATAATTACCTAGAACAGAGCTTATCACAGCGAGCCTCAAATCTGAACCAAGGCATTTCAAGCAACATTCGTGGCTTCCTGTGTATACCTGATGCATTCGTGGTGCACAGTGCACATGCTGACTGCTCAGCATGGAGGCTACAGTGAAATCACAGGATACAATACAGGCGAACACAACCAGGAACACCTTAAACTCATGACATGCTAATGTTAAATTAATCTTTGATCTTTTTATACTCATAAACATTTTGCTGCTGCTAAATTTTTTTCAACTTCAACATTCACATCAACACAACCGCATGAGGCTGGGACTCTAGAGAACTATAGCATAAGGGCAACACCACAATTGACAGAGAATCAACAGAGATAAAATTATTTACAAGAACTATTCAGAAATTCTAGAATTGAGAAGTATAGTAATTTTAATTAGTTGGGCATGGTGGTGTATCCTTTCAATTCAAACCTCAGCAGGCAGAGGAATGAGGGAATCATTGCTGTCTGGGAGCTGCACTGCAAGTTCTAGGGGAGCCAGTACTGCACAGTGATAGTGAGGCCCTGTCAAGAAAGGACAGACAGACAGACACAGAGAAAGATGGGGGCTAAGGGGGATGGGATGGACGCAGAGAGATGACTAACTCATCAGAATAATTCAGTGCTCTCAGGAGCCATTAGATAGGGAGGCAGCAAACTGGAAACAGGTGGATCAAATTACTCTGAAGACCAGAAAGGAGAAAGAATAAAGACACAATGGTAATGGAGCAAAAAAAAAAAAAAAAAAAAAAAAAAATAGAAAAATGGTCCTAAAGTCCCACATATAGTGGAAAACTGTGAACCACACACCAAAAAAGTCCAACAAACTTAAAGGAGGACTAAAACAAAAAGTCAACAGAAGAGGAGAAAAACATCCTTTGCTGCCCTGAATTAAGAGAAAGAATTCATACAAAGGGGCGTGAGTGACTGGGAGAAAGGCAATGGAATTACTGTGTCACAATTTCTGATGGCTCTGTGTTGTCAAACACATAGAGCTAAACACTAAAAAGGGTGGACTTCAACTATTTAACTATGTACAAATTATACTTCATTTAAGAGGGGAGGGGCAATGAAGAGTTCCAAAATGGAATCTTGGTTTTGTTTGAAATCATTGACTTCTCTTTCATTACTATTCCAATAATCTCTCATTAATGTCTTCAGTGGCTTAGAGATTCAACAAATTTATAAGCACGGAACTTGATCTCCTGTAGACTAGATGTGTTTATAATTAAGATACACATTCTGCGTTAAGTAGTAATAAAACTACCCACCTGTGGTGTCTGGGGAGCTGATAAATTATCTTCACACAGTTCAGAGTCTTTCAATCCAGCCACACAGCTATCAGCACTTGCGGTCATATCTTCCAGGCTCAGATTCTTTGACTATTCATTTAAAAGGCAAAAGAAGTTAGCAAAAACAACATCACGATCCAAATTTTACAACAGCACATACCAGGCCCAGGGAGGAACCCTGGAAGCAGGAACAAAGAGACAAGCTAGGTGTTCTCTGGAATATAATTTACGTCGCTTATCACCACTACACAGCAACAGTCGACAGCTCATTTGCAAACTTACAAATAAAGTCCCAATGAAGCAAAAGCTGGGAAGGATGTAACTCCTGACACTGAGCTTCACTTGTAAGAACACGTCACAGGAGCCAGTGCGAGGGCTCGGCAAGTAAAAGCACGTGCCCTGCAGTCCTGGCGACCTGTGTCTGGTCCTAGAACTCACAGAAGTGGAAGAGAACCAAATACACACAGTTGTCCTCTGACCTCCAAACTCACACCCTCCTCTACATAATCACTATGTATACCCACCCCAACACAAACATTATACACATTCTCAATCAAAATGTTTTTATAATTTTTATTTTATGTATACGTGTATTTTGCTTGCATGTATGTCCATTTACCACATACATGCATGGTGCCTGCAGAGGCTAAGAGGGTATCAGATCCCCTGGAAATGGAGTTACAGACAGTTGTGAGGCACCATGAGGTGCTGGGAATCAAACCTGGCTCCTCTAAAAAAGCAGCCAGTGCTCTTAACCACTGAGTCACCTCTCCAGTTCCAGAAATAAGTAAATTTTTTAAAAATATTTATTTATTTATTTATTTATTATGTATACAATATTCTGTCTGCGTGTATGCCTGCAGACCAGAAGAGGGCACCAGATCTCATTACAGATGGTTGTGAGCCACCATGTGGTTGCTGGGAATTGAACTCAGGACCTTTGGAAGAGCAGGTAATGCTCTTAACCACTGAGCCATCTCTCCAGCCCCTGAAATAAGTAAATTTTAAAAGCACACAGCATAGTTCATCATTTCTGCCAGGAGTAAATAAGCTTTACGGAAGACTGTCCACTAACAGGACACTTGGGGCCTATGCTAACACTACCACCAGAATACCTTATTTCCCTTCATCCTTGCCCTACGCAAACTAAGAGTACACTAAACACAGCCTGGAGGCTGAGGTCATGGAGCACTACTCACCATCTCGTTAACCTCAGCAGGCAAGTTTACTTGAATTTTTAAAACCTACATCCCTATACCCAGACTTAGAGCTAATGCAGTTCAAGGCCAAATCTTCTCATATCTACATTACTCAAACAGGCAAGCCTTTTGCCTTCTCTGCCTACTGTGAGAGTTCTCCAGGGCTGCCAATTACTGTCAATGAGAACTCTCTGCATAGAGTGCCAGGCTGAGAAAAATACTGATGTTAAGTTAGGCCCAGTGGGGAAGTTTAGCGCTGTATGGATGATGGCCGGGATGGCACCACCTACAGTAGGCAGTAACTACCACAGCATCTCTGTCTTTCTGTGTGAGCTCCAACACGGAGTAACAGGACAACTTATCGGAACTAGTTCTCTCCTGCCATGTGGGACTGGCTCTCAAACTCAGGCTTCAAGTTTGCCAAGTCCTTTACCCACTGAGCCATCTCCAGTCTACCACTGGATTCGTTCTGCCTCTCTCTTGCTCAAAAGTCAGTGGTTCCCCATGACCTACTCCACAGTCAACCACTGTGACACAGCATTTCAAAGTTCCTCAGAGTTTAGCTCTTCCCCATCAAACAAGTCTGGCCACTGTCACCAGGATACATCAAGCACAATTTGGTACCTGAGCTCTGCTAATTACATTTATTTTACCTCCATCACCTCACTGTGCTCTCTTTTTTGAGTTTCCATTTTTCTAAACTCAAACTCAACTGCTGATCCAGTTGGCTCTCCCAGTGGTGGCCATTCCTACTTTCCAAAGTCCCCACAAACACCCCTTAATCTGGAACTTCCTGACTGAGGTGGAGTCCCTGCGTTCCTATGCATGTGGACTTTGCCTCTGCATGACCACTCCAGAGCTCCCCAAACCTAGGGTTCCTGAACCACCACTGTTGTGATCCCTGAGTCACACTGTACTTATTATCTCACCAGAAGTACCATCAATTGACTGGTAAATTAGAATTATTTATTGTCTGCACACCTTTAATCCCAGCACTGGGGAGGCAGAGGCAGGCGGATCTCTTAAGTTCAAGGCCAGCCTGGTCCACAAGAGCTAGTTCCAGGACAGGCTCGAAAACTACAGAGAAACCCTGTCTCGAAAAACAGAGAGAGAGAGAGAGAGAGAGAGAGAGAGAGAGAGAGAGAGAGAGAGAGAGAGAGAGAGAGAGAGAGAGAGAAAGAGAAAGAGAGAAAGACACACATTATCTATCTGTTATTAAAACTGGTTCACTAGTATGACTGTCCATTATTAGGAAAATATTCACTATTTAGTAGACAGAAGATAAGAATAAATTATCTTCTTAGATATTCCCACTTTGAAACTTTATAGATCAAAGAAGCCATCCACTGAGACCATGCCAACTCAGATACAAAACAGGAGAATGTCCCAAGTATCTTAACTGAGTAAATTAAAATGTTTAGCTAAAGTAACTATTCTAACTGTAGAGGTAAATAATACCTTTCTGTAATTACCCTGATCAAAAAGCCCATATTTTAATGTCCCAAATGGCCCTGAAGGTTGAAAGGATTTGACCAAATTAACAAGAAAGGGAACGGGTTGACTTACTAAGCATATAGACAAAAGACATGGGGTGTTTGCCAGCCTATCAACCCTCCAAACTTAGACAGAGCACCAGCCTGGGAGTGAGACTACCTCACTTCACAAATGTCACACGGTGCCCAACTGCACTGACACTCTAGTCCTGAGCTTGGTCAAGAGATAAAGAAGGGAGAAAAGATAGAAGATACATAAGGTCTAGCAAGATCCTAACATACCCTCAGCTCATGACTGACAGGCAATAAAAAGCAAGCTCTAAAGGAGTTAAAGGAAGCTGCAGACGGAAGATTCAACTAGATCAAGAAAGCAGTGGTCTTAACTTATTTAAAAACAGTATTGAGATCTAAAAGAAAAAAAATGGCCTAATTCAGGTCCATTTGAATTATGTTAAATCTAAAAAGAGGGTCAACTGTGGCTTTTTGTGGATAACAAAGAAACATTTTCTGATTTCTTTTTCCCCATCCTATGATACTAGGGATCAAACCTAGGGCCTCAGGCACGCATGCTAAATGAACACTACCACAGAACAGCTGCTGCCCTAAGGGATGTTTTTCTAATATTGGAGTATTAAACTGAAATCTGAATTAAGTTGAGGAAAGGCTATATTACAAAGTCCACACCCAGACTTAACAAAGTATTCAGACAGTTGTGGTTGCTCATTTTATAGATAGGGTCTCTTTGTAGCCACAGGCAGGCCTGAATTCATATATGTAGCCCATGCAGGCTACGGACAGCAATTCTTCTGCTTCGGTCTACCAAGAGCACAGGTAAATATTAAGCAATGGGAGGATGGGGAGCAGACGCAGAGAAATAGTTTACAGGGTAAAGGTGCTTGTCCTCAAGCCTGAAGACTGGATTCAATGCCCTGAGAAAATCAATTGTCAAAAGCACTCTAATCTCCAGCACGCTGTCTGTCTCTTTGTCTCTCTCTCTCTCACACACACACAAAGAATGTAAAATAAATTTCAACTATGGAAGATAGAATCAAATGGAAACAAATGTGAGCATCTAGGAAGAAGGAGATGTTGCTTACATCTCTGTAAACAAAAAGAATCACAACTTTTCTCATGGAGTGAATTTACATGGCACAAGCTATAGTAACTACAGAAACCTAATTCCCAACAGTAACATAAACATGAAAGTGTTTATATTAGAACGCATCATGACATATGAGACATAATATATCACGTATTCACAGGCCTGACCCACTTTAAAGCCCTGTATTTACAAGGGCAAGCAGAGACAGGACAGATACACTAAAGATTAGTTAAATCTGGGGCCCCAGAGGCAGCTCAGTGATTAACACTGGCTGCTCTTGCAGAGGACCCAGGCTCAACTCCCAGTACCCACAAAGTGACTGACGACTATCTGTAACTCCAGTTACAGTGGATCTGACACCCTCTTCTGGCCTCCGCCAGCCCCAGGCACACACAATGGTAGACACACACACACAACCACTCATTCACATAAAAAAGTAAATCTTTGTATTTAAAGATGAACTATATCATCTATAGCTAATAGGTATATGGTAAATCCTACATTTTCTTTTAGTTTATCTATTTCTATAATAATTAGGATGTGCTTTTGTGGAGAAAAAAAAAGGGCAGAGGAAGAGAAGAAGTGGCTTTTTAGTTTAGTTTGTTTGTTTTTCATGACAGGATTCTCTATGTAGCTCTGGCTGTCCTGAAACTTGCTCTGTAGACCAAGCAGGCCTCAAACTCAGAGATCCACCTGCCTCTGCCTCCCAAGTGCTGGGATTAAAGGCGTGTGCCACCACCGCCAGTCTAGAGGAACTTCAAACTTTGAGAGTTCAAGTTCAGAACTCCCATTTTTCTCTTCAAGAATGTTTACAACAATTGAAATGAGCTCAGTGGTAGAGTGCTTGCCTCAAATGTGCAAGGCCCAGGGTTCAATCCCAGGGCTGCAGAAGAAACAAAGTTTTCTTGTGTCTGGCTTGCTGATACCCATGACAAGTCGCTCATAACAAGACTGCTGGTAAGATGAACACAGGGGTCAAAGAACTTGCCTTTGGAGTGGCGCTGGAGGTCCCACAGGAGAAAGAGGGAAGCTGTAAACGAGCTGGCTTCCCTCGAGACTTCTTGGCAAGAAGCAGAAGGTAGGTGGCTGTGAGGTGATCATACTGCCACTGAAGGAAAAAGAAGTCAGGCAGTTAAGATACTTGCAGTACATGAGGAAATAGTATTCTATTTAAAAATTTTTTTCAATCCAATAGGCATTCAGAATTTTAAGTCAGGGGGCTGGAGAGATGGCTCAGTGGTTAAGAGCATTGCCTGCTCTTCCAAAGGTCCTGAGTTCAATTCCCAGCAACCACATGGTGGCTTACAACCATCTGGAATGAGGTCTGGTGCCCTCTTCTGGCCTGCAGACATACACACAGACAGAATATTGTATACATAATAAATAAATAAATAAATAAATAAATAAATATTTTTTTTAAAAAAAAGAATTTTAAGTCAATAGCTTTGCAGAGACATGGTATTTAACATACCTCTATACCTAAAACTGTCTTGCACAAAAAGAATTCTAAACACCTTAAAAGCTATTCTGTTACCAATTTCATATAAGTTAATTTCCTTAGTAGTTCTAATTGTTTTATCTTCAGGTGCTTTCCATAGAATTCTTACTATGGAAAAAAGAATTCTGCTCTGTTATAACATCTTACCTACACACATCTTACTTCTCCTCCTCTGGTAATTTTTAAACAAATCATTTCAAGTTTACATCATTGAGTTTATAAGTAATTTTCACAACTAAATAGGGTCAATGTTCTAAACATTTCATTGCTATGCTGATGCAACCATTCAAAATAGAGAGCAAGAGTTGGCCAAAACGGTACTGGGGACCCTGCCACATCAATGGTTAACTGTTTAATTGTGAGATGTAGGGCTTAGAAAGTAGTTCAATCCGTCTAGCACAAACAAGACCCTAGTTCAATCCCTAGCAGCACTAAGTAAAAGTAGACAAGATGTAGGGAAGTGGTACCCAGGGTATCTGGGACAGGAACAGTGAGGCAGCCAGAACACTGGCTATTTACTAAGCACTACATACATATTTTAACATCTTAATAACAGCCATACTGACTAGTTGTAAGTCCAGCAGCCAATCCAAACAGCAAAAGACAAAAAGATGCAAAAACAGAGTGTAATGGTCTGTCCTGTCCCTTTAAGAGACAAGCCCCGCCCACTCTCTCCTCTTCCACAGCTGAGACAGGCATATCTTCCTGCCTGCCTGCAGCCCAAGCCCTCTCCCTTTCTGTGTCTCTCTCTGTCTCTCTCCCTTCTCCGGAATTTTCCTTCCCCTCCACCCGTTTCTCTTTCTCTCCCTGACTCTCTCTCTATCCTCCCTTCTCTTTCCCTCATTTCCCTTCCCTTCCATAACCCACTAAATAAATATCCAACTTCACTCTGCATGGCGTGCCTATCCATCTCAGACCCATTGGCCCTCAGGGCCTGTGGGTCACTCGGGGGCTCCCTAGCTGCCTTCATGACCCACCGTGGTCTCGTGCCTGCTGCCCACTGCCACCAGTAAGGGACCTGTGGGGGTCTGCGGCGTTTTATTTTTACCATTACACAGAAGAGTAAGAAAGATTCGGCATTCTTGTTTCCTTTTTGTTGTTGTAGAACTGTCATTCCTAAAATTTATTTAAGCTCATCACTCTTTCTAATTCTCCCACAAATTCTAGTGTTCTCATCTCTCAACATTCATGGTACATCAGCTAACCTACCTTCTCCCTTCTCCTAGAGACATACCCCAGTATTAGCATTCCATGTGCCACCTGTCTAGCAACGTTTTCTCCTCCGTTCTACAAGTACCCTTACTTCCCTAGATCCAAGCATTCTGTCATGATTGACACTCTCAAGGTAGAAACCATCCTCCAGTAACTTCCTGAGGGTTGACAGGAGGTAAGTGTCTTAACACCTCGCCTGTCTGATATATGACAGCATTCTAGCCTTATGCTTGATTCTGGTTTGGTCAAGTAAAGTTAAAGACCAACAATAATTTTCATGGTTTAGGAGGCACTATTCCTCTTGATTGTGATGTAGCTATTTTTAAAAGATCTCCCTAACTCTCATGACTTTGACTATAGTCTCTGAAAACATTCATGGTCCTTCCCAGCTTTCTGAAATTCCACTAGAAGAGGCATTAATTGGTACATATGTTTTTATCCTGTATGCTAACTCCTGGTTAATGTGTCGTTTTCTTTAGTGGTTCTTCCCCCTTCACTATTTAACCTTCCTCAGCCTTCTATTACTATTAATAGTAACGTATATGGTGTATCTTCTATTACTATTAATAGTAACGTATATGGTGTGTCTTCTATTACTATTATTAGTAATGTATATGGCATGTCTTTCTTACCTTTTCTTTTGTCTCTGGGTCCTACTTTTGAAAACATCACCTTAACTTTATTTTCAAACATTTCTACCAAGCTTTTCATTCCTAGACAGTTTAAGAGTTACAAAGGCTAGTGCTTAGAACACTGATTATGAGCCAGGCGGTGGTGGCACACCTTTAATCCCAGCAGGCAAATCTCTGAGTTCAAGGCCAGCCTGATCTACAGCCTGAGTTCCAGGACAGCCAACTTTTAAGTTTGAAAACCACAGAGAGTTTTGAGAGGATACCATTTGAAAGACTTTCTCCAATGATGCTGAAACTAATTAAATGTTGCTTTCAAGGGGTAGGTTTTAAACAACTGTCACATTCATTCAAACAACTTTTTTTCCTAGCTAAGATGACATGGTATCTGATATCCTCTGAAATATCCCAGCTGACAAAAGGAGACATGTGCTGAGATATGATCAAAACTGGCTTTTTTTCCTGCCTGTGGTACCAGATCTGAACCCAGGGCTTCACGCATGGGAGGCGAGCACTCTACATTAAGCTATATTCTGCATTAACTGCCTCTCCCATGCAATAAAAAGCTTCTCTGAAGCCAAGTGCAGCACTAATCTTAGACGGTGACCAGGAGCTGGGCTTCTATTCATTTTTTGAGACAGGGTCTCAGAATGCAGCACAGGCTTGCCCAAGTTAGCATCAAATTCCTTGTCTCAACTCCCCCGGTACTGGAATGCGCGGTGGGGTTGGACAGTTCGTGTCTGAGATGGCCCCACACTATAGCAGCACTCCTCCTGCCTCAGCCTTCAGAGGACTGGGATTACACGTGTGAACCACCAGGCCTGGCATTAAATATAATTTTTCATTAAAGGTCATCCCAAAGCAAAAGCATGTAAAAATTTCAAATTTGTACTTAGAGACTAAGGAGCTGCCCCTCTATAAACATCTCCAGAGCCAGTGCACTGCAGCACCCGAGAGCTCTTCTACTTCTCATCGCAAAGCAGCAGCTCTGCTTCAAAACAAACTGTTCAAGGTTTCTACCTGCACGATGGAAAACAGAAAACAAATCCAAAGCACAGGTGACAAAGGACACAGTGTTGAACCAGGAGCAAGGAGAGGTGTAGTCTTGCCATAGTCTCAAGATGAGACTCCGAGCAGCGAATGCCTCTATCGCTAGAAAAAGACCACAGGTTTAGCCTAGATATCAAGGACCCATAAAAAAAAAACCATCCAATATCAGAAATCTTGTCAATGACTTCATAGCATCTGTCCCACACCCTGATGACCAGCACGCTGCTGCAGAACTGTTGAGGAGAAAACTGTGCTATGAGCTGGGCAATAGCAGATGCCTGCAATACCAACACTGGGAAGGCAGAAGCTGGGAAACTGAGGCTCCAGACAAAGGCCAGCCTGGGGCACACAGCAAAACTGTGTGTGCACGCATGCACGTACATGAGAGAGAGACAGACAGAAGGAAAGACAGAAAGACTGACAGAAAAATACTGCGTGGGGCATATTGTTGAGGCCTGCTACCCGGACTACATCCAAGCCCTTGCTCAAAAACAGAACTTTCCTTCTTGTTTTATTCTAGTGCTAGAAATAGAACCCGGAACTTCAAACACACTCTACCACTGGCTAGAGGCCCAGCCCTTGAAAAGAAATGTGCAAATATGTTTTTTGTTTTATGTTTACAGCAGAACCAGATTTCTGTTTGAGAGCTTTAAAACAGTGAAAGTCAGAACTACCAATTCTCAGTAGAGAACTACCAATTCATCTGCTCAGATTCTCAATTATTAGTTCCTTACATTTTTCTAATCAATGTCCAAAGTGCAGTGTTCACATCTGAAGAAGACATCCAGGGTTGGCGAGAGAGCTCAGTGGGTAAAGGCACTGTCATCAAGCCTGACAACCTGAATTCAATCCTTGGAACCCAATGGCAGAAAGAGAAAACCAATCTACAAGCTGTGCTCTGAGCTCTACACACTTACTGTAGCACGTGCTCACCACGGACACACACACAGAGTAAGCAATAAATAAATGTAGAGACTGTTGTAAGAGACACAGAGGACACAAGCAAAGAATTGCATCATACATGAATATAGTCAGTGCCTTGCTGAAGTTCATGGAGCTCTCATGGGTTGTAAACACTCTATCACTATCAACGTACCAGCAAAATACAATGAGGACAATAAAACAAAAGCTACCACCTTTAAGTTCATGCTGTACCAGAACTTACCAATGAAATTAAATCTTCCATTGTTTGCCTGTTATTGCGGTGATGTACAGAAAGTTCTGTTATGCAATCATCGTCAAGGTGAATCAACTACAAAACACAGTTTCATACATGGTTAAGTTTATAAATAATTTCTGTTAAAATCAACATAATCACTTCAAAAAAATCTAACAGCAACATGTGGAAGGAACATGAGTTTGTCAAACTCATGGACACCTATCAACACGTTTTGCAGTGCTCAGACTGGAAGCCACGGTCTCATGTCAGTTAGGCAAGTGCTCTACCACTGAGCTGCAGCCCACTCGTCCTCATCTGTCCACAAGCAGGCAGAGGCTGACAACCATCCCAAGATTCTCCTGGCTTCCATACCCCAACACCTGACTGACTGTTCGTGCTTCCACGCTGCAAAGGATCACAGTCCTCCCCATATCTACCTCAAGCCCTGCCAGGCATTTTCTTCAGAGCAGCCATGTTTAAAACTCAGAGTAGACACAAACAGTCAAGGGGTGGCTCTGACTTGTATCCTGTTGCACTCTGGGTCATGTTTAGTTCTCCACAAGCCCAGGAGGTCTTGTGATGGATGTGGAAACACAACACAACACCCATCATACTCAAGGGAGCACAGCATAATGCTGAAACACACTGAAACTCTCTCGGCTTAAATCCCAATTCGCAGTAAGGACAGCAATTACAAGTCTCAGATCCCTGAAAGGTGGGACAAAATGACAGGAATGGCCTTCTCTGAGCTGGAAATACTCAGAAGACGGAATGCGAAGAGAATCACAGGAGCAAAGTAAGACATTCTCTTTTCAACAGCTCAGGAAGTAATGCCTTACTTTCTGCTTCAAGTCTTCCTCTGCAGGGAAGCTGAAACAGCTGGGGCGCTCAGCCTCACCCTGTCACCTAAGTCTGTCCCCATGGGATCTCCAGCCACTGAGTCAGTGCAACCTGACAGCTCACAGGCTTTGAGATTAGACACATTTTGGTTTTCACTGTGACATTACTTTATAACCGTGTGACCTTAAGTATGCCACTATACCTCCCTGAGCTTGTTTTATATCTGTAAGAGAGATGATACATGCCTTGCCACTTATGTAACACATGGGAATACTCAAGTATAGCATCTAAACAAAGCCTCCCAAAAAATGGTTAGCTATTTTTATTAATATACACAATCCTTTTTCCTCTTTACCTTTCAGAAATTGAAATATTCTTGTTAGAGGCCACTTTCCCCTCTAAATGAACTACTTGGACTCAGATACAGCAGTATCTCATGCAGAACACACGAGTAACAGTGAGCTCAAGAGAAACGTATCCCACCATCATGAGTGGAGAGAAACAGAAAATACAATGACCTTTCTGAGGTCCAGTGATTCTGTTCCTTAAAAACTGGATGCTGAATCCTAATGACCAACGTGATAGTGTTAGGTTTCGATTTTGGAAAGTGATTAGATATGAGTGGGAGCCATCTCCCAAACAGAAAAAAGCCCCAAAGGCACCCATCCTTGACTCCTTCCACTATGAAGGATGATACAATGTGAAGAATTACCAACTACAAACAGAAAAGCAAGTCATCACCAGACACTACATAGGCCTTGGTCTTGAACCTCCCAGCCACCCAATTTATGATATTCTGTTCTAAGAGGTCTAACACACTGAGCAGACCAAGTCAAACTTGTACTACTGGCTGGACAAGAACAAACTCAAAGGTTATATATATTTAAAAATCAAAGTACAGACCACACAGATTTATACCAGTGGCCCTGGAGAGCTCCAAAGTGCTAAGACATGTATTCAATGTGATACTTTAACCTTTGTGACTCTCAGATCACAGATTCTTCATTTAGAATGATCTCAATCTCAACCCCAAACACTTCAACACTCAGGTGGGCATGTTCTTATGACTATCACAGCTCAAGTAAGAAGAGATTTACTGAGTTCTTTTCACCTCAACAGAAATACTTCTTGGCCAGGTATGGTGCCACCTGTAATTCTAACAGACTGGAAGTTAAGACAGGAGTATCAGCAAGGTGGTTACAGAGAAAAACCCTGTTGAGAAAAACAAAAAGCAAATAAAGAAAGACAAGAGATTAAGAATTCAAGGCCAGACTGGGCTATGAAGCAAATTCAAGGTCAGCGTAGGATACTTAGGAAGACCATATTTTCATTTTATATTTTAGATATTTATTTATCTTAACTTTATACGCATCTGTGTGCCCGAGTGTATGTATGTGTAATTGCATCCTAGAGTCCAAAGAAGTCAGATCCTTTGGAACTGGAGTTAAAGTTGGTTATGAGTCACTATACGGGTGCTGGGAACTGAACCCAGTCCTCTACAAAAGCAGTAAGTATTCTTGACTGTTGAGCCATCTCTCAAGCTTTGGGAAACCCTATTTGTTTTTAAAGAAAAAAAGAAAGGAAAAGGAAAGAGAGAGAGAGGGAGGGAAGGAAAAAAAAATCAACCAGACCTGGTATGATGTCATAGTAAGTAAAGGCCACCAAGCTCAGTGTCTGGGATTGATTGCAGGGCACCACACAGAAGACCACACAGAAGAGTCAACTCCTCTGGCCTATTCTCTATCTCTTTCTGTTTCTGCTTCTGTCTGTTTCTCTCTGTCTCTGTCTCTCTCTGTCTCTGTCTCTCTCTGTCTCTCTCTCTCTCTCTCTCTCACACACACACACACACACACACACACACACGCAAACATACAAATAAATGCCAAAAACCATGCAAAACCTTAAAAAAGAAAAAAGACAGCCAGCCCGTCTCTCCATACCTCCCTGCCCTGCGCGTCCATGCACAGGGGAAACAGGACAAGCATGAAGGAGGCACCTTTGTTTTCTGCTGGACTCCTGAACTAGAATAAAAAGGATGGGGTGAAAACAGTCTGAGAAAGACCCTCATTTTAAACTGAGTCGTCCAAAGGGGCTCAGTATTTTGATGAGGCTTTAAATTCGCAGCTATGCATACTCAGGTTAAGGACAAAAAAATACATGTCCAAAAGTAGGCAATTATTTTGGATTATCCGTGCCTGCTACATTTCCTGTTCACTAGGGCAGAAAATGGAACTGAATATAACTTCTATTTGATACAATACTTGGGTACTAGAGCTGTGCATGAAAATGGCATGAGGAGATCATGCGTAGAATTATTACAGCATCTATGCCTTAAATATCCAAGTAAATCGGAATTATTTTTATGGTTCATTCTTGATAACACATACTACTGAAAGAAAAAAGCAAATACTTCAAAAAGTGACAATAATCCTTATACCTCTTCTATTTACAACTCACTTTACCCCGCCACAGCTCAGTAAGGAGGCAGAACAGTGAGGAAGCTGATGAGTAAAGGAACTCTAGATAGACAGGACACTGACTAAAATACCCAGATTTGGGATGATGAAATGAAGAGTAAGAAAAGTCAGTTATCTGCCCCTCAAGACTGGCACTTTTGATTCCTGGCCCAGACTTTTCTTTTCTTAATATTTATTTATTTATTTAGTATACAATATTCTTTCTGTGTGTATGCCTGAAGGCCAGAAGAGGGCACCAGACCTCATTACAGATGGTTGTGAGCCACCATGTTGTTGCTGGGAATTGAACTCAGGACCTTTGGAAGAGCAGGCAATGCTCTTAACCACTGAGCCATCTCTCCAGCCCCTGGCCCAGACTTTTCTACCACACTATGCTACCTATCTTTGTTTCTGTTCCTGGCCCAAACTTTCCTAACATGCCGTGATGCTTCTTATCTATGATTCTGTTCCAGCAGACACCAGACAAGGAATGTTTGCCACAAGGTTGCAGACAGGCAGGATACAGGCACCAAGCTGTAGCACGAATAATAAAAACTCAGAGACAGATATTGAGGTTCAATTTGAAGATCAAAAAAGCAAAGCAGCCAGCTTATATGGGATTCCCCTTTGTAAGCTATGATTATCATTAGTTAATAAAAAACTGTCTTAGCCTGTGATAGGGCAAAAGATTAGAGCTAGGCAGGGAAAACTAAACTGAATGCTGGGAAAAAGAAAGCGGAGTCAAAAGAAGCCATCAAGCTGCCACAGGAGACAGATGCAAGTCGCCAGGCAGAACCTTGCCAGTAGGTCACAAGCCTCGTGGTAAAATATAAAATAATAGAAATGAGTTAATTTAATATGTAAGAGCTTGCTAGGAATATGCTAGAGTAATAGGCCAAGCAGTGATTTAATTAACACAGTTTCTGTGTGGTTATTTAGGGACTGAGCATCCAGGAACAAACAAGTGGCTTTCCTACAACAGCCAGCCACTGGCCCTTACTGAAAATGGATGAGATCCTGTCTCCATGAATTTTGACACCCCACTGACTTCCTCCTGTCTCTTCCCTTTTATATTCATCTCTCTGTCTAGCCATATCACACCTGTCTCCACCTCCCTACTGCTGAAATTAAAGGCCTGTGATCCCGAATGCTGGGATCACCTTTGTGTAAGCTCTCTTTCTCTTTTAAACAGATTCAATCTTGTGCAGCCCAGGGTGGCCCTGAACTCACAGAGATCCACCTGCCTCAGGTCTCTTGGGATTAAAGGTGTGTGCCACCACTCCCTGGCCTGTATAGCTGACTAGTATGCTTTGCACTCTGATCTTCAGGCAAGCTTTATTTATTAAAACACAACAATATACCACTATACCAAGCTTAATCCAGTTGACCTCCCAGGCCCTTTCCATGCTGCAGCCCTCCTGTCTTGATTCAAATTCTGGTTTTCTACTCTGTACACACTAACCACTCAACTACAGACAAGTTACTTCAAGACCATGTATATCCTTTGCTCAGTCTACAAAATAGGGCAATAACAGCCCCTGCTCCAGAGAGCTAGCACAAAGCCTGAAGGAATCAGCAAAGCCTATGGAATAATAATACTTGGCCCTAAAGTACTATCCAGAGTTCGACCCATATCATTCTGTAGTAAAACATAAAGCCTGAATCTTCTAATAGCATGCTAGTGTAGTGCTCAACAAATACTAAAAATGTTTAAAGATTTGTTTTTATTGTTGTGTATGTATGTGTCTAGGTCCGTGAGGGGACCAGGTGCCAGATTCCCTGAAGCTGTAGTTACAGAAGGCTGTGAGCCACCATGTGCTAGGCATGCTGGGATGCAAACTTGGGTCCTCTGCAATAATAGTATATATGCGCTCTTAACCTCTGAGCCACAGCTTTGTTTGTTTGTTTGTTTTTAAGACAGAGTCTCACACTGCAGCTATGGCTGGCCTACAACTCATTAGATAGCCCAGACTGACCTCAAATTCATGTCAGTCTTCCTGCTTTGGTTTCCCAAGATCTAGGATTATAAGTATGTGCCACCACATCCAGATTAGCAGTTAATGTTTTCCTTTCTTTTTCCCAAGACACAGTCTCACTATGTTTCCAAGATCAGCCTCAAATTTGTCATCCTCCTGCCCAGCCTCCCAAGGAGCTTAGATTATAGGTGTGTGCTACCACAGTTGACTAGCAATTATATTAAGATATAAATAAAACTGTATGCCCTGGAACACTCAAAATAATGTTTACTTTATACCATGCCCCAAATTAAAAAAAATAGAAAACAAACACACAAAATCTCTGATGTTTAAACCAGAGACTCCTCAAATACAGTTAGGATCTCAAGTTCCAAGCCAGCCTTGGCTACATAGCAAGTCTGAGGCCAGCCTGGGCTAAATGAGACTGTGTCTCAAATTCAAACAAGCGTACCTTTTCTAACATGAACAGTAGTGTATTCTATCCCATTAGAATCATGGCTCAAAAGACATGCAATGCCGTCTATACATGGAGAAATGATGACCCCCAATGGTTGAACACAGGCATTTGCACCCCCCAATCTCTACCTCACAAAGGGCACATCAGATTCCCTGTTCCTTCTACTGAACTGCTCAGACATTCACACTCTCGGGCTCTCAGCATTGGTAATCTCTAGATTAAACTGTATTTACTCAATAGATATGCACTACATCATGGTTGGCCAAGGAGACTATGGATAAGAGGTACAGTAAGAGTTAACCATCAAAGCATAAATAAGAGGGGTATGAATTCAACCGGTATGGCCCTAACAGTGGGAAGAGTAGAGGCTTGAAGCCAAGTCCACTTTTCTAAGACTGGCTAGCTACTGGGAAGAGTAATTATAGTCACTGATGTGATATTCAAGAATGCAAATGCCCCATTTGTCTACATGTGACATGTCTGAGACATAACCCCCAAGCTATTCCAATCCATATAGATGCATGTCATCATATACCACTGCAGAAGTGGAGAAAAGTCTCAGTTATCGGCAAAGGTTACAAAAACACTCCTCCCTTTTCTAACTACATATATGATGAAGCTGTATGTATGTATGTAAATGGTGCATATATGGTATAAGCATGTGTGTGTGTATGTATTGTATGTACCTATGAGAACTCAGAGGGCAGGAATTTGAGACCAGTTTTCAAGTGTGACCTATAGTCTCCTGGGGACCTCCAGGGCCAGCACTATTTCTATAATACTTCTGAACTAATGAACATTTGAACTAATGGCACAAAACTATGACGGAAGCTGGCATTCCTGGAGAAATCAAACTGTTCCAGGACAGGGTGTTTTGTCATGAACTCACAATTCCCCAAGTAAGCCAAAGTCCTTGATGAAGCAAAGAAAATAATTCTATTACAACTCCACACTGAACATGTGTGTTTCTAGTATAAGATGGAAGTATGAGTCAGGTAAAGCTTCAGTGAGCCACTGCAGTCATGGAAGACCACTTCACTGGTCATTCAGACTGGGGTATTTGGGAAGCACTTTGTCAAAGCAGAACAAAGTAAGTTAACTGATGGCATTTGTTGGCAACAATGCAATTTTATCTTTCAAGCGAAATTTAAGAATTTTAGAAAACATGTATCTGTCACACAAGCTTGACACTTTAGGACACTGAAAATGTCTTTTCCGATGAGACTGGTAGTGAGTTTAGGGAATGCAGGTCTTTTTAATGCTGTGTTGGAAAAGGAGTCAGCATTAGAAAATCTGCACCATTCAGTGCCCAAATATTCTCCAAATGACCAATACAAAATGGTACATGGAGAAAAGAGCTCATGAAGCAGGTTTTATGGGAGAGTTCAAAGTGCTCGCTGCTGTGACTTCATATTCCACCTACTAAACTGAGGGCTAAAGAGAGATGGTACTCGGTACTCTTGCTTAGGACCAGGGTTCAGTTCCCAGCACCCACATGGTGGCTCACAACCATCTGCAACTCCAGTTCCAGATCCCATATTCCTTTCTGTCCTCCTCGGTCACATAGTGCACACACATTATTTACAGGTGTGCAAGCACCCATACACATAAACTAAATACTTTTAAAAAAGAAAGAACCACACTTTAAGGAATGGTCAGAAACTATCTGAAAGGGCATTAAAGTACTCCCCCGTTCCCTCTCTGTCTGGGTGAGGCTGCATTTTCTAAATGCAGAAACAGGAGACTATACGGGTGTCTGATACTATGCCAGACCTCACAGAAGCTTGTAAACACATCAACATAACATTCCTTTGTCAAATTTATTTTTCAATGTTTTTTTCTTCACAAAAATATTTACTCATGATATGTAATGGATTTATTGACTGCTTTTTTTCTTTTGAGACAGTCTCAGTATATAGGCCAGGCTGTCCTCAAACTTGCAATCCTCCTGACTCAACTTCTCAAGTGCTGGGACAAGCATGTGTCACTGCATTCAACTCTTACTGTTACTTCTGAATGAATTAATAAATATAAAGGGTACAAAGAAATTCCTCAAATTCAGATGTCTGAAAATTGATGTGATTTCATTACTACCCTGGGAGTCAGGGCTGGTTGAACCCATTTCTACAGATGAATAAACAGGTTAAGCAGAATTAAATAACTTATTATAATAAGACTCCCAGAGCACTGTTCACAATCCTGACTGCACAAGGCAAACACTTGGGAGCTTTTAAAAAGCACTAATTAAGTATTTTGGGATGAAAAGCAGGGCCTGCTGGTGATGTGGATGCTCTCATCTCCGACCTACTGGAACTAGAGGCACGTGGCACTACTCCAGGTTCTGGGTGATTCTCATGTGTAGTGCAGGCTAAGCAAACACTCACTGGTCCAGAGAGTGTCCAGACAGGTAAGACATTGCTGCTGGGCTGGAAGCCTCCCAGCAGCAATGCAGGTAATATATTTTCTCTCATATTTAGAGGATATCATTGCAGGTCCTGAAATCACACAAACTTCTGGGTTTCATCATACTTACAGGCGTCTTGCTTTGCCACTCAACAGGACAGTTGTAATCTTGCATGATCCAGGGATGGTTCAAGAGATTTTTCATAGAAATCCGTTTCTTTGGGTCCACCTAGTGGCCATTGAAGCACATTTCAAACAGAGACTACAACGCCTTTCCTCCTGAGCTCAGAATGCACCAGAACAGATGTAAACGTTATCATCACAAACAACGCTGTCAAAGACCTTAAAATGGCCTTGGAATGAATTCTTTAAAAAGGCAATTGAGGCAAGAAAACTATAGCAACCAACACAGGCCTACAAGATAAAAGTTTAACAAACACGAACTTCATTGGTATGGACATTATTCATGAAGTTCAGTCAATCTATTGTATGATGTAATAGTCTTTTTGCTGGAAAACCTATTCATGGGAAATAGTCACCAGTTTAGTATTCAAGCAAGCAAGCGTAGTGCAGGGCATTCACATGGAATACGCAATCTCTACTTCCGATTCACTCACAGACACAGAGAACAAGCTGAAAAGCACACTTTTCGTTTCCATTTGTGAAGTTCAAATGTGAGGAGAGAAAAATTAATCAACAAAGATTAAGTTTTGGGGACTAGAAGAAAGGCAGAGGCATTTTTCAATCTCACTATGGAGATTTGGTGGTCTGGTTCTACTTAATCAAGGTGGGTGAGCCTGAGGTACATTTTAAATTAAAGGTAGAGATGACTTAATCGATGAAAAACTGGAAGATGTTCAGAGAACATTATAAATAAAATAATTCGCTATTTTCCAAGTAGTTCCAATTCATTGTATCCAAACTACACAACAGAGCAGTGAAGTGGGCTCAGACTCAGCCCTCCATTTTACAGACCACAGTTTAGAAGGTAGACTCACTGACTGGCTAACAGGTGAAGACCTAGACTTCAGCACTCTGCCTTTACCATCAGCCCATCAAACAGTCATTCTCAAAGTGGCCCCAAACCATCAGCATCAGCACCATTCAGGAGACTTTTGGAAATGGGAATGCTTAGTCCCTGCCTGATATCTGTTATATCAGACAATGTTTTTTAAAAGGCCTACCTGGCAATTCAGACACACACTGAGGTTTGAAAAGCGCACTAGCTCACAGGGCTAACAGAGCACACATCCGTCCATCCAAGCGTTTGTTCAGTAGTTTCTATATGCCTAATGTGCCAGAGTAGAAATAAGAAAATGGAGAGGACAGCAAAGAGCTAGAGAACAGAATGAGTACTAAATAAACAAATAAAGGTTTAAAAAGTACACCATCAAAGACAGGCAAAGTCTAAGCAACTGTGTTTACAACATAATTAGCAGAGGTCCTCAGAGCAGATAGTCACAAGACACATGATGAATAATGATAAATGCAGCAGGCCCACAGATATATTAAAGTGAAATCAAACACTACAATGGGCTTCTATTATTTAGAAATAAACAAACTTTACCTGCAGCATCTGTTGGAGAAGCAGAATGCTACTGGGGGACAGCCACTTAGGAACATCGTATTTCCCTCTCTACAAAAAAGAAAGAAAACATTGAAGACAACTTTGGTCCAACCTGCCTTGCTAATATTCTACGGGAGTTAGATGCTAGATTTTGCTTCTGTAACTTTCAATATCTTGCCAACTACAAGATTCAGTCAACACTGTTAATAAAAACAACTCCCAGTTCTGGCCAGAAAAAAAAAATCCAGTAAATTAAGTGCTATCATCATCTCTAAATTATTCACATGTCAGAAAAGGACTACAGTACTGAGAATATAATTACAATTAACAGTGAAACACACACACACAACACAGACACACACAGACACACACACACACAGACACACACACACACACACACACCAGGCTTAGGAATCCACACTGATTGCAGGAACAGCAGAGAGATTACTACATTTATTTTATATTGCCAAAGCAAACAGGAGTTGATCACCTTACAGCAATCATCAGCTGACACAGAAGCAACAACAAAACGTACTTGATAGCAGGACATGTATGTAAAAATAGGTCACAGTGAGCCGGGCGGTGGTGATGAACACCTTAAATCCCAGCACATGGGAGGCAGAGACAGGTGGTTCTCTGTGAGTTTGAGGCCCACCCAGTTTACAGAGTGAGTTCCAGGACAGGCTCAAAAGCTACAGAGAAACCATGTTTCAAAATCCACCCCCCCCCCAAAAAAAAAAACTAGGTCACAGTGGATAGTTGGCGAACTGGGAGATTATCATGGTCACAATATCATCAACCAATGACAAAAGCCAGGAGACTGTTAAACCTTAATTCAAGTCAGAATACCTTTCAATAGCATCTGCCACAAACACCCTCTTTCCCAATTCTGGGGAAATGATACAACAACAATTTCTTGTGGCAGAGATCAAATTTCTGAATGGTACTAAAAACAAGTAATAACAAGTTAATTACTTGAGAAAACCTAAATAAGCTGAATGTTGTTGGGTGATGGTGGCACACGCCTTTAATCCCTGCGCTTGGGAGGCAGAGTCAGGCAGATCTCAGTGAGTTCGAGGCCAGCCTGCTCTACAAAGCAATCTCCATAAAAGGCTAGAACTGTTGTCTCAAAAGGCTAGAAACCTTGTCTCAAAAAACAAACAAAAATAATAAGTTGAATGTGTAATTCATAGCATGCATGAAAATTAACTTCAACCAAATTAAATGCAAACATAATATTTTAAGAGTACAGAAAGCAGGGGAGGTTGTTTTTAGAATTTTTCCCAGACAAAACAGTAAAACTAGAAACATGTACAAGACCCTGTTCAGTCCCCAGCACTGTATAAAACCAGGTGTAGTGAGACACCCACCATAGGCGGAATTTTCTATCCCACCAGCCAGCTCCCAAATAACCACAGAGATTTACTATTAATTATAAATGTCCGGCCAATAGCTTAGGCTTATTACCAACTAGCTCTTACAACTTAAATTAACCCGCATTTCTTATCTATATTTTACCACGTGGTTCGGTACCTTTATTCAATAGAGCATGTTAATCTTGCTTCTCGCCATGTCTCAGGCCAACACACCCTCCTTCATCCCAGAGCGCGCGCTCTCCCTCTCTCTCTCCTCAAGTCCCACCTAACCTCTTCCTGCCTAACTACTGGCCATTTGCTCTTTATTAAACCAATGAGAGCAACACATCTTCACAGTGTACAAAAAGATTATTCCACAACAATTCACCTGTAATCCTTGTACTTAAGACAGGAGAAGGGGAGTTCAAGGTCTCAAAAAACAAACAGGAGTTGGGAGGAAGGCTCAGTGGGTAAAGGCACTAGCCACACAAGCTGGGCAACCAGAATTCAATTCCAGAAACCCACGATTTAAAAACCCCTGTGTGGAGCTATACCTGAAATCCCAGCACAACTACTAGAAGACAGTAAGCAGAGACAGAGTCACCCAGAAGCCAACAGGACAGCCAGCCTGAATTACATGGCACAACAGCGGGACAATGAGAGAAACCCTGTCACCAAGGTGGGAAGCACAAATCAAAAGTTGTCCTCTGCCTCCACAGATCTGCCTTCATGTGTACACACACACACACACACACACACACACACACACACACACACACACACAATAAAGAGACAAGGAGAAGCCCTGTCTCAAGGAAAAGGGGCTGAAGAGATGGCCCAGCAACGAAGAGCACTGATTGTTCTTATAAAGGATCTGGATTCAGTTCCCATCACCTTAAAGGTGGCTCACAACCATCTGTAACTTCCATGCCAGGGATCCAGTACCATCTTCTGACCTCTATGGAGACACCAGATACACACAAGGTACACATCTATACATGAAGGCAAAACTGTGCTACATAGAAAATAAAAATAAATCCTATTTTTATTTGTTTGTTTTTGTTTTTCGAGACAGGGTTTCTCTGTAGCTTTGGTGCCTGTCCCGGAACTAGCTCTTGTAGACCAGGCTGGCCTCGAACTCCCAGAGATCCGCCTGCCTCTGCCTCCCCAGTACTGAGATTAAAGGTGTGCGCCATCACCGCCCAGCTAAAAATAAATCTTTAAAAAAATTTAAGGTATTGCTTTTATAACACTGACAAACATATTAGTTTTTGTTTTTCTTGTTTTTGTTTTTCTTTTTTTTGGTTTTTCAAGACAGGGTTTCTCTGTGACTTTGGAGCCTGTCCTGGAACTAGCTCTGTAGCCCAGGCTGGTCTCGAACTCACAGAGATCCGCCTACCTCTGCCTCCCGAGTGCTGGGATTAAAGGCGTGCGCCACCATCGCCCGGCTAGTTTTTGTTTTTCTAAGATGGGTGTCACTATATTGCCCAGAATAACCAGGGCTCAAGTTATCTTTCTGTCTCAACCTGAGTAGCTAAAACTAAAAGCACATATAAACTGATAATGTAAGTATGGTAGCATTTACTATAGAACTGTTTGTAATATGGCTAAAGAACCTATGGCCAAGTCCAAAGGGCCTCCCAAACCACAGGAAGCCATAGTAAAATTCCTGAGTAAGGACTCTGAGCTAGAAATGTAGTCCAGGGAGATACAGGCAGGCATAGAAAGAAAGCCAAAGTCAGTTGTAATGAAGGAGACTCTGAGAATTCATCCACTCATACACTAGTAAGGGTATAACAGAAGTTAATCCAGTTTACAAGTCAGGGACAGGTTACAGGTCATTCAAAGTCATAAACTATATGGTAGACATGATGGCTCAGGCCTTTAATCCCAGCACTTGGGGAGCAGAGGTAGGCAGATCTCTGAGTTCATGGCCAGCCTGGAGTATATGAGTTCCTGGTTAGAAGGGCTACATAGTGAGACCCTGTCTCAAAAAAAAAGATAAGAAAAATAAACAATCTATATGGCAGGCTGGTTTTCCATTATGTTAAAGAGGTAAGCAGAGTTCCAAAGTTTTCATTCCCTTTCTCTTTGGTCTTCAATGTGATACAGAGAGACCACTCATTTATACCTTGCTTGGGGTGGGGGATGTTAATGCTTGCCTGAGTCAGAAGCCTCTAATTCATTTCTCCCTACTGGCCTTTAGCTATAGCCAACTGAACCCCATGTGAAGGCTCAGTGCTATCTTGTCCCAATTTTTATCTCAAGGGAGGAGGGATTTAGATGCTGCTGCCAACTCTTCAGTAATATGGGGCTGGACCTCTCACTGGCCCCTCCCATAACTGAGTATTTCATAACTCCTAGCCAAAGGCTTCTCACGAGTCTGCCCAGGAACTGGATTTGCTCTCAGCAAACAGACCATCTGCCTGCCTCTCATAAGCTTCAGCTTGCTCTTGTCAAGGTCCCACAGAAAGAAGAGCTTCATCTGCTTACCTGCTTATCAAATGGTCACAGCCCACCTCAGTTTCTGATCGGAACTTGCTCCCCTGCTGGTCACTCATTGGTCAGACTCTGTGGCTAGCTCTGGGTGGCCTTTCCCCACGCTAATAGCTACAGACTTTGCTGCTTACTCCCTCACCCCTCGATGCTGGGCTGGTGCCCACTCCCACTGTGGGAGAGTAAGTCAGCTGTGCTAAGCCACCACCCTCAAGTTCTCCTACAGCTTCAGTTAGGGTCTCACCTCCTAGCGGCCTCCCAAGGAGAGGTCTGGTTCCAGGTTCCCTGCTTTTCTGATACTCCAAAACAGGTTCATAACTACCAAAGTAAAAGAAATGTTATGCCCTTAAATTAACATTCAAAAGAAAAAAAAAGCAAACAAACAAAAACTTAGCTAAAAGTAGGAATACTCCAAATGACATGTACCACACAGCCAGCACGAGGAACTTTTTAGTAGATGCCCTGTGCTTTGCAGGAGCATGCAGGGTTGGGGGATACTCCTGACTTCTAAGTCAGGCCGTAAATGCTGCTGCACACCACAGTACTACAGCACTCCACCACCACAGTAAAGAATGACAGCATCCCAAGTATCAACAACAGAGCCAAGGCTGAAAACCAGTCACAGAGCAAAATGTTTTAACTGGCTAGAAAAGGACCGAGAAGCAGACAGTGCTTCTTGCGCTGTGCTAAAGGAAGCCTACAAGTACAGAGAGGGGTGATTTGAATAGTAAAATATACATTCAAAGAGCAAACGGAAAGACCTCAGGGAACAATGCTGCTGAGGAGGGCACCTCCACAGAAGGCTCTGTGCGAGCCAGAACTGCACCCCTAAACCCTGCTTCTTTATTTAAGGGTGATTACCTTGCAAACAAGAACAGAGCAACAGGAGATGAAAGCCAAGTGGGAGGAGGAGAAAGGTCTACGGGCAAAGAATAATCCTGGGGATTCCAGCAGTCTTGAAATGGTTCATTTTGCACATGGTACTAAGAAAGGCAGGCAGTCTCTTCAATACACAATGACAGCACTATAGCCAACTCTATAAAAATTATAAATTATATCTCATAAAGAGACGGCTTGCTCATTTCCTTTAAAGTTGAAAGTAACAACTGATAAGCAATTTTACCTTCAGGCTATCCAACTCTAACTTCTAAATTACATAGACTAGTGTATGTGTACTAGAACTGAGGTATGGCCATGCTTATCTTCAAACACAGTGATAGCAAATGAACAGATGACTTTACTAAGATTGATACATAATCCCTAAGTAATCATCCTGAAAATGACAGCTCAGCATTTTGGTTAATGTCATCAACAAATGCAAAAGATAAACAAAGCCCGCCTCCTAAGTAAGTTACACAGTGTGTCAAATACTGCTGGGCTTTTCAGTCAAGACCTGCAGGCTGTAAGAGTCCCAAGTGAGAATTTTTAGAACATTCTAGGCATATACATACTGTATGCAAGTGATACAACACCTTAATTAGATTCAACCAGCAGACTGTATTACACTGCGACTCAGAGCAATAGTTCTGAGCCAAGATTACAATAAATTTCAAAATCTATAATGTGTGAAATTAAATTCCACAATAATGCATAAAAAATCCTAATTTGAATCAATTTTCAACTTGCAAATACATGAAAAACTAAAAAATGAAATTCAGAGTAGAAGAAAGAATGCACAGTATTAGTAAATAATATTAATTAGGAAGGCCAAATTCTACCAAACAAGAATTAGGTATTTTCTACCTCATTCATGCCGCTGCAAAGGCACTCAGTTTGCCAAAAATAAAACCTTGGATTTTACCATTAGGGAAGAACACTTTCATATTATTTTAAGGTAAGTTCCAACTCCCAAAAGATTTATTCAAGATATACTAGTGTACTCAAATAAATAAATAAATATACTGATTAAACAATATTAATATTTAATAGTGTTAATGCCACGTCTGCCATGTGAATGTGAATTTGCAAAACAGCAAAGGAAAGCAAGCAGCATAGTAGTCTAAGATCCAGAAGGGCAAAAATACAGCAAATATCAGTCAAGTCAGTAAATTAAGAATATCATGGACCTAATGTAACTTGGTTTCCACAGACTATGAACCATCACTTATTTTTATAAAATCTTGGTAGTTTGAATAGAATTCAGCCTACAACAGGATAGGCAAACCCTCAAGTGAGCCTGTACTGCTCAGTGTACTTTTCCTTGCTGTCTTGCTTTTGTATTAACTACAAATAAGTGTGCACACAGCCATTAGTCTCTGTCTCACCACACAGCCGGGCCCCAGGACTGTTGACTCAGATGGCCCACTGAACCGCTTTTCCTGCAATGGATTTTGGGGTTCCTGGAGGAAAACTGAGTAATCTCAACACAGTTAAGAGTCTGTTCCCTCAAGCCACCGACCAGGTACATCTGGAAACCACTGGATAGCATGTGCTTTGTTTTCTCATCTCTCCGATAACCAACACCAAAAGCATCAAGATGCAGACCTTGGACCTGTTGCCAGCGCTGCTAGGTTTGCACCATGTGTGCTTAACTGCGCCACTGCAGTGCAAATGGTGCCAGATGGACATTTTGGTCCTTCTTTTGACATCTTGGGCTTCACAAGAGGTCTGAGAAGGAGATAAATGGCACCTCCAAAAACAATGTCAAGAGATTCCATTTTTTTTGTGGAGTGGGGAGAAACAGGATCTCATGCAGCCCAGAATGGCCTTAAATTCACTATGTAGCCAAGAATGACCTTGAATTCCTGATATGCCTCTATCTATCACACACTGGGATCACAGGCATATGCCACCACTCCAAATTAATAAAATGCTAAGGATAGAACCCAGGACCTCATGAATGGTAGGCAAGCACTCTACCTAGTGAACTACATCTCCAGTCCTTTTTTGTTTTACTGTTTTGTTTTGTTTTTTTAAGAGAGGGTCTCATGTAGTCCTGGGTGACTCGAACTCACTACAGTAACTGAGGATGGCCTTGAACTCCTGACCCTCGAGTGACCTCCTCCTCCTAAGGGCTAGAATTGCATGTGCCACCACATGTCCTGCCCATTCAGGTTTTAAACAATTTAGAAATATTAATGGCACAATGTCAACTGTCAGTGGCAGTAATTATTACATGACAGAAGCAGTAGCATTCAAAACTTCAACATAACAGTAAGAAAACATAAAACAAGAGTCAAGGAATTCAGAGCTACAGAGAGTTGGAATGGACCTGGGAAATTACTGACTACTGGAACGCTGTAACAATACTAATGAACAGGGGCTGGAGAGATGGCTCAGTGGTTAAGAGCATTGCCTGCTCTTCCAAAGGTCCTGAGTTCAATTCCCAGCAACCACATGGTGGCTCACAACCATCTGTAATGAGGTCTGGCGCCCTCTTCTGGCCTGCAGGCATACATGCAGACAGAATACTGTATACATAATAAATAAATAAATATTAAAAAAAAAAAACAATACTAATGAACAAAATCAGAACTAGTCAGGATGCAATGCCATCCCGTCAGTGAAAAAGCTGACGCATAACAACACCTAATGGGAACAAGGAAAGTGAACTTGTAAACATGGTAAACCTGATATGAAGGGATGTCTGGGCACATTCTGGTCAATAGGTGCAAACGTAAGCTTGATGTGGAAGTCATGTCTCTTCTTGGTGCCAGTGATTTTTGTAGACTAACAACTACAGAGCCGAGAAATCGTGACTCGTAGTTATGAGGAAGGGCTCTGGGCTCAGGCAGCCATAAGACCCTGAGGAAGTTATTGAAGTCCCTACCTTTGCTTCCTCCACTACAGAAGGAAACATAACAGAAACTGTCTTCTTTTACAAAACCTGGCCAATCAGCACAGCTCCCAGATGCCAAGTGTTATTCTTGTGACAAAGGAGAAAGACACACATGCAGCAAGCATTTTCTTTCTTTTTAGGCAACCATGTGCCAGCTAAACAAGACATACAGCCTACATGACAGAAGGCGCCAAGCCCTTGGAGGAGCAGTGACAGTGGGAAAACACAACTTCACTAAGTAACAAGCGGAACCCTCAGAAAAACATACGTACACCTGGAAAGGGGAAACAGAAAAGATCACTTGACAAAACTGGGAACATGGGGGTTGGGGGGAGTAGGGAGGGCCGAAGGGGAAGATGAGGGTAGAAGGGGAGTGGGGAGGAGAACTTAGGGAACGGGATAGTCAAGATGGGGGAAGGACAGAGATGAGAGCAAGGAAAGAGATATTTTGATTGATGGGGCTAGCAAGAAACCTGGCACTAGAGAAATTCCCAGAAATCCACAAGGATGACCCCAGCTAAGACCTTAAGCAATAGAGGAAAGGGGGCCTGAACTGGCCTTGCACTGTAGTCGACTGATGAATATCTTAAATATCACCATAGAACCTTCATCCAGCAACTGATGGAAATAGAGGCAGAGACCCACAACAGAACACTCGACTGAGCTCCCAAAGTCCAGTTGAAGAGTGGGAGGAGTGAGAATATGAGCAAAGAGATCAAGACCAAAATGGGTACACCCACTGAAACAGTTTACCTGAGCTAACGGGAGCTCACCAACTCCAGCTGTGGTGTGGGAGGTCCATCTGTCTATGTGTTGCCTTTATTGGTTAATGAATAAAGAACTGCTTTGAGCATATGGCAGGGAAGAACAGAACTAGGCAAGAAAAGCTAGGCTGTATGCTGGGAGAAAGGAGGCAGAGTCAGAGAGATGTCATGTAGCCCCACCGAAGACAGACGCCAGAACTTTACTCAGTAAGCCACAGCCACGTGGTGATATACAGATTAATAGAAATGGGTTAATTTAATATAAGAGTTAGCCAATAAGAAGCTAGAGCTAATGGGCTAAGCAGTAATTTAAATAATACAGTTTCTGTGTGATTATTTCAGGACTAAGCAGCCGGGAAGCAACAAGCGGCCCCTCCTCCAACACAGCTGGACAGGGAAGGAACCAGCATAGGTCCAAACTAGTCCTTCTGTGTAGGGATAAGTCCCGCCCCTTAGGGGGCGTGTTCGCCTCGGGCTAATGTCTGCCTATAAATTTGGCGAGCGTGCTCCGAGCTGTCTCTTCTACTTTCCTGGTCTCCGCGGGAAAGGTGGTTCTGTAAGTCTATCTCTACATTAAAACTATATATATTTTTACAAACTGTCTGCATTCGTTTACGCCGCTACATTTTGGCGTCCAACGTCGGGCTATTTTGCCCCCGACTCAAGCGGGTAGCCCGCTAGCTAACACAGCAACCTCCTGGGTGCTGTTTTTCAGTTCGTGACTCCGGCCCCAGTGCCGAGTCCGAGACATACTCGGCCACACAGGTCCATTCTGCCTGCCTTGGCTAAGTTTTACAGCGGAACCCCACTGCCTGAATTAGCAGAAGCTCAAGTACCTGCGGTTTTGCAACAAAAGCTGCCACAGCGGCAGATTTGGTCTGACACAAAGTGACTTGGCAGGGCAGTAGTGGCGCATGCTTTTGATACCAGCACTTGGGAGGCAAGGGCAGGCGGATCTCTGTGAGTTTGAGGCCTGCCAGGCAGTGGTAGCACACGCCTTTAATCCCAGCACTTGGGAAGCAGAGGCAGACGGATCTCTGTGAGTTTGAGGCCTGCCAGGCCGTGGTAGTGCACGCCTTTAATCCCAGCACTTGGGAGGCAGAGACAGGCGGATCTCTGTGAGTTTGAGGCCAGCCTGGTCTACAAGAGCTAGTTCTAGGACAGGCTCCAAAAACACAGAGACCAACAACTGGCAGGAACCGATCATTGCAGGTAAAAAATTTTTTTCTTTTATAAATAAAATGTCTGAACACATTACTGTTCAAGAATTTAACAGTTTTTTTAATTGTACCATGTGGGAGATTTTACAAGAGGTGTCTATCACGCCACCTCTATGGATCCTTCTGGGATTCATAGTTTTCATTGGCACCAAATGGTTTGATAATAGAAATATGATAAAGTCTTTACGAGACGAATCCAGGATTCTTAAGGCAGAGATAGAATGCTTAAAAACGATTGAGAATGATAACAATCTTCTCAAGAATCAGTTTGAAGTTCTCCAGACTGATAACAATCTTCTCAAGAATCAGTTTGAAGTTCTCCAGACTGATAACAATCTTCTCAAGAATCAGTTTGAAGTTCTCCAGACTGATAACAATCTTCTCAAGAATCAGTTTGGAGTTCTCCAGACTGATAACAATCTTCTCGAGGATCGGTTTGAAGTTCTCCAGGCTGATAACAATCTTCTCAAGAATCAGTTTGAGGTTCTCCAGGCTGATGTTAAGGAGAAATTCATTACTATGGAAGAGGGAACAGCTGATCTGGATCGTAAGGTTCAGTCCCTCTCTGTAGGAACTGAAACATTAGTGGCTGATATTAAGGAGAAATTCATTACTATGGAAGAGGGAACAGCTGATTTGGACAATAAGATTCAGTCCCTTTCTGTAGGAAATGAAACATTAACTGAGAGAATCAAAACTGCTGAATGTGACAATCGGATTTTGTCTAAAGCTTATGACAGATTGACGGAAAGATTGTCAATACAAGAAGGCATGGTTTATGCCATAAAAATTATGTCCAAAAATGATATGTTATCTCTAACGGACAAACTTCATACTTTAGAATCCTCAATGAAGGCTTTGGAACATAATTCTGGACAGGAGATTCAGACATTGCAGAAGGCAATAGTGAATAGAATTGAAAAGATTGAGGAATTTCTAAATTCTGATGAAGAAGAGCAAAGGGTAGAAGGGCAAATTTTAACTACATCTGTGGGTAAATCTCTCCGGGACAATTTCCACAAAGCTCTACCGACAGCTCTACCTGCCTTTCCAGTAATAACAACAGAGAAGGTGGTTGGTTCCAGAAACCCTAGGGTCATCAAGGAGGATACATGGGAGCCTGTCCGTATGAATGACCTCAAGGAAATTAAACAGGCTGTCATGACTTTTGGGATGCAAGCCTCTTTTGTTAAAGAGATGCTAAGATCTTGTGCCACGACAAACAGAGCAACCCCCTTGGACTGGCTCCAGCTGAGCTCTGCAGTACTTGAGAGTGGACCACAGTTGAAATGGCAATGCTTATTCAGGCAAGAGGCTAAACTCTTAGAACAGCAGGAAAAAGCAAAGGGAATTGACATTTCCCTAGATAAAATTCTAGGTGAAGGGCTCTTTTCCGACCCTCAGGAACAAGCTAATTTGGATGAAAACACACTCTCCATGTGTACTACAGCAGCCTTAAGGGCTTGGGACAGGGTACAAGACCCAGGACAGAGAATAGAATCATTTGTCAGAGTTAAACAGGGTCAGAGAGAACCCTTTAGTGACTTTTTACAAAGATTAACTAAGGCTGTACAAATAGGGATATCTGACCCAGAAGCAAGACGTATAATGATTGAGTCTTTGGCTTATGAAAATGCAAATGTGGAATGCAAAAGGATTTTGGGGCCTTTAAAGCTCAGATCAGCGCCTTTGGAAGAATGGGTCTTGCATACACTCAATGTTGATACATTTGATTATGGCACTGAAGCATGGGTAGAAGAAGCAATTTCCAATGGTAAAAGGAGACACCAGAATACCAAATGTTTTAATTGTGGCAAAATGGGTCATATGAAAAGGAATTGTAGACAACGGATTTTCAGAAATAATAATAATAATAATGCATCTTTCAGAAATAATAATAATAATAATACATCTTCTAGAAATAACAGAAATAGGAGGACTCAGCCTTCAGGTTTATGTAGAAGATGTGGAAAAGGCAGACATTGGACGAATGAATGCAGGTCTACAAGAGATAGACAAGGCAACCTGATACAGTCGGGAAACGTGAGAGGGGGGGCCTCACAGGCCCCCATGTCAAACATGGTTCAGTCATATCCAGTTTCTGCAGAGAACGTGCCTCATCAGGACAATTAGGAAGCCCCATGCCTACTGTTACAAGCAATAATGATCAGAAAGATAAGTTACGTGTGTTTTGGCAAACTTCTATAAATGATCAAAGACCTAAACTGAGAGTGTGTGTAAATGGCATTCTTATTACTGGCCTGCTAGACACAGGTGCTGATGTAAGTATCATTACCCCAGAATCTTGGCATCCGTATTG
Source organism: Microtus pennsylvanicus (assembly GCF_037038515.1). Classification (NCBI taxonomy): domain Eukaryota; kingdom Metazoa; phylum Chordata; class Mammalia; order Rodentia; family Cricetidae; genus Microtus; species Microtus pennsylvanicus. The sequence goes on from NC_134581.1 coordinate 141,485,623, forward strand.
GCCTCTTCAGAATGTAAATGTTCAGCTCCTGGGAATTGGAACCCTATCTCGAGTAAGGCAGAGCACGAGATGGGTTGAATGTATAGGGCCAGAGGGACAAATAGGAAAATTAAAGCCATATGTAGCCAATATCGCAATGAATTTATGGGGTCGTGACCTATTACAACAATGGAATACCGAAATTAACATTCCTGCTACTTCTAGAGCCTATAGTTCTGAGAATAATATTAAAAGATATTACAAACGGAGAAAACCGGCCATTCGGGCTGTACAAGAACAAGCAATTGATGTCCCCTCAGAGATACCAACAGCCTTGCCTCTAAAATGGTTGACTGACCTCCACAAAATACTCAGAGACTATTTGCAATTTTAAAAGATATTGATCTTGAAATTTAACCATCATTTTACTTTCACAGGATCCCCCAGAAAGAACGTCGCCCCCATGACAGCTGGAAGTAATTCTAGAGGACGACGTCCCCTCTCCCAGTAAAACTTACCCCTGGGTTTAGGGACATCATTTAGGGGTTGGGAGGTTGGGGGAGGAATTTTATAAGCTCAGGGATCATTTTGAAAAAAAAAAGAGGGAATGATGGGATTATAGATTTATAATTGTGAGTTACTGCTTTTAGACAAATATATTGGTATCAATTCTTGTATATTGAAACAAAGTTAAATTATATTGACTATTGTATGCATGCATGTTTCTATGTCTGTTTAAAACATTTTTATGTATTGACATATATTGTATTGATATATATATTGTATACATTTACCATATTGCGATGTACATTTCTACCTCTGATTAAGATACTTATATAATGTTTGTGCATTGATATATATTTACCACATTGCAATGTACATTTGTACAGTGTTTATATTTGGAGGTCATTATCCTCATTTGTTACACAGTTGTTTATTGTCTTAGTCTTTAAGTTAGATAGATATTGAGAATTATATAGATAAATAGTCATCTAAGTTTGTCATTTATAATCAGACTAATCAGGTTCTTTAGATATATAGAGATTATACTCAGTATAGATAGATAATCTTCAACCTCTTCAAAGAGCTGTAGAAAATGGCCTTTAATCTAACTCAGAGTTTCGTGATAGTGAGACACAATTGCTCCTGGCAACACCACTCCATTCCCGAGAGAATGTTGAGCACCAAAGACACTCCACCTGGAGCCTTTCTATTTGGCAGAACTGGCCTTTGGGCAAAGAAATGCCTATACCTCAACCACTGACACAGATACAGAGCATGCATCAATGGATAAAACAGGACTGTCATATCCTGCCAAGACAGGGTAAGATAGTTTTGAAAAGTTCCTTGCCTTTAATAATGGTATGTCAGTTATGTTAGGCCTTAGCCAAAATTGGTTGACTCAACATTGCAAACGAGACTTTGGGTGATTGCCCAGGTAGTCAGTTGTCTCTGTCAATTGTTGCACATTTTGGATATATCTCGTTTGTTGAGTAGTGTTTATTCCCTTCTCAGATCTTTGACTGAGTTGAAGATTATATAATTGTAGTTACTCTTTACATTATTTGGACTCCTGGAGATAGAATGTTTAGCAAAGCTTTTGTTCTCAATATTGTTTGTTATATTTATTATTTGTTGTTATTGTATGTAGTTGTATTTGGTTTAGTTCTGTCTTATTTAGACAAAAAGGGGAGATGTAGGGATAAGTCCCGCCCCTTAGGGGGCGTGTTCGCCTCGGGCTAATGTCTGCCTATAAATTTGGCGAGCGTGCTCCGAGCTGTCTCTTCTACTTTCCTGGTCTCCGCGGGAACGGTGGTTCTGTAAGTCTATTTCTACATTAAAACTATATATATTTTTACAAACTGTCTGCATTCGTTTACGCCGCTACACTTCTGAATGTGGGTGACAGTTCTATAGCTGGGGCAGACTGCGGGGCCACTGGCAGTGGCACCAGGATTTATCTCTCCTGCTTGTACTGGCTTTTTTGGAGTCCATTCTCTTTGGATGTATACCTTGCTCAGCCTAGACGTAGTAGGGAGGGCCCTGGAACTTTCCCAAAGCACTGTGCCTTACCCTCTCTGAGGAGTGGTTGGGGGTAGGGTGGGAGGATAGCTGGAGGGAAGGGGAGGAGGGGAGGAAGTAGGGATTGGTATGTAAAATGAAAAATGATAAATGATTGTTTTATTTTTTAGAAGATAGATGATAGATAGATAGATAGATAGATAGATAGATAGATAGATAGATAGATGATAGATATTTTAAAAAATATATAAAACAAAACTTCAACAAAAAGTCTAAAGTGCATGCTGGAGGCACAAAGATTTCAGTGCAGCTCCAAAACAGAGAGCCCTTTTTCTGTACACCTACAGAGACTCACAGCTGGCTGGTACAGTTACCTCCCACTCTCTACAACAGCTCACTAGAAACGTACCAGCCTATCCATAAACTACCAATCCTCGCAAAACAAGTTCAACAGCACATTAAAAGGATTATATACACCAGGACCATACAGTCTCTATTTACAAGGTCTGAGGACTGTTCAACAGACCAAATCAAATTAACAAACTTTACAAATGAGAAGAAAATACATTATCATCTAAATTGATACAGAAAAGCATATGGCAAAATAACAGCACTCCATAAAAGCACCTGACAAAAAAGGGATAGACAAGAACTACCTCAACATAATGAAAACCTAGGATTACCATCATATGCCATAGGAAAACCCCGAAAGCTTTCCCTCTAAGACTAAGAGCCATCTCCGCACTCAGAACAGAGTATAGCAGAAGGACTGTGGAGATTAAAGCCAATGTGGGCTACAGAGTGAAGTCCAGGACAACCTGGGATACAGTATGAGACGTCACCTCAAAATTACAAACCTCAGCTGGATATGGTGGTGTCTGCCTTTAACCCAGTACACCGGAGGGATGAGGCAGGCAGACAGAGCTCTGGTCTACATAGCAAACTAGCCAAGGCTTCATAGTGAATGAAACCCTTTCCCAAAAACAAACATAAAGCACACACACAAAAACAAACAAACAAACAAACCTGGGGCCAGTGAGATGGCTGAGCAAGTAGGGAAAGGTGCTTGCCAAGTCTGACAACTCAAGTTCAGACACCTTAGAAATATAATAATTCCACAAATTGTTTTCTGACCTCCACACTTACACAGTGGCATTGCCCCCAAACAAGTATATAACTGAAATTTAAAAATAAAACTTTGAGATCAGCCTAGGCTATATAAAACCATGTATGTATATATATTTAGGGGGGGGGCTGGGGAGATAGTTCAGCAATGGCTCCTTTTCCAGAGGACCTGGGTTCAATTCCCAGCACCCACATGGGAGCTCACAGTCTGTAACTCCAGTTCCAGGTGATCTGACACCCTCACACAGATGAAACATAATAAAAAAAAAATTTTAAATGTATTAAAAAAAACAAAAACAAGAGTTGCTGAGTTTCACCACTTCTATCACTTCTATTAACACAGTACAGGAAGTATTAGCCAGAGCAAGGAGGGAACCAAGAAGTAAAACCTTTACATGATTCAAACTGAAGATATACATAAAGCAAAGACCACCCCCCTCCTAATTTTCTTCCACAAACTGCAGCAGCCATCAGCTTCTAGTATTTCCTGCCAAAGACGCTGGGCTTTATTGTGTTTTTCAGAATGACGATATGCTGTACAAGGCTCTGTGCCTTGCTTTTTCAATTAGCACTGTGTCTTTTTAAATTTTTATTTTATTTATGATTAGTGAAGTGGTGTTTAAGTATGAGTCAGAAGACAACTTTGACAACTTTCAGGGGTCAGTTCTCTGCTTCCCTCGGAGGCTCCAGGAAGCACTTCTTCCTGCCCAACCATGCTGCTAGTCCACTTAACAACATAGCTTAAATATTATTTTATTATTAATATTTGACAAGGTCCTTCATTCTCCCCTCCACTCACCCCCAGACAGGGTTTCTCTGTATAACCATAGCTGTCCTGGAACTAACTCTGTAGACCAGGATGGCCTCGAACTCAGAGTTCTGCCTGCCTCTGCCTCCTGAGTGCTGGGATTAAAGACGTGCGCCACTACCATCCAGCTCTTTTTTAAATCTATAGGTGGTCTACTATTAAAATCTACTGTAATTTCACAAGAATGTTTTCCGAAAGAAAGAGGAGGGGGGGGGAGGAAGGGAGGGAGGGGGAGGGGGGAGGAAGGGAGGGAGGGGGAGGGGGGAGGAAGGGAGGGAGGGAGGGAGGGAGGGAGGGAGGGAGGGAGGGAAGGAAGGAAGGAAGGAAGGAAGGAAGGAAGGAAGGAAGGAAGGAAGGAAGGAAGGAAGGAAGGAAAAAGGAAAAAGCATCCTCCAACTCCATTCCTTTTAACCATGGCCAAATAACACCTACAGTCTTAACTTCTAACAGCCTGGACTATATCTGTCTTTTGGTACTTTAATCCACGGAAAATACAATAAACAGCGCAGACAGCTTTTATTCTGAAATTCTGTACCCACACTACTCACCACAATCTTCTTGTACAAAGCCATGACATTATCATCATCAAACGGTAGAAATCCACACATAAGCACATACAAGAGGATGCCCATGCTCCAAACATCTGCCTAAGAGGGAAAAAAATAGCATTAAAATACATTTCAAAAAGAAAGAACACAAAATGAATCACAGAATCTTCACAAAGCTGGAAGAGAACTAAGAACCGGCCAATTCAACTTGCTCATTCTACAGAGAGTGAACACGAAGCCCAGAAAGTCCAAAGTCACTGACTCAGAGGAAGACCTCCTGGCTTTGAATTCAGTATAGTCTTCTAGCCACATGCTAGTACTGAATAAAAAATAACTCCTAACTGGGTGGAAACTGAGCCATGATAAGGAAATGAAGCCAGGTCTCTAATTCTCAAAGACAGTTTTAAGGCCACCAGGGGCTTAAGGTTACATATGAAGATTATGTAAACATATAGAGAGATGTCTGAAAACTTCCTGGCCATCTGCAAATGTAATTAAGCTGTGTTGTAAAATCCTTTGTACATAGAGAGATCTTAATAAAACTCAGTGGTTGACTTTTCCAACATGTAGGGTGGCACCACAGCACTACAAATCCTCAACTCCAGAAGGACGCTTACAGCGCTCTGAGACATCCTTGAGTCTCATGAGTCCTGAGCAGTAACTATTTATTCAAGCAGTACTTAGCTTTGACCAATAATAATGCCACATTATTAGTCACGGCTCCTAATCTTGGTTGTCAACTTGACTACATCTGGAAACACTAAAACCAAGGTGCAGTTGTGTGATCAGATACTGGAGGTAGGGAGACCCAGCCTAAGTCTGGAGCACACCTGCTAGTCGCAGCCTACACAGAAAGGCGTGGGAGAAGGAAGCTTGTGCTTTTTGCTGCTCAGTCTCACTCTCACTGACAAAGGTGTCTATCCTGTTGCTGTGACTGTTATTCTATCCAGTATTGTCAGGATTCCAACACAGCTCTTCCCAGACTCCAGCACCCGCCAGACTGAGACTGCAAAGACACCCTGCACCATGGACAGGACAACTACTAGATTCTTGGCCTTTCTGTTGTGAGACAGCCATTATTGGATTACAAGAATTATAATCTATAACTCAATCTAGTAAGTCCATATTGTTTTTTCCATTCTGTCAGTTCTATTCCTTTAGAGAATTCTACCACTGTTCACTTGCTGGGGAAGCAGTCCAGTGATAGTGCCTAAATGTGAGTCACAGCTTTCACCCTCATCCGATCCTTAGAAACCTGCAAGAAATAAGGACTGTAAAACAGACCGACCTAGGCAACATCATGTGTCTAGGTAGCACACATGCACTAGATAACCGGTAACCTAGACCTGTCCGCTGAATCACAGCAGACAGGACTCCGTGACAATGCTGATGTGAACAGTCTTCCTCTCAAGTCAACTAGTGATCTGTGTTGCAAGCTATGGAGATCAGAAGTTAGCATGTATGCCTAAGAGGTGTCAGACATTTCATTTATTAAGTTGAGGCAATACAGAAAGTGAACACAGCCTTTTCAAATACCAGAGCGATCAAAACAGATTATGTCTGAAACTAAAAGATGAAAAAAAATACAGGAGTGTTTCCATAAAAATCTACCATAGTGTACTGGAAAGAAACTAGACTTTCCAGTTAACTCAATCGGGCATCTCCTGTCTCAAATTAGAAAAGAGAACACACTAATTAACTAAAATCGTAAGCAAAGGCAAATGTAAATAAGCCTATCCATTGACAAGTAAAATAAAAATAACTGGGTGAAGAAAAACCTCTGAAACATTTCCCACGAGTCATTTGTGAAAAGCCTTAGAAACCCTACCATGGAACATGTCCTAGGCAGGACAAACATCAGAAGTGCCTCAATTGTTTACTTTAAAATGAAGCACTATGCCAGGTGGTGGTGGCGCACACCTTTAATCCCTGCACTCTAGAGGCAAAGGCAGACTGTGAGTTCAGGACCAGCCTGGTCTACAAGAGCTAGTTCCCAGTACCACATAAACTGAATCCGGTGGCACCTGTCAGTCATCCCAACACTTGGGAATAAAGACAAGATCAGAAGTTCAAGGTCATCCTTGGCTACGTAGCGAGATCATAGCCCGAGCTATATGATACCCTGTTTCACAAACAAGCTGGGCATTGTGGTGCACACCTTTAATCACAGCATTCAGGAGGCAGAAGCAGGGGATCTCTGTGAGACCAGTTTGATTTACATAGTGAGTTTCAAGCCAACTGGAACTACATTGTGATATCCTGTGTGTTATGTGATGTATGTGTGTGTGTGTGTGTTGTGGGGTGGGGCGTTAAGAAAAAGGAAGAAAACCTAAAAGTTTTCCAGATTTCAAAAGAGTTCAAGTCGGCCAGCAAGATGAATCAGCAGGTAAAGAAGCATGCTGTCAAGCTAGCATCATAAATTCAAACCCTGGGACCCTTATAGTGAAAGGAGAAAGAGAAAACCAACTCCCATAAACTGTCCTCTGGCCTTCATCTGCATGCACAATATTTATGTACATACATACACACATACATGTAAACAGAATAAAGCTGTAAAGAGCATCACTAGGACAAGCACACATTTTACAGGGGTCTGTAGCATAATGACTCACATCTGTACGTCCAGCACTGGTGAGGGGAAGATGAGGCAAGAACCCAAAAATTCAAGGCTAACCTGAGCTACATAGTGAGCTCCAGACCAGCACAGGAGACAAAACAGGTTTGGCTCTGTGAATAATTACCTTCCAGACAGGCATGAGGATGAGAGTTTAGATCCCCAAAGCCACATAAGCCTAGCACCTGAAAGTCAGAGACAAGGAATTCCCTTGTCAGGCTGGCTACCAAAACTAGCTGGAATTGGTCAACTACAGAGTTCAGTAAGAGAACCTGCCTCAGTAATGTAGAAGCTATCAACCAGACATCCACTTCAGATATATGCATGTGCAGCTATAAACACACATGTGAATATATACATACACACACCAAAAAGAAAAAGTTCTTCTCAGGAAGCTGAGGCAGGAAGACCTCAGGTTGGACAATTCAGCTTTCCAACTGAAAATACAAGACCTTGTCTCAAAATTTAAAAACAAAAAAACAACAAAAACTAAAGGGGTTGGAACTTAGGTCAGTGATAGTGTTAGCATATTCAATCTCCAGTACACTATAAAAAGAAAAGCCCCCCCCCCCCCCGACCTTCAGGAAATAGACATATATAAAGCTACAGGCAGTACTCCAGTTACTGCCCAGGCTGCTGCCCTCTTGCAGCTGATTCAATAAACTATCCTCCCAAAATAAATTCATATTTTCTCTGCTGCTTCCTAAACAAATAAATGGATGAATGAATAAGTAAATAAATAAGCATTATTATCCCTGCCACTGCCAAGTCTCCCAGAGGCAGGGACTCAAGTGCATTCAAGATTCAGCTTCACCTTACCCCACCGCCATGGCCAAAAGGCACTGCTGCTGAAGGTGTAATGGACAGCTTTATAGGAGATGTTCATGACCACACTCATCCATGAAAGCCCAGCTCTAAGCTCATCTCTCTGTCTCTGTTTTCAATTGTGATATGTCTGTGTATGTCAAGACGATGAAGGCTCTTTATGCTGAGCACCAAATCAACCTAAAGTTACTGAAAGCAAGAAACTAAATAAATGCAACTATGATACCCCATAAAGCTACATAGTGGGTAAGGACTACAGCAAAGAATCTCAGGCCAAGAGGTCACGGAAGAGCATTTCAAATACAAGAAATGAACAAATTAAAAATTTGGCTCATTTAAAATAAAAGAACAAACAAAACAGGGCTGGCAAGATGACTTCACAGGTAAAGGCACTTGCTACCAAGGCTGACAAGCTGAGTTCAATGCCTGGAACCCAAATGGTGAGGACAGAACTAACTGCTGAAAGTTATCCTCCGACCTCTTTATGTACACTGTGGCATTCGCTGCCCCAAAATACACACAAAATAGATATAGTAAAGAATCTTTTTAAAAGAGACAATATATTAAAAATAATAAAATGTACATAAATAGTTATGAAGGGATATGATGCTCAGTTTACATTCATATGGTTATAAAAAAGGATCTGCATAATATGTATGTTCTAAGAAAAAAGTAAATAGAGGAAAATATAAATAAATACAAATTTAAATAAAAATATACCAAAGTTCTTAATTCCATTTTTGTACGATACTTTAAATTTGAGATGAAAATGAATTCACTAAAAATATACAAAATCCCATCTACCCCTGTTCCAAATTAAGCAAGCTGGTATTTCCAACATAGCACTTCTCCCCAGAGATGTTCCACAGGAAGGTGGATTCTGCAGGTAAAGAAAGCTGGGACCAGCTCGCACCTGTGCTGTTTCCCCTCCAAAGATCCCCGCTATACAAGAGTGTATGCAAGAGAGGAGACATTCAGCCCAGCAACTCCTAAACTTCTGAAAAGTCATGGTTTATTTCTTTACAACACTAATGCCAGCAATACCTGAGCTCCGGAGAATAAGAGGGGCCGCCTACAACTTGAAGGGTCAAGTGCAAAGGAGGCAAAGCCAGGCTTTCTGAGCAAGGACACTTGAAGGACAGTTTTGTTTTTCTTCTGTGCTAATAAACTTTGAAAACTGGGTGTGCCACCACAGCCTTGGGCCACACCTAGCTTACCCAGCCTCAAACTACAGCACACTATACAAAAAGCAACTGTAACGAGGATGACAGAAAAAAATCCCCAAACTCATCAGGAACAATTACCTCTGATCCAAGATACGATTTGCCTTGGATTAGTTCAGGTGCCGCATAAGCAAGACTCCCACAGCATGTCTGTAGATGGTAGTCCTTGTTGCCCTACCATAACATAAAATGAAACTTATTAGTGATGGCCCCTAAGAATAGTAAGTCTCAAGTTAGGCATGATGTGTACATTTGTAAGCAGAGGACCAGGAGTTCAAGGCCAGAATCAACTACATAGAAAGCTTGAGACCAGTCTGGGTTTAGACGAGACCCTGTCTCAAAAAATCAAAAATAAACATTAAAAACATTAAACTTTGACAAAATCTCCCTTTTGAATTCAAAGAAAGGCTAGATGAAGAACCATCCCATGCCAGGTGTGGTGGCACACATCTTCAATACCAGGACTTTGGAGGCAGAGGCAGGCAGATCTCTGAGTCTGAGGCCAGCCTGGGCCTGGTCTACAAAATGAGTTCCAGGACAGTCAAGGTTACACAGAGAAATCTTGTCACAAAAAAACAAAACAAAGAAATAAACAAAAAACTCTTCCAAATAACCAAGAGATTTCTGCAAATGCTCTTTGTGTATATGTACAGGCACACATGCCAACTGTGAATCTTTGGCTTTTCATACCACTCAACCTCACATGAACAAGACCTTTTCCCTTTAGTTAAGTCAGATCAAGTCCATACTTCCCCTAAATATTTATTTGCATAGTAATAAACCTCACATCCATCCAAGCACCCATGATTTCCTACCCCCAAATATTCAAGAAATACTTACCGAATTCAGTCCCTACCTTTAACATCTAATCTTTACAAATGCAGAACAACTTCCTTTTCGTTCACAGGAAGAAACAAGTGGTAAGTAGGAGACATTGCTAATCTATCCTAATCTATCCTTCAGACTCTGGTAAGGCAAATCACCGCCTTACCTGGTGATCTGTCAACCTCCTCTGTTCTCCAAAGAGGCATAGGCCTTATGAAAATGAAGCTGCTGTTGCACTCCTGTGCTGAGCCCTACAGGGGGCCAAGACCTAGAAACCTTAAGATTTTGTTTACAAATGAAACATACCCAGAAGTGAGAGCCCCACGGAGGCTGAGGCCATCCTTCCCACCACCCCCGTTTTCTTGGATGGTGTCTTTGTGAGTTGGAGCTGTAGCAGTCATTTAAAAAAAGCTAATGGATCAAAAACTGGCTTTGGGGGAGCCTAGGCAGTTTGGATGCTCACCTTGCGAGACCTGGATAGAGGTGGGCGGTCCTTGGGCTTCCCACAGGTCAGGGAACCCTGATTGCTCTTGGAGCAGATGAGGGAGGGTGACTTGATCGGGGGAGGGGGAGGGAAATGGGAGGTGGTGGCGGGGAGGAGGCAGAAATCCTTAATAAATAAAAAAATTTAAAAAAAAAAGCTAATGGAGTCTTCCACAAACATCCCCACCCACCTCCTACAGAGAATGCAATCAAAGGATGATCTTTATATGCTTTATGTCTGGGAAAAAAAAAAAAATAGAAACTGCCTCCTGAATCATCTGCTTCCCAGACACAAGCCTCCACTGGTAATCTCAGAATAGACACCAGTAGGAGAAGAATCAGAAAGAACCAGACATTCAAAACTGAAGAGGCAAAATCTGCTTCCCCTTGCTAATGCTGAGGGGCAGGAAATCATCACGGGACTACAAAGGCCTGAGAGGAGCCTGCAATTTCAACGTTCTTAATCAGTGTAGACAGCTCATTTTAGCAATGGAGTGCCATCATTAGAGAACCTGGAAGGAAGCCTCCAACAAGCAGCCACACAGGAGACCTGCTACAGACAGCAGAGTGGAGAAGTTCAAAGTCACCTCAGAGAAGTTATGCTAGAGAACACCAGGACTTACCTATGGAATGCAAATGAGGGGCATTTCAAGTGGAATAAATATAGAAGCCCATAGCCATCCATTCCCTCTCTTCTTTTACAAGGAAGGGGAATCAATCCTTAGTTATAGAACTTCTGTGTAATAAAAACTAGATACACACCAAATACCCAGCTTCTACACAAATGAACAAAGGCAACACCTAGTGGCAACATACTCAAACTGCAAACACATGACTTAGCATTCATAGTATAATGGCTTCATATTGCCTGGCATTACAATTGTCCCTGGGGACAAATCCTAGGCCTACAGTGGTGGCTCACAATCTTGACTCCATCTCAGAATTATCTAGCAAACTTAGAAAACTACCAGTGCTAAGGATAAAATTTTCAAAATGGATGTAACTAAGTTCAATAAAGTGAAAGTCAGTGCAATATAACACCAACAGGTACACTTATAGACAGACATACGTGTATTTTTATTTTTGCACTTACCTTGGGTTTTGCACAGAGACCAAAGTCAATCAGCTTTAATTTACGATATTCATCAAACAATAAATTTTCCTGGGAAAACAAAGATATTTTGATAACTGTATTCTGATTTCCTTATATCACATCCCACCTTTAACCATTTCTAAAACTGATTTAGTTGTTTTAATTTGAAGCTGAGATCCAATATAAGTTAAATCACTGAAGCCTAATGAAAAGATTAGAAAAAAATAGAGCTGAGAATAAGCATACATCTTTGACCCTAATAATACTCAGGAGGCAGAGCAAGCAGATCTGTTTGAGCTCCAAGCCAGCCCCAGCCAGCCAGCCAGCCAGCCAGCCAGCCAGCCAGCCAGCCAGCCAGCCAGCGAGAGAGAGAGAGAGAGAGAGAGAGAGAGAGAGAGAGAGAGAGAGAGAGAGAGAAAGAAGAAGGAGGAGGAGGAGGAGGAGCAAGGGAAGAAGAGGAGGGGAGGGGAGGGGAGGGGAGGGGAGGGGAGGGGAGGGGAGGGGAGGGGAGGGGAGGGGAGGGGAGGGGAGGGGAGGGGAGAGGAGAGGAGAGGAGAGGAGAGGGAACTGGAGATGGTGCTCAGAGAAAGAGCACTTTCCCAGCATGCCTGAGGTCCTAGAATCACAAAAAGAATGAAAAAGAGAGAGGCCTGGGGAGATGATAAGTGAAGTGCTTACTCTGCAAACATGAGGAAGCTAAATTCAGACACCCAGCATCCATGTAAAAAGCCAGGCATGACAACACACACCTCTCTAATCCCAGCACTGGGGAGGCAAAGAGAGGAGTATCCTGAGGCTCCTGTCCAGACAGTCTAGCCAAAATAGCAAGCTCTGGGCTCAGTAAGAGATCTTTTCAAAGAATAAGATAAAGGAGGAAAAACCATTCCTCCTAGTACACTGAGGCAAACTACAAGTGAAGACAATTTCTGCCAAAGGCAAGTTTAAGACTAAACAGAGCTCAGACTGAAGACTGAGGTATTAAACACATGAGAAGGTGGTAACACTGCCACAGACCTACTCTAAGTCCCTGACCCTGTTTGATGAAGCTACATTTACATACATACTCAGTTATATCAGTCACATTAGAACCTAAAGACTAGAAGACTGCTCACATTTTTCATTAGTCCTTTAAAATTAGAATCTGTCAATCCTACTGAACTGCTCCCTTCTACAGAGAAGTGGTTTGAAATTAAAGGAATATAATTCAGCATTTTAGGTGGCTAAAACAGGAGTCTCTCAGCCTGAGCTATATAGATCGAGGTTGTCTCAAACAAAACACTGAATGGAAAATGCCCGATGGCACATCGTGCCAAGGGATAAAATCTTGATTCCAAGGGCATTCCATGTCACACACAACTGCCAGGTGAGAGAATGGTAAGAAAGAAAAAGGAATGTGACAGATTCTGAACAAAACGACCAAGGAGCCAAACTGGCGGGTTTTTAGCAGAACACATGGACACCTGGAAATAAGAGGTGGACCACGCTCAACTCTCAGGTGAGCATTTGTGACAGGACCACTTACTGGTTTGAGGTCCCTGTGGGCATAGCCCTGGCTATGCACATAAGCAACTGCAGACAGTATCTGACGGAAGACGACTCGGGTCTCCTCTTCCGACAGGCGATCCTGGGAGATGATGTAGTCAAACAGCTCTCCTCCCGGACAGTACTTTAACAGCAAGAGCACAGTTACAGCTGACAGAATCACTTCCCAGCATGGAAAGTAAAAACACACTAAAGTCAATGTTAGCACAACTTTAAGGCAAGGGAACTGAGTGAGCATATCTAAAACTACACTCTCAGGATCCAACAATTCACTAATTATTCCAGGAAGGAGAACAATAATTCTTCCCTTGAGCAGTTTTATTAGCAATAAACAGAAGTCAAACCAACTACCATTGTGATTTTCAAAAGCTCACTCAGGGCTTTATATTTTTATAACAAAGTATTAAAATTCATTCTCAAGTTAATGTACTCACATTTAGTACAGTCATCTAAAATCAAAACTGAAAAGCAGCAGTAATTATTGTTTCTTCAGTAATTATTGCTGGTCACTGTCCAAAGACGAGCAATTTTCAATCTCTCACAGAGAGCCTGTTAGGGGCCAAGAGGATGGCTCTGTGGGTAGTGCATGCTGAACAAGCATAAGGACTGAGTTCAGGTCCCTAAGCACCCACATAAAGGCCTGCAGTTGGCAACACACATCTGAAGTCCCAGCACCAAGGAGGTAACGAGCAGCAGATCCTAGGGCTCCCAGTCAGCCAGCCTACCCTAAACACTAAGCTCCAGGTTCAGTGAGAGGCCCTGTCTTAACAAGTAATGTAAAAAACAATATAAAAAGACACTCTTGAGTTTCCACGTGCACACACGCAAGCACACATACTCGCATATACATATGCATACACACCACACCACAAAACACACACACACACATAAATGTAGGAGGCATACAAGTAATTAAGGCTTACAAAGTCCTCTCTCCAGGATTTATACAGTTAATGATTGATAAGTGAGGAGAAACATTTTCTTCAGTGATGTAGCCACTGGTAAGGCACCCACACTCATATATGCAACTCTCAGAAAATACAAAAGAAAAAAAAAAAGACGTGGAAGTAGAAGCGGGGATAGTTGAGAAGAGGAAGGGGACCCGTGATAACAGAGAGAAGGTAACAGAGGATTAAAATGGTCAAAAAATATTGATGGCTGAGAGGTTAAAAGCACTGGCTGCTCTTCCAGACAACCTAAGTCCATTTCTCAGTCCCTACATGGCATCTCAAAGCTATCTATAACTCTAGCCCCAGGGGATCCAACAGTTTGTAGCTTCCATAGGCACCAGATACACACATGGTACACACACAGACATGCAGGCAAAATATTCAAACATAAATATATTTTATATACATAAATATATATGCATTAAATGTCACAGTGAAACATATTATAGTGATATATACTAATAAGAGACACAAAAAGAGCCAGCGAGATGGCTTTGATACCAGGAACCTACACAAAAGTGGAAGAACCATTAAATCATTTTAAAGCTTAGCTTTATCAACTTAAGCAGCCTAGAGTCACCTGGGAGGAGTCTCAGTGAGGACTGTCTATACCAGGTTGGCCTGTGGGCATGTCCGTGGCAGACTATCTTTATTAAGTTCATTGATGTGGGAAGTCCACTCTTGGTGGCACTACTCCCTAGTCAGGGGTCTTGAGCTGTATGAGACTGGGGAAGTCAAGCTGAGCACAAGCAGACAAGCAAGCACTTCCTTCTTTCCCTCTGCTCTGTTAAGTCTGTGCAGCACTGACTTCCCGGGACCCTGGACTGTGGCTAACCCGTCTCCTCTGAGCTACTTCTTATGACGACTATTTTATCATGGCAATAGAAATGAAACTAGAGCAAACATTAGTTCTGATTTTTCAGGTAAGAAGATGTAATTCTCTCTCAACTACTGAAAAAGCGAGCAAACACTTTTGGCTGCCTGGGATCCAGCACTAACCTCAAGAACCATGAATATTTTGTTTTTTGTCTCCAGCACATGGTAGAGCTGACATATATGCTGATGTTTCAGATTCTTCAAGGCATCGATCTCAGTTTTGACTCGGGGTAAATCACTCTGACAAAACAGCAGTTCAGATAAGCAACAAATTTCTTGGAAAATGTCCCACCCATCAATATCAACAGTTTTAATAGGAGGAAGGAAAAGCTATCAATAGCTCTAAAACACACTGCTCAAAATTACAGAAAAGTATTACAAAATTAGTGTTCTGAGGATTTTATGAAGGCAAGCTCAATGTGAGTAACAATTTGTCAGTCTGAATGAGTGGAGATTAGCAAAGCCCACACTTAGGAGTGCCTGAGGACTCAGAGAGGACCCACACTGAGCATTGTGGCACCACTCAATAAGCCGAGGTGTGGGGGGACAGAGGAGAAGCCCATTAGCAGAGGCATGCTCTCTGTTTCCTGGCTTCCACTGAGGCACATGCTCAAACCACTGCAATAGTCAACCTCACTTCCGGCCCAAAGCAGTGGATCCTGGACGCAAACCACGAGACAAAACTCAATCTTGCCCCCTTTATATTGTTCCCCTCAAGTGACAAAACGCAAACTGACAGAGTCGTCAAGAGCACAATGCCCACAATCTTGAAAGAGTCTAGACTATCGTAGAAGGTGGCCATGCCAAACAAACCAAGTACAGAAACACCACTAGAAGGCCTGGATACAATCCTAGCAGTCAGAAGGCTTGGGGAGGACTGAAAACCTGAGGCCAACCGGTTACAAAGTGAGCTATAGGTCAGTCTGGATTAAAGAACAAGAAAGGAGTCTCGAGTAAAGAAAAGGAATTAAAAAAAAAAAAAGAAAAGAAAAGGAATTAAACCAGGCAGTGGTGGCCATATCTTAGCCCAGCACCTGGGAGGATGAGACAAATGGAGGCAAGTTCCAGGACAGCCAGGACTGTTACACAGAGAACCATCTCGGAAAACAAAACAAACAAACAAAAAGAATTATAAAAGTACTTTTCATATGGCCTTCACTAGCCTTGAACTTGCTGTGTGAACCAAACTGACCTTACACTTGGAACTCCTACTTCTGACATGTGAGTCCTGGGATTATAAGTGTGTGCCACCATGTCTAGACCCAGACTACTTTAAATACACAGGTCTTTACCTTATAAATGAGGTGTAGAGGTGTGTGCACATGTGTGCAGATGCATACAGAGACCAGAGGTCAGCATTAGATGTCTTCCTTAATCACTACCCATCTATTTTTTTTGCGACAGGGTCTTTCTTTGAACCCGGTGACCCCAATCAGTCTAGATGGTACACACTTTGCCAGCACTGGGATTATAGATATGTAAAGCAACCATGCACCCACTCAGCTTTTTATGTGAGTGCTTGGGATCCAAATTCATGTTCTTAATCGCGGGGAGAAGGGTGGTCAAAACAGGGTTTCTCTGTATAGCCCTGGGTATCCTAGAACTTGCTCTATAGAAGACCAAGCTGGCCTTGTACTCAGAGACTCACCTGCCTCTGCCTCCCAAGTGCTGGGATTATAGGTGTGTGCCATGACCACTAGGCAATGTTCTCATTCTTACATAGCAAATACTTTACCAACAGAACCATCTCTTGCTTTTTAAAAGAATTTTATCACTATTTTTAATTATCTGTAAGTTTGTGTGTGCATGTGGGTATGTGCACATAACTATGGTGTCCCCAGAAGTCAAAGGACTAGGATCCCCTAAAACTGGAGCTACACATGGTTGTGAATGCTGGACATGGGTGATGGGAATTGAGCTTGCGTCCTCTGAAAGTGCAGCAAGTGTTCTTAACTACTGAGCCATCTCTTGAGTCTCCATATCTTTACATTTTGTTATGCAAGCAAGAGGGCTAGAATTTGGGTCCCCAGAAATCACATAAATGTCAGCTAGGTATGGCAGCTCAGCTCGCTTAGAATTTCAGCTTTAGAATAGAGATGGGATCCCCACAGGAGGTTGTCTAGGAGGACTAGCCATATCAGCAAGCTCTGGGTTTGACTGAGAGACCTTGCCTCAAAAAAGAATAAAGTGGAAGGCAATCAAGGAAGATTTCCAATATCAACCTCAGGCCTCTGTACATGCATGGGCATATACATGTACACATACATACACATACGCCATACATATATACATATGAAAATATATATACAGCATACCTACACATGTGTCCACACACATGCATGCATATATACATATGAAAAGATATATACATTTCTTGGTAGGGTGTGATGACATACACTGGCAATCCTAACACTTATGAAGCTAAGGCAGAAAGATCACAAGTTGAAGGCCAATCTTGACAAAAAGTAAGTTCAAGATCAGGGCTATATATAGTGAAACCTTGACTCAAAGTAACTTTTTTAATGTCATGAAGGATAAATGATCAATGGACTACAACTCCCATATATAAAAGTATCACAGTAGAGCCCATCATTTTGTGTAATTAAGGAAAAGAAATAATTTCAAACTTACCCCTAGTGCATTTTTATCCATGATTTTTATAGCTACCATTTCTCCAGTGAGGATATGACAGGCAAGTTTGACCTTTGCAAAGCCACCTAAGTACAAAAAGATGAATAAGCACAGATTTCTTAAAAGGCTCTTTCGAGTCATTTTCCGAGAAGTTTGTCTTTCTTCTGTCATTTCCAATAGCTATGACTCCAGATTCTTTTCAATGTGTCTAGATCAGCAGTTCTCAACCTGTGGGTCACAACCCCTTTGTGGGTCAAAAGACCCTTTCACAGGGGTTGTCTAAGATTATCAGAAAACACAGATGTTGGTATTATAATTCATAAAACTACCAAAATTACAGTTATGAAATAATTTTATGGTTGGGGTCACCACCACATGAGGAACTGTAGTAAAGGGTCACAGCATTGGGAGGGTTGAGAACCTCTGCTCTAGATGGAGGTTTTCCTACCATGAACAGTAAATAAAGAATATATGATAAAATCGTAAGGAAAAAAACCTCACTCTTTAGAAATATGCTCTATGGGAGTTAGAGAGATGGCTAGCAAGTTAAAGTATGCTTGCCACTCTTACAAATAACCAGAGTTTAGCTACCCGAATCTACAGCAGAAAGCTCAAAACTGCCTGTTACTCCAGCTCCAGAGGATCCAACACCTTCTTCTGGGCTCTTCAGCCACACACACACACACACACACACACACACACACACACACACACATTACTCACACTCAGATCACACACACACACATTACTCACACTCAGATCTCACACACACACACATTACTCACACTCAGATCACACACACACACATTACTCACTCAGATCTCACACACACACATTACTCACACTCAGATCTCACACACACACACATTACTCACACTCAGATCTCACACACACACATTACTCACACTCAGATCTCACACACACACACATTACTCACACTCAGATCACACACACACACATTACTCACACTCAGATCTCACACACACACATTACTCACACTCAGATCACACACACACATTACTCACACTCAGATCACACACACACATTACTCACACTCAGATCACACACACATTACTCACACTCAGATCTCACACACACACATTACTCACACTCAGATCACACACACATTACTCACACTCAGATCTCACACACACATATAAATATAGTAAATCTTTTCTAAAAAGAAGAAATAGACTCTATAGCTAACACCGCAATTAAACTTTATTAACACGCTAAAATACAATATAAAGTTACTTAAACTGAAGACAAATTATATAAAACTTCACTGAGCTTAAAAACTATGAAGGTAGCCAGGCAGTGGTGGTGCACACCTTTAATCCCAGCACTTGGAAAGGCAGAGGCAGACAGATCTCTAGGAGTTCAAGGCCAGCCTGGTCTACACAGCAAGTGCCAGGACAGGCTCAAAGCTACAGAGAAACTCTGTCTCAGAAAACATTTAAAAAAAAAAAACTATGAAAGCAAGCAATTATGTTTTAAAACTGAGTCAGTGCTAAACAGCTCTAGTTATCTG
Source organism: Microtus pennsylvanicus (assembly GCF_037038515.1). NCBI lineage: Eukaryota > Metazoa > Chordata > Mammalia > Rodentia > Cricetidae > Microtus > Microtus pennsylvanicus. Next base: position 141,504,698 of record NC_134581.1, read on the forward strand.
AAAGATGTTAATACATTCAAAAAGAAGTTTCTGATAGTCTCTTCCAGTCTCCCCCACTGTTTTCCCGGGTGGAACTTCGTTTCTCTAGCAGTCCACATCAGCAAATCCTACCTGCTTATCTGGGGGAAACATACCAAAGACTTCCCTGGGGGAAACGAACAGTACTGACTAGAAATTGCCGTGTCTTCTCTGAGCAGGTAATGCACGACTGTGTCTTCATGTTCTCATGAACATCTGTGCACTTGCATGCCTCACTAGCTTCACCCCACCATTCTAACCACGCTGCCTTCATCTCCAGGGTCACTCTCCTCACTGCAATTGCTTCCCCACAGTTGTTCACCTCTGTCCTTGCCCTCTCCCACCCAATGCCAAGACGAGGAGGTCAGACCACACCTTAGCTCAACCGCCACGACTCCACTCCTAAGGCTTTTGTTTACACTAGAAGTCAAATGTTCCTTCTCAATGACCTATGAGGCTTCCTCTAATAGTCCACCCTTGTCCTGTTCTGCTTATTAAAGTAGGTAGGTAGAGGATCAGGCGAGGCGGTTCATCAGGTAAAGGCACTTGACACACAGGCCTGGCAACCTCACTTCCAGTCCCAGAATCTATATAAAGGTGGAAGAAGAGAATCTGCTCCACAAAGCTGCCCTCTTACCTCTACATGCAGGCTGATATGTATGCCCCACACACATCGTACACACAGACACACACAACAATAACGATAAAATAAATTTAAATTTTTTAATTCTAGGTAGAAAAAATTTAAGCTACATCAATTATACTAAAAAGCTCATAACAACCCAAATAGACCATATATCCAATTATTTTATCTGTACTCTGCCTCCAAAAAAGAAATTAACAATTACCTGTCCCAATAGTTTCATATAATTCATAGTATTTGAGAAGTTCATCATAATCTTTCATAATCCAGCTGAAAGTTTCTTCAAAATGACAAAAAGAATCTGTAAAACAGGAAAAACTTTTACATCAATAATAAATAATAAGAGAAATATCACCAGATCATCTCTCCCCCACCACACACACACACACACACACACACACACATAGTTTTTTGAAAAAGGTTTCTCTGTGTAGCCTTGATGTCCAGGAACTCACAAAGCGTACCAGGCAGGCCTTGAACTCAGAGATCTGCCTGCCCCCGCCACCCCCTCCCGAGCACTGGGATTAAAATTGTGCTCCACCACCACCATGCTCCACCTCCTATGTTTGCAATCAGAAATAAAAATAAATCTTAGGCATATAAATGACAGTGAAGGACTAATTAGTCATATTAAAAACAAACAACAAAAGCCCCTGAATTCCTGCCTCACACCAACCACACAAATCAAATCCAGATAAAGACTTGAATATACCTGGGAGGTGTAGTCCCTACAGTCCCAGGACTTGAAAGGTTGGGGCAGGAGCTCAAGGTCATCCTAGACCACGGAGCAAGTTCACTACCTGGGCTACAGGAGACTACCTTAAACAACAACAAATCCACTAACATCAAAGACAAATTAGCTCAGTGGGTAAAGTCGCTTGCCACCAAGCCTGACCCCTGGGCCCTCTGTGACAGTGAGGAGAGACCAACTCCCACAGCTGTCTTCCACAACACACATCCAAGCATACACCAAGGAAGTAAGTAAACAAAGCTTTAAAAAGAAAAATCAAAAAACTACCATTCCTCAAAAACAAAACAAGACTGAGCTCAGGGGCACACATCTGTAATCCCCGCACTTGGGAGACAGAAAGGAGGACTACTCTGAGTCTGAGGCCAGCATGGTGTACACAGTTTCAGATCAACTGGGAAAAAAACTAAAGTATGTGTGGGGTTTGTGTGTGTGTTCAGAATTCCTCTACAATCGAAGACACCACCAAAAAAGAAAGCAGAACCACGTATGCTGATACCTGCCTACTATCCCAGGACTGGGGACACCAGAGAGGAGGATCTGAAGTTCCAGACTAGCGTGGGTTACACATAAGACACTATATTACAATGGACGGAAGCAGGAAGGACTGGAGAGGCCTTTGGCAGCTAAGAGTGCTTACTGCTCACCCAAGTTAAGTGCCTAGCCCCCATGTTAAACTGCTTAGAACCACCTGTAACTCCATGTTCAGAGGATCCAACACCCTCTTCTGGCCTCTGCAGGCAACTGCATGCTACACACTCATGCAGACACATACATACGTGTTTCTAACTTTCAAATTTATACTTATTGTATGTATCTGATAAATGTGTACATGGGTGTGCACATGCCATAGCACGCATGTGGAGGTGAGAGGACAGAACAGCTTTGTTCTCTGCTGCCCACAACCACATCTCACCCGGCCAGATTTTTAGGGAATACGCTTAATTGCCTCATTAGCTCAGAAATCTCTTAATGGCCATTTGCCCATAGAACAAATTCGGGAACAAAGTAAAACAACATCCTCCAAAGAAATGGAAACCAGAATAAAGGAATTCCAAGACAAGAAATACTAGCAGTTTAGAGGTCAAGACGTGGTTCAGTAACTCCTGGGATCCTGTTCAAAGAGGGGGGAAAGCAAGAGAAAGGAAATGGGGGAATTGGGAGATATAAATCTGACTGAGAGCTGTCTGCTACAAAGTAGGGTAGCAAACCCTGCATGGAGACTTGGGTCTGCAATCCCCACAGTCTTATATTTTCTCCAGAGCCCAGGCAGCTTTGACCTTCCACACTTCCTGCCTAACCCCACCACACACACAGGATTACACAATGTACCACCGGGCTTGGCTCATAATTAACTTCTTCACGGACTTCTCCCAAAGGCATTTTAAACTTCCAGCTCCTAGGAAGAGATTACCTTGCACAAATAATAAAACCTTTTTTTTCTGCCTACTTTCATCCCTCAAATCACTATGTCTTTAAGCAACACCATTGTGGGACTGGATTATATCTATTAAATCCAGGGAACAACATTTTTGCTACTATTAAGAAAACTAGGGATGCTGCATGGTGTTGGCACATATCTCTAATCCCAGTACTTAGGAGGCGGAGGCAGGAGGAGCTCTGTGAGTTTTAGGTTAGCCTGATCTACAAAGGTAGTTCCAGGACAGCCAGAGCTATTTGAGAAACCCTGTCTCAAAAAAAAAAAAAAGAAAGAAAGAAAGAGAGAAAGAGAAAACGAGAGAAAGAAAGAAAGAAGAAAGGAAGGAAGAAAGAAAGAAAGAAAAGAAAACTAGTGGTTATATCTACTATGTTTTACCTCTACATGTTGTGGGTATAAAGCTGATCTCTATCTTCTAGAAACTGGGATATAAAAAAGAAATCCTTGTGATTAAAGATGCCTGACCTAGTGTGTAAGGAAACCAGACCCTCAGTCCAGTATCTGAATGCCCCTCCGGATGTAGTGAAATAGAAGAAATGGAGTATATATAATAAACTTCTGAGAAAACAAGGCACCCGCTAGATCCTGAGAGATGTGATGAAACTATAAAACACTGTGGGCATGTCTTTATGCCAGCACTTGGGAGGCAGAGGCAGATGTGAGTTCCAGGTCAGCATGGACTACACACACTGAGGGTGTTTTTCTACTAATACTGTGTAATTTGGGCCATGCTATCACTTACTACACGATACATGAACTTGCCTCTTGGGAGACACTGATTTGGTCATTTCAAATGGGAGTGCAGAAGGGCTTATAGTTTGACCTTAGAATACAGCTAAGTAGACTCCTTCCCTCTCCTTTGCAGAGGCTTCTGGGAGAACAGCCACAGAGGCATTCATTCCGAAAAGCATTTGGGGACTAATCCGTCCATTTTGTTGGTTCACAACAGATTGGCAGGAAAGACCCACTGTTTCCATGAAGGTGCAATCAAAAGCTGTTTCGATTTCTCTCACACCAATCGTCAACAAAAACAGGGACTCTAAGCCTCTAAACATTCCAGGCCGCTCGGAAGCCCCGCCCTTCCTTAGAGTTCCACTAACTACAGAAGTCTACCGAAGGTGAGACTAGAACACCCACTCACCTCACCCTAGTGTGAGTCTGCTGCCCTGGGACGCCTTCTCTGAGAAGGGTCCCTGTTCCTTTCCAGTCTCGTTGCCAGGAGCCACCTTGCTGCTCCAGCTACTGCTACAGCCTCGGAGCACCCTTACAATATGTGCGTCTCCAGCCTCTTGCTTTGATTGAGGAGGTGCAAGGTGAAGAAGGATGTGGACTCTGAAAACGGGGATCACACGCTTCCCTTTTAACTGGAGCACCCCAGGAAACTTAGTTGAACGACAGTAAAGTATCCCAAAGGCCTTCTCTGAACCGCTTTTGCGGAGAGTCAGGAGCACTGAAACAAATGTAACTAGCATCTACGGCAGCCTCCTGGGTGTCAAACTTTCTGCCAACTTCATCAAAAACTCCGAGAGCCGGGAATGGTGGTGGGGAGCTCTTGCCTATATTCCCCAGCTCTCGGGAAGCTGAGGCGGCAGGATCCAGAATTCGGGGACCGCTTTGGCTACAGTGAGAGCGAGACGAGCCTGGACTATACGAGACTACGTCTCAGAACGACAGAAAGAAAAAAAAAGAAGAAGAAGAAGCAACCACCACCACCTGTGAAAACCCTGGGTCGAAAAGTCTAGAAGTTCTCAGAGACCAGCAGTAGTGGGCGGAACCCAGAGAAAGCTCCGTCTCCCAGCTGCGCCCCACAGCTCAGAGCCCGGTTCACGGGCGATAGAACTGACCTGAAGGGCGGCAGGCTCGGCGGGACCGAACCGGACAGAAGGTCGAAGCAGCCGCCGCAGAACCCAACAAAGCTGAAACAGAAAGGAGTCGGTGGGAATCTTTACGGGATTCAAGTTCCAGCAGCTTCCGCCCGCCAAGGGAATCAAACCTCGCGGGCCGGAAGAGGCGGGGCCCAAGGGGACCGGAGGTCCGTTCCCAGGGAGGTGAGGCGGGGCCAGGAGCCAACGGGGCGGGGCGATAATGGGGCGGGGCAAGCTAGGCTCACACTTCCTAGGGCTACTGGACGCATGCGCGGGTAGGGTGTCCTGACGCTCAGGGTCAGAGGTGAAGTGGGGCTTCCTTGAAATCCTGGCTGAAGGCTTAAGACCCTGCTTTTTCACCGGGCGGTGGTGGCGCACGCCTTTAATCCCAACACTCGGGAGGCAGAGGCAGGTGGATCTCTGGGAGTTCGAGGCCAGCCTGGTCTACAAGAGCTAGTTCCAGGACAGGAACCAAAAGCTACGGAGAAACCCTGTCTCGAAGAATAAAAAAAAAAAAAAAGACCTTGCTTTTTCTTTTTTTTAAAGGATATTTGGATTTATTCTTCGAAAACAACATACATATAAAAAAAATGTATGTTGGTCACATCTCCCTTCTTGTTCCCCACACCACCCAAAAAAACCCTCTTATCTTTCTGTCCTTTCTTTTTCTTTTTTATCTTTTTTGTTTTGTTGAGTTTTTTTTCTAGCTTGCTTCTACTAACTGCAGCGTGCACAAAAAACTTTCCAGAAGACATCAACCTGTTAAATTTTTACATGATCAACTTTCGTGTGTTCTTAGTTTTTTTATTTTATTCATCTAGTGTGTGTCACATGTACCACTTCACACGTGTGGAGGTCAGAAGACAACTTTCAAGAGTTGGTTCTCTCCTTCCACTATTGTGGGTCTGAGTGATCAATCAGGTTGTCAGCTTGTCAGGAATCTCCATCAGCCACTGGGCCATCTTTCTCCTTTTTTTCTCCTTTCTGATTCATGGGGACCCAAACCTGCCATGTCCTTGATATTCTAAGCAATAATTCTAACCTTGAGCTACTTTTCCCCAGCCCATCCATGTCCTGATTCTTACTAAAAATCTGTTGCTATGCGTTAGAAAACCTTAGGAGCTAGATTAGCTACCCATGAAGATGCTAGCAATAAGGCTCAGCAGGTAAAGGTGCCGCCAGTCCTGATCACCTGCATTCGATCCCCAGAACCTCTGACTTCCTCTTCACCAAAAATAAATAAGTAATTTTAAAAAAAGAAAAGAAAAGCCAGGTGGTGGTGGTAAACGCCTTTAATCCCAGCACTCAGGAGGCAGAGGCAGGTGGATTTCTCTGAGTTCAAGACCAGCCTGTTCTACAGAGCAAGTTCCAGCACAGCCAGAGCTACACACAAAGAAACCCTGTCTCAAAAAAAAAGAAAAGAAAAAGAAAAATTCAGTGGTGGCACACGCCTTTAATCCCAGCACTCGGGAGGCAGAGGCAGGCGGATCTCTGGGAGTTCGAGGCCAGCCTGGTCTACAAGAGCTAGTTCCAGGACAGGCTCCAAAGCCACAGAGAAACCCTGTCTCGAAAAACCAAAAAAAAAAAAATTCAGTGTACAATAATATCCAGTATCCCAATAAAAGTATTTCTCATCATGTCATTCCCTATTATACCCAGTCATGAGCTCAGAAGTTTTCTCATCTATTTCCTGTTTAGTCATTATAAAACTTATAATAGTTATGTAAGAGGAAACTTCAGCGAAGAAATTGCTTCCATCAGAATGGCCTGTGGGCAAGTCTGCGGTGCATTTTCTTGACTGCTAAGAGATGTAGGAGAGTCCGGCCCACTGTGGGTAGTGCTACCCTGGACAGGAGTGCGAAGTTGTATAAAAAAAGCAAGATGCGCAATTTAATCAGCAGAATTCCTCCATGGCCTCTGCATCAACTTCTACCTCCAGGTTCCTGCCTTGTGTTCCTGTTCTGACTTCCCTTCAGGCTGGGCTACAAGCTATAAGCGAAAATAAACCATTTCCCCAGAAGATTCTTTTGGCATTGGTGGTTTTTCACAGCAATAGAAACCTTTGAAGCCGGGCGATGGTGGCACACGCCTTTAATCCCAGCACTTGGGAGGCAGAGACAGGTGGATCTCTGTGAGTTCGAGACCAGCCTGGTCTACAGAGCTAGTTCCAGGACAGGCTCCAAAGCCACAGAGAAACCCTGTCTCGAAAAACCAAAAAAAAAAAACTAATACACCTTTGAACAAATGATGCTATGACTTGATTTTAAAATATTTACAATTGAGGGCTAGAGAGATGGCTCTGCCATTAAGAGCACTTGACTGCTCTTCCAGAGGTCCTGAGCTCAATTCCCAGCAACCACCTGGTGGCTCACAGCCACCTGTAATGAGATCTGATGCCCTTTTCTGGCATGCAGGCATACATGTAGGCAGAACACTGCATACATAATAAATAAATATATCCGTAAGGAAAACATTTTCAACTGAACCAGGCAGTGGTGGGACACAGCTTTTATCCCAGCACTCGGAAGGCAGAAGTGGGAGAATCTCTGTGAGTTCAAGGGCAGCCAGGTCTACAGAGCTAGTTCCAGCACAGCCAAAGCTGCACAGAGAATCCCTATCTCGGAAAAAAAAAAACAGAAACAAAGAAATAATAAGTGTACAGCAGAGAAAAACAGCCCAGTCCAAGAGGGCAGGAGCCATGAACCTCTGTGCCAGAAAATCAAAGCCTGACCTTTTGTGGGCCTATTTCCTTGTTTGGGCAATAAGGAGACTGGGTTCCTATTCTGCTGCTCCCTGTTTCCAGACTGTCTAACCGAGTGGGTCAGGCCATTTGGAATGGAACCTATCTACCAATAACACTACCATTAATGGCAGTAATAAAACCCACTACAGTTTTCCAAACAGCTAACGTACATGTACATACTTCATCCCTAAACACAAATCCCTGTACCTGCCACACAGGATAATTTGTGGTCTTCATTCTCTCATCAGTCACCAGCACGTACCCTTTGCCAGGCCCTTTTCAAGGCACTGCCAGAGAAAAGAAGAAAAGAGATGTGGCTTCTGCCGAAGGGAGCTCAAAGACAGAAGTGCGAGACTCATAAACAAGCAATTCTCATAAAGAGCCAACTAGAAGTACTATTATGAGTGCATGCAGCCAGCCATGCAGGGTACAGCTCAAACAAGAGCAATTAATTCTGACCAGAATTGAAACATTCTAGCAGTAGATCTTGAAAACAAAATGCAGAGAGAGAGAGAAAGAGAATTTTGGGAGGGGTGATAAATGTGCAGAAACACAAAGCCAGGAAAACACAGGCTGGTAGGGAAAGCAATCTGGACAGAGCACAGGACGCAGGGAGGGGTAGGTGAGAAAGGAGAATCTTTCCAGCAGAAGATCCAGAGGATGTACAAGACAGAAGAGCTGACTCACAGGGACCCAATCTAAGGGTTTTGATGTTAGCCGACACTCGGGGGATGCTGGCCTGGAAACAGAGCTATGTGGATATGCATTTCAGAGAAAGCCAGAGCAGTCACTCAAACAACAGAAGAGTGGGTCTGGCCTCCTAAGGCAGAGGGTGTATGGGCTGTCTCATGGTAAATGGATGCTTTGAATCCTCGTGCCCAAGTGTGGCTGAGTCATGGGTGGGACAGGAAAGAGTTGCAGTGCACACTCTGAAGGTGGTGTTTATAGCGAGACTCTCTGCCTTCTGAGGTCACCCAGACTGACCAACCTCAGGCTACCAACCCCCGAACTTCATATCCAACCCAATTACAAGTGGAAAACCACACAAAATTAAGATTTGGGTCATAGTTCTTTTGGGGAAAAAAAAGATGGGAGTAAACACATATGCACATGTGTTTTGTGGGCACAGGTGTGGATGCAGATGTGCATGCAGGCACCGGATATCTTCTGCAACTGTTCTCCATGTTAACTAGATAGATTTTTTTTTTGCTTTACAAAAAAATAAAATAAAATAAAATTCTGGGATAAGGGCTGTGGAGAAGCCTCAGCGGGTGAAAGTACTTGCTACCTATGACCTGAATTCGACATTCAGAATCCACATTGTTGAAAGAGAGAAATCATTCCCATAAATTACCACCACACATCCCTAATTATTGATAAGCAAGCAATATTTGCAAACTGGCAGTGGTGGCACACGCCTTTAAAACTCCCCGCATTTGGGAGGAACAGTTGGGTCTCCAAGTCCAGGTCACCCTGGTCTACAGTACAGCCAGGGCTACACAGAAAAGCCCTGTCTCAAAAAACAAGCAAACAAACAAAATATTATATGGCAGCCTCCAATTCACCCCAATCAATATTTGATAACCACTCTTAAGGAATACTTGTTATACAAGACCATTTCATTCTTATAATGGTATTTGTATATTAAATTATTTTGCATTTCTCTCTCTGTGATAAGTAAATAAATGAAATAAAGAGCTATTTCAGGGCATGGCTGAACATGGTGGCACACGACTACAGTCCCACCACTCAGGAGACTGAGGTAAAGAGACTACAGTGGTGAGTTTGGATCAGCCCAGGCTATATCACAAGATCTAATCTCAAAAAGAAAAATACTTAGGGTTTGATTTTGAAACAACTTCAGGAATTTGCGAAATTTTCTAATTCTGGCCACCGACTATAATAAACAAGAGTAAATGTCCTAATCTATGTCTTTTTGAAAGCTGACATGTTTGTAGGCACCCTACATTCGGATGGGCCACGGTGTGTCCTCCAGCGCATCTCTGAGCGGCACCCATCATCCTTATCACAGTAACTGCTTACAAGACAACCTCTGCCATTGGGCCTTCTCTCCTCTGCCTCCAAACCCTCTGCATTTAATTCTACCCTCATAGCATGAAGACGCATGCTAGAATAGAATGAGTCTGGGGGGTAAACTGAAGGAGAGGAGACCCTGTCTATAAAGCTATGGTCCTACTAACCTGAAGTAAGTAACAGGGGCAGAAACAAGAAAGATTCAGCCTCAAAACAAAGGTGAAAGGTAAGAACTGACTCCCTAAAGTGGCCATCTGACCTTCACACCCATCAGGCACAGAGGACCTCTAACAGAGTAGCACATGGACCAACGTTAGTCTCCTCCAGAGGGTTGATGGGAGGACAAAATGAGTTCTCAGAAACCCAGAGACTCGTGTCTGACACACACTAAAAGCTGTGTAATGGTTTTATTCAATTTATTTTAATTTGTGTGTATGACTGTTTTGCCTGCATGCATACTTGTACACTATATGCATGCCTTTTGCCTGTGGAGGTCAGAAGAGGGTTTTGGATTTCCTGTAACAGAAGTTACAGATGGAAGTGAGCCACCACACAGACACAGTGATGGAGTGTCCCTAGATAATCATTTGGTTTGGCTGGGTTTGTTTTTTTTTAAACAGGGTCTTGCTATGCAGCCCTGGCTGCCCTCATACTCACTATGTATCAAAGACTGGCCTCAAACTTGCAGCAACCCTTCTGCTTCAGCTCCTAATTGAGAGGATTATAGACAAGTGTTGACATACTTGGCTTTAATAATCCTGGATGTTGTAAGACATGAGGTCCTTGGGCTCAGTGCCTTCTAGCTATCATAATGTGCCACAGAGTCCCAGCATCAGTTGACTCTAAAAAGTAGCTTGTTAGGTTCTGTGCAGCTGAGTTGATTGAGTTCTTGCTTAGCAAGTGTGAATCCTAGGTTCTCTCCCAAAGACTGCAGAAGACTGGGTATGACAGCAGGCCTAAAATCCCGGCATTCTGGATGAGGATAAGAAGTTCAAGGTCATCTTTGGGCTTTGTAGTGAGTTAAAGCCTCATCTGGGAGACACAAGACCCTATATTTAAAAAAAAAAAAAAGCTTGTAAATGTCAGGTTAAAGAAACATTATGGTACCAGGCATGGTAGCACATACTTGTAAACCAATCCAAGCACTTTAAAGACTGAGGCAGGAAGATTGCCACAAGTTTGCAGCCAGCGTGTTTTGCACAGCAGGTGCCAGGCCAGCCACAGGTACATGATGAGACCCCATCTATCTACCTACCCATCTAAGTAGTGGTGTGGGCTGGATAGCTTAGGAATATAGCTCATTGGTAAAGTCCTTGACTAATATACAAGGTCCTAGGTTCCATATCCAGCACCTCAATGTGTTGGGGAGTGGGGTTTATAACTAGTCGTAGGAAATTCCTAGGATTGTAGGAGATTCCTAGACTCTCAGAGAAGTTTCTTTCGTGGCTATAGTTTACTGTTACCACTTGGTGGCAGCATACTCTAACCACCAGTTCCTTAGAAAGCTGACTTCCTTAAAATGATTACGGACAGAAAGATGACCATCATTATGTAACTCCCGATGAACATGCACATCACAGCATCATCCAGGAAGCATCCTTGACATGAAAAATGAAAGTCAAACCTGAGATCTGGGAAATAGCATGTGCCTTTCATGAGTAAGGCCATAGGTTCAAAGGCTCTGGATCCAGATAGGAATTTACAAACATACACATGACATATCATACATGAGCAGGTCACAGGACAACCGTAAGAGTAGGTTCTTGTTTTCCACCTTATTTGCTTTGACAAGTCAAAGTCAGTCTCTCTCTCTCTCTCTCTCTCTCTCTCTCTCTCTTCCTCACTCCCCCTCTCTCCCTTCCTCCCTCTCTCTTCTCTCTCTCTCTCTCTCTCTCTCTCTCTCTCTCTCTCTCTCTCTCATTAATGTTTTGCATGCATGTATGTTTGTATACCATGTTCATACTTGGTGCCAGAAGCTAGAAAATGGTGTCAAATCCCTCAGAAATGGAATTACAGATGGTAGTGAGCCAGCATGTGGGTGCTGGGCATAATACCTTGGTCCTCTGGAAAAGCAGCCAGTGTTCTTAACTATTGAACCATCTCTCCAGTCCTTTTCCTCTGTTGTTTACCACTTGCCTACACCAAAGCTACATGGCTCCAGAGCATCCAGGGTTATCCTCCCATCCAAGGGCTCCGCCTCCTATCTCTTTGTACGAATGCTGGGACTACACATAGTCCATACTGCACCTGGCTTTACATGTGTTCTCAGGATTTAAACTCAGGTAGGTCCTCATGGTTACAGAACAACGCTTTCATCACTGAGCAACTCCCCCAATCTTCAAAGATGAGAAAGGAGCTGATGACTTATAATGCTTAAATTTCAAAAGAAATGCTTTTAAAAGATGCATACATGGGGTTGGGGATTTAGTTCAGTGGGGGAGTGCTTGCTCAGCAAGCACAAGGCTCTGTGTTAGGTCTTCAGCTAAAGGAGGAGATGATGGGGGAATGCATACAGGATTAGTGGTGGTTATGGCTCAGTGACAGTCTTTCCTAGCAATTGTGAGGCTCTCAGTCATGGAAAGAGAGAGAGAAAAAAGAAAATATTATATTTATATATAATATATAATATATGTCATATTATATATAATATAACATAATGTGCTATTATGTAGTACATAATTATTTATTATGTACTTGTATATTACATAATACTATATGTAATTATGTATATAATATGTAATTATATGTGATGTTATCATATTGATGTATATAATGTTATATTGTGTTACATAACATATTTTACACACACACATATATATAATGCATGTATTGAGCATTGTTGCACCCTATAAATTTGGGTAATTCCTAATTGAATTTTAAAAGTCTTTGGAGACAGAAGGATCAGGAGTCAATGTCACCCTCACACACACAGTCAAGAGTTTAAGGCCAGCCTTGACTGCATAAACTCTGTCTCACTCCTCAAAATGCACTTACATGCACTGTTATTTGCAGGTTTCCTCAAAACCCGGTGTCTGAGTTTTTGTCAGCACAGAAGCAGCCTAGACCCCCTAAGTCCAAGAATGAAATCATGAACATAAGTCTTCCAGAGCTGTGACTAGGGCCTGTGAGATAACTGGTCTGGAGAAAAAAAAAAAACCTTGCCCACAAAGCCTTGTGTCCTGAATTCAGCCCCCCAGAACCCTGGTGAAGATAAAAGGACAGAAATGACTCCAGAAAGTCTTCCCCTGATCTCCACACTCGTGCCATCCATGCCCCTCCCCCGCCTTCATTCTTGTGCTGTGACATCCACGCCCCTCCTCCATTGTTTTTTGTTCATGGTTTTGCTTTATTTCCTTGGTCAGCCTGGAACTTGATATGTAGACCAGGCTGGCCCTCAAACCCCAGCTATCTACCTGCCTCTGCCTCTTAAGTGATGAAATTAAAAGCAACACCCAGCTCCCCACAACTTTTTTAAAATGTAATTAAACCTGCGTGGTAAATACCACCTGTACCTTAATACTTGGTGATAGAGGCAAGAAGAGCGTTACTTCAAAGGCTATATATTGAAACCCATTTTAAAAGAGGAACAAAACAAATTAACTAAGTTTGTTTCAGCTGGGTGCGGTAGGCCTGTATCCCAGCACTAAGGAAGTATAAGATCTTCACAATGTCAAGGCAAGCCAGGACAATGCCCTGAAAACCTGTCTCACAAAAGCAAAGAATAGCGGACAGTGGTGGCTACACCTTTAATCCCAGCACTCAGGAGGCAGAGGCAGGCAAATCTCTGTGAGTTCGAGGTTAGCCTGGTCTACAGAGTAAGTTCCAGGACAGCCAAGGCTACACAGAGAAACCCTCTCAAAAAAAAAGGAAAGAAAAAAGAACAAAAAGCAAGAAAAAGGGCCAGGGGTAATGCTCGGGGGTAGTACTGGCTTTGCAAACAGGAGCCCAGTACCCCATGAGCCAGGAATGATGGGGTGCCTGTGACCTCCACATTTGGGTGAGAGGATCAAGATGTTCCTCGACTATCCAGCAAGTTTGGGGTGAGCCTAGGCTACATTTGGCTGTCAAAAAAATAAAATAAATAAGACAGGACATCTGAGATTTACTTTAAGATAATTCGGAAAGAGGCCAACTAGATAAGAAGGAAGACGCAACATTGGCTAAGTGCTGTGGGAACTCCTTCAGCCAACAGCCGTTAAGACACTGGCTCATTTTGGGTGTGGTCTCGTGTGTTATAAATGCAAAGGAAAAGCGTGTGCGGCTCTCTTGGCTGCTGGGTTTGGTTCTAGTTCCCAGCACACACAGAGGACTGCAGATCCTCTCTTTCTCTGAGTTTATCTCCAGATAAATAAACCTTTGTTATACTCCATTCCGGGCTATTGTAGAGCTCTTTTGTATGCCAACAGGCTAAGAATTAACAATCGTGGAGGATCAATTTTGACACTTGCAAGCTTGTTCATCCTCGCTACACAAGACGCCATCTGAGAACTTGTGGGAGATGCAGAGCCTCGGGGCCGTCTTCAAATCTGCTGCATAGAATCTGCACTGACCAGCTCCCGGGCTCTGTAGGCACACTGAAGCTTTGAAAGCCCTCAGGTATTCTTTTTCCTTTTGGGTGTGTTTGAAATTTCCACAGTAAAAGATATAAACCGTGGACTGGTGGGATAGCCCAGTGGGAAAGGCGCTTGCTGCCAAGCCAGGGCATCTGAGTTCAAGCTCCAGGACCCACTCGGTATATGTCAGGACCAGCCCAGACATAAATCATTTCTCGTACCAGAGTGGAGGTGTGGGAATAAATGAAGACACAATTCACATGACAATACCAGGAGGGAGTTTCAGTGATCATTCAAACAGCTTTTATAGCAAAGTAAACTGAGGGGGAAGGTAACAAACTTCATTAGCATTGTTTCTGAGGTAGCCAGGAATGACTTAGGTCATGTCTTGTCTATAACCTATTTTGTTATGTCTTTGCCTATTTTAGACTGAAAACACCTCTTCCCCAGGCGACCTCCTAATTTATAATAGAAGGAGCAGAACAACATTAGCATATCATGACCACTTGTTAGGATAGTGTCAGGTTGTTTTATTATCAAAGAGCCAGGTGACCATCTCCTGTGTGGAAGGTGCAAATTGCCTTGTGGGTCGCTCAGAATTCTCTGACTGCTAGACAATGTAGGAATGGGCCTGCAATTCTCGGCCCCTACAGGTATAAAAAGAGAATCCACTCCCACAGGTTGTTCTCTGGTCTCTTCACTTGCTATGGAACATGTGCATGCATGCATAAACCCCCACACACACGCATGCATGCACACACACATGCACACAAAACAATGCAATAAAAGCTTAATATATAACTATAAAATTATAGCAATGAAATGCATCATATATAACAAATATTTCTTTTTTAATATTTGTTTATTATGTATACAATATTCTGTCTGTGTGTATGCCTGCAGGCCAGAAGAAGGCACCAGACCCCATTACAGATGGTTGTAAGCTACCATGTGGTTACTGGGAATTGAACTCAGGACCTTTGGAAGAGCAGGCAGTGCTCTTAACCTCTGAGCCATCTCTCTAGCCCCTAGCAAATATTTCTTAAAAGTGATTATCAAATATTGATTGGGATAAGTTGGAGGCTGTCCAGATAACAAATATCTCTTATCTGTTTTGTTTTGTTTTTTTCAAGACAGAGTTTTTATCTATAGCTCTGGCTGTCCTGGAACCGCTCTATAGATCAGGCTGGCCTCAAATTCAGAGATCTACCTGCCTCTGCCATGCTTGAATTAAAGGTGTGTGCCACCACCACCCAGGTGGCAAATATTTCTAATGTCTTATTAATGATTAGGTGTAAGGGTGTAGCTCAGTGATAAGGTACTCACCTAATAGCAACAAAGCACCCTAGTACTAGAAAAAGTATATTCCAACTGCAATACATTATGACTAAATTATAGTACTATCAATGAACTTCATCTTTGCCAAAGCCTTTACTGCCCTTATTACAGATTTCAGAAGAATAAACTGCAACGTAGGAAAGCCAAATGATTCATCTGAGACCCCCATCACTCAGAAGTACAAGATTCCTGACTTCAGGTTGGCATGGTGACTACTGCCTGTACTCCCCACACTTGGGAGGCTGGAGGCAGGGTGGATCCCAGAGACTTTGAGACCAGTTTGGGCTACAGAGGGAGTCTGTGGTGGTTTGAATGAGGATGACCCCATAGGTGTAAGCCAAGGCTGCTCATTCGTTCCTGGCTGCTTAGACCCAAAGTAATCGTATAGAAACTATCAATTGCAATATTGTTTGGCCAATAGCTCAAGAGTCTTTTCTGGTAGCTCTTACATCTTCAATTAGCCCATTCCTATTATTTTATATTTTACCATGAGGCTTGTGGTTTACCGGCCGCAAGGTTTCAGTGTATCTGTCTCCTGTGGCGACTACGTGATTTCCCTCTGACTCCACCTACTCTCTCTGTATATCTTTTCCAGCCTGGCTATATTCTGTTAAGCTATTGGCAGAAAGCAGCTTCTTTATCATTAACCAATAGAAGAAACACATATACAGAAGGACCTCCCACACCACATTGATTCATATATTTTAATGCTTAGTCCCCAGTTGGTGGAACCTGCTTTTGGAAGGAGGTGTGGCTTGTTAGAGTAGGGGTGTTCTTGCTGAATGATGTGTGTCACGGGGTGGGAAGGGAAGATGGGGGGTGTCTTTGAGATTTCAAAAGCCCACACCAGGCCCAGTCTGGCTCTGCCTAGTGCCTATGGATCAGATGTAAACACTCAGCTACTCCTCCAGCACCATGCCTGCCTGTCTGCCACCGCTCCCCCTGCTATGATGGTCATGTGCCAACCCTCTGTCACTGTAAGCCCCAGATTAAATGGTTTTGCTTTGTTCTGTTTTATATGTTGTCTTGGTTCATGGTGTCTCTTCACAGTGATGGAAAACAGGCTAAGAACTAGTCCAAAGCCAGCATGGACTACAGAGTGAGAGAGCCTGTCTTAGAAAGAAAGGAAGGAGAGAGAGAGAGAGAGAGAGAGAGAGAGAGAGAGAGAGAGAGAGAGAGAGAGAGAGGAGAGGAGAGGAGAGGAGAGGAGAGGAGAGGAGAGGAGAGGAGAGGAGAGGAGAGGAGAGAAGAGAAGAGAAGAGAAGAGAAGAGAAAGGAAAAAGAGAAAAGAAAGAAAAGGCCAGGCTTCTAACTCCCAAACCCATTCTTTTTCTGTCACTCCACCATATTTCTGGAAATTGAAATGTGGCCCAAGCATCTGTGGTTTGCTTTTATAGAATTTGGTTTTCTTTTTACTTTTTTATATATCTATACAGGTTTTTTTTTTAAAGACAGGATCTCCCTATGTAACCCTGACTGATCTGGAGTTAGGGTGGTAGTGAATATTTGCCTCCAACTTGGGGTGGTCCTCCTGCCTCTGATCTCTCAATCTCAGGATCACAGATGCATACTCACAATCCTAGATACAGTTAAGTTTCTATTACTTTACTTTTAAAAATTGTATTTTATTTGTGTGTGTGTGTGTGCGCGCGCGTGTGTGTAGAGGCACATATGGAGGTGACAGTATTACCATCAGGAGTTGGTTCTCTCTTTCCTCCTGGGATCCTGGAAATTGAACTCACGTCATCAGGGGTTTTATCTGCTGAGCAATCTAGGTGGTTCTATTATTTTCTTAAGCTATAGAGTTTCTCTGTGGTTTACCAAAAAACAACAACAAAAAAAATAAACCCAGCCATTTTCTGAATGGCTAAAGCATTTCCCCTGCAAGAAAGCAAACACTGTTACCCTTGATTAGAGACCAGTTCTGGGTGCTGAAGAGGTGGCCCAGCGGTGAGGTTATGAGCACAGGCTCCATGTCCTCTTTGGGCCTCCACAAATACCGGGCACCAAAACCACTCATAACATGGAGGAATAGACGCCAGCTTGGGCTACATTATAAGTGAGACCCTGTCTCAAGGAGGAGGGAGGGAGGGAGGGAGGGAGGAAGGGATGGAGGGAGGGAGGGAGGGAGGGAGAGAAGGAGGGAGGAAGAGAGAGAGAGAGGGAGAGAGAGAGAGAGAGGGAGAGGGGGAGAGAGAGAGAGAGAGAGAGAGAGAGAGAGAGAGAGAGAGAGAGACTGGAAAATTTTGATGTGGATTAAACCAAAGCTCTCATTTAAACTTTCCAACATATTGCAAGAATTTAAATGTCAAATTTCATACTCTGTGTCATGCCCAAAACTCTGGTGAAGGGACTTCAAAGCAAGGACTGAGTAAATTTAGACAACAGGACCTTAACAGCAGACCACTTCTGTGGCTATGTCAGGCTGGCTGCAGGTCAGAGTACCACAAGTCTCCGCAACTTTCAGGCCAGGACGGGACTGCATACCATCACATCCCCCCCAGTAAGGGAGATTTTGAAGAAAAAAACTGCTAAGTCCATTTGTTCAGCCCTGGGAAACTCTTCTGAGCCTCCGTGCATGGAACCACACCTCAGGACAGAAAAGGGATACTCTTCTGCATTTGGGGTATCAAAGCAAGTTGGACATGCTTTTCCACCCCTCCCCCATCCCACCTGGCCCCCATGAGCACAAGCCTGCTTAGTTTGGGGCTAGGCCTTGTGCATGCTGAACACATGCTCTGTTGCTGAATGACACCTCAAATGCCCAGTAATGACATTCTTCCCTGTCACCAGCAGTCTGTGCCTCTAAACTGACAGAATTATTCATTACACTCCATTTCCATCATTCTGTACCTGCCCAGCCTGCTTCTCCAAATCGTTTCTGAATCCTTCCCCCAAATAATCCTAAAAAGTTCTGAACCATGTGTACAGGTAAAGTCATAACAAACATCCTACTGTTCTTTCTTTCTTCTTTCTTTTTTCTTTTTCTCTTCTTCCTTCCTTCCTTCCTTTCTTCCTTCCTTCCTTTCTCCCTCCCTTTCTTTCTTCTTTCTTTCTTTCTTTCTTTCTTTCTTTCTTTCTTTCTTTCCTTCTTTTTAAATCAGGGTCTTGCTATGTAGCGCCGGCTGTCCCAAAATTGCTATGTAGACCAGGCTAACCTCGAACTCATAGAGAGCTGCCTGCCTGCCTTCCAAGGGCTGGGATTAAGGATGTGTACCTCCACACCTAGCCATGCATGACCTCACTTCTTGGTGCCAGTTTCCTGTGTTCGTCACTTTTTGTCACATAGCAAGACATCTAAGCAAAACAACTCAAGGGAGGAAAGAGTTCCTTTAAAACTATGTCTGTGTGGGTGGAGTGGGCTGGGCAAATGCACGTGAGTGCAGGCACTGATGGGGGGCAGAAGAGAGTGTTAATTCTCTTGAAGCTGGAGTTACAGGCAGGTGGAAGTCACACAGCGTGGGTGCTGGGAGCCTAACTCAGGTGCTCGGCATGAGCAGTGTGCACTTTTAAAAATTTTTGAATGTTTGCCTGCATGTATGTATGTGCACCACATGAATGCATGGTGTCTCCAGGAGACTAGAAGAGGGAGTTGGATTTCTTGCAGCTGGAGTTAGAGGCAGTTGTAAG
Organism: Microtus pennsylvanicus; assembly: GCF_037038515.1. Classification (NCBI taxonomy): domain Eukaryota; kingdom Metazoa; phylum Chordata; class Mammalia; order Rodentia; family Cricetidae; genus Microtus; species Microtus pennsylvanicus. The sequence goes on from NC_134581.1 coordinate 141,523,708, forward strand.
CTGCTATGTAAGTGCTTGGAATCAAACCTTGGTCCTCTGTAAGAACAGCAACTGTGCTTAACCACTGAGCAGTTCTGCAGTCTTGGGAAGATATGGGCTCACGGTTTCAAAGGTATCAATCCATGGACATGTGACTCCATTGCTTCTGAACCTGTGAGCCTGGAGACAAATCCCCAGGACAGGAAACTTGTCAGGGATCAAAGTGACCCACTTTATGATAGACAAGAAGCAGAGAGAGGAAGTCAAAAAGAAGAAAGTGGAGAGTAGACACGCCCTTCAAAACAGTGTTCCCAGTGACCCCCATCCTCCCAGCTCATTCCGTTATGATTCACAGGTGGGTTAGCACTCTGATGAGCTTAACAACCTCACAATTCGGTCCCCACATGATGGCATCACAAGGCCTTCAACAGATGCCTTTGGGGTGGATGCTCCAATTCAAACCCTAATATTATTTACTCCTTATCCCACAAGGAGTGGCCTAGAAGCAGAATAAGGAAACAGAGATGAAAGAAAATGTTTGATTCCTGTGGAGATGCAAATTAAAAAGATCTTGAGATGGAATTTCACACCGAAAGATTAACAGTTCCAAACACTGGCAAAGGTAGGGTAACCAGAACTCTCATATGCACAAAATGAGACAATTTCTTAGATAAACTGTTCAGTATTTCCTATGAACTTAGACAGCTACTTACCCAATGATTTAGCAACTACCCTCTCGGGAGATAAGAATATATCCCTCACAATGTTGAATGGTGCGTATGTTACTTTACCATACTTCAAACTTGGAACAAATCGAAGGACACAGATAAACATATCCACACAATGAAATACTACTCACCCCTGAGAAGAAACTATTATTTCACACAAAAACATATGAATCAAAAAGCCATGTTGAGTGAAGGCGGCAAAACACATACTAGATCATGTAGGAGTCCAAGTTCATGACATTCAAAAGGGCAAAACTGATCAGAAATCAGAACAACTGTTTTCTGTGAAGCAGAGAGGATGGGTACGTAAGTACTAACTAAAAAGAGGTAGGGGTGAGTAAACTTTTGCTCTGTATATATGATATGTGCATATGAATGTATGTGGAAGGGTGTGTGCATGCTCATACACATCTATGTGTGTGCGCCCGTGGAAACTGAAGGTCAAACTTGTGTATCATTCCTCAGAAGTAGTCTATGTTGGGTTTTTGTTTTGTTTTTGTTTCTTAATTTTTATTACATTTATTTATGTATTGCAGGAATACTGATAATCCCAAGTGTTGGTATTAATCCCAAGTGTTTGCCACCACACCCAATTTTATGAAGCTGGGGATTGAAACCAGGGCCTGATGCGAGGTGCTAAGCAAGCAAGTGGAGCTATGTTCCCAGCCCTCCACTTCTCTTAAGACAGTTTAATGTGGAATACCAGGTGTATTAATTAAGGCTCGGTTTTAGTTCATTTATTGCTGTGGAAAAAATTGCTCCCGAAAGTGAGTTGCATTAAAACAATCACTGGTATTTATTTTCTTCCATAACTCCTGTAGACTGGCATATCAGACAGGTCACACAGCTACAACGGCTTGTCTCTGTTCCATGCTGTCTGGGATTTTGCCTGGAGTACTTGAAGGCTGTAGACTGGACTCACCCCAAGACTTTTACTCTTATGTCTTGTGATTTATTCTGGCTGTCAGCTGAGACCTCATCTGGGGCTCTTAGTTACCACGCCTGTATGTGCCCCCCTCAAATGCAGTTTCCTGATACTAGGGCAGTGGAGTTTCCAAAACAAGGCTCAAGCGATAGGACAGAGAAAGAACCTGGGCCTTGTTGTGCCTTAGCCTCTGAAGTCTCAGACAGCAATCGTGAGCCTGACCTACTCAAGAGGTGTGAACACAAAACCCACCTATTTCTAAGAAAGGCATGCAGGCCAGGCAGTGTATGCTTTTAATCCCAGCACTTGAGAGGCAGAGGCAGGTGGGTCTCTATGAGTCCAAGACCAGCTACAAAGTGGGTTCCAGGACAACCAGGGATATATACTGAGAAACCCTGTCTCAGGAAGGAAGGAGGGAAGGAAGGAAGGAAGGAAGGAAGGAAGGAAGGAAGGAAGGAAGGAAGGAAGGAAGGAAGGAAGGAAGGAAAAGAGAAAAGGAAGGCCTGCGGTATGGTAGATGGATGGGTAGATCCTTGCCGGTTCACATTATAGAGAATCCAAACCTAAACCAGCTTCAGGAGAGGGAATGTGTTGGCTCATGTGCATAAACCCCAGTGGTAGTGCCCACTGCAGACCAGGCTCAAATGACTCAGACGATGCCACTAGAACCGTTTCCTTCCATCTCTGGCTCCAGCTTTCTCTGTGCTGGCTGGAGCCCCGGATTCTCCTCAGGGAGGCAAGAGGCTGCCAGAGCTCCAGCCATACACCTGTCTTGTTCAGTTACTGCAGAAAAGAGACTTCTGCTTCTCTTCGCAGGGCATAATTCACACAGATGTCTTACAGAGTGGATTTCTTTTGTCTTCTCTTCTTTTTTCCTATTCTTTTCTTTTTTGTTTTGTTTGTTTGTTTGTTTTGGTTTCTTGAGACAAGGTTTCTCAGTAGCTATGGAACCAGTCCTGGAACTTTCTCTGTAGACCAGGCTGGCCTTGAATTCACAGATATCTGCCAGCCTCTGCCTCCCAAGTGCTGGCATTAAAGGCATTAAAGGCATTAAAGGCATATGCCACCACCACCTGGCCAGACCTTGAACATTTCTGCAGTCCTGGCCTTACAGACACAAGCCATTGACACACAGTTTATTCAGCAGCTGGTGGTAGAGCCCAGGGTTTGGTGCGTGCTCCGCAAGTACTTTTCCAGCTGAACTACACCTCAGCTTTATTTTTTTAGATAATAAGAAAATGTAAGGCTGGGCAGTGGTGGTGCATGCCTTTAATCCCAGCACTTGGGAGACAGAGGCAGGAGGATCTCTGTGAGTTTGACGCCAATCTGGCCTACAGAGAGAAAATTCCAGGACAACTATGGCTGTTACACAGAGAAACCCTGACTTGAAAAATAAAAATAAGAAAAAAAAAGAAATGAAAATGAAAATGTAAGAGTCAGGCTGTGTGGTGGCAGCAGAAGCACATGCCTTTAATCCCAGCACTCATGAGACAGAGACAGGCAGAGCGTGTGAGTTCAAGGCCATCCTGGTCTACAAAGTGAGTTCCAGGACAGGCTCCAAAGCTACAGTGAAACCCTGTCTTAAAAAAAAAAAAAGTAGTGCCAATGCATAGTTGTACAGGGCCTCAATCCAGTGCTTGGAAAGCAGAAGCAGAAGAAACAGGAATTCAAGAGCATCCTGGGCTATGTGGTGGTTTTGAGGTCAGCATGGGCTACAAGAGCTCCAAAAAGAAGAGGAGGAAAAGGAGGAGGAGAAGCAGAAAAGGAAGGGGGAAAAAAGAGAAAAGGAAAATCAGGCACGCTTTTCTTGTAAATTTAGCCCATCCCTGTAAGCATTGTTCAGTAGCAGCTTTCTCTAGGTAAAGGGCTAAATAGACATTTCTTGACTTGGATTTGTTTTGCAGTATGAATAATGCATGTTCTGTTTTCTTGTGGCTCGCACTTGCCTGTTGTCTTTTCCTAAAGGTTATGTTTGCTGTTTCTGCTCACTCATATGTTGTATACACTTGACTCAAACATACACACTTGACTTCTGTCTAGAACACATATGGACTCTCCTGATTCGCCATGTTTATTAGTTTAAATGCCACTGGCTGCGCACCCTGGCATTTCTAAGCTGGTGGCCCACGACAGAAAGCATTTTAGAGGTCCTCGAGAGGCATCATGAAGGAGACAAAGAGAAGCTGAACCATGGCAACTGAATTCAGGCTCAAAGGCCCCATCACGTACAAGGTAGTACACAGTTCTTTAAACACAGTGCCTAGTGTCTTTCACTCTTCCTCCTAAGCTGGACACCATTCTAAGAACTGGAAAATCATCGGATGCTTAATAAATTTAACTCTTGATTTTAAAATACACATGCTAGTATTGATCTAGACCTATATACTGGGCTTACCATTGTAGGCAGAGTTTTCCTTTGGAACAATCAGTCAGCTCTGTCCTGCCAGCCTCCTCCCAAATAACCACACAGAGACTTATTAATTTTAAATGTTGAGCTGATAACTTAGGCTTCTTATGAACTAGCTCTTACATCTTAAATTAACCCATATTTCTTCCTCTGCATCTGAGTAGAGACTCAGCATCCTTTTTCCTTGATCTCTTCTTGTCGGCAAGTCCCACCTAACCTCTACCTGCCTCGCTATTGGCCAGTCAGCTTTTTATTAATAATGAGGGCAACACACCTTCACTGTGTGTAGAAAGATTACTCCACAGCACACCATCTTCCTTTTCTGTCGCTCTCTAGCATGCACCAACCCTTCTACCATGTATTTGCCTGATAGATCAGACTCTCTAATGTCTACATAACCTCAATTATACTCATTTCTCTTAACCCTTTTCTGAAATGTTTTCTCTGTCTTGAAGTCTGGTGTGTGTGTGTGTGTGTGTGTGTGTGTGTGTGTGTGTGTGTGGTTTGTTTGCTTTCTCTCCAGAACCTCAGTTATTGTACATAAGCACTCTACCATTGAATTATAATGCTTTCTCCATCCAAAGTACAAGATAGCTCTTGACAACACATCCCTGACCCTCACTTGAGTCTAGTTGTTGATCTCACACAACACAGTTTAAAGAAACATGCTAGAATATTCACTATATGCACATGGGCTTGCACCAGAGAAAAAGAAAAAAGGAGCATGGCAAACCCCAAATGTGCCATGTCTCCTTCCAGACCCAACAGTTAAGCCACTGTGCCATTAGAGGAGGTCCCGCCACATAAATACATGAACCCTGGGTAATAAGGTTCTGTCGTCATCAACGCCTCTGAGATGCCTTGCCTCTGCTCTCATTGCAGTCAGGAATTCCTCTGAATTAAAATGTGCGTTCCCATATTAGAAGCACCTCTGTGCTGAAGGGACAGCATCTGTCCAAATTCAGCAGGACTGAGAAAGGATGCCCTGAGACTCTTGTCCATGCCAGATGCAGCTGGCAACAGAGTGAGAGAGGTTCTCAGAAACTGGCAGGATGTCAGAGATGGAGTCAGGGCCAGCTGAAACTGGCCTTCTATGCAGTATTTTTACTGCACCTTTTACCCTGACAATCCTTGTGCGGTTATTGTTGTTGTTTTGTGAATGTTTTGATTTTGTTATTGTTTTGCGGGGTTTGTTTTATGTATGTATTTATGTGCATGGGCATTGGTGGGGGTGGTGCACTTACACGTGGAAGGTAGAGGATAATTTCCAGAATCATTCTTCAAGCACCATCCACCTTACCAGCTCTTACCAATTAGACCGTACTGGCTGGCTGGCATGCTCCAGAGATCGGCCCGTCTGCACTTTCCCAGCACGAAGATTACAATTGAGCACCAGAGCACCCAGCGAAGATTACAATTGAGAATCCTAGCACCCGGCTTTTGGACTTGGGTATGGTGATAAAACTCAAGTCCTGTGCTTAAAATACACACTTTAGTGTGTGTGTGTGTGTGTGTGTGTGTGTGTGTGTGTGTGTGTGTGTGTACATGCAACAGTGCTCATGTGGAAGTCAGAGAAAAACTTCAGGAATTGGTACTCAGGTGAGCTTCAAGTATCAAACACAGCTTATCCAGCTTGGTCACAAGCACCTTTACCTGCTGAGCCATCTTGCTGAAACCTCAGTAGGGGGATGTTATGTTTTGTCTGTTTATGTAGTTCAAGCTGATCTCAAATATGTGATTCTCTTACCTCTGCCTCCTGAGTGCGGGATTATAGGCAAGCTACCACACCTGGTTTCTGTGGTCCTAGGAATTGAACCTAGGACTTCACAAATACCAGGTACACACTTTACCAACCAAACTACATCCTCAGTCCATGGTTATGCTTCTTATAGCTAAAAAGGAAACAAAATAAACAAACAAAAACTCGACAAAAGCGATTTAAGAAGGGATAGATGGCTCAGTGGGTATGGGTGACTGCCACGAAGCCCGAGAGCCTGAGTTCGATCCTCAGCACCCACACGGTGAAGAGAAAACTGAGTCCAGAAAGTTGTTCTCCAGCCTCCCCAGGAGTGTGTGGCGTCTCACACCCTGCCTTGCCCACACACAGAGCTATTAAAAGAAATAAAGTGAAAATAAATAAATGCTAAAAGAGGAAGAATAAAGGAAAAACTGTCTGGGCAGTGGTGGCGCACACCTTTAATCCCAGCACTCAGGAGGCAGAGGCAGGTGGATCTCTCTGAGTTTGGGGCCAGCCTGGTCTACAAGAGCTAATTCCAAGACAGGCTCCAAAGCTACAGAGAAACCCTGTCTCAAACACACACACACACACAAGAAAAAAAAAGAAAAGAAAAAAGAAGACTGATTTTGCTCACAGTTTAAAGGTACAGCCCATCCTGGCAGCAAAGTCACGGTGGCAGAAGAATGAGGTGTCGGTTCCATTGCATCCACTGTCAGGAAGCAGAGAAATGGTTGCCAGCACTCAGGTCCTTTCTCAGTAAGAGAGCCCAGCCCATGGGAATGACACCAACCACATTCAGGGTGGGGCTTCCCTTCTTGGGAAATACCCTCATTGCCAGCTAGAACTCACTGTGTATCTGAAAAATAGCATTGAATGCCTAAGCCTCCTACCTCTACCTCCAAATACTGAGGTTATAGGCCTGAGCCACCATGCCTGGCTGCCTGGCTGCCTGGCTCTAAGGCGCTTTGTCGGCTTTGATCAACCGACCTCAAATGATATGAACTCTCTTCTGGAATACTTGACAATGATCAAAGGATTCCTGTGTTTTCTCAGAACTCATTCTGCAAATATTAATGATTGAGATAAGGATAAGAGAAGAAAACATCGAATGTTAGCATTTCAAATCCTTCTTTCTGCTTCCTGCACCTGTTCTCTAACCAGGAAAATTAAAAATTAAGAATAGAAACTGGGTGTGGTGCTGCAGGCCTGGAATACTAGCACTTGGGAGGTGAAGGTAGGAGGGTCAGAAGTTCAAGGTCATCCTTGTCTAGAAACAGTCGTAGTTCATTCAATGCTAGCCTGGACTGCAGGAGACCCTGTCTCAAAAAATAAACAGAAGGTTCTGGGGAGATGGCTTCAGTATATAAAGTGTTTGCTTCTCAATCATGAAGCTTCAGTTTAGCTTCCTCAGCACCCATGTAAAGTCAGGCATGGCCTTGTGTCCATGTTCCTCAGCATTGGGGGACAGAGGCATGAAGATCCTGGGGGTTCTTCTAGTCCATCTAGACAAAGTGGAGATCCCCTGGTTCAGTGAGAGACCCTATCTCAAAATATAAGACAGGAAAATGATCGAGGAAGATATCCAAATGTCAGCCTCTGGCCTCTACACGCATGTGCATGGGTGAACTCACTCACACACACATGCAAAGACACATGTCACACAGTCGTACACAAGCTGAAGCTGTGGGAAGGCTCGAAGTATTTCATGGGGAGGGGAGCGGTGGGGGGAGCAGGGGAGCAGGTAGAAGATGGGGGATGTAGGGGGAGATGATGTGAGTGAGGAGTAGCAGCAGTACACACAGTAAGCTCGGCACTCAGGAGACAGGCAGGGCGAGCCTGAGTTAAAGGCTAGCCTGGGCTACGCAGGAAACCCTGTCTTAAAATGTGGTAGAAAGTGTCAGGAGGTGAGGGACCTATGGGAGTTGGAGCGGGGGTAGTGAAAGAAATAGCTTTGCCCTGAGACCTCCCATGAAGCGGTTGTAGTTCTTTGATTTTATTTATTGGCGGCTGGAGTGTGACAAGGGGTCTCTGTATTTAGTCTTGGCTGTCCTGGAACTCACTATGTAGACCACTCCCAGCTCTTTTATTTCTTAATGTTACAAATTATATACTCTTGCAAACGGGTACAATAATAGAAAATAGACTTTCTTCTTCAGTCTTCACCTGCGAATGGGAAAACAAGCTCCTAAGGACTATACATCCACTGCCCTACCCCAGTGGGAGGGGCGGCCTCAGGGAAAGACCCCACCCAACCATGCTGTCACTGGTGGAATGGAGCCTAAGGGTTCTTCAACTGCTAGAAAACATCAACACGCTAAAATTTCTGCCAATGGTCAAATGGGGTGAGGTCTGATCCCAGGCTGGCAGTTGAACAGGGCTGTCATAGGAAGAGGCTTAACTTGACATTAGTGCAGCCATGACAGGCTACAGACTAACAATACTGGGACTAGGCCTCACCCTTTCAATACCAGGAAAAACCCAACAAACTGTACCCTGTGGGAGATCAATCAGAATTGAGACAAGTACTAGGTGCTCCAGATGTTAAGAATAGCTTACCTAACTGCTGTGGGACAATGGTCTTCTGTCCTGTCACTTGTATTATTTTTAATAAAATGCTGATTGGCCAGTAGCCAGACAGGAAGTAGAGGCATGGCAATGAAAATTATGGGAGGAGGGAAGCTTCAGTCCACAGTTGTCACCCAGCCACAGAGGAAGCAACATGTGACTGCCTCGCCAAATAAGGTACCAAGCCACATGGCTAACTCAGACAAGAATTATGAGCTAATGTAAGTTATAAGAACTAGTTAATAAGAAGCCTGAGCTAATGGGCCAATCAGTTTATAACTAATGTAGACCTCTGTGTGATTCTTTGGGACTTAACGGCTGCAGGACCAGGCAGGACAGAAAACCTCAGTCAACACCTGACTTGTCCTAGAACTAGCTCTGTAGACCAGGCTGACTTCAAACTCACAGAGATCCCCTTGCCTCTGCCTCCCAAGTGCTAGGATTAAACTCATGCTCCACTACCACCTGGCTAAGCTCTCATTCTTTGAGATCAGACACAGAGATTCAAGGTTTGGAGTTTGTCCTGCTGTGTTTCCATCTTGCTTTACAATATTTCCTCACTGTGCCCCCAACACCTCCCTTCTGGAATGCTAGTGTAGATTTTCTGTCATTGAATGCTGGATGTAATTTGCTTTTTTTATTTTAAGGGGGTAACAGTCAAGGTTCTTCTAGGACCTTGAGGAAACTTGGGCTTTTGAAGAATGTTAAGACTGTTAAAGACTGGAGATTTTTGAGGCTAAACTCAGTGCCAGGGAGTGATCTGGTAGTTTGAATGGGAATGCTCCCCACAGGCTCAGGCACTGGAGCACTGGTGCTCAGGGAGGTTGTGGGGATGTGCAGCCTGGCTGGAGGAAATCGAGCAGTGAGCTGAGCTTTGAGAGTTCCCAGCCTCGCCCCACTTCTAGCTCACTCTCTGCGTTTGTGGTTAAAGATGCGATCCCTCGGTTTCTGTTCCAGCCATCAGCTGCCATGCCTCCTGGCCTGTTATGGACTCTCCCTCTGGAACCATAAACCCACATAAACTCTTCCTTCCCCTCAATGGTCATGGCTCCAAATCCTAGATTCAGGCTCCTGCACGCTACAGCTACGAGGTTCTGTGGAAGGAATTGGGAATAAAATGGCTGGAACCCAGTGCTAGCACTCCAGGGTATCGTCATCTGCTGGCAATGACAGATAAACCAAGAAGCTTATCAAGTGTCACAGCAGTTTCATGAGAAGGTACATGGACATCACAGGAGTCCAACAAGGAGACACGGTTCCACCCGGGAGAAAGGGAGAGCTGAGTGCGGGTGCAGGACTCGTCTCCCGGCGTCCAAGCAACGACCCCTTTTCCAGTGACTTCATTCGGGGATTTTACCTCCTTCTGCCTTCTTTTCTTGGCATTTCTCTGACACATCCTGTTGTAGAGTTATGTTTCAGGAAAAAAAATTTAAATATATTCATCTGCCACCTTAGATTTGTTTTCGTAAGAGAACCTAGCAGCTTGCAGCAGGAGGGACCGTTTCACCTCGCGAAGCCTGACATCATTTCGCCAACCCCATTCTCCTTATAGCCCCTCCCACCTGGCTCCCTCTTTTGTCCTCTTTCTCTTTTTCCCCCACTGTCCCTCCCAGAGCCTCTTGACAGTCCCATGATGATGCCTCAAACCCAAGTCATTTCATGAGCTCAGAGGGGCTAAGTGAATCAGCAGAGGCCGTAGCTTCTTGACTGGAGCAGGATTCAAACCCAGATCTTTTGATTGTCCCATGTGATTACAGGAAAAGAGGTCACAGGGTTGCTCCATGACCCTTTGCTGATCCAAGAGTAAACCATGTGTGATCATTCCCATCACGCGCCCAAACACAGCCTGACCCCTATCCAGCAGCCTTCTCCTCCTACTCCATGAAGCGTCCACCTCTGACTGCATGTAGCCCAGGCCCGTCAGACAAGCCAAAAGTCCAGTTATCACACATCTAAGCCGCTGTCTCCTCACAAGGTCCTGGGCAGCTACATTGGTTAAAGTCCTTCATCTTGTCTTGGAAGGACAAATTATAACAAACACAGTGTTTGGGACTCACGTACTAACTTCTAAATAATTATTTTATTATTGTCATCCATGTGTGCATGGCGTGTGTGTGAGCGTGGGCACATGCCTGTGTGAGAGAACATTTTCAGGACCTGGCTCTCTCGTCCCACCACAGATTCTGGGGACTGAACTCAGGACGGGCTACCTCAGCAGCTCCCTTTATTTTTTACTTTAAAACTTATTTCTTTATTTATTCATTCATTCATTCATTCATTCATTCATTCATTCTCTCTCTCTCCCTCTCTTTCTGTGTGCACACACACGCGCAGGCAAACATGTGTGCAACTCGCAGAAGTTGGTTCTCTACCCTCATCAAGGGGACTTCAGGGATTGAATTAAGGATTCAGTTCATCAGATTTGGCAATAAACATCGTAACTTGATGTCCTGTCTCACCAGCCCCTTTTTCCTCCCTTTTTCTTTCTCCCACTTTTCTTTTCTTTTTTAAAGATGTATTTCTCTCTTATGTATACAGTGTTCTGTCTGCAAGCATGCCTGCACTGCAGGTCAGAAGAGGGAACCAGAACGCATTATAGAGGGCTGTGAGCCACCATGTGGTGGCTGAGAATTGAACTCAGGACCTCTGGAAGAGCAGCCAGTGCTCTTAAACTCTGAGTCATGTCTCTAGCTCCTCTTTTCCTTCTTTCCTTTTTTTTAAAAATGGTTTCGTGGAGCTCAGTCCAGCCTTCAACTTGCTATGACTTCTTGATCCTCCTGTATCATCTCTCAGGTTAGAGGATTCCAGGCTTACATCACTACACTCAGTTTGGGACCAAACCCAAGGCTTGATGCATGCTACGCAAGCACTCTCCCAACTCAGCTATATTCACAGGCCTAAAGGACACTTGACTTACTTAATTAATTTAATGTGTAGGTGTATGTATGCTATATATGTGTTCATCGTGGGGGTATGTGCCAGTGTGTGGGTGCAAGCACACAAATATGGTCATAAGCGTGGAAGCCAAAAGTTAATACTGGGTATCCTCCTAAATAATTGTCTACCTTAGTTTTGAGATAGGGCCGCTTCACTGAACTTGGACATGTGGATTGGCTAGACTGGGTGGCCAGTGAACTCTGCAAGATCTGTCCTACCCCAGCTCTGGGGTTATAAATATAACTGTGCCACCTTGCCATACCCCACTGGGAATCAGCACTCACGTGTTCATACTTTAACAGAAAACACTTTATCCACTGAGCCACCTTCTCACCCCCAGAACAGGAATCCTGCATGATACCACTGCATCAGTGGGGCTGATAGTTAAAACAGCCTTTTCGTGCCTCACTATGCAACCTCGCTGGCCTCGAATTGATTGTGTAGACCAGGCTGGACTCAAACTCACAGAGTTCCATCTGCTTCTGCCTCCTGAGCACTGGGATTCAAGGTGTGTGCCTGACCAAAACTTCTCTTTTAAAGATTTAGTTATTTTTATTTTATATGTATGTGTGGGTGCCTACATGTATGTATGTGTATTCCTGCATGCCTGGTGCCCAAGGAGGTCAGAAGAGGTCAGAGGAGTATCAGACTCTGTAGAACTCCAGTTACAGGCAGTTGTGAGCTTCTGAATACTGAGATCAAACCCAGGTCCTCTCCAAACACAAGGGAAAGGGAAATTATTGATTACTCTTTGATATCCTCCTCTACAAAATCAGTTTAGGCTGGTGAGATGGCTCAGTGGGTAGGGCAACTTGCCACCAAGTCTGATGACTTAAGTTTGATTTGCCAGGACCTATCTGGTGGAAGGATAGAAAGTTTTCCTTTGGCCGGGCAGTGGTGGCACACACCTTTAATCCCAGCACTCAGGAGGCGAGGCAGGCAGATCTCTGTGAGTTCGAGACAGCCTGGTCTACAAGAGCTAGTTCCAAGACAGGTTCCAAAAACTAGAGAGAAACTCGGTCTCAAAAAATGAAAAAAAAAAAAAGAAAGTTTTTCTTTGACTTCTACACACATACAAGTCTACCCCCACACATATACACAAAGTAAATTAAGATGTAAAAGAAATTTTTCAAAAAAAATCAAAGCTTAATGTGCTTTTCATAGATTTTTAAATTTAATTTAATTTTATGTGTATGGGTGCTTTGCCTGCAGATATATATATGTAATTTGTGGTGTACCGTGTGTTCCTGGTTCTGGAGGAGCCAGAAGAGAGCACCAGATTTCAAGGCAATGGAGTTACAGAAAGCTGTGAGCCATTATGTGGATTCTGGGAATAGAATATGGGTCTCCTAGAAGAGCAGTAAGTACTCTTAACTGCTCAACCATTTCTCTAGCTCCTATATCTTTTCAGCATTAAGACGAATAAGGATAATTTATGCCATTCAGCTGGGGATGCATGCAGTTCTATTGGTAGGTGGTTATTTTGCCTGGGTTCTATCCCCAGAACTTCAGAAACCAAGTGTTGTGGGTACACCTGTAATCCCAGCACTTAGGAAGCAGAGACAGGTGGAGCAACATTTTAAGTTTATCTTCCCATACATAGCGAATTTGAGAAGCCTGGTGATGGAGGAAGGTCATTGGTTAAATTAAAAGAAACTGCTTGGCTCTCATTGGTTAGGAGATAGGTGGGAGGAGTAAACAGAACAAAACGCTGGGAGGAAGAGGAAGTGAGGTCAGACTTGACAGCTCTCCTCTCGGGAGCACACGCCTCACATGCCCCGCTCCCGGGCAGACACACGCAATGAAGCTCCGACCTAGAATCTTCCTGGTAAGACCGGTGCTCACAGATTATTAGAGATGGGTTAATTGGGATATCAGAATTAGCCAGTAAGGGCTAGAGCTAAGGGCCAAGCAGTGATTAAAAGAATACAGTGTCTGTGTAATTATTTCGGGGCATAAGCTAGCCGAGCAGGCGGCTGGGGTGTTGGGGACGCAGCCCCGCCGCTCATATTACTACAGCCTGGTCTACCCGAGTCCCGAGCTTTAAAAACAGTCAGGGGCTAGAGAAATTACTCAGGGGTTAAAAGCATCTTCTGTTCTTTCAGAGTCCTGAGTCCAATTCCCAACAACAACATGGTGGTTTACAGCCATCTATAATGAGATCTGATGCCCTCTTCTGGCCTGCAGGCATATATGCAGACAGAGCACTCATACGTTAAAAATAAATAAATAAACAAAATTTTAAAAAAATAAATTTTTTTTTAAAGTTGGAAACTGGGCTGTGGTGGCACATGAGTTTAATCCCAGCAGTTGGGGTTCAATGACAGTTGTGAGTTCAAGGCCAGCCTGGTTTACAGAACAAGTTCCAGGAAGGCCAAATGTCTTAGTTAGGGTTTCTGTTGCTGTGAAGACACATGACCATGGCAACTCTTACAAAGAAAATCTTTAATTGAGGTGGCTCGCTTACAGTTCAGGGGTTCGTTCAGCCCATTATGATCACGAAGGGGAAGGGAGCATGGCTGCGTGCAGGCAGAAGTATTGCTGGAGACAAAGAGACCTCACAGCCAGCCCCCACCATGATACACTTCCTCTATCAAGGCCACACCTCCAATAGTGCCAATCCCTTTGGGGGCCACACCAAGAAGACTACACAGAGAAACCCTGTTTCAAAACACAAAACAAAACAAAAAGCTGGGAGCTGGAGTTGCCAACACCTATGGTGAATGGCTGTTAACTGCCCATAACTTCAATTCTAGAAGATTCAACATCCTTTTGTGGCCTCTGTGGGCACCTGCATGCCAAGTATATATGTGTGTGCACTTGCGCGCACACACACACACACATTGTATGTGTGCATATGTGTATATGTGTGTATAAACATGTATTTACATGTGTGTATACACTTGTAGAGTTTTTAAAAATGGTTTCTGTCTTAGAAGCTTACCCCTGTTCTGTACTTAGATACGTGCCCATAATACCACATTCAGGAGGCTGAAGCAAGGAAGATGGCCATGAATTCAAGGCCAGCCTGGGGATACATAGCAAAACCTTGTCTGAACTAAACTGTTAGGGTCCTGGAGAAGTCTCACAAAAGGCCACCCCTCACATATGCAATCAGCCCGAGCGTTTATTATCTGAAGAAGGTCCCAGCAAGCTGGTGCCGCACGTCTAACACAAAGCGGAAAATGGTGAATGGTGTCCCCAAGGAAAGCTTTCGAAGGACTCTAAAAGCACTGTGCTCGTTCTGTCTAGGATTGGTTTACACAAGTGACAATTGTGTTGTGATGTTTCTAATTGGTAAGAGCTAGCGGGGGTGGGGGTGGGGGGCTAAAGTTATAGCTTTTCCATTCTTGGGCAAGTGTGGACAAGTCTCAGGTTTTGTTCTTTTCTGGTTTTGCCTTGAGGTATGGGGGGGGGGGGGGCTGTTCCTGATATAGTATGTGCAATTCCCCTAGTTCTTACTGTGTGTGTGTGTGTGTCAGCTGTTCCTGGTACAGTATGTGCAATTCCCCTAGTCCTGACTCTGTGTGTGTGTGTGTGTGTGTGTGTGTGTGTGTGTGTGTGTGTGTGTGTGTGTCAGCTGTAGCTGTTCCTGGTACAGTATGTGCAATTCCCCTAGTCCTGACTGTGTGTGTGTGTGTGTGTGTGTGTGTGTGTGTGTGTGTATGTGTGTGTATGTCAGCTGTAGCTGTTCCTGGTACAGTGTGTGCAATTTCCCTAGTCCTTACTGAGGGGGGGGGCTGTTCCTGATATAGCATGTGAAATTCCCCTAGTCCTTACTGGGGGTGGGTGGGTGGATGACCGATTGCCCTTTGTTCCTGTCTTCCTCAGAACTGACTTGTTTCAGGAGGTTGGAACTGACGCCTAATTCTTTTTGTTTTTGTTTTTCAAGACAGTATTTCTCTGTAGCTTTGGAGCCTGTCCTGGAACTAGCTCTTATAGACCAGGCTGGCCACAAACTCACAGAGATCCACCTGTCTCTGCCTCCAGAGTGCTGGGATTAATGGCATGCACCTCCCGGCAAGGTCTAATTCTTAACTGAGTAATTAGGGGCCTGTCATGATATTTACCTGGGCTCATAAACAAATAAACAAAACAAAAGTTCATCCTGCACTATCTGGAAAAAGGCTAACAATCCCAGGGGTGCAGGCCTCTGTGCCCCGTGCTCAAGCTGCCCTCACTCTCAGGTCCCAGCCTCAGGTCTTGCCCACCCGTAGGAAGAAGCATCAGGAACTGAGAAGTAACAGAAAACAGGGGAGGCTGGGAGCCTGTGCTTCGGCGCCGGCAAGGAACTGCTGTGTGTCTGTGGGACTATCCAATATTAGTATCCAGGCACACCTTGGCCCTGGCGGTGGCCGACAGTACTCTGTTCCTTTAAGGGACAAGCCCTGCCTACTCCCACTCTCTTCCTGCTCTCTTCCTTTTCTGCCATTTTCTCTCTTGTCGCTCTCCTCTTCCCTTCCCCCCACCTTCTCTCTTCCCTTCCCCATTCCCTTTGTCTCAATAAACTCCGCACTCGAGCTCTGTCTGCATGGCCCATTTGTCTTCCACCCCTGGTCTTCATCCGCCTCTCACCATAATCCTAACACCCTCTATCTACCACTCTGACCTCTGGCATCCAGATACAGCAAACAAGACCCCTGGATTGGAGGTTCTGGAGTCCCTTTTCTGAGTTGCTTTCACGTGATTTTGAGGCCACCCTGTTTCTGCATTCGGAGGACTGCAGCCTCATTATTGCTGTGGTTTCCCAGCTACTGCAGGTGCTTACAGCTGGGGAGGGAGGAGGGCTTTTTTGCTTCTATGTTTAGAAAACAAGATTGTGCAAGCCACGGGGCGTTGGCGAATATTTGTTTACACTGTGAAGATGTCTCTTTGCCAAGGCGCCTTCTGACTGGTTTAATAAAGAGCTGAGTAGCCAGTAGCTAGGCAGGAAGAGGTTAGGCAGGACTTTCAGGCAGAGAGGACTCTGGGAAGAAGAAAGGCGAAGTTAGTAGCCAGACAGAGGAAGCAGGGTAGGCAGAATGGAGAGATGAGGTAATGAGCCACGTGACAAAATGTAGGTTAAAAAATTGGGGTCAATTTAAGTTATAAGAATTAGTTAGGGGGCTGGAGAGATGGCTCAGTGGTTAAGAGCATTGCCTGCTCTTCCAAAGGTCCTGAGTTCAATTCCCAGTAACCACATGGTGGCTCACAACCATCTGTAATGGGGTCTGGTGCCCTCCTCTGGCCTGCAGACATACAGACACAACATTGTATACATAATAAATAAATATTTAATAAAAAAAAAGAATTAGTTAGGAACAAGTCTAAGCTCAGGCCAAGCTTTCATAATAAGAAGACTCCGTGTTGTTATTTGTAAGCTGGTGGACCAAAGAAAAATCCGTCTACAATGGGGTGCATGAGGGCAAGAAGGCAGCTCAGAGCGAAGTCGTGGGCTTGAGATCATTGCAGAACATTGCACATTCTAGAGTCATTTGACACACCTTTGACTAGAGCTTGTAAAGGAAGGCACCAGGAAAGAAGCCGCACTTACACTGAACCTGCTGCAAGACTGAGTGCGGAGAGGTTGGAATGTTGCAATTTATTTGGAGCAATCTCTAGCCTCTCCCCCATTTTGAGACAGGGTCTCTATGTAGCTCCGGCTGCTCTGGATGGAACTTGCTATGTTAAGCAGGCTGGTCTGAGACCTACAGACATTTGCCTGACTCTAACTCCCAGTGTTGGGATGAAGGTGTGTGCCACCACACCCAGCTCTACTCAGTTACTAGCCATTCCTTGTCCACCTTTGTGGCTGATCTAATATCCTTGTGACTAGCAGGTGAAACCTTTTGGAATGTATTAACTCAACAGACCAGGAACTCCCAACAATCAAAATCCAAAAATGTCCTCAGATAGCATCTGAGGCCTTAACAGGGACCGCCTGGCTTTGCTGTGACCTGTCCCAGATGTCTGTAAAAATGTCATGAGAAGTGTCTTGGTTGTGACTTTGTTCTGTCGCTGTAAGACTTCAGATCCCTGTTAGCACGCTGGAACATGAACTTGGGGTAACTTAAATCTGTGATTTCAGGCCATGGTCGTTCATAAACTGTTCTGAGTCCCTTTTGAGGTGAGACTTGTGTCTTTGCTTCAATAAGAGTAAATTCTTTGAAAGCCGAGTCTGAAACCTTCATAGGCATCAACACAGGATCTCCACAATTATTTGGGACCAAAGAAAGAAGAGGAAGAAGAAAGGAACAGAAGGAAGGGTAGAAACTGGAGCCCTCCCCGACACTTTAATCTTCAACTAATGAGTTTTGGTTTATGTAAGGGGGTTTATGCCACTATTTTTGTTCTCTATCCTTAATTGAAAATTAAAAGCGCATTTTGTGAGGCTAGGCATAGCAGACATACCTGCAATCCCAGTGCTCGTGTGAGGAGGCAGGATTGGTGCAGACTGGAGGCCAGCCTGGCCTATATAGAGAGCAGATTCTCATCTTACAGTTCTGTAGAGACTTTTCTCTAACCTTTTCACTTCAGTTAAGAGACTTTATCCTTCTGTTATCTTTGCTCTATTATGTATAAATGTAGCAATTTAAATTATTCAAATATAATGCTAATCATTGTTCATTTCTGTTAATTAATTCATTTATTCAAAAATACTTTTGAGTCCCTACTATGTGCTAGGAACCATACTAGGTAATGTTAAGAATTTACTGATGAACAAGATGTGTCTTATGACTTCAAATAGTCAAAGGCTATTCTGGGAGACAGGTGAATATGAATAGACCCTTGGCATTTTTTTAATTGCTAGTCATTGTCTCAGCTATTCACAAACAGCCTCAAAGATCCAGAACATGAATTTAATTGTAATAAGAGCAATTACAATGATATGGTGGGCTGTTTGGAGGATTAACTGAGATAATGCAATTTTAAGCACCTACCATGAATCTGAAACAAGAGCTATGTAAGAGTCTTTTGCTGGAGGGAGCCACTGGCTTGGAGAAGCAAACGAGGGGAATTAGGAGAAAAACCACTCTACCCTCCAGATTTCAGAGAGCGAGAGAAACCCTTGTCCCCAGTGCAGATGCAGAAGTCAGTTTAAATGCCTGAAGTTACCTGTGAAACAGATGTCACTGTGCAAATCCTTCCCTGGAAGGATGTTTAAACTTTGTGTGTTTGTGCACGTGTGTGTGTTACTGGTGAATGGGTGAAGAACTTTGTGCATGCTGGGCAAATCCTACACCACTGAACAGTGTTTGTGTATGTGTGCGCATGCATGTGCATTACTGGTGAATGAGCCAAGAGCTTTGTGCACGCTGGGCAAACCTTACACCACTGAATAGCATCCCTGCCTCCTGAAGCACATGTTTAATTAATAATTAATTTAGCCGTTTCTTGGCCTTTTGATTAAAATCAAGAATGAGTTTATATTTTTTATTTATTGATCTAGGGTCTGTGTTCCTCCGACTGACCTTCAGCACATTGCCAATGAGGACCTGGAACTTCTATTCATCTTGCCTCAATTCCCAGAGTTCTGGGGTCACAGGCAGGTCCACACACAGTTTATGTAGCGCTGGGGATGTATCCCAGGGCTTTGACTTGCTGAGTGAGCACGCTCCAAGCTGCAGCTCCAGCCCCCTATACATTTGTTTTAAAACTCATCAAATGCAATCAAGATGGAAAAGCAAACACACACAGATTCGAGTGTGAGCGAGATCACGTCTCTCCCCGTCTCCATCCACAGGACATGTTCTTTCCCCATCTGCACACAGTTACTCATATCAACACTTGCACAACTTTGTTTCACTTAGAACACAAACTTATGACACATCTTTAAACATCTGTTGGCACAAAACACAGCTCTCACCTCAAAAGGAGGTAAGAGTTTACTCTGGAGCCAAATACGAGTTAGTAAGAGTGGGGTGTTACAATTCTAGCCAATCAGCATGGCTGGCACTTCCGTATTCCGGGCCACGCATGTGTGGACCAGCCCTCAGGCAAAAATACCTAACTGCCCTGGGGACCTTAAAAGGCCCTGCATAACCCACGTATGATGCAGCTATGTAAGCCCTTTTGCGCATGCGTAAACTCTGTCTTCTGTGTATGATGTAGCCACATCATCTCCCATGCGCATGCACTAGGCAGGCTTTAAAAGCTGGACTCGCCACCTTCTGCCTTCTCTTTCTGCACACCTACTTCACCAGGCCTGTTCACGTCTCCTCTGATAAACCCCTAAGTGGGTTTGTTGCGTGTTTCATGCCTCCTTCTCACTCACACCAGACAGTTTCACTGGAGAACATAGATTCGTGTTGCCTCAAACAACACATTCCAACATGAAAAGAATATATGTGTTTATAGTTAGAGAACAGAAGACATAAATCAAGTCATTTAAAAACACACTAGAGGAGGGCTGGTGAGATGTCCCACCCATCAGTTCCCAAATAACCAACACAGAGGTTTAATAGTAATTGTAAAATGCTCGGTGGATAGAGCAGGCTTGATACTAATTCTGACAACTTAGTCCATTTCTATTCACCTATATGCTGCCCTGAGGCTCATGGCATTAAACTCTATTTTATAAGTCCAAGTTGTTCTGTGTCTGGCTGGTAACTTCTCTGACTCAGCTCTTCTTCATTCCAGCATTCTGTCTGTCTCAGGCTGTCTCACCCAATCTCTTCTTGTCCAGCTATCGGCCAATCAGCTTTCTATTAACAATGAGAGCAACCCATATTTACAGTGTACAAAAGGATTATCCCACAGCATCAGTGGGCATCTTTTGTGGCACTTTCTGCCAAGTCTTAGGACCTGAGTTTGATCCCCAGGTCCTTTGACCTCTACCTATATGTCCACATACCTAAACACACATACAGATTGTTAGGTCTGAAACCCAGGACAAACAGCTGAGGTGCCTACTTAACATATCAAAGCAGACCTGGCTTCCAGGTTCACCCAGCATCCCTCAGTCCCTACTTGTTACAGGGTATGCTGTTGCAAGGAAGGCTGCTTGTGGGTTCCTGGCTGTTCAGCCCAAAAATAATCACACAGGGGACCAGAGTGATCAGGCATAGGTGGCAGGGGCCAGGGAAGCACAGCAAACAGCTGAAGGGTGAGCGCAACTCCCAGGCCAGGGACTGGGGTCACATTTCCAACTCATTATTATTATTATTATTATGATGATGATGATGTTTTTATCATCATCTATTACTCACACATAATGCTTTTCTTTATAAAAATTTCATGCTTGCCCTTCTTCTCAAATAGTCCCCTGCCTTTTTGATGCTATGTGCACGTGTCTGTGTGTGTACCAATGAGTTTGTGTAAGGTCACTTACAGAAGCATGGTTACACCACTGAAGCAAATGTCTCTCCCTCTCTCCAAAACCATCATCTGACAGTAGAACCCCAAGGAGGTGTGAGCATTGTGAGCCGACTCTTCTTCCTCCTTTTCTCCTTCCTCCCCTCCTCTTCTTCCTTCTCTTCCTTCCCCTTTTCTCCTCCCTCCTCCTCCTCCTCTTCTATCCTCCCCTCTCTCCGTCCTCCTCTTCTTTCTCCTTTAAGGATAGTTTCATATATGCCAGTTTGGCCTCAGTTTCTCTGTGTAGCCAAGGATGAACTCAGAACCTCCTGCCTCTACCTCCTAAATGCTGGAATTACATGTATGCATCACCACTCCTGGCTAGCTGTCCATCTCTCTTGACTCTTAGGACATTCTTTGAAAAACATTTTTTATTTGTTGTTCTTCCCTGGCCTCTTCTTGATGGCTCTGCTCTGGCCTCTTTCTCTGAGCTCTCATTCTTTGATCATGTGTTTGCCTTCCCCTGCTCAGGGGTCTTTAGTGAGGTTGGATGAGTGTAATTAGCATCTCTGTGATAAAAACGCGGATGTCTCAGACTGCTTTGAAAGTTCAGGACCGTGGACAGCAACACAGCCCTCCCCCTTTGAACGTTCTCTTTGTGCTAGCCACGCCCATGCTGCAAATGAGCACCGGGATTACAAACGTGGGTAAGAGACCTGCCAAAAACTCAAGTGTGATAAGTGTTATCCCAACGGAGTAAACAAACTATTGTGGAATAATCAAGGAACTCCAGAGAGTCTGGGTCCTCCTAACATGTCTGGGGGAAGGAAGTTGTAGGCAGAAGATAACGTCACCCACAAGATATTGGGAACTCTCCAGGTATTTCCAAAAAGAATCCCAGGTGCCATTTTACAGTACAAATTTTTTTCTTAATAACAATCTTTTTCTTAGTGTATCATATTTGGGTTGGTTGTAAATAAATAATGAAATAAACTTGAATATTGTTTCTGTCTAGAGGCAGCTGTGAGAGTGGCCCCGTGATAGAGCACTTACTTAACACGTGCAAAGCCTTGGTTTGATTCCCAGAAATCAAAAGGGAGAGTGTGGCTCTCGGATATTGTCAACTAAGAGCTGATGCAGAATGTCGTGGGGACACCAGAGTTACTAGAAACCCAAGGCCTTTAGACCATCAGAGGCCTTCATTGTGAAAGAAATTTCATTGTACAACTGACAGCTGAACTTCAGCCATTGTGGCCAGGGAGATAGCTCAGTAGGTCAGAGAGCTTGCTATGTAAGCAGGAGAACTTGAGTTCTAATTCCCTGCCCTTAAAAAGTCATGGATGGAGCTGGAGAAATGGTTCGATGTGCCCACTGCTTTTGCAGAGGACCCAGGTTCATTTCTAAGCATCCACGCTTGGTGGCTCACAATTGCCCATAACTCCAGCTCCAGGGCTAGCCTCTGAGAGCACCTGCACATGTGCACATAGTCTCTCTCTCTCTCTCTCTCTCTCTCTCTCTCTCTCTCTCTCTCTCTCTCTCTCTCACACACACACACACACACACACAGAGTCACAAATAAAAACAAAATCTTTTTAAAAAGCCAAACATGGCCATATGTACCCACAAGCCCAACATTGTAGGTGGACACAGGCAGATTATAGGGACTTGGTGGCCAGCTAGCCTAACAAAGCTTTGGGTCAATGAGAAACACTCTTATTCTCAAGGGAATAAGGCAGAGAGCAATAAAGATGTGATGTCATCCTCTGGCCTCCACGTGTGCACACAGGCTCATGCACACACACACAGGCACACAAAAACACAAGTTTAAAATTCTAGTCAGTGCTTTTCTGAGCAGTGGTCTTTTTTGTAAATATTTATTTATTATGTATACAATATTCTGTCTGTGTGTATGCCTGAAGGCCAGAAGAGGGTGCCAGACCTCATTACGGATGGTTGTGTGCCACCATGTGGTTGCTGGGAATTGAACTCAGGACCTTGGAAGAACAGGCAGTGCTCTTAACCACTGAGCCATCTCTCCAGCCCCTGAGTAGTGGTCTTAACTGAGGTGTTTGTTTGCTTGTTTGTTTGTTTGGGATTTTTTTTTGATTTTTCGAGATAGGGTTTCTCTGTGTAAAAGCCCTAGTTGTCCTGAGACTAGCTTTGTGGGCCAGGCTGGTCTAAAGCTCACAAAGATCCACCTGCCTCTGCCTCCCGAGGGCTGGGATTAAAGGTGTGCACCAGCATTGCCCGGCATCTGAGTACTGGCCTTAACAGTACTCTGTGAGAAAGACCTGGAGCCAATCTCTCATTCTGTATCCTGAAGTCCAGCACAGGGAATAAGTAATAACTGGATGCACACGGGTCATGGTGTGTTAGGAAAGTTATGAAAGATTCTCCTCATATTCTACTTCCCCAAGTTTCCACTCAGTAGTCATTCTCCCTTCTGGGCTCATCTTGAACCACTTAGATTTTTCTATATTTTTGGTTTTTTCTCAGAACATGCTAGGCGAGTCCCGTATTACTGGTCTCCAACCCCAGCCTGAATCTGCCTTTTCCATGAAACCCCAGCTATGAGGAGACCACTCTCATGGTGCCCTTAATCACGGATGTCTGCCTCTTCAGGAAAATGAGCTCTATCTTTTCAGCCATTCCTTGTAAGAGATGACTCATGAGTTTCCCCTATTGATTTAAGTCAGCATCTGGCTATGGTAATTTAGGTTGGCCTCAGACTCAAAAACCTACAGCAATCCTCCTGTTCTAGCATTTCAAGTGCCAGAATTACAGGCATGTACTGCCAGACCTGGTATTCTGGCATTTGAATTGAGGTTTTTTTTTTTAAATGTTTTTGAGACAGGATCTCATATAGTTCCAGGTTGTCCACAACTTTTATGTAGTCAAGTATGAACTTGAACATTTGATCCTCCTGTTTCTACCTCCTAGATGCTGGGAGTATGTGTCTACTCTATGCCAATATGCTATTTGGTGCCAGAGAGCCAAATTCAAGGCTTTGTACATGTTAAACAAGTGATCTATCAACTGAACTATATCCTAGTCTGATTTGTCTTTTTTGTTTAGTTTGTTTTATTTTGTTTTTGTTTTTCAAGAAAGGGTTTCAAGAGTATCTTTGGAGCCTGTCCTGGAACTTGCTCTGTAGACCAGGCTGGTCTTGAATTCTGCCTGCCTGCCTCTGCCTCCCAAGTGTTGGGATTAAAGGCGTGTGCCACCACTTCCCGACATGATTTGTTTTTAAGAAAGTTGTTTTGCAATAGTGGTGCAGCCTTTTAATGAAGAAAGATGTTTTGGGAGCTGGAGAAATGGTTCAGTGGTTGAGAATACTTGCTGCTCTTATAGAAGACTTGAGTTCAGTTCCTGGCACCTATGTCAAATGGTTCAGAAACCACCAGTATCTCCAGCTTCTGGGGGATCTGGTGCCCTCTTCTGAACTCCAAGAATACTGCACTTATGTGTGCATAAACCTACATACAGACATATGCATATACAAATAATTAAAAATAAAATGTAAGCTGGACCATCGTGGCAAACACCTTTAATCCCAGCACTTGGGAGGCAGAGGTAGGATCTCTGTGAGTTCGAGGCCAGCCTGGTATACAAGAGCTAGTTCCAGGACAGGCACCAAAACTACAGAGAAACCCTGTCTCAAAAAACAAAACAAAACAAAACAAAACAAAAAACAAAAAAGTTGTTTAGTCATTCTCAACATTCTGACAAGAGCAACAGTTAATCCTAGGTGCTTTTTGGACTCTAAACTAACTAAAGTAAGACACTGAACGTTGTATTTATTCAATTATCCTGCTTGTTTGTTTTTGAGATAGGGCAAACTGACTGGATGATGTTTCCTTTTTTTTTATGGTTTTTTGAGACAGGGTTTCTCTGTAGCTTTGGATCCTGCCCTGGAACTAGGTCTTGTACACCAGGCTCGAACTCACAGAGATCTGCCTGCCTCTGTCTCCCAATTGTTGGGATTAAAGGCATGTGCCACCACCAACGGGCTGATGTTTCCTTTATATACGTGTGTGTGTATGTGTGTGTGTGTGTATTCTATTAGCCATAGATCATAAATTTTTTTTTGGATAGGGTCACTGCTCAAGCTGGCCCCACACTTATTACAAGCCAAGGAGGAAGAGTTGAACTTGAATTTCTTTCTTTAATTTTCTATTCTTATCTGTGCACATTTTTTTTGTTGTTTGTTTTGTTTTTGGTTGGTTTCTGATATGGAATGTTCTTCTGTATGTGTGTTACTCTTATTGGCTGATGAATAAAGCTGCTTTGGCTGATGGCAGGGCAGAATATAGCCAGGCTGAAAGAGATATATTGAGAGAGTAGGCAGAGTCAAAGAGATGCTATGTAGTTGCCGAAGGAGACAGACACCCAGATCTTTTATCAGTAACCTACCCTCGTGGCAATACACAGATTAATAGCAGTGGGTTAATTTAAGATGTAAGAACTCGCTAGAAATATGCCTGTGTCATTGATCAAATGGTGTTATAATTAATATAGTTGATTATTTGAGTCTGAGCAGCTGAAAAACAAATGAGCAGCTTCCATCTATAAAATGGTGCATCAGCATGAGATAACTAAATCCACATAAAACCTGAGAGAGCTTGAGAAAGAATTCTGGACACAGAAGAACAGAGTTAAGCATGGCTTCTTGATAGCAGCATTTTCTTGTGTGGGCTCTGTTTGTTGGCAGCAAGCAGAGGTGTAACTCCTTTTAAGGGAAGCCTTCCTGACTCAGCATTAGCAGCAAAAAAATGTACAGCTTCTTTAAGAGTCAACTTCCTGGTTTGTGCCAGTATGAATGGCTCTGGCCTTTTCAAGAGGTCTTGCTATAGAAAAATTGGGGTTTGTGAGCAGTATGCTACAACTTTAGACTCACTGTGTCCCTGGAGCTGGGGTGGTGAGCATGACTTCCAGAGCTGGTGGTGAACATACCTTCGCCATGTTGGACTGGGTGGAGACAAAAGGCAAAGCTGCCTTAGTCCTAGCCATGCTGCTTAGCATTGAAAAAAAAGAGGCTCTCCTGGTCAGAAAATGATTACAGATATACAATAGGATAGATTCAGACATAAAAGACTTCTAAACAAGTCACAGTGTGTTTTAAAAATGTACATAGGCTTGGAAGGGAGAAGGAAATGAATAGAGTAGAAGCAGTTATAAAAAAAGAAATAGTTTTAAATAATAAAACAATGTCTTTAAAGAGACAGCAAAAGTAATATAAAAGTACAGACAGTCATAGTTTAAACGAGTAAAAAAATAAGCCACATAAAGATAAAATATACACAGAGAGACTGGATTATGCATATTATTGTGTTTTTTTAAATGTTTTTGACTGCAGAGAGACATGGGGGCTGCTAAGTTAAACCAACATAAAGGTTTCTTGACTTCAAAATTTGAGTCGAAGGATATGTTACTTTGGGAAAGAGGTTCTTTTGTTTCCACCTAGGAAGGTGTGCATCCAAACAGACTAGGATCCCAAAAAGCCATGCAGTAGAATCAAATCCCAGTGTCATTAATTATTATTGGCTTCTCAGTCAGCCCCCATTGTCAGTCACATTCAGAGAGTCCGGTTTGATCACAAGCTCGTTCAGTCCCAGTCCAGCTGGCCTTGGTGAGCTCCCCTTAGGTCAGTCACACAGTCTCAGTGGGTGGACGAACCCCTTGCGGTCCTGACATCCTTGCTCATCTTCTCCCTCTTTCTGCTCTTCAACTGGACCTTGGGAGCTCAGTCCAGTGAGCAAAAGCATTCTTGTTCCACATCCTTTTATGGGCTGCCACCAGCAGGTGCGACCCAGATATAGGGTGGATCTTCCCACCCCAAACGATCCAATCAAGAAAATCCCACACAGGCAGGCCCAGATGCTTGGGTTATAGTTGACTCCAGACGTAGTCCAGTTGACAACCAAGATCAGCCTTCACACTTGCTTAGCAACCTCAAGGCCCTGGGTTCATTCTCCAGCACCACAAACCAAAGAACCTGCAAATAAGAGTCACTATATACCTAAGGAAGCCTAAAGCCACAGCTTCCTTTGGGTACCTATACACCATGTTCCAGAGGCACCTGAGCAGCCAGGAGTTATTTTTAGCATAAGTGATGCTATCTGCTATAGGAATCTGAAATGAACCCCACAGGCTCATGTTTTGAATATTTATTCCTCAGCTGGTGGCACTATTTTAGGAGGCTATGGAAACTTCCAGAGGTGGGACCTACCTGCAGAAGTAGGTCATTAGGGGAAGGCTTTTGAAAGTGATAGCCCACTGGGTGGTGGTGCCCATTGCACCTTTAGTCCCAGCCCTCCACTCCGGTAGGCAGAGGCAGGTGGATCTTTGTGAGTTTGAGGCCAGCCTGGTCTACAGAGTGAGATCCAAGACAACCAGGACTATACACAGAGAGAAATCCAGTCTCAAAAAAAAAAAAACCAACAAAAACAAAAAAGAAAGTGACAGCTCAACTGAAGGCCTGAGCCTCAGGATCTGCTTCCTGGTCCTCTGTCACATGAACAGCATCAGCCCAGACTCCTGCCACCAAGACCTGGGCTGTCCCACCAAGTCTTCCCCATCATAATGAACTAAAGTCCTCTAGACATGTGAACCACAATGTCTTTCCTCTTAATTGTTTCTGTCAGGTGCTGTGATTTCAGGGACAGGACAGTGATAGCCCTCTGCTTGATTCTGCAGCTGGCATCTCTAGGCTTCCAGGATAGAGCTAGGAAGTTAATCCAGGCTTGTCCTAAGACGAGAAGAAAGGGCAGGTCTGGCAAGACGGCGCAGCGGATGGATGTGATTGCTGTTGTGCCTGCTGGTTTGATCACAGCAGAAAGAGAGAACCAACTCTGGGAAGTCATCTCTAACCTCCACACGCTTACTTTAACATTCAAGTGCCCCCAACATACAAAATAAGTACAATTCAAAACAGAAAAAAGGGGGGGAGGGGAACATTGACCTTCAATGGAGGCACCAACAAAAAGATTATTTCCTTCTTGAGCCACCGTAGTATTTTATACCTAAAGACAAAGACATAAAGATGCAAAACAAATGACAACATGCAAATCAGTGACAAATAACAACATTGAAGGGTTATATTAAGATTAAAACCAAGCTAAACAAACTTTGTGGTTGTGTGTTAGCTTTGGTAAATGTTTTGTCTTTTTTTTTTTAATTTTTCTGTTTTTTTGAGCCAGAGTCTATTTTGTAGCACTGACTGGTCTGGTCTAGAACTTCCCATAAGAACCAGGTTGGCCTTGAACTCTCAGAGATCCACCTGCCTCTGCTTCAGGAGGACCGAACTAAAGGTGTGCCTGGCACCTTTGACAAATTCTCATCTAAATCCCTTCCAGCTGTTTGGTAAATTTGGAGTAATCAAAGTTCCTATCTCATCGGGGTCATCATAAAGGTTGAATAAGACACTGTGTCTAGAAAGACCTGCTCACAGAGTGCACTGTATCGCTGTCATTGCAGACCTGGAGGAGACTAAGGGACAAAAAGGGTCATGAAAGGCCACAGACGGGGCCAGAACTGTCCCAGTCTGACACAAATTCCAGGGTCTGACGCTTTTTCACAGGTCGCTTGACCGCCTCCTGCAAGCTGTCTTGACCACTTAATGTTGATGCATTTGGAAATCTCAATCTCACACTAACCAGGACTTTTGTTCCCGAGAGAAGAAAATATATATGTCTGTGAAGGCCTCTTTTTCCCTGAGGCTTCCCCAGTCAGCCTCAGAGGCCTGGGCTCTTACCGGGTCACTCCTCCCAGTGTGAAGGAGGAAACCAGGCTTTCTCAAGGACGTGCAGAAAAGTGAAAATGACATTCTCAGTTTGCTGCTGATTAGCAGACGGAGCAAACAATCTTCCTTCTTGACGGCTCTGAATCTTTCTCCCTTCCCAACAGCCACTGCAGGGGGCGGCGGTGGCGGTGATGTAAACAGCAATATGATCAGAATTTAATGAAGGAACAAATCTCACCAGGAGTCAAATACCGTTGTTTAAAAAAAAAAAATGAAGACACCATGGACAAAAGTCCCCAAATCAGAGGTTTCCCCTAGCATTCTCGGAATCCATTTCTCAAGCTGTTAAAAACACCCTTAAAATAAACCTGCCATCTTGTGAGGACAGGAGGAAGGTTACTCTCCTTCTCCCACCATCTGCAGGACTAGCTTAGCTCTAGGCTTCCTTGAGACACACACCCCCACTTCCACCCCCAGCCTGTTTCTTATTACACAGCAGAGTGGGGTTGATTGTAGTTTCTTTCTCTAACTTAAGAAGATTCAGTCACAGTTAACATCTGAGCACCAAGGAGACACTCTTGAGACCATCGTTTGCTCTATGATGTGTTTTATTCCTGCAGTTTCACCTTTTCTGATCCTTCGGGGCAGTGCATTTGGCCCTTCTGTGTCTTCCATACTGAGTTCAGATCAGGTCAACTTAAATCACCATTTAAGGGGGGAGCGAAGTCTCCTTGGAGTCAGGGACTGGAATTGGGGGTGGGGCCACCCCGTGGCTGTGATTAGAGCTCAGTGTGTGGTGGTCTAAGAGGCAGTCTGTGATTCATATTAGGGCTCAGTCTGCTGGAGACAGGTCTCAGCAGCGGCAGACGCTGGATTTGTTTGTGCTGGGATTTGACCAGGGATTGGGGTCAAGGGAGGATGGAGCTCCATCCCAGGAAAGAAAGTGCAGGAAGAGTGGTCAGACATTCAGAGAGTACACAGGGGTCTGTCAGCACAGAGTACCCAACAGATGGGGACCTTGGAGCCAAGAAGAGGTCACAGCAGAGTTGGCAAGCCCTACCACAATGGCTAAAATGGAAGGACTAATGGGGCGGAGAGTTTGAGGCTGGAAGAAAAGTGGTCCTTTCTTAGGAGCGGACAGTTGTTTGACAGGGTACGTACAGTTAAATACCCTGTCACTGTTCTTCCAGTCTGGTAAAGATCAAACAGCTGCTACACACCACAACACGGGGAGGTTACATTAAATAGCTCTGAGCAGAAGGAAACAGACAATGAAGAGGAAGCACTGTGTGTTCCACGTATATGACACCCCCAAACAGGTGAACATTAGTCTTTAGAGCTAGGAACCTGAATAAGAACTGTAGGCAGTGTGTAATAAGGGCTAGAGGGGTTGAAGAAGAACTAGCCAGAAAGATGGTGTGGCTATAATTTGATCTGGGTATTGGTTACATAGATAGGACATATATAAAACTCAAGTGAGAGTTGGCAGGGATGGCGCCAACTCATAATCTTAGCACTTGAACAGCTGAGGCAGGAGGATTGCTCTAAGTTGAGGTCAGCCTGGGGTCCATATGAGTAGCAAGCCACTCTGGGCTCTGCAGAGTGACACCTTGCCTCAAAACAGCAGGGGACAAACACTAAGATGGCTTGCTACCAAGCCTGACAACCTGAGTTCAATCCCTGGGACCCACATGGTAGAGGAGATGACCAACACCTGAAAATAGTCCTCTGACAACCACACAAATGCGTGGCACATGCTTGCATGTGTAAGATGTCTAAGTATACAGACAGACACACACACACACACACACACACATCCCAAACAAATAAATGTCAAAATATAAACAACAATCATACCATAATTCGTTGAGCCAAAGACACTTTTCTTTTCTTTAATGAGTAAGTTATACTTCTAGAAAAAATAGCAGCAGGTGGAACAATCCAGAATGTGTGCTGAACAGATACAGGGACAAGATGCTTTCATTAAAAGTAAATTTGTGACATGACAGGTTTTGGTTCAGTTAAAGATAGGTTGGTGAATTAGTTCCCTAATCACAGCTTCCTGCCCCTGCTTGCTGATCCTGAAGCTGGGTCTGGGGGACAGTGGGTTTGTGAAGCTGTGCCCCTTGACGTGACACACTGGTAACACAATAGGAGAAGCCATGGACTCAGAGTGAGAAGGCCTGGACTTGAATGGGAGCACTTGGCTTTGGCATCCAATCCAGTAGGAATAACTGGTGCATTGTAATCAGTCGGAAGGTGGGTTACAAATTATTCACTGGTAATTATAAAGCACTGAAGCTTTTAATAATATTCTTTCGACTTATTTGAATTTATAATGCATGCACTTGGTTGAAAACAAATTAAATCTTGTAAAAGAAGATACAGCGAGAAGTCCATTTTCTTCCCGTCCTTGCCTGCAAACAACAGGCTTCCTCTCTAGAGGCCAGCACTGCCATCAGCTTCTTAAATATCTGTCCAGAGGTAGTCTATACATATTCATGAATGATTTCCTTGAAGAAAATCAGAGCAGACTCAAGGTCTGCCTATAATGTTGCTTGAATACCAAATGCTTTCATGATAAAAATAATACACACTCTTTGAAAAAAAAATGGTATAAAAGCCCTCGTCGGCCACCATCCGCCTCTCAGTTTCAGAGTTTAGCACTGTTAACAGTTTCTGTGCAGCCTCGCCGACAACTGCACGCACCTGTAAATATACATGTGCTAAATAAGCAGAGTAATAGAGTATTACTATAAATAGTAAACTCGCAGTCTGATTTTTTAAATCCGCAATGTATCAGAGCTGTTTTCCCCAACAATTATCTGTAACTCCTCTTGCTCTGCCAAGGGCCATGTGGCATTAAAGGCTTCCAGTGGTAGGGAAGGATACCGGGGCAGGGTTGCGTGGGGAGTACCAGATCCTCTGTTGAGGGGCGCTGATGGAACTCACCTGGGTCTCAGTTTCCCCGTCTGCAAAACGGAGACAATGGCTGCCCTCCCTGTCCCATGAGTGTGCCGTGAAGACGACATAGAGACAGGGGAATGGATGAGCTAGGACTGGGAAAACCTGGCAAGTACTCTGCCAGTGTGAGCAATAACTGTTCCTCAAGGAGGGGCAGGGCAGAAGTTCCAGGGTTTGCAGTGTGACAGCCAGCACTGGTGGGGGCTTCTCCTGCTCTCCTTTGCCAAAGGAGCCATTTGCTTTTGCATAATAATTGAGACCCTTCATTGAGTTGTCAGGCATTTTCATTTCTGTTTTGTTTGTTTGTGTTGAACCATGGTTTTACTATTTAGACAGCCCAGGTTGGCCTGGAATTTTTGATCCTCCTGCCTCTGCTTCCGGAGTGCTGGGACTCCAAATAGATGTCATGTCCAGTTTCTTTGTTCAATCTGTCTCTCTTTCTCCCCACCTCCCTCTCTGTTTTCCCCTCCCTCTCTCTCCTCCCCCCCCTCTCTCACACACACACAACATTCTTCTGACAACGCTACAAAATAGATACTCATAGATACCTTATTCAACTGCCAAGGTTGGCACAGTTGATAAATAAGTTGCACTTCTGAACCACCCCCAAATCTGCGCTAGGTTTTTTGTTTGTTTGTTTGCCATGATTCAATTACATGGCTGTGCTGTGACTTAGTGACTGGACAAAGAGTGGCTCCTCCGCCGGCACTGAGACATACAAAGCATCTGATGACAAACTGGGTCTCCCAGGCTGACACACTGCTGTCTGTTCCAGGACCCTTCAAAGGTCTCCTGCACTAAATAACGGGAAAGGAAAGTGTACTGGCATATGCCTGTAACCCCAGGGAGGTAGAGACAGGAAACCCACAAATCGCAAACTCAGAGTGAGCCTGGGCTGCATGAGACACTGTTTAAATAAACAAATAATCATTAAAATCCTCATCCTTATCTAGGAGATATATTTATATATACATATATTCTATATGTATTATATATATATATATGATAGGCACTGGGAATTGAACCCATGTCCTCTGAAAGAACAGTCAGTCCTCTTAACCTCTGAACCATGTCTCCAGCCCCTCACTTAAGACCTTCTTATAGGTTATATCATGCCCTGCTTCAAAGCCCAGCATCTCAGGATGTGACCTTGTTTAAAAACACAGTCACTGAATTGTAACTAGCTAATAGCACAGGCCTGTAATCCCAGTAATCAGGAGGTGAAGGCAAGATCAGGAGTTCAAGGCTATCCTCCTCTGCAGAGTGAGTTTAAAGCCACAGTCTCAAAAATACTCACCTCCCAAAAAGAAATAAATAAATGACCTCTTTTGGGGTAAGGTAGGCCCTGGCTTGACTAATGTCTTTAGCAGAAGGCCTTAAGAACTCAAACAGGGATAATGTCACTGAATCCCAAAGTAGTAACTAGAGTTACGTAGCCACAAGCAAAAGAATGCCGAAGGTGGCCAGCAAACCACCAGGAGTTGGTAAGATGCATAGGAGAATCCCACTTCAGGTTTCAGAGATGTTGGACTTCTGAACCTTAGGACTTAGGCAATAAACTTCTGTTGTGTTAGGCACCCACTTTATGGTATTTTGTTATGACAGCCCTAGAAACTAACCCTAAGGCTCAGCTTTAAACCCGGGTTTAAGATGCAAGAGATAGCCGGGCGGTGGTGGCTCCCGCCTTTAATCCCAGCACTTGGGAGGCAGAGGCAGGCGGATCTCTGGGAGTTTGAGGCCAGCCTGGTCTACAAGAGCTAGTTCCGGGACAGGCACCAAAGCTACAGAGAAACCCTGTCTCGAAAAATGAAAAACAAAACAAAAGATGCAAGAGATGCCTTCTTTCCCTGTCCCATTTCTAGTCCCTTAATTGGTTGCTGGTATCCTTGGCCATTCGCTTGTTCAACACACAGACAATCACATCCGTGACATTTCCCCAACCCCCCTCATGGCAGGCAGCGCACCAGCAGTCTGTTTATTTCCCAACATGCTCTGCTCAGGGCCAGTCAGGTCCCCTGCCCCCTGCCTCCTCCTGGCTCTGGGCCAGCCCAGCTCCTCTGGGGAGACAGTAGATTGAAGCCCCCTTCTGGGTTGCCTAGGCGACAGTGCCGACTGAGTGCCCTCGAGCCAAGCAGCTGTGGCTGCAGGGAAGCAAGGGGCCAGGGGAAGCTAAGTTAAGGGAGGAGGATGGGGGAGGACCCTAGAAGAACCCTCAAAAGTGATGCTGACAGAAGCCCAAAAGGAGACACGGACCCCCCAGTCTCATCGGGTCTAGTGCTCGAAAACAATACGCAAGACAGACAAAGTACTTCCTTGGGCGCTGGCGTAAGGAGCCAGCTCTCTGGGTCTTTTCATCCGAACCCTGGTGGAACCTATGCTTTGAGGCCCCCTGATTGTACCAAAGATCAAATGATGACAAGACTCAGGGACTCAGGCAAATGAAGACTGATATCCCGCTTGGTAAATTCTTCCCCCATAAAATGCAGTGAGGTGCACAGTGAATGGAGAGGAAAATGCAAATTTCTCGTTGATGCTAAGCCTAAGCAATGTCTGCTCTGAACAGTGATCTGTGCTGGGGCTGGGTTACAGAGGAAGAGGGACGGAGAAGAACCTCAGGCTTAGAATTGCCTTCAGGCAGCAGATGTTCTGCCTTCCCCACCAATCATTACCTCAGGAATGGCCTTCAACAATTGCAGCCTGCGCTGCTCCAAGGCAATTCTTTTCAGTCCACTGGGTTAGGTCAGGCCTCAGGGAGGGATGGGACTCATTCCTAAGGCAATTGGTTTGTCCTGTTGCCCTGGCCACAGGTCAGCACAAGGGCAGTATATAAGCATTCTTAGCCAACGAAGAGTAGTGCCAGACTTTGGCTCCAGACTTTGGCTCTGATCACTGAGAGGGAGGGATTCACATCGGCTCTTCCGTGTCAGCAGCTGCTGCCACTGTCTTGTTATCAGATGGAATCTAACATGATGTCAACTTACGATGGAGAAAGACTAGAGGTGGACAGCACATCGTTTACCCCTCGGCTTGTCATTGTACCAGCCAGCAAGCTCTGTGTTTCTTAAGGTGGTTAACGTTATATCCCACCAAGAAGTTCAATAAAAGACACATCAGAGAGCTGGCAAGATGGCTCAGAGGGTAAAGGTCCCAGCTTGCATCCCTTGACATTGAGGTTAAATCCTTTGTATTCTTGTGGTGGAAGGAGAGAATGAATTTCTACATGTTGCCCTCTGACAAAGCATACATATGCTTACACACACACACACACACACACACACACACCATGTCATTTTAAAAATGTTTTTTGTTTTTTTTTTTTGTTTTTTTTTTTTTTGGTTTTTCGAGACAGGGTTTCTCTGTGGCTTTAGAGCCTGTCCTGGAACTAGCTCTGTAGACCAGGCTGGTCTCGAACTCACAGAGATCCGCCTGCCTCTGCCTCCCGAGTGCTGTTAAAAATGTTTTTAAGGGACTGGAGAGTTGACTCAGTGTACAAGGCCCTTGACACTCGAGCACCCAAGTTTTGACTCCTAGCTCCCACGGAGGGTAGCTCCTAACTGTCTGAATTCTAGCTTGAGATATTTGATGTTCTCTTTGTCCTCCTCTTGGGCGTGTGTCATTCACTCACATAGACATACACACATATGCAGAAACAATATTTTAAGGTTATTAAGAAACCCACAAAAAATCTGAAAAAAAAGATATATTAGAAAATTTTAGCTGGGTATGGGATCACATATCTGGATCCCAGAGGTTGGAAAGCTAAGTTGGGAGAATTTCAAATTCAAGGCCAGCCTGGGCTATATAAGGAGATCCTGCCTCAAAATATCAAAAAGAAAGCCATGAAACCTCCTAATTCTATAACTCTGTAACTAGATTAACCAAGCTTCATGATGCTTATGTAAAACATGCTAACGAACTCCCATGTATATGAACATTCACAGACACTAAGTTTACTAGTACTTACTGGTCTATCAGTTGAGGTAAAATTTTATCCACAAACTTGTTTACAACGGTTGTATTTATTACTGAAACTCTGTTATTTAAATAAATATTAATTAAGCTCAAAAAATACAAAGGAAGCCGGGCGGTGGTGGCGCACACCTTTAATCCCAGGACTCGGGAGGTAGAGGCAGGTAGATCTCTGTGAGTTCGAGACCAGCCTGGTCTACAGAGCTAGTTCCAGGACAGGCTCCAAAAACCACAAAGAAACCCTGTCTCGAAAAACCAAAAAAAAAAAAAAAAAAGAAAGAAAAGAAAAAATACAAAGGAAAGAGTAGCCAATTCCTGGGGTCTATGAAAACCAAATTGGATGAACGTGGAGGCTCACATCTTTAATCCCAGGACTCAGGAGATGGAGGCAGGCAGATCTCTGTGAGTTCAAGTCCAACCTGATCTACAAAGTGGGTTCCAGAACAGCCAGGGCTATACAGAGAAACCCTGTCTTGGGGGAAAATCAAACCAAACCAAACTAAATGCTAAATTGTTTTTGAAGGGCTTGGAGAAAATTTTCAGATTTTCTTTTGAGTTGGATATGGTTTAAATACATCATTAAAAATGAAACAATAATCACCAACGACAGCAAAAACTGAAACAAAAAGCTGGGCCTGGTGACGCAGGAGTGTAATCACAATGCCTCAGGTGGCTGGAATGGGGCAATCAAAAGTTCAAGGGCAGCCTGGGCTATGGTGTGAGTTTGAGGCCAGTCTGGAAAATTTAGTGACAGCCACTCTCAAGACAGAAAAAAGGCTGGAGAAGCGGCTGGGAGGTAGAGTTCTTGTATGTGTGAGGCCCTGGATTCAACCCCCTGAGAAAGGAAGAGAGAGAGACAGAGACAGAGACAGAGAGAAACAAGAAAACCAAAGCATGGTAGCATGGATATTCTAGACTAGAGGCCAAGATAGGAGGATCTCTTGAGATTAAGTGTTCAAGACCAGACTGAGTAACAGTGAGATTCTGTCTCAAAACATAGATGGGTTTTATATTTAGTGTAGGGTTTGTGGAGACCTTTTCTCCTCTAAAGGAACCAATGTTGACCAAGCACAGTGGTATATGGCTGTAATCTCAGGAGATAGGAAGGTCAGGAGTTCAAGGGTAGCCTCACCACCTGCTAAGTTTAAGATCAGACTGGAATATATAAGAATCCGTCTCAAACAAAAACAACAAAACCCAAACCACAGCAAAGAAAAAAGAAACAGTGCTGGAATTAGGGGACCATGCACGTTTATATATTGAGTGGAAAATAAAGTACCATTAATTGTCTTATAAGAAGCCTTGCTGCTGTGCCTGGGACATTTGCTCTGGGAGAAGCTAGGTATATAGGAAGTCTACCTAGGTGCCATAGAGTTGGTTCAGTGATTAAGAGCACTTGCTCTTTCAAAGGACCTGAGTTCAATTCTCAGTACCCACATAGCAGCTTATAACCATCTGCAATGCCAGTCTCAGGAGATCACATGCCTTCTTCTGACTTCCGCAGTCACTAGGTACGCATGTGTTGCACACACATACATATAGGCAGATACTTACACACCTAAAATAAGAAGTCTACCTACCCTGGATTCACATTGCTAAGAAGCAGTTAAAACCAAGAAGGGGTGGGGTGGGGTGGGGAGAGTGTGCAGTGCTAATTTATACCCATCTGTTTCAGCCATCTTCAGGAAGGTTCAGAAGACCGTTTTTTTGTTTTGTTTTGTTTTTTTGTTTTTAGACAAGTTCTCATTATGTAGACCATATTAGTCTGGGATTCAGAGGACAGCCTGCCTCTGCCTCCTGAGTGCTAGGGTTAGAGGCATGAACCACCATGCCCAGATTGAAAGGATCATCTTAACGTCTAGCCCAGGCAAGCTCTCAGGTGAATCCAGCCCCAGCTACTCTCCAGAGGTCAGTCTAGAGCAAGTCATGAGAAGTGAAAGTTTGTTTCGCCTGGAAACAGAAGAGGGCTGATAACCCACCTTTTGCGGGTGAAAGGAGAGAGTGACCAGGAAGTGCCGTTTCCTGTCAAAGACTATGAAGAGATGACAGGAGGTGAGAGCTGAGAAAAGGTCATTGTGCTGAGAAGTCACCAGCACCTGTTCACGAGGACAGAAAGGAAACTGGAAATGTCTGTGAGAAAGCGAGTGGTGGGAAATTCATACAAAAGCAGATTGGTCGTTTTCTCTTTCTCGTGAAATAGTTTAACATTTCTATGGTCCTTCCCCGAATCAATTATCTCACGGGAGAGCGCAGAATGGTGGTTTTTCTAATTCTATCAGTCCTGTTACATAATTTAGCTGACATTCTTTTGTAAGGAAGGATTTCCCTTCACCAAACAAGGAAAATCTATTTTTAAATGCTTCATTCTTTCTCTTTAATTATCCGGTTCCTGATGAAGGAGTTGGCGTCATCGTGTTTCATTTTTTATTTTATTTTATTTGATTTTTTGAGACAGTCTCACTATGTAGCCTTGGCTGTCCTAGAACTTGCTACGTAGAGCAGAGTAGCCTCAGACTCACAGATAGCCACCTGCCTCTGCCTCCTGAGTGCAGGGATTAAAGACTAAACTGTCAGTTGGGCTTTGGAAGCAGGTGGATGGATCTCTTTGAGTTCAAGGCCAGCCTGGTCCACAGAGAGAGTACCTGGACAGTCAGAGCTGTTACACAGAGAAATCATGTCTTGAAGCTCAAAAGCTGTATTTTTGATGCTGGTAAATGAGCTTTTTCCAGTCCTTTCTAAGTCTCTGTCTCTTTCTGTCTCCCCCTCCTCCAACCCAGACCCATAATGGCTCATGCAGCACATTTATTCAATATATTACACTCAAATATAGACCAAATTGATCTTTAAAAGAAGCAATGACTATAGGGTTAAGTATGTAATAAAATAATTCCTAGAGCAGTGGTTCTCAACCTTCCCAATGCTATGACCTTTTAATACAATTCCTCATGTTGTAGTGACCCCCCCAACCATAAAATTATTTTTGTTGCTACTTCATAACTGTAATTTTCCTACTGTTATGAATCATAATGTCAATATCTGATATTTAGGATATCTAATATGCAACTTCCAAAGGGGCTGAGAACAACAGGTTGGGAGACAGTATCCTGGAAGAATACAGTGGTTAAAGAAACATACACAGGTAGCTGGGGATATAGTTCAGTTGGTAGAGCGCTAATCTAGTGTGTTTGAAGCCCTGGATTTTATCTCCAGCACTTGGAAGGTAGAGGCAGGAGGATCAGGATCTTAGGACTATCTTTGCCTATTTATTGAGTGTTTGAGTTCAGCCTGAGCTACTCAAGACCTTGCCACAAAACAAAAATTTATAAAAAGAAAGAAAAAAAGACTAAATGAGGGGCTGGAGAGATGGCTCAGTGGTTAAGAGCATTGCCTGCTCTTCCAAAGGTCCTGAGTTCAATTCCCAGCAACCACATGGTGGCTCACAACCATCTGTAATGAGGTCTGGTGCCCTCTTCTGGCCTGCAGACATACACACAGACAGAACATTGTATACATAATAAATAAATAAATAAATAAATAAATATTTTTTTAAAAAAAGACTAAATGAAAATACAAACCCATACCTCCCAGTAACCAAACAAATAAAAGCTGAACTGGTGTGGTGGCTGATACCTGTAACCCTGGGGAAAAGGCCTGACATACTCTCCTACTGAATTAACAATCCTAAGAGCACTCCGCACAGCTCCTAGAAGAGTGTGAACCTGTTCATGAGAATGTTCTTGAAAGTTCTCTGTTGAGAGGGTTTGCTGTGTAACCCGGCCTAGATGGAATGTACTACAGGGAACAAGCTGGCCTTGAGCTTGGGGTGATATTCCTGCCTCTGCTTCCTGAGTCTTGGGATGGTAAACCCATGTTATCGTCTCTGTCTTGCAGCACTGTTTTGGGTTGTGGAGAGTTGGAGGCAGTTTCAGTGTCCATTACTGAAATTCCTGGAGCAACTTGTGGTGGATAAAGTACTAAGTAGTATTAGTAGCAGCAGGATAGAGGTTATCTGTCTAATCTTTTTATTTTGTTTCATTTTTTTTCAAGACAGGTTGTGCTGGAACTCCATGTAGACCAGGATTGCCTCAAACACACGGAGATCTGCCTGCCTCTGCCTCCTGAAGGCTGGGACTGAAGGCGTGTGCCACCACCATCCAGCTTTGTTTATCTATTTTTGAGAGAAAAATCTCATGAAGCCCTAGCTGACCTCTCCTGCTTCTGCCTCTCAAGTGTCGGGATTATAGATGTGTGCCACCATGACTGGCTAGCTGGGCAGAGTGTGAGCATATTTGGTGTTAGTGTGCTACAGTAAAGCCGTGTGCCTTAAGGAAGCGTGGGACTCCTTGTGTCAGGTGCCTGTCATCAAGCCTGCTGCTCTGAGTTCAATCCTTGGGACTGATACGGTGGAAGGAGAGAGCTGACTTCCACAAACTGTTCTCTGATCTTCACTCACATGCTATGGCACACGCAGGTGTGCTTAAGCACATACACACACATACACACAGACACACACACACACACAAACAAGCAAATAACATGCTTTGGCGAGAAAGAGAAAATAAAGGGGAGCAGAGATACACAATTCTATTTTCCTAAGTAGAAAATGCATTATTTAGAACCTAACATACATGTTAAATAAACATCCACAAACCTGAAGTATACTGGAATGATGGCCTTCAGGGAAGCAAAGGAGTAGGACGGGAGAAGGCTCGTGTGTGGTGGCAAGATGGGAGAAGCCAGGCGTGGTGTGCGTGACAGCAATTGTAGCACTTGGGAGGCAGAGGCAGGAAGACTAAGGTCACTTTAGGGATATAGTGAGTTTGAGTTTGAGGCCAGCCTGGACTACAGCAGACTCTGTCCCAAACAAAACAAAATTAGAGGAAATGATGAGTAAAAGAGAAATAATAAATGAACAATAAAACAAGAGGTGACGTTCAGGTAAGACACACAATCAAGTTGATTTCCTATATTGAAGTAAAAGTTAGTAAATGACTAGATAAATAAGTGGCCAGTCTTTCTGGAAAGCAAAACCACTAAAAAGAAATATTGAGGCAAGGCAGGTATGATAGTGCCCATCAGTGAGCCTATCACTTGGGAAGTGGAGGCAGGGGTTCAGAGATTTCACTGCCAGTGTGGACTGCATGAGGCCTTGTCATAAACAAAAACAAAACCAGAGAACTGAGGTAGCAATGGTGCTCATGATGAGGGACTCTAGTCTAAAGAAATTGGGCTATGGCTCAGTGATAGAACAGTTGTCCAGCGCATAAGAAGCCGGGACTTAAATCTCCAGTTACATTCAAAAATAGAATAAAACAAGAGATTCACACACATCAGTTTCACAACAGTGGGAAAAACGGTCATCATTCTCAAGTAAATCAGAGAAACCTTTGTGGGTTCCACATGTGTTTGTGGTGTGCTGGTGAGCAAGTGTTGTCGTGTGGTATTGATGGTCAAACTCAGCATCTCCTTGCCAGATGTGGCTGGTGTGCTGGTGAGCAAGTGTTGTCGTGTGGTATTGATGGTCAAACTCGGCATCTCCTCGCCAGATGTGGCTGGTGTGCTGGTGAGCAAGTGTTGTTGTGTGGTATTGATGGTCAAACTCGGCATCTCCATGCCAGATGTGGTGGCACACCATGTCTGTAATCCTCAAACTTAGAGGTAGAGAGAGAAGAAGGATCAAGAGTTCGAGGCCAGCCTGGTATATGAGACCCTTGCTAACAACCAACTAGCAAAAAACTTAAGCCTCTAAAGTAAAAACAAAACAAAATAAAAAAAAATCCCAAACAAACCCACAAACCTCTTTTCCTACTCCATCCTCTTCATTCTTTATTAGGCTTTGCTGTTTTTCTTTTTTTTTTTAATTATTTATTATGTATAGAGTGTTCTGGGCACCAGATCTCATTATAGATGGTTGTGAGCCATCATGTGGTCGCTGGGAATTGAACTTAGGACCTCTGGAACAGCAGTCAGTGCTCTTAACCTCTCAGCCACCTCTTCAGCCCCGGGCTTTGCTGTTTCTACGGTGTTGCCAGGTTGCCATGACAATTTCCATTGCACTCAGTTTACCCTGGGTTCTTCTTCAGTTAGTAAAAAACAAAAGCACTCTTCTGCAATACTTGTATGACTATTCTGCTCTCTTTTTCTTAACTGTACATACAACTACAGGTCTGTTATTGTTTCATAGTTTTTCATGACATAGCTCCTTCAGGGTTTGGGGTAAGCATCTAGTAGCACCTTCTCTCGACATAGTGTACTCTCCCGCCGGAACTGTAAGCCAAAATAAACTCTCTGATGAGTCACTTTGGTAATGGGTTAACACAGTAGCAGAAAAGTAACTAATCCATTCTGTCTCAAAACAGAAAAAGTGAAAAAATCAAATAGACATTCTATATTTCCAGCTGATGCAATTCTACTCACTGGAGCACATCCAAAATAATTGAAAAGAGGGGTTCAAAACAATAAATAATCCACCACTTGCAGTAGTGTTATTCACAGTACTCAAAAATTGGAAGCAGCGAAGTGGCCGTAGACAGATGACTGGACGACCTGATGCCCAAATGCGGTGAGTACATGTGCAAGAATTACTCAGCTTTAAAGAGGAAGGGGACTCTTGGATGAGTTTCGAAAACATGCAATTAAATAAAATTATTCTGACCGACAAAAAAACAAAGACAAATACTTGGGATTTATCTTGCAGAAGGCTGCTAGCATACCTAAATTCACAGAGACAAAAGGGACTGCCCAGCACATGCTAGAGCCTAGGCTGTATTTCTAAGAACACTCAAAGAAAAGGAAAGCATTATGATCTGCCAGAGACAGATAAACCACGGCTGGAAGAAGTTGTCAACTGGCTCTTTTTTATTTTATTTTATTTCATGAGCATTGGTGTTTGCCTGCATGTGTGTCCATGTGACTGTGTCAGACCTTGGAGTTACAGACAGTTGTGAGCTGTTTATAGGTGCTGGGAATTGAATCCAGGTTCTCTGGAAGAGCACACAGGGCTCTCAACCTCTGAGCCTTCTCTCCAGCCTGTCAATTGGGTTCTTATTTAGTGAGCAGACAGTTTTTATTTGAGATGAGGAAAATGGGGATAGATCATGATAAAGGTTAAATGTCATTGCCCAGCTAGAGCCACCAAAAATTACAACTGCATTCTTGAAAAGGGTTAACATGATAAATTTTATGCTATGTATATTCTACCACAATGAAAAAAGAAAGAGCAAAATGTGAAATGGGTAGTTCTGTTATTTTCCCTCCTAATCAGTTGACTCTTCTTCCTCTATGTGGGTCCTCAGACAGAACTTTGGTTGTCAGATCTGGCCACAGGCATCTTTACTGGCTGAACCATCTCAATCACCTATCAGGGCTACTTTGCAAGAATTTTCACATGTGAGGGACATGCGATACTTGTCTCAACATAATGTTTTTCAGTTCCACTTATTTAGCTGCAAATGATGAGCTTTCATTGTTCTTTACAGCTGACTAACAGTGCCCGGGGTACACAGACATCTTGGCTTCCCAGTTTGAGTGGCTGATCTCTGAATCACCTCCACGATGCTCCAACCCTATTACACCTGTGCTTTTCCTACACCCACAATGTTGGTTTCTCTTACTCCAATGGAGGATGGAAACAGAAGTGATGAGGGCCACAGCAGACAGGACCTGGCCAGTGTTTTCACTTGCTTGTCTTAGGGGGGCATCGTGATGTGACTCGGGCTTTGCTGGCCCCTCTCCTTTATGTCTTCCTAGTCTCAAGGCATCTTTTGATGGGCTCTTTGGACGGACTAGATTAAACTACCAGTCTGTTCCTTTTCTTTTAGGGATGCCAGCTAAGGTGTTTGCTCTAATTTCGACTTGTAAGAGCTGAAACTGGGGTGTGGAGTCTGGGAATAAAAAGAGACTAAACTTTGCTCAAGATTGCTGAGACTCATCAGAGGAAAGATGCCTCTGAACAGCGAGCGGCTCACAGGTGTTCTTCAGCGGGCATTAGGATGGAGGGCCCAGCCGGAACAATACATTACCTGACTCTCCTGTGAGGGGAAATTCAAGGATGAAATTCAGGTCCTTTTTTCAAAGGTAATCTCACTGTGTTCCAGTACAGCTTTCCCCAACCCTTCCTGGTGAAATTCTCATTCTAAGAGTTTTGTGTTTTGAGACAGGTTTGGGGTAGCTCAGGAGTTTGGCCCCAGATTTCTCTCGTGCCAAGAACGACCTCCTCTGAGGCAGCTTTCGCCCTTGACTTCTAAGACTCTCTGACCTCCAAGGAGATTGCAAGCTCTTTAATGGCCTGGACAATGTCTTTATTATCATCGTTTCTCCATTTTCGAGCGTTGCTAATGACCAGAGAGATGAAAAACAATGCATCATCTAGTGTCAAGGTGGAGTTGAACTGTCTCTTTTCAACTCCAGTGGCCAAAGATCGCCCACTTTGCCTTCCCTGCCTTGCTTTGCAAGTATTTTACTAAAACAATCTAGCCAGCAGTTTAGCTGCACTCTTACCCACATGCCTGTACTTGGAGGCACTCAGCACATGGTTGAGTTTATTTTGCTCTTCCACGGATAACGAGGGCCAGAGAAGGATGGAAAGGAAATAGGTTCAGTCGCCAACATCACTTTTGAGAAAAAGAGGACAAGCGGGCGGTGGGGGTGGGAGGGCGTGAGCGGGGGCGGAAGGGGAGATTCTGAATCCGCAGAAATCTTTCCCAAATAATAGGAGAGCCTTCAGTACAGCCAAGCCCCAAGTGTTTCCTCACTCACAGCCTCTCCCTCTTCTGAGATTAGGCCCAGTTGCCTGGACGGCTTCCTGCCAGGGCTTTACCAACAAGGACATTTAAAGTGAGAAAGAGGAAGAAAAAGTCAGAGATGGGGGTGAGGACCAGGGCTGAGCCCGACTGGGTTTTGCTGGGAATTCAAAATGGGTCTCCAGGACCCAGGAAAGGGCGCTCATCTCCAACTCTTCGGTCTCCGCCTCTGCGGTCCTCTGGGGGTCCGCGGAGACTCATCTTTCACCAATCAGCCTCAGAAGCGAAGGGAGAGTTTCTTTCCTAAGTGTCTCAAAAGCACAAACTTTGAGGAAACAGCCGAGAGGGAGGACCGACGTGCAGGGGGCAGCAGCAGGAAGCAGGCCAGGGCAGCGCAGGCCGCGGAACGCCGGGCGGGCTGAGGCTACCCCGGGCGGACCCGGGCACATTCCCCGGAGCAGACACCGCCCGAGGCGGCGGAGCGGCAAGGCCTGCGCAGCGAGCGGCCTGGGCCCTGAGGCTCGCGGCCGCGCCCCGGGGGCGGGCCGGAGGCGGGGCAGCGCGCGGTAGGGGGGTGCCCGTGCGGAGGGCTTCGGTCCGGGGCTCCCCGCCTGGGAGGGCCGCGGCGGCCGAGGATCCCCCCTCTGGACGCCGCCCGGGAGCCACGGCCCGGAGTCTGGCGCTCATTGGCGGCGCGGCGCGGCCTCCCCACCCCCCGGCGTCCCCGCCCCCTCCGCCGCGGCCGGGCTCCGCCTTCTGGCCCGCCGGGAGCCGCCTCCGTCGCCGCCACAGCCTCCTTCGCCGCCGGCCCGGGCCCAGCCAGCGCCCGCCGTGCCGGA
Source organism: Microtus pennsylvanicus (assembly GCF_037038515.1). Lineage (NCBI taxonomy): Eukaryota > Metazoa > Chordata > Mammalia > Rodentia > Cricetidae > Microtus > Microtus pennsylvanicus. The sequence continues at coordinate 141,568,514 of NC_134581.1, forward strand.
GTCGAGTCGCAGCCCGAGCTGCTGCCCGCGGCCCCGCCATGAGCGGAAGCGCCGCCGCCGCGGTCGCGGTCGCCGCCACCTCAGCTGCCGCTGCCGCCGCCGCGCACTTCCAGCCTCGGCCGTCGTCTCCCAGGCCGGGCCCCGCCGAGCTCGGGCCCCCGCGCCGCCCGCGCCCCCCGCCACCACCGCCGCCGCCCCGGCCCGAGCCTGCCGCCGCCGGCCGCCTTAGCCCTCCGGGCCACGGGCCTCTTCGGACCGGGACGCAGGGTGGCGGCGCCTGCGGCAGAGCGTCCGGAGCAGGTACGGGGTCCGCCGGCGGGGCGGGCCGGGCGGGGAGGGGCGAGGGTCAGCCCGGGGCAGGGGTCCCGCGGAGAGGGAGGAGCCTTGGCCGCCACAGCTTTGTCCAGCCCGGGAGCCCCCGGGAGCCCCGCACCTTTGCGGGGCTGAGCGCCTCACAAAACGTTTTCGCACCCGCTGGGCAGCCCCCTCCTGCGGGGTGGGCAGGGCAGGACCTCGGGAGGACTCGTTTCGGCCAGGGAGTAAACTGAGGCTTACCGGGGGAAGTGACTTGCCCAAGGTCACAAAAGCCAGCTCGAGTCGTGTTTTGGCTAGGAACCAGGGCCACCCTGGAGCTGGCGCGGGCCGCTGGCTGAGGGGGCTGGGAGGAGGCAGAGTCACTACCCCCTGAGAACTAGAGTGGTTGGGAGGACGGGGCTGGGGCCTGCTCCCTGGCACACCCACCAGGGTAGCTAACCCATTTGGGGCTGATCAGGAGGGGTGGGAAAGAGAAACGGGAGCAGCCTTGGGAGCTTGGTGCCCTGGGAAGCTGATTTGGGGAGCCGGAGGGAGAAAGACTCCTGCCGGGGGTGGGGGTCTCTGTGCTCCGAGAGGGTTTTATTGAGGTAGTGGAGGAGAGCTTTGGAAACTTATCCCAGGGACCGTTTGGTCTCCAGGTCACCCGTTTCATCACTGCACAGGCTTAAGCTAGCCCAGCGGGAATGGGGAAGGAGGCCTGCTCAGAAGGTGTCTTTTCCAGGAAACTGCCCCGAACAGAAATACATACCTGGCCCTGGTAAAAGCATGCATGCCACAGAAGGCCACGCGAGGTTTTTTTTTTCTAGCTGGTCTGGACTTACCCACTTAGGAGAATTTCCAGAGGAAGAGCAGCTGCCCCAGGCCTGAAGGGGGAAGGAAGTTGGGAGGGTTGGACAAGTCCCTCTCCTGCCGGCTAGACAATGCAGGAGAAATCCGTTTTCATTTGGGGTGATTAGGTGAGTTGCTTTTTCTCTGAGTGCGTCTTAGAAAAGGAGAGAGGAGGTCAGTTCCAGAGAAGGAAAAAGCAGCAAACAGATAGCAGGTGCTGAAGAAAGTCCAATAGCAGCCGTGGAATGGGGAAAAGGAGAGGGTGCAGTTATCGTGAGGGAAAGGAGATAAAGGGATTGCTGAAGGGGAAGGAGGAGGGTAGAAGATTGAGATGCTTCAAAGAGGAAGCTAAATGTGGTAAGTTTGAAATGAGTCTCTGTGAACTGAATGCTGTCTACAATGTTGAGTGTACCTATGGGTCTGACAGGTTTCGTGTTCTTTGGGTAAGGACAGTTGTAATATTTTTATAGACCCAGGCTGGCCTTAGCATCCTCCCTTCCTTCTCACCCCTAAGGATCCAGGCCCCAAAGTGCCTCCGGTATTGTCTTGGAAGTAAGGCTTGACAAAAGAAGGAAGAGCGAGACTAATTAGCAAACGAATTAATTAAGGCCTTTGTCCAGATTGACTCTTTCAAGTTGGCTCTTTCTTTACTGTCCTGCACTTTACCGGAGCTTTACATCTTGGCTGCTGGGAGGGTGCCCTGGGGTTGTAATCCTGGCAGGGCTGTGCGGAGACTGCTGTAGAGGGATTGAGAGGTCCAGACCCGCTGGTCACCACAGCAAGTAGGAAGCCAGCCAGTTTGAAGCCTGGTCAACTCAGGAAGATCCTGGAATTTTGTTTCGTGTTGTGTGTGTGTTTAAAGATTTATTTTATGTGCGCGCGCATGTGTGTGTTTTGTCTGCAGGTATGTATGTGCATCACATATATGCGGTGCCCACGGAGGGTGGGCAGGGTGTCAGATATTCTGGAACTGGAGTTACAGGCTGCTGTGAACCTTCATGTGGGTGCTGGGATCTGAACCTGGGCCCTCTGCAAGAGCAGTCAGTGATCTTAACTTCTGAGCCATCTCTCCAGCCTCAAGATCCTGTTTTGAAATGTAATAAGAAGGTAGATTGTTAGTACAAACAAATCCTGACTAGAAGAAACATATTTAGCAGATAGGTCTACATAACATGCACATATATGTATAAGGAAATTTATTTGGCCCACTGCTGGCGGCGCAGGCCTTTAATCCCAGCACTTGGGAGGCAGAGGCAGGTGAATCTCTGTGAATTCGAGGCCAACCTGATCTACAGAGTGAGTTCCAGGGCAGCTAGGTCTGTTACACATAGAAACCCTGTCTCGAAAAACCAAAAAAGAAAAAAGGAAAAAAATATTTATCAAAGACCTGACCTGTGATCAGACAAGTTCAGCCTGGACAGCAGTGCAAGCCCTTTCAACGCCTATCAGCCAGCAGAACGGAAGTGCCCTGGTGAGCAGTAGTGAGACTGTAGGGTAGTTTTCTTTTGTGCTTTGCTGTCCTCAGGCTGGGGATAGACCCTAGCGCCTCCCACAAATGTTAGCAAGAACTCTGCCGTAAAACTATGTTTCCAGCCCTGGAAAAACACTTTGATTTAAAGACAGGGTCTCACTATGTTGTCCTGGCTGGCCTGGAACTTGCTGTGTAGACAAAGTTGGCCTTGAATTTACAAAAAAGATCAACCTTCCCTGCTTCTTGAGGTCTGGGATTAAGGGATTGTACTTTTATATACTGTTGGTGAGGATGTAAGTGTGTACAAACCACCTTGGAGAGTAGTAGTGTAACAAATATCTAGTTGACAGCTGGTTGACATGCCCATCTATCTAAAATGTGTAAAGACAATAATAAATACAAAAGAAGTACAAGAATTCTATTGCAGCTCCACTGTGGATGGCACCAATAGGGCCATACATCAATTTTTAGAAAGACTTTCCTCGTACAGACTGAAGAGATGGTGGGTCTCCAGGTAAAGTGCTTGCCTTGAAAGCATGAAGAACCAGCTTTGGATTGTAAAAGCCAGCTGGTGCAGCGTTTGCCTGCAGGCCCTAATATTGGGGTGGGGCGGCAGTGTGGAGATAGGTGTCTGCTGTGGGTTTAATGGCTAGCCAGTCTAGCTATAGATTCAGTGAGAGACTGCCTCAAAAAATTTGGTGAACAGTGGTAGATGTCCCAGGTACCCCACACTGCCTCCAGCTTTCACATGAGCATGTGTGTGCAGGATACCTGCAAACATGTGCATTCATTCGCACACTGAATACATGCCCAAGGCCCCACATGACTAAACGTTACGGCACTGTGAAAAAATAAATAAGAGCAGCAGTGGTGTCACATACCTGAAATTCTAGTACTTAGAGGTAGAACAAGTTCACAGCCAGCATGGGCTGCTTAAAACTTGTCTCAGCCCTCCACCCCAGGAAATTTATAGCTAATGCATTAAAGTGGATGTATATCAGAAACTTGATACGGATTGGGAAAACAAATCCCACAAGAATTTTTGCACAATTTTTCCACTTGTATATTTTGAAAACCCAAGACTGTTTGTGGTTATATATATGTATAGTAATGTAAGCACATGCATGGGAACTACAAAAAATCACAAGTAGTGCTTATCTTTGGGTAGAGAAGGTGAGGCATGGACTAAGACTGGTATGCAAAGAACTTTAATTATACTTAATATTACTTAAACTCAAGTCAGGTAATTACAAATTAAGATTTGTTAATGTTGGATGTAGTGTATAAAGATTAAGTACATTATTTTAAATATTTTCCAAATATCTGAGATATTTCTCATATGTAAAGCGTTTTTTTTGTTTATGGAACACAGTTTTATCCTGTAACACTGGGGCTGTAACTGCAGCTTCTCGTCCAACCTAGTGTAGTGGGCACTGGGGCTGTAACTGCAGCTTCTCGTCCAACCCAGTGTAGTGGGCACTGGGGCTCCTCCTTGTTTGCCTTTCTCACCTGTAACCTAGTTTTGCCATGAGTAACAAAAACAACAAAACACTTTCAAAATTATTATTATTATTATTATTATTTTGTTTTTCGAGACAGGGTTTTTCTGTGTAACAGCCCTAACTGTCCTGGAACTAGCTCTGTAGACCAGACTGGCCTCGAACTCACAGAGATCCACCTGCTTCTGCCTCCCCAGTACTGGGATTAAAGGTGTGCGCCACTACCACCTGGCTTTAAAATTATTTCCAATTAAAAAATATACGTGTGGATGTTTTGCCTGCATGTCTGACTGTGTAGTGCAGCATGCCTGGTGCCTGAGGAGGCTGGAAGAGGGCTTTGGATCCCCCAGACCTGGAGTTAGGGTTTTGAACAGCTGTGTGGGTGCTGGGACAAGTGGCCAGTTCTCTACTGCTGAGCTGTTTCTCTCCACCACAGATAACTTTTATCTTGGACTTGCTGACGGATGTGGAGGACTTTTCTAGTTTTTGCAAATTTTCTAGTGGGCCTAGATCAGCAGTTTGAGTTTTGTTCCAATGTAAATGCTGCTCCACACTCTGATCCACCAGGTGGAAGATGGCCCCTACGCCGATGGTCACTAGCCTGTCTCCAGGCTCCTCCTCAGGCTGTACTTTGTTCCTGCTCCATGTCTGGGTATGATTTGGACCATATGATACGTGATGCTGGTCACTTGGAGTCTGGCTTCTGAGTGCAGGCATAGGTCCCCGAAGGAAGAATGAGGGAGCAGCTAGGGAGATGGCTCAGTGGGTAAAATGCTTGCTGAGCAAGCGTGAAGACCAGAGTTCAGATACTTTGCACCAGGCAAATGCTGGGTAACCGCCTGTAATCCCAGTGCTCCAGAGCTAGAGACAGAGGATCCCCAAATAAACTGGCTAGCTAGACTAGCTAAATTGGCAAGCTTTAGGTTCAAGTGACAGACCCAAGGTAGAGAATCATCTAAGAAGACACGATGCCAACCTCTGGCTGCCATAGGAATGCATTCACACCTGGATACACGTGCATTCCCAACATGTGAACATGTTGTATGTGTGGTCATACATACTACCCATGTATACTCATTAAAATTATGCTAATAGTAGGATTGCATGTCATTATCCATAGCCTGTTTTCTAACCCACCTTCCACAAGAGATAGTCTCATGTTTTAGGCTAGCGTCAGACTTGCTATATGTGGCTGAGGATGATCTTGAATTTCTCATCCTTTTGCTTACACCTGAGTGATGGGATTGCACCACCACACCCATTTTATGCTGTGTTGGGGTTTGGTGCATGCTAGGTTAAACTAAGTCCCAACTAAGCTAAGTCTCCAGTGTTCTTTCTAATTTTTTGAGGCAAGGTCTCATGTAGTTCAAACTGGCTTCCAGTTATCTGTATAGCTGAGGCTGGTCATGAACCCCATATTTTCCTGCCTCAGTTCCCCACTGCTAGGATTTGAGGTATGCATACCCTCTTGACTATACCCAACTTACTCCAGTTCGCCAATTCCTCTTATGCAGGTAGCCAAGGGGCTCACTTAAGAGGACTTTTTACTAGACTTTACAGGCTTCTACTTCATTGTCAACTATGTCAGTTTATAGTTGGAAGAACAAAAAGAGGTCTAACAGAAAGCAGACCCCAAAAGGTAAATGTGCAGGAGTTTGAGGGGCTGGGGATTGATGTCAAAGTCATGCCCATGCTAATAAACACATTCCCCTGAGCCACACTCTCAGCTCCCGTGCCTGCCTTTTCTCTTTACGTTTATTTATTTGTTCTGTGTTAGGTGGATGCAGATGCAGAGGTTGGAGGACAACATCCAGGAGTTAATTTTCCCCCTCACGAAGCAGGTTCCAAGGGTTGAAGTCAAGTCATGAGACTTGGCCACAAGTACCTTTACCTGATTGAGCCATCTTTCAGGTCTCCCTCCCTCCTTTCTTAAGAGAAAAGTGGTTTACCGATCTGCAGATAATGGAGATTGTTGTAGTGTTTTGGCTTATTTTTTACAATTGAGCTTCAGCCCTTTGAAACCATTATAGTTACGTATTAGGAAACAACTGCTTACTCCTTGAGTTGGAAGTTTCCTCTCCCAAATTGACTAGTTTTCCTTAGATGTTATACTCGTAGTCTTCTTCCATTTAAGTTTTAATTTTAATTCATTTAAGAATTATCCGGGCATGGTGGCAACCACCTTTCATCCCACCACTTGGGAGGCAAAGACAGGCAGATCTTGTGAATTCAAGGCCTGCCTGGTCTGTAGCATGAATAATGAAAACCCGGAGACAGATATTGGGGTTCATCTTAAAGATCAGAAAAGCAAAGCAGTCAACCACTAGAAAAACCTTTTATCTCTGCCAAATCTTCAGACCAAAAGAGCGAGATCCAGTCTCCATGAATCCTCAGACTCCACACTCCACTGAGTTCCTGTCTCTTTCCCTTTATTTCCTCTCTCTGTCCAGCCATATTGCTGCTGCCTCCACCTCCCTAGTGCTGGGATTAAAGGTGCGTGAGCCCAAGTGCTGGGATCACCTTTGTGTGAGCTCTGTTTCTCTTTTAGACAGATGCAATTTTGTATAGCCTAGGGTGGCTTTGAACTCACAGAGATCCGTCTGCCTCTGTCTCCTAAGTCCTGGGATTAAAGGTGTGTGTCACTTCCTAGCCTGTATGACTAACTGGTATGGCTGCTTTGCTTTCTAATCTTCAGGCAAACTTCATTTATTAAAACAGTCTACAAAGTGAGTTCCAGGACAGCCAAGGCTACACAAAGAAACCCTGTCTCAAAAAAACAATAACCAAACCAAAACAACAAAAGACTTTTATATTAGGTGAGAGTTTCTGATGATGAAATTTGTGAAATGCCTGTTTTTGCTGAGGTGCTTTCTGATAACCCATTTTAGAGGTACAGCATTGTAATTTGAGCCACAACGATCGATATATATATATATATATATATATATATATATATATATATATATATAATATATATTATTAAGGCAGAATGAGTTTCCACAACACAGCATAGCTTCAAGTGGTTTGGAATTTTTTTTTAAATTAATTGGTTAACTTAATTTATTTTAAACAGGGCTGCTCTATATGACCTCCAGAACAAGACTGCCTATTTTAGGTAGCAAGTGAGGGTGAAACCTTTTGTCAGATAAGCACCCAAGGGCTGACAAAATGGCTTAGTGGATAAAGTTGTTTGCCAGCAAGTTTGATGACCGGAGTTTGGTCCTGGAGACCCACATGGTGGAAGGAGAGATGCCTGCAAGCTCTCCTCTGACTTCCACGTGACATGCCCCTTCCCTCACTAAATAGATACACATTTTAAGAGATGGGCACTGCATATGCTCAGAAGGGCACCTGTTTCTGTCTCACAGAAATGAAGTGTTACCTGGCACGACCTGCCAGCTTTGGGCCTCTGGGTTCAGCAGTGACTGTATCATCCATACTTACTGTGGTTCTGTATTGAAGCCTGGCTTGGTGATGGATTTGAGGCTCTAAAAGAATTCTCTTCTTTTTTTTAAATATTTATTTACTATGGATACAATATTCTGTTTGCATATATGCCTGCTAGAAGAGGACACCAGCCCTCATTACAGATGTGGTTGCTGGGAATCGAACTTGGGTCCTTTGGAAGAGCATGCAATGCTCTTAACCACTGAGCCATCTCTCCAGCCCCCTAAAAGAATTCTCATGTGAATTTTTCTTGTTTGTTTGCTGTTTTGAGACAGGGTCTCATGTATCTCAGGCTGGTCTCAGACTTGTAATGTTGGCCTGTTGAACTTCTTATCCTCCTGTCTCCACCACCTGAGCGCTGGGATTGCAGTCTTTACTTGGTGCTCTGTGCATGCTAGGGAGGTACTCCACCCACTTAGTTACATCCTTAATCCTTTTTTAAATTTTTTTATTTTTTTGGTCCTTCTGAGAGTTGAACCTAGCAGCTCAGTGGTGAGTGAGTATTTCACCACTGACAAATATTCCCAGATCTCCACCTTGACTTATCATTAGAGGATTTAAGTCCTGGCTTCTTAATACTACATGAACCTAAATCAAAGAATTCAACTTTATATGGTAAACTTTATTACGAGAGTGCAGAAATTCATGCAGAAAAAGCAAGAAAATGGTTTATGGAAAAACAGAATGAGAAAGACCAAGGTGATGCTAAAATGAAGGCGAGAAAGTAGCTGTGAACCATTTTTGCTCTTACAGACGCTTGGGGAGTTGTATAATATTATTTTTCTAACTCTAGTTCCTTCTCATGCTATCGTGGCATTCCTGAATTTCTGAGACCTGAGGCTTTTAAAAAATATTTAAATGGGCAATTTAAAAAATATTTGCCCATTTGTATTTTCCATGAAGTTTTTGTTTATGTTTCCTGCTGTTTCATTTTTTTTTTTCTTGAAGAGAGGAAGGGGGAGTGTGTACCAAGGACAGACTGGACTTCCTACTGCCTTTGCAAATTATGGCAGAGTGTTTCAGAGCAGTTGGCATGGTCAAGTGATATCCTTGGTGGCTCAAGGGAGAGCTGCGTGTGAAGTGAGTTCTGTTGCCCTTTTTATTATTTTAAAATTTGAGGTGCTGGATAGAGAAATCCATTTGTTAATGTCTGCAAGGAATTATATGTAAATAGAAATGTTTCATGAAAATAAAATGGCCTTGTGCCACACAAGGATAGACAGATCTTATTGTAGACCCTGTCCAAAATGATTTAACTTTTTCTTTCCCATTTTTCTTAACTGAATATTAGTGCTGTTTTGGAGTAGAACAGAAACTGGAGTGATGTTGGGTAGGGGTAGGATGACTGGCTTTACCCTGTCTCTTGTCAGGTCATGATACAGAAAGCTATTTCTGCGTTTTCCATTTTGGGGGTAAAATCTGTGTAGAAATAAAGGAGTGAGAATATGTGCATTTTCCTGAATATAATGATTTGGTTCATTGAGACAGTGGAGAAAAGTGGTAAGAGGAAGAGATGTTTGTATGGAATAGCGAGCTGCCAGGCGGTAGGGCGCTCTGTGGTGTTGGCGTGCTCCTGGAGTTGAGGAGAAGGTGCCTGCCTGTCTCACTGTGCAGTCGCACATTTTAGCACCGCCTGCCAGCCAAGCTAAGGCTGGGTCAGCTGGAAGTAAAACTGACTTCATTTCATAGTGCCCTTCACAAAAGCTGAGGGCTGAGCTGCTGTGACTGACACAGAGTGTTTTGTTTGCTTGCTGTATTGTAAGCTGTCTTGCTTAACAGACAACTAGGTCTGTGTCCCTCCCAGATTCTAACTGCTGCCCAATGCATATCTGAGTATGTCCCGGTAGTGACAGTAAAACGTAGCCTGAGCGCAGATGCCCTAGAGCAGCCCTCATGCCAGCCAGTGCTGAGGTTCCAAGATGGGCCCTTCAAGCAGGTCGCTTGCTTTCCCCGTGGTTCTGCTCCCTGGCCTTCTGGACCTAGTGATTGTGTCTGTCTGTCAGGATGGGCTAAGCAGGGTTCTTGATGGTCGGTCACTCACAAGAAAAACCCCCAAGGACTGAGTATGGCTGAGACAGGAGGATTGCTGGAAGTTTGAGGCCAGCCTGGACTGCATAGTGAGTATTATAAGACCACCCAGAGCTACCTTGCAAGACTTTATCTCTAAAAGAAAAAGATAAAGGGGAGTGGGGGGCGGAGAAAAGAAAGCCCCTACGGACAGTATCCAGCCAGAACCAAGACCACCATAGCAGACCCAACTCTTCTTCCTCCACTGCTGCTACTCATCCTTTTCCCCGTGAGCCTGGAAAGCACACCCTTCCCGAAATCATACAAAGAGGCTTTGTGCTCTGCGGATGTTCTGAGAAGCGGGGTCACTGTAATTATAATTCCCTGAGCACAACCGAGTAATGGGGCAGGCGGGGTAAAGATGGTATCCAAGTTCCTGTTGGTAAGGAAAAGTCAGGCGGGGATTCAAAATTGTCTGGAGACAGCATCCAAAAGTGGAGAATGGAGCGTTGTGATGCTGACAAGAGCGCGTTTAAGTGAATGTGTTTCAGAGCTTTAAATCTACTTCCTGCTAGATACTTGAAGCTTTAAAAAGCACAAGACTGTGCCTGGGACATTTTTTCTATTCTGAAATTATAATTGAAAAGTACTTCAGAAGAAGGTGTGTGTATCTGCTTGTTTACCTTTATTCTCGTAAGGCTAGAATGACTGTTCTAGAAAGCTGTATCGTGTCTATTAGCTACATGTTCTCACTAATTTAGTTTTAAAAATGTTTATCTCTATTATTTTTATTTATATGTGTGTGTGTTACTCATGTGAGCATGTCCATGGACGCTAGAAGAGGACGTGGGATCCCTTGGAGTTGGAGTTAGCAGGGGAGGCCTTGAGCTGCCTAGGAGCCTAACCTGGGTCCTCTGTAAGGGCAGCAAGTGCTTTTAACCACTGAGCCTTCTCTCCAGGGGTTTTGTTTGCTTTGTTGGAAACAGGCTGTCTGTGTTACTGGGCAGTCTTTTCTTGGTCATCCTGCCCAGCCCCCTGAGTTTTCGGATTACAGCCCTCTGCCAACCATCCTGGCTTTAAGTATTGTGTGTTTTGATTCTCTCTCTCTGTAAGCATAGAAGTTGATTTTATATTGCTACCACTAGAAAAAAATAACTAGTCTGGGATATGTGTTAATAGTTGTTTTAAATTAACCATGTGTTTCCTTTAAATATTTTTTGAGATAGGGACTTACGCAGCTCATTTGCCTCAAATTTATGTTGCTGAGAGTGACTGAACTTCTGATCCTTCTGCTTCCACCTCTTCAGTGCTGAGATTATATAAGTGTGTTACCACACCCAGTGTACAGCAAGCATTCTACTAATAGGGCTACATCCCAGAGCCCATCTGTTTTTTTTTAAAGCATTTATTTTGTGTATGTGTGTGCACACACATCTGGATGTCAGATGACAGCGTTCGGGAAGTTGTCCTTTCCATCATGTGGGCTTCAGGGATTGAATTCAGGTTATCAGGCTTGGTGGCAAATGCCTTTACCCACAGAGCTGTTCCCAGGTATAAACTCTTAATATCCACCACTCAGTTTTATGATGTGCTTCTAAGCTTCGTTGTTGTGAGTCAATTAGTGAAAATGGTTTTCTTTTTTCTTTTTTAAACTTTGTTTTCTGCCTATCTGCCTTTCCTTTTAATTTTTTTTTTAAGAAAATTTGTTTTATGTGTATGGATGCTTTCCCTGCATCTTTGTTCTCCACATGTATGCAGTGCCCAAGGATTCCAGAAGAGGGCATTGGATCCCCTTGGAACTGAAGTTCCAAGTGGTTTGTAAGCTGCCATGTTGCTGCAGGGAATCTCTCCAGCTGCACTTCCCTTTAAAATATCTGTCTGTCCGTCCGTCCATCCGTCCGTCCGTTTATCTATCTAGGGTCTCACTATGTTGTCCCTGGGACTTACCATGTAGGCCAGGCTAGTTCTGAACTCAGAGAACTTGCCTCAGTCTCTGAGTGCTGGGATTAAAGATCTGTACCAACATGTCTGGCAAGATGTATGTGTGCACGAGTGTGCGTGTGCATGTGTGAAGTGATTATCCATAAGAAGAGGACTTTAGGTCCCTAAGAGCTGGAGTTATGGTGGATATGAGCCTGCCAGAAGTGGGTGCTGGGGATGGAACGCTGGGCTCCACGACACCAATACATGCTTTCAGCCACCAACCCATTTCTCCAGAACCATTTTCCTCCATTTTCTTTTCTCTTTTAGAGCCTCACTATGTAGCACAGACTGACGTTGAATCTGAATACTTCTAAGCCTCCTGAGTGCTAGGATTATGGTCAGCTAGACTAGACAAGCTCTAACAGTAAGTTCTGGATTCGGTGAATAGTAAGGTTAAAGCAGTTGAGGAAGGCTCCTGATGTCAGCCTTGAGCCTCCACACTCGTCATACATTGCATGCACCTGCACACATGTACCCGAGTATGTGTGAATGTACACATGCGCTTATACAAGAGGGCAAATACTTATTTTAAAAATCTTGGGGGCTGTAGAGTTGACCCAGTGGTTAAGAGCATTGACTGCTCTTCCACAGGACATAGGTTCTATCCTAGCACCCACACGGAAGCTCACAACTGCCTGTAACTCTAGTCCCAGGGAATCTGATGCCCTCTTATGGCCTCCACAGGTGTCAGGCATGAACACAGTACACATACATGCTTACAAACAAAACACCCATACATATAAAATAAAATAAGTAAAAGTTTGGGCAAGTGAAATGGCTTAGCAGGTAGAGGCTCTTGCCTCCAAGCTTACCAGCCTGACTGCAGACTTTGGGCCTACATGGTAGGAGAACCAGCTCCTTCAGGTTGTCCTCCGACCTCCACACACACAGTTTGATGCCCACTCCCCCCAGATAAATAAAAACGGAATTTTTGAAAAGGTTTACGTTTTTGTCTAGTATTTAAAGTTAATACAATTCGTTTTTTGTTAGCTTCTACTATTTTTGCTTCAACTTGACATGCTTTCAACTGATTTTCCCAGTCTCTATTCCCCTGCCCCCTCCCCTGGCCCTGTAGGCTGGGGTGCACCTTAGGTGTCATTCCTCAGATGCCATCCATGCTGATCTTTGAGACAGGATCTCACATTGGCTTGGGGTTTACAGATTAGGGTTACGATTCAGTATTCTTGTCCTCCCCCCCCATCAGTGTAAGAACAGATATGTGTGTTTGAGGGCCTTTTACCCTCATTTCCAGTTTGGTGAAATGCTCAGTGGGTAAAATGCTGGACATGCGAGATTCCTGGGACTCACAGGAAAGCCTGGATCTGGTAGTGCACACCTGTCAGCCGAGCACTTTTATGGGGTTAACTGGAATTGGAGACAGTTGCCTGGAGACTTGCAGGCTACCTAGCCTGCATCATGGGGCAGCAGGAAAAAAGAGGCCTCTCTTCAGAACATGGTGGTAGGTGAGACCTTTGACCTTGGCATGTTGCTGTATACATGTTTGTGTACATAAACACACCACCTTAATTTCTCTGATTAATTCTGATTTGTCATACTCTAAAGTGCAAGAATTTAGCAGCATAAGACTGTGAACATCCCAAGCATTAGTTCGTTGGAGAGCCTGGAATTGTGTTATATTTGAGACAGTGTGTTGTTTGAGGAAGAGAACCCAGCAGAGTGGTTCCCAAATGAACTGCCCCCAAATTGCTTGGAATGTTTGTTATTTCTCTATTAGTAGTTAGGTCGTGAGTGGCCTGATGCAGGACTCTGACGTAGGTAAGTCTTCCGCTAAGCAGTACATGTTTGGAATAAGCTGGGCAGTGGTAGGTCATTCTAGGAAACTGTTTAGAAGACGTTCTGTGAAATTTAAGGTCCAATTTAGGTGAAATACAGACTTTTAGAAAAATGGCCCACTTTTGAGTTTGAATTACCAACTCAATTTTTTTTTGCCCTAGAGTTTACTTGTGAATACTTAGGAAAAATGAATTCTGCCTTTCAAAATTGCCGAACAATGTGGATTAATTCATAGAAGGAAGACCTTTCTTTCTGTGTAGGTGGAGTGAGAATTGATTAATTCAGACAATTGAGAACAATTTGAGAATGCAAACTTACACTGCTTTGAGTTTCTTAATAAACTTAGCTTCAGGCTGGGTGGGAGGCAGGCTTTGTAGAACAGGCTGGCCTTGAACTTAGAGATCCACCTGAGTGGGGGATTATAGGCTTGTTTGCAGGCTTTTCCTTAAAAGGAATAGGTTGCTGGCTTTTTTAATAGCAAGGACATGAGCTAAGACTCAAGTGACCTTATTACTTAAGGTTTTATTAAAACTGCATGCTTTTTTGTGAGTAGTTAGAAATTATTATTGTCCAGCACTGGGAAGGCAAAGGCAGGTAGATCTCTGTGAGTTTGAGGCCAGCCTGGTCTACAGATTTAAGTTCCAGGATAGCCAGAGCTTCACAGAGAAACCCTGTTTCAAAAAACAAAATAAAAAGTTAATATTGTTATTTAACGATAGCTATAAGATTTAGATAAAGGCTGCTATTAACAAAGAAAGAAAGGAAGAAAGAAAGATCCTAAACCCAAGACCAGCATGGCAACCAGTCAAAAACTTTGACTTCTTAAAAAAATTCTGTAACTCTGTGAACTTGCTATTGAGCTCAAAACTGAAGTGAACTTGGAATATCAGAGACAGAGCATTTGGTTAGCATGTGTGAATCCCCACCCCAAACAACAACTGCCTCTCAAGTTAGGATTTGATCTGTAATGTTTAAGCAATACTGTACATATTTTGAGTCTAAATTTTGGTAGAATAGAATATTTCCAAATGAATTCTGAGCCAGTGTGGTAGCACATGTCAGAGCAGGATGTCCTTTGAACTTCCACATCCCATGGCATGACTGTACAGTGGCACTCACATATATATATAGCACACAGACACACAAAGAAGTATAGGACTGGAAGGGTCTCCATGGTGGAGTGCTTATCTGGCAAGGTGAAGCTCTGGATTGGATTAGGAGAGGACAAACCACAAGCACAAATAAATACACAAAAAGAAAATGTTACACAGGAAGCTCAGGCAGAGAGGTAGCTGGGCTGGTGTAGTGCCTGCCTCAAACGGTTCGATCCCAGCACCAAGAGATAGATATGGTGTGACATGTAATTTCAGCCCCTGGAAGGCGAATTCAGGAGTATCAGAATCTTGATGTCATCTTCAGCTATATATGGAGTTCAGGGCAGCCTGGACACATAGGAAGCTATCTCAGATAAATACATAAAGTCACACCCTCCATAACCCTGGCTTTTCTCAGAAGTTACAACCTTTGGGTCAGGGATAATGTCTCACACTTGTAATCCCAGCACTGAAAAGGCAGAGACAGGAAGACTGACAGAGATCAAGTCTACCCTAGACTAGCTACAGTGAGATCCAGGCCAGGCTGCACTACAGTCTCTCCCAAAAATAAGAATAAGAATTTATCACCTTAAACAGTAGAGATGGAACCTCTTTGTTGGAAGCATAATTTCCCAAAAAATACAAGTATTACTCACCCCCTCATGAGCAGGAAGAAATATGCAACACATTCTACCTCTAATTTCCTGCTATCTCAAAACCTGCACCATGAGTCCCCGCCCCTCCACCTTTCCCTTTGCCTCCCACATTTCCCTCCATGTTCTCAGATATGCTCTATGCAAAACACTTCCTGAGGAAGGCTGCGGGTGAACCGCATACACACTTGTGCCTAAGAAACACCTGCACAGCCTCACAGTGCAGTCTGCTTCATTCCTAGAACCTGCTTTCTGAAGCACTTGCAGGCCACACCCTTCCCCAGTACAGTGCAGCCCCCTCTCTGGTTCCTAGGCACAGCAAGTAACATGGTAAAGGGTTGGGGCCCAGACCCAATTTGATTTGCTCTCCCTTTTTAAAGCAACCTTAAGAACTAAAATCTCTAAATCTTTCTTTCATATAAAACAAGGTAATTTATTAGTCTTAAAATAAATTTGGGCCTTGGGTTTTTAATTATGTAATATTAAGAAAAATAATAACAATTCACCAAATAACATTATCTCAAAAGGAAACATCTTTATATCTCAACTGTGTTATTAAATAATTTCGATATGGAGCTGGTGAAATGGCTCACTAGGTAAACTGGCTTAGCTCAGAGTATAAACTCTAACACCATCCCTACTACCCTTGCCACCAAGCCTGAGTTTGATCCTTGGGACTCACACGGCACAGGCTATCCCTCTAACTCAGGTGCACACATAGACGGACGGATGGACAGATGGAATGGTAGTTCTACCCACATCTTACCCCTTTAAACTTCCCCAACAGCTCCAGAAAAGTCTGTCAGGATTACTGCTGGAGATGATGAAAAGCTCAGCAGGTAAAAGCACTTGACAGGAACGTCTGGCAACCCGAGTTCCCTTCCCAGAACCCATGGAGAGGTGGAAGGAGAGAACAAACTCCACAAAGTTGTCTCCTGACAACACACACGCAAATAATAACTTCTAAACTTTCTAGTGCAGCTCTTATTTGTGCATGTGTGTAGGCTCTCATGCAGAGGTCAGAGGAAACTTGCAGGAGTTGATTCTCTCCTTCCACCATTTGACTTCCAGGGATCAAATTCATCTCACCAAGCTTAATGGCCAGTGCCTTTTCTTTATCCACCAACATCTTACTGGTCCTAATTTAGTTCAAAAATATGAATAAAAATAAAATAAACTTTAAAAATAACATGTTATGGAGGGTGTAGTTGCACACACCTTTAATCCTAGCACTCAAGAGGCAGAGGCAGACAGATCTCTGTGAGTTCAAAGCCAGTCTGGTCTACAGTGAGAGTTCCAGGACAGCCAGGACTACTCAGAGAAACCCTCTCTTGAAAAAAAACAGAACAAAACATAACAAAAAAAGAATCTTTAACAGGTACAGGTGTTAGACACCTGTAATCCCAGCACAGGGAAGACAAAAGCAGAAAAACTGAGTTTGAAGCTGGCCTGGGCTACCTAGCAGATCTTTATCTCAAGAACAACAAAATCAGGGCTGAGAACATGGTCCAGTGGTCAAGAGCGCACCCACATTTGGACCCCAGCACCCACATAAACAGCAAGGGCACACCTGTGATCTCAGCAATGGGGTGGCAGAAACCTGTCTCAAAAGGTAAGGTGGGGAGTGACAGAAGAAGACAGCCATAGCCTCCGGCCTTCACACGTATGAATGTGTGTTACCAGTCCTGTCAATTAAGCTAAAACAAGAATTCTTGGGGGGGGGGGGGGGAGTGGCTAAAAGGGACAGGTCTCATGCAGTCTACTCTGGACTAATATGTGATATGTAACCAAAGCTGACTTTGAACTTCCTCTGTGGAAGTCAGAGGACAGCTGGTAGGAGTTCTTTCTGCCACCATGTGGATCCTGGGGATTGAATTTGGGTTGTTGGGCTTATGGCCAAAACTACCCACAGATTGTCTTCTGCTTCCACCACAAAGCAAGTACTATACTCAGTGAGGCGTTTCCCTATCCTCCCTCCCTCTCAAAAAAAACCCAAAAATATTAAGGCCAGGTTTTAATAGTCCAGGCTCACATCAACTTGCTGTGCAGTAGAGTATGAAGTATACTTGATGGCCCTGCCCTCACCTCCCAAGTGCTGGGATTACAGATGTGTACCTCTGTGCCTGGCTGATCCAGTGCTGAGGGTGCAGCCCAGGCCTTCCTCCTCTCTAGGCAGTAAATCTGGTAACTAAGCTGTACTCCCAGACCACTGTGAGAAGTGGTTAACATTTTCTCATTGTGGAGTCTTTTGTCTAGTGCTGTGATTCTCTTTATATTTTTAACATGCCATAGTGTATTAGTGAGGTTTTGTAGTTGTAATTCACATTTGTTACTGTTAGTTTTATAATATCTTTTACCATTGCCTTTTGGTTTTTCAAGACAGGGTTTCTCTATGTAACAGCTCAGGAATTCTCTCTGTAGACCAGGCTGATCTTGAACTCACAGAGATCTGCCTGCCTCTGCGTCCGGAGTGCTGGGATTAAAGGCGTACACCACCAACACCTGGCTTTATTATTGCTTTTTTTTTTTTTTTTTTTTTTTTTTTTTTTTTTTTGGTTTTTCGAGACAGGGTTTCTCTGTGGTTTTGGAGCCTGTCCTGGAACTAGCTCTTGTAGACCAGGCTGGTCTCGAACTCACAGAGATCCGCCTGCCTCTGCCTCCCGAGTGCTGGGATTAAAGGCGTGCGCCACCACCGCCCGGCCTTTATTATTGCTTTTAACAGGAATTTTTCATCATGTTTTTTGAATCCTGCTGTTAGATAAATATGTTGATTTTTGTAAATTTACTAATTTAAACAATGAATCTGTGTAGCCCAGGCTGGCCTCAAATTTGTGATCCTCCTGCTCTACCTGAGGGTCCTCAAGTGTTAGGGTTATAGGTGTGTACTCTATTCCTGGCTCTAAACTGACTTGATAACCTGAATTTGGGGGAATGTTTTGTTTAATTTTTTTTCATAAGAGTTTTCTTAGGTTTCCCATTTGTGTTTTTCTATTGCAGCTAGACTATAACTTTATAGTTATGAAGTCTCTTGAGCGTGTTGGATTGACTGACTGTCGTTGGAGCCTGACAAGTGAAAGATAATTTTTGTTTATACGGTTTTTTTTCTCAGTTTTGCCACATTCTCTTCAAATTACACACCCCTTATTGTTTTGTCTTTTGAGCTATTTGCATGCTGAATTTTATTTTCAATATGGTGTTGCCTCAGAATTTCTGGAGTAAGTGTAATAATTCTGGATTTACTTATTGGTATTTGAGGTTTTGATGTATTCATGAGAGATGCCTTTTCATGCCATTACTGGTAATTAGGATTGTGGTAGCAAATATTTCATAGAAAAATATTTGATGGTGAGAGTTATTATCCATCTCTCATTTTAGTTTATTTAATTCAATTTCATTTCCTTTTTCTTTCTTTTATTCTTTTTTAAGGCAGAGTTTCAGGGTCTCACTATGTATCTCCAGCTGGTCTGGAACTTGAACTCACAGAGATCCACCTGCGTCTCCATTCTTCTGCCTCCTGAGTTCTGGAATTAAAGGTGTGTACCTGCTAGAAGAGGGAGTCCGGGTCACTGAAGCTGGATTTGCAGGTCTAAGTGAATTGCCTGATGTAGGTGCTGAAAACAGAGCTGGCATCCTCTGAAGTTCAGTCTTTAGGCACTTCTCAGCCAGGCAAGAGGCAAGGCAGGCAGATCTGTGAGTTTTCTGCCAATCTGATCCGCATAGTGAGTTCCAGCATAAACCCTACCTCAAAAAACAAAACAAAACAACAACAAAAAACAAAGACTTGAGGCGTACTCCTTATGCCCTGTCTTCCAGGTGCTGTTTGCTTTTGATAGCTACCTTACGATATGCTTGTGAGCATGTCAGAATCTGTTGTCATGAGGAGGGTCTGGCAGTGCAGAACAGCTTGCATGGCAACCAGACAGCAGAATAGAGTCCTATTACTAGTTTTTTTTTAAAGATTTATTTATTATGTATACAACATTCTGCCTCCATGTATACCTGCGTGCCAGAAGAGGGCACCAGATCTCATTACAGATGGTTGTGAGCCACCATGTGGTTGCTGGGAATTGAACTCAGAACCTCTGGAAGAGCAGCCAGTGCTCTTAACCACTGAGCCATCTCGCCAGCCCCCTATTACTAGTTTTTAAATAATTACCTTTACTTAATTAAAAAAAATTATTTTAGGTGTGTTTGTGTATCCCTGTGCCTTTGATTGCCATGACTTGGTGTGGAGGTCAGAGGACAGCTTGTAGGAGTCGCTTCTCTTCTTTTACCATTTGAGTGCTGAAGATCAGGTCACCAGGCTTGGTGACCGGTTCCTGTGCCCACGGAACCATATTGTCAGCCCCTAAATGATTATCTTTAAAGAATTTATTTTTTTGGGCCGGGCGATGGTGGCGTACGCCTTTAATCCCAGCACTCAGGAGGCAGAGGCAGGCGGATCTCTGTAAGTTCGAGACCAGCCTGGTCTACAGAGCTAGTTCCAGGACAGGTTCCAAAGCCACAGAGAAACCCTGTCTCGAAAAAACCAAAAAAAAAAAAAAAAAGAATTTATTCTTTTGGTACACTCCTTTAATCCCAGCACCTGGGAGGCAGAGACAGATAAATATCTGATTTCAAGGCCAGCCTGATTTTAATAGCTAATTTCAGGCCAGCTAAGGTACATAGTGAGACCCTTTCTCAAAAACTAGAAAGACAGGAGGCAGAGGCAGGCGGATCTCTGTGAGTTTGAGGCCAGCCTAGTATACAGAGCTAGTTCCAGGACAGACAGGCTCCAAAACTACAGAGAAACCCTGTCTCGAAAAACCAAAACTAAATAAGTAAAAAATAAAAAGCTCATAAATTAATTAAAACAAAATAAAAGACTAGAAAAAATTGCTTTAAAACTAGAAAGAAGAGTCTGTTCTTGGCTGGGAGTATGGCTCAGTGGTAGAGTGATTTCCTGGAATGCATGGAGACCCAGATTTACACCCAGTACTGGAAGGCCAAATCAAACAACCCCCAAACGAAACCCAACCAAACAACAAAAACCCATTCTTGAATTATTTCTATATTTCTGTTTACTAATTCATCAACTTCTATTCTCATTCTTACTAAATCCCTTCACTATGCCTTCTTAAAATTTTTTAAGGGTCCAGGCTTGGCAGCACACACCTTTAATTTAACACTAGGAAGGCACAGACAAGCAGAGCTCTGTGATTTCAAGACCAGTCTAGTCGGCTCATTCCAGGGTAGCTGAGGCTACATAGTGAGACCCTGCCTCAAAAACAAACAAGCAAACAAACAAATAACAAAAACAAAATGATAAGGTCTGTACTTGGGGTTGGGCATATGGCTCAATGATAGCGTGTTTGCTTGGAATACATGAAGCCCTGGAGGAGGTGTTTTTTGAGGGCTGGTGAGATGGTAGGTATATAAATTACTTTTCTATTGTTGTGATAAAACCACTCAGACCTGCACACGCATTCACGCATGCATGGTGGCATGCACACACCAGCAGCACACACACACATACTAATAATAAATTAAAATTTAAAGCTTTAAACATTTGTTAAGCCAGGTATGGTGGCACATGCCTTTAATCCTAGCACTTGGAAGGCAGAGGCAAATGGATCTCTGAGTTCGACACTGCCTTGGTCTACAAAGAGAAAAAAAGTTTATTGTGCATAAAGAGTTCTGGAGGGATAAAAGTCCATGATGACAGAGTAGAGGCATGGCTGCTCGAACTAGAAACTGAGAGTTTACATCTTGAACCACATGCAGGGGAAGCCTTTTTTTTTTAACATTATTTTTATTTTGTGTGTATTTTTTGTCTGCATGTATGTTGTGTACCATGCTCATGCAGTACCCACAGAGGCCAGAAGAGGACATTGGATTCCCCTTGGAACTAGAGAGCTAGAGACAGTTGTTAACTTCCCATAATCCAATGTGACTCCTGGAAGGGCAGTTAATGCTCTTAACCACTAAATCATCTCTCTAGCCCTGGAGAGAGAGAGTCTTTAAACTCTCAAAGTCAGTCTCTAGTAACATAATTGCTCTAACAGTGCTATATCTCCTAAACACCTCAAACAGCACCACCAACTAGAGATTTAAGTCTTCAAATGTCTGAGACTAGGGGAACACTGATTACCCAAGCCTAGAAGGTAAAGGTGCTTGTTTTATAGTTCTGATGACCTGAGTTTGGTCCAGGGAACCCACAGTAGAGAGAACCAATTCCTGTGTGTTGTCCTCTACCGGCACACACATACACATGCACATGCATGCACACAGTGGCATGCACACACCAGCAGCACTCACACATGTAGTAATAGGGGCGGCGGCAGGGTTGCGTCCCCAAACACCCCAGCCGCCTGGCTCGGCTAGCCTATGCCCCGAAATAATTACACAGATACTGTATTCTTTTAAACACTGCTTTGGCCCATTTCTAATCATCTGTGTAGCGCCCCTAGGTGCGCTTACCGGGAAGATTCTAGCCTAAGTCCATCCTGGCTCGGAGCTTCATAGCGTGCGTCTTCCCTGGAGCAGGTAGCATGGCGTCTCTCCTACGTCTGCTCCGGAGAGGAGAGCTGTGGAGTCTGACCTCACTTCCTCTTCCTCCCAGCGTTCTGTTCTGTTTACTCCACCCACCTAAGGGTGAGCCTATCAAATGGGCCTAGCAGTTTCTTTATTGCTTAGCCAAAGAAATCAACAGATTGATATATGACACTCCCACATCACACACACATACTAATAATAAATTAAAATTTAAAGAAAACTTTAAAATTCATTAAAAAGGATCTGGAGAGATGGCTCAGAGGTTAAGAGCACTGACTGCTCTTCCAGAGGTCCTAAGTTCAATTCCCAGCAACCATATGGTGGCTCACATGAGATCTATCCCCTCTTCTGGTGTGCAGGTATACATGCAAACATAACAATGTATACATAATAAATAAATCTTTAAAAAAATATTAAAATGTACACATTTGTTAAGGGTGGTATAGTGGCACATGCCTTTAAACCTAGCACTTGGAAGGGAGGGTCAAGTGGATCTCTGTGAGTTTGAGTCCAGCCTGGTCTAGAAAGTAAGTTCCAGGACAGTCAGGGCTACACAGAGAAACCCTGTCTCAAAACAAGCAAAAGCTATACATTTGCTGTCTTTTGGCTACAAAAATAAATATTGTCAAAAATTCAGACATCTGTAACTGGGAAAACAAAAGGCACTGTATTTGAATTCTATGGAGATCAGTAAGAACGGTCATGTGAATATTCATGTAGTGTTGTTTTTGTAAACTCCATGTGTGTACAAGTTTACAAAAAGTGGGACCATACTATATTTGTTTGTGCTGAGGATTGTCCTTAAGGCCTTCTGTATGCTAAGCAGGCATCATGCCACAACCCAGCTCTGCATGTTGTTTGGAAACTTCTCTTCATATTTTTTTTAATCATTTTCTAAATTAGTCTAGTTATTTATCCAGTTACTTTTTTAAAATTGCATTTTGTAAAATTTATCTATTTTTATTTTGGGTGCATTGTTGTTTTGCCATAGGTGTTGAGTCTCCTGGAACTGGAATTAAAGACAGTTGTGAGCTGCCATGTGTGTGCTAGGAATTGAACCCTGGGTCCTCTGAAAGAGCAGCCAGTGCTCTTACCCACTGAGCCAACTCTCCAGCTCTTCTAGTTACTCTTCTGAAAAATCTTTGTTGCATGTATAACATACACTTAGAAACATTGGCCTTTTCCAAGTGTGCAGCTCATTATGTCACCACAATGTATGACCAAGCAAGTAAACACGTGGACAATTAAAAGTTCCCTAGAAGCGTCTCACTGTGCCCACAGCCTTACTCTTAAAATAGTTAGCCCTTTGGACGTGTATGGTGGCACATTCGTATAATTCCAGCACTCAGAGGCTGAGGATATTGGATTCTAGGTATGCTGAGCAAGGCTCTGTCTGAAAAAACAAGACAAAACAAAGAAATCTGCAAACAGTAGGCTTACATCTAGCTTTAAATTCCCATACCACAAAGTTAATTTATCTAAAGTATAAATCAGTGTTGGTGTACTCCAAGTTTCTATACCTATCACCCCTCTCTAATTAGAACACATTTTCACTGCCCAAAGCAGCCCCTCACCCAGCAACACTCACTTTCCACTTAGGTGTGGTCCTAGGCTGTCCTTAGATTTGCCTGTCCTATACCTTCTCTGTAAATGGAATCTGAAAAATATGTACTTTGATGAACAGTATCAGTGCTTTATTCCTTTTTTATGACCAAAAATATTCATTATATGTATTGATCACATTTTATCCAGCCACCCATCAATTAATGAACATAAAGATCTTAGCCACTGTTGGACTCTTGTGAGTAATGCTACTGCAAGCATTTGTGAATGTATGTTTCATTTTTCATGTGTGCTTGTACGACATGCTTAGGAGTAAAATTACTAGGTTAAGGTTTTTAACCCTGAGGAGGTGCCAAACTCCCAACACATTTGTGCAATTGTGTACTTCCTTTACCAGCACATGAAGGTTCTATTTCTTTCTCCTTTCTTTCCTTCTCTCTTTCTGTCTGTCTCTCTCCTTTCTTTTTGTTATTGTTTTTCTGAGACAGGGTTTCTCTTTGTAGCCCTGGCTGTCCTGGATTCACGCTGTAGGCCAGGCTGGTCTCGAACTCAGATCCACCTGCTTCTGCCTCCCAAGTGCTGGGATTAAAGGTGTGTGCTAACACCACCTGGCTTTGTATTCTTTAATAACTAATGATTTTGAGGATCTTGCATGTGTTATTGGTTCACTTAGATGAAGACTTTCTAAGTTTTTGTTGGGAGCAGAGCTAAAAGTATTATTTTTATTCCTCATAATTTCAAGGCAAGTATTTTAGTGCCTCTCTATTTCTCTACTGTCTTTACTTTTTTTCTTTGTAAATATCATTTGGAGATCTTATTTATCCTCTTTTTTTCATGATACATATGCTTTTTTGAAGATGAGTTTTTAAATGCCTCATGCCATTTATGTAGCCAGATTTACAAGTATTTGAATTCAAATGTATTTTCATTTGTTTTGGTTCTCTCTCTCTCTCTCTCTCTCTCCCTCCCTCCCTCCCTCCCTCCCTCCCTCCCTCTCTCTCTCTCTCTTTCTTTCTTTCTTTCTTTCTGATCATTTTTTTGAGACAGGGTTTCTCTTAGCTATCCTGGAACTCACTCTGTAGGCCAGGTTGGTCTTGACTCAGAAGTCCTTGCATCTCTCTCCGGAGTGCTGGGATTACAGGTATGCTCTTCGCTCCCCTCCCCCTTCCTTCCTTCCTTCCCTTAGATAGAGTCAATGCAAATTAGTCCATTTGGAAAGTACTGCATTTTCCAGGATCTGGTTTCCACAGAATCTGTATACAGGTTACTTGAAGAGGTGATCTGTATGACTCATATTCCAATGCAAACATGATCCCTAAGATATGATTAAGATTTGTATTTCAAGCAGGTGCGGTGGCACCTTCCTTTAATCTCAGCTCTCAAGAGGCAGAGGCAGGTGAATTTCTGAGTTTGAGGCCAGAATCTCTGGTCTTTATATTGAGTTCCAGGAAAACGAGGTCTGCACAGCAAGAGTGTTTTAGTGACATAATCATAAACACCATTTTCTCATAACTTGTCTGGTATTACAAGGTAACTTTTTTTTTGGTATGGTTACCCTTTGAAGAACAGACTAAGAAAGGCTGTTTGCAGAGAATGACTTCACGTGTTTCTTGGTGAATAAAGGGAGAGCAAGGTTATGTAATTGGAAGAACTGCTCAGTCCTAGAGCATTAGCACATTGCCTTTGTCCTGATGGAATGTGAAGAAACCATGGCTAGGGGTGAAGTCAGCTGGGGAGGGTGCTTTTGCCTAGCACGAATATGGCCCTGGATTGGAAGGTACTGTTTGAAGCGCGAGGCTTGGTAGAGCAGGGCGAGGTGAGATTATTTACCTGCTTCCTGGTTGAAACTGGGAAAAAAAAATTGGCTAAGTCAGAAACAGGCTGTTAGCCATCTTCAGCCCGTCAACTTGGCCCTTTCTCCTTCCCTGAAACTGCTCTTTACTGCCTTCACTGATGCTGAGTCACCAGCTGAGGGACACCGGGCCACTTCTGGATAGCTGTCTCTGTCTGTTTAATTTATTCAGGGTTTCTATCTGTCCTGGAACTCATGGAGATCCACCTGCCTCTGTCTCTCAAGGTGTGTGCTACCATGCCCAGCTTCATCTATCTGTTTGTATGCACATGCATGCATGTGGAAGTTAGATGAAAAGTTGCAGAAGTCAGAACTTCCCACCATGTAGGTTCTGGAGATTAAACTCAAGCCATCAGACTTGGTGGAAGACCCTTTATTAATCTTCAGACTCAGCCCTTAGTTAACCTTCTTCTTCCCAAGTGCTGGGGTCAGAGGTGTTTTCCACCACATTCAGTTCTCTCAGTTTTGTATAAAATTTTCGATGGTCTCTTCTCCCCATCTTTTTCTCATTCTTAGGACTTGGGCCTGTGCCCTCATCTCTTTTCTATGTTCTTTTTCTAGACGATAGCATTTGTTTCCAGGGATATAAATACCACTTATATACTGCGAATTTTCAAATTTGTATTTTACAAGAAATTCATACTTAACATGTCCCAAACTATTATTATCCAGGCAGACTACCTACTTCCTAGTGTTTTTCATCAGAATATGGGACTCAGTTGCTTAAGCTGGAAATCTGGGAATTGTTTTGGCAACTGCAATATTCTTTTGTTTTGTTTTGTTTTTTGTTTTTCGAGACAGGGTTTCTCTGTGGTTTTGGAGCCTGTCCTGGAACTAGCTCTTGTAGACCAGGCTGGTCTCGAACTCACAGAGATCCGCCTGTCTCTACGCCTGTCTCTGCCTCCCGAGTGCTGGGATTAAAGGCGTGCGCCACCACCACTCGGCGAACTGCAATATTCTTGTATTCACATCACATCATTCTCCAAGTCCTTTTCATTGCACCTCACAAGCCAACAAGGTGGTTCAGTGTGTAAAGGGGCTGGTCCCTAAGCCTGATAACCTGTCCTGATGACTTGTGTTGGCTACCTGGAACTCTTGTGGTAGGAGGAAAGAACTGACTGCCAACAAGTTGTCCTCAGACCTTTACATGTGGCATGTACGAGAATATAAAAACTGCAGGGATTGGGGATGTGTGCCTGTGAGGAAGGAAGATAGTAGGACCCAGGCCAGCCGGGACTCTGTATCCCTCCATTCCATCTCTCTTCGAACTATAGCAGTAGCCATTTACGGGTCCACGTACCACTCTATGGTCTCCATCTTCTGCTGATAGCCAGGGAGAGCTTTTAAAAGAATGAGTCACATGCCCACTTAAGACTTCCAGAGCTCCCCACTGCGTTTGAACTTACCGAATATTTTTCTGCCCCCTTCCCCCAAATTTGAGACCTTAGCTCTTGTTCATTCTTAAGCTCTTACCGGGCCTCCCAAACCTCCTTTCCTCCTGCCCCCCTTCCCCTTGACTATCTTCTCATTTCCCTCCCTCTTGTGGTTCTGAGTATTGAATCCAGCGCCTTTTTGCCTTCTAGACAGTGTGCTATCACTGGTCTATATCCCTAGTCCTCAGTTTTTTCCTCTTTCTCTTCTTGACAGAGCAGTGTGTGGGAGAACAGTATATACTCCTAAACACAGAGCCATTTCTCCAGCCCTGGTGTTGTTCACATTTGTTCACTGGTGGATGAGAACATGCTTTTTGTTCATCAGCATAAATAGAAATCCTAGTTTTCTTTCCTGTTTCTGTGATAAAGTACCTTGATAAGGCAACTTAAGGGAGAAGGAGTTTATTTCACATGATAGCCACAGTCAGAAGCAGAGCAGAGGGAATTAATGTGCTTGTGCTGGCTCTCAGCTCACTTTCCTCACTTAGAAACTCCCTGTGCCCCAGGGAATGGTGGTGCTACCTATAGTGGGTACGTTTTCTTCCTCAGTGAACACAATCAGGAGAATCTCCTGTAGACACATTCCCACAGGTCAATGTCTACACAGTCCTTCTGAGATTCAGTTCATAGGTTGTTTCAAGTTGACAAAACATTATAAAACCTTGAAAAACTGATATGTAGAGGATTTAAGATCAGTATATAATAACAAGAGGTGGGTAGCGTATGTCTGTAATTGAAGCACTTAGTAGGTTGAGGCGGAAGAATCCTGAACTGGTAGGAGAGCCCTCTTTCTGTCTCTCATCGCAAACTAGAAGGATAGAGCTCCTACCCTGCCTGTCTCTGTCTCTGTCTCTCATACACACACACACACACACACACACACACAGAGAGAGAGAGAGAGAGAGAGAGAGAGAGAGAGAGAGAGAGAGAGAGAGAGAGAGAGAGGGGAGGGAGAAGTTGATGTTTATAAGGGTTTAAAGAAGAGTGCCTGAGGAGTTGGTGAGACGGCTGAGAGGATGACACTCTCTGCTAAGCTGGAAGACCTGAGTTCAATCCCAGGACCCAAGTTCACCTCTGACCTGCACACTCACCTATACATGTGTAAGCAAGCTGTAAATAAAATGTACTAAAAATTAAAATAAAAAATAGTTGCTAGATGGTGAGATGGTCTGTGAAGGCTCCTACTATCTCTTGATGACGCAGACCGAGTTTAAGACACAGAACCCATGTAAAGATGGAAGGAAAGAACTAATTCCGCAAGTTTACCTCTGACTTCTAATGTGCACTATGGCATGAGTGCCAACACACGCACACAAAATAATAATGAAAGTTTGCAAAAAAAGGAAAAAAGCATTGAAGTGCCTGCAGTCATATATTTGTGTACGACACATAAAACTATAGTTTTTCTAGAGTTTCAAAATGCATGGAAATCATATCTGTTTATGATACAGTTATAGCACTTAGTATGGAAATTTGGAAGTATGGAGGATACATCTTTATCTGTCACCCAGAACTGAAAATTCTATTCATCTGCATCTCCACCCACTCCTTCAACCTTACTCTGTGTTTTGAAGCAAATTCAGATATCATGTCACCCATCTAGAAATATGTCAGTGTGTGTCTCTAAGAGTATATACTACTATAGTGTCACACTCTAAGCGTTTGTTTCACTACATACCCACTAGCATGGCTGTAAAAGACAGACCAGTGTTAGTGAAGATGCCGTGAAGTAAGCATTCCAGCTGCTTATGGTGGGTGAAGTGGCGCAGCCGCTTTGGGAAGAGTTGAGCAGTTCCTCAGGAGACTAAGCAGTTACTGTGACCAGTAATTCCGCTCGTAGGTGTGTAGACAGGAAAATTGAAAGTGCAATTTTATGTAAAAATGAATGTTTGCAGAATCATTTAATAGCCTGGATGTCTATCAGCTAGTGACTAGATATTCCAAGATGTGGTATGTTTATTCTATGGAATATTATTTATAAAACAAACAAGGCCTTTGATACGTGCTACAACATGGATAAATTTTGAAACTTGCTAAATGGAAGAAACCAGGCACAAAACCTCCGCTCTCTCACATGCTTTTCTTAATATAAAATGTCCCAAATAGGTAAATCTGCTGTGGCAGAAATATCTGCAGAGAAGAGGTTGGATGACTGGCAGTGGGGTGAGGAAAATACTCTTAAATTAGCTGTGAGCAGTGTGTAGCTATGAATGCACATAGCAAACCAGTGAAGCTTAGCAGGGTGAATTTTTATGATGTGTCAATTACATCTCAGTAAAATTTTAAATGTTAATAATGGTTAAGTCAGGCATGGTGACTCACACCTATAATCTCAGCACTTGGTAAATTGAGGCAGAAGAATTATAGAGAATTCCAAGCCAGCCTGCTGTACAGTGTACTGTCTTTCTGTAGGAGTGCCGGGATCACAGACATGCACTGCCATGTAGCACGAATAATAAAAACCCAGAGATTAGCTCTTACCTCTACCTCAGATCTAAATGGCAGACCTGCCTCCATGAATCCTCAGACTGAGACT
Source organism: Microtus pennsylvanicus (assembly GCF_037038515.1). NCBI lineage: Eukaryota > Metazoa > Chordata > Mammalia > Rodentia > Cricetidae > Microtus > Microtus pennsylvanicus. The sequence goes on from NC_134581.1 coordinate 141,597,523, forward strand.
GAGCGTGAGACCTGTCTCCTCCTGTTTTATACTCCTCTCTAGTGCTGGGATTAAAGGCGTGCACCACCTCCTTAACCTATTAGTTAGCTATGGCTAACTAGTGTGGCTGCTGGGATTAAATGTGTGCGCCACCACTGCCTGGCCTGTATGGCTGACTAGTGTGGCTAGCTTTGCACTCTGATCTTCAGGCAAGCTTTATTTATTAAAACACAAATAAAATATTACTATACTGCTGTCCTGACTTTATATAAGTCCTTGAGCACTTTACTCACTGAGTCATCTTCCAAACCCAATGTCTAGGTTTGTTAGTATATAGATGTGTTCTGTTTTTGTGGTACTGAAGATTGGATTTAAGGCCTTGCACTTGTTTCTTTTTTAAATATTTATTTATTTATTATGTATACAATATTTTGTCTGCATGTATGTCTGCAGGCCAGAGGAGGGCACCGGACCTCATTACAGATGGTTGTGAGCCACCATGTGGTTGCCGGGAATTGAACTCAGGACCTTTGGAAGAGCAGGCAATACTCTTAACCTCTGAGCCATCTCTCCAGCCCCCAGGCCTTGCACTTGTTAAGTAGGTGCTGGACCATTATGCTACATTTCTTGACTTCCTAGCTTATATTTATTATACAAAGTATTTTCATATATTCATTGTACTTTGATCTTTTCTACCCTCTACTTCCTTCTCCTCTTCTCCCAGGCCCCAAATAGTTCCCTCACTACTTTCATGGCCTTTAAAAGCACAGTCTTTGTTTCACATATGATAGAAAATATATTTTACTGAGGTTGTCTTATTTTGCTTAATATAATGATCTTCAGGTCCATCCATTTTCCCCAAATTGAATGAGTTTTGATTAGGACTTTGTCTATCTGCCTCCCCCCCCCCCCCGTGTTCACTCTGTGTGTGTGTGTTTGTGTGCGCGCACACGCACGCACGCATGTATGCATATGGTACCAGAGTTTACCTTGGGAGCCATCCACCTTATTTTTCAAACAGTCTGTGCCCGGCTAGCATAGAAAGCTAATCCTAGGGATCTGTTTGTCTTTGCCTCCCCAGTGTGACCTCACACCTGGCTTTTTCTGTGAGGTCTGGAGATCAATTTGGTCCTTATACTTTTGCAGCAAGCACTTTACCAGCTGAACTATCTCCTCATAAGTTTGACTTTTTGGAATGGTCTTAACTTTGTAGCCCATGCTGGCCTTGACCTTGAAGCAATCCTCTTATTTCAGCTTCCCTATTGCAGAGAATACAGGTGTAGGCCAGTATACTTAGCAATCTTACTTCATAACCCAGGCTGGTCTTGAACTCATGGAGTCATCATACCCCAGCCTTCCAAATGCTGAGATTATGAACAGGGGCCACAACGCCTGGTTTTCTTTTGTGTTATTGAGAATAGCCACTGTGAGTGGGGTGAGTTGGAATCCGAGTGTTATTTTTTTTGAGGTTTCATGCAACAGGGTCTAATGATAGCCTAGATTGTCCTTGAGCTTCTATCCTCCAGCCTCAGCTTCCCCAAGGCTGGGATTCTAGATGTGTGCCACTCAGTCCAGTTCTCAGGTTCTTACCTATCTCAGTCTGACCTTGAACTCTGGGCCACGCGCGCGCCTCTACCTCCGCAGTGCTGCTACCACACACACGAAACACCAGAGCTCAAACGTAGGGCTTTGCATCGTGGCAAGCACTCTACTAATTAACTATATCCCAGTCCTCAGCTTAGTTTTAATTTGCGATTTCCCCATGACTAAAGATGTTGAACATTTTTTTCTTTTTTGCTTTTATGGTCTATTTATGTTTCTTTTGAGAAGCATCTGTGTATTGCTTAAATTATTTTTTATTGAAGCAAAAATTTTAAAGTTCTCCATGTATTTTGTATATTAATTCCCTGATGGATGAATAGCTGGTAAAACTTTTCTCTTGGTCTGTAGGCTGTCTGTTCACTTCTGATGGTCTCCTTTGCTGTGCAGAAACTGTTGAATTTGCTGTCGTCCCCATTTACCAGTTCCCGCTATTATTATTTTTATTTCCCGTCCTCTATCCTGAAATGTTTTTCTGTCTCTGAACATTTTGAATTGATTTAAAATGAAGCATTCTAAATTATTTTTGAATTAGATAGGAATTTAATTTTAGTCTTCTTCATATCTAGTTTTCCAGCACTGTTCCAGGGAAGCTAGGAAGAGACTAGCTTCCCCCCAGTGGATGTGCTTTCTCCTTTTGTTGAGAATCAGATAGCTAGAGTTGTCTTGATTTATTTCTTTCCCATTAGCTCATATTTCACGTTCTGTGTCTGTACCATGCTGTACTTACTACTACAGTTCTGTGGTATAGTTCAAAAATAAGGTATTGTGTTTCCTCTAGTGCTGTTCTTTCTGCTCGTGGTTGTTGGCTATTTGGAGTCATGGGTGCTAATATATGAATTTAAAGCTAAAAATAAAAAAAATGTCATGAAACAAATCTTTTTCTGTCAAAGACATTCTTTAGAGTTGGACATTATCCATTATTTTAACTTTTGGGAGACCGAGGAAGAATCCCAATGTGGGCTACATAACAATAACCTGTCTCAGCCAGGCAGTGGTGACACACCTTTAATCCCAGCACTTTGGGAGGCAGAGGTAGGTGGATCTCTGTGAGTTCGAGTCCAGCCTGGTCTGCAAGAACTAGTTCCAGGACAGGCTCCAAAGCTTCAGAGAAACCCTGTCTCGAAAAACCAAAAAAAACCAAACAAACAAACAAAAAAAAAACATAGGAATGATGTTCTGTGTGTACTGATAGTCTCAGCATTTGGAGAAGAAGAAGCTGATCACCATCAAGGCCAGCCACTCAGTATCCCTACCGGAAACAAAACAAAGAAAGGGCCCAGTAGTAGATCACTTGCTGAGCAAACACAACCCCTACAATCATTCCTCAGTTAACTATCCCCACACACACCCAAAATTGGGGATCATTTGGTACCAGACTGAAACTCATTAATTTTGAATCTTAGGTAAAACGATGATTACTAAGTCAGTGACATAGTCACTAATTTAGATTCCTTTTTTTTTCTTTACACATTTTCCCTAACTTCATTTTTTAAAGTTTGTATGAGTCTAGTTATCAGTCTTTAAGCATGCTCTTTATTTTCTATGGTGGCAGTTAAGACTAAACCACTGCTAAGCGGTCACTCTACTGCCCAGCTCATGCTCCACACCACAGTGGGTTTTTGAGGGCAAGTGAAAGGTTCATTATGCAGATGCTGTTTCTATTCTAATATTTAGGGAAGGTGAAACTGCCTGCCCTCTGTTCCTGTCATGGGCAGCCTTGACACTCTCTCGCCACCTGGTGGCAGCATATCATAACTTGAAAGTTACTAAGTCTATAGTTTTTTAAAAAGGACATTTGTGAAGCGAAGTTATTGAATGATACAGGTTTTCTGTTTGAGATAATGAAAATGCCTTGAAAATAGCAGCGCAGCTGTTCACACACATTATGGATATAATTAATACCCCTGTATTATGCATTCTCAGTGGTTAAATTGGTAAAGTTGATGTTTTATGGTGTAACCGTTTAAAAACAAGGACTTAACAATGTTTGATAGCATATAAATAAATAGGATTGAGTAGTGTGGCTTTGGTGGAAAGAAATGCCGTGTCCACTGCTATGTACTGTCTAGGGAGGAGAGCAGACCAGGCTTAAGTCAGTGACTTTCACAGGATCTCAAGCAGCAGAACCTTCATAGCATGACCATATAAGAGTCCCTCTGACACAGTGAGAAGTCTGGAGAACTCCTCACCCGCCAATTCAGAGAGTAGGACACACTCTAAATTTTTGAACATGGGTATTCTTAGCAGCAGCAGAACCATTCCTCTGTTTGCCTTGTCCTCCTTTTCCACATTACTTGAAAACATATGGTATTTCATTATTTTATGTGTATGGTTGTTTTGCTTGCATGTATGCCTGTGCATACTAAATATACATGTTCTTGGCATATTAGTGCTAGGTTCATCAAAGAATTCTTCCATTAACATTTAATATGCATTTATACTACCTGCCTTCTTGGGTGTTCAGTAGTGTGCCTGAATCCTATTCACTGGATGACAGGAACATCTCGTTATGACAACCATTATTTTCCTAGGATGTAGCCCCATGTACAAAGATGTACTGTATCATAAATCATATATCAACCTAATCAAATGCTTAAAAATAATTCTCAAGGTCTGTTAGAGGTCTCAGCAGGGCAGGGCAGGGCAGCTGCCATTAAGCCTGAAGACCTGGCTTTAACCCCAGGACCCATAGGATGAAAAGAGAGACCCGACTCCAGGTTATTATCTGACCCCTACGTGTACAGCCCAGCGTTCGTGTGTGTTTGTGCGCATGTGCACACTTGTACAACATACAATTTTCAGTGCTGCATTTTTATTTCTATTTGAAAATTAATACACAAATTTTATAAATTGATCATTTTTCTTCATTAGTCGGGCGGTGGTGGCGCATGCCTTTAATCCCAGCACTCAGGAGGCAGAGGCAGGCGGATCTCTGTGAGTTAGAGACCAGCCTGGTCTACAGAGCTAGTTCCAGGACAGGCTCCAAAACCACAGAGAAACCCTGTCTCGAAAAGCCAAAAAAAAAAATTTATGATACAAAAAGTCAGATTTGTGGGAGCCTTTAACACATTAATAACTTTCTATTGACTTACTTTACCCTGTATTAAGTGAAATATCCTTGTCTTATAAGGCATTCCTAATCTGTACCAGTTTCTGCTCATGACTAGTGGTGCTGTAGAAAAAAATAATTCTGCCAAAAACCCCATCATTAACCAATTACAAGTATTTATAGAGTAAATTTAGGTATTGAATGGTTTTTCAAGTAGTTCAGGCTGGCGTCAAATTTGCTATGTGGTCAAGGATGACCTTCAGCTCCTTGATGCATTCTGGGTGTTGTGACAGGTCTGTTTCTGCTTGAAGCAGTCACATGCTGGTTTTGGATGAGGAAATAGGAACTTTCAGGGGAATGTGGGAAATAATACAAACATGCATGGTGTTGTAGATGTGCTGGGCCATGTGATGAACACCTTACATGTTCAGGTCAGTCTCTCTTCGCCCTCTACCCTCACTTTTTACAACTGGGTCTCGCTGCATAGCCCAAGCTGGCCTTGGAACTTTGGATCCTCTTGCCTCTTCAAGTGCTGGGATCACAGGTGTCTCCCATCATGCCCAGTGTACCTTTCATTTTAAAAATGTACACTGAGTTATAGAGGGTTGATTTGAGCACTGCTGGTCAGTTGTGGGGCTAGACTATTTGTACCGAGATATTACTTTATGGAACAGATTTAGTAAAAACAGCCGGGCGGTGGTGGCACACGCCTTTAATTCCAGCACTTGGGAGGCAGAGGCAGGTGGATCTCTGTGAGTTCGAGACCAGCCTGGTCTACAAGAGCTAGTTCCAGGACAGGCTCCAAAACCACAGAGAAACCCTGTCTCAAAAAAAAAAAAGTAAAAAGAAGATAGCTTACTCTGTGTCCGGGGATAGGGCTAGTGCTTGTTCAGTTAACTTTCCCTCTTGTTTTATTTTTCCTTGTAATAATTGTGATTTTATGAGTCCAGTATCAATCAATCTCTGATGACTGGAATGAATATTCAGTCAACCAGCATATACTTCTCCTGAGAAGTCACTGTAAGGAAGGTTTTGCTGACGTCTGTATAGCGCCTAATATAATTTCTCATGGTGACTAGGACACGACAGTGCCGGGGTGTGGTCTGGGGCAGTAGACTGGCGCTGGAGGTCTTAGGACTTGTCCATCCTCACTCTGCCTTTGGTGTCCTGTGGCCCCCACTGTAGTCAGCTTAAACTAGTAGAGGTAGATTGGTGAGCTGACATCTAGCACTGCTGAGTTGCACGTAGGCTTGCAAAATTTCAGTGAAGAAACTCCTCCCTCAGTGCTCCCAGCCAAGAACTAGGTAAGGATTGGTGTCTCGATAGTAGTGTCCGCTCTGGGACAGTGCCTCAGTGGGCCAGGTGCTTGCCACACAAGCCCCACAAGCTGAGATTGAACCTCGGACCCATGTGAAGGTATTTTCTGTGGAGCTGGGTTAGTGGTCATGCATTCCTTTGACCTATTTTTATCGTGGGCAGTTTTTATTTTTCATTTCAGTTATAACAGACGGTTTTGCTGAAAATAATAGTCAGGGTTGGCAGTTGAGTCAGAACTTGAAATACATCTGCCAGGTCCTCCTGGCTTTTAAAGTTTCGGTTGAATAATCTGCTGGGGATTGAACCTGGGTCCTCTGGAAAAGCAGTCGGTGCTCTTCAATTGCCAGGGGATATTTCCAGCCCTGGCTTGAAATAATTTTGTAGCAGATTACCTGCTTATAATGATAACTAATTGTTGAGCCTTAATGTGTCTCTGGAACTAAGTGACTATTGTATTTTGTATATAAATGATAAAGACAGAATTGCTTGGCTTCCCTTTTCATTGTGAACATGGAATGGTGTTGGTGTTTCCTCACACGGGGGTGGGGGACTCTCTTCCATTGCTTTCATCTCTGCCTAGGGTTGTCTCGCAGCTGCACACATTTTTTTTGTCCTGCTCCTTTTGTGTCATTAGGGGTTTTACCACATGACTCATTGTTAATCCACCCCCCCCCCCAGCTGTACCTCGCTGCTCACTCCTATGCCTGTGGACAGTCCATAATAGTATGTTTACTCTCCATTCATGACTTTATGTTTAACACCAGCTTTTCAGAAGATTGGGCCAGGCTGTGTGCTTGAGATACAGCTCAGTGAGAGCACTTGCCTAGAGTGCATGAGGCCTGTGTACACTCCCTAGCAATAAAAGCACATTAACCCCCCCTCCACACACACATGCCGCACACACACCTAACACATGTACACACATAGATTTTTTTTTCCAGCTGGCCTAGAATTCCATGTATAGACTAGATTGGTCTGGTGTGACCTTCCTGTTTCTGCATTTTTTCTTCGTTGAAATTATGTATTCAAAACAAAATCCTCTACTTTTTTCTAAGACTTCTTTTTCTTCCTTCCTTCCTTTTTTTAAAGACCGAGTCTAACTATATAGCCTTGGCTAGCCAGGAACTCTTTATGTAGACTAGACTGGCCTCAAACTCATAGTATTCCACCTGCCTCTGCCTCCCAGTTGCTGTGTTTGAGGTTGTGCGCCATCATGCCTAGCAATACTTGAAATCTTATTTGACATGGGCTTAAAAAAGAAATTCTCCTGTCTCAAAGACTCCTTTGTCCCTTTGTCCTTTGTCTTTGAACTCTTGATCTTTCTACTTTAGTTCCCAAAGTTCATGTGCCATTAAGCCTGGGTAAATTGTATTTTATATGTTATATTTATAGGGTCAGCCTCAAGGTATGTGTAAACCAAACAGGAATGCAATTATAGTCTTCATCAGTAGGGTTTGCCTTACTGATGTGTTTACTTAGGGGTCTCACTTGGGAAGTAAACCTTGCCGTGCTCAGAGTGATGGGGCAGGGTTGCCAGCCAGGCTTCAGTTCCACGTCTTCTCGCTGCTGCTTTTTGTGGATCGGTGTCTGGTTCTTCCTTCTGTGAAGAAGCCACAAATAGGGCCCACAGATTGCTGAGTGGGTAAGATGACTGCCTGAGCTTGGTCCCTGGGACCCACATGTGGGAGGAGAACCTGGTCCTACAGGTTGTTGTCTGGCCTCCGTGCACTCATGGACTTACACATGTAGCTTTTGAAAATCCATAAGTAATCTTGTCCTACTGCTTACGAGCTTGTTTAAGGACTAAATGGGATACTTGACATAAGTCTATTGGTAAAGCAGTTTAATGTAAGGAATGACTGCTGCTTAACTCTCCCTTCCTTTTCTCCGTAGGTAGTGTTGGTGCTTCTTTTCAGTGCCGGTCCGTCCATCACGACCACATTTGTCATGATGACAGTGACAAGGTGAGGTCCTTGTTGATGTCTGCCACCGTGGAAATGCATGCCACCCTGATTGTCCTGCTGGATTCACCTGTGTGACTGTGGACCTCGAGCCCCTGGGGTGACTTGAGGGTATAATGTTGAGACGCAGAGTACAGATGGTCCTGCTGGTTTATGTGTCGGATTATTGGACTGCTCCAGAACACCTGCAGCTCAACCCCCAGAAGAGGTGCTCCTGCCTAGTCTCCAGGTCCCTGTTGTGTCTCTGTCCTTCCTCTTTCTCTGCATAGGCTGGACATGAGGCTTATTTTAACAAGGAAACATGTGCTCTCTCTGAGTAGTTAGCAGTTCATGTGTCTCTAGTTGGAAGAATCATAGACATTCCAAATTTGTTTCACTTTTATAGTTGCTTATACATTGTCATCACTTTTGTCTTTATTTTTAAATGTGATGGGTGTGTGTGCACGCATGTGCAGGCTTGTGCATGTCACTTTAAGTGTGTAAAGGTCATAGGAAAACTGGGGTGTTGGTCCTCATCATCCACTTTATTTGAATTGAGATTTCTTGTTCACCACTCTGTATGCTCCTACATCTCAGCTTCCCTCTTGCTGAGGGACAGCTTAGATTGGAGACATGTGCCTCTGTCCAGATTTATGTGGGTTCTGCAGAGTCAAACTCTGGACCTCACTGTTAGCCACTGGTTTGATTTTGGATCTAGGGTCTAATGGCTGGAACTTGCAGCAGTCCTCCTTATCTTACCAAGCGCTGGGCCATTCGTGCCCTCTGCACCTGCTTTCTTTTTATACTTTACCTAATTCTATTATGGTTTACTTTTGTTCCCAAAGCCTAATCTTGGTTATTGAGAATATAACCTGATTCTTCAGGGTGGTTTGTGTCTGTGTGTGTGCTCGTTTATCTGTTTACTACTTTGGGCCAGAGTTTTTTCTTTCTTTCTTTTTTTAAAGATTTATTTATTTGTTATGTATACAACTTTTCTTCCACCAGATCTCATTATAGATGGCTATGAGCCACCATGTGGTTGCTGGGAATTGAACTCAGGACCTCTGGAAGAGCAGTCAGTGCTCTTAACCTCTGAGCCATCTCTCCAGCCCCAAGTTTTTTCATTTTAAAATCATGTCCAAATTAATGGTGGTTTGTTTCATTGTAGGTTGTATTTTGTTTTTGTTTTAGGCAAGGTCTCACTAGCCGTGGTACTGTTCTGAGACTTTTATGAAAGACCAGGGTTGGCCTTGAATTCACACTTCCCAAGTTCTGGGATTAAAGATTTGAGATATCATGCCTGCCAGTTGTGTTCTTTTTATCGCTAACAAAACCTGCTTTTAGGTGAGTTTAGTGATGGGTATCTGTAATTCCGGAATTTAATAGGTAGAAATAAGAGGATTCAAGGACTTCTCTACTTTATAGCAAGTTCTAAGCCACCTGGGCTATGCAAGACCTTTATAATATCAAAAATAAAAGGGAAAAAAAAAAGACTGAGACACTTGCCTTGGGGCCTTTCTAGTGTCCCTTCCAGCAGATTTCTGTGGTCTGGATGTGTCCGGAATATCTGCTGCTCATCTGGATGAGATTAAATTTAGATTTTCACCCTCAGTTCCAAAGGCTTTTTCTATTTCCTGTGTTTCTGTGCGTGGATGTAGCTGTGCATGGATGCATTGGATGCATTGGTAGCTGCCAGGAGAGACCCAAATGATCGTCTTTATTTTGATCAAGAACCTGCTCCCCTGTTGGAGATAAGAAATTAATTATTGAGATTTTACAAATGTTTTGTTGTTGTTGGTCTCACTGCTTCTGTTAGCTTGCATAGCATTCCAGACTCTTCCTTTTATAGTCATCCGGAACCATGGGTTATAGTTTTTAATTTTCACAGGGAGTTCACTGAAAGAGACTTTCTAAAATTTAATATACCAGAGTTTAGAAATGAACGTTTGAAAATAAGAGTGATAATTGCAGAAAACAATGAAGTCACTTGGTCAGTAGATTACAGATGCTGCAAAGCTATTTGGTTCTGGCTTCTGCCATTTCATTGACAGTACAGAAACCAAAGTGAACTTCTTGAGATTCTGTCTCTCTTAAGTACTTTCCATCTCTCTCAAAATGGTTCTCAGTTTTCAGTCTTTATATGACTAATTTGTGTTTTACATAATTAGGACACCTCTCACTATACATGGATGGAGGCAGGAAGAGAATGAGAGATGATTTTTTTTTTGTTTTCTTCGAGACAGGGTTTCTTTGTATAGTCCTGACTGCCCTGAAACTCACAGAGATCCGCCTGCCCCTGCCTCACAAGTGCTGGGATTAAAGGTGCACCCTTTTATTTTTTATATTATAAAGGTCATGAGGAGGAGAGAATTTTAAAGGATAATGTTTGGCCAGCACAATGTAGAACAATCCAAGACTGTTCCCTGCTTCTCCTGCCTACTTTGTGTATACTGTTGCTCAGGGTGGAATGAGAAGCCTCTCTTGTCTATGCACTGATAGCTTATTCTGGTGATTGGAGCCAGCAAATAGTATTTGGTGGGTAGCTAGCTATTTTTCTAGCATTAGATCAGGATACAAGATAGATAAAAATTCCTGTTTTTTCATGATTTTACAGTGTAACTGGGGAAATGTCAGTTATATATTATATTACATTAAGATATAGTAAGAATTAGATAAAAGGAAAGGTGGGGCTAATTGTGTTGGCATAGCCTTTAGTCCCAGCACTCAGGAGGTAGAAGCAGTTGGATGGTCCTCTGAGTTCCAGTCCAGCCTGTTTTACATAACAAGTTTCAGACCAGCCAGGGCTACATAAATTTGGGACCCTGTCTCGATTTAAAAAAAAGTTGATCTTGGTAAGTGGAATGATGTCCATTAAGAGGGTGATGATACAGGTGGCAGCTTTTATTATTTTAGTATTTTATTATTCTTTCAATTTATTTGGGGGAGGTGTCTGTAGTGAGGAGCAGCGGGCTGTGTTCCCACTCAGCTCCTGCACGGCTAGCTTTATACCTGAAATAACAACACACAAATTGTATTCTTTTAAACACTGCCTGGCCCATTAGTTTTAGCCTCTTATTGGCTAACTGTCATATCTTGATTAACCCATTCTATTCATGTGTGTAGCACCACGAGGTGATGATTTATCAGGAAGGATCTTAACCTGCGCCCATCTTGGAGAGGAGAGCTATAGCGTCTGCCTCACTTCCCTTCTTCCCAGCATTCTGTTCTGTCTTTCCTGCCTACCTATGTTCTGACCTATCAGGCCAAGCAGTTTTCTTTATTAATTAACCAATGAAACAACAGATAGATAGAAGACCCACCTACATCAGGTGTCACATGCCATAGCATTTGTGTGGAAGTCAGAAGACCACTTGGTGGGTTTGGTTCTCTCCTATCTTAACTTGGGTTCCAGGTATCAGTCCTGTGAGGCAAGTGCCATTACCTGTTCTGCCATCTTGCTGACTCTTGACTCTGGTCCTGCTTCCCCTGGTCTTGTTTCGTCTCGTCTCATCTCATCTGGTTTTCTCCTACCTTACATGGTTGAGACAAAGATTCAGTTACCCAATGTTGTATGACAAAACTCTTTTTGGGAAAATGCACACACATCCTCTCAACCCAGATAGCTCATAACAGACCAAACTATGGACACCGCCAAAGCCCAACTTCGTGAAACAATGAATTTTATTGGGGTTACTTACAGGAATATGAGAGGGCTTACTTACTGAAGCAGTAATGACTCAAAGACGTCAGCTTCACAAAGGCCCACCTCAGCATGAGTGACTGCTCACACAGCAGGGAACTTGGTCTACCCTGCATAGCCTGCTGGCAGCTCAGGAAGATGTAAAGTGTCCTTTCCAGGTGGCTCAGTTGGTCTTAATCTCTTCCAGGCAGCTCAGCAGGTTTCTGCTTCTTCCAGGCAGCTGGTCTGGTCCAAGGGCCTTTGCAGCTCAGCTTCTTTCCATCTGAGGGGGACTCTCCTCTTTAGTTGTCTATGCTGGCATGAAGGAGCCTAGTGAATCTGGTTGGTTTCAGGGACTTCCTGAAGCTATTTTTAGTTGCTTAAGGAGCTTCCCTGCAGGATAGAATGTTTCCAAGTACCCAGGAATAGAACTGTTATCCAGTACCCAGGCTGATCTAGAATTGATAATTCTCCTGCCTGTTTCCTAAATAACAAACTATAAGCTACATTTCCTATTCTTTTTCAGATTTGAAAAAGTTTATTAGTCACAGAAGGCATGCTAACACCTAAAAATCAGATTTTGCTATTTGCATTAGCCCCTGACTTTAGATCAGAAGTGAAATTGCTGTACTGGACTTACAGTTTTTGTCTGTTCACCTCAACTTTGCTCAGAAGTCTGTGCTGCTTTGTAACAAACTTCATATCATGCATTGCTGTGTTGCATTGTTTCAGATGTGACAGTCATATAGCATTATTTTAACAATATAAAGTGTAATATGAAACTGTTACTGTTGTTGTATCTTCTTGATTTTGATACTACCTAAACAAGTGTCAGTTTGGGAATAAGGAGATATTTGCAGTGAGAACATACCTGACATAGGGAGTATGTCTGACTTAAGGATGAAAAAGAATATCAAAACATTTTAGAGCTATCAAGTTAGCCTGATGAGTTTGTAATTGTCTTGCTCATGAGTGATGTTTAATAAATGTCATTGTTTTTAAAATCATGTTTGAACAACCTAATGAATACTTTAAAATGACTTTTAAATGACTTTATTTTCTTCAAAGAAGTTTGAAAATAGAATTTTGGCAAAATAAGTATATATCATAAGCTTCATGCATCAAAAAACGCCATACACTACTCCTGTTAGCTTTAGTTCCTGTGGATCTGACCCTGCCATGTCATTTCCTTTTTTTTCCAATCATTTATTTTTTAAAATTACAATATAATTACATCACTTCCTACTTCCTTTTCCTCCCTCCGAACTCTTGAATACACCCCTCCTTGCTGTTTCTCAGATTCATGGCCTCTTTTTTTTCATTACTTATTGTTATACACACACACACACACACACACACACACACACACACACACACACTCCTTCCCTCCTTTCCTCCCTCCTGGCCTCTCTTCATTAATTGTTACATACACATACTCATGGCCTTTTTTCATTAATTATTGTTTCATATACACACAGATACATACATATTCCTAAATACACCCTTCTCAGTCTGTGTAATGTTACTTGTATGCATGTTTTTGGGACTGACCATATTGGTATGGGAAAACCAATTGTTGTGCACATCCCTGGGAAAGACTGTTTCTCCCTGCTCTCAGGAGTCCATAGTTGCCTTTAATTTTTGGACTAGGGTTGAGGCTTCCTGTGCTTTCTTCTGTCTGTGTTATGTTTATTGTCCTTGTATAACTTCTGACATTACTAAAAGACACACTTGCAGCAAGCTCCTTTATCCTTTGGATCTTACAATCTTTCTGCCCATTCTTCCACAGTGATCCTTGAGCCTTAAGTACAGGAATTGTTTTAGAGATGTATCTGTTAGGACTGGGCTTCACAGCTCTGCATTTTGATTAATTGTGGTTGTCTGTAATGGTCTATTGCAAAGAGAAGTTTCCTTGATGAGAGTGAGGGCTACACTTATCTGTTGGTATAAGGATAAATGTTTAGAGTGAAGCTAGTGATTCTGCTGGGTTAGTGGAGTGGCACTTGTAGGTTCTCCTCCAAGATCCATGATGTCACTTGCCCTGGGGAGTTGACTAGGTTTCTAGTGCCAGGCACCTTCTTGTTGAGCAGGTCATAAGTCCAATTAGAGAGATGCTGGTTGTTGCCAAAATATACATGCCACTACTGTGCCCTAGGTTTGTTGTGCCAGGGTGGTCGTTGTTGTGGATCTTAGGCGTCACAGCTGGGTAGAACTGTTGTTTGTCTCCCTCCTTTGGAAGCTTGCATAGTGCCTTCTGGTATCATGAAAGCTAGTCTCCTGGGAGCAGGTTTTCAGGTCAGTTCCTCTTGGGCCTCAGACCCTAGGTATGAATTGCATGGTATCTTTAGAAATAGGGACTTGCCTTCTGCCTCTGGGAGGTGGCTGAGGGCAATAGCAGTAGTCTGTAATATTTGGAGAGTCTCTTGATCAAAACTCAAAAGAGGGCTTTTCATGCCTGGAGTTGGGGTTTTAGTTAAATGGTCTTCGGCTTTTGGAGGGAACATTGTCAGCCCAGATGAGAAAATTTTATTTAAACTATATATGCATATTTATACACAGACTTGGCATGTCTTTTTTTAAAGGCAGATTGTTATAGTATGATTCATCATGACTTTTCCAAACATCCTTATTGTTATTTTAGCCTCCTTTCCTTTTGTATTTATTTCCCTTTCCCTTCCCTATTAGCACCTATGTAACAACCTTTGTAGGCAGAGACTTGTAATCACACAGAAACTATATTAATTTCAGCACTGCTTGGCCAATAGCTTAGGCATATTCCTGGCTAACTCTTACATCTTAAATTAACCCATTTCTATTAATCTGTGAATCGCCTTGAGGCTGTGGCCTACTGGTGAGGGGTAAGGTTCTACTGGGGGCTGGTGCCTTTCTCTTCACCGCTGCGTGTCGTGTCCGTCACTCCTCCTGCTTTGTCTCTATGTCCTGTTCTGATCTCACACTTGACTTTACTAAGCCATTGGTAATAAAACATTTATAGTGTTCAGATGGGAATTCCACATCACATCTTAGTGTTTTTATTAAGTGCAACACATGGGAGGGCTTAGCTAGTCTTGCTAGGAGGTCACTGTGGGGAGCCTTCTCAGGTTGTAGTCTTGTAGGTGAAGGAAGCCACAGCTGATTTTTTTTACACATGCTGGTTCTTCATTCCTAAACGATTGCACTTAGGCCAGAGGAAGGCTTTGCCATCCCTTTGTGCCTCACCTGGGGAAGGCTTTGTTATTCCCAAGATTCTGAGGCTTGGGAATCCTTGACATGTCTGTGCTCATGTCAATAATACACATTTACTCACAATTCCGTCTACGTTGACTTAGAACTTCATCCCCTCCTTACACATTCTGCTTTCTGCATCATCTTGGCAGATAACATTTTTTATTGTGAATTAACAGAACCTCAGAAATGTTTCTAATGTGGCGTTTAAGGTTAATAGAAAGAAACCCTATTTGGGCTAGATGGCATCTGAAGTGCACTCTAGGTGCGGCAGTTCTAAATGGAGCTGATGGCACAGGACCACCAGAAGTAGTACTAGTTAAGGAATACCAATTTCAACATAAGGGCTGCTTCTTAGGGATGTGTGTGGGGTCATTTATCTTGTGGTCCCTTGATTATATATTAAGAGAAAGTTCCATTAGCTTAAAATAAAAAATCAACTTGAAAAATATGAAGTGTTTATCTATTTAGAAAAGCAGTTAGGAGTAGTGTAGATCCCTTGTCTAAAATGATAACTGAAAATGTTTCTGATTTAGAATATTTCACAGATTACCTCCTTGAACATAGTTACTCTGAAATCAGAAACACTATAAACTTTGTTTAAATTTTATTTTATTTAGAGTATGTGTGTGCACACCAAGGCACACTTGTATATCAGTTATCTTGACCCAGTAAGCCATCTTGCTTCCAGGCCCTCTAAGCTTATTGTGAGTACCCCCAAAAGATTCTGGTTGGACATGGGGAGATGGCTCAGTGAGTGAAAAGCTGAAAACCCGAGTTCATTCCCAGGCCCATGTAAGATGCCTGGGGTAGTAGTGCAGGTCTGCAATCCCCTCAACAGGAGAACGCCAGCATTTTTATGGGAGAGTTGTTCAAACCAGCTTGAAATAAAGTGGCAGGAAAGAGAGACCCTACTTTAAAAACAAAGTGGAATATAAAAACTGAATCCCAAAACTTGTTCTCAGGCTGCACATGTGTACCATGGCATACGTGTACAGTCACGTGGGGGCACCTCCTCCCTCACCCAATCACTCACACACATACCCTAATCACCAGTCACATGCACTCATATGCACACCCAGTCACATATAAAATCACTCATACATATACACCAAACACTCACATACACACAATCTCACACACGTACCACTCACACACACACTAAAAAACTCTCTTATACACACACGTTCAAATATCATCCCAAAATTTTCTAATTTTAATGATATTTTAGATTTTTTAATTTAGAGATGCTAAATACAAATTGTAGAAGTAAAATGCAAATTTTAAATCGTAAGAGGAATCGAAAGCCTTACTTATTCCTAAAATGCTGTAAGGGTTTAAGAGGTGTGAAGGACATGGGAAGGGTAACAAAATGAAATACTGAAGTAGAGTTAATTATCGAATTATAGAAAATGAATGTTAAAGTTGCCTGGTAAGTAACAAACTTGGCTGAAGAACAAATTTTCGGCCCTAAGTTTTGCACAAGACACAGACATACAACACAGTGGCACAAAACTGAAGATTAGAGATAAGCAAGGAGTCAGAGATGGTGACACTTGTAATTCCAGCACTCAGGAGGCGAGGCAGGAAGACTGGGGACTGAGGAAGCAGCCTGTGCGGCATGAGACTGGCTCACAAAGATAATACAACATGGGCGTGAATGCAAAGTAGAATCAGCATTTTATTTATTTTGCACAGAGTCTCATGTAACACCGGTTAGTGGTCAATTCCTAAGCTTTCTACCTCAGTCTCTACAATGCAGGAATTAAAGATATGTCACCTGACCTGACATTTTTAGTAGAATTCAAATGGTAAATTATTAATCTGTACAAAAGAGTCAAGAGTTATGTGTAGTTAATATAGTATCATGAACTAAAGTATTTGATACTATGGTACATACTTTTTGTTCATGGTTAGCGGCTTATAACTAACTCCCCAAGGCAGGTCAGAACATTCTGTCTGGAGCTGGCCATAAAGGAATTCTTTGACCTACTTTGTATGATACAAGTGGCAAGGGCCTTTATTCTCCAAATTCATGAGGAAGGGAATACTGAAGAATCTGGGGAAAGATTTCAATTAGTAATAATTCTTCAGACATACCTCGTATTGCTGCTGCACAAGTAAGGAGTCCTTAAGGATGGAAAGACATGGTTGCCCTTGCTTCAGTCATCCCTGTAAGAGTCCAGTGGCCAGTGCTGGAGTGTTTCCATATAGCACGTTCTCATAGAGGGCACACCCAGAGAGGGCACAGTAGTTCTGTGTCTCTTCCCTCAGCCCCAGCCTGCCATACATCTCTTCATCGTATTCTCTGTATGTGTTTTCCCGAGTTCTGTAATCGAATCAAGTAAATTTATCAAACCTGGGAGGGGATTGTGGAAATCCTAGTGTATAGCTAGTTATTTAGAAGTACAGGTCACAAGTTGAGGCTTGTGTCAGTATATGAAGTGTGAGAGGAGTGCACACCTGTCTCAAAACAAAACAAACAACCCCTCAAATGCTAAACAAACAATAACAAAATGTGTAAAGAAGGGTTCCAAGGTGGGGGCTGAGCCCTAAGTCTGTGGGATCTACCACTATCTCCAGGTAGACAGAACTGATGGACATCTAGTCAGTGCCAGGATGGACTCCACGTGAATGGGAGAATGTCCATCAAAGGCTGCTGTGGCCTTCCTTATTTGTTGTTGGCACGGAAAAACCTTACCCTTTGTTGATTTTTGTGTTATTGATAACAGAGAAAAATTTGTGTTTCTCCTTATTCAACTCCCAATATTTAAGCGAAAATCCATTAAGAATAAGAAGAAAATGATAAAATCCCTTGTATGAGGTACCGATGCTGTGTGAGGACTACCACTCTAGGTCAGTGTGCTAACAAACAGGTGTTGTCTTTCTATGAAATTTAGCTTATTATCTTCTACCTTATGTGGCTAGGAAGTCTAGGATGCCTAAATGGTCTCCTCGGGGTTTCACAGTGTCAAACAGTGCTGTATTCTCATTAGGAATTCTAATTAAGGAAGACCTGCTTCTTCTTCGGGTTCATTCAGGTTGTTGGCAAAATTCATTTTCCTGTAGCTCTGTGAGTGAGGATCTGAGCTCTTGTGAGCCTGCAGCCAGGAATAGGTTCTAGTGGCTGCCCACAGTCCTGTCAGGTGAGCCTTTCCATAGGCAGTTCACAGCATGTCTCTCTGCTTCAAGACCAGAAGGAGGCTCTCTAGACAGCACAAATGGAGTACTATATAATGAAGCATAATTGCAGGCATAATATCACCTCATTTTTGCCATGTTTTTCCAGCTAGAAGTCATTCACAGGCTTCTAGTGTACTCCAGTAGGAGTGACATACAAGAGCAGTGACTCATTAGTGGTCACCTTGGTGTGTCCGTAATAGCGGGGGAAATAGGTAAAGAGAATCTGAATAATATAATTAACAGGCTGATTTATTAGTATCTGTAATGTTTAACATGTTTTAACAATTTTGGTAACAGCTTTATTGAGAGGTAATTTATATGGCATAGAACACACATGATGGAGGTCAGAGAATACCTTGAGTCAGTTCTCCCCTTCTACCATGGAAGCCCAGGAGTCACTCAGACTGCCAGCCCTTGTGGCAAGTCCTTTACCATACGTTTATCTTACTGGCCTGCTTTTAGGAGTTCCAGAAAGAATTGTGCGGCTATCTTCACCATTTAATTTTAGAACATCTCAAGCCCCATCCCTCCATACCCCCAACCCCAACCTGCGCTCAGCAGTCAGCTGTTATTCATCCCTCGGTTCCTAACAACCATTTGTCTTTCTGTATACAGCTCTCAAGACTTGGACATCAGTGCCTTGATGGCTCCTTGCAGAGAGAGTTCTGTGGATGGAACCCAGGGTTTTGTGCTTACCAGGCAAATACTCTACCTGAGCTACACTCTAGCCCTCTTTCAGTATTACATTGATATTATATAGTATGTAACCTTTTGTGTCTGATTTCTCTCATTGGGTGATCATTTGAAGGTTTATACTATAGCATAAAGGAATACTTTATACAGTTTAATAGGTGAATAACATTTGATTGCATGGATATAACACATTTTGTTTATCTGCTCATCAGGTGGTAGACATTAGAATTGTTTCCATTTTGTGATTATTATGAATAATGATCCTCTGAACATTTGCATGTATTTGCTTCTTGGCATATGTTGTAAAAGGGGTGGCGGCCGCTTCCCGCTGCCAGGCTCCCAGCAGCCTGGCTAGCTTATACCCTTAAATAACAACAGACAAATTATATTCATTTAAACACTGCCTGGTCCATTATTTCTAGCCTCATATTGGCTAATTCTCACATCTTAATTAACCCATTTCTATTAATGTGTATTGCTACTTGACTGTGGCTTACCGGCATGAGTCTAGTCAATGTCCGTCTTGTGAAGGAGAATCATGGCGTCTGCCACACTGCCTTCTTCCTCCCAGAATTCTGTTCTGTCTACTCCGCCTATCTAAGCTGCTGTCCTATCAAAAGGCCAAGGCAGTCTCTTTATTTAACCAATGAAAGTAACACATAGACAGAAGACCCTCCTACACCATTTCCCCTTTTTCTGTTTAAACAAAAAAAAGAAAGGCTTTAACTTTAACATAGTAAAATTATATATAACAAAATAGTTCTCAAGCAAGAATTACAGTTATAATATTTATATCTGTTTTATCTTTTATCATAACAATGGAAAACTATAACCATCTATCTATTCTTCAATTCCATCAAGACTCCAGAAAGATATATTATTATTATTACTTAAGTAAATGAGGAGTAAGCAACTTCAAAAACTCTAGAAATGACAGAGACCTCTCACTGCCTGGACAGTCACCCAAAGTTCCTCTGTACCGTTGAAGCATCCATCTTTGGCCTTCAGGCCTATAGTATCCAGCAGACTTTTTCATGAAGCAGGAAATTTCAAAGACAGTTCAGTCACTTTCTTTTGTATTCTGCAGAATGTCTCGCAGACTCGTTCATGAATCAGGAACCCCAAAGGATCAACTTACCTTTAGGCAAGTTCAGCAGTCCTCTCTCTGCGGGTTCTTCATGTCCAGCTTATGCAACAGTCCAGGCAAGAGCAGTTTCTTGCCCAAATGGCTAGCAAATGCCGTAAGGAGCCTCTTCGATGCCCATCTTCTTCTTGAAGTAGCTGGTGCTGCCAGGAGCAGACGTGTCTCATTGTCATGAAAACCCTAAGTTATTAAAACATTTAAAATGCCATATTCTGTAGTCTTTGAAAGATAGGAAGAATGCCTATCTAACTGAAATATATCTCTATATATCTAAAAAAATCTAACATGACTACAAGCGTGACTACTATCGATTATTATCCATTAACAACCTATATTTCCTGATTATACATTACATTTTTAAATGAACTACACAATCACAATACCTTAATCAAAATCAGAAATACATATACATATAACAAGATTGACCTTGAATTTATATCAATAAATACCAATGTAAATTATTCATATCTATATCATATCCCCCTTTAAATGTAAAAGAACATTTATAGACAGTATCTGGGAATATGGGCGCAGTTATTTTTCTCCAAACTTCTTCCTGCTGTATGGGAGGCACTGTTAATCAGGTCTTTCATGGTGTATCCTGTGTGCCAGGTTCATCTCAGTCGGCAGTTGAGTGAAGTTATTTTTTGAGGGTGTTCACAGCAACCTTTCAGGAGGTCATGGTCTATCATACCATATTAGGATAGAAGCAATTCACAGGGTCTCATCCTCTGAGAAAACAAAAGAAGAACCTCTTTTCCAAAGCAGCATATCCTTAGATCCAAATTATGAAGTCAAGATAGCTTTATAATAAACATGTTGGATTAGCTTAGCAGACCACACAATGAAATGTCTTTCTGTATTTAGCTCCTTCACAGTCAAAAAATTGAAAGAAAGGGCTGGAGAGGTGGCTCAGTGGTTAAGAGCATTGCCTGCTCTTCCAAAGGTCCTGAGTTCAATTCCCGGCAACCACATGGTGGCTCACAATCATCTCGCCTGCAGACATACACACAGACAGAATATTGTATACATAATAAATAAATATTTTTTAAAAAATTGAAAGAAAATACAATAATATACAAAATCCAAACTCTCTGTGAATTTTCCATTTTTACATGGCTTATTTTTCTTTATTTCTTTTAATCTATAACTATCTGTACTCTGTCTCTTTAAAGACTTTACCCTTTTAAAGGCATTAACTTTATTCTTTATATTCTTTTTCTTCTCTCTCCTAAACTTACGTACACCCATCCAATACTGTGACCCATTTAGAGGTCTTTTATGTCTGAATCTGTCCTATTGTGAATCTGTAGTTCTTTACTGTCTAGGAGCACTTCTTAAAATGCTAAGCACTTCTTAAAAACTTAAGTTGGGCCATGTAGAGGTAATGCAGTACTGCCTGTTTCCTGCCCAGTCTAAACCTTAACTGCGCTGTTATTATGACAATTATGACAGTTTCTGCCTGAGATCAACACAGTTCAGCATGGTGGAACTGCTCCTGCCTCAGAGCCATTTGGTGCCCCTGAGCTGCGCACAGTTCCAGGTACACAGCAAGTCCACATTGCCATCAAGCAAGCAAGCATTTTACTCATAAAACCCCATCCAAATTCTCTGTCTTCTGCAAGAGACAGAGGCCATGCTAGGAGCATAGCCCAGAAAGCCGGTGTTTTAAAACTGCACGGCTTTTTTTTTGTAAGGCTGCTGAGTCAGGAATTCTCTCTGTGGCACGCCACCCACAAAGAGCAAAAAGCTGTGTTAATTTCTCTCTCTCTCTCTCTCTCTCTCTCTCTCTCTCTCTCTCTCTCTTTCTCTCTCTCTCTCTCTTTCTCTCTCTCCTTTTTTAAGCCCTCTCAGGTTTTATGTGGAGTTAGTAGACCACATTAGAGCGCCACTCTGTTGTTATTTTGGGGTGAAAGCTAGCCAGGTGGCCAGGAGCCGGGCAGCGGGAAGCTGCCTGCTGCTCCTCTTACTACAGTCATATGATAGATTTTTGTTTAACATTTTCCAAAGGGGCCATACTTTTTACGTTCCCATCAGCAGTGTATGAGGGTTCCCATTTTACCACTTCCTTGCCACATGTTTACATTGTTTTAAATTCTAGTCATTCTAGTGATTTTGAAGTAGCATCTCATTATAGTTTTATTGTATTGCCATAATGACCAATGACGCTGAGTGCTTTTCTGTTTGTTTGTTTGTTTTCTGTCACTGTGCTAGCATACATTGACAAAAACAGCTTAAGGGAGAAGGGACTTGTCTGACAGTTGGAGGAGCAGCCTGTGATGTGAGAAGTCACAACTGCAGGAGCATGAGGCAGCTGGTCACATTGCACCCACAGTCAAGAAACAAAGTGGGATAAATGTACCTGCTCAGCTAATGTTTTACTTTGTGTATAGTCCAGGACTTTGGCCCAGGGTATAGTGCCACCCACAGTGGGCTTATCTTCCACCGTTATTAACCTAATCAAGATAATCCCCATAGAGGCTAGTCTCCCAAGTGCTTCTAAATCTTATCAAGTTGATTGTTTTGTGGATAGAGGCATGTGTGTGCTATGGTACACATATGGAAGTCAGAGGACAATTGACAGGAGTCAGTTCTTTCCTTCCACCATGTGGGTCCTTAGGACCAAACTCTGTCAGATTTGGCAGCTTATCTGTCAGATTATGCACTGAGCCATCTTGCCACCCCTACCTGTATTCTTTTTTTTTTAAGATTTATTTATTTATTATGTATACAGTGTGCACACCAGAAGAGGGTGCCAGATCTCATTACGGATGGCTGTGAGCCACCATGTGGTTGCTGGGAATTGAACTCAGGACCTCTGGAAGAGCAGCCAGTGCTCTTAACCTCTGATCCATCTCTCCAGCCCCCCATACCTGTATTCTTAACATTATGTTAATTTTGTATCCTTGTAACTGGAGATTTCTCTCCTGGCCACCAGTTCCCAAATAACCACTCTGAGGCTTAATATTAATTACAAATGGATTGACCTATTAGCTCAGGCTTATTATTAACTAGCTCTCACAACTTAAATTAATCCATTTCCATTATTCTATATTTTACCACAAGGCTCATGGTTTGTTACCTCACATCTTGCTTCTCCAGAGACTGCTGGTACCTCTCTGACTCTGCCTTCTATTTCCCTGTATCTGTTTGGATTTCCCCGACTAACTCTATTCTGTCTGGCTGTTGGCCAAATCAGCTTCTTTATTAAACAATGGTAAAACATTTTTACAGCATACAGGACGTCATCCTGTATCACATCATCTTTCATGGTCTACCTGAAATTTATTTGATGTTAGCATTATGCAACTGGATGGGGGATTTTTTGTTTGTTTGTTTGTTTGTTTTCTTTTGTTTTTGAGTTTTTCAAGACAGGGTTTCTCTGTACCTTTGGAGCCTGTCCTGGAACTAGCTCTGTAGACCAGGCTGGCCTCCAACTCACAGAGAACCGCATGCCTCTGTCTCCCGAGTGCTGGGATTAAAGGCATGCGCCACCACTGCCCAGTGTGGGTGTGTTTTCTTACGTGGATTTTTACCTTGTTTTACTATAAAATAGCTGAGGTAACGAAATACGATATAGTGATATATATCAAAATTATTGTTGGCATTTTTATGCTTCCAAACTATTGTTTGTTATATGATATACTTATTTTATTTTTGTAAGACACTATTGGAACAAGAAAGCAAGGGTATTGTCTTGCTGTGATAAAATGCCATGAACCAAAACACTTGAGGGAGGAAAAGGGTTGTCTACAGTTTGTAGTTCACCATCCAGTTCAAGATGAAAACGTGGAGACAGGAACTGAAGCAGGAACTAGCAAGTAACATGACCTGCTCAGCCTGCTTTCTTATAGTACCCAGGACCACCAGCCCAGGGGTGTTACTACCCACAGGGAGTTGGACCCTTCCACATCGTTCATCACGCAAGGAAAATGTACCATAGGCTCATACGGAGGTGAATCTGGTGGTGTATTTTCCCAGTTGAAGTTCCCTCTCCAAAATGATGCTAACTTGTGTCATGTTTACACAAAACTAGCCACAACGCTTTTAATTTTTAATCAAAATAAAACTCCATTGCTCAACAACAACAACAAAACCCCCAAATACTAGATTTCTGTAGGAACTTAAATTTTTTATTTACCCCATAAAAAGTTACACAGTTTTAAGCATTTTTTAAATGTAAGGTTTTGGTTTGTGCTGATTAGAATTCTGCTCAGCAGCACATCTGAGATGACGCTTGGAAAGGTCTATAGAATGTGGTATAGTTGGAAGCTGCAGGCTTTGTGAATACGGAGTGTGCATCACAAATGTCCTCAAAGTCATTCAGGGTTGGCAGCATTATGAAAATGTATCCATAGCAGGAACTACTGTCAGTTCTGTCATTGCCTCGTCATCCACCTCCAGATTCAGTGAAGCCCTAATTAAAATCCTTGTTTTTCTTTCCCTCTCTTCTTCTTTCTTTAGAATTACTACTTTTTGAATTGAAACTCAAAAGGCAAAGTACTTTTGAAAGAAAAGATTACTTCCTTCAACAGATAAACAGTGGACACAATCCATGGGAGTGAGAACTGTTTTCTTTTTGAGACAGTGTCTTGTACATAATCCAGGCTAGACTGGAATTTTTGGGGTTTTTTTTAGGACAGGGTTTCTCTGTATAACAGCCCTGTCTGTCCTTAAACTCACTTTGTAGACCAGGCTGGCCTCTAACTCTCAGAGATCCTACTGCACCTGCCTCCTGAGTGCTGGGATTAAAGGTGTGCACCATCACCGCTCGGCTTGGGACTGGAATTTTTAATCTTCTGCCTTATCCTCTCAAATGCTGGGATCAGAGGTATATGCCACCACACCTGGCTAGAAAAAGCCAAATTGACTACCACTTCATGAGATCAAATTCTAGGTCATATGCATATATAAACATGAAAAGGAAAAAAAACAGATCTCTTAGAAAATACCTTAAAGATCTAAGTGCAAAGGAAGAGGTAGATACACAGTGTATGTGTGTTCGTGTGCACGCGTGGACTTTTGGAGCTGCAGCTCAAAGCCTTCAGCATGCTGGACTCATGCTCTATCGCTAAGCTACACTTCCAGCCTGGAAGAGTTTTTAATAATGTAACAACAGATGGACACCAAATTATTAGCTATAGTTAAAAACTTACAGGTGGCGAAAACTAATCTTGTGTTAGTAATGTCCGTGGAGGGGGGGAGTAATGTCCCAGGAGGGGGGGGTCAGAGCCAAATCCTTGAGAAAATTAGGCTAGATTCAGAATTGGAGTGGCATGAGTTCTTTCAGTTGCCATCAACTCTACAGTCTTTTGTGGTTCCTATGATGGTGGCTGCCTACCAAGGTTTTTAATAACTCCTGTTACTCCTTTGCATTAGAATGTGGGGCACCTGGGCTGATTTCAGTAAACTACCAGACACATTTGAAGGCATTTCAGTATTTTTTCATTTGTTAGACCGTGATTTGATACATTTTTTTAGAAAACAAGTTAAATGTCTTGTATACTTTAATAAGTTTGGTAGCCGGGTGGTTCACAATTTCCACCTGTCATGAAAACCAGTGAAGGGGGTGCCTTGGAGTCAGAGGTCTCAAAAAGTTCTTGCCATAGCAACAACTTTGCCTTTAGACATTGCATATTCAAATTTAAAATGCTATCAGCTCACTACTATGTATTAATCACATTCCACGTGCGTGCCACATGGAGTTAGCTGATATGCTCTGGGCTGTGCAGTTGTAGAAACTTCCCACTACAGAAAGATTGTTTTTTTTTGCTTTTGTTTTTATGTTTTGTTTTTAAAGCAGCTCTGCCATTGTGCAAAAAGAAAGCAAATAAAGGCTTAGCAGGACTATTGTTGAACTACTACTCAGATATTTCAGCCCCACCACATTAAGGTTGTCAGGTGTCCCTCATGAAAAGCATGCCGCTTGCTATGTTTTTATCAGATTTGGGAGTTAAGGAAACATTTAGAAGCTTTGTGGAGGGGCAGTGCCTCTAGTCGCCTTTAACCCCAGGAGAGGCAGTCAGAGCTTCACAGGGGCCTGCTAGCTCGTTCCTGCTTCTCTGTGGTACAATTATTGCTAGAATTTTGACTCCGCAGTTGCTAAGCACCTGAAATTGTGGGCATTGGATTTAGGGTCACAATAGAACACAATAGGTGTTCAGTCTGCTACCGAGGACAAATATACACGGTTACCACATGGTGTTATTAACCAGCAATATAGAAGGTCCAAAAAGACCTGGAAACATTTTAGTTTGTTTATATTACCCTACCGATGCCACTGAGACGCAGAAGAAAGGAGAAAGGTTTAAGCAGTTTAAGGAAGTAGAGTCTGGCTTGATTTCCTTTCTGTCTTCTTTCCCCTCCTCCTACCCCCACTTTTTCCATCCATCAATTTCAATTTCCATTCAACGAATTTCTATACAGTAATCCAGTAGGACCGCAACCTCTCAGAAGTCCTTTCTCAGCTTCCCACTGTGTGAGACCGCCATGCCCTGTGGAGTCTGGGTTTTCTGCTCATTGCTCCTTTGTAGTTTCACTTTACCTATAAATATCAACTTTTAAAGACTTCCAATTTGTATCTGCTTAAAAAGGCCACCGCTTTCATAATTTCCAATGACGTTCCGCAATCTTTTTCCTTGTATCTATAGGGTTTGTCATTCTCTTTTGGGTCTTGAATTCAATCGTGAGCCAGATTATCAGATTCGTCCTGAGGATCGGACAAGTTAGATACAAGCCAGCTTGCTCTGTTGTGAGACCCTGTGTCTACATCAATAAAAATTCCCATTTCTTCCGTAATACATATTGTGAGATTTACTGTTCCGCTGCTGAGTTGCTGGCCGGAGCGGGCGCTGAAAAGCGCTGCCCCACCTCTCCACTTTCCAGTGCTCGTCCAGGGCGGGGCTGCGCAGGAGCGCTGCGCACCAGCTCTGTTGCCGGAACTGGCCCGAGCGGCCTGGACGTGCAGCCCCGCCCCCGCGGGTGGAAACAAAGGGGGCTCGGCGCGGGGGAAGAGGCGGAGCTCTCTGGCGGTCCTGTGTTTGGCTGGCTAGGTCTGTGCGGGCGTGGGGAGGGGCAGGCGTCCGGAATCCAGAGGTGGGAGACCTAGCGCCTGGTGTATCTCCTGCGCGCGCAGCGCTAGCTACTGCGCCGGCGCGGCCGATGCCGGTCCGCGAGCGCCGAGGCGGAGTGCAGTGGGGCGGGCGGGGCCCCCTCGTGCAGCTGCAGCTGGCGGGCGGGTCTCCGGAGACCGGGCGGTTGGGACGCTGGGCGGAGAGCATGGGGCTTCCGAGGCGCTAGCCGGCTGCTTCAGGGCTGGGCGTGGAGCCGTGGTTTCCTGGCGAGGCCCGTGTGATGGTGCCAGGAGGAAGGAAGCGCCGTGACAGCGCCTCAGTCGGAACCCAGGTTCCGGGGGCGAGGACGCCCGGGGACGGTGGCCCTGGCGAGCTGGCCGCGGGTGGGGCGAGCGGTCACAATAGGAGGCAGCGGCCCGGCCCGGAGCGGCGGGAGCAGCCCCGCAGGGCGGAGCCTCCCCTCGCAGGTATTGGCCGCGGAGGCCGTTGGCTTCCGCGTGAGGGCGGTACTGGCTGCGGGAAGTTGGGAGCCGGCGGGCCGCGCTTGGCGAACGTTTCCCCGGCAGCCCGGTGCTCTTTGTTCCCGCCGCGGCGGGGGACCGGCCCGCCCCTGCCTGGCCAAGACGCAGGTGAAATGATGTCACCTGGGAGAACGCAGAACCCGGTCGGAGGGGTCCTCTCTCGCGGCCTTCTGCCTCTGCGGGTTTCTGTGCGTTCTCCGTTTTTGTTCTCAGTGGATGGAAGTTTTTCATTTCAGGGCTGAAGAATGAGAGAGGTTGGTTTTGGAACGGGAGTTTTTCGGGTTGTTGAAGGCTGACCAAAGAGAACTTAAGTTATTTTCCTGTGATACGGCGTGGACAGCGCTTTTGTGTTGCTGAAATGGTGTGTGCTATTCAGTAAAGTTGAGCACCCTTGTTCTACCGAACATAAGAGTTGAATACTCAAATACGGTTATCGCTAGCATCGTATGAATTGCGATTAAGCGGTGAACATTGAAATGTATTTTGACGCTCGCACATAATAGTTTCTTACAATCTTTAAGCCTGCCGTTCTTCCTGTTTTCGCATAGTATTGTAGTAACATTTACCTACCAGTTTCTATAAATAGCAAACAGCTTTGTAAGTAGACTTTTAAGAATTCCAATCACATTTGAATCATAGCAAGTCGAAATAAAGTAAAATTTTGTTCATTTGGGGTAACGCTGTCTATTGGAGAAATCCAACTTATGAAAAAAACAAAAGATCAAAACGTGTCAGATCTGGTGCAGAAATGTGAAATACTTAAAAGACAACAATTTTGACAATTCTATCACTGAGTTGTACACTTGCTATAGAATATCTCCTGGTTTATAAATGTACTACTCTAATGTATTTTTCCTTTTGAAAACCTGCTCATCCTAAGCCTGTTCATATTTTTCGGTATGAATTACTCCTACAAGAACTGGAGAACTTAGAGGCTGCTTAGAACTTGTGGGCTTCATATCCTCTGTAGGTTAAGAAAGAATTGCAGTTAAATACCAGTGGTGTCTTAAAAGGTAGTTGTACACTTGTTAAAATTTATGCTCATCTTGATTTTTTAAAAAAATATTTTTTTTAAAACTAATAAAGGTATGTGGACAACCTACCCTAGTCTGTACTGTGCTTCTGCTCGGTGGGTTCTGGAAGTCGATAGGTTTGGGCCTTGACGGCAGGCGTCTTTACTTGCTGAGCCATTCCACCAGGCCCTATTCTAAACCACGTTGGCCAGTGTAAGTCTGGGTAGGTACAAAGGTGGTGGCGCACGCCTTTAATCCCAGCACTTGGGAGGCAGAGGCAGGCGGATCTCTGTGAGTTCGAGACCAGCCTGGTCTACAGAACTAGTTCCAGGACAGGCTCCAAAGCCACAGAGAAACCCTGCCTCGAAAAACCAAAAAAAAAAAAAAAAAGATTTCTTTACTTGAGAAGATTGAAACAAAGCTCTCCTAAGGGCCTTTGCAAGCATCCTAATGGGGAGCATAGATCTGTTGTCTCTCCCTCACCCTAAGCGTTGGGTAGGGCTTTTCATTACCTTGTGTTAGCATTGCCAGGCTGGCTGTGCTTGTATTTTTACTTAGGTTAAGTAAGGGAATGTGGGTGAGAAATCCTTAAAATAAAAATCTCAAAAATGGTTATATACCTGAGCAAGGTAGACACACGATTAGTCAAGATGTTTGTTGTTCCATCTGTTCTGCATTTTATGCTGCCTTTAGTTTGGTTTGGCAGTACTGTTTTGTAATCCCTTTTATTGAGAAGGTAGTTCTTGATTTGTTTGGATTGTCACATGGTGTCTAGGGCTCCTTACACATTTTCTGCTTGTTTTCCAATTAAATGCATGTATGAATATAGTTTGACTTCTGCTTCACTTCATCCGTAGCTAGCTTTCATTTTCTCTGCAGGGAACACAAGTGTTGTAAGTGTTCATGTGTACCATAGAGTTCTGGTTCTATCCCATCTGTCAGTAGGTATTATATCTATTATGACATTGTCTAAAGAAAATAAATGAGTGAATTCTGTGTAGTAAAGAGGAATTTAAGCAGATGAAGTCCAGGGATGATACAGGTGGTCTCATTTTCTCCCAGCTGGGCTGTATGTGTTTCTCTTCTCTCTCCCTTACTGTTGTGCTATGGAACTCTGGACCTGGGAAAGGAAAGGGAGCAGTCTTCAGTTCTTTTTACTAGCCTTAGTTTTGAATGCTCCCCAAAAGATGTAGATCCACTTAAGTTTGTCTTAATTCGAGAATGGGGATAAGTATTAACACATGAATTTCAGTGCTGAACAGCAGTGGTCACCCTCTCTGAAATGGGTTATTACCAGTTTTTACCCCAATTAATGCCTGGTGACTTAAAAAAATGACTCACCAAAACGTGCAGAGGTCAGAGGATAACCTTAGGTATTGATCCTTAACTTAGATCTTGAGACAGGGTCATTTGCACACTGCTTCGCACACCAGGCCACCTGGCTGAAGAGTGTCACAACTCTCCTGTCAGCTGCTCACTTCACCACAGAAGCACAAGGGTTACAGAAGCGCGCTGCTCTGCCAGGCTTTATGTGGGCTGTGGAATTGGAACTCAAGACCTCATGCTTATGTGGCAAGCACATTACTCACTGAGCCATGTCCTTAGCACTCCAAGTTTTTATTAGCCTATTTCATTCTAAACAAATTCATACCAAACTTGTGACAATTCAGAGAAGCTAATTTGATTAGTTTGGGAGATTATTCTTTCAGTCATATTCTGTGACACTTCTAGGTAATAGTGACACAGTGCTAAACACAATATATGTTTTCTAAACTAAAATTTATTTCAGATTTATGATGGTCCACGTATTTACCCATAATTTTTGTTTTGTTTTAATTCAACTTGTAAATTGAGACAAGGTCTCCTACAGATCAAACTGGCCTCATTTACTGTGTAGTTGGGGTTGTTTGCACTTCTGATCCCCCAGAGCTCTGCAGTTAGTTATGTGCCATCATGTGATGTAACATTTTATATTTCTATAATTTAAACCCCCCTTGCTTCAAAGCACATATTTTAGTTTCAGTATTTCTTGGTTTTGGCTTTTTATTCCATAATTTATTGCATTTATTTATGCAATTAATATATACATCAATGAATATGCTGAAGTTTAATTGAAAGGATTTCAGAAAAATCCAAGAAATAACAAGTGATTCAGGAAAGAAATTACAAAATACAAAGAAAGTACAAAATATCATAAAGTTTTTAAAAATTGCATTCATTTAACATGTATGTCTCACCTGTAATAGGATGCATATATGGATCCCAGGAACTAAACTCAGGTTTCAACAACCTAATTTGTTTTACACCTTATTTAGTACTATCCTGAATTGGTGTAGTATATATCCTTAATCCCAATTCTTAGGAGTCTGAGGCAAGATGATTGTGAGTTTAAGGCCATCCCTGTATTTAAAAAGAAAAAAAAAAGTCAGCCCAAAAGACTGTTGAATCTCTATTCATTTTATGAAAAACAAAACTAATGAAAGCTATCACTAGAAACAATTTTAGAAGAAATGGTGTCTGTTAAGTGTGTTAATCTCCAAGACAAGGATTAAATTGTTGGTTATTGATGTAATAACTATCAAACAGTAGGGCCCCATTAAACAGAAACTCATAAACTTCTAGTGCATTGATGCTTACCATGTAAACATTAGTCTTCCTTCCCAGTTGTTCTGTTAGTCATGGAGTTAGTTATGTGTAAACAAAAATTGAAAAAACAAGAAGGTTTGAGGTTGCAGATGTTCTCCCCTCTCCTGCACAGGGTCCTGTGCAGATGCATCCTGAACATTGTTACCAAATGTCAATAATGCTCAACAGTTGCAGACCAGACACAGACAGAATTGTATCCATTTAGGACTATGGTACAACCTTAAGGTTAACCAAGGAAAAAATCAGTGAAATTATGACTTTAACAGTTTTTATAAAGTAACAAGTTAATTTTTATATTGATTGATTGTTTTGTTTTCCAAGACAGGGTTTCCCTAGAACTCACTTTATAGACTAGGCTGGCCTTAAACTCAGAGGTCTGCCTGCCTTTGCCTCCCAAGTGCTGTGATTAAAGGTGTGAGCCACCACAATGTTGTTTTAAGGTCAGACTACAAGATAGGCTAATGAATTAATAGATTCTAAGGTTTGGTCTTTCTGAGGCGCATGACTTTAGTCAGTTCAGTTAAACCTGCTGTACAGTGTATAAAGATCAGAGAGCCTGCCATAGTTTGCTTCCTATCGCTGTGATAAACACCGTTACCAAAAGAACGATTTATTTTGTGTTTATAATTTATAGTCCATCATGAAGGGAAGTTAGGCGAGGAATCTGGAGGCAGGAACTGCAGTAGAAGATGTAGAACACTGCTTACTGTGTGCCCAGCCTGCTTGCCAGTGCGGTCCAGGACCACTGTCCAGGGATGGCACACTGCTTACTGTGTGCCCAGCCTGCTTGCCAGTGCGGTCCAGGACCACTGTCCAGGGATGGCACACTGCTTACAGCACGCCTCTTCCACGAAAGTGCCTTGCACAGTCTTTTAAAAAGTAAAAAAAAAAAGTATGTATTTGTTTTATTTATTTGAGATAGGGTCTCACTGTGCAGCTCTTACTAGCTTGGGACTCACTATGTCATGCTGGTCTTGAATACAGATCTTTCTGCTGTGTTAAAGGTGTGTACCACCATGCCCATCCTATAGGCCAATTTTATGGTACATTTTCTCTATTGCAGTTGCCTTTCCTAGATGAGACTCTAGCTTGTGTCCAGTTGACAAAAACTAGTCAGCACAGCACACAATTTCATTTCCTGGCTACTATCAGGTTGAGATTTTATTTTATTCCTATATTGTTTAAATAATGGTGTCCTTGGAGTGGGGAGGGGGCTCTGAGGAATCAGATGTAAGGTCCTGTATGTGCTAGGCAAATGCCCACCACTGAATAATATCCTAACCCTGTAAAATTTGAGGCAGGTGGATCTCTGTGAGTTCGAGTCCAGCCTGGTCTACAAGAGCTAGTTCCAGGACAGGCTCCAAAGCCACAGAGAAACCCTGTCTCGAAAAACCAAAAAAAAAAAAAAAAAAAAAAAAAAAAAAAGTCTTAGTTTATTCTTTCATGAGGAAAGTTGGAGTTATACATTTCATTCTAGTTGTGTACACTCAGATATACCACGTTAGCTTTCTGTTGCATTTATCTGATGACTTAGTTACAAAATCTGTTACTTTAAAATCAACTTTTGACAAGGCCAGGCATGGTGTCACAGGACTTTAATCTGAGATTTTGGTAGGCAAAGACAACAGGTCTCTGAGTTCAAGGCTAACATGGTCTACGTATGAGTTCTAAGAACAACCAAAGCTACATAATGAGATCCTGCCTTTAAAAATCAACTAACCAAACAAAAACCTTGCATGAGACGCCCTGGTATTAGTTAGCTACTGAGTCTTCTTATCTTACCTGGCTGGAGTTCCAATTCTTTAGTTTGAAATCATTGGTTGATAGAATGTGGTGTTCCCCATTTACTCGTTGTCAGTTGGTAACTTCTCCAGCCCCTAAGCCTGCTGTCCTCAGTTCCCTGCTCTGGCTCTCTTCTCTCTTATCCTCTCAGAGTGCTGATAGAGAGCTTCCTCTAATTGTCAGGCCCTCTTAGTGATGGTTTCCCTCCTGATTAACTTAAAGCCCCCTCTGGAATCTTAATTACTCTGAAAATTCAGCACTCCTACTTTGGTGCCTCTCCTCCCACCCCCATCAATAGAATCTGCTCTTGGTGAGAACTTACGGCAACATCTTATATAGAAAGTTTGCTTACCATATATAACCCACAAATAAAATGTTTCTATGAACTTACTCTGAAGGTCTGTGCTGGTTTTGAGCAAGCCCAGCAGGGTTTTAGCTTAGGTACTATAGGATTTGAGTATAACTCTTCCGTGTTGTTTGTCCTTTGTTTAGAGATAATGAAGTTTCTGACAGAAGGAGATTATTGTTAGTAGAAAAGATATACTTGAAAGCTATTGTAACAGCAGGAGCCTAGTTTTCTGTTTGTTTTACTTATAATTATTGGAAATGTTGTTGTTGTCTCTCCCCCCCCCCCCCCAACACAATTTCTCTTTGTACCAGCCCTGGCTGTCCTGGCGTGCATCACTACCACCCGGCTGGAAATATTTTTTAAATTATTTTTTGATGATTTATTATTTTTTATGTGCATTGGTGTTTCGCTTGTGTGTATGTCTGTGCTAGATCCTCTGGGAACTGGAGTTACAGACAATTGTGAGCTGCTGTGTGGGTGCTAGGAATTGAACCAGTGTCCTCTAGAAGAGCAGCCAGTGCTTTTTAACCTCTGAGCCATCTCTCCAACCCCTGATGATGGAAATCTTAAAATCTCCAAAGGATCAAAGAATGAAGAATAAAGCTGATTCTGATTTCTGTTTTACCAGCCAGGTTCTTGTACTTGTGATTTGTAAGACTGTTTGGGCATGATGAGGGTAAGTGAATAAAACGTGCTGCAGCTCGGAGCACTGCCTGCTCCTGCAGAGGACACCAGTTCGAAACCTAGTACCCATATGGCAGCTCACAACTCTTCAGGGGATCCAGTGCTTTCCAGGGGTATCTGGCATGTACGTGGTGCACAGACACTCACAGACAAAACATTCATTTTTTTAAAGGGGGAAAATGCTACATAATTTACTTACTGTGGAAATAAAAAGCCTAAGAGAATTATAAGTAGAGTACTAAACTGGCAGAAGAACAGCTCATTTAGGGAAGTTTGAAGTTTCTTACTGAATGATGATCAAGAATGGCAAATACACCTCTAATCTGCTTTGGACTTGTTTTGTTGTTGTTTTGGGAAAAGGAGTTGCTGTGTAAGACTGGTCTGGAAGCAGCCCTATCTCAGCCTCTAGAGTGCTGTGACGACAGGCACAAGCTATTTGCAAGGCTGAAAGAGCTTTCTTCTTTTGCTGCTGGAAATCAAATCTACCTTTTTACTTTCAGACCAGGTCTAGTCCAGTATTTGTTTGCTTTCCAGCATTTAACGCCATCTTGTAGTCACTACCCGCACCTGTTTTGTCATGCTCTTGTCACATGGATCTGGTGGTGGTAGTGGTGCACATTCAAACCGTGACACATGTGGAGGGATAGCTTCTCTTTCCCACCATGTGGGCTGCAAGGATCTAACTTGGGTCATCAGGATTGGTGCAAGGGCCCATATCCACTTAGCCATCTTGCTGGCCTTTGCATTTTTAATTAAAATAAACTCATTGGGGTTTTTAAAAATGCCTTTATAGCTTAGTTCCTTTAAGTAAGTAAGTAAGTGTGTGTGTGTGTGTGTGTGTGTGTGTGTGTGTGTGTCTGCCTTAGCATTTGGAGGACAGAAAAACATTCCGGCAGTACATAATCATAAAGGTAAAGAACATTAGCAAATCATGTTTGCAATACAGAGATAAACTAGTTTCTGTCCAAAAACATTTTGTGTAGTAAACTAACAAGTACTCTCTCCTAACTTGTGGGTGGTGGTAGTGGGTCTTCGGCAGTATTTTTCTTCTTACCACTAGATAGAATTGTGTGTCAGGTTTCTAACACCAACAACAGAGTTAGAGGCGGGCTAGAGAAGACATTCAATGTCATGTTGTCTGCTTTTCTAGCTAGCATCTTCTTTACCGCTCACCAGACTAAAAATGTCAGTTTCTGTGCTACCCTGCTCTCTGCCAGTTACCAGAGCATAGCACTTGGTGTCTACTGTTATCAAAATACTTGCTATACAATGATTTGTTTCTTTTTCTTCCCCCCTTTCTTCCTCCTTTTATAGCATACTCTTCTTGAAGGTAGGAAACTATGCCTTTCTTTTTGTTTAGTGCCTGTCACCAAGGAGATTCTTAAATCTAACACTGAGGGAAGGAATGAGGCAGTAACTGTAAAACCCAGACAGTATTGAGCACATGGTTGTTAGTGTGAGGACAGGCAAGACCTTAAACTTGGAGTCCCCAAGGAGAATTTCACTGTCACAGCATAGTGGAAGAGTGTCATGGTTCTAAACGCTACAGATTAAGTATCACACAGGTTTAAGGGTGTTTAATCCACAGTCTAGCATTAAGTGGTAGTTGTTTACTTTCAGGCTTATGAGTTTATCTTTGGTTCCTTAGCAAAGCTACTAGTTTTCTGTTTTTGTTGTTTGTCCTTTTGTTACTGTTTGAGGATCTTTCTTCTTTCTTTTTTTCTTTTTTCGGTTTTTCGAGACAGGGTTTCTCTGTGGCTTTGGAGCCTGTCCTGGAACTAGCTCTTGTAGACCAGGCTGGTCTCAAACTCACAGAGATCCGCCTGCCTCTGCCTCCCGAGTGCTGGGATTAAAGGCGTGCGCCACCACCACCGCCCAGCTTCTTTCTTTCTTTCTTTCTTTCTTCCTTCCTTCCTTTCTTTCTTTCTTTCTTTCTTTCTTTCTTTCTTTCTTTCTTTCTTTCTTTCCTTCTTTCTTTCTTCTTTCTTATCTTGAACAGGATCTTGATTTCTAGGTCAGGCTAGCTTAGAATTTGGAATATTCTTGCCTCAGCCTTCTTAGTATTGAATGAACAGAGCTAGTTTGTTGAATAGAGTGGAGATGCTAGCCTCAGTTCAACAGAAGATTACTATTTATGTGTTGTACAGTCTTACAGCCATAAATCTTGTCAAATCTTTCTCAACATGGTCACTTATAAGGTCAACTAAAAGTTGTAAAAATACATTGAGAAGAAAAATACAGTCTAGGCAGACATTCATCACTATACTTAGGTGATTTTACCTCAGGTCTTCTTACCATGAAACCTGATCATTAGGGTTTTAGAGTTAATACCAGCGAAAGGGATTATCAGTAGAAATTTGAGAATCAGGGACTTAGATTCCTGAGCTGTAATGTTTTTATCCTAAGACTTTTTGTGTGGGAAACTCCTTTACTAGAGGCAATCTCTGCCTGCTGTATATTTTGATGTTTAAAGTTACTTTTTTCCTTAATCTCTCTGCTGATAGAATTATTAGATACCACAAAACTCAGACTGTCCTTCATAGGCTTGATTCTCCATATTGGTATGGTTAGCCATGAACTATCCTTTTCTTCTCCCTCTTTTTCCCAGATATCTCCCGGGGCCAATTCAGCACCTCTGCCTGGCCATCCTAACAAGGGGATTTGTGAAAGGGTGAGACTTCAGAGCCTGGTCCCTCTTCTCCCAAGTGATCAGAACACTACCGTTCAAGAGGATGCTCACTTCAAAGCTTTCTTCCAGGTTCTTATATGTTTACCCTTCCCTTACACAGAGCTGAGAATCACACATTCTAACTTGTTTCTCGGAAGACTTAAACAGACATCTCAGTAGCCTCTTTCTTTCTGTTGTGTGTGGGAATAAACGCTCTTCTTAGAGGGCTTCTTCGGTGCAGCTTTCAGACAGCTTTTCTGAAAAATGTCTTCTCTTGAGCTACCTCTGCTCATTATTTGACCACTTAATATTCTGTTTGGAAAAAAATCTTTTTTGTCTTAATAATTTGTCCAAGTCATTCAGTTTCTGTAAGAAAATATAGAAGGCAAAGCCCAGCAGAGGTAGACAGATCTCTGTGAGTTCAAAGGCAGCCTAGTCTACAGAGTGAGTTCCAGGACAGCTAGGGCTGTTACACAGGTAAACCCTGTCTCAATATAATAGGAGATACTAAAATACGTAAGGTGTGTAGGAAAGGAAAAAAATGAAACACGTATTTTAAGCCATTGCTACTTATTTGCTTAGTGCCCAGAATTTTATAGTGATACATATTTCTAAAAGAGTACATTTCTGTATCTCTTGGTATCTACAGCTAAAAAATATTTTGATGTTAAAAATTTTAATATAAGGTGAAAACCAGTGTACATATTTTAAAACCATCATTAGATTAACAAGATTGCTTGTATCTGCTCATACCAATCACTGGCTTCTGAATTTTGACTCTATATTCCTGGGGAAGCATGCTTTAATAATGGAAATCAGTATTACTGATTTCAAAATAAGCCACACTTACAGATTAGCTTTTGAATGGTAGGTGTGTGTGTGTGCGTGCGTGCGTGCGTGCGTGTGTGTGTGTGTGTGTGTGTGTGTGTGTAAAAAGCCTGACTGGAGTATTAACATAGTTGATGGCCAAGTATTAATAGAAGCTACTTTTTTTTTCTTTAGAAGTGACAGGTTGGCACCTGGAGCTGGTAAAGGAATACATTGTTTGACATGTGTTAGTTCTGTCAGTACCTGTAGGTAATCCAGGATATTTCACTCTGGTATTCCTTTTAGAATTTGTGCTGGATTCTCTATGTTTTTAACTCTAAGAATAAGCTGGGCACCTTGTTCTAGGTAAGGAAATAAGCTTTAAAAAGTTCACCAAGGTGCACATTTTATTAGATCAAGGGACTCCTCAAATTCTTGCTGTGTCATGTTTTCTATATTATACTACCTTTAAATATCTACATGCATGTCTCTAAATACATTTTGTAAGTATTTAACACAACTGTTTTAGGAGGTGTAATTGTCTCTGAAGTGAATGGCATATTGACTACCATGTTAATGACAGAATTATCTGTACACAGAAGTTCAGTATTATTAGTAGGTGGCTAATACTTAAGAAATTTAAAGCCAGGCTTGATAGCAAAGCACCTTCAACTCCAGCACTCCTGAGGCTAATGGATGTTGATTTCTACAGGTTGAAGAAGAGTCTGGGACAGCCAAGGCTACATAGAGAGACCCTGTCTCAAAAAACAAACAAACCAAACCTGAAGAAAGGAAAAGAACTAACTTAAGGCTGGGCATGGTCTCACATGCATTTAACCCAGTTTGGGAGGTAGAACCAGACAGATCTCTAAGTTGGAGGACAGCCTGGTCTATATAGTGAGTTTTAGGTCAACCAGGGCTCTTCTCTATCAAAAACAAAAACAAACAACAGCAAAAAAAACCCCTCTACATCATACACTTAATTTAGCTAATGAGTGTCATTTTTTAGTTCCAACTGTACTTCTCCCCGAAACAGCCTGACTTGCTGCAGACATTACTCAATATTCTCAGTGTTGAGAGTGCTTCCTGTTCTTATGAATAGTGGAGTTTGGATCTCAACACCCACTTAGGACACAAATGCTTGTAACTCTAGCTGTTAGGGATCTGAAATCCTGTTCTGGCCTCCTAAAGTACCTGCATATGCGCACAAATAAATATAAATAAATTATGGTTATCTAATGGGAAGGAAATCCTCAGAAAGTCATTCCCTGTGGTGAGTTGTTGGTCTTTTTCTGGTACTGCCATCAGTTCTGGACCCTCACCAAAACTTTTCTCGGATGTCCTGCTGTTGTCCCAGTCATGGAGATCTATGGTTGTGGTTCTGTAGGACCAGTCCCTTCACGTGCTCTAGCAAGTCGTAGATGGGGTAGATGTTGGGGTGGACCAGCTCAAAGGCCTCTACTGGGACCACCAAAGGGTGGTAGCTGAGTTGGTCAGTTCAGGCCTCTACTGGGACCACCTTCTTTGTAACTTTTATTTTGTCCTCGTTCTAAAAGTTTTTTTTTATTAAAGATTGATTTGTGTGCATGTGTGTAACGTGGATTCCAGTTGGTTTTAATAAAAACTCAGAGTCAGCTATCAGGGGTTAATGCTGAAGATCAGAGAAGCAGAGCAACCAGCCACTGGAAAATTCTTAGCTCTACCAATGCTCAGATCAGAGGTGATCCTGTCCTCAGACTGACTGCTTTAGACTACTGCCTCAGACTGCATCTGAGCTCCTGTCTTCTCTCGCCTTATATTCCTCTCTCTGCCCAGCCATATCCCTCCTGTCTCCACCTCCCTAGTGCTGGGATTAAAGACACGGAACTCCCAAGTACTGGGCCACCACCACCCAACCTATAGTGGCCTAGCTCTACACTCTGATCTTCAAGCAAGCTTTTATTTGTTAAAACACAAACAAAATATTACTACATGTATGCTTGCAATTGTGTGCATGTGTGTATGTACACCTGTGAGCACATGAACAGCCCTTCCCTTGGAGCCATGACAAGGTTGTGATCCACCTACCTGGGTAATGGGAGCCAAACTCTGGAAGAGCAATATGTTCTCTTAAGTGCTAAGCCATCTCTCAAGCCCTGCCTTCCTTTTTGTTTGTTTGTTGGGTTATAGTTTGTTAAAATTTTGAGACAAGGATTGCTGTATTGTTCAGGCTAGCTTTGAACTTGTGATTCACCTGCCTCTGTTGCCAGATTCAACCATTTTTTTTTTCTTTCTCTCAAAGTCCCCCTCTGTTTCTTAGGTCAAGTTCCCATTTTCCAAGAACTCTCCTGTAGCCTTCTTTAGGCATAACATACTTATTTTTACTGCAAGCATGGAGTTGAATATATGGTTCATTGTTAAAGCAATTTAGACGGGCAGTGGTCGCGCACACCTTTAATCCCAGCACTTGGAAGGCAGAGGCAGATGAATCTCTATAAATTCAAGGTCAGCTATGGTATACAAGAATGAGTTCCAGGACAGCTAGGGCTGTTACCAATAAAAACCCTGTCTTGAAAACAAAAACAATTTAGCAGAGAATATTACTCTGATTCCTTTCTCTTGTTTCTGACAGTTCTCACTAGCCTGGAGACAAGGAGACTAGCTTGGCAGGGGCACCAGCGATGTACCTGTCTAGGCCTTCCAGGCACTGGAAGTGCACACATGTTCATACTTCCCCTCTTAAAATAGTTCTGGGGCTCATACCCAAGTCCTAAGGCTTTTTTTTAGTGACTGGGCTGTGTCCCTAGCCTGCCACCAGTGTCAGTGAGCAGAAAGCTTTTGTCTTGTGTTGACACAGAGTTCAACCTTATTCCTCTAGTGCCTTGCACCTTATCTCTTGATTTAGAATCTTGGTGGCTTGGAGCTCATCACAGTAGGAACCCTCCTGTCTCTGTCCATTCTCCAGTGCAGGAATCAGCCTTGCTTTTTAGTGCATTTTGTGGATAGAGCTCAGGTCCTTAGACTTCCATGGCAGGTGCTTAACCTACTGAGTCATCTCCCCTCCTGCTTCCTGTTTATTTTGTTTGTTTTATACTACACCTTTTAGTTGCAAACAAACAAAAAACCCCATGATTCAGAATTTTTGTGTCATTGTTGACTTTATTTTATAATTAAGGAATATTGTGTATGTCTTATGTGATTGATAACTAGGGCTGTGTAATGAACTTTCTCAAGAGTATCATAACCATCAAAATATAACCTGTCAAGTGTGAAAGAATAATTTAATACACCATGTATAAATAAGGGATAGTTGTCTTTCAGTTAGCCTCACTGAGAAAAACATATTTAAACATATCTGAGCATAATTTGATGTAAGCTTGTAAAGCATTAATGAGATATTCTGTAGCGGTTATTTTGTAAACTTTATTACTATCTGAAAATTTCCTGCTTTCCCGGGCTTATGTTTTCATTCACCTCAAAATGGATAACAAAAATAAATGTTACCCTTTACTGGCAAATTGCTTTTATAGTCTGCGTTATTTTTCTGCAGCACTTACATTTATGTAAGGTGGATAAAATTCAGTGAGTTTGTTGTCCCTGGAGTTTATTCAGTTGGCTTTTTTTTGGGGGGGGGGAAAGATGAAATGAGAAACCTCATATTTTGTTAAAGAGAAGACTTGTAGAAAAAGTCTGGGAGTTTGAAGAATTAGAGACTTTTAGATCACGCTGTGCTTGGTCTAAGATGAAATTCTGATTCTCTTGTTGCTACAGCAAAACACCCGACCAGTCCCGCAGGGAGGCAGATTTTTAGCTCACAGTTTGAGGTCATGCTCCATTGTGGCAGTGGGAACAGGGAGCAGAGGGGTGCCTCACATTAAAGACGCAGAGACGAGTGTTGCTCAACTTTCTTGGTTCAGTCTAAAACACCAGCCCATGGACTGGGGCCACCATTTTTAGGATGGATCTTCTTGCCTCAGAATCTCATTTAGAAAAAGACATGTTCACAGGCTGAGTCAATGGTTACTCTCTTCCCCTTCATGTTGACAGTCAAGGTGAACTTTTACACCTCTCCCAGAACAGGCTGATTCCTTCCTCCTTTGGAATGACATCTTTGATAAGTGCAGTGGTTGCTAAAGTCAGGCACATTTTAGTCCTCAGGTAGAACCTGGGACCTGCTTCTGCTTCTCTTTGATATTCATTGTTAAAATACATCTATACCCTCCTGCCTTCTTTCTTCCCTTGATTCCTAATCTGTACCCCTGTTCTGTGCAGTAGAGATAGTAACTGTGACTTAACATCTTAGACATTTAAATTGTTGACAACTGGTACATTGAAAAGTTAGCTCACTGTTATAGTAAAGAATTCTCCACCTGAGAATTCAAAACAAAATTTTCTTTAAAAAGACGGTCCCATCTATCTGAATTCAGTGGTTGTTGAGTTTGGTTCTATCAGCGTCAAATATTACTGGGACTCATATATCAGAAATAGTGATTCATGCTAGGTAGGTGGGGCACACCTTTTTAATTCCAATGCTCAGGAGGTAGAGGCAAGTGGATTTCTGTGGGTTTAAGGCTAGCCTGGGTTACTTAGACACTGTCTTCAAAAACAAAAACATCTGTACTGAGGCACCACATAAACTGGGCCTTTAACTCCAGCAGTCAGGACAAGGTGGCAAGAGGATTAGAAATTCCAAGTCACTCTTAGCTGTTGGGCAAGTTGGAGGCCTGCCGGGGCTACTGGCAGAATCTTGCCTTTGTGTGTGTTGTTGGGGATTCTCAATATAATAAAAGGCTTTCTTAATAAAATTAAAACAAGTATATTTAAATAATATCATTAAGAGAATATAGGCTGGTGATAGTTTGGTGATACGCCTACTAAATAATTTGGAATGGTCAAATTTAACCTTTTAGCATTTATTATTTTTTTTAGAGATATGGTTTCATGTAGCATAAACTGGCCTTGAACTCACTCTGTAACCAAGGATAACCTCAGGTTATCAATCTTCTCCTTCATCTCCCAAATTCTAGAGTTACATTGTAGGCTCAGCTCCATTTATTAATTTGCTTTGTCCCTAAAATTAGCTGGTTTCTTATCTCTTTCAAAGTATGACATTGGGCTAGAAAGATGGCTTACCAGTCGAAAGCACGACATAGCTGCCAACCATTTGTAACTCAAGTTCCAGAGGACCTGATGTCCTCTTCTGCTCTGCACAGGCGTTGAATGCACTTGGTGCATAAACACTCAAGCATAGCATTCATATAATAAAATTAAAATGTAGTATGTATTCCTGTATATTTTGCTAATGTTTGATGTATTTGTGTTCCCCACAATTTATTTTGTAAACCAACTAAAAGTACTCCAATGCCTAATAATTAGAACTTAGGAATGTATATAGAAATAGGAACAATTCTTCTAAAAACAATAAACCTGTCAGATTTCAGCTAATTTTGAATTTTGTCAGTTTTGGTGAGACTTAATTGGGAAATTGATTGGCTGGGGTAATCCTGGAGTTAGTAGCAGTTACATGGTCATATGAATTGTATAGCTATAAAGCTTATACTGTAACCTTTGAACATTGGAGGATACTTCCAAAGTGCTATGTCATTCTAAAAAGAATCAATTGATCTTAATCAGTTGACTCTGCGTAATATAAACTTCATTTTGTCCATGTAACTATCACAGAAGTAACTGCAGTAGTCCCAACAAGAGTGGTAGAGGTTTGTGATTAGCATTGTGTTCGGCTCCTACTCGGGAAGAGGGCAAGGCCTCTCCCTAAGCAAACTTGTTGTCACTAAAGGATAATGGCGTTTCTCCGGTGGGTCAGGAATTCTAGAAAGTCAGGTACTATAAAAGTTAGCTGCTCTGTTGTGTAGACTTAATATGTTGTTATCTAATATGGTGGTTTTTGAAACACTTCATTTTTCATTTGTATGTATTTACTGTGCAATCCCTGCCCCTACATTTCTTAAGTTAGGATTTTTAATTTGGGTTGATAGTGCAATGTATAGCCTTGATTTTTTTTATGACAAATACAGTTTGGAATATGTATTGCGTGCATATGGAGTAATGTAAAATTCTGACATGGTTTTATTCAGTTGGTCATTTTTGTTGCATCGGCAGAGTGAAGATAGTCCAAGTCCTAAGAGACAGCGCCTCTCTCATTCAGTCTTCGATTATACATCCGCATCACCAGCTCCCTCACCACCAATGCGACCATGGGAGATGACATCAAATAGGCAGCCCCCTTCAGTCCGACCAAACCAGCACCACTTCTCAGGGGAACGATGCAACACACCTGCACGCAACAGAAGAAGGTTAGTCGTGTGCTGTATTTCTTTACTTTTCTTCCCCTGGTGGGTTTGTGTAAGCATATTTTTAGTGTCAGCATATTTTTGTAGACATTTCATAAATATCAGTACATGCACGTGTGTATATTCATGTATAAAATTATTAAAAGTTGGGCTATCTTAGGTTAGAGAGAGTTGATTAAGCTCTGTAGTAGTAGGTAACAAGACTGAAAGAGACTAAAGTTATTTAAAGTCAACCTATGCTAGTATATACAAATTAAACTAGCTTATAATTTAGGACTGATTATGAAGCTAGATTATAGCTTAAAGATAGATTATTTACCCAGTATCCACAAAAGTCCTGCACTCAGTAGCCCCCAACACACACTTCTTCTTATGCGCTAGTCTGCAATCAAGATAACTGAGAAATGGGTTCTATACTTCTGCCCTTTCCAGTGTTCTGTCATTTAAGAGCGTGACTACCAGGCAAATTATTTTATAGCTATTAAATATAAGTATGTAGAAATAGGATTGTCTATAAATGTTATAGCTTACATACCTGGCTGTAGATAGTTTTTCCTATTTTATGGTGAACTGTTAGTTGTGCGTTCAGAACGTGGAAAAAAATGTACAATCAAAAGGAT
This sequence comes from Microtus pennsylvanicus, assembly GCF_037038515.1. Taxonomy (NCBI): domain Eukaryota; kingdom Metazoa; phylum Chordata; class Mammalia; order Rodentia; family Cricetidae; genus Microtus; species Microtus pennsylvanicus. Next base: position 141,641,787 of record NC_134581.1, read on the forward strand.
AACATGAAACAACTCCTAGGTTAAAACTGGCCTCTCATAAACTGCCCACCCACACCATGCCTTGCCTTTTTTTTCCCAAGGAAATAAATTGGTAGTTTATGGATCTCCTGTTCATTGTGGTTTTGAATATATATTCCTTTTTTGTTTTGTTTTTTATTGTTTTTGTTTGTTGTTATTTTGAGACAGGGTTTCTCTGTGTAGCCCTGGCTGTCCTGGATCTCGCTCCAATCTGCCTCTGCCTCCCCAGTGTTTGGATTAAAGGTGTGTGCCACCACTGCCCAGCAACCTATATATATTCTTAAGCAATACAGTTTGGGATTTTGTTTTCATTTAGATGTATTAGTCTTTGGCTTTATTAAGCGTCTTGTGTTTAATGTTGAACATTTATTTTTTTACTGTGGTATAATCTTACATTAAAGCATGATAATTTATCCACTTACTATTGGTTAATAGCCATATCTAGGTCATCATTATTACTGGAAAGAGTACTATTGGAACCTTTGCATACACATCTCATTTGAATGTGCAGAAGTTGTTCCAGATAAAAACCTAAGATAGGAAGTGGATGTCAGGATGTGTTTACAGATGATACTAACTAGATTTTGTTTGTAAATTTGCAAAAAGAACCATGCTCTTCACTCATGGAGGAATAAGGGACACTTCGCACCCATAAAACAACAGTATGAATCACAACCCAGCAAATAAATACCCATGAGTCCACATTGAGGATAAACTACTAAGTAAATGATGAGAAGAAAGTGCTGACTTGGGCTGCCAAGATAGCTTAGGACATAAGAGTGCTTGTTGCCGAATCTGACAGCGTGAGTTTGAGCCCCGGACTCACTTATTAAAAGGAAAGCACGAACTCACGAAGGTCGTCCTCTGATCTGCACAGACACACCACAACATGCATCACCGTCCCCAATACCCCATAAAAAGTGTAAAATAAGAGGGATGGTAACTTTTTCTTATGGAATAATTCTGTTAATAAGCATAGAAATGAGGGTAATAAAAAAATCCCTGTCAGAGTAACATAGTGATTCCTGCAGATCTATGCATGTTAAAATTGACTGGTGAATTTATATTTAAATTGGTCAGTTTTTAAAATTGATTGGAAGCCATAGCACTTATTTAATTTCTTAGCTTACCTTAGCATATATTATTTATAGGTAATAGATAATACAGAATCCTGATTGCTAAACATTATAGTAATGACCTTCTTTTTGGCATTTACCTTATTTTAGTCCTCCCGTCAGGCGTCAGCGAGGAAGAAGGGATCGTCTGTCTCGACATAATTCCATTAGTCAAGATGAAAACTATCACCATCTCCCTTATGCACAGCAGCAAGCAATAGAGGAACCTCGAGCCTTCCACCCTCCGAATGTATCTCCCCGTCTGTTACATCCAGCTGCTCATCCTCCCCAGCAGAATGCAGTCATGGTCGACATACATGATCAGGTACAGTAACAGAATTCCCTGGAAATACCAAGAGTAGAAGTTTGTAGTTTTCAAGGGAATTCATTGATTTTTGTTGTAGGTTTCTTTAATTCCTGAAATGTAGCTATTTAAGTTCCCCATTCCTTTTAGTAAAAGAAATTTAACATAATGAGAGACTAACTTGGGCTACATAAGACTTGGGTTTCAAAAAGAAAATGTGAAGGAAGTACATTGTGAAAATTTATATAGCAGATGGGGATCAATACATGTTTGTTTGGGCAGGGTCTCATTTATCCCAAGCTGTCTTTTTTAATATACTATATATGTAAAAAAAATGACCTTGAATTTCTGATCCTCTTATCTCTACCCCCCAATGCCATGATTACATGTTTGAGCCACAATGCCTAGTTTATGTGGTGATGGGGTCAAACCCAGGAATTCATAATATGACAAGTACCATACTAACTGAGCTGCCTCTCCAGGCCCTCAAATGTTAATTTTTAAAATAGGTCATGTTTTCTCAAAAGTTTTACTTTTCTTTCCTAAAAGCTCCATCAAGGAACAGTTCCTGTCTCCTACACAGTAACCACGGTGGCGCCCCATGGGATTCCACTCTGCACAGGTCAGCACATCCCTGCTTGCAGTGCACAACAGGTCCCAGGATGCTCTGTGGTCTTCAGTGGACAACACCTCCCTGTCTGTAGTGTGCCTCCTCCAGTAAGTCTGGGCCTTTATTCTCACTCAATCTTACTATTTAAAATAGCATGCCAACTGGGTTTTGTTTATGACTTAAAGTTCAGCAGTCCTCCCTTAGGATGGCTAACAGATACGATTTAAGAACTGTCTTAGTAGGTTCACTTGCAAGTAAAACGTTTAATTTTACTGTAATAAAAATCTCAGCACAGGGCTGGAGAGATAGCTCAGAGGTTAAGAGCATTAGCTATTCTTCCAGAGATCCTGAGTTCAATTCCCAGCAACCACATGGTGCCTCCCAGGTACCTATAATGAGATTTGGTGCCCTCTACTGGCATACAGGGCATACATGCAGGCAGAATACTGTATTCATAATAATAAATCTTTAAAAAAAATCTCAGCACAATTATAGTGACCATTAAATAATTAGCTTTAAATTATGATGTATTCTATTTAGTGGTTAAAATATATCCATTTACAGTGTCTTAAACCCTATTTCTTCCTATATATAAACAACAATTAATCCTTAATAAAGATTGACTTTAGACTTAGTAATGTGATATTCAGCAGTTGACATTCTTAGCCCTTACTTCAGTGGGCTTCAGTGGGCACTCTTGAGAGCCTGTTTTGTTTTTCACCATGAAAAATCTGTTAATGAAAATGCTATTATCCCAATTTCTATAAACTTGATCTGGAAGGTAAAATTAACTTGCTTAGCGTCATAGAGATAATGAGATTCAGACAGCTAATTTTCCCTCTAACGCTATATATTCTATCTTGTAATATTTTGACTCCAAATATTAGAAAACAATGAAGGTCGTTTTGATCAGGAAAGCGCTTGGGAATACTGAGTATAAATTTAATCCCCTGGCCGGGCGGTGGTGGTGCACACCTTTAATCCCAGCACTCGGGAGGCAGAGGCAGGAGGATCTCTGTGAGTTTGAGGCCAGCCTGGTCTACAAGAGCTAGTTACAGGACAGGACCCAAAAAAGCTATGGAGAAACCCTGTCTCGAAAATTTAAAAAAAAAAAATTTAATCCCCTGGTCTGCCTGGGAAGTTAAAGCTCACATACATGTGTCAGTGACAGTTTAGCAATTAATTCAGTGACCCAAGCTGGTCCCTGAAGAGCAGAGTGAAGGATTGATGAGATGGTTGTGAGGAAGAGGCCCTTTGCCTGCATAGCACTCCCTCTCCTTCATTTCATTCAATTAGAACAATTATATAATACAACTACACTGTTTACCATTCTTACTGATAGATGCAGAAATATTCGAGTACTTACTATGAGTTTTGGGAGGTGTGGTAATTTGATTCATACCTTTGTCAAGAAAATTGTATATTCTAACATTTTTAAACTAAAAGTAATGCTTTTCCCTTACAGATGCTTCAGGCCTGTTCGGTTCAGCACTTACCAGTACCATATGCTGCGTTCCCACCCCTTATTTCTAGTGATCCATTTCTTATACACCCTCCTCACCTTTCTCCCCACCATCCTCCTCACTTGGCACCGCCAGGCCAGTTTGTCCCTTTCCAGACACAGCAGTCACGATCGGTAGGTACTTCTAGTCATGTTTCTGGTTTTCCTGGGGTGTTTAAGTTTGGTTAATTAGTTTAGTAAGTGTAAGTAATTGCCATTTAAGCACTGTGACTTTGGTATTCTTTTTTTTTTTTTTTTTTTGCTTTTTTCGAGACAGGGTTTCTCTGTGATTTTGGAGCCTGTCCTGGAACTAGCTCTTGTAGACCAGGCTGGTCTCGAATTCACAGAGATCCTCCTGCCTCTGCCTCCCAAGTGCTGGGATTAAAGGCATGCACCACCACCGCCCGGCTAACTTTGGTATTCTTAAAGCTCTTAAAGAATTAAAGAAACTTATAGGTAAATAAATTAGTTTAAACATACTTTAGAATTAGCTTATTTTTTCTTAGTTTAGTATCACTTAACTAAGTGAAATTTTATTGTTTCTGCATATCTGCAGTCTTTCAGGCAGCTCAAAGCAAAGTTCCTACCTAATTGGTTCTAGTTTTTCCCATTTTATATAGTCTATGATTTTTAAGTCTATTGTGTGTGTACATTCTGTAGTTGGGGGTGGGGTGGGCATGGCATGTGTGGAAGTCAGGACAACTCTGGAGTGGTTTTCTTCCACCTTTTATGTGCATTCTAGAACTGAAGTCAGTTTGCTGGCATTGCTCAGTAAGCAACAGCACCTCCTGAGCCATCTCACTGGCCGCTAGCATGTATTTCTCACCTGAAAAATAGAACCCTTATAATTGTCAGTACTTACTGTTTTAGAAAGGGGGGAGGAGAGATAGGAGAGGCTCTGTGTGTTTGTGTGTGTGTCTGTGTGTGTCTGTGTGTCTGTATCTGTCTGTCTGTCTGTCTGTCTGTCTATGTACAGCATGTGTGCAGGTGCCTATAGAAACCAGAAGAGGGCATCAGATCCTCCTGGAGCTGAAGTTTCCGTTTGTTGTGAACCACCCAATATGGTTCTGAATTCTGCCTGAATTCTGCTTGTCAGAGCAACAACCTCTTAGCCATCTCTGCAGCCCCAAAGAGCTTTCTTCTCTTCCTCCCTCTTCCCCTTCCTTCTTCTCTTCACCTCCTCCTCCTTCTTCCTCCTCCCCTCTCCTCCCTTTTTTCTCTTCTTTTTTTCTTGGCCTGTATGTTTTGTTTTTTTTTTGGTTTTTTTTTTTTTGTTTTGGAACAGAGTCTCCTTTAACCCAAGTTCATGAGACCTTGTATTCTAGAAGCTTGAAACGAGGCCACCTATTTTAAGTTTAAGAAAAACACACTACATGGTATGAAGTACAATGTGCTTTGTAGTCGTTGTTGACTTAGTGTGTCCCAGGCTGTCCTTAGTTTTCCTGTCTTCACCCCAAGTGTTAAGATTATAAGTATATGCAGGGCAGTAGTGGCGCACACCTTTAATCCCAGCACTCGGGAGACAGAGGCAGGCGGATCTCTGTGAGTTCGAGACCAGCCTGGTCTACAAGAGCTAGTTCCAGGACAGGCTCCAAAGCTGCAGAGAAACCCTGTCTTGAAAAACCAAAAAAGAAAAAAAAAATTATAAGTATATGCTACCATGCCCAGCCACAGTATACTTCAAAAATTAAGAATGTCAGTTTTGTAAATAAGAATACTAATTCATATATTATCTAAAAATCACATGTTGATTTGACACCATGACTTTTGTAGTAGAGTGAATTTGTATAGCGTACCCCACTGTTCCTGCTTCTGAATTATACACACACCATATGCTCGTTCATCAGGGAGGCTCAGTGTCTGAGAATTCTCTGTTGATCAGGGTGTTATGACAGCTCAAACTTGAACTTCCGTATAATTGACTTTTTCCCCTCCCATTTTAAAATTTAGAGATCTTAAAGGACATGTGTACTATAATGGGTCACAGAAATACTTAATGTATAATTAACACAAACTAAAAATCAAGGTAGGAAACGTCCACCTGTTTTTGTTGGTTTGGTTGATTGGTTGGTTTGGTTTTTCAAAGCAGGGTTTCTCTGTAGCATTGGAGCCTGTCCTGGAACTAGCTCTTGTAGACCAGGCTGGCCTCGAACTCACAGAGATCCGCCTGCCTCTGCCTCCCGAGTGCTGGGATTAAAGGTGTGTGCCAACACCACCCAGCTGTATTTTAGTTTAAGACAACCTTGGCCTTGAAAATATTTTTGTATTGTTTTATTATTTAAAAAAGCATCGGGAGCACATTGATTTCTTTTTTCTCTCCACAGCCTCTACAGAGGATAGAAAATGAAGTGGAACTCTTAGGAGAGCATCTTCAAGTGGGCAGTTTTACTTATCCCCCCTCGGCCCATCCCCCAGCATTACCTCCGTCAGCTCCTTTGCAGTTCCTGACACATGATCCTCTGCATCAGGAGGTGTCCTTCGGCGTAGTAAGCTTCATACGTTGTTACATTCATTTATTTGCTCGAGAGCTTATTTTAGTTGTTTTCAGTGTAACTCTGAAAATATTCAGAGCTCATGTATTCTGAAAATCACATGCGTATGTATTTTATCCTTGGCTGTTTTAGCTATATTATCATTAAAGAATTAGTTAATGCCACCTGAATAGTAAGATTTTTAAAAATCAAACAAGTGGCAGTCAGGCCTGGTGTCATAGGCCTATAATCCCAGCACTGAGAAGGTAGAAGCAGGGGGATTGTTTGCAAGTTCAAGGCCATCTTTGTCTGCAAGGCAGGTTCCTGGCCAGTCTAAGCTAGGTAGCAAGACCCTATCTTAAAAAAACAAGTTGGGAAACTGAATGTTCTGGTGCACACCTTTAGTCCCTGCACTTGGGAGGCAGAGGCAGCTGTATCTCTGTGAGTTGGAGGCCAGCCCAGGACAACTAGTGCTATGTAGAGAAACTTTGTCTCAAAAAAACAAAAAATGAAAAACACCAAGTGGGGACTAGTGAGGTAGCTCAGAGGGTAAGAGCACTTGCCATTTAAGTTCAATAAATAAATTATTTGACATTGTTTGCAAACATAGAATGATCATTCTCAACCTTTGTCTCCTACAGCCTTATCCTCCATTCATGCCTCGGAGACTCACAGGGCGCAGTAGATACCGATCCCAGCAGCCAGTACCACCTCCCCCTTACCATCCAAGCTTACTGCCTTATGTGTTGTAAGTTCCTTCTGCTTATTCTCTTGAGAGTCCTTTATGAGTGGCTTCTCTGTGGCATGTGACTTAGTATGTGTCAAAACATGTTAAGTGGTTATGGGGTTACATATCCAATTAAGGAAGGAAGAAACGGGGGAGGAAAAAACCCAAGACATATTGTTTAGCGAATTATAAGATAGAAAAATTTAGAGTATTTGCCACTTATACAGTAAGGATCACTTTTTAAAGATTTCAGTTTGTGCCTTTTGCCTCTTAAGTGTGTATTGTATACCATGTGTGCATGCAGTACCTATAGATGCCAGAAGAGGGCATTGGATCCCTGAAACTGGAGTTAGAGATGGTTGTGAGCAACTATATGGGTAGAGAACCCACATTCTCTGCAAGAACAGCAAATACTCTTAACTGCTGAGCCATCTTTTTAGCCCTGGAGTCACTTCAAAACAGACAAAACCCGTTTTTATATTTGTCATGCATGATGTAGGGGAGCACATGCATGCTACTGCTTGTGTGTGAAGGTCAGATGATACCTTGGAAAGGTCTGTTCCTCTACCATGTGAACTCTAGGGATCAAACTCTTGATCAGGAGTGCTGGGAGGACCTTTACTGAACTATCTCTCTTAGGCCCTAGAATCACTTTTGATTATCCAGCTTTGATGGTATTTTTCTTGGAAAAGACAAGAAGTCATTTTTGCATTTTAGAACTAGGCTGTTGGGATTAAGTTTACTTGTAATGAACATTGTGGTTTAAATGTGATAGTTTTTTATTTCCTTCTGACATAGCGAGATGTAGTAGACCAAGTCTAGAGTGTTTTGTTAGCATTATGTCTATGAGAATGGATTCTTCTGTCCTTGGGTGTGCTCATGACCCTCCTGCTCCAGCCACCATGTCAGGAATAGGAATCTGAGTGTGGGGTACACTGTCATCTCAGGAGTCCTGTCCTTAAGTTCAGTGCCAGTACCATGCCAGGCAGGGTTATATAGCACGACCCCATCTCAAAGAAACAAAAGTTTAAAAAGAAAAGAAAGAGGTTCCTCTGCCTACTGCTTCTCTGGACAACATTTCCCAGAATGAAACACATTACTATTACTGATACCTCATTGGCTGGGACTTGGTCACATGTCTACATTTACTTTCTAGAACAAATATCTTAGCTCAAAGGTGATCTTTAAACTACAAGTTATTTTTCTGGTAATTTTAGTTCCCTCACTCCCCCTCTCTTGTCTGTTTGTCTTAAAATAAGGTAATATAACCTCCGAGCTTAGCTGAAAAGTGTTTAATTTAATTTAATTCTTCATTTTCAGATAAATTATAAAATCAGCATCCATTTTGCATTAAAAGACATAAAAAACGGGGCTGGAGAGATGGCTTAGTGGTTAAGAGCACTGGCTGTTCTCCCACAGGACCTGGGTTCGCTTCCCAGCACCCACATGGCAGCTCACAACTGTCTGTAACTTCATGCACCTAAAATAAAGTTAAATAAATTTAAAAAAAAAGACATAAAAAACTTAATGAGGTTTTGTATTAAATCTATAGATTAATATGGTGGAATAGTGATAACTATTGATTTTTCTAGTCTACTTATATTTACCTGTTTATCCTAGCAGTTTTATATAGGCCTTACACGTTTTACTAAGTCTATCCCTACATTATTGCATTTATTAAGTGTCAGTATGTGCACGTATGCCTGTGTACATATTGCAGACTTTGGCCCACTTGTGGGAGTCAGTTGGGTTTTCTCTCTCCACCATGTGGGTTCTGGGGATCAAGTTCAGATTATCAGGCTTAAACAGAGCTCCTTTACCTGCTGAGCCGTCTCTGGCCTTCACATTTGTCTTGTTGTGCTATTGTAAATGGCATGTCCTGCTCCTAGAAAAGCCAGTGCCCTTAAAGGATTGCCGTTAGTAAACACTGACCGTTCTTCATCCATGTAATCTGACCTTTGTCCTCTGCCGTTTGTGTTCATGTACTAACATACAAACACTTCCTTGGTGGTTTTCTTTGTAGATCAATGCTTCCAGTACCACCTGCTGTGGGCCCAACTTTCAGCTTTGAATTGGATGTAGAAGATGGAGAAGTAGAAAATTACGAGGTTAGTAGAGGAAGTGTGAATTTATTTAGGGAGTATTGTGTAATGTCCTATACTTTCATATAGGCATTTATTAGATTAACTTTGCATTTTAAGATACAAATGAAATTTATAATTCATAAAATTGTTTAGCATCCCTAGGATTTTCCATATACCTATTATAGTAAGTAGACTAGTTCTATTCTAGTTCAGTTCCAGAGAGAGAATACAAATGATGAGGAAGTGGTGGGTTTTGATTAGGTGTTCAGAAAAGATTTGTGGAAGCAAAGATGTTTAGAAAGGTGTTCTATTTTATTTTTGCATAAGGTTGAGGGAGCTACATTGTGGTACATAGCATATGGTGTGCGGCTCACGTGGAAGGAAAGTGGACCTGGCGGGTGACTCGTGGCTGCGATGCTGCACTCAAGTTTGAGGCTTAGCCCAGGGTACATAGTAAAGACCTTGTCTTAAAAAAAGAAAGGGAGAAAATGGAGATTTGAGGCATGATATTGGGATTGGTGCTTAATAGTCTGAGTCGGGAGGACCCTGAGTTCAGGATTAGCCTGAGCTATATGGCAAGACACATGTCTTTGTAAAAAAGGTTAAAGCAGATAAGTAATGAGCCATTAAAAATCCAGGAAGAATGAGATACTAGTGTAAAATCAATAAACATAATTGTAACATCCTAAAGATGCATCAAATGTTTTAAATATGAATTTATGTTAAATACTTGTAAAAACCCAATTCATTCATTAGTCTTTTGTATCTTTCCTTTTCTTTATATACTACTGGGTACAGTTTGGTGTGGGGGAAGTTTCTCATAAGAAAATTTCTTTGAATAATGGTGGAATTAGTATCATTTTGCCAGCCTTGAATTAATGGCACCACACGATCCTGAGTCCCTAATGATTTAATAGTGGACACAGTAAGCCTGATGAACACAGAGAAGATCAGATCTTTCAGTGCACAGAAAGTGTAGTGGGCGAAAAATGTACTGAACCAGATAGGTCAGGAATGGAAAGTTAGTAGATCACATTGGGAATGTCTGTATTTTTGATTGTTTTTATTTCGAGACAGGTTCCCCTTGCTGACCTTTAACTTGTTATATAGCCTTGAACTTCTGATTATTCCCTCCTCTGCCTTTCAAGTGCTGCTGTAAATGGTTCTACCATGTTTTTACAAGACTTGACATATGAAACCATGGTAGCGTTGGATCCTAGTTTGAATAAAATACTTGTTTTGAAAATATTAGTAGTATTTGAACATTAATTGGGTATTTTTAAATTTTTTGACACGATGCCATTATTGTGTATTTTGTTTAATTTTTTTATGAGTATAGATGTTTTACTTGGGTGTGTGTTTGTGTGCCATGTATGTGCCTGATGCCCTTGGAGTCCAGGAGGGTGTCAGATGGTTGTGAACCCCATGTGGGTGCTGGGAATTGAACTAGGATCCTCTGGAGGAGAAGCCAGTGCTCTTAACTGCTGAGCCATTATCTTATTTAGGTTTTCAAATGAAGAGACACCAGGACCATGGCAACTTTTATAAAGAAAAACACTTAATTTGGGTAGCTTACAGTTTAAGATTTAGTCCATTATCATCATGGTGGGGTGTGGTGGTATGTAGGCTGGCATGGTGCTGGAGAAGGAGCTGAGAGTTTTACATCTTGATCAGCAGGTAACAAGAAGCAAATTGAGTTCTACTCTGGGTGTAGCTTGAGCATAGGAGCCTGCCCTACAGTGACACAAGGCCGTACCTGTCAACAGTCCCACTCCCTGTAGGCTCATAGGGGCCAATTACATTCAAACCACCACAGCCATCTTTTCAGCCCTATTGTGTTCTTTTGAAAAGTCTTATCTTTAATAAGTTATGTAGTAGATGTAATCCACCTCCCTGATGCTCATTTTGCAGGTGTTAAAGTAATTAATACAGTTCAGTCATATCTAAACTTATGTATTTAAAACTATTGTTTGTGTGTATGTCTGTTTATATGTCTGTCGGGGTGTGTGCCTTTGCCGTGACGTGAAGTAATTTGTGGGAGTTGGTTCTCCTGTCTTGAGATGAATTAAGCCAAGGTTGTCAGGTTTAGTGGCAAATGCCTTTACCTGTTGAGTCAGAGACATTTTGATTAGAGCAGCTGATCTGTCGCATATTCATCTCTGTATTGTATTAGAAATGGATCTGTTTTTGGTAAAAAGCATCCCATAATTCTTATGAAATTGATTTTTACTCCCGTGGTGACTGTACCCTTCCTCTCCTGAAAAATACCACTTAAAACAGATCCAGGAGAGATTGACTTCCAGACTGGACATGACAGTTGTTTTGGTCATAGAAAGATTTACTGAAAGCAAATGTGAAAAATCTTAAAAAGTCAGGGTGCAGTCTCAGAGAAATATGAAAGGAGTCAAGTTAAGGTTGTTATCCTAGGAACCTCACTCAGTTCTAGCCTAAGTAAAGTTTTTTTTTTTTTATATAAAATAAAAGACTTAAGTTATGGACAGAGACTGCACTTTTGTTTCTCAGCTGCTCAGACCCAAATAATCACACAGAAACTATATTAATTACAACACTCTTTGGCCAATGGCTCAGGCGTGTTTCTAGCTAACTCTTACATTTTAAACTAACCCATTTCAGTTATGTTGTATTTTACCACGAGGCTTGTGGTGTGTTACCTTACATCTTACTTCTTCGGCGACTACGTGGCGTCTACCTTCTTTCTCCCTTCATTCAGTTTAGTTTTCCCGCCTAGCTATATTCTGCCCTGTCATAGGTCATAGCATCTTCTTTATTAACCAGTGGAAATAAAACATATTCACAGCATGCAGAGGGGCATCCCACACCAGTAAGTGCTGGGCATGTTGCCCTCACACCAGTAATCCTACCCCTTGAGAGCTTGAAACAGGAGTGTTGCCATGAGCTTGGAGCTAACCTGAGCTACATTCTAAGTTCCAAGACAGCTTAGGCTACAAAGAGATCTTGTTTTAAGGGAAAAAAATTAAATTAAAAAAAAAAAAGTTCCTCCATTGGATGGCTCAATAACGCTCTTGCCATTAAACCTGATGACCTGAGTTCAGTCCCTGGGACCCACCCACCTGGAGCAAAGAGAACTGATCCCCCCACCGCACACACACACTGTCCTCTGACCTCTGCATGTGTGTGTGCATGTGCACATAGATGAGTAATTAAACTATCATATTACTCCAGATGAAAATCTGTCTCCTTTCCCTTCCCGTAGGCCCTGCTAAACCTGGCAGAACGACTGGGAGAGGCGAAGCCTCGGGGACTGACTAAAGCAGATATTGAACAGCTTCCCTCCTACAGGTTCAACCCTAACAACCACCAGTCGGAGCAGACTTTGTAAGTGTATTTGTTTCTTAGTCACAATAGCAGGGGTCTTCCGTTAGGAGGTTTAAATACGGAATGGGCTGAAGTTCATCAAGTTCAGCTGTTTAGTGTGTTTAGCATGTTTGTAAAGTTGTACAACCATCACCACAGATGTAGACCGTTTCATTGCTGCACAGAGTGGTTTCTTCTCTCTTGCTAGTAGCTAACTCCCTGTGTCTTCTCAACCCTCCTTCTTCATGCTTTATCTCCTGCCTCTCAGTGTCACACGTCTAGACTCCTGTAATACAGTGCTTCTCAACCTCATGTTATGGTGGCCCCCAACCCTATTATTTTCTTGCTACTTCATAACTATAATTTTGCTACTGTTGTGAATTGTAAATATCTAATATGCAGGATATCTGATATGTGACCCCTGTGAAAGGGTTGTTTGATGCACCCCACCCTCCAGAGGTCACAATCCACAGTTTGAAAAAACAGTGCTATAATATCGTAGTCTTTAGTCTACCCAGAAAGTCAACATAGCATAACTTTTTTTCAGGTCCAGGTAGCAGCTTGTATCAAACATTCATTTTTATGGCTAAAAATACTCCATGGTATAGATATACTATGTTTATCCCTTCTTTAGTTGATGGACATTTGGGTTGTTTTCACTGAGTTTTTTTTAGATTTATTTTTTGCATGAGTGCTCTGTATGAACACCTGCACGCCAGAAGAGGGCATCAGATCCTATTACAGATGGTCGTGAGCCACCATGTGGGTGCTGGGAATTAAACTCAGGACCTCTGGAAGAATAGCTAGTGTTCTTAACTGCTAAGCCATCTTTCCAGCCCCCACTGCTTGACTCTTACAAATAATGCTTTATTATATACTTATATATATTATAAACTTTATATACTCTTAGATCACAAAAATTTACTGTTTTTCCCCTTAATCTAGAATTTTGATCCATTGTTTTTAGATAAATTATTTTTGCATACGTATGTGTTTGTTATATGTGTGCAGGTACACACGCGTGTGTGTGCCCATAGAGGTCAGAAGTTGACATCAGGTCTTTTCAACCATTCTCCACTTTAAGGCAGAGAATCTCACTGGTTCATTGAACCTCCTTGATTCACTAGCCAGCTTGTCTCAGAGAAAAACGGTTAACACTGAACCGTCTCTCCAGCTCCTTAACCAGAGATGTCTTGACAATCTGTTAGTAAAGAACCCTAAGTAAATCTACATTAGCATCCTCATTTTCAGGAATAGTGGTAATTTTAAAAAATAAATAATATTTTGATAACCGCAAATGACTTTGTAATTGTGATAGTCATAACAAATAGAAAACCGAAAATGTGCTCTTTTCCAGGTGTGTAGTATGCATGTGTGATTTTGAGTCGAGGCAGCTTCTTAGAGTCTTACCCTGTAACCACGAGTTCCATGCCAAGTGTGTCGATAAATGGCTTAAGGTAAAGTTATCATGAGTACAAAGAAAGTACTTTTCAAGTATTTCTTTGCATACTCTTTAATTTATGTGAATAAAATATACATAATTTAAATAGTCCAGTTTGAATTTTTTGTAGAATGTGCTAATTAAGCAGTTTAGTAACTAATAAAGAAATCAGTTAAGGAGAACTGGTGTCTGGTCATACCTGTAATCCTAGCACATGAAGAGAGGCTAAGGCAGGAAAGTGTGATCTGTCTAATGAAGAAGAGAAGGAATGAACAAACTAAATCATGAAATGAAGAATATGAACTTTTTAGGAAAAACAAAACAAAAACATGGCTTGTGCAAAGCCCTAATGTGTGAAGAGGGAATAGTCAAGGAGCCACAAGTCCCTGCAACTGAGGACGAGAGTGAGGGCGTGTGAGGGGAGAGGTGCACAAAGGGAGGGCTTAGAATGGGCGCGGTTATTGCAAAGCCATTCTAAAGCCTGCGTGAGTTTAGACTTGATTCCGAAAGCAAGGGGAAGGGTGTGGCTACAGTCGTGTTTTAAAAACCTCATTGGCCACTGTTTAGAGACAGACAGGAATGAGACAGGAAGGATGGTTGTTGAGGGAAGAAGATGGAGTAGGTTAAGGGTGAGCCAGTCATACTATGTTGTGACAATCAGATGACAGGATCGCGCTCTCTGAGCTCCATCCACCGTGAGTGATGGAGTGTAGAGGTAAGACAGTAAATAAGTGATCATTGTGTTTCCCTGTCTGTGGAAGTAGAGAAAAAACTGCTTTAGGAGCCAAGGAAAGGAGTAAGTGGAACCATGTGTGTATGACCTTATCCTGTTTATCCCAGCTCTCAAGAGGCAAAGGCAGGTGAATGTCCTTGAGTTGAGGTTAGCCTGATCTACAGGACAAGTTCCAGGATAGCTAGAGCTACAAAATAAACCCTGCTTCAAAAAAAAAAAAAGTGAAGGAAGGCTAGGGCCAGGCTCTTGGGATATTCCTACTGTCCTAGCACTCAGGAGGAGGTAGGAACGGGAGAATGAGAAGTTCAGTGCGCAAAGTCCTGTTTCAAAAAAAGGTCTAGATTAGTGTGTTTGACACCCAGCTCCACCTATGTTGTTCTTGGGGTGGGGTTGGAGGGGAGGCGGAGCAAGGTTTTGATTTTAAGTTATTTACTAAGTTTTTCCAGACTAGCGATAGATAGCAAGTCTTGTTTACGAGTTTAACAAAGTCAATCTTGAGATTTGTGTAGGTTGTCTTTGTTTTGTTTTTTATTGTGTTGTTTTATTTTTAAAAAAGGGTCTCATGTAGCTTAGGCTGGCTTGAAACTCTTAATCCTCCTGCCTCTGGCAGGTTTGCACAGCCACCCTGGTTTAGAATTGGTTTGTTTTTAAGGGATCAGAATATAAAGATCTTACGGGATTATCGGTAGACCTGGGTACTTCACTAGTGAGTATGAGATGCAACTCCAGTGAGCTTCCTCTTGTTTTTCAGGGAAATCGTACTTGCCCAATTTGCCGAGCTGATGCTTCAGAAGTACATCGGGATTCAGAGTGACCAGCCTACGAGCACAGATTTAGTTTGGGTGTTCCTCATCACGTGTATATATGGACTATCCATTGAACTTAACCTGTGTGGCTTCCAGCCCTCCCTTTACCAAAAGGGTCAATGGACCTTTCTTTGCACTGTGTGACTTAATCAACTATAAAAGCTTACAATTAGTCTTCACAATTATGGAATTGTTATACTAACTGTGTGATTGGAACTCCAAAGATCTTTTCTTTAGCTTAATTTCGTGTGTGCACTAACATTCCCTGGTTTTTGTGTGATCATTCCGAGTGTTGCTGCAAGATTACAGTGGACGTGATCTTTTAGCATGTGCTTTTATAAAAAGTGGTAGCTCCAGATGATATAGCAATCTACCTTATATAGAGCCTTCAGAAACTGTGAGTGGAAATGAGTGCAGCGTGTGGACTGTGTGAGAGAGTGTGTGCAACTACACGTGTGGGGGCATGGTAGCTACTGTGTGTGTGAGATCCTATATACCAGCATGTACCAAGAATGTGTGTGTAGTTTTAATTATGCTGCAATGTATAATCTGGTGTGTTATTTAAACAGCACTAGTACTGTACACTGGTTTTCCCCTTGTGTTTGCTGTTGCACACTGATTGCTAAGGGTGCATCAATTCTAAGCATTGAATACTCCGTCCCCTTCCCTCCCAAGGAATGGAATGAGAAAAGCCTTCTTCCTTTGCTTCAGGCAGCTGTCCCCTTCTCTTCCTCTGTGATCCTAAGTGGGTCACTTAAGAAAAAGTGTCAGATTCTCACTCCATGACCTGATTTTTTTTCTTCAATTCTGTTGTAAAAGAAACTTTTAAGTCTCCAACTTGCTATTTCCAAAAAGAAGGTGCAATATCACGATCCTCATTAGCAATATCGGCATTTCAGTCGGAGATCTGAGTGTTACTGCTTCTTGTTTCTCCTTTACATTTCCAGTAGCATTTTACAGAAAGGACCTGTGATTTTATTCATGTGTAGATTTGTAGTCTGTTTCGAAGATGTTTGAGTAATATATTTTTAAGAACACCACTGGTCCCATAAGTATCGCCTTCTTGACTTCCCGTAGAACAAAATCTGTTATCTAACTCAGCCTGGTTTCCGGTGTGTGTTCTTCGCTCAGGCCTCCATGGGTAACTAAATTGTTTTAAGAGAGCTATTTCTGTTAGTGTTAATTGAATTCCCACACTCTGGTCTTGAAGTTCTCTAGTTCTTTCCTCAGTAAACATTTTCGTCGAAACCTTTGTTTCAGGATGATCGAGTGCTGTGACAGCTCCCTTCTTAGGTCTGGTTTGCTTTGGTGTCTTTCTCTTTTATGTCAGAATGAGAAAAAGCTTAATACAACAGGTGCCCAGAATACTTGCAGTGTAAATGAAGATTGGATTTTGTATAAAAAATAATAATGCTGTCAAACAGAAATTGACCTTTATTTAATCGGAA
This sequence comes from Microtus pennsylvanicus, assembly GCF_037038515.1. Lineage (NCBI taxonomy): Eukaryota > Metazoa > Chordata > Mammalia > Rodentia > Cricetidae > Microtus > Microtus pennsylvanicus. Next base: position 141,658,381 of record NC_134581.1, read on the forward strand.
ATGATACATAGCCGTGTAAAACAAGACAGATTGATTGACCATAAATCAGATGGTTGGAAGTCACTTTTCAGCAATTGGATTCCTTCCTCCTTCTCTCAGTGTGCTCAGCCTTGTCTGCCTCTTTGTGAGTTCTCGGCTTCTGTCTGCAGCCACGCGTGCTGCAGCCTTCCGGTCACAACTGTGACACTTTGCTGCCAACCTCACTCAACTCGCAATTGGCACTGGGCCTTTTTTTTTTACTCTGACAGGGAGAGTGTTCAACTACTTGCTACTGCCGTGTTCCTTACCCTCCCTTGAAGTCTCTAAGCTCACCACAGCCTAGAGTTCAGGAAAGTCAATCCACACAGAAGCACAATTTTGTCTTCTTCAGACACTGTTGCCTCTCTAGTCAGACAATAGGATTTGACCTATTTTCTGTTTGCCCTAGACTAAGTGTGTCAGAAATACACTGAAACAGTGGTGAATGCACGTGTTACTTTTAAATCGTTAGGATACCCCTCCCGTTCCTAATGATGAAAAGGTGTGTTAAAGTCAAAATTAATGGCTTATAATAGTCATCTCCAAATCACATGCAGTTTAATCTTTATTTTTTAATTTAAAGAAATCATGTTTAAAATGACAAAAGTCCATATTATATATACACTTTTATATAGCTGCAAAAACTTTATATCTGTACAGCTCTCACATGACACTGCTCCACTCAGTGTTTGTGTTATTGATGCACACAAGTGAAGCACTTTCCTCGTTTATACAGAGATACTGACTACCAAGGCACACTGTGCTAAGACCGGAAAGCAGCCTTTCTTTATTCTGTCGATATTTGCCATGACGTTCCCTTTCATTTTTTTTTTTTAATAGAAGTAGTTGGCAATTTAGGAGGCAGCAGGTCTGTCCTGGTAAAATTGTGTTTTGCAGTTTTGACTGCTGTCTCCATGGGGTGTCTTCTCTTAGCACAGAACTGTTAGAGAAGGATCAGACTTTTGTTCATGGTATGGTTGGTGTATTTTAGGAGCAGACCTGGCGTGATCTCTGAGTGACCATGGTGGGCATCTTTGTGGCCAGAAAATGAGAAAGCGCGGTTGGCTTCTGCCTGACCGTCATCTCTGGGAGATGCACTGGGTGGCAGATGGATGTTGGTAGCCTTCATCCTCTTCCTCCTAAAACAATGTTGGCTTTACCATCTTAACTCAGCTGTGGAGTTTTGTTGTTGGTTGGTTGGTTGGTTGGTAGGTTTTAGACTTGGGGTTTGGGCTTTTTGGTTTCTGTGGGGTTTTGTCTTTTTTTGCATGAATCACCATATTTTGTATTTTCAATTCCAACCTCAACAAAACAACTCAAGGCCTCTAAGTGTCAAGATACCATACTAATATTTTCCTGTCCTGAATTTTTTTTAGCAGAATTTGAAATTGTGAAAGCATATTAGGTTTTCTACACTCCCTGAACTTTAATTTGCTAGAATTCTTAATTTGGGCCTCTTGTGGTAATTTCCAGTGTGATCTGCCTGCCAGCTTCCGAGAACACTTTCACAGTATCTCTGAGCCTTCTCGAGTCTGCTCCCCATAGTGCATCTGGTTACCTCATGTTGCTGTTTGTTTAAGATTATGAAAACTCACGGGGTGTTTGTTGGAATCATTTGCTGAGTCATTTCCTCAAATCATATTCCATTGTATCAGTTAACATATAGTTTTAAATGTATGTATTATAAATATCTGTAACCAAATCATTTGAAGGCTTGATAAATTTTTAACAAAGTTTGTACATTTTTTATGAAAGTTACTAGTAATGCTTTACTAAGTAGTGCAATGAATTTTTATTTTTAATCCCTGTGCCCAATTTTGGAGTTGAGAGGGTTGTTGGTAATAAATGTATGATGTACACTTAAAATAATCTGTTGTGTTTCATGTTAGGTATGTTTTAGGAGCTGTGTTTACAAAGGGGGTTGTGTGATAGGATGCAGCAAGGTGGTAGAGCCGGCTTGGTGCTCACCGCTGAGCTTGGTCTTTAAAGTGTAGTCTTGGTGTTGGTTTAAACAACTGGAGTTACAAAATGAGCATGGTAACATAGGTATCTACTTGTTTCCTTAAAAGACCAAGCAATCAGCAGAAAATGTAGCCACACGTGGGTGCATGCATATCTAACAAGCTGGAGGTATAGGAAACTTAACCATCTCTTCTCTGTGTCTCTGTGCAGCACCCTCCCCCATGAACCATAAGATACAGAAAATAGCAGGTGTAACTGGGAAAGCAAGTGTACATTAGGGACAGTTTACAACCAAGTTACTGTGAGCGTAACGAGGGGAAAGGACCCCCTGTTCATTGTCCTACATGGAGACTTAAAATGTAAGAAATCTGCTGACCGATTTACTTGAGCAGGTATCTGATACCCCACCAGCAAAAGTATTCAGAAATCCTGAGTTATAAGCCATAACCTGAAAAAATGGCTGTTCTAAAAAGCCATGGGTTCCTCAACAAATATTCTTTCAATAGGAGTAGAAGTATCGGTGCTGATGCTCTAAGGGCCTCGTCTTTGCCAAGTGTTTACAGTGCTCTCCTGAGTTGGCTTTGGTGATATCACAGGCATCTCAAATGTGCCCGCAGACATCACTGGCTACAATGTTTAACAGAGCAGAAGCTTCTCTTTACACTACAGAGTAAGATTTCTGAAAGGTGTGGTCAGGTCACACCTGTCTGAAGTGTAGTCGTGTAAGACAGTTTAGTGGCCACGTATAAAAACAGAAGAATTGGCCAGGTAGAGTGCTTCCTTAGTCCTGGCTTCAGTCCCCGACTGGAAGAAAAAAAATGTTATTCAACCCAGCATACATCCTTTCAGTATATATGCCATTGACCCCAGCACTTGAGGCCAGCCTGGTCTACAGAGTGATTTCCAGGTCAGACTCCAAAGCAACAGAAAAAAAAAAATCTTTTGTATTTTCTCAGATCCTGTATATTAAAGCACATCTAATTTAAATTGGCCACATTGTAAATATTCAGTAAGCCATGGAAGTGGCTACCATACTAGATGACTCAGATCTAGACCACTGTGCTGTATCATCTGGTTTCCCAGGAACTGCAAGTTAAGACAGGTAGTAGTGTTTGCTTGTAATCCTGACACATGCCGGAAGGAGAAGGTTGTATTTAGGGGATGCACTTTAAATGGACCTTACTCTCCTGGCCTCTACGTCTTTTGTGTGTATGTGCACAGAGGACAACTTTGGATGTTACTCGGTGTTCCTCTTGTTCTTTGAGACGGGGTCTCTCACTGGCCTGGAGCTTGCTGAGCAGGCTAGGCTGACTGACCTGTGAGCCCCAGAGGTCCTTTTGCCTCCTCCTTAGCACTGGGATTACAAGTGTGTGCCACCATTCCCAGCTCTGTTTTTGTTTTGTTTTAATGTGGGTTCTGGGAATCAGACTTTGGGTCCTTGTGTTGCAACACTTAACTGACTGGCTATCTCCCCTTGCTGTTAACAGAGTAAATTATATTTATTGTTAGACAATTTTATACATGTAAACAATGTATATTGGTCATATGCATTCCCAGTTTGCCCCTCCCATCCCCCCAGGCATCTTCAACATGTCTCTGGTCCCCATTTTTGTAACTGTGATAGCTGTTCTTGGTTGTCATCTTGACTGCATCTGCAGTTTACAAACCCAAACATCTGTGTACACCTGTGTGGGATTTTCTTCTTGATTATGTCCCTTGAAGTAGGAAAAACCACTTTCAATCCATATCTTTTGAAGTGGGAAGATACACCTTTAATCTGGGCCATGCCTTTTGTTGGCAAGCCTGTATAAAGGACATAGAAGAAGAACGTTCTTGCTCTTGATGACAAGTCCATTCCTTCACTGGATCAAAGCCTACTACTTCGAGATTCCAGTGTATACTGAAGACCAGCTGAGACATCCAACCTCGTGTATTGAAGAAACTCCTGGATTCTTTGACCTTCCATTTTTGGTTGACAACCACTGTTGGACTAGCTGGACCACAGCCTGTAAAGCATTCTAATAAATTGCCTTAATATCTTTTCTACAAATTCTGTTTCTCTAGAGAACCCTGACTGATAGCACTCATTGAGTCCAATTAGTTGCTGCCTGTTGGAATATTGACCAGTCTTGGCTTGGTTTTTATACAGGTAACCATGACTGCGGTGAGTTCTGCCATGTCCTGTCCAGAAGACAGCATTTCTCAGTAACTGTTACATTCTTCTTCTTCCTCATTCTGAGCCTTTGGGAAGAGAAGGGTGCAGAATCAAACTTCTAAGTTTTATCATTCTTAAATTATATATCATGCCTTAAATTATAGTCTGAGTATGGTGGCACCTGTCTACAGTCCCAGCACTTGGAAGCAAGAGGATGAGGAGTTCGGGATAGCCTTGACTACATACGATGAGTTCAAACTGTATCAAAAGATCCCAGCCATGTTTGCTTAACGCCTTTAGAATCTTCAACTATATAAATAGATATGTGAGAGAAATAAATAGTGGTCAGGGCTAGAGAGATGATTCTGCTCTTACAAGAGGTTGTTGCTTTTGCCAGGAGGCCTGGGTTTGGCTCACTCATCCAGCAGCTCACAAGTGTCTTAATTCCAGCTCCAAGGCATCCAGTACCCTCTTCTGTCCTCTGGCATCTACACTCTGTGCTCACGCACACAGAGATCAAATTGGGTTTTGTATTTTGGTTTTTGTTTTTATCTGAGCAGCCCTAACATTGGCCATTCTGAAGAACCTGAGGGTGGTTAGCTTTTAACCCACTTTCAGATGATGGACTGGATTCTTACTAAGATTACAGTACAGTGTACGCACACCTAACCTCTTGCATGGTTCTCTGCTTCCCAAAATAGCGGGAAATTCAGGAATAAAAGTCTAGTAGCTTCATGGTCTAGCACTTGGTTAGCATGTTCAATTTCCTGAGATGGATCACCAGCACCACCAAAATGTAAAACCATATCAAGCCTTTGGTTCTTGGCCTACATATGAAAATAAGGTAAGATGATATGGTGGTTGTAAGTGGAAATAGAACTTAAACATTGTAGTTGTCTCTGCTGATTTTGGATACAAATAGCACATTGCTGCTACATCAATGAAACCGTCCTCCCAAAATTGAGCTAGCCTAACAAAAGAGAAATGTATTATTATCTTTCACAATTGAGCCTTAGAAAGCCCTAGTGTGGTCACTGACACAGATGGAAATGGATTGGCTATGCTAGTTTCAGAAGCCCAGAAGGAAATGGGTTTCTAGGTCCCAAATGCCAAATTCTACTTGGGGAAGACAAGCCAGAAAGAAAAAAAATCACTTGACCCTAGGCCTTCTGAGGCAGCCTGGGCAGTATAGAGTATAACAGGGTACCCCCATCTCATTAAAAAGCATTGAGGTCGTTTCCAACAGGTATAAAAAGTGCTTACAGCCCTACAACCTGAGATTGATACCCAAATCCACCTAAAAGTAAAAAGAGAATCAGCCCCACAAAGTTGTTTGACCTCATATGTGCCTGTACATATGTATGCACAGATAATATACATAATAAAGTAATTGAAAATAATTGGATGTTTGGGTGTGGTAGTACATGCCTATAATTCCAGCACCCATAATCATTTCAGTAGGATTATAAATTGAAGAGGCCTGTGTCAAATCAGTAGGTGCAAAAGCCTTTAATCCCAGCACTCATGCGAGACTGGTCTACCTAGTAAGTTCTAGACCAGACAGGGCTTCAAAGTGAGACCCTGTCAAAAAGACAAAAATCAAAATTGGGGGGCAGACCTGCTGCTGTAGTGTCAAGCAAGTGGCTGAATGGTTTTAGAAAATGGCATAATGCAGTACTCAACAGACTAGGTTTAATGCAAGGTGTGGAGGAAGCCATAAGACGGCTTCCTGAGGACCTTTATAATAACAATATTTTGAATTAAGAGAGCCCTGGACCTGACCACGAGGCATCAGATCTTGCCTAAGGAGCAGTGGACAAAATATGAGGAGGGCAAATTCTACCTTGAACCCTCTCTGAAAGAGTTACTGGGAGAAGGATGGGCAAAGAAGTAATCGCAGTTGAGATCTGTGGCTGTGCCTGATCTCAGGCATATTTTTATGAAGTTGTTTCAGCCTGAATCAATTTAAGAATTATTTGCTCTGCAGAGGCCTTGCTTTAAATAAATGTCTATTGTAACATTTATTTAAATGTTATTTTAAATAAATATTTAAAAAGTAATAAAAATAGGTTCCACTCACCCACGAGCACTGTTAGAAATGACCAAGATGAAAGCAAATTCACCTTGTCTTAAACCATAACAGGTACATAGCACAAAGCCTAAAGCAGTCCTAAAGGCCTCAGAGACAGCTCTGGCTAACACTGCTCTTGTGAGGATGTAGGTGTGATTGTCAGCATCCACATGGGGCTCCTTACCATCTGTAACTTCAGTTCCAGAGGATCTGACATCCTGATTTGGCCTCCATAGCACCAAGCACACACATGCTGCTCAGACATGCAAGGAAGGAAAGTACTTACAAGTAAAAATATTTTTCCTTTCATTCTAAGGTATTTGTGCTTCAATTTAAAAATATGAGAACACTCCAGCCATGGAAATAGGTAGGCTTAACTGCATGTAGGTCTTAACCTCTCCCTCCGTTGCTCCAAATCCAATCTCATCCCTATCTCTGTAGCGGACTATAACAGGGCCCAGGTCTTAGCACAACTCACTCCATTCAGGCCATAAAACTCAGCATATAGACGGCTCCACCTACCAATTGAGAGCGAAGACCTAATCCATCAAAGTCACAGTTCTTGGAAAGTCTCTAAAGGTACTAACCTTGCTTTTTGGCTTCTGTAGTTCTCCTGGCTAACTGTTCTTGATAACTAAAGCGTATCAACCCAGAATATACTTTTCTGTGCTTAAAAGCTCACCCTGAGAAAGGTTTGGTGCCACACTGGGATCTCAAACACCAGTGTAGTTGCCAGCTGGCCAATAAAGACTTTCTATTGGCTTAACCCATGCCTGAGTAGTCATCTATGGTGGGTATTTCTGAAGGCCCCAGTGAGATCCTCAAAGACTAGAATTTGAGACATTAGGAGTCTCGGATCTCAGAGCGGGGAAGTGTGGTGGTCAAGGAGCTTCTGGGGTGCACAACCTGCCATGTTGCAGGTCCCGGCACCTCCTTTGACCAATTGCTGCCTAACACTTCACCCTAAAAGGAAACGAATTAGAAACTCATCTGGTCTGTTGCCTCTGGAGGTAAGTCTGGTTTGGACACATACGCAGCAGCTAACGCAGTTTTGGGGATCCATGTGGAATGTCACTGGATCCCCTGTCTCGGGTATATGAATGTGTGGTGGCCACCCCCACTTATCTTTACTGTGTGTCTGTCAGTTCCACCCCCCTGGCTTAAGACCTATGCCCCCTCCTGTTGTGGCACTACACTCCTTTGGCTCTGCTGGGTCACCCCAAGAACTCCCCACTCCCAACAAAAAGCTCTTGCCCGCCCCACTCCTGGAGCGCATCCTGCTCACAGTCAAGCCCAGGTCAGCCCTGTGTGGAGGTAGGGAAGGGCTCCCTCCCATCCAGGCTCCCTGCCAGCTTAATGTGCGCACAGGGAGGGGCTATTCACTCCTACCTGCACTAAGCAACCCCAGAGAAGGGGGGAAGTTCCCATATGCCATGCCCAGGAAGAAAAGAGAACGTTTTACTCTTTTTTTCATGACTTATGCCTTCTTTTCAACCAGTGATCTTTAAAACCCACTATTCTCTGAAGAAGAAAAAAAAAACCTGACAAAACTCCTTAGAGTCCAACAAAGAGCAGATAGACCTCCTTCCTTTGCTTTGGGCACCCTGAATCCCCTATAGGGAGGGATTTACCCACTGTGAGATGATATTTGAAAGAGCTCCCCCTGCTTCCCAGGCTCAGGGAACAGCAGTTGGCAGATCTCGCTAACCGTTCCTTTCTCAGGTCACCACAGGCCCTCCAGTCCTCCATATGGGCTTTTCACCAGGCTATCTGAGAGACCCAGCTATACACCGACTATCTGAGAGACCGGGCTGACCTCTGAGTCCATCACCAGTTTCTGCTGGTTTGAGTCCACTGAGACCATCTGGGCCAAGCAGGTAGCCAAAGGGGACACTGGAACCAGCTTGGAGAAGATGCTACCAGGAGATTCTCTCCTCTCCATTCCCACGGATCCACGACACGCAGGTCAGGAAGCCGAAGCCACAGTCCTTAGTCAGATGGACTCTCCCCCAGACTATGGACCCACTAAATTAAGATTTTATCAGGCCCCTGGCCCTTCCACCTCCCCTCCACATATTACATTTGGTATGAATATAGGGTCTATCAATACCCACCACCCTCAGGTCCAGTCCTGGGTACTGAGGAAGACAGATACAGGGAAGGTATTAGCTAGTGTGGCTATAGACCAGCGACCTATATCCATCTTGACCTATACTTACTGACCGCCACATTGTGTAGTTGTTTTGGAGAAAGGAAAGAAATTGAAGTTTATCTTTTGAGTTAAAAATACAGAGCTGATATATGCCCTATGGCTGGGCCACCTACTTAGTTCATCATTCCCAGTTGTAATCAGACACTCAGACACCCAGCCCCTGTACTCATCGTGACCAGGAGCAGCCCAAATCAACATTGCAGGGCTTAAACCAGGGGCTAGAACGAGTCTAATATCCAAACCTTTAATCTAGGCACTTTCCTTATTCCCATGCCTGCCATTCTGCCTTAGGTTAATTCATTTGGATAATAGCACTACTACTGAGCCCTTGAGACTACTTGGTGGGCAAGTACTAATAGTTAACTAAATGTGCTTCCTCTGATACTTTATATAATAAGGACACTGGTCTAAAAAAAAAGCTGTTCTAGAATAACTCTCCCCCTCATAAGAAGCTCGGGGGCTATTCAGCTGGCTGCTGCCCTTCTCCTACAGGCAGAGACAACCGCTCTCCTGGATTCCTCCCTTCCAAATAAATCTCTTGAAAGACTTTTGGGTGAAGACATTTTGCCAGGGCAGAACAGAATCTCCCTGGGAAACTCTGTTTGCTGAGGGGAGCAGAAAAGCAATGGATACCTCTGCTGGGAAGCTCCTTAGGGGAGCGGAGTGGAAGTAACAACTTTTCCCCAGACCCAGAGCAGATTGCTACATCTTTGCAGGGGTGTGTGTCTTTGTGTCCCCCCACCTCCAATAATAGGCCTGAGTTGACCATCCCCTACCAGAACCCAGCATCAGGTACAACCTGACTTCTCAACAAGTCAGTACCCTTTCTCCTCACAGCTGTAGGTATCCAAGATAACTTAACTCCTACACAGCTGTAGGTATTGCCTGACTTCCAACAGTCACGGTACCCTTCCCTCCAGAACTGTAACACTTGCATTGACCACATTCTCAGTCATAAAGCAATAAATTAGATATAAAACTTTAGACTCACAAAAAATACTGTAACTGTAATTCTTGCTTGATACCTATTTTGTTATATGTAATTTTACTATGTTAAGGTTAAAAGCCTTCCTTTTTATTTAGACAGAAAAGGGAAGATGATGTGGGATTCCCCTCTATATGCTGTGAATATGTTTTATTACCATTGGTTAATAAAGAAGCTGCTTTGGCCCATGGCAGGGGAGAATAAAGCCAGGCAGGAAATGTTGTGAGACAATGGTCTTTTATCCTGTCACTTATATTATTTTTAATAAAACGCTGATTGGCCAGTAGCCAGTATAGTAAAGGTGAGGCAAACAGGCAGGAAGTATAGGTGGGACAATGAGAACAGGAGAATTCTGGGAAGAGGAAAAGTCAGTCTGAAGTCGTCACCCAGAGACAGAGGAAGCCAGAAACAGAGCAAGCAAGATGTGACTGCCTCACCAAAAAAAGTACCAAGCCATGTGGCTAACACAGACAAGAATTATGGGCTAATATAAGTTATAAGAGTTAATAAGAAGCCTCAGCTAATGGGCCAATCAGTTTATAATTAATGCAGACCTCTGTGTGTTTCTTTGGGACTGAATGACTGCAGGACTGGGTAGGAAAGAAGCCCCTGTCAACAGGGAAATCTGAACAGAGATATATATAGAGAGAGTAATGGAGTTAAGAAGATGCTGTGTAGCTGCTGAACGAGAAAGATGCCAGAACCTTACCGGAAAACCATGAGCCTCATGGTAAAATAATAGAAATGGATTAATTTCAGATATAAGATCTAGCTAGAAATATGCCTGAACCATTGGCCAAACAGTCTTGTAATTAATATAGCTTCTGTGTGATTATTTGGGTCTGGGAGGCTAGGAAACAAAGTGCAGTCTCCATTTACAGATACAAGAAAACTGAAATATCAGCACACATCCTATTTGACCACCATGGATTAAAACTGGATAAAAACTAGATATCAACACAACAAAAAAAAAACAACAGAAAGTTTACAAACTCGTGGAAACTGGACAAACTCATTACTGAATGAAAAACGGATCAAGATAGAAATTAAGAAAGAAATAAAAAAAACTTTCTAGAATTGAATGAAAATGAAATGACAGCAAACCCACACTTATGGGCTATTGTTCAATATGACTTTAACTATGTGAAGGTGGGTTACACTTGTTTGTGCTGCATTGGTTGTTTCACCTTGCCTGCCTAAGGCACCTGATTGGTCTAATAAAAACTAAATAGCCAATAGCTAAGCAGGAGAGGGATAGATGGGGCTGGTGTGCGGAGAGACGAAGTAGAAGAGAGAAAGAACAGAGAGAATGAGCAGGAAAGAGAGGGACACACCTGGGACCAGAAGCCAAGTAGCCATCAGCCAGCCATGGAGACAGCAGGAAAATAAGATATGCAAAAGGAAAGAAAGGTAAAAAGCCCCAGGCAAAAGTAGATGAAGAGAAACAGGATAACTTAAGTTATAAGCGCTAGCAAGACATAAGAGCTAAGGCCAAGAACTCATAACTAAAGAGAAGCCTTCACGTCATGATTTGGGAGCTGGTTGGTCTAAAAGAAAAGTCTGTCACAACGGGACATGATGAAGGTGATTCTAAGAGACAAGTTCATGGCACTAAGAATCTACATAAAAAAGCGGAGATCTCTCGTGCTCACAACTTAACAGTGCACCTGAAATATCTGTGACAAAAAGGAGAAATCACACACAACGGAGTACATGTCAAGAAAGAAATTCAGGGCTGAAACACAGGTTAGTGACTCTGGGATTCCTGAGTGTGAATGAATGCGTCTGTGTTTCTTTTGCCTTTTCCTGGGCTCTTCTCTTCTGTGTGTCCTGTTCAGTTCTGATGTGTTAGTTTTGTTTTGTTTTATTATCAACTCTTAGATTCCTGTTTTCTAATGAGGGGCAGAAGGGGGATGGATCTGGAGGGAGGGAGGGAGGGAAGAACTAGGAAATGTAGAGGGAGGGAAGCCATAATCAGAATATATTATGTGGGGAAAAATCTATTTTCAATAAAAGGGAAAAATATTATTGTTATTATATATTGTTATATAATATATAATATATTATTATTATTGTTAACCTCTCCCCAGTCCAGTTAGTGCTGGCCATATGTGAATGGATGTGGGCCACCCACTGAAGCATGAGGAACTTACCTGTGACACCCCCCCAGAGCACAGCAACTCCCCCTTTCACAGTGGCAAATAGCACTGCAGTCAGAAGTAGGGTCTCGCGTCAACATCTCTCAACCTGTGTTAAAATTTCAACTGGCTAAATTGGGCTGTGGCGGCATATGCCTTTAATCCCAGCACTCAGGAGGCAGAGGCAGGCAGATCTCTGCGTCCGAGACCAGCCTGGTCTATAAAGTGAGTTCCAGGACAGCCAGGTCTACACCGAGAAACACTGTTTCAAAAGGAAAAAATCCGTCTGGCTTCTTGTCACGTAGCCCTTCTGCAGATGCCGAAGCCAGTGTGCATCTTTCATGCCATGTCTGGAAGACAGGATCTCACACGTCCTGCGGATTTTACTTTTTTCCCCTGCCAGCTCATCTGCAGTGTTCTCTGAGCCCTAGGTGGGAGAGCTTTGCGAGGACGGCACATCTGAAAGTGTGCACCTGCCGTTTCTATTTTCAGAAGACGGGGATCGATGTCATGGGGTGTATGTCCTTTCATGTTCACAGATTAAAACTAGCTATGTTTTATTTTGCAGTGTTTCTTTTGTATTCTGTAACAATGACAAAGATTTGGATAAATTAATGTGATAAATGGGGAGAACAGTGCCCAGGCAAATGGAAGATGTTAATTCATGAAGTCTCCACCAGGGGGCGCCATTATACACCACCTAGTGAAAAGACTAAACTAACTGCACAGGATTCAGGATTGATGTAGTTTTTGGGCTGGCTGGGCAGTTAAGAGCACTGGCTACTCTTCCAGAGGCACTGAGTTCAATTCCCAGAAACCACATGGTGGCTCACGACCATCTGTAACGAAATCTGGTGTCCCAGCCTACAGGCATACATGCAAACAAAACACGGTATATGTAATAAGTATATTTAAAAAAAAAAGTCTATCCTCGTTTGTATAGTGGTGAAAAAAAAAAGAAAAAATAAATAAATAAATAAATAAAAAGTCTAAGTGGGGTGGGGCATTGTGTTACACACCTGTAATGCCAGCATATACAGCATTTGGGAGACAGAGGCAGGAGGATCACAAGTTTCCTTGACAGGTAGCCACGGGAGCTCTGAATCTATGGTCCCAAGTCATAGTCTTTCAAATTTGTCAAGAATGAACTAATTCTGATTCCCATTTTCATTAAGGTCAGAGCTCTGTTTTGTCTCAAAAAAAAAAAAAGCCAAAGGAGACTCAGCTGGCACTATTGTTTGCCTAGCTTTCACAAAGCCCTGGGCTCCATCTCTGTTGCTGCATGAACCAGGCGTGTTGTGACAGGCCAGAATCTAGCCTTCAGGAAGTTCAAGCTGAGGAACAGAAATTCGAAGTTATCCTTGGCTTCACGACAAGTTTAGGTCAGTCTGAACTACATGAGATCATTTCTCAGTAACAACAAAACCCAAACACCAGAGTGGGGTGGGGTGGGGTGGGGTGGGGATCTCCAGTTCCCATGTAAAGGCTCTGGGGGCTGCACACTCAGTGAGGATCCTGGTGCCCACTGGCAGCCAGAGTCGCTTAATCCACAGACACCAGGTTTAGAGAGCCCCATCTAAAACACCAAGACAGAGTGACAGAGATGGGTGCCCTGCCTTGACTTCTGGACTCCACAGGAGCAAGCATGAGCGTACATGCACACACACATACACACAGACACACACAGAGAGAGAATTTCACAAACTTCCCTCCCTGAATAATCCCATACCCAAACTCTATCTGAATTTCTGAATATGAACTGCCTCCATTGCTAGCCTACCTCATTCCCAGCTCCCCACGCAGATGAGCATCATCCTGAGACCTGCTCCCCCCCCCTCACATTTACTGTGTATGTGTGTGTGCTTGTGTGTGTGCTCATGTGTGTGTGCGTGCTCGGTGGCTAAAAGAAGACACTGGCAGGTGTTGGATCCTAAGCTTCAAACTTGGGTCATCCACCTTGTCTTGTTTGTTTGTTTTTGAGACATGGCCTCATGTAGCCCAGGCTAGCCTGGAACTTACTACGTAGCCCAGGTTGGTTTCAAACAATAATTCCCCTGCCAAGTGCTGGGATTACCGGCCTGTGCCCTCACCTGTGGGTGAATGGGCCTTTGTCTACCGTTTTTCCACAGCCCTGGTTCAGGTTCTGCCTCCAGGCTGTCAAATTTCCAGTCCCCTCCTTTTCTCTTGAGACAAAGTTCACTATTTAGTCCAGGCTGGCCTGAGAAACTTCATGCAAACCAGGCTGGTCTAAAACAAAGAGAACTGCCTCTGCCTCCTGTATACTTGGATTAAAGGTGAGTGCCGCCACACCTGACTGTCCCTGTACTCATAGCCAAGCCCTTCATAGTCTCCAAAGTGAGCCATGCTGACTAGGGATGCCTTCGGCGTCCACTTCAACCCAAACCCGAGTCCTTGCTGTCTCTCTGTTCCCTACGGGACAAAGTTCCATCGTCTCAGACGGCCTCTCCCTGTCTCAGTTTCTGGCTTGCTCTACTATCCAGTCAGCTCTGCAGACACCCGTGTCCTGCATGCTGTCCTGGGCAGCCTCAGCCTGCTGGGGACACTCCATCCCTTTCTTCCCTCGTGACTCAACCTCTGGCCACCTTTTCCCAAAAGCCTTCCCTAACCACTGCCAGCCAGCCACGGCCACTCCAGCCCTTCTGACCGAAAAGCCCTTGCTGAGCATGGCTTCTCCCTGGGCTGTGTGGGGACAGTCACCCAAGGGGTGGCTGCGGGAGGTGGAGCAGGCTTTGGAGTGTGAGGAAAGAGGAGGAAAGGGAGCGGGTAGTGGCAGCCCAGTATGTGTGGGGCTTGCTTTGTTTAGACTCATCCTCCTGCCTCAGCCTCTCAAGAGCCGGGATGGCAGGCACCCCCAATGCTCATGTACCAGCAGACAGTTTTGACCCAGAGAGACGTGTGGTCCCTGGGTGCTAGGGACATTTTCGTCGCGGTGACAAGGCTGACTCAGATGATCTCCTCCGTCGCGTAAGCCCACTGCTCCTTCCTGAAGGTCGGGTCCCAGGCCAAGACTTCTTAAGAGAGGTCCTTGGGGCTGCAAATGGGCTCATGGGAGGATGGCTGGCTCAGGCCTGGGGCAGCCCTGCTTTCTGCAGGAACTGGAGCGTACTGTTCTGGACGAGGAAGGCTCCATGGCTCTGGGAGAGTCCATGCCTGACAGAAAGTCACAAACACTGCTCAGGTCCGTGGGAGAGAGGCTGAGGCTACAACAGTGCTCCAGGCTTGGGGGCCCTAGGACCTTTCTCAGATATGTGGGACCAGCACTTAGGTCCAGGTTAGCATTGGAGTGAGAGCCGCACCCACAAACTCAGTATGTTCACTAGGGTACCTCGGCAGGAGCCATGTGGCCTGTGAACAGAGAGAGCATCCACTCTGTCAGCTCTCCCAAAGCCTGGGCTCTAGTGGAGGCCACTGTCTGTCCTGTCCCTTTAAGAGAAAGCCCCGCCCACTCCTTCCCCAGTCCGCTGTGGCAAGCTGTGTCTCTTCCTTTCATTCTCTTTCCCAAAGAGGTAGCTGCTGCCATGGCGTGGCTCCTCTCCTCTTACCCCCCTTCTCTTCCCCCCATCTTTCCTTCTCCCCTTTTCCCTTGCTCCTCCATAACCCACTAAATAAATACTCACTTCCTCTGCATGGCATGCCTACCCGTCTAGGTCTCTCACCCACCATGCGGCTCCGTATTAGTACCTGCTGGCCCTCAAGGTCCATGGGCCACTTGGGGGATCCCTGCCTGGGATCTGGCTGCCTTCGTGGCCCGCAGTGGTCTGGGGACCCGCTGCCTGCCGCCACTGAGACCTGTAGCGTTTCTGTCGCTGCGCCCCTCGGAGAACCTGCAACATTTTACTTAAACCATAATAGCCACTGCTCCCAGAAACCTGTGTACCCCAACCCCCAGGACTGATTTCTTGTGAGCTTCTTAGGAATGTACTACCCAGATCCCACCCGGAACCACAGCTATGCAGAGGGAAAAAAACACCCCAGATTTGTCTCACAAAGATGGAGTTAAAATGAGGGCCTCAAATGGCTACTTAATTAGAGTTCTACATACAGATAGTGAACAGCGCAGTGAGCAGCCCGAGGTGCTGCCTGGACAGATGGCCATGACGTTGGGGTGGGGATGGGGGTGGAAGGACTGCAGGCAGGAGCAGTATACTGCCTCGAGGCTCCTTCCCCGCAGCCACGAGCTGGAAGTAGGCAAAGGAGCTCTCAGAGCTTTGTTCCCTGCAGCTGGCCTTTAGAGTCCGTACCCTCAGGGGTTAGCCATTCAGTTCATGACGTCGCTCAGAACGGGGCCAGAGCGGCAGTGGCACACCTGAGCACGCAAGGCTAATGGGTGTCTCCTACCGAACGTGGAACAGAGGAGGAAAAAGACCATGACTTTAGTGACCCCAAAGCAGAAAAGCCTGTGAGAGAGGATGTGTCTGGCTCGCAGTAATGTATGGGTACCACCCCAGTGTCAACATTTTTTTGAAAGGCCTTTTCTGGCTGTTTAGTGGAACTCGGTGGCTCCACAGAGGTAATCCCAGGAGTTGAGCTGTGGAGGCATGAGGGTCAGGAGTTCAAGGATCACTTAAAGTACATAGAGCAGTCAAGGCTAGGAGGGGTTACAGGAAATCCTCCGGGGACAGGGAAAGAAAGGGGGGGAGAGAGAGAGAAGACTTGGCCGCAGTCTGGCTCCTGTCTGACTTGTATCTCTCCCCTGGAGCACCTTGGATTCCTAGCACACACTCCCCAGGTTTGACTCAGCTAGTTTAGCTATGGCTGGAGAATCCTAGTTCACCCTGTTGTTTAACAACATGCCTGTACGAAATTCTTGGACCTCCAGGCACCAACTCCCCAGACTTCTGCTGGACGATGAGACTCTGTACAGCCTGGGAGGGCTAGAATTCAATTGTTGGGTACAAATGAGTGCAGCGGCTACCACTGAGGCACCTACAACAAGCTCTGGCTGATGCCTGTCAGGGCAGACACTCCCTAAGAGGACAATGTCAGTCCCTGAAGCTCTGGCGAGAAGATTCGGAAACCACATATTGATGATAGATGGTTAGCGAAAATTAATTCCCCATCCCTACAAAAGACGAGAACATCCGGTTTCTTGATCACTGAGATGGTGTGGGACTGAGGACATAGCTCCGTCGGCAGAATGCTCGTCGAGATTCACAGAGCCCTGGGTTTGCTTCCTAGCACCTGGTGAAACCAGGCGTGGTGGAGCACAAATATAAATCCAGAACTCAGAAGGTGGAGGGAGGAGGGTCAGGAGTTCAAGGTCAACTTCAGCTACACAGTGAGTTTGAGGCCTGCCTTGGCTACAGCTCCTGTCTCTAAAATTAACTATATAGATAAATAGTTAAGCAGCATATCACCCGACAGATTCCACCCCACTCCCCACCCCCCACCCCCCACCCCCGTCCCCGCTCAAAACTATTGTTTGGATACTTGTCACTGGAAGCTTATATACTGAAAGTTTACTCTTCAACGTCACATGCTGCTAATGGCATTTGCAGATGGGGCCTTAGGGAGTGTGGTGGTTTGAAAGAAAATGGCCCCCAAAGGAAGTGGCACTATTAGGAGATGTGGCTTTGTTGGAGTAGGTGTGGTCTTGTTGGAGGAAGTGTGTTACTGTGGAGGTGGGCTTTGAGGTTTCCGATGCTCAAGCCATGCCCAGTGTCTCAGACCACTTCCTGTTGCTTGCAAGATGTAGCACTCAGCTCTAGCATCATGTCTGCCTGCACACTGCCATGTCCCACCATGATGATAATGGACTGAACCTCTGAACTGTAAGGTGCCACCTTAGTTAAATGTTTGCCTTTGTAAGAGTTGCTATGGTCATGGTGTCTCTAACTAAGACAGGGAGGAGATTAGTGAAGAATCAAAGTTCCTCCATTTTGTCCTCCGCCTCCATCTTGTGCCTTGTGTAAGCTATTTCCTGTAAAACATTCCAGTCCCAGAAATGGCTAGGGGCAAAAGTAACAGGGTAGCCATCTGGAAAGTACAGATAACAGCAGAATGTTCCTACCCGGAGGTCAGCCAATAAGAAACTTCACAAGCAACAAGGGAGGTTTGAAGATAAAATTTCTGAAAAGTCCCTGGACAAGAGCCAATCAGGATTGAACCCTTCACCCCACACTCTGCTAAAGTAACTTTTCTGGGTTTTGCCTTTAAATAGTGCCCTCTAGAAGGTCAGGGTACCCACCTCCTCTTGGCGCTGAGGTGCTGACAAGGTCCTTGCTGGCTTGTAATGTGCACACAATAAACCTTGCTTTTGCATTTTGGTGAGTCGGTCTCCCTGGTGGTGTTTTGGGGTCCCCACGGACTGGGCATAACCATTGGGTTTAGAAAAGGTCATGGGAATAGGCCCCCATAATGACATTAATAGCTTTATGAAAAGAAGAAAGACCCAAGGTGGCACGCTTGCTGTGCTGTTTTCTGTCATGTTATGATGCAGTGAAGGGTCCTCAGCAGAGTCTGCCCCAGGCAGGTGCCATGCCTTCAGCACTGTGAGCTAAGTGAACCCCCATTCTTTATCAGCTACCCAGTTTCTGCTATGTGCCACAGCAGTGGAAAGACAAAGACAAAGCCTTTTTGGCAAATTTTGTTGTTCACACAGTCCAATCAGGAATAACTCAGGGTGTGGACACCAGAAGACTGGAATCATGGGGGAAGGCATCTTGGAGGCTGGCTGCCACAGGCAACATATTTCAAGACGCCTATCAAAGCATCCTGAGAGCACTGGAGAATGGAATGGCATCCATAGGGTAGGAGGAGACCATCTACCATCAAAGTGGCAGCCAGAAATGAAGAAAAAGCAGACAGATAGAACCCACGGGCAACTGCACCCAGGGACAGACTTGCGTGACAGTTGGCAACCACTGTCAGAGTCAGATGCCCAGTGAAGACCCTACTGGAAAGGGCAATGACAGCAGGACTGGTCCAGATGGAGGTCATGACAGCCCAGGGTGCCAAGGTGACCAGATCACCACTGCAGCAGACAGAAAGGTAGCCTCTCTTGTGGGACCCTCCCATGGCTCATTTCCCACACTTCTCTTCAACCTGTGGCAGGAAGGGTAACAGAACATCTGCCTCAAATGAAACTTCTCCCTTCCAGGTTTGAAAGCTGTTTCCTGATTGGTTCCAGTCTGCACCTCCTTTGTGTATACATACAGTCAATCAGGGCTCATCTGGCTCTGTATAACAGGTTGCTCAAAGGCTTTTCACAGTTCAGATAGCTAAAGGTGGGGGCGAGGCTGTTAAGGTACTCTGGGAAGGAAGAAGACACAAGACTTACTGGAGGGGCATGAGAGATGGCTCAGCAGTTAAGGCCATCAGCAACACTACAGTAGAATAGCCTCTAGAAGGAAGCAAGAAAACCTCTGACTGGTCAGGAACAGGTGCAAAAGTCCCGGATGCACAGTGTTGTGTTTCATCCACCCCCAGGCTCGACAGCCAAGTACCCACATCCCTGTAACTGCCACATCACCAAGGGACATAAAGCTATTGCTCTGTTTGAGAATCCACCCCAATTATAATGACTTTTGCTTTTCTAGAGGCTGACAAGTTCTCTCCTGATTGGTCCTTACTCTTCTCTTCATTTGCATACACACATCTAATCAACCAGAGATCTTAGAACTTTTGTGAACCCATGGACAGAGCAAGCACGTAGGTTACTCTGGTTCGTGGCCAGGCTCAGACTTCAGCCAGATGGGGAGATTCTCTCTGATTTTCAGACCCTGATGGCCCTCTCACTGGACAAGGAAAAAGGAAAGACCCATTAGAAACAGACCGGTCTGAGATCTGCCATTTCTGCTGCAGATAGGGGACTACTCTTGCCTTGACGCGGTGCTCGCTGCTCACCAGACTTGTTCTTCAAGCACTATTATCTCGGTTGCATCCCCAGGTCACCTGAGAGCTCGGAACTATAGCTGTCAAGTTCTTAGCCTCTCACGACTCCAGAGAGCCCAGAGCTTCTGCTCTCCCACACCTGCGGCCCCTCCCACATGGTGACCTTCTGTTTTCCAGTTTGAATTGCTCTCTCCTGAGAATGAAAAACTCTCCTCTTTTTTCCACCTTTAACTCTTTACCTACTTCATCCTCATAGAGGGCAAGACAAGAACCCAAGCAAACCCAGAGAGTCAACAGAACATGGCCTGGGGGAAGGGGAGACCTGGCACCAAAGACTTAACTAGCTCTCCAGCTTGTTGGCTCCTGATTTGTCCTTTTGATTAACAATTGCTGCCTTATCCCTTTCACCCAAACCATTAAGTGAACGTGAAGCTCTCATAGCTCTGGGGCATATGCTGAGGTGTGCAGTGGCCAGCTACTCCCAGTTGGATAAATGGGGCTAGGAACCTGTTCAGGGACTAGTTAGAAGATTCAGAGGCCAAGGTGACAGCTTTTTCTTAAGAATCGGCAGCTGATGTAGAGAAGTTCAAGTATATAGGTCAAGTATTGTATGTAGCTGGGCTTGCATGTATGAGTCCTCCATGTCAGCGGAGATCTCAAGCCTGAGGAGGTCTCATGGGTGAGCATCTCCCCTGCACCCCAAGGAAGGGACTGGATCTCGTTTGCAGGACACGCTAAGGCTTATGAAACCAGACCCTGCATGTTAAGTATTATTCCTCAGCTGACAAACCTCCCCACCGACGCAATAATCCAAATCAAACCAGATCAGACCAAATTAAGAAGACACCCAGGTCTAAGAAATGGCAACACTTCCGGGTGTCCCCTGCCCCCCAGAAAACACAGAGAGGGGAACAGACCCCCCAGAAAACACAGAGAGGGGAACAGAGAGCCAAAAGACCACAGGAAAACCAAGAGACCACAAGTTCATTCTCCTGTGGAGGAGGGCAGTTTAAATAACCTATGGGAGTGTTCTTGACCTTCCCTGGAGAGGGAGGGATCACCGGTTGGTGGGCTTTCTTGGAGGCGGAGCCTGGACTGCTGCCACTCCCAGGGGAGGGGGCTTGGAATGGAGTTTTCCCACCCAACATTTTAAGATGGATGCCAGGGGACTGGGATAAAGCCCCCAACCAAACATTCCAGACTCTTTGTATAAGGGGGTGTTGCGGAGCTGAGGTGATGCTTTTAACCAAACACTGCTGACATTCGTGTTCAGTACCATCCTGCCTAAGAAACACCAGAGGGTGGGAGGGGTTGACAGAGAGACTAGGCGGACTGGCGGGGCTATGGAGCTGTGGCCTGGGGAGCTGAAATATTCCATCCTTGGGTAAACTCACAAAACATAGGCAGCTAGGGTCTGGACTGCAGTCCAGCTTAAAGTTCAGGAAGTTTCCCAAGCCCTCCCCCAAGGAGACAATTGGAGGGGCACCCTGCACTGGGGCTGCCTGTGAACCCGCAGGCAGGAGACTGTAGGCTAGGCTGGCCTCAAACTTGGCAATCCTCCTGTCTCAGTTTCCCAAGTACCAGGGTGTTGTAGGCACATGTCACCATGCTCAGCTTTCAGCTTTAAAGTTTGAACTTTTCACTAATCACTTTATTTTTAGGATCAGAAAAAAAAATATGTGATAGCATTTTAGAAATAAATGGACGAACACTATCATGGGACCAGCTTTCCACTCCCCTCCTTCTAAGACTTCATCCCCACACAGACCTCTGGCTAGCTGCGTAGGCCCACGGCCTCCAGGGCCTCTCCTTTACGGCAAAGCCTGGACACAGGAGAGTCTTGTCCTTGGTTCCCTGTGCCAATGTGTGACACACTCAGGCCAAAAACAAGGGAATTTAAACTCACATGGGGGCAGAGCATGTGAAGAAATAAATTCCTGCCTGCTGTCACTGGTGAGGGGGTGGTCCTGCCCACTGTCACTGGTGAGGGGGTGGTCCTGCCCACTGTCACTGGTGAGGGGGTGGTCCTGCCCGCTGTCACCGGGGTGGGTGCTTAATAGGACGATAGCCTGTGCATCTATCACCATCCAATGAATGTTCTCGTATGGTGCCACTGTGACCACCAGCCGCCGTTCAGGAGCTGCCTTGAGATGCTGCCAGGTGGTGGGAGTATAGGCGTGACATCTTTAACTTCTCCACCAGGAATATAGTTGTTTGCTCTTCAGCAGGTCAATGGCTTTTTGTTCTTTTACAACACTAGATTCTAGAGGGAAAAATGACAGATCTATGCTTCCTCTTCACTCTGCCCCCTGTAAATGTCAGCTTTGCCAAGTAAGAAACCGGGGGAGGGGCTCTGTTCACACTGCAGTTGTCCCCCTACAACCCCTGCTACTCCTTCAGATCTTCCTGGGGTTACTAGGCAAAGGCATCCGGTGTAAGAAACACAGCAAGAGAGCCCTTGGGCTAAGTCTTACCATTGTACCTCAGGTACGAGTCAATCTCAAAGCCTCTGCCTCTGGTCCAACCTCTCCCCTTCCTGGTGGCTCACGGGCTCCACCCTCCCATCACTCAGGGCCCACTGGAAGGCACGGGGTTGTCCTAAGAGTCAGTGTGTCCCTGACACGTGGCTCGACTCCACAATAGCCTTTTGTTGCTGAGTACGGAATCACGTGCGTCCGACCAGGTTAACCTCCAACTTGCTGTGTAGTTTTGGATGACCCTGAAGTGCCAGTCCTCTTCCAGGTCTCTAAATCCTGGGATTATAGGGAAGGGCCACCACACAATAGGCTTCTTTCATTGCTGTGTGTGTGTGTGGTGGATATACATATTCTTAGGGTGCTTGTGTGCTTGGAGGTTAGAGGAGGATACTGGTGTTCTATTCTGTCACTCTCGGCCTTATTTCCTTGAGATTCAGTTTCTCCCTGGCTCTGGGGCTAGGCCAGTGGCCAGCAAGTCCCAATAATACTCAGTCTCCACCCAGCACTAGGGGTGCAGGCCAATAGGATGCAGCCACAATTAATTTTTTCACATAGGTGCTTGAATCGGAACTCAGGTCCCAACGGCTTGTACAGCTGACTGAGATGCCCACTGAGCCATCTTGTCAGTCCCACGAGATCCTTCTGTTTGAAATGTTAAGTTTTGTTTTGGCCCGACAAGCCTCTCCACCAACGCAATAATCCAAATCAGACCAAATCCGACCAAATTAGAAAAAGGCCCAGCTTTAATGGATGCCAGCGCTCCCGGGTGGCCCTCCTGGAAAACATGGAGAGGGGAAGGGTGAACTGGGGAGACCACGTGTTCATTCTCTGGGGAGCAGTTTAAATAGCCTGTGGGAGTGGTCTTTATCCCTCCCGGAGAGGGGTCACCATTTGGCAGGCTTTCTTGGAGATGGAGTCTGGACTGGGGCAACTCCTAGGGGAGGGGGCTTGAAACTTTCCACCCAACATTCCAGACTCCTTGTATATATAAATGCCAGGGGGCTTGGGGGGGGGGGGAGCTTCCAACCAAACATTCCAGACTCCTTGTATATATAAATGCCAGGGGGCTGGGGGGGGGAAGCTTCCAACCAAACATTCCAGACTCCTTGGATAAAGGGGGTGCCAGGAAGCTGAGGTGATGCTTCCAGCCAAACACCTTCTTAATGAGACGGGGAGCCTGTGACGTTCAAGTGGGAGCGGGGTGTATGGCCGTCTCATCAAAGCCTGCCAAGCGCATTTGTACCGTGTGAAGGGCAGCTCTCCACAGGAGATGGACCACTCTGAGGTTGGAAAACACCACAGGGATCAGTGCCCCCTGGTCCAGACCTCAGAGGGTCTACCCTCCCTATGCTGTACGTTGGGGGCTGGGACAGCAGGAGCGTAGGAGAGCATCCCTCTCCTACGGCTTCATCTTATTTTCCAGGTTGGCTCTTGATCAGATCCAGAGGGCAACAGAGATGAGAAACAAAAGGCTTGTGTCTTCTGAAAAGGATGTGGGAATGGATTTACGGACGGACGTAGTCTGCCTCCTGTTTTTGGAACCTCCCCTTAGGCAGCTGCCACTCCCCATGCTTAACCTTCTGTGTGCTGTGAACTCAGACCTTCCCCTGCTTTTAAGTCGTGAACTAAGCACAAGGGATCTAGACAGCGCCAATTACGTGAAAACACAGCTACCCAGATATAAGCAGCTATAGTCTGGAGGAGAAACGGTGGCTCACTAAAGCATCCGATGACAAGAGCTAGCCATAGGTCTAGCAGCAGGTTCCAGAGAAACGAGTCTAAGAGATATTTGAGGTTTCTGGGGCACGCAGAAGGGGATGTGAAACTGCCTGAGCGGTGGCAAAGTTGCAGGTGCCGCTGATAGGCAAATTTCTTGCCTATTCTGCTTGGGCTCGTTTGGTTTTTTGACTTTGGTTGGTTGGTTGGTTGTTTTTGGTTTTCGGCCCAGGCTATCTTGGAACTCAATCTAGAACAGGCTCGCCTCGAACTCACAGAAATCCTCCTGCCTCTGTTTCCAAAGCTCTAGGATTAAGGCATGTGTCAACACTCCCAGCAGCTGGTTGTTTGTTTTTCCCCACTGGCCTGAAACTTACTTGCTTTTTAGATAAAGCTGGCCTTGAACTCACAGAGATTTGCCTCCGGAGGACTAGGATTCAGACAAGGGGCTCCCTGCACAGATTGTTGTTGTTGTTGTTTTGTTTAGAGATGTGTTTTACTTGATGCAGGCTAGTGTTGCTGTGTGGGTGAGGATGATTTCGGTCCTGCTCTTTCGGCCTCTATCTCTCACATGTTGGACACCTGCTGCCCCACAACCTTTTTTCCTTTAACACGTCTGTGGTGTGTGTGTTCATGTAAGTGCATATGTGTGCACGTGTGTTGTAAAGGCCTGAGGCAGACATCAGGAGTCCTCCTTAAATACTCCTTCCCTTAATCACTGAGTCAGGTGAAGCCAGAGCGCACCTATATAAGTAAGTTTCGAGGAGCCCATTTCTACCTTCTGAACGACGGAATTAAAGGTGGGCTGTCACTCCCACCCAGCTTTTACACGGGTTGGGGTTCCAAACCCTGTTTCCCACACTTTACCAGCTGCTCACACTCTTAACGGAAGGAAAAGCTACACTTGATAAAAATCAGGGTGTGATGGTTTCCTTGCCAGTTTGTAGACTCAGCTCTGGGGACCACTGACAGTGAGCCTCCCTGGCAAGCCTCTTTCTACCTCACTCTTTGGCCTAGAGAACATAGTTTAGTGGCTGGCAGGCTCTCTCTGGCCTGTACAACCCCCCCAGTCTAGCACTAACCCCCCCTCTCAGAGCTCAGAGTTTTCAGACTGCGGGCTTTGCTGAGAGAACCTGGACACAGCTGGCCTCAGACTCTGGGGTCTTTACTCGGCCCTAGGCAGAGTTCACCTAGGCACAGGGACACCTTGGCCTGTGGACTCTCAAGCACCGTGAGACCCATAAGTGGCCAGCACAGTACTCTCTCTGGGCCTCCCTGTCCGTTCTCTCTCTAGGGGCTCTAGCCTGGTGCCTGCGCTGTGACAGGGGCTTTCAGTGGTGTTTGGGAGGACTTAATGCTTATTCAGAAAAGCATCTCCTCAACCTCTATGGAGGTGGCTCTCTAGGCAGAGTCTCCTGGTGTTTTCTATGTATCCTCAGTTTGCCTTTTACTGCTGGGAGGTCAAGCTCCTGCCACAGCTCAGCCTTCACCTTCCTCACTAAGCTCAATGACGTCTGGATTTTGAAAATGTAGAAAACAGAGCTTTTCACCTAAATACTTAAGATCTCTGTTGGAGATGGCTGTGTGACAGGACACGAAGTGACTTGCTCACGCATGTCTAGCTGGAACAGGAAGGAAGCAGAGACAGTAAAAATACTCTAAAAACCTAAAGCCCCTCCCCCTTCTCCTCTCCCCTCTCGCCAGGACCCGGTCCTCCAGCTGAGCCTCCGCTTCCTAAAGACTCCACCATATCCCATCAGCTAAGGACCGAATGTTCAAACACATGAGCCTGTGGGGGACATTTCACTTTTGAATCATGTCTTAGGGAACAGGGACCCCTGAGGAGAGTGCGGCAGGGGACAGCTGGCTGGTGGAACCGTCAGAACGTACAAGAGCAAAGCAGTTATGGTAGCTACATCAAAGCACCGCGACCTACGTGATGAAAAGGTTTGAAATATTATGCAAATTCCCAGAAGGTGACATGGGACCGTGAGCCACGCTGTTGGAAAAGAGAATTGATCGAAGCAGGATTGCCACACACCTTCAGTGTGCAGAGCACACCACGGTTCTGTGAAGCAACGTACCATTCAGCGGGTGGGTGGGCAATGTTCAGAGAAGACTCCGAAATGATCAGAGGGCGACCAAACTGGGGCTAACGTTCAGAAACTCGACGTGTGTAGGCACTTTGGCATCTGATGCTGCCTGCAGGACTGAGGGGGCAGATCTACATCCGGACCCCTGGAACGGGTGGTAACAAACTCGCTTCTGTAGCTAAGTCCGCACCGCCCCAGCACCCTGGTGCATGCGCAGTCGAACCTTGCCCTTCCCTCTAAACCTCCTACGTAGTTTCCAGGCAAGCTCTAACCTGGAACCCCAGACAGCTCTTGCTACGCCGGACACAAAAGATGCAGAATGGCACTGAGAAGCCACATAGCCAATTCAACACAAGTGAAAACTGAGGAACAGCTGTGGAACCGGTTTGTCCAAGGTCACGCCACCTGTGTGCGTGCGTGCGTGCGGTAACTGCCGTGGACGCAGTACCATCTTTGCGAATTCTTGGAGACTGGGCAAACTGGCTCACTGGGTGGCTTTGACCTCTACCCAGAAGACAAACACACCCAAGATGACCTACGTAGTAAAGATCCTGGAACTTTAGCCCAAGGTCGGTGCTAGCCAAATGTCACACCACAGACCAAACAGATGCCTGGGGATGCAAGAGTCATAGAGTTGGTGACTTTAAAAGATTGGATTTACCATGAGCGAAATGCCTGACTTTGTTTGTTTTGCTCTCCTCACTCTGTAGCCTCAGCTGGCCTCTGGTGTGCAGCAACCCTCCTGCTTCAGTCGGCTAAGCGCTGGGATTACAGCTATGCGCCACTGAGTCTGGTTTCGGACCGAACATAAACAGTAAATGAACTGTACACAGGCAGAACGCACTGAGCATGCGAGCGCTGTGAGACGCTAGCGCAGAGTTAAAGGATCTCAGAGAGAGGGCCGCGGATGTGCTTCTTAGCGCTCGCTGTGTTTCTGCAACATCTCTGGCTTTGCGTGTATCAGCTTTTTAAACATTACAAGTACTCTATGGTGTGAGCAGTACCCCAACTTGATATTAGAAAATCAGGCACGGATGATTTAGTAACATAGAGGAAGAGAAAGAATTTTCTCTCTACCTTGTTTTGTTCCGAGTCACAAGGGGTCCTAAATAACAAGAGACAGTCAACCAGAGGGACAGAACCAAGATGGGTAAATCTTAAAGGGGTCGCTTTAGATCATGGTTGAAATATCATCCAAAAAATGGAGAGGAAGGTCATGGGACAGGCTGGTAGAGGGAGGTGGCCAGGAGCCCACAGTCAGGTCTGTGGTGAGGACCTGCTGCTGCCCACCTTCCAGGTAAGGGTTTCCAGAACTTTGGAGTTGTCTTCCTCTTCATGGTACAGAAAGGAGAACACCTTGCAAGTGGAGACCTCTCCTGTAGAATAAACGCCCCTTACTGCCTCGTTTGCAGAACACCTCTGTGTGTTTTTAAAGACAATCACCTCAAAGTAGCCCTTGTGCCAAACAGGTGTATTTGGGGCTGACATATCCCGATCTCCTACAGTGACTTGGCAATGGTCACAAAGTCAATAAGTGAATTCATACAGCCCACACCCAGTGCCAACTCACTGGAGCCTGTTGGTGTTCAGAGGGCAAGTGCAGTGGTGGTTTCTTAAGACATTTATTTGTTTGTTTGTCTGTGTATAAGCTATGGAGTTCCTGTAGGCAGATAGGAGTTTCTTTTCTCCTTCCTCTACGTGGGATCTGGGAATTGAACTTATATCATCGGGCTCAGCAACAAGCACCTTTAATCAGTGTGCCACCTTGCCAGCCCATGGTAGCTTCTGAGGATAGGAATTGGAAAAGCTTCGTAGAGAAAATGGCACTAGAGTTAAGTCCTGAAGTTATGACTAGCACTGGAGTGGGGTGGTAGTTGCGCATGCCTGTAATCCCAGCACTTGGGAGGCAGAGGCAGGTGGATCTTTGTGAGTTCGAGGCCAGCCTGGTCTACAAAGCAAGTTCCAGGACAGCCAGAGCTGTCACACATAGAAACTCTGCCTTGAAAAACTAAAAAGAAAAAAAAGAAAAAAAGAAAAAGACCAGCCTTGGTTAGAAGAGTCCATATTGCTTTGCATTAGGCCTGGCAGGAGGCAGACAACAGCAAGGGAGCCAGGGCTCTCTCTGGTGAGAAGGCAGAAAGAAGGAACTCTACTCTGAAACTGTCAGATTGATTTTTTTGGCGGGGGGAGGGGGACCATGTTCTATCCAGCCAGGCTGTCCGTGCGATCCTGATCCTCTTGCCTCCACTCCCAGGTGCTCCGTGGGATTGCAGGCGCATGCCACCGGGACCACAGTATAGGGTGCTGAGGATAAAACCAGGGTTTTATGCATACTAGGTGGGCACTCTACCAACTAAACTCCATGCCCAGTATGTTCTCACCCCACCCCCAACCTAGAGTCGTATGTATCCCAAGCTGACTTCAAACTCACTATACAGCTAAAGATGACCTTAAATTTCTTTTTTTTCTTTTTTAAAATTGTGTGTCTATGTCTATGTGTGAGTTTGTGCTTGTGAAGGAAGGTGTCTACAGAGCTCAGAGGTAGGCGTCGGATTCCCCCAAAGCTGGGGTTACACAGGCATTTGTGAGCTGCCTGATGTGGATGGTGGAAATCGAACTCAGACCCTGATACCTGCTCTTAACTACTGAGCTATCTCTCCAGCCCCAACCTTGAATTTCTGATCCTCTTGCCTCTACTTCCCAAGTGCTGGGATCACAGGTCTGTGTCATCACACCGGATTTAATAAATGTCTTTTAACAGCCACGTCAGCTGGTGGGGGAGGAAAGCGGTTCCTGCTTCCACAGAAATACATCTTAATGAAAGACATAAGAAATGAGGACACTTCCTAACTGTAGATGAGCTGTAAACTGTGAGAGAAGAGAGACAGCCCTCAGGCAGAGCGCGATTATAAAAGCCACGTGGCTTGCAGATTGAAGGTTACAGAGACTTTCTTGTTTTGGTTTGTGTTGAGGGCTTGCAGGGGCGAAAGGTAGAGAGTTGGCAGGAGAGAGAAGTCTGTATAGCCAATAGGGGCAGTTTCTGGTGGAAGGCTTCTTACATCATGGTCAGCCAGCCCCCAGGCTGCCTTGCACAGGAATGAAATAGCTCAGGCCCAATGA
Source organism: Microtus pennsylvanicus (assembly GCF_037038515.1). Classification (NCBI taxonomy): domain Eukaryota; kingdom Metazoa; phylum Chordata; class Mammalia; order Rodentia; family Cricetidae; genus Microtus; species Microtus pennsylvanicus. The sequence continues at coordinate 141,687,182 of NC_134581.1, forward strand.
CTACCTTAAAACCTTCCTTAATCCCTGTGGCGTGCTAATGAGAGAGGAGAGGAATCCCTATAGTCGGTAACTGGGAGTAATTGGCAAATTAGCACAGACCCAGTGTGTCTGGATCCAGACAGCACCAGGCTGGCTTCATGGCCCCACAAGAACAGTGTTTCCTTACCAGGAGAAATGAACTGTCCAAGCCATGGAAGTGGGCAACAGAGATGAAGAGTTCCCTGGATCTGTAGGCGACACGCTCCAAGACTCTCGGTGGGGGCCAGAAACCACAGACAGCCCCGAATCCCATGTATTCACTCCATATACCTGTGACCAAGCTCAGTGTGTAAGCTATGTTCCATAACAGTTGATCGATGACTTGCTTCGAAAGGCATTCTTCTTAAACAACTTGGTAGGCCGATAAATATGCAAGGAATGTCATCAGTAGACCTAGCCTCCACCATCAGCAGACTCCGCCTCTTCACCGTCTACAGACCTGGCTTCTCCACCATCAGCAGACCCGGCCTCTCTACCATCAGATCCAATCTTTCTAGTGATGTTTATACTTTTCAGTCTCCATTAATTCCCAAATCTATTCCACTTTTCCCTACTTACAATACATGACTTGGTACCCAACGGATCCCTCATGGAATTTGTCTTTTCTAGGCTCAATGCTGTTGGGTGTAAATGTTTAAAATAATTGTTTCATTTTGGTTCCGAGACAGATCTGTGTTGGTCTCAAATTCACAGAATTCTTTTGCCTAACCTTCCCAAATGCTAGGATTACAGGTATGAGCCAAAATGACTTATTACAAAACACTATTATAACTATTATTAATAATTGTTGTTAATCTTCTATTGTACTTGAGAGTTTGTTCAGTGGTTAGGAGTACTTATTGCTCTAACAGAGGACCCAAGTTAAGTTCCTAGTACCCACACTGGGTGACTCACCTGTAACTCCAGCTCCAGGGGATCTGACATCCTCTTCTGGCCTCTGGGGCACCTACCTTCATGTGCACATACATTCACAAGGACATATAGACATATGATTAGGAACACATAGGGCGGGGTGTGGTTGTCCACACCTTTACTTACAGGTACTTGGGAGGTAGAGGCAGGAGGATCTTTGGGAGTTCAAGCCATCCTGGTTTACATAGCAAGTTCCAGGCCAGGCCGGGCTACACAGTGAAACCCTGTATCAAAAATCAATCAAACAAAAGAAAAAAATAAATCTTAAAGAAACCAAATCACTATCTTCTACTGTACCTACTTTAGTTCAGCACATGGCTCCAGGCTTCTGGGTGAACCCTGGGCACCTTGTGTAAGAGGGAAAGCTTTATATTAGCAGAGCCATCTTTCTTCCTAGTCCCCTCTCCTCAAATTTTCCATTTTCGTTGAAAGACAAGGTCTCAAGTATTCCAAGTTAGCCTCGATCTTGCTGTATAACCAAGTCTGGCCTTGAACTCCTGATCTTCCTGAACATCAAACAGTTTACTGGCACCTTTATGAGGTGAGTGAAATCCTTCACCCATGTTCATTTTAAATTTACTTATTTGATGTGGGTGTGCTTAAGTTCATGTGTGTCTACCCTGAACAGGATCTCAGAGAGGTCAGAAGAGGACCCCGAGTCCCCTGGACCTGGAGTTGCAAATGGTTGTGAACTGCAATGTGGGTTTTGAGACCTGAATTCAGGCCCTCCGCCAAAGCAGCCAGTGCCGCTAACTACTTGGCTGTCTCTACGGGCCCCTATTTAAATTTTATATTAGCACGAAATCATGTTTTCACATTTTAAAATGTTACAGGTTAGGGCATAATACTTGCCTAGTATGAATGAGATCCTGAGTTCAGTGCCCAGCATGGCAATGGATAAATAAAAATAAATAAAATTATATTTACCTTTTTGTGATTTTGTGTGTGTGTGTGTGTATGTGTGTGTATGTATGTATTCAGACACATTTGTGTGGAGTTCAGAAGACAACCTTCCACCTTGTCTGAGCCAGGGTCTCTTTGCTGGATTTCTGCTTTGTATGCCAGGCTAGCTGGTCCATGAGTTTCGGGAGAGTTTCCTTTCCTTACGTGTCCCCATAGGAGATGAGAGACTCAGATGCCCACACTACTGCATCTGGCTTTTATGTCAATTCTGTGGATTCGAACTCACGTCCCAGCTGAATAGCAAGTGCTTTTATCCATAAGTCACCTCCCAGTCTCCTCTCCTCAAGACAGAGTCTCACTAAGTATTCCTGGTTGACCTGGAGTCCACTATGTCCACCACACTAGCCTGGAACCTATACTTCAGTGAACCGACTACCTCAGCTTCCAATACCGGGATACAGGTGTGGGTTACCCACCGAGCTTAGCTTCTCTGGGAAATCTTTGAATCAAATTTTGCCCTAATTTGGCAGTTGGACAGGTAGGGAGGCCCAGAGGGTCATGTGAGTAGAAACTGTGTGCCAGCGGCTCAAAGGGTGTGCTGGGGACAGAATATAAAACACAAGGATCAGGTGAGCGAAGGGACAGTCAGCAGGATTAGCGTCATAAACAAGAAAAACCAGTGCCAAGGATGGGTGGTGCTCTTAATTGCTTCCTCTAGAGATCCTGTTTCTAGAGCCCTCACTTCAGAGCAGACCTTCCCCTCCACACACACCCTCCACTGTCTACCTTCCTGAACAGGAGAGCAAGAGTCCACATCAGAACCTCCTCCTTAGCACCTCCGCCACCTCAGGACCTGCGGCTGTGAGCTCCAGGGCCAGAAGGCAGCTCCACCCTCAAAGTCGACTGAAGTGAAGAGTCCTCTTAGAAACAGGAGAGCAGCTCAGGGAAAGAGAATTACGCCGTCTCTCCTGGTCTGGTGTCTGTCTAGAGAACTACAATTCTTGACAATGCTCTCAACTCCAGGGGCCTCTGGCTCCACAGACCTCTGACAAGGGGGCCGCACTTGGGTCAACAGAAAGCCATGTCGCGGCTCTGAAATGCTTTCCTCCAAGCATCTCTTTGTTCTTCTGAGCCACTGGCCCCATGATCACACTTCCTCCCAAAACCTAAACTGCTCCCGCTGGCTTTCCCAGATGCCTCATTTATGAAGCTTTCCACATTCCTATTTTGAGCTCCGGACTTGAGAGAAAGATGAATCCTGCCATTGTCTAACTAGAAGGCAGAGGGTATGTCACTTTGCGGAGACACAGGATGACACACACGAGCTTCTCTGAGACATGATGGGTGTAAGGAGATAGGAAGTAGGCCAGAGGATATGGCCCCATGACCTCACAGGGGCAGGGAGAGAAGATAAGTCAGGAATAGCCTTGGAGAGCCAGGGTGAAACTATCTGGGGCCACAGCTCAGCGGGGGCAGAGGGGAACTGGCTGTAGAGGTAGATCAAATCCCCTCATGAGAGGCCACTACTACTTCTGTGGATAGTAGTATCAGGAAAGTGGGGGGTTAAAGCAGAGTGCGAGGCTCTGGGGTTACAGGGTCTGGCAAAGCTGCAGGGCCATCAAAGCTCAGACCAGCGGTGATATAGGAGTGATTTCCTGTCCCTGAAGGAAACGCCAGATTAAAGCCACTTGGTTTTGGTTCACAGTTCAAGAGGACGCAGTTCATTATGGTTAAGAAGTCATGGCAGCAGGAGCTTCAGGCAGCCGGTCACGTGTGTCTGCGGACAGGGAGCGGAGAGGAGATGGTGGAGCTCAGCCGGTCACGTGTTTGACAAAAAGAGGGGAAGGTAGCCAGGAATAAATCAATGGTCAGTGTCACTAGCTTGCCAGTCCCTGCAGGAACTGAATCAGCGAGTTGCTTGGAAAAGGGACCTGAAGAGATAGAACACACACACACACACACACACACACACACACGCACGCACGCACGCACGCACGCACGCACGCACGCGCATGGACAGGATGTACAGGGGGGTTCAAATCCATATCATTTTCGGACATTTTCTTTCAGGAAGAATTAGATGAAGGAGCAAGACCAGATGGTTGATTTTAACATTAGCTACAATATTGCACAGACCCCTCTCACGTCTCTGCTCCCCTCCACACGGAAGCAAATGAAGAGCAGAAGCAGGATTCCAGTCCAAAGCAGAGTTCTCGCGTGGCTCCTCAGTAAAGACGTCAGAGAACGTCTTCAGCTGTCAGTCTTCCCATCTGTTGGAATACAGGGGCTTAGGGACCAGCCTTGGCACTGAGGGGCTTACAACAAGCTGGGCAAGGTAGCGCACACCTATAAATCCCAGTTCTTGTGAGGCAGGAGAATTGTGGATTCAATGCCAGTCCAGGCTATACAGTCTGGGCTACACAGAGACAACCTGACTCCAAAACAAAACAAAACAAATGCAAAGCAAACAGAACTTAAAGCCAGGCTAAGTTACCTACCATAAAAGGCGTGCTAGGGTCACAAGAGGACTCTGTGGTAAAAACACTTGCCACACAAGCCTGGCAACCTGAGCTCAACTCCTGAAACCCACAGTAGAAAGGGACTGAAAAATAATATAAAAATAGAAGAACTGATTTGAAGATCGATGCAAAACAAAAATACCACAGGCAGAGTTTGTACAGGCAGACATGGAGACCCAGTGGAGAGGAAGGAAGCTCAAGCATTAAGCTCAAGTCAGCTGACTCGGTTCTTTACAGCCATTGGTTCGGGAACAGGATGGACCTTAGAAATGATAAATTGCCCAAGATCATTCCAGAGTAACCGCCAGAGGCGGAATTCAAGCGGGCTTTCTTTCTTTCCCAGTCTGTGGACCAGGGGAAAGGACCAGTCAGCATAAAGAACGCTGTTCTGCTCCTGGAAGAGAGGGTTCTGGGGCTTCAGTGATGTCAGCGGTGAGCCTATCTGATGAGCCACGGTGGGGGATTTGATAAAGGACTCTTCCCACGGAAGCTTCCTCTCTGATAGACAATTCAAAGAATTAAAGCTCTGGGGAAAAGAGGCCCCCAGAGATTGCGACAGCCTGTATTGTCAGGACTTACCAGAGATGCAAATCAATCGTACACACTCATAAAGAGATTTATCTCAAGGCATTGAGCATAGTCGCTTCTTGCGTCTAAACCTGATGGCCGAAGGTAGCTATTTGGACTCAGGAAAGACTTGTGGTCCAAATTCAAAGGCAACTGGGCCAGAAATCCAGGAAATATCCATATTACAGACCAATATGAAGTGTACTGACAGACTCCTTCCTGCTACAGTGAGGAAGGTCAGCCTTTTCTCCTATTCAGGCCTGGACAGACTGGATGAAACCTGCCTGTGCTGTGGAGGAATCTGCTGTTCTCAAGCCCATACCTTTAATTATAAATCTCATCCCACAGCACCCCAGGAAACCACCTAGAATAAGTTTGAGCAGATGCATGGGTACTGGAGTTATGGTTTACCCCATAGAATACATGCCTAGAAAGTCTGCAACCCTGGGTTTGGTCCCTATAGTCCTTTTGAACAATGACAAAAACCTAGATATGGTAATCCAGCCAAACTACTATATTAAATTTCCACACTTACCAACAGGTTGGTCTGAAAATCTCAGAGTATTGCAGAATCTGAAAAAAGTGTCCACAGATGTGACAAAGCGTCGTGACCTGGAGTTAGCCCCCATCACTGCAGTCACCTGTCAGTCAGCCTGTCAATCAGGATCCAGGAGCTAAGTCTCGAGCATGGCTGTGAAGGGTTTCCACACTGGGGTGAGATGAGAGATCCATTCTAACTACAGATAGTCCCATTCCATGGGCTGGAGTCTCAGACTGAATAAATCAGTGAAAGTGAGCTGAGGACCAGCGTCCACCTCTCTGCTTCCCAGCCGCGGATGCAATGTGACCAGCGGCTTCAACCTCCTGCTTCCATGGCTTCCCCACCATGAGGAACTGTGAACAAGAAGAAACGCTTCCTTCTTTAAGTTGCTTTAGGTGTTTGTCACAACAATGGGAAGAGTAGCTAATCTAATTATCTAGGTAGGTCCTAAATCCAGTGACAAGTGTCCTTGAAAGAACTACACAGAGGGCCATACAGAAGAGAAGAAAGCTTTCCGGATGCCCAGAAGAGGCTAAGTAAGCCAAGGAATGTCTAAAGAAGCTGGGAGAGCCAAACAGAAAGCATCCTAGAGCCTAGAAAGGGAGCACAGGTCTGTTGACATTTTGGTTTTGGACTGTGGCTATCAGGAGTGTGAGAATACATTTCTGTTGTTCTACTTTGTGATTGAATAATGTTCCTGAGGAAGCTGACACAGCAAGGGACAGCAAGTGGCTCATCTTCCTCTCTACCCTGTCCCGGCCAGTCACACCATGGACTTGTGTGGCCATGTGCTTGCTTGCACCCACACAAGTCAGGGGCAGGAGGACTTCTTCTGTCCCCTCTCCCCTCATCTCCTCTCACCTCCTGCCCAAATGCTACTTTCCTGCCCAAATGCCAAAAGAGCCCTGTCCTTGCCCACTCTTGGCTGCCATTTCTCACTTGCTCAGAACCCCGGTTCTATATCCTGCACTCTTATAACTGCCCTGACTCTGTCTTCCGGGCCTAAGAAGCCCTGAGCTGGCTCATCCCAGGACACTCACTGTCGCCACCTCCCACACCAGAGAGCATTTGTTGTGCGTTTACATAATCAGCATTCTGCACCTAGAAATGCAAGCTCACCATCTGCTCAGTGAGTTCTGCCCTCTCACCTCGTGGAAAGTATAACGTGTCCCAGGCTTCTGGAAGTCCATTTAGCATGCATTTCTGCTGGCGGGGTACAAGACACACCTGCTTGGCGATTAGAACCAGACCCGACTGCAAGGCCCCTCTCCAGAGTGCAACTTTATTTGTTGGTCTTTACGTGGAAAACACACACTCCCCATGGGAAGCAAGGCCGGGGCTACCTCTGGCATGGGGCCGTTATTTTGTTGACGGTATAAACCTAAGGCTTATCCTTTTGTTTTGTCTTGTGACAGTCTCACCACACATCCCTCACTTGCCTGTAACTCACTATCATAGACCAGCTTGGCCCTGGGTGATCCTCCTCCCTCTAGCTCCCAAGTTCTGGGGATTCAGGCATGTTCCACCATGCCTGGCTAAGGTATAATTTTATTTGTATAAGAAAAGACACAGAACGATGAAGTTATATTTATAGAGTAAAGGTTACCTAAACATTGAGTCTACAAAAATGTGAGATTAAGACTGATATCTTAAAATCTTGCTCCTCTTTCCCCCACATTTCTTTATTTTTTGCATTTGTCTGTATGTGTGTGGGCATGAGCACATCAGCTTGTTGGTTTCCTCTACCACGTGGCTTCCAGGCTCCAAACTCAGGTCATCAGACCTCATGATAAGCACCGTTACCTGCTGCGCCATCCTGTTCAACTCTTTTTTTAAAGTAGCATCTCATTTAGCTCAGGCTGTCCTTGAACTCACTATGTAGCTGTGGATGACCTTCAAATCCTAACTCTTAAAACAAATTATACTAGTGCTGGTTTGGTGGTGCATGCATTTAATCCAGCACATGGAAAGAGGAAGCAGGAGAACCAGACGTGCAAGGTCAGACTGGATTAATAATCTCAAAACTACAAAATATCATATCAATATGACATTATTATATGTATATTTATATGTATTTGTAATGTCAACTTGTGTAATATATACTTCTGGAGTTGGCATATACGCTCTCCATATCTGAATTTCCTTAAAAAGAGCACATCACTACTCGTACACACGTCAGTTCCTGCTTCCTAGTCCTGGTTGTCTCAGGACTCTCCCCAACTCTGTAGCCTCTCAGGCCCTGAGCCGGAACCGTCCCTCTTCTCTAAGAAAACCTCCTTGCATCTTTTCTGCTGTTTCTGCTGTAAGTCATCTAAGGCATGCTTAATCACTCTTAACTGGGCCCACCTGGGCCTCTACGTGTTGGGAGAATCAGTATCTTCCCATCTAGGAATAGAGTCTGCATATTGACAGAGGTCTAAGATCTTTCCAGCAAAGATTTACAGCTTTCTTCGTGTAAATGTCTTGAGCATTTTCAACTAGACTGATTCCTGGCTGCTCTGTTTATAGGCTTTTGGCACTCTGCGAATGAGAATTACTTTTGCTACTTAAAAAAATTATTTACTATTGGCAATTTTGTATCTAGCCAAATTGTCAAAAATTAATTATAATAATTTTTAGGTTGAGTCTCTTTGGGGTTATCTAGATAGCCAACTATGCAATCCATAGGTAATATGGTTTTATTTTATTTATTTATTTATTTTGGATTTTTGAGACAGGGTTTCACTGTAGTTTTAGAACCTGTCCTACAGGCTCTTGTAGACCAGGCTGGCCTTGAACTCACAGAGATCCGCCTGCCTCTGCCTCTGCCTCCGGAGTGCTGGGATTAAAGGTGTGCGCCACCATCACCCAGCCCAGTAATATGGTTTTAATTCTTTCTGCTCACACTTTTTTTTTTTTACATCTGTCGTGTGTGTTAGAACTGTCAATGCAGTACAGAGTGATGGGACAATGTGAGGATTTTATCTCAGCATTACCTGTGGTCCTCGCTATAGGTTTGCACAGTTTTCTTACTGAATTAAGATTGGGGTTTTGCCAGTTGTTCGCTTTTAAAATCAGAAATGTGCATAGCAAATGCTTTTTCAGAAGTTCTCTAATCTAGACTATTCTTCCGTTAATGTAATAGACCGCATAAAGAGATTTCTCAAGTTGAGCCATCCTGATGTCTGAGCGATGAAGGCCATTTGGCCATTAGGATTATTCTTAACATGCATTGTTGGGACTCCCTGGGAACCCGCTGGTCAGGGAAGCAGATGGGCAGTCTTCAGACCTTTGCCCCCCCCTTCTTTCCTCCAAATCTAATCCCCTAGTCTCATCCTCAGCTCAGTAGCAAACTATAGGCTGTGGCCTTTCTACCCCCTCTGCCCCCATCCCCAGGAAAAGAAGCAGATCCTAGTGGCAACCCTGCTTTACTCCTTCCTGCAGACAGCTGGTGCACCCCATTCTACTCCATCACCACCCCTAAGTGCCAGCTCCCAATACCAATAAACATGTTCTAAAAAGAAACCCCAATGGCCACACCTGGCAGGATGTCAGAAACATTCCCTTCCAGGGTACCCACACACGACACACTCGCCTAAGAAACAGACATGACAACAGAAACCAAGGAGTGAACACTGACGCAATAAAGGCAAGACCAGGTGTCAGCGCCTAGAATTACAGTCTTCCCAAACCCAGGTACCTAAACACCAGCATGCAAAAACAGCAGCCAGGACAATATGTCTCCACTAAAGCTCAGCAACCTGAGAAATGAAATATAGATGAAGCACAGGACAAAGTCTTCAAATTAGCATTTATGAGCCGGGCAGTGGTGGTGCACACCTTTAATTCCAACACTTGGGAGGCAGAGGCAGGCGGATCTCTGTGAGTTCAAGACCAGCCTGGTCTACAAGAGCTAGTTCCAGGACAGGCTCCAAAGCTACAGAGAAACCCTGTCTTGGAAAAAATGAACAACAACAACAACAACAAAATCAAAAACCAAACAAACAAAAACAAATTAGCCTTTATGAAAATAAGAGACGTCCTTAAAGAGGAGATGAAGAAACCCATTCAAGAAATCTGTAAAATACAAACAATGGAGTGAAATGAATAAAACAGTTCAAGACCTGAAAGTGGAAATAGAATCAATAAAGAAAGCCATCTGGGAAAAAAATTGAGGAATTCGAATAAGAATCTCAGAGGCAAGCTTCATCAATGGAATACAAGAAATGGAAGAGAGAATCTCAGGAGTAGAAGACACGATAGGAAAAATGGATACATTAGTCTGATGGAGGAAGGTCATTGGTTAAGTAATAAAGAAACTGCTTGGCCCCATAGGTTAAAACATATGTGGGAGGAGTAAACAGAACAGAATGCTGGGAGGAAGAGGAAGTGAGCTCAGAGACACGATGCTCCCCTCTCCCGGGCAGACGTGATAGCTCTGCTCTCTGAGGCAGACGCATGAAGCTCAGACCCAGGATGGACATAGGCTAGAATCTTTCCCGGTAAGACTGATGCTACACAGATTATTAGAGATGGGTTGATCGGGATATGAGAATTAGTCTGTAAGGGCTAGCGTTAATGGGCCAAGCAGTGTTTAAAAGAATACAGTTTGTGTGTTGTTATTTCGGGGCATAAGCTAGCCAGGTGGCCGGGGTGCCGGGGATGCAGCCCGGCTGCTCCTACTACTACATTAGTCAAAGAAAATGTTAACTCTAAAAGAAATCCTGGCACATCTGGAGCACTGTGAAAAGACCAAATATATAAATAATAAGTATAAAAGAAGAAGACACCCAAGTCAAAGGCACAGAAACTATTTTCAACAAAATCATAGAAGAAAAATTTCCTAACCTAAAGAAGGACATGCCTACCAAGGTGAAAGAAACATACAGAACACCAAATAGACTGGACCAGAAAAGAAAGTCTTCTCAGGACATAATAATCAAAATACTAAAAGTACAGAGCAAAGAAAGAGTATTGAAAGCTGCAAGGGAAAAAGACCCTCACATATAAAGACAGACCCATTAGAATAACACTTGATTTCTCAGAAGTTCCTGTGCAGATGTCCTCTAGACTCAAAGACACCACAGAAGCCATCTTAGACTGCTATAACCAGCAAAACTTGCAGTCACAATAGATGGAGGAAATAAGACATTTCATAATAAAACCAAATTTAAGCATTTTCTGTCTGTCTACAAATCCAGCCCTACTGAAGATGGTTAGAACACCTGAAAGTTCTAGAACAAAAAGAAGAAATAACACCCAAAAGGAATAAAGGGCACAACATAATCAAATTTAGGGCTGAAATCACTAAAATAGAAATAAACAACCAAAAAAATCAATGAAACAAATAGTTGGTTATTTGAGAAAATTACTAAGATTGACAGATCCTTAGCCAAATTAACTAAAATGTAAAAAGAGAAGATCAAAATTAATAAAATTAGAGATGAAAAGGGGAACATAAGGAAATCCAGAAAATCATATGGCATATTTAAAAACCTGTACTCCACAAAATTCAAAAATCTAATAGAAAAGGATAACTTTTCTGAAAATATATCATTTATCAATATTGAACCAAGGGTAGATAAGCAATTTAGACAGACTCCTAGTGAAATACAAGCTGCAATTAAAAGACTCCCAACAACAACAACAAAAACAGGGCCAGCCGGTTTTAGTGCAGAAAACTGAAAACAGACTTTCAAAGAAGAGTTAATGCAAATACTCTTCAAATTATTTCACAAAATAGAAACAGAAGCAACATCACCCAACTCATTTTATGAGGCCACATTTTTGACTCAAGAAAAAAAACAGAATTACAAACCAATTTCCCTGATGAACATAGATACAAAAATTCTCAATACAATACTTGCAAACCAAATCTAAGAACATGTCAAAAAGATCATCCACCACGATTAAGTAGGCCTTATCTCAAGACGCAGGCCTAGTTCAATACATGAAAATCAAATGTCATATACCATATAAACAGAGTAAAGACTGAAAACCCGATCATCTCATTAGATGCAGAAAGGGTCATTGATCAGACCCAATGCCCCTTCATGATAAAAGTCCCAGGGAGATTTAGGGATACAATGGACCCACCTCAATATAAAAAAGCTGATTTACAGCAAGCCCACAGCCAGACTTAGCATCAACCACTAATGCCTCCATGCTTGCCTACAGCCCAGTCTTAGGGAGGCATTTTCTCAATTGGGGTTCTCCTCAGATGACCGTAGCCTGTGTCAAGTTGACATAAAATTAGCCAGTTCAGCCTGTTTCCAAACGGACCGCAAACTCAAGGTCCTCTTCACACTGTGGAGCGCCGAGACCAAGGCACACCTTCGCACCAGCGAGGCGTTTTACGTTTTAATTACAGATTTCCTTAAGTGGGTGACATCATGCGGTAGACACGGCCAGAGAGCGGAGTAGGTGACTGTTCGTATGACTGCTTCCCATTGAAACGGCAGGCTGTGTTCGGTGACAAGCAGATCCTTAGCCTGAGCTCCTTCGGGGACCCCTGGACACTAAAGACACAAACTGCACTCTTCGTAAGCCAAGGCTCTTTTCTAGCCTAACGTAGCTGAGATGAAGGCGATTTGATTTTTTCCTTCCGTCTATTGAAGCTAAAGGTTTTTCTAAACATAGAGAAGTCTGTGGTTGTTAAGGAATCCTATTAAGTCTCTAATCTCTTAATTGCTTTGTTCAGCGAGCACATCAGTAGACGTTCTGAATATTCCTGTGTGAAAACGGGGAGAAAGGACAACAGAGATCTTCATGATAGCTATCACTGGGTTTATACTCAGGAACATTTTTTTTTTTAAACTGGAAATAAAAATCACTGAGTTGAGTCACATATTAAGAACAGGGAAGTGGCCCTCAGGTTTCTTCCTTCCTCCTACTTCAAACCCACTGTCCAGGAACACAGGAAGTGTTCAGAAACATACACTCACACACACACACACACACACACACACACACACACACACACACACACACACACACACCCTTCTCAAAGAGGCGGGGCTTGAGAGTTAGTTTGGAACACAGGTGCTTACTAATGACCACTTCGTGCCAGCTAACCCAGGAGGACAGACAGCTGCTCGGCGATTCCAACCACACCTCAGGGGACAATTGTGCCACAGAATGGAAGCACGCACGTATCTCTACAGGGAGCTGGGTTACCCAGGACCTCATGTGAGTAAGGCCGGGCCTCTCGAGCACCGTGGCTTTGCTCTCAGACACCAGGGCCATCGAAAGGAGGAAGGGGAAAGCTTAGGTTTTCAATCTGTTATGTCTGTTCATTTTTAAACGTCGGTGCCCTGCTCACGCTGGCTCGCCACTCTGTGGTTAGTCACTGTACAGTTCTGGTTTGTGTCTCTGCCATCGCCCTGGCTCCCGTGGTCTCTTTGCATTTCCAAGCAGAAAGAAAAACAAACTCTTTTTATTACTATTTATTTATTTTACATCCTGACCTCAGTTTCCCCTCCGCCCTCTCTCCTCTCAATATCTCCTCTACCTCCCCTCGGCTCCCCTATCCGCTCCTCCTCCTAAAAACAGGCTCTTTCCTGCCGATTCCTGTTGCTTTCAGATAAAACAAGTTTTGCTTTTGCTTTTTTAATTCCTTGCTTCAAAAATACGGTCTCTTTCCAAAAGGTACAGTGTTTGCTGTAACTTTATTTTTTAGTTTTGAAACATGACACATAGACCCGCCGTAATGGATACCCCTACATCTGAGTTTTTGAATGACCATATGGTGGGGGTGGCATTTTCTTTGAGTTAATTAGTATCTAAGCCCAAATGAAAAGGGATCTCTGTGCTGATCAATCTTTAGCCTCCCCACACGGTACACTGTATTAGAACGCATGTTTAAGCTAGGCTTTGACTAAGGCATCTGAGGGATGTTGGTCAATCTTTAGCCACACCACACGGTACACTGTATTAGAACGTATGTTTAAGCTAGGCTTTGACTGAGGCATCTGAGCAGCTCCATGCTCCAGGGTATCATCACATTTAAGTTGAACAGCTCGGTGTAAAGGTCACCTATAGTTAGGAAACGGTTGGAAGAACCTGTCAGAGGAAGGAATGAGAAGCAGAGGCAGGAGAAAGGAAGGGAGTGTGTGTGTGTGGGGGGGGTGTGAATTTAGCCAAACCGGAAAGAAAAACTGTCTTTATGAAGCCCATTACTCTGTCTCACACATATGTGCCAGTAATATTTTTTAAGAGTGAAGAAATCAGAAACAAGTTTTAAAAAGACATTTTCAGTTAGGTGGTGGATTCATTCCAGGAGTTTAGGTCAGTGGGGTCGTGGTGAGCAAAGTTGCCTTCCTCACAGTCTAAGGCCAGCTGTGGCACCAAGGTAGTGAGGGCCAAGTTCAAGGTCTTCAATAAAAAATGCATTATTTTTATTGTTTAGCAGTTAAATTCAAGTTTAGACTTTTTGAGCTTTTGCCTAAAATTGAATTGCCCCCCCCCCCCCCCGTGTCTTCAGTGGGATCTAGCGTGCACCGGTTGTCTGTAATTACAAGGGCGAGAGACAGTCTAAGCAACCACTCTGGCTATTTTTAAGTCTCATAAGAAGAGAAAGGGCAGAGGGAGGCAAATATGTCTCTCGGGTCATTGGATAGGTCAGGATTCCACTCACTGGGAACTGTGGTTGAGGAGAACGCCCAGGTGTAGGAGGACAAAGATGTCTGTATTTGGGCGAGACTGACTTGCGATGTCTGGGACAAACGAAGTTGACCTTTAAGCAGCTGGTTAGTCGCCCTGGCTTGGGGGTCCTCCACTAGACCTCCAGACTTGGAATCACTTTAAATGAAAGCTAAGCCACGCCAGCAAATAAGATCAGGCATGAATATTAAAATGGCATGGAAGAAGCCTGGGTACATAATCCCAGGAGCCAGCTTTTTCCACAGGGATCTGAGGAAATGCAGATTCTAGAGAGGTCAGAGACAGATAGGAAGCAGGGGTCCTGTGAGCCCCGGAAGTGGGATATTTTGAAGAGACTTGTGTTGTGTGTATGCTTGCAATCCCTGGCACTTAGAAGGTCCTTGACGACAGCTCTAGGTAGTTCTAGACCAATGTGGCACTCTGTCTAGAAAAGAAAAAAGAAAAAAAGAAAGGAGAAAGAAGTAGTTTAGGAAACCTTAAGATAAGAGTTGCCGGAGGGAGAACAGGTGCTTGGGCTGTGGGGGACGGTGGAAGTGAGTGAGAAAGGGGTTGGGTCCAGAAAGGCAAACTCATGTCCAGAACAAAGTATCACAGAGCGAGGTGAGGTTTCCACAGAACTTTTGACCTTATTAAATTCGATTTCAAGATGTTTGAGACTAATGGTCTGAGACCTAGACAGTCAAAATACTTAACGAACAAATAGCAGCAGCTGTCAAGTCAGCCTTTGGTCGCGGGGAGATGGGATCCAAGGTGCATGAAGGCTCTCAAGAACCTGGGGATGTTCGAGGCCCTTGTAGAAAATGAGGGTGTTGTCATACAGCGGTGACCTTCTCACATCCCCTGTAGAGCTAAATCTCCTCTAATCATGTATAATACTCAGTATAATGGAAACACTGTGCAGTTTTTATGCTGTATTATTTAACAAATAATGAAAAATAATGACAGAAGCCCACACATTCTAGCACAGACACATTTTCCCCAAATATTTCTATCAATAATTCTTTAGATCCATGGATGTGGAACTTGCAAGCACAAAAGGCAACTTTATGAAAAAGAGTTATCTGGGCAGTGGTGATGCATGTGTTTAATCACAGCACTAGGAGGCAGAGGCAGGCAGATCTCTGTGAGTTCCAGGCCCTCCTGGTCTACAAGAGTGAGTTCCAGGACAGGCTCCAAAGCTACAGAGAAACTCTGTCTTGAAAAACCAAAATAAATAAATTAATTAATTAAAAAGAATAAAGTAAAATACATAGAATTGACCAAAAGCAACTGGGAGTCAGGGCAGAGAAATGGGGATGCAAAAAGTATAGCTGGACACTTCCCTGGCAGGGGAGATACCATGGTCACAAAGGTGGCTTTCCCAAGACGAGGTTTATCCACTACATTCCCATGCTGGACAAGGTTTAGCCATCACACTCCACATGTGTCTGTTCCTGAGATTTCCCCAGATGTGGGAAACTTGGCTGGGGAAAACAATAAAAACAAAGCCAAGCCAAAACAAAACCAGAAGGACAGTTGGGTGGCGCCTTGAACTGAGTGAGAAGTATATTAAAAACAAACAAATGGGTATTAGGTAGTGGAATTAATCATGTCCATGACAAATCTGCATTTTTAACCCTTGTTTCCTCTGGATCCCTAACTTCATGAAAATCTCCTAAGGTTCTACAGACTCAACAAATCCAAAACGAGAGCACCCTCCTTCCCATCCAGAGCTCATCCCCAAGTCTGTCTCTCTTCGGGTTCAGAAAATGGCATTGCTGATCACCCACATACTGAACTAGGAAGGCTGGTCCCCACCCCCTCTATCATTTCTACCATCTGGCTCTATCCGTTCTTCCTTCACGTTCTTTGGATTCCGTTCTCAGGATTCATTCTGTCTCTCCTCTCCTCTTCCCTCCCCTCTCGCTCCTCTCTCTTGAGTCAGGATCTCTGTGCAGCCCCTGCTGTCCTGGAGCTCACAACAGTCTTCCCACTTCAGATTCAAGTGCTAGGATCCCAAGTGTGTGCCACCACACCCAGCAGGATTCGCTTTCTTAGTTCCTGCTACCATCACTTGGAAATACCATTTTCCTCTAGTCCCTCCTCTTCCCAGCCTATCACCCCTAATTCAAAATACAGAGGAGAATGCCCAACTCCCTCACGGTGGCCCTTGCTGACACGTCCTTGTTCCATTTCTCAGTCACATCTCCAGTTACTTTCTGCCTCCATACCTCTATCTTATAACAACACTGACTTTCTCCTTGTTCAGCTCGTTACTAATTTTCATACTTAATCTTTAAAAAGACGAGGCGATACCGTGGAGCCAGCTAGATGGCTCAGTGGATAAAAGTGCTGGCTGTGTAAGCCTGACAACCTGAGTCTGATCCCCAGATCTCAAAGTGTTCCCCAACTTCCACGTGTCTGCCATAGCATGCGTGAGTGTGCAAATACATATGTACACACCATGATTATAGCTTTTATTTTGAAAAAAAAGGATATTTAGGCCTAATTGGTGGAGGATGACCAAGGGGGTTGATTACACAGTGATATGGGCCACAGGGAGAAACCAGAGATGGGCGGGACCACTGTTAGATGTCTCAGTTTTTATTGACTACCTTTCTTACATAGGTACTGATTCAGGGACCCTCAGAGAGAAGCAGAGAGGACTAGCTTCAGAGAACTTGGGATCTGATTAGAGAATTAGGTCACAGATAAGGAAGTAGCTAGTACGACTGGTTTTCACAGAATACCAACAGTGATGCTAAATGTCACAGTTGTAAACATAGCCATTTTAAAGCACCGGATAATTCACAAATATGAAATGGGTACTCAAGCCAAATGCTACAGAAATCCAGTGGAGGTAGGAGTTTCTTTGGATAGAGTTCAGATTAAGTTTCAGGATAAATAGGATTTGAAAAGCAAAGACAGGCTCGGTTCAGCACAACCACAGGAAGCAGAAAGGAAGCCTGAAGACCGAGAGCCTCAGGCTGGGGTGTAGTTCAGTGGTAGAGTGCTTGTCTATCATTAGCAAAGCCCTGTGCTCAACCCCAGCACTACATAAACCCAAGCATGGTGAAGTAGCCCAGCCCAGCGATGGGAAGTGAGGCAGGGGTATTAAAAATTCAAGTGAGTGTTGACGCTGGTACACAGGATATCCTGCAGAAGGGACGTGGGGGAGAGGAGAGGAGAGGAGAGGAGAGGAGAGGAGAGGAGAGGAGAGGAGAGGAGAGGAGAGGAGAGGAGAGGAGAAGGGAGGAGAGGAGAGGAGAGAAAGAAAAAAAGAGAAGAGAAAAAATGAGAAAAGGGGAGAAATGGAACCAAAATCTCTGTGTACTGAGATTGAGGTGGGGGAGTACCTTGACAGCAAGTGTGGACCCAGACTGGGGAGGCTGCTGCCGGAGTGGATATACAGGCTTTATCTCCATGGAAGTCCAAATGGAAAGCTTAAGAATAGAAGTTATGGGGCTGGAGAGATGGCTCAGAGGTTAAGAGCACTGGCTGCTCTTCCAGAGGTCCTGAGTTCAATTCCTAGCAACCACATGGGGGCTCACAACCATCTGTAATGAGATCTGGCGCCCTCCTCTGGCATGTGGGCATACATGGAGGGAGAATGTTGTATACATAATAGATAAATAAATCTTTTTTTAAATCTTTTTTTTTATTGAGAAAATGAGAAAAAAAAACAAGTTTCCACCTCCTCCCAGCCTCCCATTTCCCTCCCCCTCCTCCCACCCTTCTCCTCCTCCTCCCACTCCTTTCCCTCTCCCTCTCCAGTCCAAAGAGCAGTCAGGGTTCCCTGCCCTGTGGTAAGTCCTAGGTCCTCCCCGCTCCGTCCATATCTAGGAAGGTGAACATCCAAACTGGCTAGGCTCCCACAAAGCCAGCACATTATGTAGGATCAAAACCCCTTGCCATTGTCCTTGGCGTCTCATCAGTTCTCATTGTTCGCCATGTTCAGAGAGTCCAGTTTTATCCCATGCTTTTTCAGTCACAGTCCAGCTGGCCTTGGTGAGCTCCCAATAGATCAGCTCCACTGTCTCAGTGGGTGGGTGCACCCCTTGTGGTCCCGACTTCTTTGCTCATGTTCTCCCTCCTTTTGCTCCTCATTGGGACCTTGGGAGCTCAGTCCAGTGCTCCAGTGTGGGTCTCTGTCTCTATCTCCATCCATCACCAGATGAAGGTTCTATGATGATATGCAAGATATTCGTCAGTATTGCTATAGGCTAGGGTCATTTCAGGTTCCCTATCCCCAGCTGCCCAAGGAATTAACTGGGGACCTCGGCTTGGGCACCTGGGAGCCACTCTAGGTTCAAGTCTCTTGCCAACCCTAAGGTGGCTCCCTTAACTAAGAATTGTGCTTCCGTGCTCCCCTATCCAACCTTCCTTTATCCTAATCCTCCTTTTTCCCCAAGTTCCCCCCTTCCTCCCCTTCTCCCTTTTCTCTCCCCATCTCCCCTTACCCCCATCCCACCCCACCCCCAGTACTATGCTGCGGTAAAAAACAATGACTTCTCGAATTTTGCATGCAAATGGATGGAAATAGAAAACACTATCCTGAGTGAGGTAACCCAGACCCAAAAAGATGAACATGGGATGTACTCACTCATATTTGGTTTCTAGCCATAAATAAGGGACACGGAGCCTACAATTGGTGATCCTAAAGAAGCTAAGTAAGAAGGTGAACCAAAGGAAAAACATATAGTTATCTTCTTGGCTATGGGAAGTAGACAAAGTTGCCGGGGAGAAAATAAATAAATATTTACAAAAAAAAAGAATAGAAGTTCTGAGGACACAGTGAATAGAGGACCAGGGAAGGACCGAAGCCCAATCATGGCAGTGCCCACATTCATGGACAGGACAAGATGTAAAGAAGAACAGGAAATGACCTGAAACATAGAACTGACGCTATCCCAGTCGGGGCACGGGAGATGCAGAGCAGAGAAGTTGAGGCCTTTTGTTCATGCTGAGGCTTTAGAGATATTAATTGTGTGTATTTGGATATGCCTTACACATTTATATACCATTGCTTTGTTGAGATGGAGTGTCTTATGATGTAGCCCAGGCTAGTCTTGAGTTCCTGGACTCAAGGGCTTCTCCAAGACCGAGCCACTATATCCAGTTTCTCTCAGATATTAAACGGCCCGCTTGAACCACTAGGCCTGGTGTCACATTCTTGTAATCTCAGCATTCACGGACTAAGGTGGGAGGAAGGACAGCAGGTTTGATGGCAGTTTGAGCTGCAGAGTGGAGGCCAACCTGAGCTACATAGCAAGATCCCATGGGGCCTTTCCTTCAACCTTAGCTGCATGCTTGCCCCCAAATGTGACTTGGATGCTCGAGG
Organism: Microtus pennsylvanicus; assembly: GCF_037038515.1. NCBI lineage: Eukaryota > Metazoa > Chordata > Mammalia > Rodentia > Cricetidae > Microtus > Microtus pennsylvanicus. Next base: position 141,706,623 of record NC_134581.1, read on the forward strand.
AGCATAGCTGATTAACATATGGTATTTATACAACGAACATGGGTCCTTCCTCGGTGGTCCCTCAGGTGTGAGCCAGTACCGGATAATCTCCTTAGCCCCTGTTGGGACATCATGAAGTCTCTCCTAGGGTTTGCAGATATTGAGCTCTAGTTAATGCCTAGTTAAGTACCAGGAAATTCAACAGAACAAACTTGTATAATTTTCACTGGGACATTATTTCAGAGAACAATTATGTTGACTCAACTTTATATTGTAGAGCCAAAGTTAAAAGCAAACTAGATTTTTTCCAGGAAGTACAAATTTTTAAACTTCTGTTAGCAAGGAATGTGTAGGCAGAGGCTGCTTGTTCATTCTCGGCCACCCAGACCCGAAATAACCACACAGAAACTGTATTAATTAAAACACTGCTTGGTCTATTAGCTTATGCATAAGCTAATATTACATCTTAAATTAACCCATTTCTATTAATCTGTGCACTGCCACGTGGTTGTGGCCTACTGGTAAGGTTCTGTCCAGCGTCTAATGTCTGTCTCCGGCAGTGGTTACATAGCTTCTCCCTGACTCTGCCTACTCTCTCCTTCTCTATGGCTTGGAATTCCCGCCTTGCCCTGTTCTGCGCTGCAATAGGCGCAAAGCAGTTTCTTTATTAACCAATGGTATTCACAGTATACAGAGGGGAATCCCCACATAAGGAATGTCTGAGTTTCCTTGCTTATACCATTTTGCTAACATCTACATAGAACAATATATCTTCATAGTCCATAGCGAAAATTACACTTTAAATTCCCAAATAAAGAGTGATATTCCACAGAGACAAACCCAACAACATTGTGTTTATTTGCATGTCTCTTCTGTAGCTGGGAACACTAGCAAAGAGTTGGCTAGCCATCGTGGAACCATGAAAAGCTTGGTGAGTGGAAGAATCATTAAATGGCTCTGAAACATGAGTTTCAAAAGGCTCGTGTTGCAGTCATGAATACTTTAACCAGTCTTTCTGCCGGCCTATCTTTTAATCTCAGACTAAAGTTGATGCTTTAGGATGTTTCTGAATTCTTTCAGCCAATATAGTCAAGTGTGTGTGTGTGTATTCGTGTGTGTATTCGTGTGTGTATTCGTGTGTGTGTGTGTGTGTGTGTGTGTGAGAGAGAGAGAGAGAGAGAGAGAGAGAGAGAGAGAGAGAGAGAGAGAGAGAGAGAGAGAGTATTCATGTGTGTGAGTACATGTGTAAATGCAGGCCCACTTGCACATTGTACACAACTGTGTAGAGGTCAGAGGTCATCCTTAGATGGATTCCTCAAGTTCTTTTCACGTTGTTCTGTTTTGTTTTGAGGCAGTCTCTCGCTCTCACTGACCTGAGACTCTACAGAGTAGGCTAAGCACTGCTCAGACAATGTAATCTTTCCTTTCTTTCTTTCTTTCTTTCTTTCTTTCTTTCTTTCTTTCTTTCTTTCTTTCTTTCTTTCTTTCCTTCTTTCAAGTTTTTTGAGACAGGTTTCTCTGTGTAATAGCCCTAACTGTCCTGGAACTAGTTCTTGTAGACCAGGCTGGCCCTTCATAGAGATCTGCCTATCTCTGCCTCCTGAGTGCTGGAATTAAAGGCGTGCGCCACCACCACCTCGCACTGCCCTGGCTCAGACAACGTAATCTTAACCCTTATGCTCTTTCCTGGGTGGTGGGGATGCTTCTCTGTGTAACGCAGCTGCAGAAAGCCACTTAGTACAATAGGAGCCCTTCTCTGTTCTGAATGCTCCAGGAACCTTTCAGGAGTAAACTCCAGCACCAATGAGAGTGGAAGAGAGCCCAGATCACCGGCAAGCCGAAGCCAGGACAGCACCCGAAAGGCCCCAGTGATGGGTCCAGTTTGTGTTCCCATTTTATACTCTAATGCCTCAATCTGAGGTGAGCAAGCAAGATGAGTCAGTCGGGTTGTTAAGAGCAAGGGCCCATTGTTTGGGTCTCTCTGTTCCGGATAGCAAGTGAGGTCATGCTTGGCAGTAGGCAGGACAAGCGGTGCTCTAAGTGAACACTAAGCACACCAACAGACCCGTACTGAAAGTTGCTCTTTTCTGCCTTATTCCGCCTCATGAGGAGAGTATAAACAATAGAGTGTACATCCTGCTTTACCCCCAGACACTCAGACAGCCTGTCAATCCGAAGTACTGTGAGTGAGAGCAACTAAGTGGAGGTTGATAGCTACATGTGGATATTCAGAAGGATATGGTAATTGGCTACTCCGTTTTTGTTTGTTTCTTTTGGTTTTGAAATAGAGACTCCAGGATACTCTTTAGTTCACTGTAGTCCAGGCTGGCTCTAGCCCATGTTGATTCTCTGTCTCTGGAGGGCTAGGATTCCAGGCAGGCCTAATTCACCATGCCCAGCTGATCACTCATTTTTTCCACCCTGTGGCTATCTTCTTTGTGACTCAAAACAGAGACGGGAACTACGCAATGCCGCCTCCACCTCTCTTCTGGCCCCGTCCAAACAGCCCAGCACACACCCAAGAACTCTTTCCTCCACACTCTTATTCAGCCCCAGGGTCATCTGGACATCGTCCTCCAGGCAGTCCTTATCAGTGACCATATTGATCCGGTGGCCTACCTGCCTCCTGAGGCCGTGTTGATGTCCAGGCCTCTGCTGCCGCCAAGAGCCATGTCTGGATCTGTGGCCCTACTGCAGCTGGGGTCTGTGTCGATGGACATGGCCAGTGTTTTCACCAAAAGCCATGCAGATGTCCGTGGTCTGTACTGCTCCCTAAAGCCCCTCCTCACCTGCAGTGCGGAGCAGAGGCATGGCTGAGGGAGAGCCGATCCTGTCCCTTGCCTGGCAGCACAGGAGAGCTGGCTCCAGTGGCATGGGCACAGGGAGGCTGGCGACCTGACCAACTCAGCTCCCACCCAGGCCCAGATCCAGGGCCTTGAGTGGGACCACCCCAGCATCCATGCCATCTATAAGCTGCTGAAGCACCTGAAGGGCCAGTCCTGCCAAACCGTAGCCACGGGATCTCCTGGACTCGAGGCAACAGCGGAATACCTGAGAGGAGTTTCAATGGGAGCCCAGAGTTGATGGTGTTGCAGAAGTCGTGAGCCAGACCAATGAATGACTCATTGCAATCAACATTTGCAAGTAAAGCTGTCTGGACCAAAGGGTCTCCTGTGTGACACACCACAGCTTCTAATGCCACCATGACAAATGGATGTGTGCCTGAGAGGCCAGTAAGACAGAAGAGCAGAATGGTAACTGTGTGGCAGAGCTGGAGACTTGACAGCTGGGAGGAGTGTGAGGAAAGGCTGCAGTTGGTAGAGGAGCAGGACGTGCCCAGAGGGGCCGGCAAGACTTTTTTTTTCCCCAAGTTCTAATTTTTATTCTTTATTTTCTTTTTTAAAAAAATAAATCTTTATTTATTTATTACATATATAGTGTTCTGCTTGCATGTATATACTTGCAGGCCAGAAGAGGGCACCAGATCCCATTACAGATGGTTGTGAGCCACCATGTGTTGCTGGGAATTGAACTCAGGACTTCTGGAAGAGCAGGCAATGCTGAGCCATCTCTCCAGCCCTATTCTTTATTTTCTTTTGGGGGGAGATTACAGGGTGGAGGGAGGATGTGGGAGGACAGGGAGATGAGTGGCATTGGGGTGCACGATGTAAAGTTCCCTAAAGATCAATAAAAAATTATGATAAATAAATAAATAAATGAAAATTCAGTGCCGCTCCCCAATGCTAAGTTCTGTGGTACAAGCCTATAATTCCAGTGCTGGGGAGATTGAGACAGGTGGATCTCTGGGGATTGCTGACTAGCCAACCTGACTTAATCAGTGAGATCCTGTCTCCAAAAAAAAAAAAAAAATCACAAGATGAACATTTCTAGGAATAATATTCAGGGTGACCTCTGTCCTACAAATGCCTGCACACACATCCAATGGCTTTGCCAAGCTGATCTCATGCTCCCCATCACCACCTCTTGCATAATGCTGGGCACTGAGACCAGGCAAGCACTCTTAACACTGAGATAAATCTCCAGCTGACATTTTCTTTATGTTCCTATTATTATTATTATTATTATTATTATTATTATTATTATTATTATGCGATCTGAGTCTCATGTATAGGGTTTCACGCATGCCAGGTAAGTACTCTGTCAACTGAGTTACAGCCCCAGTACTTGCCCCCTTTTCTGGAGTAGTGTCTCACATAGCCCAAGGTGCCCCCCAACTTGCTACATTGTTGAGTTACATCTGTTTATATACAAAAGAGGTCTGCAGGGCATGGTGATGCACGCCTTTAAGGCCAGCAATTAGGAGGTAGAGGTAGGTGGATCTCTCTGAGTTTGAAGCCAGTCTGGTCTACATAACGAATTTCAGCTAGGACTATGTAGAGAAACTCTGTCTCAAAAGACAAAATGATCAATAAAATAAATAGGAGTGCTAGAACAGATACCTGGATGTCGTTATAGGCCCTGGGCATAGATAATAAGCAGTTACTACTACAATGGGTAGCATTTACCAAGCAGGGGAGTACTTTATAATAATTAAATCCCCAAGTAAAAGAACAAACAAGGCAGTGTGGTAAGAAATGTTGCCAAAATGGCCAGCTAAATATCCATTAGGATCCCCTCAGAAAGGGCTCACCTTCCGTGAGAAGGCTTAGTAATTCTTCATAGTCTGTGTTTTGATGTTTTCACATATGCTGCAGCCGATGGGTCAGCTATAGAAAGATCTTATTTTAGCCAGGCGGTGGTAGCGCACGCCTTTATTCCTAGCACTCGGGAGGCAGACGCAAGCGGATCTCTGTGAATTTGGCCAGCCTGGTCTACAGAGTGAGCTCCAGGACACACTCCAAAGCTACACAGAGAAACTCTTTCTCGAAAAACAAAAAACAACAAAATGACCTTATTTATATTATATTATAAACTGTAAGTCCTTAGATCAGAGTAACGAAAGCAGGCAAACGGCCCTGCTTGGGAAGGCTTTGGGTATGCCAGTTCACACTGCTGACCAGAAGAGCCACAGAGCCTCTGAAGTGTAGTCTCATTTGCACATAGGGAAATGACCTGCATACTGAGAGACAAGTCCTTGCAAGGTTCTTGTGCAGTTCTGGAATTCAGAGATGTAAAAGGTGAGGTCATTTCATTTAATGTTAAATGACAAACACCTTACTAACTACCTACATATAGAAACACAAGATTTTTAACAGTGGTTAAGCAAAAACAACAACAACAAATAAATGCACAACAACTTAGAACTCTCTTAAGTACATATGGAGTCTAAAAAATGCTTTTCTTTCTTTTTCTTTTTTTTCTTTGCTGCACTGGGATTGAACCTAGTTCCTCACACATGAGTACATATCAAGTTTGTCTTTCGGGGTCTGAGTTACCTCACTCAGAATGGTTTGTTTGTTTGCTTTGTAGTTCTATCCATTTGCCAGCAAATTTCATGATGTCAATGTTTTTAACAACTGAGTACCGTACCCCACTGTGTAAATGTGCCACATTTTCTTTACCAATTCTCTGGTTGAGAGACATCTAGGTTGTTTCCAGTTTCTGGTTATTGTGAATCAAGCTGCTCTGAACATAGCTGGGAAAGAATTCTTGTGGTAGGATGGAATGTCCTTTGGGTATATGCCCAGGAGCGTATAGCTGGAATTTGAGGTAAATCAATTCCCAATTTCCTGAGAAACTGCCATATTGATTTCCAAAGTGGCCATACAAGTTTACACTCCTGCCAGCAATGGAGGAGTGTGCCCCTTGCTCCACATCCTCACCAGAATGATCTGTCACTTTGCATTTTTATCTTAGCCATTCTGGCAGGTGTAAGAAGGAATCTCATAGTCATTTTGATTTACATTTTCCTGATGACTAAGGATATTGAACATTTAATTATGTTTTTCTCAGTCATTTCATATTATTCTGTTGATAATTCTCTGTTTATATATATCATTTTAATTGGATAGTTTGATTTGTTGATTTCTAGTTTAAGTTCTTTATATATTTTGGATAGTAATTCTCTGTCAGATATGGAGTTGGAGAAAATCTTTTCCATCTATAAGCTGCCGTTTTGTCCCATTGATGCTGTTCTTTGTGTTATAGAAGCTTTTTAGTTTTATGATGTCTCGTTTATTATTGATTATTGATCTTAGTGGCTCCACTGTCAGTTTTCTGTTCATGCAGTGCTCTCCTGTGCCAATGCGTTCAAGGCTATTCCCCACTTTCTCTTCATATCTGGCTTTATGTTGAGGTCTTTGACCCACTTGGACTTGAGTTTTGTGTAGGCTGATAGATATGGATCTATTTACATTCCTCTACATGCAGACATCCAATTAGAGCAGCACCATTTGTTGAAGATGCTTTATTTTTTCCATTGTATATTTCTTATTTCTTCATCAAATCCAGGTGTCCATAGGTGTGTGGATTTATGTCTAGGTCTTCTATTAAGTTCCATTGATCAACGTGTCTGTTTTTATGCTAATATCATGCCGTTTTTATTACTATAGCTCTGAAGTACAGTTTGAAATCAGGGATGGTGATAGATCATCAAGTAGCCTCCATCCCAGAGATGCAGGGATAGTTCAACATATAAAAATTAGTCACTGTAGTCCACCATATGAACAAACTGAGAGAAAAAAAACCACATGATCATCTCCAACTCTTCCTATATATTATAACCTCAGTTTAGGGGTTCAAAAATGGACCTGGGGAGAGCGCATCCTTGGATATCTTTGTTCCTCTTGCAATATGGTCACAATGAATAATAATAATGATTATTATTATCATTATATTAATTCTGCTGTTCTCATTGACTTATGGAGGATAGGTGGCAGGACCTGGCTTTTCGGGGCACCCAAATTCGATAACAGAATGCTCAGCTAATACATGTGTCTTGTCACTCCGCACTCCACCAGAGCCTCCTGGCAGGCGTGGCCAGGCTTAATCCCAGGGACCACTCTGGGCTGGTGCTTGGTCTACGAGATGACTCTCAGCTTGAGTGCAAGGCTGAAACAACCATCTCGTGGAAAACTCGGGCTTCACAGTGGGCTTCGGCAGAGGAGAGAACACCCCCAGGCTCAGCAGATTGAATGGACGCCACTACCCGAGCTGACACGACAGCGGAAGGCGCTCCGTGCAACCGCCCGGGGCTAACAGAAATGCTCTGGGGAGGGCAGGGGGCGGGGCCGAGGCCGGGCGGAGCGATCGACGGTTCGGCGCTCCGCGGAGTTGGGGGGGGGGGGCGCCTGCAGGAGCAGCGGTCGGGCGGAGCGCCGAGTCATCGAGCGGCGCCGGAGTAGCGGAAGCCACGGGGTGCGCTGGCCCGGGCCCGCGGTGTAGGCCGGCTGGAAGCTCGCTGACTGAGTGCTGAGGTGGCGCTGAAGGAACTAACCCGGCGAGGGCCACACGCCAGTCGGTGACTCACGAGCATCGCGCCGCGCTCCGACAGCTCCCCTGCAGCTGTGGGCCTTGCGCTGGGTGCCCCGGGACTGCGCGGCAGGGCGCCTCTCCCGCCGGGCGCGGGGTTCCGACGTGTGACCCCGGAGCTGTCAAGCTCAGCGCGCGGGTGACCGGGGCGTGAGGAGGTAGGCCTGGCCCGTCCCCGCGGGCAGTGGGCAGCGCAGCCCTGGGGCCCGGGGCGGAGGCGTGAGAGAGCTGCTGGCCACCCCTGCCCCGGGTGCACGGGGTGTGATCTGGGAGACGGTCTCGGAGGTCCGCCCAGCACGGACCATCTGGACTCTTGGCCTCCTTGGAAATGTGATCGGCGTTTATATCCATCCAAGAACAGCCTTGTAAAATCGCTAGAGCACAGTTGGGCTTTGCTCCTCAGATAGGAGGGGTGTGGCGGGGGTACAGTTTAACCGGAAAGAAAATGGTTTAGCCCAATTGTAGGGGCTCTGGAAGGAATGACAGACTGGATTATAGCGGGGCAGCGGGGTGCTGAGAACTCCACACCCCGTTTTATTGCGGTGAGTTCCATCCGCTCTGCGTGAAAGGAGGTGTGTGTCAAGTTCTCCAGCAAGGTTTGCGCTCGTGGGTGTTTGTGGAATGTACACACAAGGCAGAGGGTGTGTAGGGCAGTGACTTCGGTGCAGGAAGATGGGTCTGTCAGTCATTAACTATGTTTAACTGTAATTTAGAGCAAGACGATTTTTTTCTATACCTCAGTGTTCCTGTCCGTGTAGCGGAGTAAATGAGATAGGATTAAAAGATTCTTTCTTATGACGTTATGTTAGCACAGCGCGAGGTGAAAGCGCTTACCGGTGTTTACCGTGTGACTGGTGGCTACTTGCACAAGCGTACAGAAAACACTTTCTCTTGGTTGGGACATTGACATTACCACCTTTTGCAACGTTTATAAAGCACGATTGAGTTGAACGCGGTATGTGAGCATTGCCATTTCTTGGAGCCGCGCAGATGGCTGGTGGTGGTTGCTGGAGGATGTGACGCTGAAAACTTGACCTGAGTTTAGGTCCTCAGAACCCGGTAAAACCAGCTGTAGAATTCGAGCGGCTGTCCGGCAATCCGGCAATCCGAAACGTTGAGTTCCCCGGAAGGAGCGGGGATACTACAGACAGCCTGTCTCTAACAAGGTGAAAGTGTAAGCGAGGAGTTGGTGAGATTGTTCTGTGAGGCAAGCAAAGCATTGGTGAAGGAGAAAGCGAAGTAAAAAACTCTGTTGAAGCCAGTTGACTGCTGCTGTTGGGATGGGATGGCCCAGATTTGGGGGTCCTTGCAGTTAGTCTCTGGGTTGGGCATTTTATAAAACCCTCGTGGCCTCCCATTTCCCTTATTGTCTGGTCCACTGATCAAGTGTTCGCCCAGGCATCCTCTCCTTCCTGCTGATTTGCTGTGTTCCTGATGTGTCCTCCACCCTAGCCCAGAAGGCATAAAGAAGCACACCCCTGCGCTCCTTGTCTGTTTGTGTGTTCTAACTCTGCTTCAGCTTGGAGGATTGATTGATACAGGAGTGTGTGTGTGTGTGTGTGTGTGTGTGTGTGTGTGTGTGTGTGTGGTGTTTTGAGACAGGGTTTCTCTGTAGCTTTGAAGCCTGACCTGGAACTAGCTCTTGTAGACCAGGATGGCCTCGAACTCACAGAGATCCGCATGCCTCTGCCTCCCGAATATGTGAGCCATTACTGTCCTGTTAGAGTTTGTCCTTTGACCTCCACTTTCACCCATGCAGCCAGCCATCTCACTGGCTCGAGTGCTCAAAACTGTTTACATTTTGCAATGTTTGGGGCCTCAGACTTTGGGATGGGTATACACAGTATGCACTGACAAATATAGATACAGTTGATTATTTTTAACTTTTGTCTAGTATTCTGCCATGTAAAGAAGCAAATTTGATCTTGTTTTACATTGTACTTTATGAAGTAGTTTGAGTCAATTTTGTCTCACTACTCATCCCATATTAGTGGTGACAATGCTGGTCACTATCGTCAGTATAAAAAATGTGTCTTTAGTGGTGCAAGTCTTTAAACCTGGCACTCAGGAAGCAGAGACAGGAGGATCTCAGTGAGCTCCAGGCCAGCCTGGTCTGCAGAGAAAATCCCAGGACAGTTAGGGGTATGTAGAGAGACCCCCGTCTCAAAAACACAAAGAACAGAATTTTTAAAAAATACCTTTGGGAATACTTCATCCAGAATAAATAACAGACAGTTTGTTAAAGTTTCTGATTTCCATTGCGCCTGCTTGTGAAAGCGGAATGGCTGGGGTCTGTTGTGTTCCAGGCCATCCTCCACAGTGTTCTTTCCTAAAGTCAGAAACGAGACCTTTCTCAGCTCCTTACCATCTCAGTTTCTGTGCAGTGCCCTGCACAGATGAAAGACTCTGTAAGCTCTTGCTCATTCTGTTTGTTTCCAAGGCTCTTACAACTCTTCATTTATTTGAAAAGCTGATAACTTGCACAGTTGGTTTGGTATTTCCATTGTCTTTAAATTTTTCCTTGTTCCCATTTAATTCAGAAACATAATTATAAATATTTTAAAAGTAAAGAAGGTAGCAATAGCTTGTAAAATGTTACCAATTGCATACTATATATTGGAGGATGGTACATGCCTGTAATTTCAACACTTTGGATGCTTACACAGGCCAGGGAAGACCAGCCAGGGCTACATAGGGCTGTCACAAACAAACAAAAAACCCAAGCAAACAAAAAACCACTAATAAGCCAAAATAACAAATGTTGGGGACAAGGAGAGGAGACAGAAAAGAAAAGACGGAAATGAAGGCAAACCAGTCCTGTGAGCCGCTGAGAAGAGCCACATGGCTGAGAAAACGGCCTGGCAGACCTTCTCATTTGAAGCTATGTGAATACACCACCTAATCATGAATTGTGTATTTATTTATTTATTTATCTGTTTGTTTATTGGGATAGGGTCTTACCATGGAGCTCTGGCTGACTTGGAACTTGCATGTAGTCCAGGCTGGCCTCGAACTCACAGAGATCTGCCTGTCTCTGCCTCCCAAGTGCTGGGATTAAAGGTGTGCGCCACCATGTCCAGTATGCAATAATTAATTTTTAAAATTCAAGAAATACTCCTCTTTAAAAGGTTTTATTTTCCTAAAATGTTTTGGCTTAAGAAGAAAAAAAAAGAGCACGTATTTTCATAGTTTATACAGCTGGCTAACGGTTGGTTAGGACGATAGCTCGGTAACCTGGCAAACAAAGCGCTGCCAGTTGGAACGTTCGCTGTCCACGTATAATACATTGACCAACGCCAGTCGTTTGCTCTGCCTCACCCAGCAAATCAAATACCACAGCTGAGTCAGTCCACGTTTGTTCAGTGGAGGGAGGATTGTGTACAGGACACTTAGGACGGCCGTTCTCTAATGATTAGGTGGTGCTCTAGAGTCTTGGCAGTGTGCTCATTTGACAGTTACAAGGGCTTTTCGTTGGGCAGAATTAGCCTTTCCTGGGTATTATGCTTTGGAGTGGGCCTCACTCATCATGGGACAGTTTGCATGATCAGGGAACTCCACTCTGAAGTGTGCCCACATCAGAAGACCCTTACTGCTTAGCCTCAGGGGGCTGCGCTGCTCCCGTTACAGCCTGGATTCCTAGTTCAAGTTCAAATATTGCTGTATTTCCTCAACCCTAAGCACCAAGGTCAGAGTCCATGAGGTGAAACTTAACGTTGCTACTGGGAAATTTAAAGTTTTCCATAAAACAAATCCCTCCCCCCTGTTCTTTGTAGCTCCCCCCCCCCCCAATCTGTCTCTTCTTCCCTTCCTCATCTCATATCTCACCATGTACGTGGATTGGCTTCCAGGTCAGGATCTTTGAATCCTCCTGCCTCAGCCTGACAAGCACTGGGGTTATATGATAGATGGCCTGCAGAAACAAGTTCCCTAAGTCAACCATCTCTTGCTGGTTTTGACTTTGTAAGTGAAGGGTGTGGGGTGAGGGCTGATGGAAAGGTAGGTAGGCCGTGGAGTTAAACAAAAGTGTTTTCATGGGTGTGGCAGGACCACAGTGCTGAGGAGGAGGTAGCTCTGCAAGGGATGGGGTTAATGAAGCCTCCCCAGAAGAGGTGATACTTCGCTGGGGTTTGAAGCCTGAGTAGGAGTCTGGGCAAGAGGGGAAGGAAGCTGTAGGTCCAGGCATTAGACCTAAGGCTGGCATAGATCCACTAGTGAGCAACGGGCATTTTGATTCACTGATGCTTTGACACTAGTAATCGGAGAGATGTGGTTTATAAAACAGGCTGAGGTCCAGATTAGCATTTTGGATTTTATCCCATAGTGAGGTATGCGGATTGGTGTGACAGTCAGATCCCTTTGAAAGTCTGTGGGAGAAGGACAGGACGAGAAATAGGCTCACCACTTTGACTACTAGCTCGGACCCAAGACAAATGGACTTTTATCTAAGGGAGGTGCTGGTGGGGACCAAGAGGAAGAAACAGTGAGCTCAGGGGTGAACTGACCCGCCCAGGAGGTACTGGTGAGGAATGGAAGCGGCAGGATAGCAGGAAATTTGGATGAGTCGTAGCACTGGGTTAGGGAACAAACCAGGAGAAACAGCTTTGCGGGAGAAATGAGTTCAGTTTGGGACACCGACTTTCAGGTGCCCTGGGGAAGCGTAGCAGAGCCGTCTGTGGGCGTTTGGAGTCGGCTTTGCGGTCTGGCACGTGGGTGCAGATGAGGTCCTGAGGGAGTTTCTAAGAAGCATCTCTTCCAAGGGGGTGTGTCATGTGAGGGCAAGGACATGCTCTTTGAAGATGTGATCTTGAATCTTGGGGCAGTAATTTTCCCTCTAGACCTGTCTCTCCCTTTTGTGAAATTAACCGGTAGGTGATTCTCTGCCCACATTTTCTAACAGTCTGTTTTGTTGGGCTCGCTTGTGAGTATACCAAGTATTTTTTTCCTTTAGTAAGTACTTTAAACTAATAATTAAAGAGAAGTTATTTGTTTATCTTTGGAATGGAAACTGTGTTCCAGTGTGGCAGTGAGAGAAAGGATGGAGGCTGCCAGCCTGCTGGGGGTTCCTCACTTGACACCCCAGTGAGGGTGTCGCAGGTGGAGCAGGGTGGAGCAAAGATTGGACGCCTCTGCACTGAACCACAGTGCTTTCAAAGGAAAGTTCTGCTCTCCTACTTCGTAGTTATCCCAGCAGTAAACAATAACTTTTATTTTTGTATCATTAGGAACTCTATTTTAAGAAACTCTCAACCCAAAAAAAGCAAGTCATGGAGAAGAACGGGAATAACCGGAAGCTTCGGGTTTGCGTTGCTACCTGCAACCGCGCGGATTACTCCAAACTCGCCCCGATCATGTTCGGCATTAAGACGGAGCCTGCGTTCTTTGAGCTGGACGTGGTGGTGCTGGGCTCGCACCTGATAGACGACTACGGGTGAGACAAGTGCTTTCCTGTGCTTCGTCCAGCAGTGCGCCGGGGAGAGCCTGAGTTTGTAGGCTGCGGGCCTCGGCCTCTACCGCAGGGGACTGGGAAGACGCTCAGAGTCTGTTACTTCAGTTATAAACCAGGGTAAAAACCAAATGGCGATGAAGCCTGCCCCAGTGCTGCTGTTCAGCAGATACTTGATGATCGACAGCTGGAAATGTCACTATTTGTTACTACACTCAGAAGAAACACATATGTGTGTGTATAATTGTATATAAAATTAGACTATAATAACATGGCTTCATGGCATAATTTTTTGGTGTTGGGGTTTGAGCCCAAAGCCTCAAGCAAGCCAGACCTGTGCTTTACGACAGAGCAGGCTTATTTCACCCCAGGGTGTCTCGTGAGTTCTAATGGCAGTTCTTCAGAACGGTTTATTAAACTGAGTGTATTGGTGTGTGCCTGTAATCCTACTACCTGGGAAGCTGAGGAGGGAGGATTGCTTTGAGTTTGAGTCCTGCCCAGATTGCAAAGTGAGGGCTGCATAGTAAGACCCTGTCTCCAAATAGACAAAACAACAAAACCAATCCTGGTTTACAAGTCAATCACATATAAAGTAGTATACATGAGACAAGATTTACAGAAGTCTAACTTATCTTAAGGTAAATGAAAATGTTACATTACCAGGATCATTAATTTGTGTGTGTAACCTTAAGGTCTGTACTGTAGGGTAGCAGGCATGATTTGAAAACTGAAGGGTAGGCTGAGCTAGACCAGGAAGGAGCCTTGGCTTTGCTCTCCTCGTGCACTTAGTGCCCCCTTGTGGTGTGAAAATGTTCGTGCAGCCTCCTAAGACTGTCACCGTTTATGAAAGAAGCCAGTGCTCAAACCGTCATATTCAGACTACTTTAAAGGCAGGGCAGTAATGCACCGCCAGAACAGTAAGCAAAATACCACCGTCTCCTACACTCTGTGTGGCGGGAGCTTGCTCTAAGAAGACAGTTAAGGAGCAGTGAGGAGGCTCATGGGTAGCTCCTATAGATTTTTTTTTTAATTGAAATGAATCTGGCTATCTAAGGCAGGCTATTTGAGTGATCGGACGTTGTAGTTTGAGCCAGAGGTAGAAGTCTCAGTAAGTTCTCTTCTGTGACAAAGCTTGTGTGGGAAGCCGGTGGCAAGGAGGCTGGCCCGGACGAGGTAGTTGCTGCAGCACCTGAGGTGGAAAGGTGTATTTGATGGTGAGACTATTGAATAGGAAAATCAACTAGTATTTAGGAGGATTTCCAGGGCAGGCTTTATCTTGATCTGGAGAGCGCTTCTGACTGTGGACCAGTGTGAATCGGGTATAGGTACATTTATGGTCTTTGCTCTTTGTTTGTAGTTTAATTACTTGTTTTAGCAAGCGAGACTGTGAGCAGGTGTCCCTTTGGGGTTGGCATTGTGCCTTCTTGTGTAAGAACATAGTGTCACTCCTGTGCTCCGCTTTAGAAACACGTATCGCATGATTGAGCAAGACGACTTTGACATTAACACCCGGCTCCACACGATCGTTAGAGGGGAGGATGAAGCAGCCATGGTAGAGTCAGTAGGCCTAGCTCTAGTGAAGCTTCCAGATGTCCTTAATCGCCTGAAGCCTGACATCATGATTGTTCATGGAGACCGATTCGACGCCCTTGCCCTGGCGACATCTGCCGCCCTGATGAACATCCGAATCCTGCACATTGAGGGAGGGGAGGTCAGTGGGACCATCGACGACTCCATCAGACATGCCATAACGAAGCTGGCGCACTACCACGTGTGCTGCACCCGCAGTGCCGAGCAGCACCTGATATCCATGTGTGAGGACCACGACCGCATTCTGTTGGCAGGCTGCCCTTCCTATGACAAACTGCTCTCGGCCAAGAACAAGGACTATATGAGCATCATTCGGATGTGGCTAGGTACGTATGCCAGACTCAGAAAGTGCTGGGCATATTTCAGTCTTTTTGGAAACTCATGGACACAATATTCCATTGGAGACCAGAGAACTAAGATTTTACTTCACAGTTCTTACTTTGTGGTATATGCTTACCCCAAGGTTCTCTATAAAATGGAAAAGCTGGATTGATGTTAAAAATCTATGCTATCTTTGTACATATGGAATGCTTTTGCTCCACTGAATATTTTAGTGAGTAGTATTCACAAGGATAGTTCATTCTTTAACAGTTTTAATTTATGTGTTGATAAGCTTTTAAAAATGAATTTTATTATTGTATGTGCATATGCATATGTGTGTCTGTTCAAAATGTGATGTGCATATGAATCTGTAGTCAGTCCTCCGCTTCTGCCGTGTGCTCTAGGGATTGAGTTCAGGTCCACATGCTGGAGCGTAGATAGCTCAGGATAACCTTGAACTCTTGAGCCTCCTGCCTCTGCCTCGTAAGTGCTAGGATTATAAGCATATGCTATTATACCTGTCCATGAGTACAATTCTTACTTTATCAAAAAAATGGGGAAAAGGAGAAGGAGATGGCTCACTGGGTCAAATGTTTGGCATAAGAATCCACGTCAAAGAGCCAGCTGTGGTGTGTGCCCTAGCCCTGGCATGGTGGGGCATGGAGGCAGCTAGTCCAGCTGGACTGCTCTGAATTTAGTTAGAGAGACCGGCTCAGGAGGTGTAAGGTGGAGAGCACCTGAGGAAGACAGTCAGCGCTGCTCTCCTGTGTCCGTATGTGCACATGTGCACAAGTGTTGGGAGAGCATGCTAGAAAAATGCATGCATAATGTGATCTATCTCTGTAAAGGCTGTAATAGTGGAAAGGCTAGAAAGTAGGTAAAACTAATTTATTATATTATTTTCCAGTGTGAACTTAGAGTACTTTGACTTTTTCTACTTTTTTTTTCAAGACAGGGTTTCTCTGTGTAGCCCTGACTGTCCTGGAACTCGCTTTCTACATCAGGCTTGTCTCGGCCTCCTGAATGCAGGGGTTAAAGGCGTGTGCCACCACCGCCTGGCTGCATCTTATTTTTTAGTATGGAAAATGTTGCTTTCACTTTTGTGTGTGCACATGGGTTTGTGGAGGCCAGATGTTGATGTCCAGCATTTCCCCCACTGCTTATGATTTGAAACATGGCCGCTCACTGAAACTGCAGCTGATGGTTTGGCCAAACCGGCTGGGCAACAAGCCCCAGAGATTCTCTTGTCCTCATACCTCAGGGCTGGGAGTATGGGCAAAGAATGTCATACCTGGGGTTTTGGTTTTGGTGGCTTTAAAAGAAAGCGAGCGTGCCGGTCCAGCGGGATGGCTCAGCAGGGAAAGGTTCTAGCTCCTGACAGTGCAGCCCTTGCAGCCCATATAAGGTGGAAGAGGCCGGGCTCCACAGAGTTGCCCTCTCACCTCCACATGTGTGCACATTCCCTCACATGAGGCCCACACAAGAACACTAATTTTTTAAAAATCAAGGGCACAATGCAGTAAGATTGTAAACACAAGCTTAAAGCCCTGTTTGACAGTTTATACTTCATGATGGAAAGAGCAAAACCTGGATTCTTACTTTTTATATTTATTTCTTTATTTTTAGACAGTTGCTATATAACTCTGTTTATTCTGGTATTCATTGTGTAGGCCTGACCAGTCTCAAAACTGACTTTCCTGCCTCATTCTCCCTTCTGCACACAACTGCACACAATACCCAGCTTCTTGTTTTACTTTTACACTGGTAAAAAAAAAAAAAAAGCAGACACAAGACAGCAAGCCCAATTGTATCTAGCAGTAATACATTTGTACAGGTAGCGTTGTCTGCTTCTCCGCTAGAGCTTCTTACGTTTTCACTCTGCTCACAGGAAAGTAAAATTGTGCAGGTCACTTACAACATGCAGCTTTATCACCTGATCCCATAAAATATTAGCAAGGTCGAAAAGATACATTAAACTCGTGATAATGAGAGGCATCCCAACAGTAAATATCAGTCTTCGCTGCCAGGAATAGATAGTTCCGGCTCAATGACTTGAGCTTTGTTTCTCAATATTAAAACGAAACAAAACACAACACAACAAACAAAAAATACCTAGCCAGGTATGGTGGTACGTGCCTGTAATCTTAGCACTTGGGAGGAGATCAAGAGTTCAAGGTAATCTTTAACTATATTGAATTCAAGGCCAACCTGGAATACTGAGACCTTGTCTCAAAAAAAAAAAAAAATCAAAGCTGGTGAGACCGCAAGCCTGAGTTCAATCCTGTAAGATGGAAGGAGACTACCGCAAGTCATAGCATGCATCTCACCCCTCACTAATAATGATACTCAATAAAACAAAGTTTGAAAAATTACACTCAGAGTATAAGGTAAATGAGAAGTGGAAATCACTCATGGAGCAAAGTGCTAGAATTCTTCCCCTGAGACCTCTATTTATTCTTAGCAATAGTTTGTAGAGAATGGTCCTTCTCATGGGACCGGAGAAGCGCTTTGATATCCCAACCCTCAGGTCTAACAATGCAGCTGGCTACTTGATCGGTGAACCTTGCGTTTAATTCCCAGACCCCTGGAGTGTGTGTGTGTGTGTGTGTGTGTGTGTGTGTGTGTGTGTGTGTGTGTGTGGATCCTCTCACCTACAAAGAAAATACTATGAAGATGAAGGATGTGGGGGCCGGGGGAGGGGAGAAGAGACTCTGAGAGGAGATTGTGTCCTTCGTAGCTTACTGTCTACATGGACATTTGTGCTTTGGCTGCTGCTGTAAGGATGATTCCGAGTGCCTCAGCTGCCACGTCAAAGGATGACAGCATTCCCCTCTTGGGAATGAGTCGGGAGTGAGCTCATTCACGTCCCAGCACCATGTGCCGCAGCTGTGGTTTAGAGCGGAGCTGTACGTTGAATTGCCTTATCAGACGTGGTATGGCACTTAGATTGTCTGCACTTAGATTAGCTCATCCTTTAGATCATAACAGGAAAGGCTCTCCTTTTTCACGTTTGAAAATGTGTTCCAGGCCAGCCAAGACTACATAGTGAGACCCTGCCAAAAAACAACAACAACAGCAACAAGAAGAAGAGTCTTAACTAATGAAGCACTGTGGTTCGCCTCTCTTTAAACAGGTGATGATGTAAAATGTAAAGATTACATTGTCGCTCTGCAGCACCCTGTGACCACTGACATTAAGCATTCCATAAAGATGTTTGAATTAACACTGGATGCACTTATCTCGTTTAACAAGAGGACCCTAGTTCTGTTTCCAAATATTGATGCAGGTAATGGAACTTAAAAATGAAATTATGCCATCTACCTTTTCAAACTTTAGTTTTTGTTACTTTCCTCTTTGCTTGATGGTCGCCTTTGCTTGCCTATCCTATCCTAGGGCCCTTCGGAAAAGCATCCCATGCGAAGGTTAGTCAGGATGCTGTGTGTGATACTGTAGTCCACCTCTAGTAGAAACAACAGGAAGTAAATGTTTAAGAGGCTCACTGCTCTGCAGTTCGCCCTCCTGCTTTGTCGTTTCCCTCCAGTTTCCACTCCGAGAAGGAACTCTAAGGGCTGTGAGAGGTCAAGGTCAAGGAGGGTGTCTCGGCTGGGATAGCTGTGGACTTAGTGCTAAGTGAGACCTCAGGCAGGTGATGGGGCTCTGAGGTACATGAGACAGATCAGGGCTGACACTAAGGGGTCTTTAAATCCTGCTTATTGTAGCTGACATTAGTCACTGTGAGCTCTTAGGATTCTTTTGGTTACAGGATTCATTTTCTCTGAAATGCTAAGCTATTACCTGCCACCTTACTTAAGAAGAACCTTTTCTGTTAGAAGAAACAGGACTTTGAACCCAGATTTTGATCAGGTAATATAGCAGTATCTCAAAATCCTTTAGAGTTCTTTTGGCTCCTTTAAGTTCTGAATAAGTAATTATAATCTATCTGCCTATCTCTGAACGATGTGTTCTGGTTGTCGTAACTTTCCGGGGTGTGTACGCTGCAGAATTAGTTCTCCTCTGTAATATGCAGTGTGGTGCGCATCTGTAGTCACAGCTACTCAGAATAGAGGGGCGGATCCCTTGGGACACTGGCTCAAAGACAGATTCTGACTTAAAGGGAGATTGTCTGAGTCCTGGCCCTGCACATCCTCTGCTGTCCAAGGAGCAATGCCAGTATGCGGCTGAGTGCCCCAGCACGCTTGCCGTTTCGACTAGATTGCAGCAGTAGCTTAGGCTTCAGACCAAAGTGGAGCCTTGGAAGAGGAGGACCTTCCGGAGCACCATATTCTCCTGTAATTGTAGACGAGGATTGGCATTCAGGGAGGGACTTGGCCAGTCATCTCCCAGGGCGTTGGAGTCCTGAGCCCTCTGCCTGTCTTCCACACAGAGAAACTTTAAAAAGAAGACATGCACACAGTTTCTGGTGCCTGGGTGAGTTCTGTCCATTGAGAGCTTCATATGTTCACTGTCTGCCGTAGGTCAGATGAACCCCTCGTCCTCACGTGACTAGAGGAGAATTGGCTGGAACACAGATCCTGGTGTGTTTGCACTCACCTGTGGTCCTAGCGCTTAGGAGGCAGAGGCAGAGGCAGGAGGATCCCAGAGAGGTGGCCCAGGGGTTAAAAGCTTGTGTTTCCCAGAATCCATGTTGGGCAGCTAACAACTGCCTGTAGCAACAGTTCTAAGAAGGATTCAACCCCTCTGGCCTCAATGAACACCTTCCTGTACATGAACATACCTCCACAGAGACACCCATACATACACATAAGGAAAAAGGAATAAAACTAAAGATCTTTTCTGTAAGTTGTAGGGAAAAAGTTTCAAGCCAACCTGGTCTATATAGTGAGACCTTGTTTCAAAAAAAAACCAAGGAAGTGGGACTGGAGATGGCTCCTGGTTAAAAGTGGGCTGTGTATGTGGTGTCCCTGGGTTAGTTCCCACACGGCAGCTCACAGCGGTCTGTACTCCAGTTCCAAGGGGACTTGATGTCTTTTGGCCTCCGCCGTCTCTTGCATGCACAGGTACACATATACATAAGTGAGTCAATACATCTTTTTTAGAAATTCTTGCCATCCAGTACTAAGGAAGAGACTGGGGAGACAGCTTGGTAGTTGAGAACTTGCCGTACAAAAGTGTGCGTGAATTTAGATCTGTTGTGCTCAGGTAGAGCACATGCACCTGCAGGACATGGTGGCTTCCCTGTAATTCCAGCCTTAGAAGACAGAGATGTGAGAAAACACACCACACACACACACCACACACACACACACACCACACACACACACACACCACACCACACACACACACCACACACACACCACACACACACACACACACCACACCACACGCACACACCACACCACACACACACACCACACACACACACACCACACCACACACACACCACACACACACACACACCACACCACACACACACACACCACACACCACACCACACACACACACACACACCACACCACACACACACCACACACACACACACACACCACACACACACACCACACCACACACACACACACACCACACACACACACACCACACCACACACACACACCACACACCACACCACACACACACACACACACACCACACCACACACACACCACACCACACACACACCACACCACACACACACACACCACACCACACACACACACCACACACCACACCACATACACACACACCACACACACACACACACCACACCACACACACACACCACACACACCACACACACACACACCACACACCACACACACACACACACACACACACGGGAAAGAAAAACAAGGGAGGGGAGATTAACTTTTTCTCGTAGCCTTATATTGTTTCAAAGTGCTGTATTTTAAACGAAATACCAGCTGTGGTGTTGGGCCCCATCCACACTGCCCTGGAGTTTGGGTCACAAAGGTGGGAGTTTGTGTTTGTGGGAGTGTGAGCAGAGTTAGGCAGAGCTACTCCAATCGGCTCAGGTGTGGAGTCAGTGTCCTTCCTGCTTAGAAACTACTGCCTTCTTTGTAGCCCAATTAAGGTGAGAGTTTATACTGAGATACTACTACAATATACCTGCTTTGCTAAGTGCTGTTGGAAGCCCCCAGCTGCTACTGTGAGCTACATGAGATGCAGAAGCTGACCACTCGTTATGTGCTGCTCATGAAAATCCTAGCACCAAAAACTGGAAAGATGAGTGGTTCAAGTGTCTGTTTTCCAAATAACTGCTAGAGGATTAGGGCTGTACTTGCCAATAAAAGTGATTTCTTTGTCTCATTCGATTAAATGGTTGCATTTAATCATGTGATCTTTTCATTTTCCCAGGGAGCAAGGAGATGGTTCGAGTGATGCGGAAGAAGGGCATTGAGCATCACCCCAATTTCCGTGCAGTCAAGCATGTCCCATTTGAGCAGTTTATACAGCTGGTTGCCCATGCGGGGTGTATGATTGGGAATAGCAGCTGTGGGGTGCGAGAGGTCGGCGCTTTTGGAACACCTGTGATCAACCTGGGAACACGCCAGATAGGAAGAGAAACAGGTGCTTGCCTTTGCCTGTCTCTCAGCTGACTAGTGTCTCTGTAGCTGTGTGATGGACTGGTGCTGGCCACATGTTTCAAATTCACTTCATTTTTGAGAATTTCACAGATGAGTACTGTATATTTACTTCATTTCTACCCTTCACCCCGTCCGACTCCTCCTGTTTCCCCCTCCACTCCTTTTCAAATTCATGACTTCTTCTGATTTATTGTTTTATACACACACACACACACACACACACACACACACACACACACACACACACCTTATTGAATCCATTTATTCGTTGTTTGTATGTGTTTAGGGCTGACCACTTGGGATTAGACAAGGAGCTTGTCCTTGGGGGAAACTATCTCTCTGTCTCTCAACAACCAGCGATGGCTGATAGTTCTTCTATCTAGGGGTGAGCTAGTGATGGGCTATGGTTCTTCTATCTAGGGGTGAGCTAGTGATGGGCTATGGTTCTTCTGTATAGGGGTGAGCTAGTGATGGGCTATGGTTCTTCTATCTAGGGGTGAGCCAGTGATGGGCTATGGTTCTTCTATCTAGGGGTGAGCTAGTGATGGGCTATGGTTCTTCTATCTAGGGGTGAGCCAGTGATGGGCTATGGTTCTTCTATCTAGGGGTGAGCTAGTGATGGGCTATGGTTCTTCTATCTAGGGGTGAGCCAGTGATGGGCTATGGTTCTTCTATCTAGGGGTGAGCTAGTGATGGGCTATGGTTCTTCTATCTAGGGGTGAGCTAGTGATGGGCTATGGTTCTTCTATCTAGGGGTGAGCCAGTGATGGGCTATGGTTCTTCTATCTAGGGGTGAGCTAGTGATGGGCTATGGTTCTTCTATCTAGGGGTGAGCCAGTGACGGCCTATAGTTCTTCTATATAGGGGTGAAGCTTTGTGGCATTTTCCCCATTCACGTTCTCATGTCAGCTGGGGTTGAATTGTCCAGGCCACCATACTGTTGAGATTTAATGGTGCAGCCTCCCTGTCGTGTCTAGAAGACACTGTCTCACAGTAGGTGTCCTGGTCCATTGGCTCTTAGATTCTGTTTGCTTCCTCTTCAGTGATTTCCCCTGAACCTTAAGTGTCGTTGTTTTGTAGTTGCAGCAGCCAGGGTTGGCCAGCCTTAGTTACTTATTCTCTGCATTTTGACCACTTAGGAATCTTTGTAATAGTCTCTGTCTGCTGCAAGAAGAAGCTTCTCTGATGAGGGATAAGAGCTACACTTCCCTGTGGGGACAAGGACAATTATTTAGAGTATAATTAGAAAATGTACTGGTTAGGAACGTGGCAGCAGTGGGTTCTCCTGCAGGGTCTGTGAACTCTCTAGCTGCTGACTCCCGTTGAGTGGGCCTTGTCCAGTTTCACAGCTGCTGGCTGCCCCGAGGTAAAATGCCCATTACCACATCATCGGGACAACTTGCCCACAGCCATTGCTGTGCTCTGTGGGCTTCACAGCAGGCAGGACTACTGGGCATCGTGCATAGTGCCTTCCAACACCGCGAGCCAATGCTCAGGGAGGAGGCTCCTAGGTCAGTGCCAGCTTGATTCCGCTCCGTCCTCCGTCCAAAGCGCATGGGTGCTCAGCAATAGGTCTTTACGTTCCAGTTCTGGAAAGCAGCCAAGGACAACGGCAATAGCTTGTTTTGTTTTGGGATCCTTTGAAGGCCTCTGACTAACAATCCCAAGGGAGGTTCCCATTCTTGGCACTGAGGTCTTTGTTAGATTGTCTATGGCTCTTGTGTGTGTGTGGTGAGGGGAACATTGCCACCTCATGTGGCATAACTCTACTTTAAAGTGTGTGTGTGTATTTCAAGTAATTCTATAAAATAATGCATTTCCTGGGGCTTTTTAAAATATTCTTGGAGTTACTTATCTTTCCTTCTTCCCTCTCTTCTGTATTACCTTCCTTCCATACTCCCCAGCTCGAGCCTCCCCGTTTCCCTCCCCCATATAGCACCTGTACCACGCTATCCCCCTCGCCCCGTGATCTTCTGCTTCTCTGGCTCCTGTGGTTATTTCAGGTTATATACCAGGGCTAAAGACTGGGAGCTGGGATCCACAAGTCAGAGACAACACAATGTTTAGATTTCTACATCTGGGTTCCCTCCCTCAGTAGAATGTTCTCCAGTCCCAGCTCATCAGTTGAAGGACATGGAGGTTCTTTCCATTTCTTAGCTGGTCTGAGTAGTGTGGCAGTGAGCATGGCTGAGCAAGTGTGTGTGAACGTGGCTGAGCAAGTGTGTGTGAGCATGGCTGAGCAAGTGTGTGTGAACGTGGCTGAGCAAGTGTCTGTGAACGTGGCTGAGCAAGTGTGTGTGAACGTGGCTGAGCAAGTGTGTGTGAGCATGGCTGAGCAAGTGTGTGTGAACGTGGCTGAGCAAGTGTGTGTGAGCATGGCTGAGCAAGTGTGTGTGAGCTTGGCTGAGCAAGTGTGTGTGAACATGGCTGAGCAAGTGTGTGTGAGCATGGCTGAGCAAGTGTCTGTGAACGTGGCTGAGCAAGTGTGTGTGAGCATGGCTGAGCAAGTGTGTGTGAACGTGGCTGAGCAAGTGTCTCTGTCGTAGGATGTCAAGCTTAGGTATCTCTCTATACTTAGGTATATATGTTTCATGTATATCTCTCTATACTTAGGTATATATTTTAGGTATCTCTCTATACTTAGGTATATATGTTTCATGTATATCTCTCTATACTTAGGTATATGTTTTAGGTATTGCTCTATACTTAGGTAAGTATTTTAGGTATATCTGGCTACATGTTTTTGTGAACAAGGAGGTAAGTGAAGTGAATGGCCAATTGTAGCTTAATATCAATAAATAACACAGATGATTACCACATTCATAGCTCTATTTGCATTTTTATTGCTTTGTAAAATCAATTAGAGCTGAAGGGTTCTTAATTATGGTCTTTGGCCTTGTTTAAGAGAGACTGTAGTTGGATGTGTCTTGAGTGTAAGAATACTAGTCTGTATTCGAGCCTGGTCCAGTGTCCTTTCAGTCTGCAGACTATGACGATCCTGAGCAATGAAAGTGTAAGTAGGATTATTAATGCATTGCTAACTGAGCTATGCATGTTATTAGCGTTAGTCAGCTTCTAATGCTGTGTACGTGCAAATATGTATCCGTAGCTAATGGGAAAATGCATGTCATTAATGTAAAAAGAATTGGATTAGAACTAAGGAGATTAGTTCCGGCTCTGCTGTTTCTTCTGTTCTTTTTCATACCACCCTACATTTCTATTATCATTATGTCATCCCAGAATATTACTTTGCTCTCTGTTTTATAGGGAAAAGAAAAGACCAGGATGGAAATTCTTTCAGATATATTACGAAAACACTTAGGATGTATGAGGCACTGGGATATGGAGGTATCAGACTAAGGAGCTAAGGACACAGCATAGTTTGTAGAGTGTTTACGCAGCAAGCATGAAGCCCTGGTTCAGTTCCCAGCACTGAGGCATGATGGTACACACTAGCAGTCAGAAGGCAGAGGCAGAGGGATCAGAAGTTCAAGGTGTCCTTGGCTACATAGCAAGTTCAAAGCCAGCTTATGCTACATGAGACCCTGCCTTTGAGGAAGAAATGGAAAGAGTGCTCTGTGCCTTGTGGTGGGAGGAAAGCTCTAGAAAAGGAGTGAGGAAGCCCAGATTACCAGAAAAATTGGTGTGCTTTGGCTCTCGCTAGCATCCAAAAGAAACAGAAAAGCAGGGACAGGGAAAGTTAGCTTTTTCTGAATCAGAACTCAGGAGACGGGCAGACCCAACAAAACTCATGGTTGTTTGTAGGGACCGCCAAGTGTTGCTCTTTATGACTGATATTCTAGTGGGGTAGGGAAGATAAGTAAGCAGCCCCAAAAGAAGATACTAGGGTTTCTAGGTGCCATGTAGACGGTAATACAGGGTAATGGGATGGGCTATATTAAATGCTGAGGAGGCCTCTTTGAAAGGTGGCACTTTAGCTGAGATCGGGCAGAAGCAGGTGAACACACATGCCAAGGTTATAATTTTTTTTTCTTTTTTGGACCAAGGATCTACATAATCTTGATATTGGGGAAACAGAAGGATCAGCCTGATTGTAAACTGTTAGCTAAGAAGAAGATGAGAGCCAGGTGTGGTGGTGCACGCCTTTAATGCCAGCACTTGGAGGCAGAGGCAGGAGGATCTCTGTGAGCTGAGACCAACCCAGTCTACATAGCAAGCTCCAGAACAGCCAGGACTACACAGACCCCCTTTCTCCCTCTGCCCAAAAAATGAGAGGCAAACTTTTTCATCCCCAGATAGGGTCTATTTATGTAGCATTGGATTTCCAGGAACTTGCTACACAGACCAGGCTGGCCTCAAATTCAGTAATCCACCTGCTTCTGTCTCCCAAGTGCTGGGATTAAAGGCGTGCACTGTTGTGTGAATTCTAGTTGGTTTTAATAATAAAAAGCCAAGTCAGATATAGGGGTAAATGCTGAAAGGTCAGAGAAGCAGAACAGCCAGCCACTAATTCTTACATCTACGAAATCCTCAGACCGAATGGGGTATCCTGTCTCTACAAGTCCTCAGACTGAATCCTGAACTTCTGTCTCCTCCTGCCTTATATTCCTCTCTCTGCCCAGCCATATCTCTTCCCATTTCCACCTCCCTAGTGCTGGGATTAAAGGTGTAAACCACCACTGCTTGGCTCTGTTTCTCTTTTAGACTCATTTAATCTCGTGAAGCCCAGGGTGGCCTTGAACTCACAGAGATCCTTCCATCTCGGTCTCTCGAGTTCTGGGATTAAAGGTGTGCGCCACCACTGCCTGGCCTCTATGGCTAACTAGTGTGGCTAGCTTCGCACTCTGTTCTTCAGGCAAGCTTTATTTGTCAAAGCACAAAATATCACCACAGTGCACTACCGCCCCAACTGACACAGACCTTTATAAGATAAAATACTGATGTACTTGTTTGCTTTCTTTTGCCATGGCAAACACTTGGGGAGGGAAGGGTTTCTTTGCTCTTACAGTTTATGGTTTTATTATGAAGGGAAGTCGGGGCCAGAACTGAAGCAGAGGCCACAGAGGAAAACTGCTTGCTCCTTAGGGCCTGTTCAGCTTGCTTTCTTATATCTACGCCCTAGGACCTCCTGCCCAAGGGGGAACCTCAATGGCAACCCAAAGGAAGACAGTGGTGTATTGAGATAGAGAACATTACGTGTGGATTTTGTTACTAAGGTTACCTAGTGCATGTGAGCTGCAAATGGAGGGAGAGCACCAATGGCAATGTTTAGACGTTGTGCTGAGCAGTAGGGAGTGTCTTCATGGCATGGGGACTCTGAAGAAACAGTGGGAAAGGGATGGAATGAAGAGATTGCTTTTGCCATGATCAGCTGATGCCAGCCAGATCGTCAAGGCAGAAAAGGAGCTGGATTGTGTCAGGGAGATTTAAAGATGGAGGTAAATTTGTAATTGGAGGTTATGGATGGTATATAGTAGGCATCTATTCACTTACTGTAATGGAGACCCCCTAACAGCAGGAAATTACACTTTTTTCCTTCCTGGTGTGGCAGCACCACAGCCATCAGAATCAGCCCAGGTTCTTGGTGGGTATTCTAGCCTTTTTTTTTTTTTTTGTCTAGTCTATATTTAGACATTTGGAAGAAAGGAAGGGTCATTTGTCTAGCCTTGAAAGTTGTAAATATTTCCTCTCACATCTATCAGAACCTGGCCATCACAGGCTACATCTGGCTGCAAGGGAAGCTGAAGAATAGCTTTTGGGTAGATACCCAGATTCCTAGATGAAACTTCCATCACTAGTACTACAAAAAGAAAAAAGATATTGCAGAAAATGGCCCTCTGCTATGATGGTATTTTAAACGAAGGAACTAATGACATATACCCAGGGAAAATGTCTAAACAGGGCAAAACTACAGCCCAGCACCAACCTTGAAACTGTTCATCAGTGAAATAGAAGGCCAGAAAAGAAAACAGAAAAGGAGCTTTCAATGATGTGATACCATTAGAGTCCAGAAGGAGACAGTTCCCAGGAGGTGGTGCTGAAAGCTGATCTGGGCCCAAATAAGAGGTCAGAGGAGCGGGGCAGGATGGGGCAGGTCTGGTGGCGCTCACCTGTGATCCCAGAACTCTGGAGATGGTCTCTGCACTTAGCTAACTGCACATTCGGTGGAGCCAGGGGCAGGGGGATGAATGTGTTTCCTGCGTATCTGCTGCGCATCGTCTTCCCTATGTCTAAATCCCTCTCCTCCTGTCTCTCTTGGGCCCTACTTGCCCATTAGTCGACGTTCTCTTCCATGTGTGCTTAACTCCTTCAGCGAGCATGCTTAGACTCTCTTATTTTAGGAAACAAAAACAAAACCCTTCTTTGGCCCCTCATTTCTCTCCAGCTACCTCTCTCCTACTCCTCTTAGCCAAGCCTGTTGGAGACCTAGCTATTTGTGATGTTTACTCTCTCACACGGGCCAAGAGATGTATAGAGAGAAAATGCCTGTCCAGCAGCTGGCTGGCCAGCCCTGCCTGGCTGCTGACTGGATGACTGCCTAGTTGAGAATGGGCTTGGTGGATAGGTAGGCGGGCAGTTTGTCGGGTAATTCACCCTACACAGGTGTGGTGGCACATGCCCGTAATCCCACTCAGGAGGGTCTTGAGTTTGAGGCCAGCCTACACTGTAGAGCAAGACTCCCTCCCCCCCCTAAAAAAACCAAGCCTCTGTGTGATCGCACACACCTGTAATCCTATCACTTAGGGGAGATTCGGGGAGTGCCACAGGTTAGAAGCCAGCCAGGTCTACATAGCAAGACTTATCTCTAAAACGAAGTAAACTCCTGTCTGATGTTACTAGGTGGCTTTGTCTGCTGTAAGGAGTCTCATCAGGAGTGCTTTCAGTCTGCCAGGTTTTAGGATTCAGTTATGGATCTGGTACATTGCTGTTTGTTTTTCTTTGAATAGTCACACCAAGTCATTGTAACATGTCTGTGGATTTATTTAGGGGAGAATGTTCTTCATGTCCGGGATGCTGACACCCAAGATAAAATACTACAAGCGCTCCACCTCCAGTTTGGTAAACAGTACCCTTGGTGAGTATACAGCCCTTCATTTTGGAGTGGTTAAAAGGGGAGCTACCTCAGGCAGCAAAGGAACCTTGCTCCATCACCATTTAACCATCTTTTTTTTTTTTTTTTTTAAATATTTATTTATTTATTATGTATACAATATTCTGTCTGTGTGTATGCCTGAAGGCCAGAAGAGGGCACCGGACCTCAATACAGATGGCTGTGAGCCACTATGTGGTTGCTGGGAATTGAACTCAGGACCTTTGGAAGAGCAGGCAATGCTCTTAACCTCTGAGCCATCTCTCCAGCCCCCCCATCTTTTTTTTTTTAATTAAAGATTTACTTATTATGTATACAGTGTTCTGCCTGCAGAAGAAGATACCCGATCTCATTACAGATGGTTGTGAGCCACCATGTTGTTGCTGGGAATTGAACTCAAGACCTCTGACCTCTGGAAGAAGTCAGGAGCACTGACCATCTCTCCAGCCCTCATTTAACCACCTTAACAGAACTTTTCGTCTTACATTAGCACACCCTTCACCCAGCCAGGTGGCGGTGGCTCACGCCTTTGATTCCAGCACTCGGGAAGCAGAGGCAGGAGGATCTCTGCGAGCTTGAGGCCAGCCTGGTCTACAAGAGTTCCAGGACAGGCTCGATAGGTAGAGCAAAACCCTGTCTTGAAAAACAAAAAACAAAGCAAAACAAAACAAACAAACAATTAGCACATCCTAGCAGCTGGAACGACAAGATATCACATCGCTCAGTGCTCTGCCCAGGTTCCAGTAGAGAAGTTTCAAGGTTTACTTCTATTAATTACAATTGTGCTACCCTACAGTGTGTTTCTCTGGTATAATTTGACCACATATTAGAAAACAATGTATCGGAATCTTTAAAACTTAATTTTGGCTGCCCTTCCTTTTATTTCAATATGATAATGTCTCAGAATTGTAAAGAAAAAACTTCAAGAAAAAACTTCTAAAATAGCAAATCCCAAATTCATGTACTAAGTTACAGTGTTGTCAGAAGGTCCAGATGTTACTGTACTTAGTTCTATGTAATTATGACTTGTGGGATTGTTGTTGTGTTTTCGTTTTTTTGTTTTGAGACAGGGTCTCTCTGTTGTACAACTCTGGCTGTCCTATAACTTACTATATAGGCCAGACTGGCCTCAAACTCAAAGAGATTCCTCTTCTTCTACCTCCCAAGTGCTGGTATATGTCACACACACACACACACACACACACACACACACACACACTGTGGGGATGATGTTTTATTTCATTTTCTTTTTGTGGTGCTAGAGACTGAACTCAGAGCCTCATGCACACCAGGCAAGTGCCCTACCACATCGACCAGTCCCCAGCCCAGAGAAGTTATTTTAAAAAGTACAAATTAGTTCTACCTGAAGACTCGGATTTCAGCGCCCTTGGCACCGCCTGTCATGCACAGCCAAACCATTTCACTGAACTGACTTCTTTGGCTATTCCAGCTCAAAGATATATGGGGATGGAAATGCTGTTCCAAGGATTTTAAAGTTTCTCAAATCTATTGACCTTCAAGAGCCACTACAGAAGAAATTCTGCTTCCCTCCTGTGAAGGATAACATCTCTCAAGACATTGACCACATTCTTGAGACTCTCAGTGCTTTGGCTGTTGATCTCGGAGGGACAAATCTCAGAGTGGCCATAGTTAGCATGAAGGTAAAGTCATTGCAAAACATTTAACTTTATATCTCACATGAGTGGTTGATTTTTTATTTTATTTTATTTATTTATTTATTTTGAGACAGGGTTTCTCTGTGGTTTTGGAGCCTGTCCTGGAGCTGTTTAAACAGCCCTGGTTGTCCTGGAACTCTTGTTGTAGACCAGGCTGGCCTTGAACTCACAGAGATCTGCTCGCCTCCACCTCCTGAGTGCTGGGTTTAGAGGAGTGTGTCACCACGACCAGCTGAGTGATTGATTTTTTTAAAAAAAAGATTTATTTATTTTTTATATATACTGTTCTGCCTACATGTATGCCTTCAGGCCAGAAGAGGGCACCAGATCTCATCATAGATGGTCCTGAGCTACCATGTGGTTGCTGGGAATTGAATTCAGGACCTTCAGAAGAGCAGGCAGTGCTCTTAACCGCTGAGCCATCTCTCCAGCCCTGAGTGATTGATTTTTAAAATGTTTAAGTGGGAGGTAGAACTAGGAAACATACAGGGAGTTTGTCGTCATTTCCTGTTGTACTGACTTTGGAGTCCACTACAATATTTTTCTCTTATCTACTAGTTGTTAATATTTCAAGCTGGTGTGGTAGCTAATGCTTATAGTCCCAATACTTGGGAGGCTGAGGCAGGAGGATTCCTGCAAGTTAGAAGCCAGCCTGGGCCACAGTGTGAGACCTTGTCTCAAAAAACAAAAATACAACAAAATAGACATTAGGAATCCAGTATGATAAGTCTTGAGTTGGCAATGGGGAGACCCCTGTAGACATGAGAGGGCTTTGCCACCCAGGAAGACAGGAATTCTATAGTTGTAGACACCATGAGCATGGAGTCCAGTGATTCTTCCCCACCTACAGGTGAAGAAATGTGCTCTTGTAGAGCATGGTCAGCATATGCCTCTCCAGTTTGCATTTTCACAAGGCTGATCTTCCCAGAGTACCATATATCCCTTCACCCTGCTGACCAGCACACTGCTGGAGCTCCGGCAGGTGAGAAAGCCTTCGTGCAAACAGCAAACTGTGTTAAAATGATCTCTTACTGACCTTATGAGAAAGAGGCCTCCCAGGAAAATCAGCTTGCAGCATCATAGATTACATGTAAAGTTTCAAGAGTCCTTGAGAAATAGCAAATATTTTAAACACAAATCATTAGAAATTTGCTAATATTAGGTCAAATAATGAAAAGCAAAACAAAACATAGCTTTCTCAAGAGAAGCCAAAAGACCTCCCTATACTTTAAAAAAGTTAATAGACTATTCTCTTAACACAGGATTTTTATCAGTGACCAAACACCTTTTTGGAGGTGAAATTATAGACATTTCTATTGAAATCAAGGAAAAAAGTTTTCTGTTCTATAAGAAATAAAGCAAGGAACAGCAAAATGGAGATTATACATAACAAAAAATATTATTGATAAACCATAAATTAACTGGATTATAGAGTTAGGATGATCCAGTAAATGGCTGAATGTTATGATTAATATGTATCAGTAAATTTCTGGTTATGTGAATTTGTGGCAAAGATCTTGGATCTGTTTGTGTGACTGTGTCAGATAGGCCTGCACATTAGCGTTCCTGAAACGCTGTGATCCTCCAGGTTTCTGGCTCCTGCCCAGACTAATTGAACTGGACCTCTGGGGACAGCTCAGCTGTGCTCTGCGGACTCTGTCACACAGTAAAGATTAGAACCACTCCTGTAGACTTATTTGTAATGATAAACAGCTTTAACCCTTGTGTTTGAAGTGTAAAAATCCATTAATACAAATGAATATGAAGGGAAAAGGAGATCCGATTTAGAACAACAGATTCCAAAGAATAATCAAAACCATAAAACTGTGATTTACATAAATAAAGTTATGAAATAGTACCATACAAAGGCCTGGAAAAGTATCCTTGGTGAGAGTGTTGAGTATTTTTAAATGTCAGCCCCTCACAAATTGGATGATAAATTCAGCATAATTATAGTCAACATTTCGATGGGATCTTAAGTCATTCTAAGCTATTGGAATTGGCTTTCTGTGTTTGGTTTTTTGAGACAGGGTTTCTCTGTGTAGCCCTAGCTGTCCTGGAACTCGATCTGTAGACCAGGCTGGCCTCAAACTCAGAGATCTGCCTCCTGAGTGCTGGAATTAAAGGCTTGTACCACCACCGCCTGGCAAAGGAAGTTTTTTTTTTAATAACATCATTCTGAAACAAAATAATACACAGTTGAGGGGAGTAAAAACAAAACAAAAACCCCAAACAAAAAACCCTGGGACACTAAGAATAACGAGGAGGGACTGTCTGTTCAGTATTAAGTCACAGCGCACAGCACAGTGTGATGTGGTGTTTGCCAGTCCACACAGAAGCTTGCCATGAGTTGAGTGTTCACGCCATTACCACTCCAGATAAAGAAATGGCTTAAGTGCAGACATGAGGGTGACCATTATTTGCCCCAGTATTGAAATCAGACAGTGTATCAACCTGGAAAGAGGAATTAGGACGTGTAGTGAACTAGATTTAGACTGTCCACTGTTGACCACAGACCTAAGAGAGTTTTCCTCGATGGCTACGGGGTTGCTGTTGTTTCAACAACCTTGTTTTGGGATGGATTCCCGGGAATTACTTAGGCTCATCTCAGGGACAGGCCCCGTGCACACAGTTACTCTGCGTGCCCAGCACGGGCTCCACAAGGGCTGACTGTCCCGGGAAGGACAACTAACAGCATTCACAGACTGTAGTGGATAGAATGTAGAATGTAGTAGCTGTGGCCACTGAGCTGGATCTGTGTTTTGTTTCTCTCTCCTTCTAGGGTGAAATAGTTAAGAAGTACACTCATTTCAATCCTAAAACCTATGAAGAAAGGATTAGTTTAATCCTGCAGATGTGTGTGGAGGCTGCCGCAGAAGCTGTGAAGCTGAACTGCAGGATTCTAGGAGTAGGTGAGGTTTTACATTACAGATCCAAGAATTCGCCTCTCTGTGTTCATGGTCAGCACGTTCTTACCCTTGACCTCAGGCCAGAGTTCCACTTCTCATGCCAGCAGGCACTGGGGAGACGCATGGGAGGCTCTGTTGTTCTGCGGGCACTGTAGACTTAGCTCAGGACTGATACCTCGCAGTCCTTGGCAATTTGCAAGATGTGGGGTGAATTGATTTACGTTTGCAGCCAAGAAAGTTGGCAGGCTTTCCTAAAATGGGTAACCAAAATTGTCCTCTCTGTTTGGGGTGGAGCTCAGGCATTTCCACAGGTGGCCGTGTGAATCCCCAGGAAGGAATTGTGCTGCATTCAACCAAACTGATACAGGAATGGAACTCGGTGGACCTCAGAACACCCCTCTCGGACACCTTGCACCTCCCTGTGTGGGTGGACAATGACGGCAACTGTGCTGCCATGGCGGAAAGGAAGTTTGGCCAAGGAAAAGGACAGGAAAACTTTGTGACGCTCATCACAGGGACAGGTGAGGAGGAGGGGCTTCACCCCGCAGGGCTGTGTCTTAGCCTTCGCTTGCAGCTGGAGTGGGCCACGATGCATACACGCCCTTTCCTGAGCAGGTAGTTCAGTAGTAGGAGCCTGTGTCCACCACATGGGAAGCCCTGAGTTCTGACCCCAGTACCACCAAGACAAAAAGGAATAAAGAATTTTAGCCAGGCATGGTGGCTTACATTCCTGAGAAGCAGAGGCAGGATAATTGCTGCAAATTTCCAGGTTAACCTGGGCTACACAGCTCTTAAATTTTGTGTGATTTCACTTTCGTTGTAGACTTCTATTGTTTGTTTGATGTTTTGGTTGAGAAAGATGTTGTGTAGCCCAGCCTCCTGCTCCAGCCTTCCAGACCCTGGCTACAAATGGCGCGCCATCACTCCTGACTAAGCTTGTGTTTTCCACGCAAGTCCTCTTTTGTTAACAGTTTTAACAAGTCTGGATACCATTTTCTAGCTCAGAGCAGTCAGTCAGCTACAGTGAGAGGGAGAAGAATGATTTGAGGAATAAGTGCCAAAATAAGTAAGAAATGGAGACAGAAGGCCTGGCTCAGCAGTGAGGAGCAGCAGCTGCTCTTGCAGAAGACTCAGGCTCGAGTCATAACCACACAGTGGCTCATGACCATCTGTAACTCCACTCTCTGGCCTCTGCAGGTACCAGGCACACATGTATTGCTCTTAGATACATGCAAGCAAAATGCCCATACACATAAGATTGAGAGTTCAAAAGGTGTAGATGGCAGGACGCTCTTCCAAACAGAGGCTTCTAAGGTAAAGTGTACCTTGCCTCTGTAGAGAGAGCTAATGCATTAGTGCTCCATAACAAGTCATTGGTCTTTGTGATTTAGAATGGCAGAATTTCAGATTCCATGTTCTATGCTTCTGGAAGTAAGCCCTGTAACACAATTAGACAGACTGTCTTACCTTCCCTTCCCTTGAAGCAGAGCTTGCACAAGGACTTAGACATGGCCCTTTTCTTGTGGAGGTGGTGGGAACGGTAAATGGAGTGAAACCACTCAGGGGCGGACCATCCAAGTCCACTCAGGGGAGGACCACCCAAGTCCACTCAGGGGAGGACCACCCAAGTCCACTCAGGGGAGGACCACCCAAGTCCACTCAGGGGAGGACCACCCAAGTCCACTCAGGGGAGGACCACCCAAGTCCACTCAGGGGAGGACCACCCAAGTCCACTCAGGGGAGAACCACCCAAGTCTACTCAGGAGCGGACCACCCAAGTCTACTCAGGAGCGGACCACCCAAGTCTACTCAGGAGAGGACCACCCAAGTCCACTCAGGGGAGGACCACCCAAGTCCACTCAGGGGAGGACCACCCAAGTCCACTCAGGGGAGGACCACCCAAGTCCACTCAGGGGCGGACCACCCAAGTCTCATCAGGACTGTAAGGGCCAAGATCTCCCAGGATACCAAATAAGTTTCCCACAGCTCTGTCTGAAGTTGTCTACTTCCTGCGGCTCCCATCTCACCTGGGGAACAGGCTCTCACCAATGACCTCACAGTCATCGGTGCACAGAGTAGGCAGTGAGTGCTGGAGGGACCACCGACCAATACAAGATGGGCCAGATGCCACGACTGGTCTGGTCATAGACACCAGATCTGCAGCAGCTGCTTCCTTCCACAGTGGCACCAAATAAAGTCTCGGCGCCTAGTGAGACGTGGGCATTTTATAAACGCTCAACAGCTTGGCTAAACAGCCTAGCTTCCTATTTCAGGTAGTGCCACACGGTGACTTGTCTCTCACTGCAGGGATCGGGGGTGGAATCATCCACCAGCACGAGCTGATCCACGGCAGCTCTTTCTGTGCGGCGGAGCTCGGCCACCTCGTGGTGTCTCTGGATGGGCCTGACTGTTCCTGTGGAAGCCATGGCTGTATTGAAGCATATGCCTCTGGGATGGCCTTGCAGAGGGAAGCAAAGAAGCTCCATGATGGTTTGTAGTCCTCTCCTGCGGAAGTGACTAACCAAATGCAGACAGTACCTGGGAGTAGACGTTACAGGGAGCTGAGCATGGAAGCCATGATTCGTCCAGGGCATCCTTGGTCCTGACTCAGGTTTACAGAGCACACAGGGGCATCTACAGCTCCAAGACAGCAGGGAAGAGTTCTTTCAGTTGTTTCTCAGCCTTTGGTTGGCACAGGACCCAAACTCCATATGCATTTTATATATACATTTTAGTGATGAAATAAACAGTGAACATCTTAGAGTTTCTGTGTGCCAAATGCACGGAGAACGATGGCCAAGGAGGTGGCTGCCTGTGCAGAGGGCACCGGAGTTCCTTCCCTGCCCTCCATACAGGGAAAGGAGGGAGTGTTGGCTTCCATCCTGGGAGCTGAGAGATAGAGAACACGTGAATCAGGAAGGCAAGTCCGACGCCAAAAGGAGTCTTCCAGGGTGGAGACAGTGGGGTCGGCATGTGAATGGTTCAGGGTGTGAGGACCAGTGGGTCAGAGGAACCACTGAGAACCTTCAGGAAGCGTGATCTGAATTTCAGGTCCTCAATGAAGCATAACCTTTTGATTTGTTGTTGGTTTTTAAGACGGTTTCTCTGTTTAGCCCTGGCTGTCCTAAAACTCATTCTGTAGACCAGGCTGACCCTAAACTCAGAGATCCGCCTGCCTCTGTGCACCGCCACCGCCGGGCAGTCTCTTGATTTATAGAGGGAAATGGTGGTTGACTAGAGGGTTGCTTCAGTGGAGCTGTTATAGAAGGACTTTAGTTTTCTGATGGGGCCGCTTGGAGTTGGGAAAAACAGGTCTAGGTGGCAGGTGGCAGGGGGTGCTGGGAGCTATCCATGTACAAATACTTAAGAGGCAGGGATTCAGGGAGGTCACAGGTACTGAAGTGGTTGTTACAGCTGGGACTGAGGCACTAGACAGAGTCCAAGGTGGAATCCTGAGAGATCAACCTGTGAGTGCAGAGAGAGGCCCCAGGGGAGGGCGGTTCAGAGAGGGTAATGGCAGGACAAGTATAAAGTCAGTCTGTTGGCCTTGTGAGAAGAGGGAGACAGCTGGAGCCGTAGCTGAGGCCCGGGAGGAGAGCATGAAGTGACACCTAAGCAGGAATGGTAGGAAGTGAGACCTTGTCTCAGAAAAACTTGGGGTGGGAGGGCTGGGGAGATGGCTCAGTAGTTAAAAGCACTGGCTGCTCTTCCAGAGGACCGGGGTTCAATTCCCAGCACTCACATGGCTGCTTACAACTGTCCGTGTCTCCAGTTCCAGGGGACCCGACACCCTCACACCAGTGCACATAAAATCAAATAAATTATTTTTTAAAATAATTTTAAAAATAATTTGAAAGGTGGGAGGCTTTATTTTATCTCAGGTTCAGGCTTCAGTCCGACTAGTCACCCCCGCCAGTATGGCCCACTGCAGTACAGTGCATCGTGGCCGTGGCCGAGGCCTGTTCACCTCGTGGACAGGAGCAGAGGTAGGGCTGGGGACCTAGCACACCCAAATACAGCAGTCCTGGCTGACAGAAAGACAAGGCTACAGAGAACAGCAGGATGGCTTCGTAGAGTGCCTGCCCCACAGCATGAGGACCTCAGTAGGTCTCAGCACCCACATCACACCAGGCATGGTGGTGCACAGCTGCAGTCCCAACAGCTGGAGTGAGGAGGGCCTCTGGGGCTTGCAGGCCACAGTCTAGACAGAACGGTGAATTCCAGGTTCATGAGAGATCCTGACTCAAAATATAAGCTGGATAGGGATTGAGGAAGACACCCAAATCCACTTATAATCTAAACACACGCACATACACACGTGTACATACCTACACAAACACAGCACCCACACAGAAAATGTCTGTTTATTAAGCACTTAGTCAACTTTGTTCATAATCCATGTCCCTTATCTATAGTTTGTTCCTAAAATAACTCTAGGCATTATTATCCCAACCTTCTAGAAAAACCTATGGAAATGAAATGGCCTGTGCAGCCAGTAGTGACCACTGGGACAGATCTGAGCTGGTACTGGCCAGACCTGTCACTCCGGCCTCTGACACTCAAGGCCCTGCTGGTGCCTTGTAGACCACCTCAGGGCTCTGGCAAGGGTGCAGCACTGTGTGTGCATGAATGAGGGTAGAGACGGAGAAGGAAGAGTGGGGTGGGGAGAATAACGAGGGTTTAATATTACAAGTGAGAAGTGAAGGAAACAGCAGGCAGGGAGGCTGTATTCAGATCTGAGTCAAGTTCAGACTCGACAGCAAGAGGTAGCAAAGGCTTTGGTGTTGTGATATGGAGCAGCGGGCTGCGTCCTGCCACCTGGCTAGCTTTACCCGAAATAATTACATGGAAACTGTATTCTTTTAAACTCTGCCTGGCCCATTAGTTCCAGCCTCTCATTGGCTAGCTCTTACATATTGATCTAACCCATTTCTAATAATCTGTGTAGCCCATGAGGTGGCTTACCAGGGAAGATCTTAACCTTCGTCTGTGTCGGGTGGGAGAATCATGGCGACTGCCTGAATCTGCTTCTTTTTCCCAGCATTCTGTTCTGTTTACTCCGCCTACCTAATTTTCTGTCCTATTAAAGGGCCAAGGCAGTTTCTTTATTTAACCAATGAAATCAACACAAAACAGAAGACTCCCACATCACTTTGGGACAGTATGTTGGGGTTGTTTTACTCTTAGCTTTTGTTCTTTGTTCTGTTGGCTTTTTGAGGGACCCACCACCTAGCTCCAAAATAAATCATACACAGAGGCTTATTAGTTATGAATGTTCAGCCTTAGTTTGGCTTGTTTCTTGCTAGTTTTCTTAAATTATCTTGACTACCTTTTGCCTCTGGGCTTTTTCCTTTTCTTCTGTGTATTTTTACTTTCACTCTGACTCTGTGGCTGGCTGGGTGGCTGGCCCTGGTACCATCCTCTTCCTGTTTCTCCTTCTATTTATACTCTGCCTGCCAGCCCCACTTATCCTTGCTCCTGTCTTGCTACTGGCCGTTCAACTCTTTATTAGACTGGCAAAGAATCACAGGCTTCACAGAGTCAGACAAATACAGCATAAACAAAAGTAACACACCTTAAAATAATGTTCCCCAACAGCAATGTGTTGGTGTTTGCATGTGCTAAGTAGCTCTGAGTGGTGGAAAGAACCACCTCCTTAGAGTGAGCTGCCAGCGGGCACAGGTGCAGTGGAGGCCTCCTCAGGCTGCTCACTGCTCATTAGTGCCTCTTCCTCTTGTTCCTTCAGAGGATCTGCTCTTGGTGGAAGGGATGTCAGTGCCCAAAGATGAGCCTGTGGGTGCCCTCCATCTCATCCAAGCTGCCAAGCTCGGCAACGTGAAGGCCCAGAGCATCTTACGAACAGGTAAGCCTACGGTCCTGGACACCCAGGGCTCCCACAGAGAGCCTCAGTTTCCCTCAGGTGCAGTGCTCTGCATTGTGATTCCTACTTTCTGAAAAAGGGAAACGTGTTGAAGATATTTAGAAGCACTGCCTATAATTGTGTTTTACTTCTTATTTTATACTGAAAATATTGCTTATTCACTTTATAGGTATTTAGAGAAGAACAGGATAGTAGTAAGGAAAACTGTCTTGAGTCACCGACTGTTAGAAAGTCTTTCCAGTCTGTTCTTACAATGCTTACATAATTAAGATTGTATTTTACAGTATACATTTTACCTATTTTGCAGTGCTTAGAATGAACACAGGGCCTTCTATGTTCTGGCGAGCACTCTGCCACTAAGCTCGACCCCCATTCCTCTTTTTCTCTCAGATGGCAATCTCACTTTGTTGTCTGTGCTGACAACAAGAAAGATGGTACCTGGGAGGCCTGGGGAAGACGGGAGATCATCAGCTCTAGGAATCTAGGTAGCAGCTTGCATGATTAAGTGAGCTCAAGAGAGGCTTAGGCCACAGAATGAGATCCTGTCTCAAAAAGGAGAATGAATCAAGGCACTCTCTTATAGGCCTCTTCTCAGGAGGCGGAG
Organism: Microtus pennsylvanicus; assembly: GCF_037038515.1. Taxonomy (NCBI): domain Eukaryota; kingdom Metazoa; phylum Chordata; class Mammalia; order Rodentia; family Cricetidae; genus Microtus; species Microtus pennsylvanicus. The sequence goes on from NC_134581.1 coordinate 141,746,071, forward strand.
GCAGAGGCAGGAGAATTGCCTGATCCCAGGAGTTCTGAGCCATGTAGTGAGACTCTTGTCTCAAGACAAAACAAAAGCCAGCTCAAAGCTTAGACTCAAGTGCTTGGGAGCTGAGGCAGGAAGGCTGCTGGGAGTTGGAGGCCAGCCTGGATTACACAGTAAGAGTCTGTTTCAAAGAGAGAAAACAAAAGATCTAAGAAAGAGTAAGCCATGAACAGGTTTATTTTGTTTTTTTGAGAGAGTCTCTTTGTAGTTATGGCTGTTCTGGAATTCAATGTATAGTCCAGGCTGGCTTACTCACAACAATCCACCTGCCTCCGTCTCCTGAAGGGTAGGACTAAAGACTACATGGTCTTCGTAGACAGTTTATCACACAGCACTTCCCAGTGTCTGGTTTGGCATTTTCCTGGAAACTTTTCTGCTTTTTGCTCCCCTACAGCTGGAACTGCTTTGGGACTTGGGGTTGTGAACATCCTCCACACTATGAATCCTTCCCTAGTGATCCTGTCTGGAGTCCTGGCCAGTCACTATATCCACATTGTCAAGGACGTCATCCGCCAGCAAGCCTTGTCCTCCGTGCAGGATGTGGATGTGGTGGTTTCCGACTTGGTTGACCCAGCCCTGCTTGGCGCTGCCAGCATGGTTCTGGACTATACAACCCGCAGGATCCACTAGGCCACCTGGGAGTGGACATGGACCCAAGAGCTACTTAGTGAAACGAGGTTCTTTTAGATCAGTACTTCTCCAAAGGCAAGTTTGGGGGTGGAGGCTGCTGAGATGACTCAGTGGTTAGGAGCCTGTACTGCGCTTGCAGAAGACCCCAGTTCGGTTCCCAGCGCTCAGTCGGGCACCTCAACTGCCTGAAAGCCAAGCTCCAGGGGATCCAAGGCCTCAGCAGCCTAGGGCATCTGCATCCAAATGTACATACCCCTCCCCACAAAACACAGAATTAAAAATAAATCTTATTTTTTAAAAGGCAAATTTGGTATTTATTCTCCAGCAACACCAGAAGTACCTTTGCTTTGACTCTTGTATTCAGGGTTCTCTAGAACAGAACTGACAGACTGATTCTTTCTATACATAAAGGGAATTACTAGAATAGCTCACAGACTGAGGTCCAGCTAGTCCAGCAGTGGTTGTCTCCCAAGGGAAATCCAGTGCAGGAGAGTGGGGGCAGCCAGGCAATCACTTCCTTCTTCCACCAGAAAGTGTGGCTCTTTCTACTTCAAATGATTTAATTAAAAATCCCTCCCAGGTGTACCTAGCCTCTTGGGTTTTTAGTTAATTTCAGATATAATCAAGCTGACAACCAAGAACAGCATCACATCTTTCCCGTGAGCCTCTGCAGAGGTTGTGCCGATGGGATCATCTTACTGCAAACCCTGTGGGTTCCAGCGACACTTCCTGCACCAAAGGAGCAACACTTGTGCAGCTCATGGGAAGATGTGGGTTAAGAGTCCTTCCTCAGACACAGTGAAGGAAAGCTCACCAGGAAATGCCTGCTGGTTTTTAATAATGTAACTTCATTCATCTCATAGCCTGTCACAGGCATGTGTCTGTAAAACAGCCACCAGGATCAGGGCCTGGACAGATATCACACTCCAGTGTCTGCTGGAAGAGGTTGCTGCTCATCAAGTTTTGTTTTGTTTTTTTCGAGCAGGGTTTCTCTGTGGTTTTGGAGCCTGTCCTGGAACTAGCTCTTGTAGACCAGGCTGGCCTCGAACTCACAGAGATTCACCTGCTTCTGCCTCCCAAGTGCTCGGATTACAGACGTGCGCCACCACTGCCTGGCTGGGTCTTTGCTTCTAAGCAGCGTCTGCAGCTTCTATCTGCTTTTCACTGTTCCCTGTGACCTGGAATATTAATGGAGCCAGTGTGTGTGCATGTGTGTGTGTGTATGTGTGAGAGAGAGAGACCTAAAGCTCAGAGCCACAAATCTGAATTCTGACTAAATTAGAATTTGTGCTTTTTGTTGTGTATGTTTGTTTTTGAGACAGAATCTCACTTGTCTCACTCTGAACCTTGGTTCATCTTGAACTCACAACAATCCTCCTGATGCAGTTTCCAGAGTGCTGGAACTATACACAGTGAGTCACCATACCCAACCTAAGACCTGTTCTTTCATTTATGACACAATACACCTAAAACAGCACCAACTGGGGACCATGGGTGACGTACTTGAGCCCATGGAGGACGTCCTCATTCAAGCTTCCACACCCAGTCCTGTAGTGGCACATTTGGTTTTTGGTAAATAAATCTTGCCTGAAGACCAGAGGCAAAGCTAAAGCCACTATAGGTCAGGCAATGGTGACACACACCTTTAGTCCCAGGATCTGGGAGACAGAGGCAGATGGCCACCCTGGGCTACACAAGATCAGTGCTGAAACAAATCCAGGTGGTGGTGGCTCACACCTTTCATCCCAGTCCTTCCTAGGGAGTCACGTCTTCAATCCCAGCACTAGAGGGAATATAAAATGTGAGGAGAGAGAGGCTTAGTTTGGTTAGTTTACAGTTGTCCAGACTTGGTAGAGGTAAGACTTCTCTAGTGGTTTGGCTGCCTTGCTTTTCTGACCTTGAGGCTAAACCCCAATTTCTGTCTCTGGGTTTTTACTATTCCCATGAACCTATGAAAATATCACAAATCAAAACGCAAGTTAGTCCACCAGTAAAGTCCCTGTGGTCTCTAACAGTCTCAACACCATTCAAAAAAATCTCTCAACTACATCCCCCTGTAAAATGAAAATTACACACTTCCAACCCACAGTGGCAGAATACACATTCCCCTTCCAAAGGGGAATCAGGATAGGGACACAGTGAGCTGTCACAGCAAGGACCAGGGGCAAGGAGAACACTGGACATAAAGAAGACGGAACAGTTCCTCATGTTGTGGTGACCTGGGCCACAGGATTAATTCCTTGCTATTTGGTAACTGTAATCTTACCACTGTTATGAATTGTAATGTAAATATCTGATATGCAGGGCATCTGCTATGTGAACCCTGTGAAAGGGTCACACGACCCACAGGTTGAGAACCATTGCCTTACAGCCTCACCTAGACCTGCTTCTTGTCCAGGCAGCTGTGTCTGGGACAGAGGATACACAAAGGGGCATCAGCACCCACTCCTGGCTGAAACCTAAGACCACATACCAAACAACTGCATTGCTACCAAGTTCTGGGCCAAATTAGCTTTAGTCAAATTTGTGGAAAGAGTAATATGTCCTGACATAAATTATTACATATGGTTAAATTACATCTTAAATATTTTGATTCTGAACTAACTCTATTTATTTATTTTTTTTAAAAGATTTTATTTACTACGTGTACAATACAGTGTTCTGCCTCCATGTATGTCTGCATGCCAGAGGAGGGCGCCAGATCTCATTACAGATGGTTGTGAGCCCCCATGTGGTTGCTGGGAATTGAACTCAGGACCTCTGGAAGAACAGTCAGTGTCCTTAACCTCTGAGCCATCTCTCCAGCCCCCTGAACTAACTTTAAAAGAAAAAATCCATCTCCTTGTCCAAGTCTTAACAACACCATTACACGCTTTTCCCCTCAGCTCAGCTAGAAGCACTACTCTTCCCAGGTTTGTTTGTTGTCCTGCTTATTCAGCTTTTAACATTACACAATGGTTTACAGTATCGAGTACCACTGCTTTCTGAACCAAAGAGGAAGGAAGCTATTAATACACAGCATTATTAAACTAGCATGTAGTACCCGACACAGAGAACAGGTAGTCCCAGGAAGGAAACTCAGAACTAAATGTGGAACATCCACTAATCACCCCTACTCATCTTTTTTTTATAAAAGCAGATGAACTTGGGTTTCCTTGCTGCACGGCAGCTTCAGGTAGAGCTTTTCACGTAGAAGCTCAGGGTCACCAGGTAGAGAACTGGAGCCTATCAGCCGTAAGCTGTGCTGCCCTTTATGGTCTTGGAATGCACACACCATCACTTCGGTCCTCTAGTTTTTCATCTGAACAACGTCAGATTTTAAAACTGTCACACTGCCTTCAAGAAACCCCAGACAATGGCATGTAGACAACGCCCAAACCAAGCTGTGCTAGGGTCACGGGAGCTGAGGGGAGAGGACTAAGGCATTATGGAGGGGCCTTTAAACTGCTTCTTTAATTGGACCTTATCCCAAAAAGTCAAAAAGGCCTATTGTAGTATGCTTACCTAGTACATCCAATACCCTAGGTTCACTCTCCAGTACCCCCGTCCCCACTAAAACACCAGAACTATGGAGTTACTACAGTTTAAAGGGGGGTGGATGTTCAATGGTTGTGCCTTCTCAGCCCCAGAAGTAACAGACTCACTCACCGCTTTAAGCCTGCCCCAAGCTGCAGCACCAGTTTGAGGTCAATAAAGACGCTTCATGTATATTGTCTGAAACAGAAATTTATTCTCAGAATAATGCACGAAAGCACGGGTTGAGGCTACTGTCAGGAGGGTCCCCCCTCCTCCTCCTCTCTGAATGCCAGGGGGAACAGTTGAAGGAAACATGCAATCACAAACAATGATCAACTCTGAAGACAAAAAGGTTTGGTCCAAAAGAACTCAACATAATTAATCCAATTACGTGAACAGCTTCACTGAGTAGGATTAAGATATCGCAGACGTAGTGTTTCCACGGGGTAGCTCTTCAATGCACCAGGGGGGCCTGCTTCAGGGAGATGAGGACTGAGCGCATGCGAGAGACATCTTTGGCCTGTTTGCTGGACTTGGGGTTAAAGTCACACAGGCGGGCCACCCGTTCCCATTCAGTGCCTGGGGATGACTCGTCGATGTCGTTTACAAAGGCTTCTTCTGCTGCCCTGGAAGCAATAACAAAGTATGTTGGTTTAATGTAAACACCCGCTGAGCAATCTGGTGGCTGCCTTGCTACAACTTGCTACAGGATAAGTGTTTGTCTCTTTTGACTCAGGGGTGTTCTGGTTTTCCAAAGAGTATCAGCCCCTGGCTCAGGTCAGAAGCAGGGGCAGACACGTGGCCAGCTCTCCTTGGTACAGGTACCCAGGCTGCTGTATGAAATGGTGGAATACAGGTGTTTGGTTCAGTGCTCAGTCTGTCCCTATGGCTGTCTCTGCTCATCAGAGCATGAAAAAGCAAGTCCTTGGCCACCTATGCATTGCTTTTTGCACAAGAGCAAAGCAGTAGGCTGATCAAGGGCTTGCAGAGTAGCTTGTGCTGGGCTATACTGAGCTTCTAAAGAGGCCTTGGGTCATTGCACAAGAGCCCAAAACTTACTCCTAAGGCTGGAGAGAAACAGGGCAGAGCAAAAGGCATTCAAGACCAAGCTCCATGCTAGCAGGCACTAGAGACTACAGCCATTCTGGAAGGGTTGTTAGGACAGTCACCAGTTCAGCCAAAGGTCTGCCATTTTCTCTCCACCCAGGTGCCTGGTGCCACTCAGGGAATACCCTGGCAGGAGAGCCAACATGAGCTGCTTTTTGGCAGGATGCCACTCCAATATTCTTCCCATCAAGATCAGCCCACCCCCAGTGGGGAACTAACTGGCACGAGCAGAGCCCAGAAGGACAGAGGTGGAAGTGGGAAGACACACGTGTTTCATCTACTCCAACAAGCGTCACGGCAAAGCAAAAGCAATGGAGATGACCGGTCTGTGGGGACAGAGGGTGGCACTATCACAAGGATGGCCGTGGCAGACACTGCTGAAGCCCAGAGCCACTACAACACTGCGACTTCATGGCACACACAGTTAGGGGCAGTGAGAAAGGTTTACTTAACTGTTCTAGGCTGTAGCAAGGATGGTTTATGTTTGTGCTTAAAGGTGAAGAGAAGAAAAGAAACAAGGAGAAACTTTAGGTCAGATATAGAAAATGAGAATGAGCTCGATGCAGATGGTCAGTAGCTAGACATGCCCTTGCCGCTCTACCTATGCCTGGACATGCAGCTGGCTTTGCTGGGCCACCCTGCTGTCCAGCAAACCCAGACTCAACCTTTCCAGTCTCCATTTCTACTCCAGAGAATGTGTAAAAGTCAAATCAAACACCACCTGTAATTTCCAGCATTTCACAAGTCTCTCTGTAAACGCATCCAGCTCTGTCTTCTAATGAGGTGGCCATCTCAGGGTCATGGCCCCTGAGGCTCTCCGCCTACCACCCACCTTCCACAGTGGCTGCTGCTTTCTCCCCTAATTCTGTTGTAAAAAGGAAATCAGTGAGGACTATCCCAAGTCCTCAGAAATACTGCTTTCAGTAACAAGGATCCTTATTACAAACAAAAAAGCTTTTCCAGGAAAGATAACAGTTTTCTGGGGCGGGGTGGGGGGCAGGAGGAGAGGAGAACATTTGAATATCTTGACCTCACAGCGGGGGACCTCTGCTAGGGTGGGAGACAGGGTACCAGAAGCTGGCCACTAAATTAGCAATCTCTGATGCCTGAGACCAGAGAAAACAGTGACAGATACCCACTTTGCCTGAGTGAGCACCACTCACCTCCCAGTCTTTAAGATCAAGAACTGACAAGGCAGAGTACCCTACCCCCACCCCCAAACGCCCCACTCTGACTGGTGATCTAGGAGGCTGCTGTCCTTGGGCTCCTAACACTTAGGTCATCAACTGCTCCATGTGGGAGACTCTCCTTCCCATCTTAGGCAGACAGGCAGGCAACAGGGCCTGGAAGCAGTACCAGTGGCAGCAACAGCAAGAGGTCAGACCATCTGAGCCCAGAACCTTCCCAGACAGATTGTGAAGGACCATGTTTGAAAGCTTCCAGGATCGGGTATGCAAGTGGTCGCCAGGGAGTGTGGGGTGAGCACTCTGCAAGGTTAGCAATGGTCACAGCTAGCTTATCAACTGTCAAGCAGCCCCACAGAGCCAAGGGGAAATATTTTAAAAAGCAAAGCAACTTGTGACAAAAAGGAGCATTAACTCTAAACAAAAGGAATCAAAACAAGAAAAGGAATTAGTTTTGCAACATACACATAACCAATCACGTCAGCGAAGGGTTGTTTGTAGAAAGCTTCATCTGCCACCCTAGACAGCAAGAAGTCCAAAAGGCAGGCGAGCAGGCAGGAGAAAAGAGAAAACATTGAGAAGCAGAAACATCTACAATCCACAATAGAGGTGTGACAGTGCCCTGGGGAGCTGCTCCCAAGACTCCATTCTAACCCAGGGGGGCTTCCAGCGGTGGAGACTCCAGTGCAGAGGCATCTTGGAAGCTGGCCTTCATCGGCTCTCCACAAGAGAGCGCTTCAGCTTCAGCTTTGGGCCAGCCCAGCAACAACCTTTATTATGGGTTACATGCCATTGCACACACCTCAGCCATTACCACCTATGGCTGCCAGTGTTCTCGCCCTACTCCAGGTGGAAGATGACTGGGCTTCAGAGGTGAAGACCTGGCCAGCTGCAGCAGTGTGGCTGGTGGTGCAGATATTTTACTTACTATAAATTAAAAGTTGTTTCCAAGCTCGGGACGGCAAGCTACCTTCCTGCCAGCCTTCCTCAGTATCACTGGGCATGGGTACTTGAATACTGCCAAGCAACACACGGGCACGGTCCCAAAGATTTAATCCCCAATATCGGTTCCAATCACTGCTTCCCCACACTGGCTTGGTGGAAGAAACAGTCTGTGGTTGCTGCAAACTTAGAGATAAGAGCAAGTGGAGGGAAACTAGTGTGGCCTCTGGCCCCAGGCTTTTCTATTCTGCTCAGGAAGCCACGGCTGTTTCTGAATACCTTTATATTAGTCTTGGCTGGCTCTGACAAAGTGTACCTTAAAATCCCAAGTTTCAGCAACTCTTAATACACTCGGGTGGAAGTGGACCAGATGACAGAAGCGGACTGACCAGGGATACAAGGTGCCGAGAAGGGACACAGCAAATAAGGTCTCAGCCAGGCTGTTTTATGATGGAAAACTGAAAATGTCTGGTTTTTTTGAGACAGGGTCTCAAAGTTCCTGGCTAGCCAAGAACTCACTTGGCTTCTCAGTAGCAAGGCAGCGGTAACTGGCTGGGCCAGTTTCCAATGACAATCACACTCACTCACTATCCTAAGCACACATTTATCTGAAGGCATATTCTAATAACTTACATTTTGACTTATTTCATTTGATACAGGGTCTCAGGTAGCCCAGGTTGGCCTTAAACTTCATAAGGAGATGAAGATGACCTTGAAATTCTGACCTTCCTGCCTCCTAAGAATCCGAGCATGCTCTGGGGCACCCACTCTATAAAATGCAGTATTGTGGATCCAGATCGGGACTCAGACACCATGACGCTACTGACTCAATGACACCGTCAAGGGTTTCAGATTATTTTTTAAACACACACACCCTTTACTCTTTCATACTTCTCCACACAGAAGGTGTTTGTGGATATTTAGAAAGAGCAAAAGGAGCAGCCTGGCTGTGACTCAGTGACTCGCAGGAAACAGCTGCTGAGTGAGAGAGAGGCTCACAAGGCCAGGCACTGTGGATGCTCTGATCCTTCCAGTTTATACAAGGGGTTTAGCCCTGGAGGAGGATAAAGGATTAATGTCTCCCATCAAGGCATCACTTGATGACAAAAGGCTTCTCTGTCGGGCTGTTTGCAACTAGCCCCAAAACTACAGAGCTTGTCAGTGACAAGCAGGGCCTCTGAAGGACAAAGAGAAAACACAGCAAATGCAGGCACCCCACCTGTTTGTTCTTCTCCCAGCGACTGCCAGAGAGCTCGGGGAAGGCTGGGAAAGGGGAGAGGAATGCCTGACCACAGGACAGGCTCTTCAAGCCTAAAATCACAATTCAGAACTGCATCCTATAAATAGCTCCACAGTGGACATGGGGAAGGAATCTACCACTGCTAAAAATAATTAAGATTCCTCAAATGTTTTCAGGCCACAGGAGAACTCAAAGTCCCAACACAAGAGACCTCTAACACGGACAATGTTTCTCTTCTCGCTTGGGAAGGGTTGCTCTAGGGTTTTCCTCCACGGACAAACTGCAGACCACTGCTTGGACTCTGAAAAGGGGATTTCTTCTCACAGCTACCACCGGATGGCTTGGGATGAGGGGAGCTGCAGCCCAGCACTGATGACACAGCGCCATCCACAAGGGAACAAAGACCCCTATGTCTGCTGACTCTTCCACACTCACTGCAGGACCCGGCCTGGACTGGCCCCCAATGTCTTGGTGAGGTGTTCTGTTGAGACAAGATCTGTGCATCCCAGGCTAGCCTCAACATTCATTCCCGCCAGAGCCTTCAGAGTGTGAGACCGTAGCTGTGTGGCACCACAAACAGCTCCATCTCCACCTTCGTTCACTCTGAGTTGCTGCAGGATGAACACAGGGCCTTGCACACGCTAAAGTGCTCCTACGACAAACACAAAGCTTCACTCCTAGAGCCCCTCAATTGGCCTGCAATGCTGCCAACACCAGCCTCTGAAGGAATCGCTGGAAGCCTGGTGGTGAAGCAGGTGGATCTCTGTGAGCTGCAGGCCAGCCCGGACTACATAAAGACTGTCTCAATACCAAACAAAAAGACAACAGAACTACGGGAATAAACAGTGGGAGCAAATCTGTTCTGACTGTGGGGTGCTGGCCAGCGCACCTCCAGCTCTCGGCAACCTGAAGCTGGTGAGCACGTTCTCCACGGCGCACACGCTGGCTTCTGACAGTGCCATGTTAACACTCCGTGGGAAATCGTCTCTGTCTGGAACTTGAGCAGATCAGGCAACTCAACATCCTACAATTCCAAGAAAAGTAAAGTACTACCGTCTGACAACATGTTCAGAACCTCAACCTTTAAGGTTAAGTTCCTACAACAGACATGGCGTATTCCTTTAGATAAAGGGAGGAAGTAAAAGCGACTCCAGCAGAAAGCCTGGTCCCAGTAGAGTTTTTATCAAATTTGAAAATCTATTTGCCATGTTGCTGAAGCTTTGAGGACCTGGTACAGAAAGATTTAGATCATTTGGCCCAAGTACTTCAAGTGCCAAGGCAGCCTTTGCTGGGGAATCTCACTACACCACAGCAGCCTTCATTAGCACGGATCCAGAACCTGGGGGAACGCATCTCAAGGAGGCACAGGGCAGAGAGAGGCGTGGCATTGTGAGCACTTCACAGCAGCACAGCAGACAGAGCAGGATGGCAGCTAACCTTGACCAGATACTAGTTTCTACCCTGCTTGACACCAGATTTCAAATGGAACCTGAAGGCATTGTTCTAGAGTGTATCCCTCTCCTCAGAGAGATGACCAGGTTAAGAGCCCTGGGCCTGGCATCAAAGGACAGTGCCAAGGATGACTACACTCCAAGAATAACTAACTAAATAAGAAGGCTTGGGCAGTTTTAAAGGCGCCCATCTGTTCCGTCACGGTTGCCTCACAGTGGCATCAGCTGGCTAGTGAAGGGTCAGCTGCACTTTCCTGACAGATCTCCATCTAAGAGCTGCCCCAAAGGCAGCACCAGATCCAGCCTCGAGAGACCATCCTAAGGCCCCACCCTAGTCTGCCTTGAGTTTGTTCTGTCTTTTTAAACAGTGAAATGAGTGACGTGCCTCCTACTCTGGGTCCAGCAGAAAGTGAGCTAATCTGCTTTGCGTACAGGGAGCTCTTCTACAAGCACCTCGCCAGGCTGCCTCCAAGAAGGAAGGTATTCCAAGAAGTCCGGACTCCTAAGAAAGTAGTGCAGACCACAGCCAATGCTTGGTAGTAACAGGGGAATGAGTGTTTGCTCCCTACATTATAAACTCTCAGTAAGTGAATGTACTCTGAAAAGAGCATCTTTAAGAAACCTATTCAAGACTTGTTAAGTATGGGGAGTAGTAGCCAGTGAACCCTAATCCTGCCCATGCTGGAACATCCTGAGCTACCTAATTACAGAGCATGCCCACGCTAAGGACGCTCGCGAAGCCTCTTTAGGAGGGCAGGGCTACATTTAGGGAATGTGGATAAGTTAGTCTGTAATCGTCTCCAGAGTAATGAGACAGCAACCGACCTTTCATCTCAGAGTTCTCCAGTGTGAACTGTCCCGGATCATGCCACTACACTGGTGAAACTAAACCGAGTTTAAGAGCCAAACTCAATTGAGGCTGAATTATGCTCACCAGACCCAGGAGACTTGTAGCCTCTGTTTCTAGCAGTTTCTTCCGAGTTGGCCAAGGCCTTTCATAACAAAGGCAGGCACAGTCAAGAAGCTACATGGTGTGATGGAAAATGGATTGGATCCAGGCTCAGAGAACCACAGTGGACTGACCTGTTGTTTGCTTTTGTTTTCTGTAGCTGCTCATCCTGCCTCGCATACCATTCTTCTAGTTCCTTTATTGCTTTTTCTTTCCACTCTGCTTCTTGCTTCCGAGAATTGGCATCTTTAAAGGAGAGAAAAGAATACAACTTGAGGGAAAGCAAAATTTAAGTTCACTTCAACATGTAACACTTTGGTCTTACTGAATTTACCTAAGTATGGGAATGTATGTGTATGGACATGCTGGGGAGATGATGGGAGGCAGCTGGAGAGATGGCTGCTCTGCTCTTCCAGGGAACAGGTTCCATTTCCAGCACCCACATCACACGGTAGCTCACAACCACCCGTAACTCCAGTTCCAGATCTGACACCTTCTTCTGGGCTCCACAAGTACTTCACACATGTGGTGCACAGGCATACACACAACTTTTTTTTCCTTTTTTTTGAGCCAATATTTATTTCATTTAGCCCAGGATGACCCTGAACCTAGACAACCTTGAACTTCTGGTTCTCCTGATTCCACCACCTAAATGCTAGACGAAGATGTGTACAACTATGCCCAATTTCATGCTGCACCAGGGACTGGCCTCAGGACTCTGTGCAAGCTAGCCGACCACTCTTCATTTTGTTGTTTAACCCATCAGAAGATGGCCCAGCACTCACAGGAGTCTCCACTAGGGACTAATACATAGTAATACATAGTCCTGGTTGGAACTAAAACACTACCAAACCTAGATGCAAAGTAGAATTACTTCCCAAAACACCCTTTCTGGGCTGGCAAGATGGCTCTGGGGGCAGAGCACAGGCTGTGCAAGCTTGAGGACTTGAGTTCCATCCTGGACCCCACAGGGAAAGGGAAGAGCCAACTCCTTGAAGTTAACCTGCGACCACCAAATACACATAGCACAAGTGCACGCGCGCGCGCATACACACACACACACACACACACACACACACACACACACACACACAGGAAAATTTTTTTAAAAATTAGGTGCTCTTCGATTGGAGTATATCCTTTCAATAACGATCATTAAAATTATTTTTGTTAGGGTTAGGCATGGTGGCACACACCTTTAATCCCAGCACTCGAGAGGCAGAGGCAGATGGATCTCTGTGAGGTTGAGGCCAGCCTGGTCTACAGAGTGAGTTACAGGACAGCCAGAGCTACAAGGGATACATAATGGAGAGACTGCCTTTCTCCTTTCAGTCTCATCATTAGCCCCAAATTGGCAGTCACTTGCTGTCCAGCCCAGCTGGCCTCACACTTGTCTGCTCTCAGGGCCAAGCATTAGAGTTATGTATCACACAGCCAGTACATGTTTTTATTATTTGCAGGTTTTGTGGTTTTTTTTAAAGGTTTTTATTTATTATGTATACAGTGTTCTGTCTGCATATATGCCTACTCGCCAGAGAGAGCACCAGATCTCATTACAGATGGTTGTGAGCCACCATGTGGTTGCTGGGAATTGAACTCAGGACCTCAAGAAGAGCAGTCAGTGCTCTTAACCTCTGAGCCATCTCTCCAGCCCTACATGTTTTTATTAAATGTTGGCATTAGAATATACAGACTTTTTCTAAGAAGGATTAGTCTAACTGAAGTAAAAATTGTGACCATCTGTAACAGGACCCTTGTCTTCTGGCCTTTACAGATTAGGATGTCCTACTGGAAGTAGTTCAGAACCCCTCATGTTTAGCCCGAAGGGACAGAGATGAAAAGGCATGGGCTGGGGTGGAAGGTAGGTAGGCTGATAGACCCCTTCTTCCCCAGCTCCTGGCTCACTGGCTGCCACCGGTCCTCTATTGTGACACCTGTGCCTTCCACAGTTCTCACAGAGGAAAGGGGCAGAAACCCCTCATCTGTAGACAATCTGGCTGGAACAAAGGCCAAACATTTGATTCCCCTCAAGAAGCCACCCTGAACTGGGAGTAGCGATGCACACAACATCTCAGCTCTCGGAGGATCCCAGGTTTAAAGCCAGTTTGGTTTACACAACAAATGCCAGGCCGAGCAGGGCTACACTATGAGGCTCTGTGGTGGAGGTGGGAGAAGATCGCGAGTTAAGAATACTCTTCAAATAGTTCAACATACAAGCTTGATAATTTTTTTAAAAAAAAAGAAATTTCCTATCAGCAATACATATCCTGTCTGTGAAGGCAGACTCTTGCCTCCAAGCCTTCAGTAGAGACACACAGGCATGCACACGTGCACAAAAACAAAGAGCACAGCAGCCAAGACACCTGGCAGCCTGTTTTCATCTCCCTAAAGCTGTATTCTCTAACACAGTAGCTTCCAGAAACACGTTGCTACTGGAGTGTAAGCTTACTAAAAATGAACAAAGCATAAGACTGAGCTGAATTCCAGTCATGAGTACCTAAATACCCACATGTGGTCAGTGGCTTCTACACTGTATATTACCACATACACACACAACTGTATTAAAAACAAGGAAATTGGCCAACAGTATATATAGCAAGTACTTCCACTGAAGAAAGGACATTCAGGCCCTTCTATGCAGGGCCACTCTGTACTAGGGATAAAGATCTGGCATTAACTAGTTAGGTTATTTGGGTCAGGTTTTTTCCTATATCCAGGTGTCAGTTACCCCATCTGAATAAGGAGTCATGTTTTCACTAGGCCAGCATTCTGGGAGAAACCTACTATTGGTGTAAATACATGAAGAAATGTAATATTTCTAGAGTAATGGAATAAAAAAGTTAGACAGGACATTATGTCTTCAAGATAGAGTAGATCAGTCAAAACAAAAGAAGTTGGTGGTGGCTCGCGCCTTTAATCCCAGCACTTGGGAAGCAGAGGCAGGTGGATCTCTGTGAGTTCGAGGCCTGCCTGGTCTACAGAGTTGAGTATGGGAATGGAGAGATGCCTCAGTGGCTAAGAGCACTTGTTGCTCTTCCTGTGGATCCAGGTTAGGTTCACAGCGCCCATGTGGTGGCTCACAACCATGCATCTCACCCATCTCAGCTCCAAGGGATCCCACACCCTCTTCTACCTCTGAAGGCACCAGGCACACATCTGGTACGTATACAAACATGTAAGCAAAACACTTATGTACATAAAATACAATAAACAAATCTAAAAATAAAGTATACACACACACACACAATATAACTACAATGAGAATCATCTAAGAGCTAGCGTGATAGCGCACACCTTAGCTCACCACTCAGCAGGCAGAGGCAAGCGGATCTCTGTGAGCTCTACACTAGCCAGGTCTACACATCGAGCAGCAGACACACAGGTGGTAAACAGACACACATGCAGCCAAAACATTCACACACATAAATTATCAACCTTACAAAAGTCTCCTGATGCCATTTGGTGGAAAGTGACTGGACCACCTAATGAATGGATCAATCTATGATTGATCACAATTGAATGGACCACTGAGAGGTGGTGCTAACATGAAGGTGAGGCCTGAAGTGGGGGCTGAGAAGTGTCTTCACAGGTACATGTTGTCCTTGGCCGCCAGGGCTCTCTTTCCTAGCTGCAGGGAGGTCTCTGCCCATCCTGCCATGATGCTTCTGTCTTACCAGTGGCCCATTTCTGAAACTGTGAGCCAAATTAAACCTTCCTCCTTTCCGCTGACTCAACACCATGACATCACAGCAATGGGAGGTTACTAGCACATGTCCTAACGTTTGATTCATCTTGTGAGAATGTCATTCACAGGACAGTGGTCAAGTCTCCACAGAGCCTGTGAATAGCACTGCTCTGGAGGTAAGTAACACTGTTTCCTTTCAGATGCTAACAGAATGGAGATCTGAACCAAGTGCCCACAGTCAGTAAGATCAAATCCTAACTTAGCCTTCCTGGGGGAGCTGGCTCCCAAGCCCGTGTTCCTCATAGTCTGTGATGAAGCATGTCCATGTCGGTGGGCTTGGGACCTTTAGGCTGAGAAATGCAGCTTCCCAAAGACCAGACAAGGACATTACAGCTAATCTAAGCTTTAAAGGGATAAAAGAAGAGTCCAGGTCAACCACCCACTGAAAACAGACACCGGAGGAAAATGGGTTCCTTACCAAGGGCTTCCAAGCGCTCCGTTTGCTCTTCTCTCCACTTGCGGATACTCTCAGGCTCTGATTGCAATCGATCCACTTCTGAAATAGCTGCGTAACTGTCTGTTGGGCCATTGCTCTCCTTAACACAAAATAACACACTCTGTCAGTACCCAAATGCCTTCCTGAAATGCTCTCCATAAAAATTAGAGCCTCAGGCCACACCGCATGGCTAGCTGCCATAAAACCTTAAAGGATTGCTTAAAGCAACAGCAGAACCTTCCAAGCCGCCAGAGCTTTCAGCATCACTGCACTCCTCGCCCCTCCTGAGGAAGGCAGAGTGGCTGTGTCTGTGAATACGTGGGAAAGCTGAGGTGCGTGGGTAAGGGAACTGTTATCAGTTTGTTTCTTCACTTGACAGAGAGATTATGTGTTATCTCCGAAGTAACAGAGCTAAGCTCATAGCAAAGCCACGCCTAGAGCCCAAGACTTCAAATGCTATTTTATAGTGCAGGAAAGTCACTTAATACTATCTAACCAAAACAGTGCATTCTAAGAAAGAATCCAAAAGAAAATGCACAACGACTATAGTCAAACCAGGGAAGGAATAAAAAAGGCGGCAGCGTGAGTCTGAGGCCACAAGGACACTTCTCTGCAGTGGGTAAGACTGGGGGCTAAGAACAAGGTGACTGGAGATTTACACTACGTGGCCAACTGAGGATCATCACCAGCTTAACCTTCTGAGACAAAAAGAGAAGTAAAGCTCTAGGAACTGCCAGGCTCGGTGGTGAACCCCAGCACTCTGGAGGCAGAGGAGGGCCAAGGGTAGTCTAGCCTGGTCTACCTAGTGAATTCCAGGACAGCCAGGGCTATATTGTTTTTTGTTTGTCTCAAACCAACAAAAATAAGAACAGTAAAGTACTAGTGACTTCTCTAGTGTTTGACATGGTGTGTGACCGTGTTCAAACTGATCGTCATCATGGAGGATAAGTTCTTGAAAAAAAAAAGACAGCAAAACGTTAAAACAGTGATCTCAGTTGAACATAGTGGCTTATGGCTTATGCCTATAATCCAAAACCTTGGGGAGCCGAGGCAGGAGGAATGCCATGAGTTCATTGGTTTTTTTCAAGCTCTTCCTATCAACGCTACTTTCCAGTTTGGTAGGTAATGTACCAGCACTGGGGTCTCAGTTAAGACTCGAGTTTGCTATCATTTAATAGAGTACTCTGTACCTGGTAGTATTCACCATTCATCACGCCATCAACAGCATCTGCAAGACACAAGGTTCCAGCCTGTCAATCAGGGCAGCTAAATGCTAGGCCAAAGGAGGAAGTTATTATACAGTTGAACGTAGTACTGCGTGCTGCAGAGACTATGAGCTACTAATGGCCTTTAATAAGTGATACCAGGGATATCTTGTCTAACACATGCCTCAGTGAGGCCCTGACATCCACGGGCAAAATAGTTTGGCGGGGGAGGGCATGGCTCCATGGTAAAGAGGAGTTTGATTCTCAGCACCCACATGGCAGCTTACACTATAACCCCAGTTCCAAGGGCTCCAACACCCTCCTTCTGGCCTCCATAGGTACCAGGCACCCTAGTGGTACAGAAACATACTCAGGCAAAACATCCATACACATAAGTTAAAAAAAAAATTGACACCCGTAACCCAAATAGTAGGAGAGAACAGGATCCCTACAAGTTTCCCTGACCTCTGTGTGTGCACGTGTGCTGGACTGTCATGGTGATAACATGCCTGCAGCGGCAGCACAGAGGCTGAGGTAGGAGGGTCAAGGGTTATGAGGCCAGCCTGGGTCAATTCCAAGTGAGCTTGAGCCATACAGCAAGAAACTAAAAGGTAGGTGGTATACATCCTAGCAATTTTAATCACATTTGCTAAAGTGAATAAGAGTATTTGGCTAGTATAGTCAACTATGTCCTGATAATAATAATAATAATATCCTTGTGGCAGAATTGCGGGGACACAGTTTGTATTAATGGGAAGGTCCTTATTCCCTGGGAAATAATAATGGATCTGACAAGGTTTTTTGTCTTTACTGAGATTTGCCTATTTTTACTATCTTCTGGTCTCTCAGTTTTCTTTGCTAATAATACTATTATACTGCAAATAATTTCCCCATTTTGTCCACCTCCCTCCCCAGGCCGTATGTGTGCACATGCATGTGGAGGTCAGAGGTTCTTGTTGGGTGCCTTCCCCAACTGCTCTCCAGCCTTCTTTTTGGAGACAAGGTCTGCTGGCTCATCTGTCTCTTTCCAGCTCTGGGATCACACGCACACACCACAGCAGGCAGATCTTACAAGAGTACTTGGGGTCTGAACTCAGGCTCTCAAGCTTGTGCAAGAAGCCCTTCACTAGCTCAGCCATCTCCCAAGCCCCCATTTTGGCTTTGGACGTTTTTGTTTTTTAAGTTTTTTAAAAGAATTGACACAGGCTTTAACTGTGACTCAGGCTAGCCTATTATATTCTGCCTCTGCCTCCCAAACACTGGGAATACAGGCATGCCTGCCTCACTCGGTTTACCTGGAAGTGGGAACTGAACCTAGGGCTTCATGCAAACTAGGCAGGCATTCTACCAACTGAGTTACATCCCAACACCCCACTTTGTTTTTCAATTTGGTTAGTGATATTTTAAGATTAGAACTACAGCTTAATTTGTATGTAGATGTTCCCAGCTCTTCCTCTGTGATTTCTACATGGGCTTTTATGCTGCAGGCAATCTGACAATAGTATTTCTGGTATTTAAGAAAAATTATCTTTATTTATTTAAGCCATCAGGTTTGACAGCAGAGGCCTTTTCCCCACTAGCCATGTCTCTGGCCCTCTTCTGGTACTTTAGAAATATCTACGTCACCTGGAATGTATTTTTTGTGTAAGGCAGAAGAGTGAGGTAGTTTTAAATCCTAGAGCCTCCAATGGCTAGCCCAGCCAGACCTACAGTATGTTATGTATCACAGCTAACACAGTATCCAGTTAATACACTCCAGCCCAGACCATTACCCCATATATATAAAACCAGAGCATTGCACACCCCAGACCTCATAAACTGCTTGCATCCTGTCCTTTAGGCCTGAGGCTTCACCCAGACCCTCTGGCACATGCTTTCATCTCTTTCTTAGATATTAGATTATTCTCTTTTAAAGACTTAGTTATGCCTATGGGTGTTTTGCCTGGATGTATGTCTGTGGCCAGGTGTGCAAAGCCCACGAAGGCCAGAAGAGGGAATCAGATTCCCCGGGGACTGGAACGATAGCCACCATGCAGATGCTAGGAACCGAACGCAGAGCCTTTGGAAGAGCAGCCAGTGATCTTAACCACTGAGCCATTCTCCAGTTCTGCTCTAACAGTCTTACATGAATCAATGACCCAAGCCAAAGGACAATCTATTGCTACAGAAACAATGGCCCTTGATTCTGGACAACTGTCCCAGCTCCAATAATCCAGAAGAAAACTTTCTCTTAACAAGTCCAGAAAGAAACAGGGACCAAGCCAGGCACAACAGCACATGCTTTAACTGCAGGACTTGGGAGACAGAGGTGGGTGGATTTGAGCTCAGCCAACCTGGTTTACATAGCAAGTTCCACGACCCTGTCTCAAACAACCACTCCCCTCCAAAAAAACAAAAGAACCAAGAGAGAAGTCCTCTAAATACGTCCATCAGCATATGAAGTCAAGCAGGCCTAGGGATGAACCCTAGTTGAGCTACTGAATAGCTTAGGACACTGCTTAGCTTGCTCAGTAATCAGTTCTCATCTAAAATATGTCAACACTCAGCTTAGGGGGCAGTTACTCCTCGGTTCCAGAGGCATAAGGAGTATTTGGCATGCAGTATATGTATTATATATTTAAATATCAAGTGTAACATTCTCTTTTCTCTTCCACTTCTGCCAATAAAATTAATCTCTTGAGAAAACATACCCTTAATTTATCTTTCTCCTCTCTCCTCCAAGAAAGCACTTGTCAGATACGCAGTGCCTCATGGCTACACTCACTGCCCCCCCCCCAGGTATTCCTCTCCTGCCAGGCCCCACCACGGAGACTTTCCAGTACCTGGGCTTGGGCCCCCTCCATCCTGACCACTGCCACTTTACCCAGCTACCTCCTACTTCTAAACTTACATCTTGGCCCAGCCTTCTGTTTAACCTGTGCTCCCAGAGAGAGCAAGCCCTGCCTACCCATTCAAATTATTTGGTATCCCCAAAACCTATGCCCTTGTACCTCCTCTTCTTTCCTACTCCCTAGGAAATGCAGCTAGACTTTACACCAGTAAGCACGTTACCTACTAATGTAACCTAAAACACCATGCAGTAGGCATCATGCGCCTTTGACAGCGAAGAGCAGGCCGGACAGGGAAGGCAATTACATAAACTACTAAGCTCAGACTCAAGCCACGACTGTGAGCATGAAAGTTCTCTAATCCCAAAAGGAAGTGCTGAGACTGCACTATTGCCAACCTCAACACACTGTCGGGATCTGGCATTAAGTCATTAAATGCTTAGTTCATGAAAATGTCTTTCCCAGGAACTAAGTCAGCAATCGCCTCTTTCCTTCCCTTTGCTGCACAAAAGGCCCAATGGTGTGGCTCTAGGCTCCCACCTTATTTTCCCAAACTGCCCACCCCCAAAGGCTGTGTGTTCGGTACAGGGCTCTTTTCAGCCATATATCTGTTAAACACCTGTTATAGGCCAGACACTGTTAGCAACCCAGATATGTTGACACTGAACACTGTCCACAGAATCGCCATCGCCTTCTAACTAGGGGTCCCACTTCTCCCAGTTCCTGCCTGCCTGCAACACCCACAAAGCTTTTCTTCCAATGCAGTGCTATCTAAGAGAGGGCAAACTTGAGGCTCAGCCTTTAATCTTAACCAAGCCACACCTCTCTCTACATTTCAGATTTCCATGAAATGAGGAAAGAAAGTTACAGGGCCAAAAGGCAAATTTTAAATGTTCTCAGGCAAAGGCAAAAGACCACCCATAGAAAACAGCCCCCGACACTTAAAATCAACTTCAGTTCTAGGTTACAGCCCAGTTCTGTCCGCGCAGCGAGCTGTAAACTGCAGACCCGGCACAGTACACACTCCCATGTGAGTTCCTGCTGAGGCCGACTGGTCTAGGAGAAGGCACAGGGTCCTGATTTGTTTTTCCTTAACAAAAACAAAACAGATGCTGCAAACTAGGGGCACCTCTGACCCAAAATAGTCCACCTGGTTAGGATGGTAATTTGAGATTCCTGTGCCTCAATTACACAAAAACGCCATCTGGTGCACCAAAGCCTAAGGCTGCAACACTCACTGTCGCAAGGCTGTCTGTTCCCTTGGCCTCAAAGCCAAAGGTGGAGAGTGCAGACATCCCACTTGTCTAGGGAGCCCCATTTCTCTTCAAGCTGCAATTTTGGATTGAGGGTTTGATCTGTTACTGAGGCTGAACCTCTGGCACCAGCCTCTCAAAATAAAAATAGTGCACCATGCTCCCAAGGCCAAGTCGCTTTTTTTTTTTTTTGCAAATGAAAAGCCATTGTGTCATTTTTTTCTAGTGAATTTCCTACTTCCTTATACTAATGAATGGGTCTTTTCCCACTCCATCTTTGCTCCCACACCAGTCCTAAGCATCACAAGTTACAGCATTCGAAGGCCAAGCAGTCACTCTAAGCCAGCCCCTTTGCTTTTGCTCGAGGTTTGCTGTGGAAAGGCCCACGACTGCATTTATATTCATCTTGTTTTCCTCTTTGGTTGGTCTAGACTAAGCCAAGCTTTTCCTGAATCTAGACTTCCTTCCGGAGCTGTTCCAAAGAAAAGCGCCAGGAGTCCTGGACACCGTACACTCAACGATGTGACACCTATCCTTCTAGGCCAATTTCTTTGCCCACGGTCAGCCTGTCTTTTCTTGAGGTCCTTATTTTTCTCTCTTCCTCCCCACAACTCATTTTATATATCTTAACTGCTGAACTACGCTGCCAATTTTGTTTGCATGTGTGTCTCAAAAACTGTAGATACTTTTCCCCAATAAGCCGCTCTTTCTGGGTAGACTCAAACATGTCTGTAAGCCTGGCCAAACTGCGCCAATGTGGTGCTTTCCGAGACCCGGTTTCAAGCACCAAGTGCTTAGTGAAAAGTTGGACTGAACGGGCCCGGCTCCTGACCGTGACTGCATCTGCACTCCCTCCGCCCCGGCCCAGTGGCACTCAGGCACTCCGACGCCGGCAGCCTTGCAGCAGAGGAGGTCTGTGCACGACCCAGACGGGGTCTCGCTTCCTCTTTGCGTCCCTCTGTTAATCTTCAGCTTCAGCCAGGAACCCGAGTCCCGCGGAAGCGCACAGACCCGCCCCGCCCGAATGCCGCCACCCTCTCACCAGGACCCCCCGGCGGCTCGCCGTGCGGCTGCGGCCCGGGGGCGCCGCCGTCCAGGATGGCGAAGGCCTCGTCGTTCTCGATGCCCGCAATCTCACTCTCCTGCTGCGCCAAGAAGGCCGCGGCCGGGTCTTCCTCGCCGGCGCCCGCCACTCCGTTCCCCAGCGCGGGGCCACCGGGCGCACCGGCGGGAGCGCCGAATGGATCCAGCTCAGCCATGACAGCCCAACTCAAACGCAGCGACACCGAAGCCGACGCCAACCGACCGACCCGCCGACACCCCGCCCGGCAGCGGACACTGTGCTAGCGGCTGCTACCGGAGGACGAGCGAGAGGAGGGAGAAGGTGGAAGCGGAAGCCCTGTTTCTATATCCGGTCGGGTTGGCGAGCCGCAAAAGGAGCATCCAATCAGAGGACGGGAGCTGCCCAATCAGCTGGCAGGGGCAGAGTCCTGAAGACCACTCGTGACTGGGACCAGAGGGAGGAGCGGGCGGAAGTGCCACCTGATCGAAAGCTGGGACTTGCAGAAAGATCATCAGCGGCGGGAGTGACCAGGGAAGGGGGTGTGTGGGGCACAGTGATGTGAGCTCTTCCCTGCCACACGAAACGCAACCACTTGGTCTTTCTTGAACCTCAGTGTCCTCGCTTAGAAAGCAGGGAAGAGAATTCTGCGGTGCCCCTCTCCTGGAGTCTTGACATTTTTATGGGTACATAGGCCAAGAGAAGTATGTTTCTTTTTTAATGTTTCCGGCCTAAAAAGAAATAAACAACAACCCCCCACCATGTGTGTTTTATTTTTTTAGTTATAGTTACTTAAAATGTGTGTATATTAAGGGCCAACTTGTGGGTTCCTTGGATGGAGCTCAGGTTACCAGGCTTGGTGGCAAGCATCTTTACCCAGGGTTTTAATATACGTCTTGGAAGTTTTGCTTTCTTAAAAAGTAACTACATCAAACACTTCTTTTCTTGTTTTACTGACTAGGGACAGAAGGCACTTGCTAGGCAAGCCCTCTACCACTGAACTCCATCCCCAGGCTTTCTAAAGCCATTTTAAGTATGGAATGTAAGAAATTTAGAAGGGTGGCCAGGTGACTTGGAGGGTAAAGGTGTTGATTGTTAGGCCCGATGACCTGAGCTGGCTACTAAAGTATGATCATAATAGCACACACAACACAGTACACACAAGAGAAATGTCAAAACAAAAATTAAAGGAAAGGTAGGAAGAAAAGCTTGGGGAAAGTTAATTCCCATCTGTAATGCCGGCACTCTGGATGCAGAAGCAGGAGGTCAGCTTGACTCAAGCTAGAGGTGTGTGAAAGGAGGGGGGGATCAGGTGAGAAAAATGCCTTCATAAGATCCTGCTGTCAGGCATTTTCCTAATTAGTGATCAATGAGGGTGGGGGAGCCCATTGTGGGTAAGCAGCACCAACATCCCCCTCATGGCCTCTTCACAGGATCCTGTCCTGTTTGAATTCCTGTTCTGACTTTATTTAGTGATGAACAGCGATATGCAAGTGTAAGCCAAATAGACTCTTTGCTCCCCAAGTTGTTTTTTTTGGTCATGGTGTTTTATTGCAGCAACAGAAACCTCAATATGACAAGGAGAACACATAAGTTTGAGGCCAGCTTGGTCTACGTAGCAAATGGCAGGGCAGATAGCAGGGCAGATGACGGCTTAAAAAAAACTATAAAGAACAGAAAGGCAATGATATATGAAGTATTTCCCTTGTTGATCTTTCGAATGCCACTGTGAAACTGGCAGGGACTGCCATGAAAGATCCCAGGAAAACAACTTTTGGTTTTGTTCTGGCTAGTTTTCTGACAACTGACACAAGCTAGAGTTATCTGGTAGTTGAGAATGCCCCTGAATGACTCTGTAAGATTTTCCTGTAGGAAGCCTGGTGCTGGTGGCGCACCCCTTTAATCCCAGCACTCGGAAGGCAGAGGCAGGCAGATTTCTGTGAGTTCGAGGGCAGCCTGGTTCTACCTTTCAAACTCCATTTCTTTCTCATGCTCTTAAGAAAACAAACAGGAAAAAAAGATAAAACAAAGTGAACAGACTAACAAAAAGAAACTAGGAAAGAGCACAAGAAACACACACACACACAGAGAGAAAAATCCCATAAAAACTCAAAATGGGAAACCATAATGTATAAGCAAAAGACCAGTAAGGATTTTTTTTAAGGCCCAAACAAAGTAATATGAGACAAAAAAAATCTCCAAAGATAGTTTTGAATTTGTTTTGTGCTGGTCAACTGCTGCTGGGCATGGGACCTACCTGAAGGTGGATGTATCCCCAGTGAGATTTCTTGGAGAAACTAATTTTTCCTTTCCAAGCGGTTGTCAGTTGGAGATAGTTTCTGTTGGGGATGAAAGCTTGTGCCTACTTCCCCATCTCAGGGCTGGGACCCATCTGCTGGATGTCTGCACACATATCCACACTGCCTCAGACCTTCTGAGTTTGTATTGTGTCAGTCCTGTTGGGTCTAGAAGACACTTTCCTTGGTATCATCCATCTTCTCTGGTCCCTAGAATCTCTGTGCCTCCTCTTCCTCAGAGTTCCCTGGGGGACCTGAGCCCTGAGGTGGGATTTGATGGGGACATTCCGATTAGGACTGAGTATTCAAAGGTCTCTCATTCTCTGCACATTGTCCAGCTATGCGTCTCTGTATTAGTCCCCATCCACGGCAGGAGAAAGCTTCTCTGATGATGGAGTAAGACACTGATGTATGGGTATCGCCGAATGTTCTTAGAACACTTTTATTGCTATGTTATTTTAGTAGAAAAGTAGTATTTGGTTTTTCTCCTAGGTTTATGGCCTATTTAGTCTCAGGTTCTTGGCCACCTAAACAGTGTCAAGCATGAGTTCCATCTCATGGAGTGGGCCTTAAATCTAATCAGTTAGTGGTTGGTTACTCCAGAAACATCTGTGCCACTATTGCACCAATGTATGGTGCAGTCAGGTCACCATTGTAGATAAACGGTTTGTAGCTGGGTCAGAGTTTACCTTTCTTCTCTGGTAGGGTGCATACTATGTTCCAGTACAATGAATACTATTTAAAGAAACTTCTACTGTAGTAGGTTTCATGTGACCCTCAAATGACCTTAGTGTTTGCAGTCCCTCCCTGTATTTCCTCTCTTACTTCTTTTCCCACTGCTCCATTTAATTCTGTTACAGTCTTCTCCTCCCTGCTTCTCTCTATATATTCTATTTTCCCTTTCTTTGGTGGGGGGGAGTCCTTCCCTTCCTCTGGTTCCTTACTATATACTTAACTTCTGTGCTTTTTCATATCGGGAGGCAGAGGCAGCCAGATCTCTTTGAGTGCGAGTCCAATCTGATCTCCAAGAGCTAGTTCCAGGACAGGCTCCAAAGCTACAGAGAAACCCTGTCTCGAAAAACAAAAAAACACACCAAAATAAAAAAAAAAGCTAACATCCACATATATTTAAAAAAAAAATACATACCTGTTTTAGTTACTGTTCTATTGGTGTGAAGAGACACCATGACTGAGGCAAGTCTTACAGAAAAGAAAGCATTTCCCTGGGGGCTTGCTTACAGTTTCAGAGGGTCATTATTATCATGGCAGGGAAGAGGCAGTAGCTGAGAGCTTTATATCCTGACCCACAGACATCAGACAACAAGCTGGGAAGAGGGGAGAGAGAGAAAGAGAGAGACTAGGCTTGGCATGGGCTTCTGAAACCTCGAAGCCAACCGCTAGTTATACATTTCCTTCAAAAAGGCCACACTTTCTAATCCTTCCCAAACAACTCATCCCCTGGGGACTAACGTGCAAATATACGAGCCTACGGGACCATTCTCATTCAAACTATCACAATTCCATATTTGACTTTTGACATCTGCGTTACCTCACTCAGGATGACTTTTTTTTCCTAGTTCTATTCATTTGCCTGATAGTTTTATGATTTCGTTTTTTAACAACTGGATAATCTTCCACATTTTCCTGACCCATTCCTCTGTTGATGGGCATCAAGGCTGTTTCCAGTTTCTGCCCGTTATGAATAGAGCAGTAATGAGCAGGGCTGTGCAAGCATCTCTACAGTAGTAGGATAGGGAGTCCTTTGTGTGATGCCCAAGAGTGGTACAGTTGGGTCTTGAGGACGATCTAGTACCGGTTTCCTCGGGCACCATCACACTGATTTCCGTAGTGACTGGACAAGTTTGGTACAAATGGATGGGGTGGTCCCTTACCCCACATCCTCACTAGTGTGGGCTTTCTGTTTCATTGGTCTTTGTCATTCTTACTGGTGTTAGATGGAATCTCAAAGTAATTTTGATTGGCATTTCCCTGAAGGTAGAATATTTCTTTAAGTTTAAAGAAATTAAAGATATCATTTATGTTTCATCTCTTGAGAACTTTATTTCTCTATTTAGTTCTGTACTCCATTTTTAATTGTGTTGTTTGTTTTCTTTATGCCCAGGGTTTTTGTTTTGTTTTGTCTTGTTTTGTTTGAGTTCTTTATATATTATGAATATTAGCCTTCTATCAGATGTTAGTTGACAAAGACTTTTTTCTGTTCCCTAGTCTGCTTTTATGCCCCAAAGACAGTGTTCTTTGCTATACAGAAAAATTTCAGTTTCATGAGGTCCCATCTGTTAATTACAGACCTTATTGCCTGTGCTAATGATGTTCTGTTCAGAAAGTCCTTTCCTGTATCAGTAACTTCAAGGTTTCTCACCACTTTCTCTTCTGTCCGGTTCAGAGTATCAGGTTTATGTTGAGGTCTTCGATGCATTCAGACTTAAGCTTTTTGCAGAGTGATAAGCATGGATCTATTTGCATTCTTTTACTTACAAACATCCAGTTTGACCAGTACCATTTGTTAAAGATGCAATCTTTTCGCCAGTGTTATTTCTGGCTTCTTAATAAAAAATTAGATGAATTTGCGTCTGGGTCTTCCGTGTCACTGATCCATATGTCTGTGTTTTGGCCAATAACATGCTGTTTTTATTCTATGGCTCTGGAGGAAATCTTGAGAATGGGGGTGGCGACACCTCCAGCCGTTCTTTGATCATTCGGGATTGTTTTAACTATTCTGTTTTTTAATTTTTTCATATGAAGCTGAAAATTGCCCTTTCAAGATCTGTGATGAACTCTATTGGAATTTTGATGAGGACTGTATTAAATCTGTAGATTGCTTTTGATAGGATGGCCATTTTCACTATGTTAATTCCACCAATCCATGAGCATGGGAGATCGTTCCATCTTCTGATATCTTCTTCAGATTCTTTCTTGTCTTAAAGATTTTATTTTACAAGTCTTTCACTTGCTTGGCTAGAGTTGCCCCAAGATATTTTTTTAAGTTATTGTGAAAGATTTTGTTTATCTGATTTCTTTTTTTGGTCTGTTTGACTTTTGTTAGCAGGAAGGCTATTGGTTTTTGCATGCTAATTTTGGATTCTTCTGCTTTGTTGAAAGTATTCCTCAGCTGTAGAAGTTTTCTGGTGGAACTTTTAGCATCAATTGTAAAGACACTTTTCTTATTTCTTATTACTTTTCCTAAAGATACTTTTCTTATTTGTATCCTCTCTATCTCCTGCAGTTGTCTTATTTCTCAAACTAAGACTTCAAATACTATGTTGCCTAGGCATGGAGAGAGAGGATACCTTGTCCACTCTTGTTGATTTTGGCTATGGGCATGCTGTAAATCACCTGTCTGATGTGGAGGTAGGGCCCTTGTATCCCTAGGCTTCCCAGGACTTTTATCAAGAAGGGGCGTTGGATATTTTCAACAACAAAACTTGGCAGATTCAGCCACATGGTTCTGGCCTTAGAGTCAAGAAAGGGGTTATGGAATTTTAACAGGGTCCCAAATCTTAGTAGACCCACAGACCTGAGCACACCTGACTCCATGATGGAAGTACCATTCAGGCTGTAAACCTCAGCAAATAGACAGCCCCGCCTGCCAAAACTAAAACGAAGTCCTAATTCATCAAAGTACATAGTCCCAGGAAAGTCTCTAAGTGTACTAACCTGCTTTTTGTCTTCTGTAGTTCCATCCTTGGCTAACTGTTCCTGTTAACTGAAGTATGTCAACATACATGGTTTTAATGCGAAAAGCTCACCCCAAGAAAGTCTTGGGGCTGTACTGGGATCCCAAATACCCAGAATGGTCACCAGCTGGCTAATAAAGACTTTCTATTGGCTTCTTTTGTCACCTAATTGGCCCCAGATATTAGCAGCAGAATGCTATAAAAGTTAGGAACATTTAAAGATATACATAGTTCCTGGTTAAACACTCAAGAGGTGTTTAACAGAAGAGAAGTGGTTCAGACAAGGCCTTTTGCATAAATTGAAAGCCACCATCACCTTCTCTGATATAGGACAAGTTAGAAAAGGTGATAGTGGCATTTCAGTTGTATTTTAATAAATAAAGCTTGACTGAAGATCTGAGAGTTAAACAGCCCCAGGTAGTGGTAACACACACCTTTAATCCCAGTAGCCACACTAGTTGCCATAGACACCGGAAAGTACATGCCTTTAATCCCAGTGGTGCACACCTTTAATCCCAGCCTTGGAGAGGAATATAAAACGGGAGGAGACAGCTCTCCAAACGTGGTCTCATTCTGAGATTCCTGGAGGCAGGATTGCCATTTTGGACTGAGGTGGAGCAGAGATAGAGGAGGAAAGAAGACAGAGTCAGGCAGGCTCTGTGTAGCTACCAAAGTAGAAAGATGCCAGAATTTACCCATAAACTACAGCCTTGTGGCGATACACAGATTTATAGAAATGGGTTAATCTCAGATGGAAGAGCTAGCTAGAAATATGCCTGAGCCATCAGCCAAAGAGTGTTGTAATTAATACAGTTTCTGTGTGATTATTTGGGTCTGGGAAGCTGGAAAATGAAAAAACAGTCACCGCTTACACCCAGCAAAATTTTGGTGTGTCTTTTAATGACAGAAGAAAATCTCCTAGCTGAAAATTCTGTCCCCAGTGAAATTACCTGTCGCGAGTGAGAAGGAAACATGGAACACACAACAAACCTGCTTAGGAGTTTATTGGGGAGGAGGTATACAGGCCTGATGAGGTCAGTGTGCAGAGAGAGAGAGAGAGAGAGAGAGAGAGAGAGAGAGAGAGAGATGTTACAAGGAAAGAGGAGCCCCTTGTTCCATCCTGCCCAGCTAGCTTACACCTGAAATAATCACACAGAAATTGTATTAATTAAATTATTGCCTGGCCATTAGCTCTAGCCTGTTATTAGCTAACTCTCACATATTAGTTTAATCCATCTCCATTAATGTGTATCGCCACTTGACCGTGGCTGACCGGCATGAGTCTAACCAGTGTCCGTCTTGGGCAGGAGAATCATGGCGTCTGCCTGTCTCTGCTTTCTTCCTCCCAGAATTCTGTTCTGTCTTCCTCACCTACCTGAGTTCCACCCTATCAACTAGGCCAAGGCAGTTTCTTTAATAACCAATGAAAGCAACACAAATACAGAAGGACCTCCTACATCAGAGAGAGAGCTGAAGATGGCACATCCGGCTTTTAAGGGCTGCCTAGTGCATGTGAGCGGTGTGTGTGTGTGTGTGTGTGTGTGTGTGTGTGACAAGGTTGCATCATACACAGATGATGGAGCTCAGGCATGTGCATGCAAGTGCTCACGCAGCTGCCTCATACATAGGTGATGCAACCATGCCACACGTGGGTCACGCCTGAGGTCCTGGAACACGGAAGTGTCAGCCATATTGTGTCTGAATCATAACCTTCCACCCTTTTGTTTATTATAAAAATTTTGGGAGTCTGGGGTCTTTAATGTGTGGGAATGGGGCGTCATAAGGTCTCTCGTGACTGATTTTTTTAAAAAGATTTATTTAGTATATATACAACATTTGGCCTCCATATATACCTGTAGGCCAGAAGAGGGCACCAGATATCATTACAGATGGTTATGAACCACCATGTGGTTGCTGGGAATTGAACTCAGGACCTCTGGAAGAACAGTCAGTGCTCTTAACCTCTGAGCCATCTCTCCAGCCCTTGTGACTGATTTTTGCTGATTTTGTGGGCATTGGAGAGTTGAGATGCTTGACCACGTCCTAGGGTGGCTGATTACTTTTGTGGTTTTTTTTCCTCTGTGGAACTGGCTGGCTGGCACCTTGGACATTACAAGATACTGGAGGGCTGGAGAGATGGCTCAGAGGTTGAGAGCACTGACTGCTCTTCCAGAGGTCCTGAGTTCAATTCCTAGCAACCACATGGTGGCTCACAGCCATCTGTAATGAGATCTGGTGCCCTCTTCTGGCCAGCAAGCATACAGACAGACAGAACACTGTATACATAATAAATAAATTTTTTTTAAAAAAGATACTGGGGCCGGGCGGTGGTGGCACACGCCTTTAATCCCAGCACTCGGGAGGCAGAGGCAGGAGGATCTCTGTGTGAGTTCGAGGCCAGCCTGGTCTACAAGAGCTAGTGCCAGGACAGGCTCCAAAGCTACAGAGAAACCCTGTCTCGAAAAACTAAAAAATAAATAAATAAATAAATAAATAAAAGATACTGGAAAGGCAGAAAATTATGTCTGGAAAACTTTTAGATCCCAGTGATTAAGGGAGGAGAGTCCCAAGATGGAAGATAGAGGGGTTGTTTTCTGGAGGGGGGGTGGAGGAGGGAATTTTCCAGGGGTTCCCGAGACCAGGAATGATAAGGGAAGAATTAAATGATACTTATTCTGGATGAGTCTGGTCCATTTAGATAGGTCCAATTGGCTCCCTGGAGCTTATGAAAAAATGTTTGAAAAGAAATAAATTTTAGACATATTAAAAGCTTACGATTATGATGGTATAGTGTTGGAATAGAAGATAGTGGGGAGGAGGGAGGAAAAGAAGGGGGAATTATTAGAAAGGGAATTATTAGACCCCTCAATGTTTTGCCTGAAGCAAATCTTAAGGTACTTGTTCTCTTTAGCATCATGGTATTACCTTAACGTCCAGGAGACACTGCTGCAGTCAGTGATAAACCTGTTTTGTTAACATCTGTTTTGTGAATATTTAGAGTCTAGGGCTGTGAATGTCCCCAAACTTGTTACTGTTTCTTACCACCTGGACTTTTGGCAATCCTTGTACCTCTGGCTCTGTGTTTAATGATGGTCCCTGTAATAACAGCTGAGTGGTTAACTGGAAATGTAAGTATGACGTTGGAGATATAGAGAAGTTGGTAAAGCAGACAGGAGAAAGAGGAAGAGGGAGAGTATATGGAGTTTTTGGCACAGGAGAGTTGAGTAGGGTGATGAAACTTTTATTTTCTGTAACTGGGGGAAAAATGGCTGATCTTGGTATCCTCTGGAACTGAAGGGAACAGGGCCATGTTTGAGTTACTGTATGTGACAGGGTATCTTGAGCTGGAAGAGCAAAGGGTTTAAGGTGTTTAGCATTAGAGGGGTTTTGGGTGTCTCAGACTTGGGGGTTCACCTGAGAGACTGATAAGAGGAAAAAAATACATTGGAGCTGGGAGGTTGGGAGGCTAGGAGGAGGGAGGGCTGCTGGCGAGTCTAGGGTAAGGTGAATGGAAGGAGCAAACAAAATGGAAGCTCCTACTTTTGCTAAAAAATCTCTTCCCATGAGAGGTACCGAGCAGGTTGGCATGACTAAAAATGAATGAGTGAGATAAATACCCCCAAAACACAGTTAAGTGTTGGGGTCAGCTCAGGTAGATAAGGCTGTCCCCCTACCCCAACAACAGGGAAACTAGAAGAAGGGGTAGGACCCCAGAATTTCCTCAGTACCAAGTATGTGGCTCCAGTGCCCAAGAGAAAGGCCATCTTGATACCATGATGTTTACCCGTGGCTCCCTGTTACAGATGATGGTTGCAGTTAGATCAAAGGAGCCCAGGCGGCCTCACTCATCCATGACCAGACCTAGGTCAGCTTGGGAATTATCTGGGTTTGATGTCCCCATGTGCACAAGGATAATCGACTGCCCCATGTCCTTCCCTGTGGCATCTTAGACAAGGTCTCGTAGGACCAGATGAGGATTAGGGCTTGCTCTGGCCCAGTGGGCAGTTCTACCACATTTGAAACACAGGCCTGGTGGTTCTCGAGCCCTGGGGGACAAGGGAGCAGCACGGACAGCACGGATCAGGCGGTCTGTTGCCTAGGCTCGCTGGAGATCTGTGGTAGCACGTGACAGTGGTGATTGAGGGCTTTGTCATTCCTCACATGATACACCTTAAAAGCCAACTCTAAGACTTCTACCTTTGGGGTCAACGGGCCTTTCTCCAAATGTCTAAGTTTAGCCTTAATGTCAGGGTAGCACTGAGAAAAAAAAAAGTCATGAGTAACTGTCTGCCTTCTGTGGTTTCTGGATCTAAGTTAGTATATTGTAACAGGGCTTTGGTGAGGTATTCGAAAAATGCAGAAGGATTTTCCTTTGTATCTTAAATGACTTCTGAGAGCTTACTATAGTTTACAGGCTTGAGGGTAGCCTTACAGAGACCTGCCAGGAGGCAAGTCAAAAACTGGTACCTAAAATTCCACTTGGGGGTGCTGGAAAGATGGCTTAGTTGGGAGAACTGGCTGTTGTCCTAGAGGACCTGAGTTCAATTCCCAGAACCCACATGGCAGCTCACAACTGTTTGTAACTCCAAGATCTGACACCCTTACATAGACATACATCCACACCAATAAAATAAAATAAAAATAAATAAATTATTTTAAAAATTCCACCTGGGGTGTTATAATTCCGGTGTGGTTCCTGCTTGGGGACTGCCTTTGCCCCCCACCCCCCGGTGGGGGGGTGTTGCATGTGTTTGGTGAACCTCATATGCCTATAGTCTGGCCTGCTCCCAAACTCACCTGTGCTCTTCAGGAAGTAGGTTATTAGATAGGATCATATAGATACTATGAAAGGTGAGATTATAAGAAGGGGCAGGAGTAGATGCCAGCTGAGGTGGAAAAGGCAGGGGTTCATTAGCTGGGTACAGAACAGAAGCATAGGGTTCTTCCAATTCAGATGGTGTAGCCAGGAACATGTGAGCAGGTGAACAACTTGCAAGGACAGAGGGCTTAGGCTTAGAGCTTAGACAGTAAAAGGTTTGGATGTAGGGAAACTCCTTCCATTTGCCTGTGTGCTGACAGTAGTTAGAAAGCTCCCATAGTATATCGGGATCAAAGGTGCCGTTAGGCAGCCACTTTAGATTGTTACCTAAATTGTATCGGGGCCATTTTTTTTGAACAAAGATGGACAAGTGTAGGATCTGTAAACAGAGCTTTAAGGCCTGGGGTAGTAACAAGAGCGGCGGCAGGGCTGCGTCCCCAACACCCCAGCCGCCTGCTCGGCTAGCTTATGCCCCGAAATAATTACACGGACACTGTATTCTTTTAATCACTGCTTGGCCCTTTAGCCCTAACCCTTACTGGCTAATTCTGATATCCCGATCAACCCATCTCTAACAATCTGTGAGCACCGGTCTTACCGGGAAGATTCTAGTTCAGAGCTTCATCGCTTGTGTCTGCCCAGGAGCCGGGAGCATGGCGTCTCCCGAGAGGAGAGCTGTCGAGTCTGACCTCACTTCCTCTTCCTCCCAGCGTTCTGTTCTGTTTACTCCACCTACCTATGTCCTAACCAATAAAATGGGCCAAGGCAGTTCCTTTATTAGCCAATGACCTTCCTCCATCACAGGGGGGAGGCTGGACTGATGGTCCTGGACGGCTTGCTACCATAGCTGAAACCTTGGAAACCTGCAAAAACGTCAACACCACAAGGCTTATAGGGGGATGTCTCCCCTCTATAGGTGGGGTGTTAAAGCCTGACTGGCTCCAGTCTGGAAGACTGGGAAGCCAGAGAGGCTAGAGATCAAGCGATCTCTCACAGTGGGGACCACTAACAAGTGGTCCAAAAGAAAAGAAAAAAGAAAAAGAAAAACCCAAGTCACAAAACCAATAAAATTACCTGGTGTGAGAAGGAAACACAGAACACACAACAAACACACATAGGAGTTTATTGGGGTGTGTGTACAGGCCTGGTGAGGTCAGTGTGCAGAGAGAGAGAGAGAGAGAGAGAGAGAGAGAGAGAGAGAGAGAGAGAGGGAGAGAGAGCTGAAGATGGCATACGTGGCTTTTAAGGGCTGCTTGGCGCATGCATGCAGGGGGATGATGTGATTATGTCATACTCAGATGACAGAGCTCATGCATGCGCAAAGGGTTCACACAGCTGTGTCATACACAGGTGCTGCAACTATGCTGCACGTGGGTCACGCCTGAGGGCTTGTCTGCACATACATGGCCCTGGAACCGGGACGTGTCCATCATATTGTGGCTGAATCATAACACCCAGTTAAAAGATGTAGTTGGATTATCTCTCGGATTGACAACAAAGATTCCCAGATTTGGGCAGAAACCATCCCCATAGGTCTGGCCCAATTCCAAGTTCCTATAATTGCTCAATTAATCAGTTCAACTACCTGTGTAGATTAAACAATGCCTAATAAACCTAGAAACAAAGAGAAAACTGCAGCTCACATTGCCTGGGTTGGAGAGACAGGCATCCTGGTGTTTGCCAGTCACTGTAGAATACATTCTCCTGCCTGTGAAGAAACCTGGGACCTTGATTCTCATGAGTCTGAATTTTTCAGAGAAGCAGGTGTACATTGTCTTTGACCTGAAAGATGATTATTCAGCCTTACATTGGCAGCAGTGAGTCAACTCATCTTTGCTTCTGAATGGACAGACACGAATGAAGGTTACAGTGGGCAGCTTACATGGATCAGGTTGCCCCAAAGATTTAAAAATTCTCCAACCTCATTTGATGAGATACTAAATGCTTTCCTCCTGCCTTCTGGCAGAGATTTCCTGGAAAAATAGATTATAAAAGGGCCACTGAGGAACTGCTGCAAGAGTTACAGACCTTGAGCTACAGAATGTCAGCTAAAAAAGCCCAACTTTGGGGCTAGAGAGATGGCTCAGCGGTTAAGATCACTGCTTGCCCTTCCAAAGGTCCTGAGTTCAATTCCCAGCAACCACATGGTGGCTCACAACCATCTGTGATGAGATCGGGTGCCCTCTTCTGGCTTGTACGTATACATGGAGGCAGAATACTGAAAATACCGTACACATGATAAGTAAGTTTAAAATTTTTTTTTAAAAAGCCCAATTTTGTAAATCAGAGGCTGCCTATCTTGGCTACAAGCTGAGGGGAGGCAAAAGGAGCCTGTTCCATAGTAGGGTTGCTGCCATCCTCCAGATCCCAACTCTAAAGACTAAGACACAGGTTGGACTGTTGCTAGGGGTAGCTAGGCATTGCTGCCTCTGAATACCAGAGTCTGTGGAAATAGAAGGGCTCTATACACCAGCACAAAGTGGGGCTGGAGCATGGAGCCCCTAATCTGGACTGAGACTGAACAAAAGGCGTTTGTGGCTTCAGTTCCAGCTCCAGCACCTCCAGATGTCTCTAAACCTTTTCATCTGTTTGTCCAGGAAGCAAACGACATTGCAAAGGGAGTTTTTAACCCAAGCTTTGGGCCCATGGAATTGCCCTGTGACATACCCATCCAAATGATTGGATCCAGTAGCCACAGAACAGCCCTCCTGTCTAAGAGATGTGACAGCTATGGCTAGTCTGATGAAAAACAAACAAAGCAAACAAAAACAATCAAGTTAACTCTGGGTCAAGATCATACACTCACAGCACCCCACGTCACTGAGGCCCTCCTCCAAGAAATACCAGAATGCCAGGCGTCTAAGGACTGTGTGTCCCAGAGTCTAGCAAAGAGTAGATTGATCGCCCTACTTTGCTTTGCTTTAGGCACCCTGAGCCCCCTATAGGGAGGGATTTACCCCCTATGGAATGATGTTTGGAAGAGCTCCTCCTGCTTCCCAGGCTCAGAGTGCAGCAGTTGGCAGACCTCTCTAACCGTTCCTTTCTCAAGTCACCACAGGCCCTCCAGTCCTCCATACGGGCTATTCACTGGACAATCTGAGAGACCTGGCTATACACCGACTATCTGAGAGACAGGCTGACCTCTGAATCCACCACCAGTTTCTGCTGGTTTGAGTCCACTGAGACCATCTGGGTCAAGCAGGTAGCTGAAGGAGTGTCAGAACTGACCTGGAAAGGTTCTCTCACTTCTATGGCAGTGAAGGAGGCTAGCAGTGCACCATGGATCCACCACACCCAGGTCTAGAAAGCAGAAGCCACACACACTGCTGCCAAATGGACTTTCTCCCAGACTATGGACCTGCTAAAATTAAAGTTTCACCAGGCTCCAGGCCCTTCTACTCCCTACCCTTCTACCTCCTCCTGGGTCTTATGCTTGGTATGAAAACAGGGTCATGGTCCACTACCCACCACTCTCAGGCCTGCACCTAGGACCGGAGGCAGACAGAGGAGGTGTTAGCTAGTGTGACTATGGACCAGCAACCCATATTCATCTTGACCTTTGCTCTCTGGTGCCTGCTGTAAGTGTCTGTATTGGAGAGAGTAAAGGTCTGGGGGTCTATCTTTTGAAGTGGAATGCAGAGTTTACAATTCCATGTGTGCCCTACAGCTGGGCCCCCCTAGTTCCTGGACACAAGAGTTTCCAATGCAAAAATTGAAGCTTCCTGGAAATTTTCTTTTAAAAGATTCTGGCCTTTGGGAAACAGGGGGAACTTGGGGAATCACATTCTATGCCACATGAAGAAACCCTGGGGATAGGGTTAATCATTCCTAGCTGGCAACTGGCCCAGATTGCTGGTTATGCTGAGACACTCGGCCCCTGGACTATATAGGAATAGGCGCTTAGACGGCTTCTCGTGAGATAAAGGAAATTATGTATGGCTTTGAGAGAAGTCTGTTCTATGTTAATCAATCATTGATAATTAAAAAGTTCTCATCATGATTGGGAAAAACCTCCTTTTTAGCTGTGCATGGTGTCACACACCTGAAATTCCAGAGCTTGGGAGGTAGACGCAGAAGGTCAAGAGTTCAAGGCCAGTGTGAAGTGTGTGCGACTTATAGAAAACAGATTATATAGATACATATAATACATAATACATGTATTATGTAGCATGTGTGTTATTACATTTTAAATAAAATGTAGTATCGCATTCCTATAATTCCAGCTCAGAGGAGGCTGAGGTAAGGTGATCAGGAATTCCAGACCAGCGCTGGATTATATAGCAGGGTTCTTTCTGGGGGGGAGTCCTTTCTAGATTTTCCAGATGCCCGAGACGTTGAGGGCAGAAAGCATTCATTGACTTGAGAAGCTGACCTAGGAACAGTAGAAGCTGACCTATGCCGGTTTCCCTCAGTATGATTATTTAAGAGAGGAGCATTCGTTTGGGTTCACGGTTTCAGAGGTTTCAATGACTCCACAGTTGTTTGACTCAGTGTTTTCTGTCCCATGCATGGTGAGGCTGAACATCATGGCTGGGGGCAGGTAGTGGAGCAGAGTGGCTCACCTCAGACCAGGCAGAAAGCCTAAGAGGAAAGGGCTAAAAACAACACACACAGCTGGGTGGTGGGGGTGCAAGCCTTTAACCTCAGCACTTGGGAGGCAGAAGCAGGAAATCTCTGTGAGTTCCAGAATACACAGAAACCCTGTCTCAAAAAAAAAAAAAAACAAAACAAACCAACAACATACAACCTTTAAGGCTTGCCTTCAGTGATCTGTTCCTCCGCCCCCAAAGGCCCTGATCCCTGTTTCCACTAACAATGCCACCATATTGTGAATCCATCAACAAATTAACCCACCAGGAAGGCCAGACCCCCACGATTCGATCCATCAGCCGCAGATCCCGCCTTCAATTCATCAGGTTTTGATTAGACTTCATATTCAAGTGTTGATGGGAGCTCTGGTGTGGGCCCGAAGGAGGGAGTAGAGAGGAGGAAGGGGCCGGCATGTCAGGAAAGAACCTGGCCTGAGAGAAGGGTGGACCTCCTCTGGACCTTTCCTCCTCAGTATTTTCCAGGGCCCAGCCCAGAAGGCTGCAGTGGCTCCTGGTGGATCTAGAATGAGTGACCATGACAGAGCATGGTTTCAGCCAAAAGAAGGGCAGTAAGAAATTGATAGAAATCACCATTAGGTGTTACTGGTGGTGGGGAGAGCGGGACGGCAAGGACAGTGGTGAGCAAGCACCTAGAAGACGAGAAGACAGGAGGGTGGCTGTGTTTAGCTTAGAAGCCCTGATGCAGGCGGTGATGGTGCACACCCTTAATCCCAGCACTCTGGAGGCAGAGGCAGAGGCAGGCAGATCTCTGAGTTTGAGGCTAGCCTGGTCTACAGAGCATGTTTCAGTACAGCCAGAGTTAAACAGAGAAATCTGTCTTAAAAAAACAAACAAACAAATGCTCTGAAAAGCTTCATAGAGAAAAGAAACACTTCCCAGTGTTTCCTCTTACTGGACCTTTAGACCAGGCAGGACCTTGGCTGTCTTGGTCACTTTTGTGATCTCAGGTCTAACATTAGACCTTGCGCATGGGGGCACTTGAAATGACCTCATGGATAAAGCGTATGCTGCACAAGCGTGAGCAGTGAGTGTGATCCCCCGAACTGTGTAGAAATCTGGGTGTAGAGACTCTCAGTGCTGGGACACAAGATGGGTTGGCCCTTTGACTGACTATCCTGCCAGCCTATCTCAGACAGTGAATCCCAGGTTCAGTGTGAGAGACCTTTATTACACTTCATCATCAGCGGTCCATAATATACCAGAAAAGTAATAACACAGAACTATTGAATGTCCTTTACATAGGCATTTCTGTCTTAGAGGAATGGGTAACTGGTATCGTCTATTGCTGTGTACTGACCATCTCAAAACCCAGCACCTTCATAGCAGACACCATCTCATGTAAAGGCCAGAGATCTGGACGAGGACAGCAGGGCACGCCTCGCTCCAACTGCTCCTGAGGCGGTAGTCAGGCTGTTGACTGGAGCTGCAGCCTGAGGAGGGATGATCCACATTCAAGGTCACCCACTGGGCTGTCTGCTCTGCAGAAGCCTCCGTTCTGAGTTACAGGGGCCTTTCTAAAAGCTCCCACGGCACAGAACTCAGCATCCTCAGAGAGGTGCAGGTGAGAATGAATGATCAAAACAGAAGCCATGCTAATTTTATTGCAGCTTTATTGAGATAGGATTCTCATGGCCTACCATTCACTCACATAGAGTTTTGTATCCACCAATAATGTGCTGATTACAACCATGCAAAAACATATTCCCATCACCTCTAGAAGATCACACCTTATGCTGCAGGATCTTACTCTGTGGGTGAGGCCCTCCTGGAACTCCCTTTTACTCCCTGCTCCTGCCTCCACCTCCCACATGCTGGAGGCTGTGTCTGCCACCTGCGGTGTCACCAGGTCTGCCATCACTAAAGATTTGAACCTTAACTTGCAAAGCCTGGGTCCCATATGGTGGAAGGCGAAAACCGACTCCTGGAGGTGACCCCTCTGACTCCCACAGCACGTGTACACACACACACACACACATACAGACACACCTGTGCACACACACTCAAGAACACATGCACACATGCAGGTACACACACCCCAAAATTAAAAAAGTAAGGAAAATTTAAAGCCATTGTCATGATAATAAAGTACAGAAACTTTTATGTTAACATTTTAAAATTCGGGCTAGCTGGAGTGGCTCACACCCATAATTCCAACATTGGAAGGCTGAGGCAGGAGGATTTCCACTCATCCAGTGATAACCTGAAGTACATTGTGAGACCCTGTCCCAGAAAGCAAGCCAACAATAAGGAGAAACATAACTGACTGTTTTCAATATGACTTTAAAACCTCACGCGTGTGCAAAAATGTTGTCCTCGTTAGTGAAGACTTCAGTCTTCACAAATACTTTGAAACAGATTCCTCAACTAATTATGAGGGATTAGCGTAATCTTGATAAGAAGCAAAACTGCTTCCTGGAGAAGGCCCGGGCACAGCTAGGCGATGTGAGCACATTCCTGCTCTCTTCTATTTAATGAAGCTGCACAGCCAACAGCGTTCACGGGCTGATAGACTGGAGACGGAAAAGTACGAAGATGACACAATGAGGACTGTGGGGGCTGGAGAGAGGGCTCAGTCCTTCAGAGGACCAGACCTCCATTCCCAGCACACACACAGTCTGACTTGTGGCGTTTTATATGGAAAAAAGGAGCAATGTAAACACAGAGCAGAAGGAAAGTGAAGAGGCGCGCAAACCAATAAAAACAGAGATACAAACGGAGACGCGAGGTGTGGAGGCCTGTGCCTCTGATACCTGAGAGGTAGGGACAGAAAGGCCAGGAGCTCAGGACCCTCCTGTCTCCAAAAACCCAGCAACGGCAAAAATAGAGAAGCCAATGAAATCAAAATCTGGCGCTTTGAAAAAACAAGCAAAAACCTCTGTAGCCAGACTAGCCCAGAAAGAAGGGAAGAAACAGAAAAAGATGAAGACAGCATAAATTAGCAGTAGAGCAACGAAAGCCTGGAAACTAGAGACGAACAACGGAATACGCCAACAACTCACGTGCCTGGGGCTGACAGGCTGAGGGAAGTGGAAGAATTCTTGGATTACCACAGGCTCCCCAGACTCACTAGAGACAAGATAGGTTATCTGAGTAGGTCTCTAACTGTTTAAGAAGTGCCATTTGCTAGGGCTTCATGCAGCCCACCTGTGGGGTAGTTTGAATACGAGAGAAAATGCAGGATCCCCTCAGAAGCTAAGGAAGTATTTGATAACAGACAATGTCCATCTGATAACCCAGCATTCAGGACTCTGAGGCAGGATCATCACGAGTTCTAAGCCAGCTTAGACTAAATAGCAGCAAACATTCTCTATCTCTTCAAAAGAGAACCCATCTTAATATTGTAAATATATCAGTTTTTCCTAATTTAATGTATAATATCAACAAAGTCATAAAATCTCAGCAGGTCTGTGTAGACACAGACAGCCTGATTCTAAACTGTACTGGATCTGACAATGCTGTGTTTAGGGGAGCTATGATGCGAAGGCCAAACAGGTGGAACGAGCAAGCGTGCAAACGTAAGCTCATCACCGCAGAGGAACGCCACGGCAAGTGTCTATTCAGTAAAAATTCAAAAACAACAACAAAACAAACAAAACCCACTTTACCCCCCCCCACACAAAAAAAACCAGTTTCTTGAGAGTTACAGACCACATTTCAGAGAGATTGGAAAGGAATTCTGCAGGACTTTAAGGTATAGGATTATTTTTTCAGGCAACAAAGAGCAATCAAACAAGATGGGCATGGTGGCTCACACCTGTACCTCCAGCACTCGGGAACAATCGGCAGAAGGGTCACCTCAAGGAGATCTGGCTGATCAGGGATGCTTTCTCAAAAGAAAAGAAAAATCAGAACGAAGTAAGACACACAAAGAGCAATAGCAACAAAAGACAAGTTAAAATGCAAGCCTTCCCCTTCGGATGAAAGGCTGCAGAGGAAGGAGATGTGGTCTGCACGGGGTAGCAGCGTCCAGTCGCACCGCATCAGGACCTCCTGCTGGAAGCAGGCGACTGAGCAGGAGTGATGCCTTGGCGCAAGAAACCCAAACAATGAATGCACACACGTGCCAGCGAGCGTAACTAGCAATCAGGATCGCGCAGATAAGAAGCATGCTGAGATTTTACTTTATACCAGACTGAATACACCTAAGAAGTAGGACAATACCAGCTATTGGCAAGCAAGAAAGTAACAGGGCTTCTCATACACTGCCAATGGCAGAATAAACTGGCACAATCCATTTGCAAAATGTTTTATAATCAGCGACAAAGCGATTCTACCACTAGCTATCCAGGCTAGATAAACTCAAATACATGTGTAGGAACATACTTACATAAGACTAGCACTATTTGTAATCTCTCAGACTGGAAATGAGTCAAGTGTTCAGTAGTAGATGGGGCAAATCAAATGACGTGTTTTATACGACAGAATGAAGACCTGAAATGGGAAAAACCACACCTATGTGCAACAGTATGTAAAAATTGGGGCTGGAGAGATGTCCAGAGGTTAAGCACATTTGCTGTTTTTGTAGAGGACCTGAGTTGGATTCCTATCGCCCACAGGACATCTCACAATGATAACTCCAGCTCCAGGGAGTCTGACGCCCTCTTGTGGCCTCCACAGGCTCTGCGTGCGCCTGTGCACATATCTACATGCAGACACACATTCCTGTAAAATAAAAATCTTTTTTTAAAAAAAAATACTTTTGAGGAAACCAAAGTAGGTATTAAAGAAGCTTTGCTAATTGTCTTATGTGTAGTTGAGAACAGAGTGAGCAAGTTCTTAAGCCAGGCCTGGTGGCACAGGTCTGTAATGCCAAGCAGGTAGGGCTGGGGCTAAGACAGGGTGACTGCAAGTTGAAGGCTGCCTGGGCTGCAGAGAGAGCTCAAGGCTAGTCGTGCAATCTAGTGAGACTCAAAAAGTTAAAAGATGGCTGGGGGGATGGATATAGTTTCATGATAAGGTACTCGCCTAACTTGTGTGAAACCCTGGACTCAACCTTCAACACCTGGATGGTCTCTTTAAATGGTAAAATTATGTGGAAAAAGACGGGCGGTGGTGGTGCACGCCTTTAATCCCAGCACTTGGGAGGCAGAGGCAGGTGGATCTCTGTGAGCTCGAGACCAGCCTGGTCTACAGAGCTAGTTCCAGGACAGGCTCCAAAGCCACAGAGAAACCCTGTCTCGAAAAACCAAAAAAAAAAAAAAATTATGTGGAAAAGAAACATCACAGGTTTGATGGGAAAGGAGGCCTAATCAGGATGACAGCCACACAAGAGGCTTCTGGGGACAGTGGAAGGCTCTATTTCCCTGAACAGAGAATACATAGATATTTACAATAACTTTTATCCTGTACAGTTACATATCATGTATTATTCTACATGTGTATTATATTTTTTTTTCAAGTCAGCTGTAGTCCTAGCTCTTCTGGGACTCTCTCTGTAGACGAGATTGACTCAGAGAGATCCGCCTGCCTCTGTCTCCCGAGTGCTGGAATTAAAGGCGTGCACCACCAGGCCTGGTTCAACAGTGTTGAGGATTGTACAGGAGGACCTGAGTTCTAGACCAACTTCAAAACAAGATTCTGCCTCAGATAGCCCTTTTCTTTGATAACAACCATTTCTGTGATAGCAGCTAAGTACAGAAGAGGCAAGGTGTTTGAACAATTGTCATCAGATAGAGGTGTTCTCTGTCTATCAGGGAAATGCAAAACAAACTCATGATGAGATGCTGCATCGCATCCCTGTTCAGAAAGACAATGTGTGTGCGTGAAGGCATGGGGAGCCTGGATCCTCAGAGCCCTCCTGCATTCTGATAGAAAGCAAGTCCATCATTTCCTTAATTGGTCAAATACAGAATTACTAGACAAACCCTCCTAAGTATGCATCGAAGAGAAATGAAAACATACATTGTCATAAAAACATATATATTAATGTTCAAAGCAGCATCATTCATAATAGCCCCAAAGCAGAAACCATTCAAACATTTATCAGTTGTGAGTGATATAAAAGTGTGGCATGCAGTTGGGGTAATCTTTCTGCACACTACGTGAAGGTAAATCCTTCCTCACCTGTCTAAGGCACCTTCTGATAAAGAGCTGAATGGCCAATAGCTAGACAGGAGAGGATAGGTAGGACTTCCAGGGAGACAGGGGAACTCTGAGAAAGAATCTGAGGTACGGGAGATTCCCCAGGGGAGGAAGTCAGATGTATGATGCTGAGGAGAAGTAGTGAGCCACATGGCAGAATGTAGATTGATATAAATGGGTTAATTGAATGTAGTTATAAATGGGTTAATTGAAGTTATAAGAGCTAGTTGGGAACAAGCCTGAGCTAAAGGCCAAGTTTTTTTGTTTGTTTGTTTTTTGTTTTTTTGTTTTTCGAGACAGGGTTTCTCTGTGGCTTTGGAGC
Organism: Microtus pennsylvanicus; assembly: GCF_037038515.1. NCBI lineage: Eukaryota > Metazoa > Chordata > Mammalia > Rodentia > Cricetidae > Microtus > Microtus pennsylvanicus. Next base: position 141,789,486 of record NC_134581.1, read on the forward strand.
CTGTCCTGGAACTAACTCTGTAGACCAGGCTGGTCTCGAACTCACAGAGATCCGCCTGCCTCTGCCTCCCGAGTGCTGGGATTAAAGGCGCGCGCCACCATCGCCCGGCTTAAAGGCCAAGTTTTAATGATTCATTAAAAAGTCTCTGTGTTACTATTTGGGAGTTGGCAGTCCAAAGAAAGATTTGTTGTATTTGGTACCCAAATGTGGGGTCTGTATGTCTAAATGTAGGGCCTGAGAAAACAGAGAAAAGTTCTGGACAAGGAATTGGGTGCAGCTTCCCAGCAAATGTAGTCTCTCAGGCAAGCCTGGTACTAGAAGCAGAAGTGTATAGAGGCACTGTTTCTTTAAGAGACCTTCTTGTGCAGTCAAGCACTTTAGTGGAGCCTATGAACAGCCGACTGCTACTCAGTAGGAGACTAGGAGCCCAGAAAGTTCCCAGAAGTGGAGAGGGTAGATGCAGTTCCTAGCCATAAGGATGGAAAATGCCATAACATCAAGCATTTGGACCTTATATAATGCTACATTAGATGGTTTAAAAATAGAAACAGAAAATAAAAACATAGATGACTTAACTGAGATTGGCTTAATATGGATTATAATTATTATCATTCTGGTACTTCATATTTTATTCTTAATAGCCATAGTATCTTTCTGTGCCCTCTCAAAGAACAAAGCTTTAGAAATATAGGAAAAAGAAAAATATAAAGTGTATTGAGGGCTGGAGAGATGGCTCAGTGGTTAAGAGGTTCCAGAAGTTCTGAGTCCAATTCTCACCAACCATAAGGTGACTCACGACCATCTGTAATGAGATCTGGCGCCCTCTTCTGGCCTGCAGGCATACTTACAGACAGAACACTGTATACACAATAAATAAATAAATCTCAAAGAAAAAAAGGTGGATTGATAAAAGACAAGCCTTAGAAGAAAAATTAGAAAGATAGTAAGACAGAGAAAGAGGGGTTGCTAGATTTTAAAAAAATTAAAGCTGTAATTTCCTATGGTATGTGTTTACCATTCGTGAAGCAGGCATTAAATTCTTAGGCAATTCAAAATAGAGTAATCCCCCAAGACTGGAAAGCTATGACAAAAGCAATCGGAGAAACTGGTCCTCAGATGCAATGGCAATCATGGTGGAAAGACTAAGGGGACAGAACAGAGAAACAGGCCTAGAGGAAGAATCCATAGTTCCCAAGGTCAGTTTCTAGGTGAAGGTAAGTATGCCTTAATATAAGTGTGGGTTGAATACATTGATGGCACCTTGGCGCTGTGTCATACAGTAGCTTTAAATGCTTGGGACAAAACTGAAGAAGCAGGAAAAAGATCTGAACCATTTACAAGGTCCAAAGAAAGCATTCACTGATCTTTTTTCTTTCTTTTTTTTTATTACAAAGATTGACTTCAGCTGTAAATACAAGAGTATCAGATTCAGAAGTTAGGCAAGTATTAATCAAATCTTTGGCTTTTGTGAAAATGCCAATTCTGCATACAAAAAGTTGATCAGGTCTCTAAAGGCAAGAGCAGCACCAACAGATGAATAAATTGAAATATGGCTGATACTGGATCTCATACTTATGATGCAACTTTAGTAGAAGTAATTTCTAAAGGCTTTGAGAAAAGCCAAACTGTCTTGGCTGTGGCAAGCAAGGTCATTTCAAAAGGGTTTGTAGGCAAGTCATTCCTAGATACAATGTTTTTTCTAGAGATAATTCAAAAAGAAGGTCCAGTTTCTGCAGTATGCAAAAGGTGTGACAAAGGCTGGATTTGGACTAATGATTGCAGATCAACAGGGGACAGACAAGGCGAAATGCCCGGGTGTGTGTGTGTGTGTGTGTGTGTGCTCTCTTTGGTCATTTCAGGTCAGCAGCAGAGAAACCACACAGCAATTAAACAGCAGTGTTCTGATAGCCATTAATAACCCAGATATCAAAGTCATAGCATCTTCAGGAGGTAATACAGAAAACTCAGGAGAGAACAGAAAACAAGTATTTTGGCAACCTGCTATAGATGATCAGAGGTCAAGACTAAAAGCTGAGATGGTCCAGCCTCATAGACTACTCCAGCCAGGGCTTCAGCTGAGCCCTGCGCTTTTCCACCACACAGAGACAACAGATGATACATATAGCTCTCCCAAGACTTAACCATTATTCTAATTTTTTTCAGGGTCTCCTAAAGATGCTGTCTCCTCCCACACAAAGGAAGCAATTTTAAGAACATGATGCCCACATTCCCAAGAGGTGGGATGGGAGATTTTTGGTCATTTGGTGGGTTATGGATGTTTATCATTGTTTAGGGGGGTTAGTTGCCAGTTGTTATTGGTCATAGGGAGGAAACTAAGCAAAGAAGATTAGGTTAAGAGATCTCTTTCTATTTCCTCTAACCTTCTTTCTTTTCTATCTACTGTTGGGGTATAAAGGAAGGAAAAGGGATGAAAAAAAGAAGGAATATAGGAATGATAGGATAAAAGAGTAGATTATTGAATCTATTTTAAATTAAAAAGCAACTACTACTCTCAAATATTTTATACTATGGATTTTCATATATTGATACAAATTTAAGGTCATTTTTGTTACAGCATACTATATATGTGTTTCTACTCTTGTTTAAGATATTGTAACTATGCACTTTTGGGGTTCTTGAGTACCAGTCTCAGGACCCACTCAGGGCTCAATAAAAGGATGGCTATGGCAAGGAAGAATCCGAGGGTAAAAAATTAACTCAAACACGTTACCTCTGCATGTTCTTTATTTTTCAGGTGAGAGAGGAAAAGTGAAGTGAAGCCTTTTATTGGACTACAGCAGGGAGATGCTGGGATAATATTTTGTACACTTGTGGATTTATGTATATGCTTAAGGCACCTTCTGATGGGTTTAAGGGCCAATTACTAGGCAGGAGAAAATAGACAGGACGTCTGAGGAAAGATAGGAACTCTGGGAAAGAATCGGAGGCTCAGAAAATTCACCAGCCTGATGCAGAGGAAGTTGGACGTATGGCATTGAGAAGTAACAAGCCATGTGTCAAAATGTAGATTAATATAAATACGTTTTAAGAGCTAGTTGGGAACAAGCCTAAACTAAGGCCAAGCTTTCATAATTAATAAAAAGCTTTGTGTCATTATTCAGGAGCTGTTAGTCCAAAGAAAGACCCATCATAGCACACCTTATGACAGATGATCCTTAAAAACACAAAGCTGGTGACTGGAGAGATGGCTCAGAGGTTAAGAGCACTGACTCTTCTTCCAGAGGTCCTGAGTTCAATTCCCAGTAACCACATGGTGGCTCACAACCATCCATAATGAGATCTGGTGCCCTCTTGTGGCATGCAGGCAGACATGCAGGCAGAATACTGTATATACAATAAGTAAATAAACATTAAAAAGTAAACAAATGTAAATTAAAAAAAACTGCAAAGCTAAGTCAGAGACGCCAGATGACTATCCCACTTACATGAAATCCTAGAATTATGTAGGCAGTTGAACTCCTGCAAACTCTTGTCTCAGTCTTGGGGGTGCTGGAACCACAGGTGTGAGCCACTGTACCCACACAGTTAGAGTGAGCCATGTAGTTAGAGTGAGCCATCTAGTTGCTTCTTTAAAACTACAATTTGAGATAGGGTCTTAGAGTGTAGTCCCAGATAGCTTAGAAACTCTGTAGACCACGGTGGCCTCACTTGCCTTTGCCTCCTGAGCAGTGGGGTTAAAAAGCATTTGCCACTATGTGTTGACTGAGGTTTTCTGTCCCACCAGGTCCCACAGCCGTTTAGCCCCAAAGAAATCACACAGAGGTCTACATTTGTTATAAACTGATTGGCCCATTAGCTCAGGCTTCTTATTAACTAATTCTTATGACTTACATTAGCCCATAATTCTTGTCTGAGTTAGCCTCCTGGGTTGGTACCTTTTTTTTGGTGAGGCAGTCACATCTTGCTTCCTCTGAGGCTGGATCACAACTGCATAATCCTCTTCCCAGAATTTTCCTGTTCTCATTGCCCTGCCTCTACTTTCTGCCTGGTTGTCCCACCTATACTTCCTGCCTGGCTACCGGCCAATCAGTATTTTATTAAATAAGCACAATAAACAAATGTTTACAGGGTAAAAGCAGTTCCACGGCAACTATGCCCGTTTTTTTTTTTTTTTTGATAGGGCTCTAAGGCAGCCCAGGCTGGCCTCAAACTTGCTATGAGTAGTTGTGAATGGCCTTGAACTTCCAACCCTCCCATCTCCTCAAGATACTGGACTTACAGGTGTGTACCACCACACCCGAAAACTGCATATATTTTGCTTACTTGTTGGGCTTTTTTTGTTTTATGTATATGGTGTTTTGTCTGTCTCTGCACTGTGTGTATTGTGTGCAGTGCGCAGGGAGGCCAGAAGGAGGGATCAGATCCTAGGATTTGGAGTTACAGATGGTTGTAGGTGTTGGGAATCGAACTTGGGTCCTCTGCAAGAGCAGTCAGTGCTCTCAACTGCTGACCTATCTCTCCAGTCCCTTTGTTTTGTTTTTCGAGACAGGGTCTCCTTCTGCAGTTCAGTCAGGCCTGAGACTCCTGTAACCTAGCCTCACCCTAAACTGCTGAGATTATAGGTGTGAGCCACCATCTCCTATTAAGGTGTATATTTTGAATAAGCCAATTGTAGGTAGATTATTTTTTATAAAGCTTTTAAAAACACATCGACATTCTCTATTGCATCTCTGAACAACACAATTTGGACCAAAATGCTCCATTCTTTTTGAATGCCAGACTTCACGCCTTATTTGAGACCTAAAGAGATAATTTAGAAAAAGATAGGAAATTCTTTAGGTAATGGGTTTCTGGCCTTCTTGACGCCAGTTTTTTTACCCTTCTGTGGCATCCAGGGGCAATGCACCTGGGGATATTGGGACAGAGCAGAATGGATCCTTTAACAAGGTAATTCTGAGCCAGGTGTGGAAGTACACACCTGTAGTCCCAGTACTAGAGGCTGCAAATGAGACACGAGGTGAAGGAGGAGGATTGTGGCTCCCGGGAAGCCATGGCTACATAGCAAGTTTCTGAGAGGCATAAGCCACAGAATGAAACCCTGTCAGAAAGGGGGGGGGTCCTCTGCACCTCAGTGCATGCTGGGATCCATTCTAGGCGTCCCACATGGGCTAATTCATGGGAACTCCACAGTTACACTGTTAGGTAGGCAGTCTCACTACCTCAGTTACAGAAAAGGAAATTAAGACCCAGAGATATAAATTAACCAACCTAGAATGACCTAGCAGGCACTCAAACCATGCCACCTTCTCCCTGTTACACACCCACAAGCTTGGCTCCATTGTAGGTAAGAATCTCTTCCTTCTTCCTACTGCCAGCTGGGCATTCACCCCCCAATTCAATCTTTACTTTCCTGGGGAAGGTTCTCAGTGAGCCTCTCCTATTAGAAGCAGCTGTGAATAACCCTCAACTTCCCCACAAATGAGACACAAAACCACCCTTGGCACACAAACACGACCAGCTGCTGACCCTGCCTGCTCCTGAGCTTTGCTTACACACCACCTTTCTCCCCAGCCCACGAGGCTACTCTCCGGGACCTGGGATGGGTCCCGAAGCAAACATGCTGGAAGAACCCTCAGCATCACATCTCTGAGTAGATCACTGAGAGGTGACTATAGGCGTTGAGAATGGCGGGGTGGGGGTTAAACAACCCCTAGCCCAGGGTTTGGGAGGAACCTCAATTCCCACCCACCACCCACACACCCCAAGGATTATTTTTCCTGTCTCAGTTTGGGGACCTCCAGTGCTGGAGAAACTCTAAAAAAAAAATCTGCCCACTAGGGGACTGGTCCCTGAGAGATGCTGCCATCCCACCAACCAGAGACTCACGCCAGTGTCTTCTAGTTATCTCCAGAGACTCGTTCACCCTGAGCGTCTACCCACGGATAGCATCCCCAGCCCAGGAGTTCCACTCTCAGACCCGAGCATGGACTACACTAAAGGCAACCCAAGGGCCACATTTCCTCTCTTGCTTTCTGTCATGAAATTGTGAATAATAATGCATTTACTTATTCTCCCACTTAAAAAGCTGTTTAAATTCTTTGAAGAATCTTGCAAGGTAGCTTGGCTAGACAGCAGGCGGGACAGTCCAGTGCCTCAGGCGGGGAGGCGAGGGTCTTCCATTCTCCTAACTTTTGGTCTAGCAAGTAAGCATTGGGATTGATGGTGTAGTCCTTTGTCTGGACGTCGCTGGCCGTGGTGACACCCCCACACACAAATACTTTGTTGTCTCCAATGGAGCAGATAGCGTGGGACACATCCAAAGGACAGTTGTTGGGCAACAGAGGCACTGAGGTCGTTGACTTGTTGGCCTTTATCTTTTGTAAGTTGATTTCCACGCTCTGCCGGTGGCTGTGCACACGGAGGATGTTGTCTTGATGGAAAGAGAGCAGAGGCCGGTGGTTGAATTCAATGGGGAAAGTGATACACTGGACCACTTCCCCTGTGTTGGTGTCAAAGCAGTCCACTACACCCACCCTGGAGATGTAGCCCTTTACCAGGCATCGGCCAGTGACAATGTACAGGTTCCGGTCACCCTTGGTGATCACTGCTGTACCGTCCATAGGGATGCTCATCTTCCCTGCCAGGCACCAGGCTTCCTTTCGCTCATCGTAGCGATAGATGTTGGAGACATACCTGCGTGGGGCAATGCTCCCACCCACTGAGTACACTGTTCCCCCACAGGTCACCATGGTGTGGAAGACAAGCCCAATGGGTAGGTCAGGCAGCTTGGTCCAGGAGTTATCATCCATGTCATAGCGCCACGCTGTCTTTAGTCCTGAAATCTGCTCAGTGGTGCCACCCGAGATGTAGATGTAACGGCCAGCAGCAGTTGCGCTCAGCGCCGCGGCTCGGTAGGGCATCTCTGAGAGCTTCAGCCACAAGTTCTCCTGGATGATATACGCAAACACTCCATCGTTGAACTTGCCCTGGGCCTTCTGGCCACCAAGAATGACCACTGAGTCAAGCAGGGCCCCTTTTCGCTGATAGGTCAGCAGGCTGCATGGCTGCTCCTGCTTGCGGTCCATTAGGACGCTCTCGATCAAGGTCGCGTGGGCGGAGTTGTTCTCCAGACCCATAAGCTTATTGCTGGCAAACATCAATGTCTTGTTGGAGACGGCATTGAGATTGATGTAATTGAAGAACTTCTTGAAGTATTTTTCCCGGTCCTCCTTCCGGAAGTACACCCAATTGATGAGGGCACTGAGAGCCTGGTCCTCATTGAGCACGTGAAGGTTTTCATCACGGAGCAGGCGGCCAAAGATGATGGGTGGGCAGCGCATGAAGTGCATAGAGCCCTCGGGGCTGGCCCAGAAGTGGAAGTTGTCACGAATGCCGGAGTAGGCCAAGTCTGACACTTCTTTGAGCTCGAACAGCTCAGCCAAGAAGAGGTAGCGCAAGCAGTTGGCACGTCGAATGGACTTAATAAGGAAGTCGTTGCAGTGAATCCGGAGGCGGGGGGTGTTGAAATACTGAGCGCCCCGTAGCAGCTCCTCCACATTCTGCTCTGAGATCACCACTTTGCCGCTGTAGAAGTAGTCCAGGAGCTGGTCCACCGTGCCTGGACTCAGGTAGTTGGGGTCAATGGTGATGAAGAGCTCGTCGGTGGTCTTCATGTCATTGCTGGCGATGAGACTTTTCACCAGCGGAGAGACGGCAGCCAGCACGTTGCGATGTGCGAAGAAGACGTGGTGGTCCACAGTCAGGGCCATGTCCCAGTACTCTTTGCGCTTCCTCTGTTTGTTCAAGTTCTGCAGCACAAAGCTGTTGTAATTTTTCTCTGTGAATTCCAATTTCATGCTGCTTCTCGTTGGCTGAGACAGAATTCAGTAGCCGGTACTGGAGGGCAGACTTTTTCAGGCCTTTGGGATTTGGACTGATGGTTGTTTGCAGAGCAGCTGACCAGAGAGGAAGGGGTGGGGTGGGAGGGAGGGTGATGTCATAGAATGAGTGAGGTCATCATAATGCAGTCCCCCACCCCCATCCCAAGGCCCTTTGTCAGAGGCACGGAGCCTTTCTTGCCTTAGAGGACTCCAGCCTGCCGAGGCCTTAAGGACATAGTTCAGGCCAAAGTTCAAGGTTTCAACAGGAATGTCTGGGCTGGTTTGGGTGGGGCAGGAGGCCGCTCTGCTCAGTTGAGATAATGGGAGAGGAGGAGGAGAGGTTACCTTTATCTAGAAGCCTCCCCTTTCACCAGGGAGGTTGGAGTCCCAGTGTCCTCGAGGCTACTGCCGGCAGCGCGGGCCTAGAACTCCGGCGGAGTTTAGGGCACCGTCTGCCCTCGCCCCCTTCCACGAAGCCGGGACCGCCCACTTTACACGTTCAGGTTCTTAGACCCAAAGGCCCTTTTTCTGCCAAGTTCCTGGGCATCCTAGAAGACAATTCCTTGGCTTCTGACTTTTGTAGTCAGGACACCATTTTCGTTCGTGGGTGACGCTCAGTGGAGCAGAAACGGAGAGGACAGCCAGCACCAGGAAGATGGGAGGGCTTGGAAACCGCCTGCTCCAGATTTCCCAGTATCTAGTAAAATGCCGAGCCAGTGCCTGGCCGGTTCTCTCCATCCAGAGTTACTTTGACAAATTCGCTTGGGCCTCTGACTCCTTTTCTGTAAGATGGGAATAAATAACTGAGCAGCAATAGGCACGATGTTTAGCTCGCAGCAAACTTTCAAATAAATGTCAGCTGCTGTTTCTTAGCCGTTTTTGCCGCCGCTGATGGACGCTGGTGGGAGGCTGTGGGCGTCCGCGGAGCTCCTGGCGGGTTGCAGGCGCCTCCTGTGGCCGCACGGTGGGGCTGCAGTGTCACCTCCCGGCAGGGAGCAGCTCGCTCTCGCGCTCAGCCGCCCCAACCGCTTTACAGGAAGGAAACCCGCCGCTGGGGTTCCTTTCCGCCTCTTTGTCGCGCCTGGGGCTCCTAGGTGTGCGAGCGACTCGGAAACGCACGCCCTGAACCCAGGGCTCACAGTCAGGCAGACCGACACCTATTCTCATTTTCCAGCTGTGGACAGAGCCTAGCTTGGCCGCTAAAGAACAGCCTTGCCACTTAATGCCCTTGTGCTGGTCAAGGAGGACCTGGCTCAGACCCTGATGTCCACTCTGGGCTCTAAATCCTACTCCAAACCTTTAGGTCCTCCTGAGTGCTCCTCTCAGGGAGACCGCCAGCTTCATCCCGACCCCTCCCCAGCCTTTCTCTGGTTGGCTTTGATTCTCATTCATCTTTTCATTCAAAACCAAGCCTTTTCTTTATTCGGGGAGCTTGGTACTTTGAAGTTTATTTTTAAAACAATTACTCTTGAAGATTGAAGTTACTCATCTTGATGCCTGATGTCTGGGGCAGATAGTCTCTCTGGCTGCGGTGCCAGCGAAAGGCTCAGAACTTCTGTCTCCCTCTTTGGAGGAATCTTTAGGTTCCAGTCTCATTCCAGAGAATTCCCTGTGTGGCTCAGCTCAGTTCCCCACGGTCCAGTTTCTCTCCCTCTCCCTGGGAGTTTTTCAGTGCTGCATACCTCCCCAGCTCCCATCACCTGAGAAGCAGTGGCCACTTGGCTGGAGGAAGCATCATGATGCTGCTAAGGATGCTTGACTCCCACCAGCATCCCAGCCAGCGTTCAGACCCCACTTGCTGGGACATTTACCAGAAGTAGAAGATCAACAGACCTCTGAGCACCAGGACAAGAAGGCGTACACTCACTGTGTGCCTCCAGCCAGAGATCATTGCTGGTCCAGGAGGACCTGACAGACCTGACATCTGAGGCCTGGACAGGAGAGGCTTGCTCAACTCAAATTCAGCTGCCATGCACTCTGATCTTAATTGCAGAGCTTGCTGTCCTCAACAAACTCAAGACAGAAAGCTCAGAATCCCTATTGCTTGGCAGGCAGAGACAGGAGGGTCTCTGAGCTCAGGAGTTTAGATCAGCCTGGATAACATAGACCTTAAAACAAGTAGGGTGTGGTGGTCCATGGGTATCTCAACACTCAGGAGACTGAGGAGGGAGGATCATAAATTCAGGCCAGCATCGGCAACGTAACAGACTGTCTCAGAGTTAACAATTTATAAAGGAAAAAGGTTATTAAACTGTTCTGGGACATAGCTCAGTGGACAGAATGTTTGCCTTCTATGCACTCACTGGAGCAGGCAGGATAGTCTGCGTTTGATCCCTAGAACCACACAAACTAGGTGTGGCGGCTCATGCCTGTCACCCAAGCAGGACTGAGATAGAAATAGGTAGGGCGGTGGTGGCGCACGCCTTTAATCCAGCACTCAGGAAGCAGAGGCAGGCGGATCTCTGTGAGTTTGAGGCCACTCTGGCCTACAAAGCAAGTTCCAGGACGGACTCCAAATCTACGCAGAGAAACCCTGCCTCGAAACAACCAAAAAAGAGAAAAGAAAAAGAAATAAGAAAGAGGAGGATTGGGAGTTCAAGGTCACCCTTAGCTATGTAGTCCTGAGTTCGAGACCAGCTTGAACTACTTGAGATTTGAAAAGGATGTGTGGTATTGAGATGACTGCAGGTAAAATGCTTACCCAGCAAGCCTGGCCCCCAATCCAATTCCTGGAACCCACATAAAAGGTGAAAGAACACAAGTAACTCCACAAAATTGTTCTTATACACACACACACACACACACACACACACACACACACACACACACACAGAGTTTTGCTTAGAGACAGGGTATTTTGGTTGACCTGGATGCATCTAGGAAGAGGGGATCTTTTTTTTTTTAAATATTTATTTATTATGTATACAATATTTTGTCTGTACGTATGCCTGCAGGCCAGAAGAGGGCACCAGACCCCATTGCAGATGGTTGTGAGCCACCATGTGGTTGCTGGGATTTGAACTCAGGACCTTTGGAAGAACAGGCAATGCTCTTAACCTCTGAGCCATCTCTCCAGCCCCCGGAAGAGGGGATCTTAATTGAGAAAATATCGCCATTGGATTGGCCTGTATGCCACTATGGGAAGTGTTGATTGATGATTGATGTGGGAGGGCCTATCCCCCTGTGGTTGGTGCCATCCTTTGGCAGGGGTTCTAGGTGGTATAAGAGAACAGGCTGAGCAAGCCCGTCCACAGCATTCCTCCATAGTCTCTCCTTTAGTTTCTGCCTCCTGGTTCCTTCCCCGCTTGAGTTCCTGCCCTGACTTCCCTCAGTGATGGACTGTTTGTTACCTAGAAGTGTAAGATTATATAAACCCTTTTCTCCCCAAGTGCTTTTGGTCATGGTGTTTAATCATAGTACAAAAACACTAAGATACTATAGGGTCTCCTTATGAAGCCCTGGCTGTCCTGGAACTTGCTAGGTAGATGAGGCTGGCCTCGAACTCCCAGAGAACTGCCTGTGTTCTGCCTCTGCTGGGACTACAGGTGTGCACCCCCACGCCTGGCTAATGGAACATTCTTTTAAAGTTTAAGAAGGAATGAACAGCCGGGCGGTGGTGGCGCACGCCTTTAATCCCAGCACTCGGGAGGCAGAGACAGGCGGATCTCTGTGAGTTCGAGACCAGCCTGGTCTACAAGAGCTAGTTCCAGGACAGGCTCCAAAACCACAGAGAAACCCTGTCTTGAAAAACCAAAAAAAAAAAAAAAAAAAAAAAAAAAAAAAGAAGGAATGAACAAAGGCGGAACTGCCAGTTTGAGGCCAGCCTAGTCTACATAGCAAGGGCTAGTCCAGCCAGGCTACTCTGGGAGACTGAGTGTGCCCATGTCCATCTGTTCAGCCAGCGGCACTGCCTGGCTCTACTCCAGTCCTGGAAAGCAGCTTTTCCCTTAGTCTCAACCGACGGTGGAAACAGACTCCTGCTTAGAGACGGGCTTCTTCCAGCTTCCATGATGTCTCTGCTGGTGTCCTAGAAGTCACCAGGAAGTCACTGGCTGTTGTTTGGTGCAGCCAGAAAAGGTCCCTTTCCCGATCTATTCCACTCACCCTCTCTTCCTGCCCAGCTCAGATTTTTTCATATCTGGGAAATTCCTGGGGAGGAGACGCTAATATTCAACCCTTATAGATTGATATCATCATATTACAAATTCTTAACCAAGGGCATTTTCAAAGATATACAGACTTACCAGTAGGAAGGTCAGGATAGCATCTCACAATCTACTCTTCTTACGTCTGTCTTCGAAGCTGGGGGTGGGAGTGGAAGGGTAGGGAATGGGGTGGGGCTTTGAAGCCAGTGCAAGCCAGATCCTGCCTTCCTTTTTCTTTTTAAAACAGGACCTCACTAAATTGTCGGGATTGTCCTTGAAATTTCTGACCCGTCTGTCTCGTCTCTGTTTCCAGAGGAGTTAGGATTCCAGGCTTGTGCCTCTAGGCCAGGCTCACCTGTCCTTACCATTAATAACTGAACTGCAAATAGCTTAAATTTGCTGGGGCTCTGTTTGAAACTCCCTTATGTTTCCAGTTTCACCAGTCAATCCATGTGCTTGAGCTCAAATTCCTCGCGCCTAGAGCTGTCTGCCCTCAGAGCTAGAAGGTTGCACACTTCCAAAGTGACTATTTTAGCCCCTCTGGGGAGGGGCTGGGAAGATGGAGTGGTTCAAGAAGGATTCAGAGTCCTGAATTATCTCAGCCACAAACTAAAAGCATTAGAGGAAGAAATTACACAAAAGGAAAGGATTTTATTGTCTCGTTAGTCGATATCCCTGGGCGAACCAAATGGCACAGTGTGAAACTGTTCACAGTCTAACGAAGCCCGGCAGCCTCAGTCTGTCCTTAGGTCAACAACCCCCTCCTCCAACCCTTCCATTGGCAGAAGATGCCATAATTTCAGAGACACTCAACTGGACCTCTGGCTTGGTCCCTCCTGAATGGACCTGGTTAAACCTCTATTCACAGGGAACTGTGTATAGGTTGAGGCAAAACGCAAAATCAAATTGGCGTTCCTAAGCTTTCTGTTTGGGCTTCCTCCTGGGAGCATTTGGGCTGGTCACACATTCCAGGAGGGAGCCACAGCTCAGCTGCAGCTGCAGCTGCCCTGGGCAAGCCTGGGTGGTTACTGCCTCCTGGGTTGGGGAAGGAGAGAGTCTGTGGGGTTTCCTCTAGGGGCCCCCAAGTGACCTCACCCTCACCCCTACACCACTGACTTCATAGTCCAAGACCTTGGCCAAAAGCCCAGGCCATGTGAGGGTCCAGTGAGATGAGGTTGGGGGGTAGGGCTGTATTCCAGACCTAGCCCCGCCCCCAGAAGCCAGAAGTAGTGCTGTAAGCCCTGAAATTTAAGAGGTGTGAAAGGCACTAGTGGCTGTGGCATTTGCTCTTTAAAGGGTAAAAACTCCGAGGAAGTAAGGATTTGGTTTTTCCTTCTCCATTTGCTCTTTGGCAATTCCATTAGGGAATCCCAGCGGGTGTGGGATGATACCATGTCTTCCAGCCGAGAACGAGAAATCTCAGTGACTCTGTGGAATGGAACTGGTCACGTGTCTCTAACGCAAGCTGCTTTATGTCACATTTAAAGGAAGTTTTAATACTCTTCAAAAATCTACCAAAAGGAGATTACAGTGCAGGAAGTTCCCATCAAACGACCTTACTTCTCAGCGTGGTAAATATTCAGGATACACAAAGTCCGAGGATAGATATCAGAAGTAAGAGATACACAAAAGAAGTCTGCATAAAAGCTAACAGCAAAAAGATGTCAAGATTGATCTCACCCAAATCTAAGTAACTGTGGTCTAGGTAACCCTCGGGATAAACGCTTCGGATGTCCATCCTTTAACCGGGATGAGCTCATGTCCAGCCGCCTATAGCGTGCACAGTACGCCCATGGGGCAGACCCTCGGCTGGCTCTTTGTTGTTCTGTGGGCACTTCGTATGTGTGTCTCCAGCTTCTCCTGACATCTGGTGAGCTACTTCTTTGGAGGTGGGACGTTTTCTTCGAAGTAGCCCTGGTTGACGACATTCCCTGCAGGAAAGTATCTGGCCACCACAAAGGAGGAGCCATCACTTGCCGATGCCTTCCCCACGCCTATCTTCTTCGTATTCTTCCACACCATGGCCGTGAAGTGTCCTGTGGGAAGACAAGGGAGGCACAATGAGTGGTCAGCCGAACCCTGAAGAGGATGCTTAGGGACCCTCAAAACCTGCATGCTCTTCTCCGGCTCAGATAATTAGATACTCGCAGATGCCGGTCATGAAGAAGAGACAAAGCACACAGCTGCACATGTCAATCAATCCCACAGACCTCAGCCACCTCAGTACTTTCTCACAGTCTTGCTGAGATCATGACAAAGCACAGTGGTCCCAGTACCTGTGACCTCAGCTTCCGGGCACCAGCACTCAGTGGCGCCTCCCCCCCACCCGAAACTGAACTTTTTGTGTTTTAGACTTTTTAATTTCATTTTATGTGTATGAATGTTTAGCGTGCTTATATATGGTCACCCAGGAAGTCAGAAGAGAGTGCCAGACCGCCTGGAATCAGGGTTTTGAATGGTTGTGAACCACCATGTGGGCGCTGGGAACTGAATTCTGGCCTCTGCAACAGCAGCAGATGCTCTCACTCTCTAGACCCTCAGACTGAACTCCTGAAGTTCTCTGTTATTTTCTGATGGTCTTTTTTCCCCCTGTGTCTTACTTGACCTCTCAGGAACATACAGTCCGTGTCCCTTCTTTTCAAAGCTTCCTCCCTCACTGAGTTCCAGGACACCCATCTCTTAGCGGCCCTCCCGTCTCCATCTTGGTCTTACAACCTCTTCAGCCTCAGTCCAGGCACTCTCTCCTTTTCTCTCTATACTCTGCCCTTCATGCAGTTTCCTCTTTCCCTGACTTCCAGCTGGATTTCCCCGGTTCAGTCCTCCGCGCTCTGCTCCTGACACAATCACCACGCACTTCCACTTGGATGACACACAGATGCAGTCTATCCAGATCTCACTCTCGATTTTGGTCCCCCAGACTTGCTCCTCTGCTGACTTCCCATCGGTATCAACAGCATCTTTGTGCTCATAGCTGAGGGATGAGCCTGCATCCATTCCTCTCCTGGATTCCTCACAACCACCTACCGCTAATCCCCAAGGAATGCGACTCTAAAACCTAGCTCAACTATATTCTTCCAAAACCTTGGCTTCATTCGTAGCTTTCTGTCTTGGAATGATGCAACATCTCCTGACTGCTCTTGGCTCCACTTCCAACCTCTTTCATTCATTTGTCACTGTGAGAATGGGAAATCTCACTGCGAATGAACGGGAAAGATAGTTAGATCACCCTGAGACACAAGTCGTATCCATTTAACTTCCTTAAGTCAAAATCTTACACTCCCAGCTGCACCTGGATTGAAAGCTAATACTTTGGCCTGGAGGCTTCCTTCCTTCCTTTCCCTGGACACAGTAAGCTGCTTCCTATTGAGAAAGCCCTGTAGGAATGAAGCCTTGCTCAAATCAGCCTACGCGCGGATATTTTTTCCCCCAGTACTGGGAATTAAACCCAAGACTATAAATGCCAGTAAGCACTCTACCACCGTAGACGTCCAGCCCTTGGGAGCTCTCCTACTGACTAACAGTTTCTCGTCCCTGAGATCTGAATAAATGTCATTTATTTAAATAAGCCTTACTCAGTCACCCTTTCATTTGCCAGAACATCTCTCTCTCTATCCCGACCCACACCCTGTCTTTCCCCTTCTCCGTTACTACTGGCTCCTTCATCCATGACACCTACATGGCAAAGAACAAGTTTTATTTTTTGTTTTGCAGAGTTGGAGTTTATTAAAGACATTTAAGTTAGGCTCAGACACGAAGGTTGAGTGGAAAAGAGAGGTGCCCAGAAGAAATCAAGGCTTACTTAAGAGTGTGGGCTTCTCAAAGGGAAAGTCAGAGAAAGGAAGGCAGGCATAGCCAAGCATGGCCATAGCTCTCCATGGGAATCAGTCACAGTTCATTGGCTGTGTCTGGAGAGAGAGGAAACATTATACTCTGAGGGTCAGGAAAGCAGGCTTGGCACTGAAACTGGCAGCAACTGCCAAGGTTTCCTCTTTTTTTTTTTTTTAAGAGAGGGTCTCTGTATCTCAGGGAAGCTTCATATTCAATATGTAGGCAAGAATGATCCCCTCTTGTATTACAGCATGTGTCCACACACCAGCTTCCATACAGTGCTGGGGATTGAACCCAGGACCTCCAGTCTTACACACTCAACTTGTGTGGAGCTGGAGATTGTACCCAGGACCTCCTGTGTTACACATCCAGCTTATGGGGAGCTGGGGATTGAACCCAGGGCCTCAAGCATGCAAGGCAGGCACTCTAGCAACTGAGCTATACTCCTGTCCCACTTGCTGTGGGACAATCTTTGTCTGCTGTAAGTATGTGTTACTCTCATTGGTTAATAAAGAAGCTGACCGGGCAACAGCTGAACAGGATAAGGGAAGGCAGAAGGGCCAAACTGAGAATGCTGGGAACAGAAAGGGCAGAGCAGACGGAGAGAAGCAAGACAGTAAGATGGACACGCAGAAAAGGTACCAAGTCATGTGGCAAAGCATAGATAAGAAATATGGGTTCATTTAAATGTAAGTGTTAACTAGTAACAAGCTTAAGCTGTTGGGTGAGCATTTATAATTAATACTGAGCCTCCATGTTGGTTATTTGGGAACTGGCAGGCAGAAAAGTCTGCCTACCCACTGATTTCTATTCTTACTTATTCCTTGGCCTTCACTGGCTTTGAAGTCAAAGATTGGGGCTGTCTTCTTATCACTGTGCCTAGTTCATGCTTAATATATATAAAAAATTTGTCATCAGGCCTAGTGGCACACCTTTAATCCCAGCACTCAGGAGGCAGAAGAAGGTGGATCTCTGAGTTTGAGGCTAGCCTGATCTACAGAGTAAGTTCCAGGACAGCCAAGGCTACGCAGAAAAACCCTGTCTTGAAAAACAAAAGCAAAAAAAAAAAATTTCATTTATCTGTGTGTGCATGTGTGTGCGCATGTGTGTGTATGTGTGTTTACATGTGTGTGTGCGCGTGTGTGTGCGTGCGTGTGTGTATGTGTGTGAGTGTGTGCGCATGTGCGTACGTGCATGTGTGTGCGCATGTGTGTGTATGTGTGTTTACATGTGTGTGCGCATGTGTGTGTGCACGAGTGTGTGTGCGTACGTGTGTGTATGTGTGTGAGTGTGTGCGCGTGTGTGCGCATGTGTGTATGTGTGTTTACATGTGTGTGCGCATGTGTGTATGTGTGCGAGTGCGTGTGTGCGTGCGTGTGTGTATGTGTGTGAGTGTGTGTGCGTGTGTGCGCATGTGCGTACGTGCATGTGTGTTTACATGTGTGTGCGCGCATGTGTGTGTATGTGTGCGAGTGTGTGTGCGTGAGTGTGTGCGTGCGTGTTGGGGGGCACAAGCATGCCTCAGAGCACACGTGAAGGAGATCAGAGAACGCCTCTAGGAGTCAGTTCTCTCCTACCTAAACTCAGGCTGGCATCTAAACCCAGGCATCTCACAGGCCCATAATTTTTAAATTTTGAAACTTCAGCACTTGGGGCAGAGGCAGGAAGATTGTGAGCTCCAGGTCATTCTGGAGTACCTGGTAAATTCAAGCTTCCTTAAGCCATACAAAGAAATCCTATCTCAAAGATTATTTTTTTTTAAAGCAAAAGAAAAGCTGCCTAGGTCAGATCTTTACTTATCTTTAAATTTGTGTTATTTGTATTTCCCTCCGCTCTAGAAAGTCTGTTTTTCAGCTCTGAGGAGAGCGCCCCTTCTGTCCTGGCCACCCTTGGTTGTTACCGTGGTTAACAGCTCCAGGCACTGGGCAGCCCTGCCAGGCAGTCCTGTTTCTCTGGCTGCCTCTTAGCCAGGGCTCAAGCCCTTTCTCCCACAGGCTACTCTAACGTGACCACAGGCTTTGGCCATCGACCATCTTTCTCTCTGTTTCCCAGAGAAGAAGGAAACTTCCATCATCCACTGGTTGCCAAGCAACTAGCGGGACAGAAAGTGTGCATCAGTGGCTAGATGCCCGTGGCAGCTTCTTCTTAAGGGAGGACACTGAGCAATCTTATCTGTGGAGATTTCCGTTGGCACAGACAATCCCATTATGGTATTTACAGACGAATTAAGAGACACAACTTCCTTAGCAACGTCAGATACATACTGGTTTCTAACGCTAAGGGCCAGCAACAGTTCCTTTTTCTTTTCTTCTTTGTCTCCACCCCTTAAAGGGATCACATCCTCTTTCCAGCTGAGGACCGAAACTTCCTAGAATATGCCTTTGAAAAACCACACTGAACCTATTACAGCATACCCTTGCAAAGAAACAATGTACGAAAGCAAGAAGGAATGAGACGACCGTTTCACTGCTCTGACAGTGCAAAAGAGGATACACACACACAACTCAGGAAACTTGCACAAGAAACCAGAAACTTAGATGGCATTCAGACGCTATGCCAGGTCAGATTGATTAGTCCTCATTTAGAATAAACAAATCTATTCACTTAACCAGGACAGAACAAAGTAACTAAGAATGTTTTTTCCATGCAGCACATAGCAGGGACCAGTGAGTAGGTGTTATCAGGGAAGGCTGCTGTGGGGAGGGGCTGTCAGTCCAAGCAGACTGCAAGGTATCTCACAGGCCTTTCACCTATATGAACTCAGGTCAGGGAATCCCAAAACACAAGCAGGGAGAAGCCAGGAACTGAGAGATTCTGGCAGGATTGACCTGACAAGCCTCAAGGTTCCGGAAGCCTCAGTTCTATAACACCGAGCAATGCCCTACCTGCGGCTCCAGTGTCATTTGTCCCCAGTATTGCACAGGCACCGTCTCTTGGTATAGAGGCCATGGAAGAGGCACCAGGTAAGACCAGAAGACTTGAGGAGACCTCTTTGTAGGTCTCAGTCTTCTCCTGGGCTAAATGGGCAGAAAAGGCCCCGCTTTCTGCCGCCTTGGAGGCTGGCGCGGCTGTAGATGCAATCACTTAGTAAGTATCAAGCAGCGGCACACACAGCTCCAAGATCCAGCATGTGTCTGGTTGCTCAAGAACCTCACTCGTGGGGAAAGCAAGCAAGGAAATAAAGTATCTGGACACTATCTGTATCCTTAACACTGCTCCCTCCTCCTCATTCAGTGACAGGGTCATTGTTATCTGAAACTCTGGCAGCTGCTTCCTGCTGCTTCCTGCTGCTCAGCCTGGCAACTTTGGAAGGGGGGTGCCAACTGAACAAGAAACTGTCCCAGGTCTGCACCTAGAGTTGCAAGAACCCTTCCTGGACAGGGTGAGCAGTAAGCCACAGGAAACAGCGAGAACATGTCATTTCCTGCTTCTGAAGAAACTCTCCAGGGGATGGGAGGCCCCAAGTGGCTCTACCCTTATGTAGGTGGGATGGTAGGGTTGGGGTGGGGAGGGAACCCCTCCCCCTTTCAGTTTCTCTGGTGCTTTGAATCATATACACATCCTTCTTACCCTGTCTGGGGGCCCAAGAAGGGTCTGAGTCACTTCTTAGGAAAAGTGGGGAGGTGGGGGTGGGGCAGCGAGGCCTGCAAATGAGGCAGAAGGACCTCAGAAACCAGAAGAGCTGCCCAAATGTTAATAAGATAAATGTTTACTGCTCAAGGCTGGGGAAGTGGCCCATCCTAAGCACTGGCTCAAAAAGCTTGCCTAGTGTGGGGGTGGGAGCTCATTGGCTGGGCAGTCAACTTGCTGAGCTCAAATTCAGTGAGAAACCCTATCTCAAAAGCTAAGGTGGAGAGCAACCAAGAGGAAGACCTTAGACAGCAACCTTTTCACACACATTTACATCTTACACACTTACGCGCACACACACGTATCTGCAAACACATACACACACACACACACGTTTACTGCTCGCCCTAAAAAAAGGCTATAACAAAGGTGGTCTCCTCCGGTTCTGCATCACCAATTCCCAGAAGCGCTTGGGAGACCACCACCAGAACTGACTCAAGTTCACACCACAAATGGCAGATCTAGGAAGAGCCGAGCTTTCCTGAATCTTAGAATGCAAGAGGAAGGGAAACCCCCTGGTACCATGAGGTGTGGAGAACGAGCAGGAAGAGGAGGGAGGTGTGAAGGAGGAAAGGTGAAGAGTGGCCTGACCCTTTCCTGACTGCCTCCAGGGAGCCACAGCAGTGCAACCAGAGCAGCTGAGGCAGAAGAAACACCAGAGGCAGGATAACCAGTCAGATGTTCTCAGATACTAGTTCAAGAAAGAAGCAGCCAGCTCAAATCCAGACTCTAGAGAACACACTGCAATGAGGAGAACACGCTGCAGTGAGGGGAACACACTGCACTGAGAGGAACACACTGCAGTGAGGGGAACACACTGCAGTGAGGGGAACACACTGCAGTGAGGGGAACACACTGCACTGAGAGGAACACACTGCAGTGAGAGGAACACACTGCAGTGAGAGGAACACACTGCAGTGAGAGGAACACACTGCACTGAGAGGAACACACTGCACTGAGAGGAACACACTGCACTGAGGGGAACACACTGCACTGAGAGGAACACACTGCAGTGAGAGGAACACACTGCAGTGAGAGGAACACACTGCACTGAGAGGAACACACTGCACTGAGAGGAACACACTGCAGTGAGAGGAACACACTGCACTGAGGGGAACACACTGCAGTGAGAGGAACACACTGCAGTGAGAGGAACACACTGCACTGAGAGGAACACACTACAGTGAGGGGAACACACTGCACTGAGGGGAACACACTGCAGTGAGAGGAACACACTGCACTGAGGGGAACACACTGCAGTGAGAGGAACACACTGCACTGAGGGGAACACACTGCAGTGAGAGGAACACACTGCAGTGAGAGGAACACACTGCAGTGAGGGGAACACACTGCACTGAGAGGAACACACTGCAGTGAGGGGAACACACTGCACTGAGAGGAACACACTGCAGTGAGAGGAACACACTGCACTGAGGGGAACACACTGCAGTGAGAGGAACACACTGCACTGAGAGGAACACACTGCAGTGAGAGGAACACGCTGCAGTGAGGGGAACACACTGCACTGAGAGGAACACACTGCAGTGAGGGGAACACACTGCACTGAGAGGAACACACTGCAGTGAGAGGAACACACTGCACTGAGAGGAACACACTGCACTGAGAGGAACACACTGCACTGAGGGGAACACACTGCAGTGAGAGGAACACACTGCACTGAGGGGAACACACTGCAGTGAGAGGAACACACTGCAGTGAGAGGAACACACTACAGTGAGGGGAACACACTGCAGTGAGAGGAACACACTGCAGTGAGAGGAACACACTGCACTGAGAGGAACACACTGCACTGAGAGGAACACACTGCACTGAGAGGAACACACTGCAGTGAGAGGAACACACTGCACTGAGGGGAACACACTGCAGTGAGAGGAACACACTGCAGTGAGAGGAACACACTGCACTGAGAGGAACACACTGCACTGAGAGGAACACACTGCACTGAGAGGAACACACTGCAGTGAGGGGAACACACTGCACTGAGGGGAACACACTGCAGTGAAGGGAACACACTGCAGTGAGGGGAACACACTGCAGTGAGAGGAACACACTGCACTGAGGGGAACACACTGTAGTGAGGGGAACATGCTGCACTGAGAGGAACATACTGCAGTGAGAGGAACACGCTGCAGTTAGGGGAACACACTACAGTGAGAAAACACTGCAGTGAGGAGAACACACTGCAGTGAAGGGAACACACTGCAGTGAGGGGAACACACTGCAGTGAGATGAACACGCTGCAGTTAGGGGAACACGCTGCAGTGAGGGGAACACGCTGCAGTGAGGGGAACACGCTGCAGTGAGGGGAACACGCTGCAGTGAGGGGAACATGCTGCAGTGAGGGGAACACACTGCAGTGAGAGGAACACGCTGCAGTGAGGGGAACACGCTGCAGTGAGGGGAACACGCTGCAGTGAGGGGAACACGCTGCAGTTAGGGGAACACACTACAGTGAGGGGAACACACTGCACTGAGGGGAACACGCTGCAGTGAGGGGAACACACTGCAGTGAGGGGAACACACTGCAGTGAGAGGAACACACTGCAGTGAGAGGAACACACTGCAGTTAGGGGAACACACTACAGTGAGAAGACACTGCAGTGAGGAGAACACACTGCAGTGAGAGGAACACACTGCAGTTAGGGGAACACACTGCACTGAGGGGAACACACTGCAGTGAAGGGAACACACTGCAGTGAGGGGAACACACTGTAGTGAGGGGAACATGCTGCACTGAGAGGAACATACTGCAGTGAGAGGAACACGCTGCAGTTAGGGGAACACACTACAGTGAGAAAACACTGCAGTGAGGAGAACACACTGCAGTGAAGGGAACACACTGCAGTGAGGGGAACACACTGCAGTGAGGGGAACACACTGCAGTGAGATGAACACGCTGCAGTTAGGGGAACACGCTGCAGTGAGGGGAACACGCTGCAGTGAGGGGAACACGCTGCAGTGAGGGGAACACGCTGCAGTGAGGGGAACATGCTGCAGTGAGGGGAACACACTGCAGTGAGAGGAACACGCTGCAGTGAGGGGAACACGCTGCAGTGAGGGGAACACGCTGCAGTGAGGGGAACACGCTGCAGTGAGAGGAACACACTGCAGTGAGAGGAACACACTGAACTTTGAGCTGACTGGGAATGTAATGGAGGGGGCAGGATCAGTATCCTGGGTACCCCCAGATGAAGAAAGAGTAAGGTGTGGGATGATGGTGGGGTGGGGTGAGGTGGACAGGTGTTGGGCAAAGGAAGCTTTGGTTTCTGGCAGCTCAGCTGGAGAAACATGACTGAGCCAACACAGGAGGGAAAGAGCGAACCTTCTGAAGACACTGGTCAGCCCAGGCGCCATTGCTACTCACCGGTCCCTGAGGTGAAGCCAGGCTGCTGGAAGTTGTAGTTCTTGATTTCACTGTACCACCGATCAGCCACTTCCTTTCCTGGACAGAAAAGGCACACGTGAACTAAGTCACGGAGTCTAAGCCATCTTCTCCCACAGACCCCAAACCACCCGGAGTCCACGCCTGGATGTCTGACGGCACGCTGATGAAGTAACGCATGAGGGTTACTCCCGCAGACTCCTGGGGACTCGTGATGAAGACAGAACCTTCGTTGGGATGAGCACTGGCCCGGAGTTAAGCCACAGTCCCCAGATAAGGAAACCTACATCCTGCCACTGATCCGCTGTGGCATTCTAGGCAAGGCCTTTTCTGTTCTCGGCCTCTACAATAAAAAGGTTGAACCTAGCACATCCTGAGGGCCTTCTAGCAATGGTCTGAACTTCTACGAGGCGTTCTCACTCCACTCGGGGTCTGTTTCTAAAATAGGCCTGAGTAAAAGCAGTTGAGCCTGTAGGCCAAAGGTAGTCACTGCCAGCAGAAAGGCCTCATCTCGAGCATCCACTGTCAGCCATGGCGTGAGGCGGCATTTCCCAGGGATCTGTAGATCCCAGTGCCACCGTTCCAACTCAGGACACAGGAGTCAAGATGGGTCGCCCTAGGACCTTGTTACAACTTAGAGCCTGATTAAAGCAGGTCCTAGAGGACCATGATTCTTCATCTCTACCAAGTTCTCTACTGTGGCTGCTAGTTCATGAAGTAAATATCAGCCATGCCTGGGGACCATTGAAAGGAAGCTGAGGCCCAGGGCCTTCTTCAGCTCTATTGGTTCTGGAGGAGAGACCCAGGGATTGGAAAAAATGTAAAAGCTCTCCTGAGACTCTCCTGAGTAACCAGGAGACATCAATTCAAAGCTCTTTGTGTAGAAATGGGAAAGGTAGGGCCAGAGAGATCCAACACAGGCCGGGCTAGAACAGTGTCCTTAGGGCCCAATCAGGAGAGGCAGCAGCCCTGGGCCCCTAGTCTGCTGACTGAGGGGGAGGCGGAGAGACCCCATCATCAGCCGCCTTTCAGGCACTTAGCTCTTGGGGAGAGAGAGGCAGGAGGAGGGGGGCTGGTGTGTTAGGAAACCAGGCAGCCTGGGGGATCCCTTGGGAGCTCTGGGGAATGTAAGGCTTGGGAGAAGAGGAATCTTTTTCTTCCGGGGTTTGGAGAAAGCTCAGGGATTGTGACATATCTATTTTTCCTAAAAAGCTACATCAGAGTTATAGGAAATAGAGACTCAAGAATGCTTGCTCAGTGGGGTGGGGTCATTCCCTCCCAGGCTCCGGGCAGAAAAATCATCTTTTTATTCTTCCTTTTATTTTTTTAAAGAAAAGAAAAATGCTCAATTCTTTTCTTTTTTTTCTATAATAAGAGCAATATACCTACAGCATAAAAAATTAATTTAGAAACGATCAAGGTTGCTCCAGGGCCCACAGAACCAGGCTGCCATTGGATACAGTGCTGCAGTCTCTGGCGCCCACGCATCTGAACTGCAGTCTGACTCCTCTGTTCCCGGCTCCCAGCTTCCTGGCTCCGAGCCAGCCACTGAGGTCAGCCCTGGAGCAGATGCTGAGAATTCAGGGCCTCCTCTCCCTTCCTGGGCCTGTGGCCACACCACCACTGAGCCATGAAGGGCATAGTGTCATCCCGTATCCAGATGGACGGAGAGAAGAAGAGTCAAGGGTGTCCTACCTGTCTGGTCGTAGGATGCCCACGCAAGGTTCTCCCCACACTGGCCACGACTGGACTCTGGGCTGTGCTTGAGGATTCTTGTGCTGGCCAGGGCCTCTGAATACCTGCATAACATGTCTCCTCAGAGCAGGCCCAACCTAGGGACCCTCCACCCTGATCCAGTGTCTGAGTTTTGATCTAGTATGACTGAGCCGCCTTCCCTGTCTGGGTTCCCAGAGGGATAGCGGAAACACCACCCCAGTGCCTGGGCCTCCGACAATCCCGTTTTCAGAAGAGCACACTGACACTCAGGAGTAGAGGGAACCTGCCTGAGCTGGCAGCAGAGTGGTCCTTAAGCCTGGCTGTACCAGAACTCCAACCACATCCCTTCAACCACCCAGGATCCCTCTATGAGTGCAGAAGCAGCTCCATGAAGGGCTAGCACCCGATTGGGGCTGGAGACTCACTGCTGGGCTTCTTGGTTGAGCTTCTTGCAAAGCTTCAGTGGGGGGACACCGTGCTGAGCCCGGTACTCGTTGTGGGCCTTCAGGACCTCGTTATTGAACTGTTTGGAAGCTAGAAGGACAGAAGGATGGAGAACCCTCAGTGCAGAGGGAAGACCCTCTGAAGGTACATAGGCATGCTTCAGGACACGCAGAGACTGCTCACCTCTTCTCCATCCTGGTCACACGGCCCTGTTCCATACCAGTGTTCATCTCTACACTCCTGTCACCCTCCCTGTCTCTGCAGATCAGAGGTCTGCTGATTATGTAGGATCTTCTGGGCCACGTTGGGGATTTGAATCTTTATCTGAGGCAATGGGAGACTACTAAGCCGAAGCAGGGAGAGTGTTTCTGAAAGATGTTCTTGGTGCTGAGGAAGGTAGAGAGCTGGTCAGACATCTAAGAGACAATGTCTGAAGGTGGCGGCAAACCTCAGACTAGACCAGTAGAATCTGGGAAGGGCTGGTGTTGGGAGCTTAGGGAAGAATATCTTAGAGTGGATGGTACCATGTTGGATCAGTGAAAGCAAAAGATGAGGGGAAGGGAGAGGGAAGGAAGGAGAGAATAAGGACAGCGAGAGAGAGAAAGAGAGAGAGGGAAGGAGGGAGGGAGAGGGAGGGAGAGAGAGGGAGAGAGAGAGAGAGAGAGAGAGAGAGAGAGAGAGAGAGAGAGAGTCAAATAAAGCCAGATAAAGAGGGAGGACTAAAGCCAGGCAGTGGTGGCACACGCCTTTAATCCCAGCACTTGGGAGGCAGAGGCAGGCGGATCTCTGGGAGTTTGAGGCCAGCCTGGTCTACAAGAGCTAGTTCTGGGACAGGCACCAAAGCTACAGAGAAACCCTGTCTTGAAAAACCAAAATAATAAATAAAAAATAAAAAAATAATAAATAAATAAATAAATAAATAAATAAAAAAAACAGGGAGGACCAAATAAAGCATCATTGAGGGATGGAGGAGAGGAGAGTATAGAAAAGGACTCCATGGTGACTGGAAGGGAGGGTGTGATCTGCTGTGTGATGCTCCAGTGGGGAAAGAGCCTGTGCCCAACTGAATGATAAATTCAGTAAAGACAAGACCAGAGGGCTGGGGTTAGGGACATAGGGGATGGATGAAGAGCAAGAGTGGACGAAACCCATACTGCTTCAGATCTGAATCTTTTATCTATTCAATACTTGTCCCAAACCATCCATCAGTCCCGCCAGCCAATCACCTTTCACCAAACGTCCATCTGCTTTGCATCCACATCCCATGTCATGCACCCACTCGTTTTCCATTTCCAGCACTTACCCTTCCACCAAGTCATCATCGTTGAGCAACCACATCCACCCACCCAAGTCCTGACCATCAGTTCAGACCGACTCTAATCTACACGTCTGCTCCCTGAGCACTGTCCCACGTGATGCCAAACCCAGACCTCCAAAGCTCACACAGAGAAGGAAGATGGTCTTGTGAGCAGAGAACAGTAAGGGTGCAAGAGGAGCCTGGAGCAAGCGGCCAGGATCACAGGCCTCAGGAACCTAGGACTCCACCCCTCTCTGTGGACATGGGGTGCCCAGAGAACAAGGAGCGAGATCAGACTGGCCCATCTGCCTGTCTTTTGGCGGTGGTAGGAAAGGCAACCACAGTCATGAAGGAAGTCCTGGGGCCAACTGCAGGCAGGAGGGAGGAAGAAATGCTGCTGGCGGTTGGTGGCCGCGCTGTCCTCGGACTTTCTGACAAACTACAGAGGAAGTAGACCGCCCTTGGGGGCTGTAGGGCCCAGCAAGATTGTGTAGGTGATCAGTCTCAGAACATATGGTGGAGCAGGGTTGGAAGGGCTCTGAACTGATTTGTAAGGTTTGGGGTAACAGATGGCAAAGTGAACAAAGGTAAACGTGGAAATAATGACTCAGCTTAACAGAGAAGGTGGAGTCACAACCAGAAACCCTCACGTCCTGGTGGCCAGAGAAGGTCCACACCCTTGTGTTAGGAAAGACAGACTTCAGGTCTCCTGAGGTGGGAGGAAACGGGTGTTTAGCAGGTGGTGTTTAGTTAAGTGTCGAGTTTCCAAGGTGAAGGATCCTGGAGTTGCTTGACAGCTGTGTGATCTCATTTGACAATGGGGCATCTCAAGGAAGAGTTTTGGTTTGGCATGCTGATGTGGGACTGGGGGACATCAAAGCAGTCTTTCAAAGACCATGGGGAACAGGGAATAATGAGAACAAGAGCAGCAATTCCTGGGCACAAGTCACAAGTTTGGTCTTTTTTAGTGAGCTAGGGAACCAGCAGGATAATGTGGGAACCATGGCTCCTAGGCCATGGGTGCTCTGCCCTGCCTTGCACAAGTGGGGTCTTATGAGAGTAAGCACACACTGGGATCAGACTGGAAGACTGGGGTTGGGGGGGAGAGTTCTCTGGGGAATTCTGAGGTCCTACAGGACAAAGCTGGAGCTGGCAGGCAGGAAGGGCAGGATGTCAGCCAGGAATAAGAAGGTCCCTTTCTCCCAGTCAGAAAGTTCCTGGAGCTTTAAGGGAACAAGCCTGAACTCTGGCAGCCCCGAAAAATGGGGGTTCACCCTGTCCTCCGTACTCTGAAATAGCCGTCCCTGTCCTCACTATTCCAAGTGGAAAGCAGAGAAAGGTGACAATGTGGCCACAGTGAGGAGGAACAAAAGATCCAGTGACCCCCATCCCCCCTCTCCATCGGGGAGACCTGATGCAAGGTCTGGGTTTAAATAGCAGGCAAATTCTGAATAAGAAAGCCTTCTCCTTAAAGTTGGCCCCACGCGGCAAGCCTTCTTTCAAGCAGCCAGCGCTCTAGGAGGTCTCCTCCTGGAAGACAAGTCCCTCCCCATGGCTGGCACTGGGGTTGCAGCCTTCTCCTTCCCCCCAGCATGAGACTCCTGGGGCCGTTCCAATTCCTTGGTTCCATTGTGCCAATAGTTTGATATCTGAAGTCTGCATCTCTCTTTAGAAATATGTGCCTTTGCTGGACTGGCATAAAGCTTTCTGGGGATTGGACAGAGCTTCCTCCCAGAGGATAGCAAGCTACCACTGGGCCATGCAAGCCAGTTTGTCTCCATTCCTTGTAGGATCCCATCCAGTGCTGGAGAGGAAGGTGACTTCGGTAAACAGACGGTTATAAAAGGGCTTGTGTGAGCTATGCGGTCACACTGAGAAAGGCCCCTATCTGTATGATAGGCACAGCCAGGGCCATCCTAAACTAGTTCCCACGACTCAAATAGGCCAGAGAAGGTCTGCTGGGACACTGTGAGCGACACTTGAGACTTGGTGACACGTGCAGTGTCACAAGAACTCCCTGGAAACGGTGTTCCAGGTTCAGGAGGAGGAGGAGGAGGCCAAAGGTGCAGAAAGGGCCAGGTTATGACAGGACCCAGGAGAACTGGACCCCATAGCGCTGAAGGCCCTGCAGGCTTTTTGTCAGAAACATGTGTGACTTCTAAAAACTAGGTCACTGTAGTCCCAGAATGGAGGAAGTTCCAGGGGACAAAAGTGAAAGTTTCTGAACCAACTCAAGATCAGTGCCAGAAGCTGACGCCAGGCACAGGCCCCAGCAGGGTCAGGCTCCCTCAGCCGGGACTTTTGCAAGGGGTCACCAGGTCTCAACAGAGACCCATAGCTTCCTATAGCTGGAAGCCAGGGGGCCCTCCAGCCACTTTAGGGCTATCTTAGGCGTCCCCTCCCACTCGGAGCAGGAGGAGAGCCCTAGGAGGCAAGTTATCAATGGTGACCACACCCAGGCCGAGGCTTGCCCTACTGCTATAGAAAAACCCCAACACAGATAAAGTCAGAGTAAAACCAGCCACCCACAGCCAGGCAGGGTGGGCCCTCAGCTGTCCTAGGGTGGGGAGAAGGGCAGGGATCCACATTTTATTTTGCAGAAGAGCCAGAAGGAGGGACAGGCAGACTTATCTGCCCTGGGCTCTTGCTTTCTCTTGCTCATCTCCCACAGGGCCTTGAAGACCTCGTTAACCTCTCGCCGCCTCTTGGGGTGTCCTGACACATTTATGACTAAACTAGAAAAAAATGCTCTTTGCAAGGGCAGCAGCCTGCCCAGATTCCCTTCCTGCTCAAGGGGTACCATCAGGAGGGCTCTAGACTTGAAGGAAGGCCCTGCTCTGAAGCTCTGCCCAGTAACCCATGGTCACTGTGGAGCAGCGGGAGGTGCCCCTCAAGCTTCGGGGACAGCTGAAGGGAGCAGTAGGGGAAAGGAGCCCACACGAGCAGCTTCCTCTGATCTCTCGCATTTCTCAAGAGCCTCCTGGGAGAGAGGGCTGCAGGAGACTGCAGAGGCTAGAGCAGGGGTGACAGCCAGGCAGCTGTCTGCCGGAATGCAAGGCTGCACACTCTAGGTGGGGCTACTCCGCTTCCTTTTTGGGGACTGGGGAGAGTGTGGGGGGGATTCTGAGAGCTGTCCTTAGCCCCCCCCTGCTTTGGGCAGACAGGCTCCTTCCTCAGCTTCCCCCTCCCTGACCACTGCCCTCTCCAGCCTCCCCACAAAGGGTGAGAACAGGCCCCTCCATACGCTTGACAAGAGGTTGGAAAGCAAATTGCTCCAGCCTTTGGGGCAAAACTGGTTTTGCATCTTTAGGAAGAGTAGAAAGCAGATAATTGGAGAGAAAACAATTTTACAGTTTTTTCTTTTTCAAGACATGGTTTCTCTGTGTAGTCCTTGCTGTCCTAGAACTCACTCTGTAGACCAGGTTGGCCTCGAACTCACAGAGATTTGCCTGCTTCTGCCTCTCAAGGGCTGGGATTATAGGTGGGCACCACCACTGCTCAGCTGGGAAACAATTTTGAAAGTTCTTCCAAGCATGGAAATTTGCTGAGTGAGTGAATGAGCAAAGGAATAAGGTTCAGAGACAATACGAGGACTAGATCCCGGCTGTATCAGACAAGAAATCGGTGTCTGGGGCAGTGTACAAATGGTCTCAGGTCACTCAGACCCAGGAGGCCCTGGTTAAAGCCAGACCTAACAGCATCCCTCCTTTGCCCCTCTCCCACCCCTAATCCTTCACACTTGCGATTTTACACCCAACACCCCCTTTTTTTGATGGCAGGAATAGGCTACCAAGTGTTGCTCAGCTGCCTGTGGGCCAGGAATCCATTTCTTGGAGTGATGGCCTCCTTCAGGCCGGCCTGTTTGAAAGATGCCCAAGTATACACATGGTCCTTGAATGACTGAAGCTGCCAGACAGGAGAGTGCTTGCTCAGGCCGTTCAAGTGCCAGTCCTTCCCTAGTGACAAGTTTCTGTCCCCTGGGCCCCAGGCTCCCCTCTGAGTATGGAAGAGGACAGCTGCGGGTTTCAAGATGTCCTCAAATCAGGGAAACCCTTCAAATGAGGCCGGCAAGGAAATGAAGAGATGAGCTGGGGCTGCTGGGGTTGCCCTGGCCCACGTGGCCTCTTCCTGTAGTGGTCCCAGGGGCTCACTCAGAAGAAAATTCCTGGCCTTCTGCTCTGATATCCTCTGGTGTAGGGGTCCAGTGTCTGAGACACCAAGAGTCTTAGAGACGATTGGAGGACTTGTGTGGGTCTAACCAGAGTCCATTCGGGATGGGAACTGTGGTGAAGGCATGTGGTCAGTGTGCTGTGGACACACACAATTCAGAAGGCAAAGAACTAGGCTCTGCGTGTGCACATGTGTGTGCACATGCACACACACACACCAGCCAGAGCTAAATTCTAATCCTAATTTGTTCACATACTGGTCCAGACATTATATGACGAGCGCCGTGGCCTAGAGTGCTGTTGAAAAGGCCAATAACATAAAATACCTAACTTACTAACTGCCTAGCATACAACAGGAGGCCAAATGATTGGCAATCACTATTATTCAAGGCAGAGGGCTATTGCAATCTTAGGTCCGAACACACCTGGTATACAGAGGCCCAGCAGGGAGACCAGGGCTGTGGGCAGGATTGAGAGTTTCCAGCACCGGTCCAAGCTCTCTAGGATTGAGCCTTGGCAGTTGTTTGATGGCGTTAGGGGATTTCTCACACTCACCGTGAAGCTCTGGGGTGTATCTGAGTTCTGTTCCACGAGGCCAAACTGCGACCCATTGAGGCAGGGATTGATTCCTTAGATGGTCTTTTGGGAGTCACGTAAATTTACATAAACTACTACGTAAATGGGTATCGCCAGGAGGCACCTCCCCGAAGCCTAGACTGGTGGCTTGGATCTTCAGGGTTGGGTTTGTGCAGCAGGCTCATTGGGTCTGAGTCATCCAGAGGAGTTACTTTCTCTCTGGGGAACCTTAGAAGATGCGGGCATGTGTGGCTATGAGCTAGCGTGGGCCTGGGCTAGAGAGCTAGCGAGTGGGGGACACCGGGCTCTACCTGCTGCAACCTGCTTCCCGCCCCGCAATCTGCATCAGCACCGTTTTCGGGCGCACTCGTGCGTCTCCCCTTCCCTTCTATTCCTTGAAAGTTGTCATCAAGTTTGTCCAAGATCTCCACGGGCAAGTCCATCCTTCCTCCCCTCTGGCTCCCATCCTTGCCCTAGACCACAGCTTCCCTGGCAACGCCCGCCCCTATCCTCCACGTCGGCACACAACTGAATGTAGGGGTGGTGAAAATTTTGGCAACAATAAAAGATTTCTGAATGTACGACTACCAAAACCCGATTCAAAAGCAAGCACAAGAATGAACTTGAGGTGCTTCTGATAGTTCCCGACAGGTTGTGTCATTGTTGCACACACAAAGCACTCTGCTCTTATAGAAATATAATGGTAATTACAGAAAGCATAGTATTTTCCTACTGTCATTTCTCAGTCAAGTTAGTGTAGCTGAGGATTGTGTCGTGTTAGAATGCTTGAGTTTGAAATCTATTTGTTTTTATTTACATTTTTTCAGGTCTGTGTGTGGAGGTCAGAGGACAGCTTGGGGGAGTTGACTCTCTTGCCCTATCGTGTAGGTTACAGAGGTCAAATTCAAGTCTTCAGGCTTGACAGCAAGCGCCTTTACCCAGTAACCCATTTTGTTGGCCCTAGAATGCTTGGTTTTAAAAATTGCTGTTGAGTTATTCACTTGAGGGTCATAAGAAGTCTCCGAAGGGATGTAACTCAGTGGTGCTTGCTTGGCATGTACAAGGCCCTGGGTTCAAGCCTTCGTACCAAAAAATAAACTAAAAAAAATCATTGAATGAATTTTGTCTTGAGTTAGGACAGAAGTTCCAACAATAAACTGGGCGTGTGATGTGGGATTTCCCCCTGTATGCTGTGGAACAGAGCTAGGCAGGGAAAACTAAACTGAATGCTGGGAGGAGGAAGGTGGAGTAGAGAGAGGTCATTTATTCCTGCTGGAGCCGGTAAGCCACAGCCATGTGGCAGTTCACAGATTACTAGAAATGGGTTAAATTAAGATGTAAGAGTTAGTAAATAAGAAGCTAGAGCTAATGGGCCAAGCAGTGTTTTGTATGATATAGTTTCTGTGTAATTATTTTGGGGCTGAGCAGCCAGGAACGAACAAGCAGCCTCCTTACTACAGGCGTGATAACACATGCTTTTAATCCCAGCACTTCAGGAGGCAGAGGTGGGTGGATGTCTATGAGTTTGTTGAGTCCAGCCTGGTCTACACAGCCAAGGCTACCTAGTGAGACCCTGTCTCAAATGTGTGTCCGTGTCCTAAAGAACTGTTTGAAGATAAGTTTCTTTTCTTTTAAAGCAGGGGGAAATGGCTTCTGATAAAACACTTGCCAGGCAAGCGTGAGGATTGAAGTTGGGGTCCCTAGCACCCCTGCTTAGAAACGACAACAACAACACAAAGCAATGACTGGGCAAGGGGCGGTGATGCCTGTAGTCTAGAGCTAGAAAGGAGAGAGAGGAGGATCCTGGGGCCCACTGGCCAGCTACTCCAGCTGAGTCAGTCAGCTCCAGGTTCAGTGAGAGACCCTGCTTCTAAAGATAAGGAGGAGAGTGGCTGAAGATGACACCCACTGTCTACCTGTGACCCTCACACACACACACACACTCCACACATACACACAAACACACACCCCACGTATACACATTCACACACAGAACATACACACATAATAAAATAAATTTCTGTATGATTTATAATCAGCAAATATTTGATTCACATACTTGTTTTACATGCCTGTATACCTGGAGTTGTATAACAGTTTATTGAGTAAAACTACTTCTTTTGCAAGTGGACAGTTTCAGAAGCCAGGCCCGAGGTGCTTGCACCACCGCTGTCTGTAGGGAGTCAATCTCTTTGCTCCCTGCCTCTAGCCTCTCCCACCCTGCTCAGTAGCACCCTGTATCCCTAAGATGACCCAGAACCTCCCAGGACCCTCTAGAATGGGCCACTTTCTTCACACTCCTTTGATGGTCCTCACATAGGACACCTCTCTCCTGTGCCTCCCCCACCTCCCTTCATTGTCTGAATCAAGATCATTTCCCAGCTCTTACAGAAGTTCCCCCCTCCCGCTGATTCATGTCACAATTCAAATGAACATTCCTAAAGATTGGCTGGCCTTCTGTGCACCGGGTCCACAGCTTGGAAGAAAGGACAGGTGTTAGGAGGGAGGGGACACAGAGACAGATGGGGGAGAGCAGGTAGAAGGATGACGGCACAGGTGCAGTTTTAGAAAATTGTGTCTTGGAGCAGGGGCTGGAAACAATCAATCAAAATGTATCTTAGGGGCTGGGGTAGGGGTGGGGCAGGTGGTCAGCTTTTAATCCCAGCACCATAGAGGTACAGATGCTGGTGGATCTCTGTGAATTTGAGATCAGTCTGGTCAACATAGTGAGTTTCAGATTAGACAGAGGTACACAGTGAGACCCTGTCTTACAGCAATAATAGTAACAATAAATATCAATAAAATGAAACGGCTTTAGAGAGTCCCTGAACTGCCTCATAAGTGTAGGGAGGAAGGAGTTAATTTTTTCAAGTAGAGGTGTCAAAAGGCCTTCTCACATCTGACATCATTTGCCCCATTTTTCATCTTGTTCTTTTAATTATGTGACATCATCCTTTCCACTGCAAAGGATCTTGGGGGTCATATGGGCCACCCTCTTTGTACAGATGGGTAAAATGATGCACAGAGGAAGACCTTACTTCCCATCACGTAGCAAATGATTAGTAGGGCCAGTATTGCAAACCAGGCCTGTCACTCAAACGGAAGGAAAAGCAGGTTAGGACCAGGTCGCGGAAGGCCATTTCCTGTGCATCTCTTGAGTCTTGATCCTGGAGGACAGACCCAAGAAGGGACCCAGCCTTCCTCATCTGAGGCTGACAGCCCATTGACTTCATTGTTTCTTTAGGGCAGTGGCTCTCAACCTTCCTAGTGCTGCAACCCTTTAATACAGCACCTCATGTTGTGGGGACTTCCAACTATAAAATTATTTTCATTGCTGCCTCATAACTGTAGTTTCACTCCTCTTATGAATCATAATTTAAGCATCTGTGTTTTCCAATGGTCTTAGGAGACCTCTGTCCACCCTGAAGGGTTGCGACTCACAAGTTGAGAACCAGGGCTCTAGAGCCTCCTGTGAGGAAGAAATAATGTCCTAATAGATGTCCAGAAGGGATAAGTCTGGGAGAAGTAAATCTATTACCCAACACCTGTCCCTTGTCTTTGCAGGAGCGAGGACAGATGATGCAGGATGTGAGCTGTCCCTCTGAAGGAGGAGAGTGACATTAGGGATGGGATCCCCTTCACAAGAGTTGAGCTCAGAAGGACGAGGAGAGTTTCCGGCTGGATAATTGGAGTGGTAAAGACTGGGCCAGGACACCCAGGGGAAGTAACCTGAGTGTGAGCCAGCCAGCACAGCTGTGCAGCAAAGAGGGCGGGAAGCAGGGAGCGACGGGAAAGGTGGTTTTCAGTCATTTCAACCTCACAGTCCCAGTGATGAGGATGGGCGGCGGCAGGGCAGAGAACAGAGGGGGAGCGGGTCTGCACAGCACCCAGCCTGGAGCAGAGGGCACTAAGGAGATGCTCCTAAAGAGAGCAAAAAGGACTCCCAGAGCCGCCTTAGTGGGACTGGGACAGGACTAGCCGCTTCACAGGCACGGGTGCTGTCACAGTTTGGTGACTTTTTCCAACTGTAACTTTGTCCTCACTTGGAAACAAAGCAAAGCCACGCCTCGGCAGACTTAGAGAGCTAACCCCATCAGCGCTTGGAAACCCTCCCTGACGCAATCCCTGGCTCGAAGCCAGAGGGACCCTCCATCGCTTTCCCTCTTCTTTCTTTCTCTCCCCTCTGGTGGTCTTTCCGCTACCTTTGCTCCCAGGTTGAACCAGAAACAGCCGCAGCTGCGCCTTTGGGCGCTTTGCTCCGCATGCTCTCCATTCCCACTCAGGGGTCATGCATTGCAACGAGAGCTGCGGGGACCACAGGGGATTCCCAGGGGACAGGGCCCCAGGCGGGACAGGGTGACAGTGACTGTCCCGGAGCCATGCTAGCACTCCGGCGGGCTGAACGGGCAACTCACCTGACTTGCCCATGGCCGACTGTGTGCGCTCCTCTGCTCGGCGGCGGCTGCGCTGCGCGGGGTGGTGGGTCCCAGCAGCTGGCCAGGGCCAGCAGGGGCAGGGGCGGCTGCAGCCACTCCCCCGGCGCCGCCCGGCCCCGCCTTATAAGGCAACGGCAGCTGCAGGCGGAGGCACGGGGGGCCACCCCTAGAATTCACATGGCCTGGTGGGATTCCGCCGCTGGCTAGGGCGGTCCAGATGTGGACGCAGTGCCTCTCTCCCCGATCTGAAAGCGCGCATGAGACCTAGGGGTGCTTGAGCCTTCCTTGTGGTTCCCCATGACTCCTGTGCTACAGAGGCGTCATTAAGACTGCGGTGCTCACTGTAGCCTGGCCAGGAACCGTTCCCGCCGGTGCCACCAGGGGTCGGTACTCTCCCAATCTCGGTCTTGAGCGACAGGCAACACCCCCCTCCCCCCGAGTGTGCTTATTCCCCTCCTCTGCGACCCTGTGTTTCAACCACATCTTTCTAGGACCCTTCCGCTATGCGACCCCAGGTTGTAACTGAACACGTCCTAGCCCTCCAGATCCAGCCGCCCCAGGAGGTGCCCACAGCTCAATTCGGACCTGTGCTTTTGACCCTCACTGCCTCTGAGACCAAGCCAAATTTCCCACCCCTGAGTCTGACTCCAGACATGGATCCCCACCTCTCTAACTTTATCCCACGTTCCTGTCAAACCAGATTCCCCAAACGTTCTTGGTTTTGCTCACTCATCCCTCAACAGGGACAGCCGCATACCTGACCCTCCTAACCTGTACTCTGGAGTCTGTCAATTTCTTCAGCTCTCAACAGCCCTTCCCTTCCCCACTTTTAGGACAGTACACTCCTAACATGGGAGAGACTGGCTCAAGGTCTTCAGCCCTGAGAAGTGCACCCAGCCAAGGCACAGCCTAATACACTCCCTGTGCCGAGGAAGTCTTTCTCACTGGTGGGACAGAAGATTTGGAAGCCCCTGTGGAAGACTTGTGTTCAGGCGTTTCCATAAAGGCCTGGTGAGTTGACTCAGGGTAAGCAGCCAAACTCTAATTCTGAGCTGGATTCCTGGAATGAATACAGTGGAAAGAGGACCAACTCTTGAAAGCCATCTTCTCCTTGGGGATGGTGGCACGCCCCTCCTCCATCCCACCATTGGCATCATCTAAACGGAGTCCAGCTGGTTAATTCAAGACACACCTTTTTCTCACCATAAAAAATTTAAAGACTTTTAATAAATGGGGACTGAGTTGAACTGATTAACAAATTACAAGGACAGTTCTCTCTCTCTCTCTCTCTTTCTGTGTGTGTGTGTGTGTGTGTGTGCTACATATACTTTAAAATATATTTATTTGGGGCAGGCATGGTAACACATGCCTTTATTCTCAGCACTTGGGAAACAGAAGCATGAAAATCTCTGTGAATTTAAGATCAGCCTGGTCTATATAGTGCGACCTCATCTTTAGATTTTGATTGTGTATTTTGTGTAATTTATGTTGGGTGTTTGAGTGTGGTGCATGGAAGTCAGAGAACAGCTGCTGAGAACCGGTACTTTCCTTCCACCATGTGAGCCCTGAGAGTCCGGCTTGGCAGCGAGCGCCATTACCTGATAAGACATCTGTCTCTCCAGCCATTGTCTCTTCTCTACTCTTCTGCATTTTATTTTTTGTGGCAGGCTCTCCTGTGGCCTTGGCTGGTCTGGAGTTCCCGGTGTAGCTGAGTCTGACTTTGGAGCTCAGATCTTCATGCTTCCACCTCCTGAGGCTGTGACTACGGGCTGTATCCCCAGCGGTACATACCCTAGGAATTAAATTGCACTGGTTTAGGCTACTGCTGGTTTGTTCAACAGTCTCAGTGAGCAGCCCAAAACAGCCTCACACCACCACACTCACTCAGGTGCTGGTCACAGGTCAGGACTGCGCCACCACACCTCACCAGACTCGTATCGAGTTTAGATGTGTCCAGTAGGTCAGCCCAGAGCCACACACTGCCCTCACTGTCCCTCCCGCTCTGTCCATCCGATATACTTCCTGCCTCTTCGCACTTCCAAACAGGAGCACAGTGGACACTGGTGCCCATCTGACTTAGAGGGACTTGTAGTTCTGGGTAGGGAGTCTGACCCCCACTGTTCAATTCTCTGCTCCATTTTGCTGACAAATTCCCATTGAAATAACCAAAGGAGCCCAGGGGGGATCCTTATCACACGTAGGATCTCTAGAAAGCTGTTTCAGAGGAACCAGAAATGCAAGGCCACAAGGAAACAGCTGAGCCCAGAGGAACCATTCACCGTGTGCAGAGGACAACTGTCAGTGGCCATCGGTCTCACGACTCCCTCATTCAGAAGGAGAGGGCCAGAGACCTGGCAAGGCTAGATTCCTGCCTTGGTGACATCTGGAGACTCTATGGCTGTTTCGCTGTGGACTCTGTAAACTGGCTCTGCCAGCAGCATACCAGCAGTGTGCCAAGTGGATTTAGGCAGTGTCAAAGCTGATTTCTACTAAGGACAACTCGGTGGCTGGAGAGGGAGGTGCTGCTAGGCCAGAAGTCGGGGACAAGAGACAAGCCACAGCCAAGGCCAGACACCAAGAAGAGAGATTAGCACAACTTGTGCTTTGTCACCTAGCCCAGGCTGGCCTCAAATTAGCCTTATAGCTGAGGATGGCCTTGAACTCCTGAGTCTCCTGACTCCAACTCCCAATCGGTTTATTAATTTCTTGTATGGTTTGTCTCATTTGAGAACTCCTGACCTGGGTGTAACTCAGGGTAGAGTATACTCAGCACAGGGAATCCCTGAGTTTACCCCCAATGTCACTAAGCAAACATGAGATTTCCCATTTTTTTCTGATGCTTGTCAGTTCTGACTCTTACACTCAAGTTTTGTCTTACTTTTGGATTGTGACAGAGCCTGTGGAGCTGGTTTTGTTCTCTCTCTGCTGTTCTCTATTATTTCTTCCCCACCCCCTTTCTCTTCCTCCTCTACCTCTTCTTTGCGGAAAGCAAATAAGGAACCTTCCCAGCAGTGACCTCCCTACAAGCTCGTGCTTATTGCGGGGCTGTCCCTCCCTCTCCGGAAGAAAACAAACAGAAGTGCTGGGAAGAGGGATGACTGCTACCCCATGAGTGTGAAATGCCTAGGATGCTCTGCAAACAGCACGCTCTCGGCCTGCATCAACTTAGCCTTGCGTGTTGGCTGCTCCATGGTCCTCTGTCCTGCCACAGGATGCTCCTGCAGTGGAAACAGCACCCAAGCACCCGGACCAATGGGAAGATATTCCAACACACACGCATTGGATGACAAGACAACAGAGAAAGAGGAGACTGAGTCAATGGGTCACATTAGGAAGAAGGAAGGGTCTATGACATTCCTCAGCCCCCAGCCCATCGTAGGATCTTCACATGGGTTTAGGTTTGGTTAGAGGCCGAGGCGTGTGTAACTCAGACCCCAACCCCAAACAAGCTCCTCTCAGGGTCAGCATCTGAGTTAGTTACTGTTCCATTGCTGTGATATTACACCATGACCAAGGCGACCTAGAAAAGAAAACCTTTAATTGGGTTTACAGCTCCAGAGGATTAGAGTCCAGAGGGCGGAGCCAAGGTGTGGCGGCAGGAACAGCTGAGACCTCACACCTCAAACCTTAAGTCGGAGACAGAGACTATACCAGTTTGCTTCGTGTACTTTGAACCATTTTATTTGAAAATAAACATTTATGGCTTTTATCATCTTGATAAGTTGACCTTCCCGCTCACCCCAGAGTTCAAACTCAGGAACTCATGTATGGCAGGCAAGCGCTCTACCACTGAGCTATAAACCTGGCCCAGTAAATCAGTTCTTCTATCACTGAAAAAGATCTCTCTCTCCTCATACTTCTTCATGGGAAATGCAGGTTTGATATCAGTGCAGCTGTCCTAGCTTTCTCTCAATGAGTGTTTGTTTACTGTAGTCCTAGTGATGAACCTACGGCCTTGCACACGCTAGGCAAGCTACCTCTGAGCTGAACTGTCCCCAGCCCAGATCATCTAATTTTTATCTTTTAACTTTTTTTCTTTCAATAAATTCAGAAGACTATTAATGTACACAGCAAAAGTAAAGTTACTTTTATGGTTTGTAAAATTAATCTTTACTAGTGTAAAACTTGATTTTGATATATTTTCAAAGTGTACAGGCTACCTTCTTTGTTACCAAATCCTTGATAAGAAGCAACTCCAGGAAGAGGTGTTTATTCTCTGTTGTTTGAGGGGATGCAAACTCCTCAATCCATTCCTGTTATGAAGGTAGGGCAGCAGTGAGAATACAGATCAAACAGCAAGGATACAGAGAGACGGCAGGAAATAAGAGCCCGATTTCCTCCAGCAAGGTTCCGGGACCTTTCCAAACAGCGCCACCAGCAGGAGACCAGGTATTCAAACACACAGTCTATGGAGGACATTCCACCTTCAAATCATAGCGACGGTCAGGGTTTCTCTGTATAACAGTCCTGCCTACCCTGGAACATACTTGGTAGACCAGTGTGGCCTCATACTTACTGACATCCACCTGCCTCTGCCTCCCAAATGCTAGGCTTAAAGGCATGTGCCACCACCACTGGTTTATTTATTTTTTCTATGATTGTCTATACCCATTTTATTTTCTTTCTTTAGCACCTATGATGTGGGATTCCCCTCTGTATGCTGCGAATACCATTGGTTAATAATGGACTGCTTTGAGTCTATAGCAGAGCAGGGCAGAAAGAGCTAAGCAAGAAAAACTAAAGTGAATGCTGGGAGAAAGAAGGACAGAGTCAGAGAGAAGCCATGTAGCCCCATCAGAGACAGACACCGGAACTATAGCCAGTAAGCCACAGCCACATGGTGATTAATAGAAATGGGTTAAATTAATATGTAAGAATTAGCCAATAAGAAGCTAGGGCTAATGGTCCAAGTGATGATTTAATTAATACAGTTTCTGTGTGACTATTTTGGGGCTAAGTGACTGAGAACTAACTAGCAGCCTCCTCCAACACATCTAAGCCACATTTTCAAGCATATTGTACCTGCTCAGAGTTTTTTTTTTCAGTCTAGACCTGGCTTTCCGTGAGCATGCAACCTTCTTTGACTGCATGAGCCTATATTACAGGGCAAGGCTACCTGCTGTTTGTCTCCACTTACCACACAGTGCTGGTGACTGATGTAAAAGGAGACTGCTCTTTCATTTCTCTGCCACTGAGACCCAAATATTCACACAGAAAGTGTATTACTTACAACACTGTTTGGCCAATGACTCCAGCATATTTCTAGCTAGCTCTTACATCTTGAATTAATTCATTCCAATAATCTGTCTATTGCCATGAGGCTGTGGCTTCCCAGAAAGGCTATGGCTCCTTCTTCAGCAGCTACATGGCATCTCCTTGACTTTGCCTGTTATCTCTATAAACCTCTGTTTGGATTTCCCACCTGGCTATATTCTGCCCTGCCATAGGCTGAAGCAGCTTCTTTATTAACCAATGGCAATAAAACATATTCACAGCATACAGAGGGCAATCCCACACCAGCCTGGCTCTGTCCCCCTCAGGTTGGTCCAGCAGGCCATTCTACTGGTTCTGGGATGCAACCGCTATTTGCCTTTCTGTGAGAGGGGAGCCTCATGCCTGTGCATGAAAAAGGAATTCCAGACTGTAGAGTGCTCATTGGCTGAACCATTTTATTAACAGTCCTTAGATCTATTACCATTCTCCATTTTCCAGATTTCTTTTAAATAGCAATATAGGAGAATTCTTCAATATAGGAGATTCTTCAATATGCTGAGCATTTAACTGTTCCTATGCCAGCAGTTCTAAGGCCTGCTGTTTCTCTATTGTTAAAGGCCATTGATTAACCCATACAGGTTTGTCAATCAACCATTTTAAAGGTAGGGCTGTTGGTGCCTTTGAAATATCAGCAGCTATTGTGCCATGTTCTGATTTGGGATGTCCTTCT
This sequence comes from Microtus pennsylvanicus, assembly GCF_037038515.1. NCBI lineage: Eukaryota > Metazoa > Chordata > Mammalia > Rodentia > Cricetidae > Microtus > Microtus pennsylvanicus. The sequence goes on from NC_134581.1 coordinate 141,830,915, forward strand.
GTATATGTGTTGCTTTTACTTGTTAATAAATAAAGCTATTTTGGCCAATGGCTTAGCAGAATAAAGCCAGGCAGTTAATCTGAACAGAGATATACAGAGAGAGTAAGTAGAGTCAAGGAGACAACCTGTAGCTGCTGAATGAGAAAGATTCCAGAACATTACCAATAAGCCACAGCCTTGTGGCAATACATAGATTAATAGAAATGTGTTAAGATTTAAGAGCTAGATATGAATATGTCTGAGCCCTTGGCCAAACAGTGTTTTAATTAATATAGTTTTGTGTAATTATTCTGGTCTGGGTGGCCAGAAAACAAAAGTGCAGTCTCTGCTTACACTGTTCTTGCACAACCTGAATGGTCAGTGGTTGCTCTTTATAATACCTTCTAATAGTCTTCTCAGAAACATATGTTAATTTATGGTTTGCTTCTGAGATTGGAGGAATGCTGAACTGAGTATTCCATTGTTGTAACAAATCACACCCCATAAGTTCATTGCTGTTAGCCACATATGGCTTTAATTTTCCCCCCTGATTTCTGCCCTATACATTCAACCCATCTTGCCTTGAATGGCCTAATTATCCTTTTGAATTGTGCAGTAGCATTTTCAAAAGCCAGAGATTCAATTATTTGTCTAGGTTCTGAATCGGGTATCATTCTATTTATTGCTGAGTCAGTCTTTGTAAGAAATCCTTGAAGGTTTCCTTTGGGCCCTTTATAACTTTAGTAAATGACTCAGTTTTCTTTCCTACTTCTCCAATTCTACTCCAATCATTCAAAGCTGTCATACAGTGTAGTAATAGGGAGCGGCGGTGGGGCTGCGTCCCCAAACACCCCAGCCGCCTGCCCTGCCCGGCTAGCTTATGCCCCAAATAATTACACGGACACTGTATTCTTTTAAACACTGCTCTGGCCCATTTCTAATCATCTGTGTAGCGCCCCTAGGTGCGCTTACCGGGAAGATTCTAGCCTAAGTCCATCCTGGGTCGGAGCTTCATAGCGTGCGTCTTCCCTGGAGCAGGTAGCATGGCGTCTCTCCTGCGTCTGCTCCGGAGAGGAGAGCTGTCGAGTCTGACCTCACTTCCTCTTCCTCCCGGCATTCTGTTCTGTTTACTCCACCCACCTAAGGGTGGGCCTATCCAATGGGCCTAGCAGTTTCTTTATTGCTTAGAGCCAATGAAATCAACAGATTGATATATGACACTCCCACATCACTTCCCCTTTTTCTGTTTAAACAAAAAAGAAAGGCTTTAACTTTAACATAGTAAAATTACATATAGCAAAACAGTTATCAAGCAAGAATTACAGTTACAATATTTATATCTATTTTATCTTTTATCATAACTAAGGAAAACTATAACTATCTATTCATTCTTCAACTCCAGCAAAGACTCCAGAAGGATATAATACTACCTAAGTAAACAAGAAATAAGAAAACTCTAGAAATGACAGAGACATCTCGCTGCCTGGACAGTCACCCAAAGTTCCTCTGTACCATTGGGGCATCCATCTTCAGCCCTCAGGCCCATGGTATCCAGCAGACATTTCCATAAAGCAGGAAAATTCAAAGTCAGTTCAGTCACTATCTGTTGTGTCCTGCAGAATGTCTTGCAGACTCTTTCATGAATCAGGAACCCCGAAAGATCATCTCACCTTAGGCAAGTTCAGTAGTCCTCTCTCTGTGGGTTCTCTGTGTCCAGTTTATGCAATAGTCCAGGCAAGAGCAGTTTCTTGCCCAAATGGCTATCAAACTCCATAAGGAGCCTCTTCAATGCCCATCTTCCTCTTGAAGTAGATTAGTGCTGCCAGGAGCAGAGTGTCTCATTGTCATGAAAAGTCCTAAGTTATTAAAACATTAAATGTCCTATTCTGTAATCTTTGAAAGACATGAAGAATGTCTATCTAAAATATATCTCTATATATCTAGAAAATCTAACTAACATGACTACAAGCTTTACTATTATCAATGCTATCAATAAAGCAAAATCTATACTAATGCAAATTATTCATATCTATATCATATCCCCCTTTAAATGTAAAAGAACATTTATAAACCATATTTGGGAACATGGGCGCAGTTTTTTCTCTCCAAACTGCTTCCTGCTGAATGGGGGCGTCGTTAATTAGGCCTTTCATGGTATAACCTGTGTGCTAGTTTCATCTCAGTTGGCAGTTGAGCGAAGCAATTTTCTGAAGGTATTCACAGCAACCCTTCAGGAGGACGTGGTCCATCATACCAAATCGGGATAGAAGAAATCCAAAGGGTCTGGTCCTCTGTGAAAACAAAAGAAGACTCTCTCCAAAGCATCATATCCTTAGACCCAAATTCTGAAGTCATACCCTCATGATATCCGTTCTGGTTCCACTTGGCAGCCCATATAATGAAATGTCTCTCTGTACTTAGTTCCTTCACAGTCAAAAATTTTAAAGAAAACACAATAATACAAAGAATCCAGACTCTCTGTGAATTTTTCATCTTTATGCGGCTTATTTTTACTCTATCACTTTACTTTATTCTGTCTCTTTAAAGACTTTACCTTTTTTTTTTTAACCATTAACTTTATTCTCTATATTCCTTTTCTTCTCTCTCCAAGCCTACGTACATTCATCCAACAGTGTGACTCATTTAGTGGTCTGAATCTGTCCTATTGTGAATCTGCAATTTTTTACTATCCAGGAGCACTTTTGATTTGCGCCTTTAAATCACTAGGCGCTTAAGAATCTAAGCTGTGACATTCCTAAGTTAACTTTTTGCTTTTTGAGTGCACATCTTTGACCTGGAATAACCCTGTAGACCAGGCTGTCTTTGAACTCTCTGAGATCCGCCTGTCTCTGCCTCCCAGGCATTGGGATCAAAGGCGTGTGCTACCACACCTTGAAGTCACAGAGGTCTATCTCCCTCTGCCTCCCAAGTGTTGGGATTAAAGGTGTGTACCACGACACACAACTCGCTTCCTTTTTTTTTTTTTGTTTTTTGCTTTAAGAACTTCAACTTTCAGCTTGCATATATTTTTAACACACTTTAAACCATTCAGAAATTTTCTCTGTCTTTGAATCTCTCTTTACTGTATATCTCTCTTTTTCTGACCACATGAGTCTTTAATTTACCAAGCAATATCAGTAGGACTAAAGGCGTGGCTTTGCCAGCTAGATCCAGTCCATTTCTTAGCTTTCCAGCCTCAAGGCTGAGGTACTGGCTGTAGCCATGTTTATAGCATTTCAAGGTCCCTGCCAGCCAACAAGCTACAACAGACAACACTCAAGTCCTCTCTCTGTAGCCGGCCCTCCTGCCTCAAACAGTCAGAGTTTGGCCTGGCAGGATGGCCCAGAAATCCGGCATTTTAAAACAACACAGGTTTGTTCCTGCTGCTGAGTCAGGAAAATTTCAAAATGGAGGACGTACCATTTTGTGCTAGCTCTGGGGCCACCAGGTAGGAGCAGCACTCAGCACTTAAATTCTGAGACTGAGCGTGCAGCACAGAAATTCTTTTCATCCAAGTTACATCCAAATCTGACACGCAGAGCACTGCGCAGTCTGAAAACACGTCTCTGTATGGCAGCAGGAATCCGCCATGCTCTTCCTCCTGCCTAAGCCTGATTCTGCCTTCTGCCCAGGAGCAGGCGGGGAGCTCTGAGTCATCGTCAAGGTCTCAGAGCACTCTCCTTCCGATCCCAAGCAGGAACACAAACATAAAGCCAGAGTTTGCACTGGTGCTTTGAAATGACACAGCGTTTTTTCTGCTGCTGTTGCCGAATCAGGAAATCTCTCTACAGCACGCCACCAACAAACAGCAAAAATCTGTGTTAAACTCTCTCTCCCTTATTTTTAAGCCTTCTCAGGTTTTTTAAGTGGATTTAGTCCATCACGTGGGCGCCATTTGTAGTAATAGGGAGCGGCGGCGGGGCTGCGTCCCCAAACACCCCAGCCGCCTGCCCTGCCCGGCTAGCTTATGCCCCAAATAATTACACGGACACTGTATTCTTTTAAACACTGCTCTGGCCCATTTCTAATCATCTGTGTAGCGCCCCTAGGTGCGCTTACCGGGAAGATCCTAAGTCCATCCTGGGTCGGAGCTTCATAGCGTGCGTCTTCCCTGGAGCAGGTAGCATGGCGTCTCTCCTGCGTCTGCTCCGGAGAGCAGAGCTGTGGAGTCTGACCTCACTTCCTCTTCCTCCTGGCATTCTGTTCTGTTTACTCCACCCACCTAAGGGTGGGCCTATCCAATGGGCCTAGCAGTTTCTTTATTGCTTAACCAAGGAAATCAACAGATTGATATATGACACTCCCCCATCAATACAGCATAAATCCAGAGTGTGTTCATCATACAGAGATTGCCTTTGTACATCAGCATAATCTTTCCAAGAAGTTTGGCTTGGGAGATTTCCATTCCTCTAGCCCTACTTCGTTGTTCAGTGGTTTAGCCCTTTCTTTACATTAGCTTTTCCATTGTAATTGAGGACCAGGCTCTAAGACTGCTTTAACCAAGTCTCTCTAGTCTCTATGGATAATTTTATATTATCCATATATTATAATATTATAAGTTGACCATGAGTTTAACATCTGCTTCTCAAAAAGTGAATGCATGGCATATGAGACTATTGCTTCCTTGAATCTCCTTAAATCTAACATTCTCATAGGAGTCCATTAACTCTTGCACAGCCTTGGGGATATCTATCATTTCACAGTTGTTCCTGTAAGACGACTGAATTAATATTTTATTTGAAAACTTTAGGCTGTTATTCTTTAACTTTATAATGCAATGCTGAAATTGATTCTCCATTAAATTTCTATATCTGTATCTGAATATCTCTATGATGTTTTAAGTTTTTCTAAAACTTGTATCTTAGCACTCATATTAACAAACTTTTTTAGTGAAAAAACAAAAATAATAAAACTGATGTTTATAATTGACATTATAAGTCCCATCTAAATTAGTTATCTTTTTATTCAATTGTTTCATCTTCAAACTGTCCAGCATATCATATAGAAACCTAAATACCTCTATTGTAATAGAGTTTCACTTTTTTTAAATGTGGGGAAAAATCTCTCTCTTTAACTAATTAAGAATTCTCAATTGTCTTATCAAATTTGCCAACAATGTCAGTGAACTGTGAGGTACAGTGCATCTGAGCAGAGAACATAGACAGTGAACAGCCTGGCTGAGGGTAGCTGCAGCTGCTTGTGAGTAGTTGTGAGCTGAGAGCAGCAGCCTGAGGAGAGGGGGTATAGGGGAAAACTCATAAACCATGATGGAGAGAGAGAGAGAGGGGAGAGAGAGGAGAGAGGAGAGAGGAGAGAGAGAGAGAGAGAGAGAGAGAGAGAGAGAGAGAGAGAGAGAGAGAGAGAGAGAGGAGCCAGCTGTCTGAAAAACACACGTGGAATTGTGCAGAAGAAGCACACGTGGTAGGGCCTTTCTGAAGGCAGAGCCAGTCGGCCAAGGACAGGTAAGTCCTGTGGCATTTGGAGTCAGGTGCCTGTGGAGTTTGGGTCTGTGAAGTTTGTTGCAGAGAAGCTACAACAACAAATCCCAAACTCGCTTAGAGAAGAACCTGGCCAGCTGGGTGGTGACTCCAGCAGGAGCTCTGCTTGCAGCTCTGGCCTGTGCCCATGGCTGCAAAGCCACAGGCAAGCAGTTGGGTGCCAATATGTAGACGAGTTCTACTGGGTCTTCATAATAAAAGTCCAAAGTCAGATGTAGGGGGAAATGCTGGGATATTAGAGAGACGAAGGAGAAAGCCATAGTCACTTTACCTACTCAACTTTTTGGTGTAAAAGAGACTGAGCTCCTGTCTCCTCCTGCTTTATCACTTCCGGTCTGTCTGTACAGACCTCCATACCTCTGTGGTGAGCTAGTGGCTAGCTCAGCCCTCTGATCTTCAGGCAAGCTTTATTTGTACAAACAAGCTATCACCACGTGTATGTGTGTGGGGTGTTCGTGTGTGTGCCACAAGGTGCACGCACAGCACATGTGCAGAGGCCAGAGCACAAATCTGCAGTGTTGGTTGTCCTTTCACTTTTATGTGGTATCCAGGAATTGACCTTAGGTAGTCAGGTTTGAGTGGCAAGTGCCTTTACCTACTTAGCCATCTTACCAGCCAAAGAATATAATTTTTTAATCTATGATTTGTTGAATCCATGGATGTGGAACCTGTAGATATAGTGGGTTGATTATAGTTAATCTTCTAAAGAAGGTAAAATCTACCTCATTAATTTAATAAATATCATTTACAAATATAAACATTAAAATTTTAAGTAAATATCACAAATTATATCTAGCTGTGTATGAATGGAATAATTCATCGTGACCAAACAAAAACTGAGGAATAAAGATGATATAATAACAAGAAATATCTTTACATATACATTTCTTCGATCCCACCTGGTAGAGAGAGAACTAACTCACACAAGCTGTCCTTTCCACGTGTGAGGTATGGCATATTCACACCCAAACATACAGACACACAAAATAAATATGTGTAAAAATTACATTTATAAAACAATGTGAGCGGGTTCTTCTGACCTTCCTGCCTTCACCTCCCAGGCACTTGTAACTGGGACTGGATTTTCTGAAACAGGAGAGAGCCCTGAGGACTGAAGTGAGCCTGTGGAATAAGAGGCGATGTGTGGAGTCCATGTCTTGTCTGGAAATGGAAGTACACACAGCAAAGCCAGAATGGCCACTTCCTTCTTGGGAAGAAGAAAATAAAAGTGTTCTCATATCAAGACTCTAGTAAGTAGAAGCTGCAGATGCTGGGTATTGAAGTGTGGTTTGTGGCCAAAGCAAGAGCCCTTTTCCATTTAACCTACCCCCACTGCCATGTTTGGCTTGGCTTTGGCAGTGGTGCAGCTCCTGGACTAAGTCAATTATGGCCTGGCTCCCCTTGGCCAGTAACTAGTCTAGCGTGGGAGTCTGACCTCATCTTGGCCACAGAAACAATGGATGGATGTGGAGAAATTTCTGATAAGTAGTTCTTATCCATAAAGCCATAGGTGATGAAAGGAGTCACTGTGGCCCACTGCCTTTCTTCATGCGCAGAACACTGAAGGTCTACAGACATGGCTGCATCACTCATGTTAGAGATGGAACACTGGTCTTTCTCTCAGCCACCCTGTCTTCCTCCTGCAAGTAAACTCCAGGGCCCAGGAATCTCTACCTCATCTTAGTCCTTTGCCTGTAGATGTCAAGATCACCGCTGGGGCAGGGGAGAGGGACTTTCAGCAAAAGCTGCACTTGCTTGGGTGCTGGGAAGCCACTATGATTTAGCACAAGGCAGTTAGGATGTCCACTTTAGCATCAGGGCCTTGGAGGACATTAACCCCAAGCTAACCTGTTTCTACCACCATTTAGGGGTTCTTGTGATTACAACCCCAGAACAGAACCAACTTCAGATCTCTCATTCATACATTCCCTCACCCCAACCCAACCACTGACTTCCTTCCCAGGCCATAGTATTCCTGCTTTCCTAATACAAACCCCAGTCAGACCTGGCTCTTGTTCTCTTCTCATGAGGGAAGACCTCGGTGGTAAACTGCATTAATCAAGGTACTCATCAGCCCTCCCCACGACACATACGGCACCACAGAAATACTTTACATCCCCAACTAAAATTTCTGCTCAGGAACAGTCACGTGACTTGTTTTGGCCACTAAACCGCAGGCAGAAATGACTGGGACTTGTGAGTAGAGACTTGAGGGCAGCTCATGGTTCTGTCTCTTCTCCCGTCAGTGAGGACACAGGGATGGGAGCTGGGGTATAGACGGTGTGAGGAGAACTACAGCCGATGCAGTGGATGAGTGGCAAACATGGCGGGGTCACATACTTAGCCTAAGTAGCTGAGGTTAGCTCATCATGAGTTGCTCCGTCCCCACACTTCACCCTGGAGCTGGAACATGAGGCCAATGGAACAGACCTGCCTATCTGTTTCTGTCCTGGAATGTCTGAAGCTGGAGTTTGCTCCTAATTCTACCATGGCCGGCCCTCTGGATGTGCTGGGTGTTCAATACAATTGTTCCACTCCCCCAGAGGACTTGGCTTGGGATGATGTCACTCCAGAACTTCCCACTGTACAGTAAAGACACAACTCACTTGAGGGTGAGAAACAGTTTCGATCTGAATGTCCACATTACCTGGAAATACACATGATCATATAAAATTACTTTTATTAAAATAGAGAAGCTTTCTAGCATATTGCTGAATACTATATATAGTATATTATAATATACTATATATAGAATATATATACAATATAGTCTAGTATGTTGAAGACATTAGACAGAAATAGGCAATTGCAACAGAGGCTACATTAACATCAGCACTGAGGTCCTCTGAAAGCTTTAAGTGCCTACTTTTCAACAACATTTTGGTATAATAAGCATATTGCTGTATTTCAGAGGGTACATGTAACACTGAAAAATACTTCATGTAAAAATCTAAGTTCAGGTGCATACAAACAAGAAGTATTACATTAATAGCTTATTTCAAACTGTGAAACATTCAAAGTATCCAATTCCTTAGACAACATGCAAACATTTTAATACTTAGTCTGACATTTTAAATATACAAACCACATTCTTTATAATTCTATATAAAAAGAAAGTCAGACAGACATTAATCCATACTGTGCACACCACAAAAAGCAAATGTGTCTTCATGAACGGAAAGTATAGGGCTAACACATATGATTGTCATTTTACAAATATGGCTATTCACCTTCTTCATAATAAAATTAAGAAATCATGTACTATTTACATGAACTACTAATTATCTTACTTTTTGGCAATTATATAGCAGCAGCAGTTGGTTTAAAGTCTCTGAACTTGGTGAGTAATGACAAGTGGCTAATATAAAACTGCATGACACAATATACTTGGATGAGTGGGGCTGCCCCCATTCACAGGCACAAACTGGCAATGACTGAGAGGACCACCTGCAAGACAGGTACGTGAGTGCTACTTGGTTGCCTTTGCTAAGCACATTAGAGTCCTGCCTTAACTTTCCATGGAATCAGCCTGTGATCATGTCAAAGAAGCTCTCTCCCCTTCCGTACCGTCCCAGAAGTGGCTTTCCACTAAGCCCTCAGCTTCTAGACACAGAGACAAGCACAGCATAGCCTCAACCCTTACAGAACACGAAAAGGGGGCCTCCTTCCATAAAGTGACCGTCTCATTGACCAGTGACGGTAACTTTCCTTTGGAGAAGCGGACTCATCTACTGAGCAAAATGTAAACTGTAACCCAGTGGCCCACCAGCAAGAGATTTCCATTATACTGGGAGAGCCTAGTTTATCATTTCAGAATCAAGGCAAAACCCCTAACATTGGCAGATAAAAAAAAAAATACTGTGTAGGGCTAAGAGGTGACACGTGCTCTTGCTCGGCCACCAGCTAGCAGTCCTGACGTCTTTCACAAGGTGGGACAGCCGAGTCAAGGAAGGCAGTCAGGGACGTGTCCAGAGCATGTACACAGTGAGGCCCAGGCTAAAGAGGAGCAGGGAGGGGCAGGGAGACCTGCCCCCAGCAGCAGAGGATGGAAGGCTTCTGGAGACCTGCACCTGGGAAATGATAAGGGCAGAGAGGGGGACATGGGACGCCAGAGTGGGGCTGTCAGAGTTGATGAGGGACTCGATTTTCTCTGCTTCCTTATTGCAGGCCTCAATCTGCAAGAGAAAGATCCTTTCACTAGAAAACCTCAGAAAAGGTCCAGTCAAGCAAATTCCATGCACATGTCAAAAGGAGAGCGACCACAGAGACAGCTTCTTTTCTTTCTGCCTTTACCGTGCAGTCAGGTTAAGTCCAGGCCTTAACTTACTACAACATGTAAGGGCATTAATGGAAATCAGAAACTGCATGTCCACTACCCCAGTCAGTCAACAATTTTTGGTTTTGCACAGTGCTATAGCATCCACTGCCTACTTATAGACAGTGACCAGTTAGACACAGCCATAGGGATGCTTTCACTGCAGCTCTACAGCAGGGGATGGAGACAGGGTTGGGATGAGGCAGATGGAACTGCTCCCATTCACCCTTCCCATGAGTCCTCACTACCTTTACTGAAACTTGGGCCTACAGAGTGAGGTTCCAGAGTGAGAGG